>NC_134534.1:3320000-4630000 GCF_050624435.1 Tenrec ecaudatus | reverse complement strand
CTTAGAACCAATCACTGGGGAATGGCCTTAGAACCAATCACTGGGGAATGGCCTTAGAAGCAATCACTGGGGAATGGCCTTAGAACCAATCACTGGGGAATGGCCTCCGAACCAATCACTGGGGAATGGCCTTAGAACCAATCTCTGGGGAATGGCCTCAGAACCAATCACTGGGGAATGGCCTTAGAACCAATCTCTGGGGAATGGCCTTAGAACCAGTCACTGGGGAATGGCTTTACAGCTTCTCTCTCAGAAATCAAGGACAAAGACTACCTTCCTTGAGGATAAGAGAGGTATGGGAAACAGATGCAGGACCAATCCATAGAACCAAGTACAGGTGTCAGGGATGGCACACAAGATAGAGCCCCTCACCTGGGCCAGAAGACCTCATCTTACCTGCATTTTCACGTTGGATGTTGGGATGCTGGCTCATCCCTTGATCGTATTGGGAGTATCCAGGTTTCATGACTCTAGCCGCTTAATGCACACGTACCCGCTTATCTTTATTTTGCTGCGTCTTTTTTTTAACTGACCTTGGCTGTTTTCTCAAATACGATGCCCTGTGTTATCTTTCAACCCGAGTTCTTCTCCCCTGCCTAGCCCCTGTATGATATGCTCAGTGTACTTTTCCCTGAGATCCAAACATACCACGTGAAGGCAAATGGATGGTGGGAAAATTCTAAATGATAGCAACTCAGACAACACAGAGCTATCTCACTTTGACGAAAGGATCTCCTGAGTGGTTGGTTAACATGACTAATTGGACCAGCCTCTGACCAATAGGTTCAAGAATCGAGTCTACATTGAGGCACCCTGGAGGAAAGAACAGAAGGTCTACGTGTAAAAAGTCGACCACTGAAAACAGAGCACAGTTCTGCTCTGACATACATGGGGTTGACATACGTCAGAATCTACCTGATGGTTGACAAGGGTGATTGACTGTGTTTCTCTAGAAGGCCTCCTTTGACATGTGGTCCAGGTACCCAGGAGTCACACCCATTAGGAGACGGCATGCTTTTCTGACATCTGGGCTTTCTCTCAAGTCACCCGGTAGACTCATCTCTTTAGGAACTAGCCAGTAGGAAAGGCAAGCTCTATTGCTTAAAAATACGCTGTCTGGAAATCATATATCATCAAGTCTGGAAATCATTAGAGGAAAAGGCCCTATGCCTAGCTTTGCTTCTCTTGGGACCTGGTAAAATGGAGACTAGGAACCAGATCCCAATCCTAGCTCCCCCTCTCTGAACTTCTATTTCCTGTCTAAATTAATCAATAAATTGGGGACAGCCCAGCCTGCTTTCCATTCTCCTAAGAGTCATCATCCAAGTCCACAGAGACGGAGCGTAGAACGTTATGAAGAAGAGAGAGAAGCTGTACATTGTATATGGCCATATTAGCATAAGGGGTTATTACCATGTTGATTATCATTGATGACAACATCGACAAATGTGCTAATTATACACATAAAATGAAGGCGCCCATGCTTCACCCTGGACGTCTGAGAGAGGCTTAGTCTCCTCCTAAAAAGAGTGATTACAAGCACAAAATATTCCTTTTTATTAGCACTGCAATAACGGCTCCATGTAATATTAATAACAATAATAAAATGCATGCCACTTTTATATTTTCAGGGAGAAAAGAATGCAAAGGCAAGAAGTTGGATGAGCAGGAACGTGTTCCTTCTAATGGCGTCTGAAGAAACACAACTCCCTAACGTGCACCTGACTCCAGTGGGCCCCATCTTACATTAGTTCTCATTCATATCTCTAATCCTTTATCCCATTTCTTCCCTTTAGGAGATGTGCTAATAAATTGGCTATGATAAGTCTACAGCTGATTTTCTCTATTACCCAACAGATACACCTTTCTCCATTTGTCCTTGAACTTGTCCACTTGGCCAGACTCATTGCCAAAGGCAAGGACTCATTAGATAAATGTAGATCATCCACTTCAAGGATATTTGTTTCATTTGAATTACACATATTTATTTCTAAAGAAACCCTAGTGGCTTAATGATGAAATTCAGGACTGCTAACATAAGTTAATGATTCAAACCCACCAGCTACTCCATGGGAGAAAGATGTGGCAGTTGGCTTCCATCAATAGTATATCCTTGGTCAATATAAATATATTTGCATATGTACATGTCTTTATCTAGAACTCTATAAATGCCCTTTGTCTCCCAGCTCTGTCCTCTCTTTCCCTTGACTTTCCTCCAGTCCCACTATCATGCTCAGTCCCCACTGGGTTTCAGCAATTCCTCTTGGTTACATTACCCTTGATCATGCTCTACCAGGCCTCCCACACCCATCTCACCACTAGTTTGGATCACTTGTTGTGCCCTTGTCCCTGGGTTTGTTAACACCACTTCCTTCCCCCCCCCCCCCCGCCTCCCCCTATCTCATGTCCCCACAGAACTGTCAGTCCTGTTGTTTTCTCCTCCAGGTTGTTCATCCAGCCTATCTTATTTAGACAGACCTGCAGAGATAATAACATGCACAAATACAAGACAGAGAAAAACCAAACAACAATATACAACAAAACAGCAACAACAACAAATCACTGACAAAGAACAAACAAAACACAACAAGAAAAAAAAAGCTTGTAGTTAGTTCAATGATTGCTTGTTGGCTTTTAGGAGTGTTTTCCAGTCCAGTCTGTTGGAGCACCATGCCTTGGCCCCAAAGTCCTCCTTCGGCATTCCTGGGGACCTTGCTGCTCCATTCCCATGCTGTTCTGCTGCTCTCCCTCAGTGCTTTGCCTAGGTGTGGTGGGATCAGATCAGGCACGATCCCACACTGTTTCTCCTGTGCTGTCCCCCGCAGGGTCATGGGTCAGTGAGGAGCGTCATGTCTCATAGTGAGGTTGGCCATGTGGTCCTCTCTGTGGACTGGCTGCTCTAATTGGGGTCATCATCCTCAAGGGGGAAATAGATCTATGTGCCTATATTTATAGCTTTAATATTAAGGAAGCAAAAGGACATTGGGCTGCCACTCACGTACTCCCTCAGTGCAAGAATACTTTCTTCTATTAAATTGGCATTCTTTGATGCTCACCTTCCCCACCCAAACACTGAAGACAAAGCAGGTGAATAAGCAAATGTGGCAAAGAAAGCTAATGGTGCCCAGCTATCAAAAGGTATAGCATATGGAATCTGAAAGGCTTGAAGGTAAACAAGCGGCCATCTAGCTCAGAAACAACAAAGCCCACATGGAAGAAGCACACCAGCCTGTGCGATCATGAGGTGTCAAAGAGATCAGGTATAAGGCATCATCAGAACAAAAAATCTTACCATAGTGAATGAAGGGGGAAGTGCCGAGTGGAGACCCAAGGTCCATTTGTCGGCCACTAGAGATCCCCTTGCAGAGGGATCTAGGGGAGGAGATGAGCCAGTCAAGGTGTGATGTAGCAACGATGTACAACTTTCCTCTAGTTCCTAAATGCTTCCTCCGCCCCTCCGCACCCCTCCTTCCACACACACTATCATGATCTGAATTCTACCTTGCAAGTCTGGCTAGACAAGAGGATGTACACTGGTATAGATAGGAACTAGAAACACAGAGAATCCAGGGTGGATGATCCCTTCAGGACCAGTGGTGTGAGTGGCGATACTGGGAGGGTAGAGGGTGAGTGGGTTGGAAAGAGGGAACCAATTACAAGGATCTACATGTGACCTCCTCCCTGGGGGATGGACAAAAGAAAAGTGAGTGAAGGGAGATGTTGGGCAAGATATGACAAAATAATAATTTATAAATTATCAATGCCTCATGAGGGAGCGGGTAGTGGGGAGGGAGAGGATAAAAATGAGGACCTAATGCCAGGGGCTTAAGTGGAGAGCAAGTGTTTTGAGAATGATGAGGGCAATGAATGTACAGATGTGCTTTACACAATTGATGTAATGTATGTATTGTGATAAGAGTTGTATGAGCCCCTAATAAAACGATTAAAAAATCAAGTAAAATCTCCAATCACACCCCCCCCCCGCAAAAAAAAAGTATATCCTTGGAGACCCTATGAGGGAAATTCTTCTCTGTCTTTCAGGGTCACTATGAGCTTGGATTGACTCTGTGGCTTGTACACATGCTGAAGCTACCACCCAGAAAAATTAGGGCCAACACACAGTCTTATATTGTTTGGCACATGCTGTGTTTTCTGCCTCATTTGGGGCAGAATTTGGCTAAGATGATTTCTCTGTTTTGATGGCTTCTGACTGGGGCACAGGTTGGTCTTGGTAGATTTCAGTCTGCCCTAGACTGTGGGTCTAACGTGTGCCTTGAAATAGTCTGTGTGCCTTGATGGATGTAGAAAGTGGAATTTCGGATTCTGCCCCAAGCAACTTCTAAAGTATTTCAGTGATTACAGTGTCCTATTGCTGGGCTAATGAATTTGCTGTTACAATCTGTTGTTCTTGCATGCTGTGAAGTGGATGCTGACTCATAGGGACTTTGTAGGACAGAGGAAAGCTGCCCTACAGTTTTTCCTGTGCTCTAACCTCTTGGGGAGCGGAGCAAATTGCCCAGTCTTTTCTCCCATGAAGCTGATGGATGCGCCACAGCTTCCGACATCGGATAGTAGCTGAGCACCTACCCACTGCGCCACACGCCTCTGAGCGCACCGTTAGCAGCTGCATTGGTTTTTAATAATTTCACTTACATATGTCATTTAAATTCATATATCAGACCTTTCAATAATTCAATCATATTCATAAGAAGTGTGACCCCCCCCCCCCCATTAGTGCAATCAATTCCAGGACATGTCTTTTTCCCTGTAGTCACTATGAATCCCACATTTCTCGCCAGTCCCACTGTCCTTTCCCTTTGAATCTATTGACAGTTGTTGTCTCTATAGGTTTACCTGATCAGGGTTTCATTTACAGACAAATCATACAAAATCAAGACAGAATACAAACAAATTGCCCAAGAATGACACAATGAAATACAGAAAATTCTCAATCAGTAACAAAATGGAAAATACTTAAAACTGGAGCAATTATACATTGGACCAAGAGGGAACTCAACAACAAAGTGTCATCCAGTTAACAATGTACCTGCTTGGTCATAAGGCTTTTCCCATTGCTGAGCCGTAGTCAGAGGCTTAATCTGTATGGGGAAACCTGCAGATGGGTTTGGGTTTTCACTGTCATCCACAGACTTCTGAAAACTTGGAGTTCAGAATTTGAGCCAATGGTTCTCAACCTGTGGGTCATGACCCCTTTGGGGGTTGAATGACCCTTTCACAGGGGTCACCTAAGACCATCAGAAAGCACATAAGTATTGCACAATATATAATTACATTTTTTGTGACAAATCACTATGCTTTATGTTTAATTATGTTCAATTTTTAGCAATGAAAATACATCCTATAGATGAGATATTTACACTACAATTCATAACAGTAACAAGATTACAGTTATCAAGTAGAAATGAAAATAATTTTATGGTTGGGGGTCACCAGGACATGAGGAACTGTATTAGAGGATCATGGCATTAGGAAGGTTGAGAAACACTGATTTAAGCTCTAATAAGATTCCCTCCCCACTGGTTGGATTTTATTACTTACAATTCTTGGCTCACACATGCTGGTGTGCCTCATTTGGAAGTGTGCTTGTTTCAAGGCATGCATGTACGGCTCTCTGCGAGCTGGGCACATTGTGCACTGTTCACTGCATTTTGTAGCAGCGCCCATATCCTCGGCATCACTTCACGGGTTAAGAATTGAGCACGGTCATGTCATAAGGAAGAGTCATTCTTATATTGGAGCTACAATTAATTGTGAGCTCAAAATCCATCCACATGTCTATGGCATATAGATGTCTCTGGTGCACTTTAGAGATATTTTTTTCTTGAAGGAAATTATAAATTATCCCATGAAGCATACAGCACTTCTATTGATAGTACCATCTATTTAACCACTTGCATGGACTTTAAAACACTGTTGGGAAAAAGAAAGTGTACATCCAAGGGGCGCCGCCCCAACAAGAGAGAACTGCACTTCTCAGTAAGTGTTTTCCCACAGGGCGAGCATTGAGCACCTGGCTCAGTGCACCTAGTGGCATCACCCGAAAAGCTTTCTCTGGTCACAGTAGCAGTTTTGCTCAAACCTCTTTTGTGTGTGTGTAATGGTAGATTTAAGAGAACAGCATAAGACTGTGAAATTTTGTTTCTTTCTCAGAAAAATGCCACCAAAACTGTTGTGATGTTTGAACACAGCTTACAAGGACAGAGCCATGGGGAAAATGCAAGTGTATGAGTGGTTTTCTCATTTCAAAAAAGGTGAAATGTCAATTGATGATAAACCTCATTCTGAACATCTGTCAGCTTGCTTAATGGATAAAAATGCCAACTCGAAGTAGTGCATTTTGGAATTCGTTCCACCAGGCCAGACTGTTAATTAAGCTTTCTATTTCAAGGTTCTGAAAAGATAGCATAACAGTGTGTGACAAAAAGAGGCCTGCTTTGTGGAAAACTGGGGACTGGTTTTTGCTACCACAATAATGCACCTGTTCAGGCAGCCATCTCAGTGAGCCAGTTTTTGGCAAAAACATAATGCCTCTCTTGTCCCACACACCTTACTCACCTGACCTCATTCTGCGCATCTTCTTTTTGTTTCCTCAAATGAAGAGAGACATGAAAGGACAGTGATTTGAAAGCATAAAAAAAGGAAAGGGACAAAATGAGGGAGGTGCTGTCAGCCATCCAAACAGATGAGTTTGAAAAATGTTTCCAATAATGGAATCTCAGATCTGACCAATGTAGTAAGTGTCCTGGAGAGGACTTTGAAGGTGATAAGGTTGTTTTGTTAAAAAAAACAAAACAAAAACAAAACTGTAAGCACATAACTTCGAAAAAAATCCATTTGGGAGAGGACCTGCTCATATGTAGGATAGTGTTTTTTTTTCCGACAAATATGTATAGATTTCTGATTTGTATAGATCAGCAACATAGGTGGCTGGAAATGATTTACATTTGCATTGGGGGCTGGAGATAGGGCAAAACTTTCATTAATGTCCTTCCACCAAGGAAAAGCATCATTTCTATCTTAAGTTCATTGGGGTTTTCAGTTTCTTTAATTTGATACTGCTGTGTTTAAGATAAAGTCCAGTTCACTTGGTGGGAGTTTGGAGTCAGAATCTTGTGCGGTGGTCTTTGAGGGATGCCTGGCATGTGTGCCAGGAGAGTTCTCATTGTCCATAGAACACGTTACTGATTACTTACCTAGTAACCAATGCATCCTACCGTTCTGTAGATAAGAACTATGAAATGAGTTTAACACCCGAAGGTCAGGAGGCCAGTGTTCTTTCTGCTGTCACTGAGAGACAATCTGCTTCCTTGCCTCGCCCATCCCCTGGAGGCATCTACATACCTTGGCTCATGGCCCCTTTTGCCTTCTTCCAAGACAGTAGCATCTGCAATGACCTTTCTGACTCTCCCCTCACTCTGTCTCCTACTTCCATTTACAAGGACCCGTGGCAGGACGACTCGGATGACCTCTCTCCATCTTAAAGTCACCTGTTTAGCAATCTTAGTGTTATATGCAACTTGAAGTTGCCTTGCTACCTAAAATACTCGTAGGTTTATGGAATTAGAACATGGACATCTTAGTGGATCCTTATTCTGCCTTCCATAGTGAGCTTAAGGGACAAATGAAGGCAATCACATGCATTACTAGACATAATACAGTGATTTTCAACTTTGAGTGGCTCCACCGTTTCCATCGAAAGAGTCACTGACATGGTACCGTATAAGTGATAAAAAAGAAAGATCATATCGGTCACTAAAGGATCAGGACAAGATGTTAGAGTCTGCTAAGCCAGTTCTGACTCACGGTGACCCTATGCACAAGAGAAAACAGCTCTACCAAGTCCTCGTCATGGTTGGACAATACACTTATTGGAATAACTAAGAAGCAATAGCCCATGCCCATTGCCACCAGGTTGGTTTCAACTCATAGCAACCTTGTGCGGCACACTGACCTTATCAGAGTGGAAATGAAGAGTCAGGAACTGTTGAGCCAGAAGCACATGGCACAGGTTACAAATAGCAAAAGCAGCCATTGAGAGAAAAGAGGCACAGGCGCCTGACCAGGCTCCACTTTGTCATTTTCCAAGGAGGAAAAAAAATATCAGCGAAGTAAAAGAAGTTCATAATCTGTCATTGTCCTCGCCTGTAAAACAAGTATAATCAGATCTACCATGAGCAATAGATTGGTTAGATTATGAGAAGGCGTATAAAAATGTCTAGTCCTTTACATTGCACGTGATCAGTCCTAAATAAAAGATGCTATTAACACCATCAATATTTATATTGCTTTGCTAAAATGGTAATTCATTCCTTACAGCCTCCTTTGTAAAGGAAAGGAAATTAAATTTGAAAGATTAACGAGATCTAGCTGCTTTTTTTTTCGCCCCCTCTCCTCTTTTGTTAAACTGTAAGTTTTATCTGTGACTTTGCTGTTCATACATCTTAATGGATTTTTTGTCTCTTGGACTATGAGAAAACAAATCAATGCAACATGAATAATTAAGCAGACAATATGAGTTTCAAAACCATCTTCTTGGCAAAGTGAAAGATAGAGAAATAGCTCTTAACACGATTCTTTAAGCAGTGCACATGCAAACATAAATTTTCACATGCACATGTTGGAGTTTATAAATAAGCATCTTGGTAATGTGATTACCAAGTATGCATTATGTCAACATTATGCTACTTCATTATTTCAGAGAGGAATGCAACCCTTTCTCTAGAAGAATCTCAAAGAAAGTTCCATTTGGGATCAGATTTGGACAGCAGTGACTCTACTTCTTTTAAACCACCATTGCTTGTGATATGCCTACCCAGTGGGTATCCACTGTTCCCCTTATTCACTATAGGGTGCTTAATATTTCACAAAGAAGGTCTACTCCCCACCCCCTACCCCATCATCTCCTCTAGACATTGTCAATTAAAAATTTAGCACATCATGCCATGTGTTGGCTAAAAACATTCAGATAATGAATGTCCCCATAGTCTTATTACCTATACATCTTATTTAATCTGCTCAAAGTATCCTATCATTTAATTTTGTCATTGGCTTCACAACCATGTGAATGAAGGAATGTTTACAAAGACAAAGTCATTTTCCAATAGTCACGCAGCTACCTGGGGAGGGGAAACAGGTAAAGTCCTTGTGGGATGGTTCATTTGAGGCACCACCTTGCCTGGTCTCACTCCTGTGATGGAATCTATGTTGAGCATAGCCATCCTGTAACATAGGGTAGAACTGGCCCATATGAGTTTCCAAGACTGTAATACTTTTTTTTAAACACTTTATTAGGGACTCATACAACTCTTATCACAATCCATACATACATCAATTATATAAAGCATATCTGTACATTCTTTGCCCTAATCATTTTCAAAGCATTTGCTCTCCACTTAAGCCCTTTGCATCAAGTCCTCTTTTCCCCCTCCCTCCCCACTTCTACCTCCCTCATGAGCCCTTGATAATTTAGCAATTATTATTTTGTCATAACTTGCCCTGTCTGGCGTCTCCCTTCACCCCCTTTTCTGTGGTCCGTCCCCCAGGGAGGAGGTCACATGTAGATCCTTGTAATCGGTTCCCTCTTTCCAACCCACTCACCCTCTACCCTCCCAGTATCACTCCTCACACCCCTGGTCTTGAAGGTATCATCCACCCTGTATTCCCTGTGCCTCCAGCTCCTATCTGCACGAGTGTACAACCTCTGCTCTATCCAGACTTGCAAGGTAGGATTCGGATCATGGTAGTTGGGGGGAAGGAAGCATTTAGGAACTGGAGGAAAGCTGTATTCTTCATCAGTACTACAATGCACCCTGACTGACTCATCTCCTCCCCTAGACCCCTCTGTGCGGGATCTCCAGTGGCCGACAAATGGGCCTTGGGTGTCCACTCTGCACTTCCACCTTCATTCACTATGATAAGATTTTTTTTTTCTGATGATGCCTTATACCTGATTTCTTTGACACCTCATGATCGCACAGGCTGGTGTGCTTCTTCCATGTGGGCTTTGTTGCTTCTGAGCTAGATGGCCGCTCGTTCATCTTCAAGCCTTTAAGACCCCAGACACTATCTCTTTTGATAGCCAGGCACCATTAGCTTTCTCCACCACCTTTGCTTATGCACCCATTTGTCCTCAGTGATCGTATCCTGGAGGTGTGCATCCAATGATATGTTTTTTTGTTCTTTGATGCCTGATAACTGATCCCTTCAGAACCACATGATCACACATGCTGGTGTGTTCTTCCATGTGGGCTTTGTTGCTTCTGAGCTAGATGGCTGCTTGTTTATCTTCAAGCCTTTAAGACCCCAGATGCTATCTCTTTTGATAGCCAGGCACCATCAGCTTTCTTCACCACATTTGCTTGTTCACCCACTTTGGCTTCAGTGGTTGTGTCGGGAGGGTGAGCAGCAAAGAATGCCAATTTAATAGAAGAAAGTATTCGTGCATTGAGGGAGTGCTTGAGTAGAGGCCCAAGGTTCTTCCACCACCTTAATACTAAACTTATAAATATAAGAACATAGATCCATTTCCCCATCCATATATATATATATATATATATATTTGCATATGTGCATGTCTTTGTCCAAACTTCTATAAATGCCCTTTGACTGTAACATTTAACAGCACCAGAATGCCCTGTCTTTCTCCCTTGGAGCAGCTGGTGGCTTTGAACAACTGCCCTTGCAATTTACAGCCCAAGTTGTAACGACTATGCCACCATGGCTCCCACCTAGTAGTTGGTAGACACTGCAATTGACTGTCATTGATTGTGTAATCTGATATAATCAGGAAATCAAGTTGAAAGGGAAGTGTCATTGATTAAATGGTTTCTTTTAAAATATGTGTTACCTTGGGAATTTGGGAAGGCTGTGATTCCCAGTATTGTGTGATTTACCTTCACTTTGTGATCTGATGTAACGATCCTCCATTTTGTTGTGCGTTAAAATCCTAACACCTATCTGTCTTTAACGAGGCAGAATTAACTCACTGCTCTCGGGCCCATTTGGACTCATAGTGACCCTAGAGGTAGGGGCCAGCTAACCCTATGAGTTTCTGCATTGTATCTCCATAGGAGAATACAAGCTTCATTGTTTTTCTGTGTAGAAGCTGGTGGTTTGGAACTACTGACCTGTGGTTATCAGCCTAACTCATAACCCAATAAGCCACCAGAGCTCAGGTTATGTATTTTTATTTTCATGCTAATGAGGCAGGATTAAATGTGATACAATATTCTTACTCTCACCATATAAGACGACTATTGGTAGAAGTTAACCTGCATCTCCATTTATCTTAAAAAGCAAAAAAACAAAAACAAAACACTGTGATCAAGTCATCTGACTCAGAGTGACACTATGAAGGGCTTCCAAGGAGGCAAATATTTATGGCACAGATCATCTCATCTTTCTCCCGAGGAGCAGCTGGTGGGTTTGAACCATCAACCTGGTGGTTACATTCTGATGCTTGCCTATTAGAGAGGTCAGTGGAGAGAGGTCATGAGTGAGACATGTCCTTTGAAACCAAAGTCACTGTACTGAGAATCTCCTGTCCCCAGTGCAAGATTGATGCAAAGACATCAGGGGATCTTCACGTGATGATGATCCGACAGATGTTCAAAGAAGGAAAAAGAAAAATCTTACCCGAGAGCCTAAAGAAATAGAATAATTTTGCCTAGATCACTACCCTGAATTTGGAATTCCATTATAAATGATGAGAGAATTCACTGATGCCTCAAAAAGTCATGCCCTTACTGTGCATCTGTACAGCAGCAAGATATGAAGACAGGGCCTTTCCTTGGAGTGTGGCCTGGTAAATGGGTGTTGTGGCAAATTTACGCTTTCCCTCTCTCTCACTCTGTTTTTATTTTGTTTGTTTTTTCCTCTCCCCTTCTCCTGCACTCTTTTTACCACACAATTTCATCTTCCTGGATGCGGATGTCTCTGGTCCCCAGAGTTTGGATTCACCAGCCCCAACAGCCCCAGGAACCAGAAGAGATCTTCCTTCTGCTGGTCCAAACATTGTGGAGTCACTCCTCACCACCACAGGAGCCAGCCCTGACAGTGAGTCTCTAGCTATGTATGTGTGTCCCTGGCTTGGCTTTTTGTGGCATCCCAGAAGAGAGAATGTTTTAGTGTCTTAGCCCCCATGTGTTATTCTGAGTCCCAAAATGCTACAGGATCATAGTTCGTGAGAACTTTGGCCTATATACAGCTCAATATGGAGAGATGGCTTCACATCCAAGTCCAGAAGGACTTTAACTGACACATACCTTTAGTATGAATGTGAGCACAAAGGATTTACATTGCAATTTAGTTTTGTTTTTCAATTCTATCCTCCTATGAAATATTGGAATCAAAATCAGTTACTTAGGCTCAGATAAAAATGTTTTAGGCCTTTATGAAAGAGAATTGCATGTTCGATTGGACTTTAGGTAGTAACAGATCGCTGATGTCAAGGGCAACAGCCCATCAAATAGGAAACACACAAGTTAGAACAGTCTTTTTCTGATTGTTGCTAGTTGACCCTAACCCATAGTGACTTCACGCACTACAGACTGAAACACGTAGTCCATAGTTTTGAGTAGAGCTGTTCCCTAGGATTTCTGAGACTATAAATCTTTGTAGAAGCATCTTCCTCTTGAGGAGTCACCCCTGGGTTCGAATCACTTGCCTTTTGATCAGCAGTCCCATGCTAAACATGTGACACCTTTTGGAGGACATGACAGGCTCAGGCTTACAATTTTGCCAGTAAAAATGAATTTAAGGAGGTCATGGAGGAGCCCTGATGGCAGAGCAGATTACAAGCAGGCTGTAACCACGACGTCAGCATGGAGCGCACTTGGAATCCACCAGTTGTTCTTTGGGGAAAAGATGAGACTTTCTGCACCCATAAACCCTAACAACCCTGGAAAACCACCCTGGCCCCACACGGTGGCCATGAGTCAGAATTGACTCAATGACAACGAGACTTTTAACTTTTATAATCAGGAATGAAACTAGATCCAGTAGAATCCTCATCGTGTTTGTCACCTTGGACCAAGTAATAATCGCTCAGGTAGGCATGAATATTTGTTCAAAGGATTCCACAATCATCTCTGAGAATCATTGTCTATAGACCGCGCCATGCACTCCGTGTGATGTAGGAGCGGCTGGCTGACTACTTGCTCTCTTCGCGTGACGGTGGCTGTTAGTTGTCAAATCCTCTCCAACTGATGGCCAATCTCAGGGGAGCAGTTGGGTTTCAAGTCTAGGGCCTGTCTACCAAGGTGCCTCTGGGTGCTTCAAGATGATGATCCTCAGGTAGCAGGGCGCACTCACCTACTTTGACTATGTAGAGACACCCCTCCCCCCCCACATACAGGAGAAATGGCCAGTCCTTCTCAGGGATATAGAATGTGACAATTTGCATGCTTTCCTATTAATGACTCTATTTTAAAATTGTATTGTTAACTGGGAGTTAGTACATATATCCCACCATTCCATAGTTCAATGGCTTTATTTAACTCACATGTAAGCCCTAGAGACAGATCCTCATATCCCCATTGGAAAGATAGAAATTGAGACTGAAAAAAAATCAAAGACGCTTGCCTGGGATTTTTCTAAAAGCTAATGAGCCATGAAAGGTACCCTGATGGTACAATGGTTCAGAGCTACTCAACAGCTAGCTAAAGGTCCAAGGTTCAAACACACTCAAGAGCACTAGAGGAGAAGTAGCTGACATCTTGGTGCTGTAAATATGGCAGCCAGGAGAACCACATGGCACACTTCTCTGCTGTCACGTGGGGTCAGCTGCATGGGCACAGCAAGATGATTTCAGTAGGACATTGCCATTGTATTAACAGCACCATCTTGAATTACAGAATTTGCTTTACTTTGCATGCTTAAGGGTTTTGAAGCAATACATTTTATTATCACCAGTTTATTGAGATTGATCTTATTAATTAATATTTCAAAGTATGTGCTTCATTTAGTAAGACAAAGTCAGCCCCACTGCATTTCAAAGTTGACTGTAATTAACGACGATATTATGAAAATTAATGCCTTGCCCTTATCCATGATGACATCATCAATGGTAATGATCTGTTTATTGCTTCTCTGCTGAAGGCAGTGCATAGAAAACAGACTCAGAAGAGGAGCGAGAAAAAAGATCATTTTCAAGCACTTACAATACCTTGCATTTCTGGAATTCTTTATTATTTAAGCACATGGAAAACACATTATAAAAATAATCAATGTTGGCAAAACACAGGGCATTGTGAGGCAACTAACATTAAAGAATTGATAGAAGGAAACAAGATAGTCTCTTCCATTAGGGTGTCACTGGTGAGACAAGAGTCTATTTGGGGAGCCCTGGTGGCACTCTGGGTTAGGCATTGTGGTAACTACCTGTTTGGTGGTTCAAGCCCACCCACTCCTCCTCCTGAGAAACACAAATCTGTCTGCCCTCTAAAATATATACAGTCTCCAAAATCTACCCAGAGTCACCATGCTTTGGAATTGATGAATGGAGGTGGGTTTGGTTGGGTATTTTATTTAAGGAACTTAAATTGGGAATTGGGGGAGGAAAAAAAAGAAGTTGTTTTAAGAGACAAGTGGTTTTAACGTAGTGTATATCTAGAATTTAATATTTTTGTATATTAAAAGCACACAAATAAAATGCAATATCCTCACTCAACACACCTGGGAACCAGGATTACAAGCATCAGAATAACTCAGTTAGTAAAAATAGGAGTCTGGAGCTCTTAAAGGTCAGCATTTTTGTAAGTTAGTAATGCAATAATGTCTAATTTTAATAGCATTTAATCAGGTTATATTTAAATGTCCATAGCACAGTAGCACTGTAATAACGTAGGTTTGATATTTAAAATTTACGTCAACTTGCGCTTGTGTAGGAGTGGAGTCCAAGCTGTCAATCAGGCCACAGACTGATGATGCCTGCAGGGAAGTGTGACCTTCTCTCTCTGCCCCTTTGTCTCCCTGCTTGCTGGGACTCTGTGCCCACCTTCAGGGGAGGGTCCATGAGAGCTGTCACTCTCATGTTTCCATCACCCAGGGATACACTTGATTCTGCACCTACCAGCCTGTGATGTCCCGCTTCCCAGTTCAACTAGGCTTTCAGCTATGAGAGTCTGAAGGGGGCTCTGGTTAGCATCGGACCGCTGGACTTAAGTTGGACTGTGCTGGAGAGATGACTCGTTTCTCATAAGATCACTACCTTCTTGATAGAGAGGTCTTTCTTCTCTATGTGAGTTCACTGAGTTTGTTTCTCCAGACATCCAGCCTAATTCAATATCTACTACCAGCAAAAATAAAAACAAACTCTCTGACTATGCATCAATTCCAACTCACAGTGACCCTATAGGACAGGAGAGAACTGCCCTGGTGAGTTCTGTCCTTCTTCTATGGAGTGGCTGGTGGTTTCAAAGTGTCAGTCAGAGGAGTCCCTTTATTCCCATTATGATCCAAACAATATGCTCAGCCATTAATCAGAAGTTCGGAGGTACAAGTACACCTGCAGTACGTCAGAACAAAGGGTCTCATGATCTACTTCTTGGAAGAGTATTTCATAATCACAAGGAGGTTAGTTCTCTTAAACACAAGGAGAGACCATATCTATTGGAATCCGTCCCACGGTTTGGTTCAGATTTGGGTGGTAACAACCCTTTTGAAGTGGACGGGAAAAATATATCTTAGCCATTTTTGCCCATGGTTTATATCAGAGAATTGCAGGGTTTTCATTTGCAGAGATATTTGTCTGAAATTTCTTCATATAAATAATTGATGGATAAGGCTTTGACTAATTTGCCAATAAACTTCTGTTGATGGTCTCATAAACTCTCGACTTCACAGTTAGAAAGCTGAATGCAGGAATATTTCAGGGGCACATTGAGTCCATGTTGATTCAGAACTAGATTTAAACCCCTCCCTCCTCAGTCATCCTTCTCCTCCCATCTGATGTCATGGGTGTAACGGTACAGAGCTAGAAAGCCAAAGATTTTGCCTTTCTTGTAGGACGAGAGAGAGAGAAATGCTACAACAAGGTTATGCGTGTTATCTTTTTCACTCCACTGATTGCAGGATTGATCTCTGTCTTCTGGCCAGCTCAGCGTGTGTCCCTGGCAGAGCCACTGCTGTCCACTGGTTGTTGGTTGTGAACTGTCAGCAAAAGAACCCCCTTTTTTATCCCTATCATGGTCCAAACAATACGCTCAGCCAATAACCAAATGTTTGGAGCTTCAAAGGCAAAGCTTCGAGCCAACATTGCTTCCCAGATAAAGGGCGTGGTCAGATGTTACCGATGTTATGATTCATGGCCTCTCTTGTTATAATGTACAAGGTCTCTTTGGGGAAATATCAACCGTGTGTGTCCACACATTCCAGTCCCACACAGAATTGCCATATTAATGGCTCTCTAACCATAGTCTTTGTAATTTCATTGATTGACTTTTCCTGATAAGTTTGCTTAAAATAAGATGGGGAAAGCATGGATCAGATTCAGTTGTGACAGATTATTAGTATGATTAATTGGGATTGTAAAAGTTTGGAATGCTAATGTGGATATTGGTCTCTTTTTCCCTACCTCTGGGTACAAAATAAGCTGTATCAGAAGCAGAAGCAGGGGATCTTATTGTCATCAAGAATGAATAGCCAAGATCACGTTCTTTGATTTCTGAGATCCCTACACATGGATCCTCCTTGATGCAGGGACCAAGATCTGTGAAAATAGAGAGCTGACAGAGGAGTAACAGAATAGCAAAGAGGCAGAACCCAGAGCCTGAGCATGAGGCAGTGATGGACTTCCTATTCCACTCAGTTGTGGAATGAGGCACTTTCAAATCCTTAATCAGAGAGATAGGCTTGTTGACCTACAGACCTAGAGCTGATTCTTTGGGGCTGAGGTTTATGGTGGAGTGGCATACCGTTTGGCATTTGTTGGAAGCACTATAAAGCTCTGTATCACTGCCTGCATAGGAGAAGGCCCAATGGGTCACACAGCTGAGAAGAGACTGTCCTGTTTAAAGACGTGCATGCTGAAAATTTCTGGTCCCTAATTGTACCCAGTAAATTCCCCTAATGAGCCCTTTGATCATGGATATTGCCTATGAGTTCTGTGTGGCTATAGCAATGAATTATGGAACCTAGTAGAGAGGCAGAGATAGCCTGATACGTGTAGCCAAAGGCTGATGATCTTTAAAGTGGAGAAGAATGGTGGAAGATCACGGGCTGGTGGGTGCAGCATCAGGTGGAACCAAGGATGGTGGGAAAATGGCAGGGCATTGACAGCTAAAATGTTGGTTTGCAGGGTCAGTGGCCAACAGGAAGCTTCCCCTAGGGGAAAACACTGAGCACTAGCAAGCATGGAAGATGAAGGAGGAGAGGGAGACTCCCTTTTACTCTCATAAAAAAGTCACACTCCCATGGAGACCTCATCAGGCTGTAATCTCATTGCCAGGTTGGACCCCACCTCCATGCATTCCTACAAATTCAAGTGAGATAAAATCTGTCACATGAACTCTCTTGCTTCTCTTCTTTCTTTCAAAACTTTTTATAAGATGGAGAACATCTCAATTCTAACAGAAAAGCCTTTTGGCAGTTACATATTCTCCTGTCAACTTGAGGAAAGGGGTGGAGTCTAGCCTATCAATCAGTTCAGAACCAATGAGATCGCTGTGTGAGCATGGCCTTCTCCTGAGAATTCTGGGAACTCCTGTGTTCCACCCAGGAGGCAGCACACACACTCTCCCTATGAGACATTCCTGTTGACAAGCCGGATGGAGCTATGCTGCCAGGGCCAGAGCCCTGGAGCTTGAGGAGCCAGGTGGAGACCACATTGCCTTCCACCACCACTGGATCCACAAGACTTTCCACCCACCGGCCTGTGATCTTCCTGCATTCGGCACTATTGCATGTGCTGTGTGAGTTTGAAGGGGAATTTATAGATTGGTATGGTACATATGGGCTAATATTGGACTTGTGGACTTGATCTTGACCAGACTGGGATGTTTTCTCAATATACACATATTCTTTGATATAATATACTCTCTTACACACATATGATTGTCACTGGATTTGTTCCTCTAGCCTACCCGGACTAACACAGCCTATAGTCTACATGTCTAAAAAGTCTAGTTTCTGATCTATAATCAACAAAAAACAGTAATGCCTAAATGTCATGTAGAATTTTCCACCGAAAAACCTGTGAAAGCTGGAGCTCAATGTTCAACAGTCCCATCTTTTTTTTCCAACTCTTCTGCCTTTGCACATTGGAGCTGTCATTCCATGACAAGGTCCTGTCTTACATGGCTTCTAGTGTCTGATAAATTTTGCTACCATACAACCCACACACCACAGTATCAACATCACTTTGTGGCATGCCACAGACATAGCATATTTTTCCCAAAAGAAGGTTTGCAGCAACCCTGCATGGAGCAAATCCATCGGAATCAATTCCCCAGCATGGGCTTACTGTGTGGGTCTGTATTAAAATGTGGTCATTCTCAACATATTTGAAATTTTGTCACAATGTTATTTAATGAACCCTTCATACTCTACAGTTGCATGTAACTTTTATATGTCCTAAGAAACCACATAAAATTGTGAGTCTCATTTTATGGTCATATCTGCTTTATAGTGATGTTCTGGAAGGGAACCTGCAATAACTCCCAAGACCTGCCTGCATTTCAAAAATGTTCTCATGAACTTTGTAAAAGTTCAATGCTCCTGGTGGCAGAAATTATTATTATCATCCTTGAATTATTAGGACATAATGTATCATGATTCAGATTGGCTTTGTAACAAGTGAGATGATTCTAAACCTAATCCGATGAAACTAGCGGGGGGCGTGGGGGGATATACTGCCCGCAGGGTGGATATGGGGGATTGGAGGAGTCTTAGAACTTTCAGTTCCAAGATTCAAAGCACATTCTATCCTTCCTCTAGTTTCTTCTTTCCTTTCCTGAACAGATGGATTTCCCCCCAAATTTTAGAAACCAAACAGTTCCAATCCTGATGAACAAGTTTGCCAATTCTAGGGAAAGGGGCAAGCAATGTCATATCCTGCTTCCCTTCCTTTTATCAGATCTTTTCCATGATGGATAACATTCAAGTTTTAGCTGAGACATTCCATTCATGGAAAACAACATGGAGTTTACATGTCTAAAAAGTCAACCACTTCTGGTCTTTTCCACTCTTCTCCTTTGGAACCTAAATCAGCAGAGAAGAATGAAATCAAGGGGAAGCAAAGGAAGGAGCCCCAAAGCATCTGAAGTCCTAGAACTCAGCGAATGAAGCCTCTCCGACAAGTGATGCAACTCATCCAGAAAAGGCCTCCGAGGGGCCAAGTAGGACAAGCAGTGAAATCAGTTCAGCCCAATGTTGTAGTCATGTTGATAAGGGTCATTTCATCAAATGAGGGGGCTATGAAACCTGGATATTATGAGGTGTTTTTTTTTTTTAAGATATGGGAGAAAGGGATTTGAAGACAGCAAGAAGTTAACCAACGTTTTGAGGGTTTTGGTTGTTGTTGTTAAGGAGTCTTGGTGTCATAGTGGCCCTGTCAGGGCTTCTGACCACCACAAGGTCAGCAGTTCAAATCAACCAGCGACCTCTGTAGGAGGAGGAGGAGGCTTTCCACGTTGAAAAGAGTTGCCGTCATGGAAACTCAGAACAGCTTTATGATTTTCTACAGGGTCTCTGAGAATGCGAATCAACTCCACGCAAGAGAGTTCAGTTGTGGTTTTGGTTGTTGTTTGTTTGTTTTTGGAAAGATACAGTAGGTAAATGTGGGCAGTAGCTGAACAAAGGGTTATGGAGGTAACTCCCAACTCACTGCCATGAAGGCAGTGATGATGAATCACAGCGGCCTCCTGTGGGTTTCTGAGAGGACCTTTTTACAGGAGTAGAAGACACAGTTTTTCTGTAGGGGAGCAGCTGGTGATTTAGAACTGCTGACCATGAGGATTGCAGCCCAACACCTAACCACTGCACCAGCAAGGGGGTTTTATTCAGGGTATAAATTTTTATGGAGCCAAAGGGGCATGTAATTCAGGTTATTGATTCCTATAGTTTATTGTGCCAGCCTGACCGATAAACACAAGTAGGATTAACTGAAGGGCAGAGGGATAAATGGCTCGGTGAGCCTCACCTTGGTTGTTCTGTGCCTCAGTTTAAAGGGGTACACTGCCTGTGGGAAGCCTAGCCTGTGGACTGTGTCGCTGCAAGTTGAGGTCCCTTTAAGCACACACAATTGGAATGTTCATCTCTGGAGCTGGGGACTGACAGTTGATGACAGTTGGGGACCTGCCTTGCTGTTTGCTGCCTGGGTATATATAGCCCAGCTCTCTCTACAGAAGGGGACTGGCAACTGGCAGCTCTCAAAACTTCAAGGACTGCTAGTGTCTCACTGCTTTATAATTTAACTGTTAATTTCTTGTATTATCTACCTGTATATTATTTAACGGTTTATTTCTTGAATTATATATCTATCTTTATAAATATATTTATATATAATTACTAGCAATCTGGTTTGTCTCTTTAGAGAACCCTGTCCAATACATTGATGTATTGCTATTGTTGTCTGTAGTTGTGGAGTTGGCTCTGACTCATGACTCATTGCTCATACGAAAGGCTACATAACCTGGTCCTGTACCATCCTTGGGAAGACTGGCATGACTGAGTCTATTGCCAGCGCTATGGGATCAGCCCACCTCATTCAAGTTCCCCTCCCTTGTCCTGCACCTCTGTTTTACTCAGAAGGCTGTAGAAAATGTGGCCCTCAAGGAGATGGACTGGTGGAGGATGCACAAATGGACGAGTATATCATAATGATTGGGAAGCTGGTGCAGGACTGAGCACTGCTTCATTTTGCTGAGCACTGGCCACGATGAGCGAGACCTGGCTCCTTTGCCAAACAGAGTTTTTTCTGTTTTTATTTTTCCCCTAGCAATTGAACAAAGTAAGAAAGTCAAGGTCTTGAGACCCTCAGTTCTGAGGAGCATGCTGGCTGTACTCCTGCTAAGTCTCATACTTAATCTTGTCCTAAGGACCAGTAAGTGTCCAGCATGTACACCTCCTGCTTTCACTGATGCGGTGCAGACATACATGTCTTAATATAGGAGGAGACAAGGGAACATGTTCTGGGGAGACATGATGGCCTTGGTGAGCAATCCAGGACCTGTGACAGATAGAGACATTGTGTCAGAGAGGTGCTGAGAGGCATCAGGCCCTAGAGGACAATCTACTATGAAGTGGTGAATTCTGGTGGAAGCTATCTTCCCTTTGCTTTAGTTTCCTCAGAACACAAATGTTACCAGCTGAGCATCAACATAGTAGAGGTGCCATTGGGGATTGAGATAGAGGTAGAGCAAGGGGCGGGACAACATTGTATTATGTCTTCCTCTGTGGGATCATTAGTTGTTATCCAGTTGGCTCCAATTGCTAATGACCTCACGGATAACAGAACAAATGTTCCCTGGTCCTGCACCCAGACAATGTTCTCATGGGACCAGGCAGGTTTTCACAAGTTTATTATTGTGAGTAGACTGTCAGGCATTTTTCCTAATTTATCTAAGTCTAGATACTTTGCTGAAGCCAGTTTACCATGTATGAGTCGGTTGGTTTCTGAAATTCCAGTGGTACAGCTTCCGGCACCGTGGGAACGCACAGGCCAGCCAGCACAGCAGATAGAAAGCACAGAGGAGAAGAGGACGTCTCCCTCCGTGTTACTGACCCACAAGGAGACTATCCAGGAATGTCAGGTCTTCTCCAGTCTCTCTCAACCATGCAGGGGTAGGGGTCAAAGACTGGAAGTGTTGGTTTCAGCCAGTTTGGCGTTAGGCACATGAGAAAGGGACAGAGGACACTGTTTGTCTTCAGCCATCTCACTTCGCTCGGGTGTAGAAATTTCCAAAGCTGTAGGCACAAAACTGGCTTCCAGGTTTGGAGGGTCCTCAAACCTGGAGTTTTCCCGTGTGTCTTCCTTTCCCTCTTCTTGCAGATCAGGATCTTGTTATCCTTAAACATTTTTATTAAAAAATGTGAGAACAAAATGTGGTTTCCAGAATTTCTTCTCGGATCTGATGAAAAGCACGCTAATAAAAGGTGTCTTTAGTTTTGAGATGGTTCCCCTGGTTTTCATCTCATCCGTCTCTCATTTGTGAGAAGGTGATTGCACGGGCAGTGTGAGGACAATGAAGTAGAGGATCCCTGCTGAGTAATGATGCTTTAAAAACCACGTCATGGCAGTTCTTCTTATTAGCACTAACAATTAGCACACCTCTTCACATGGGCTGTGATAAAGGAATCCTTTGTAATGATTCTGTGATGGTGGTTTTGCATACCTGCCCTATTACAGAAATCATAGAATTAATTGTACAGGATGTTAGTGCAGGGATTCTTTATCTTAAAAATACACAGGGGAGGAAAAATAGCACAAATTTGACGGGAAATCATCGAAAACACTACCTGTGGGTCTTGGTTCATTCCTTTAGCTCCATCATGTGCCTTGTACGTTGCTAGAATGATTGGTGCACATTCCTTGAAGGCAGGATATCTGTATTGCTCAAAGAACCTCACCGTATAGAAGTTGAGAACACTCCTAGATGTTATGTCAACATCCCCACATTTGGGAACCCCAGGGCCGGGGCGGGAATGTGATGGAGATGCTGTGTGAGGATGTGAAATTCTGGAAAATACAAGCAGAATCCAGGGAAATAATGGCTATGGTTTTCCGTAAAGGAAGACAAGTGCAGCAATGAAACTTCCCCCAACTACTGCAGAGGATTTCTGAAAATATGTTAAAATTCCAATTTTATGTTGACAACTATTTTAGGTAACATTTTGGACAGTTGAAAGCCAGCATGTGTGCACACACACATATGCAAATGCACATGTCTACATATGGACAAAGATGTCTTACAGGGCATTTGGGCTA
Source organism: Tenrec ecaudatus (assembly GCF_050624435.1). NCBI lineage: Eukaryota > Metazoa > Chordata > Mammalia > Afrosoricida > Tenrecidae > Tenrec > Tenrec ecaudatus. The sequence continues at coordinate 4,607,055 of NC_134534.1, read as the reverse complement.
GGGACTTGCCAGCCCTGGTCTAGTCCAGTTGAGCATAACTGAGTCTTATATAAAGGAGATGGCTGGTTTGTCCTCTGATATTGCAAAAGGTAAATGGTGTTGTTAAGTCAATTTCAGATTTAGTTTTTAAAAGAAAAAAAATGTTTGGATGTGTCTCAGGTGAACGTTTACATGGCACATTATGTTCCTCTTTAACAAACTGTACACAAATGGTTCTGGCTCACCGGCGACATTTTTAAAAAACTTTGAATTTTGATTTGTCTCAAAGTTTACTGAGAAAATCAGTTTTCCAGTCAAGCATTTATGAGTACTTTGTTCCATGACATTTATATTGTAATCCCTGCAATACAGCAGCTCCCTTCCTACCTTTCCCAGCACTTTTGGCTGAAGAGCAGGCAGAAGACATTTTATGGAGAAGTCCTGGTGGTGCCAAGTTAAGCACTTGGCTGAGCAAGACTGAAGTAATTGATGACAGACCAACTCCACGGGGTGGCCCAGGCAATATAGGTGGTATAAGATATGTATAAATAATAATGATAAGACATAATATGTTAAGGGTTGGTGGGGATGGCAGGATGCGGGTAGGAGGGAAATCTAAGAGGAGCTGATATCAAAAAGAAAGAGAATGTTTAGAAACCATTGCTTCCAATAATTGGATATCTCTGCTTGAGATAATGGATATATGGTTTGTAATAATATATGTAAGAGTCCCCAATACAATGATTTATGAAAAAAAACATTGTTTAATAGAATGATTTCCCTTTTTGTCTTAGTTTTGTTGTTGTTGTTGCTCCTTCTGGTTCCCTAATCTTTCTCACCTTCTTTTCCGTCTCATCTTTCCAGTCATCGTGCATCTCCTATGGGTTGTTTTGTTAGCCCACCAGAAAAACAAACAAACAAACAAACAAAGCAAAACATACACTCTTCCTCCTGGTAGCATTCGCTGTGAATCCCCTCCCGCTCTCCTGCTTCCTTGCCTCCCTTGGTTTCCTTTACTCTTTAGCTATTTCTAATCACACTGCTTTATTTATCTCTCCGGTGCAAATGTCCTTTCATCTCTCTATCATTTGTCAAATTCTCTCCCTGGTGTTGTCCTTTTGACACATGCCGGCCCTCTCTGTTGTGCCTTCTTGGCCTCTTTCCTGGATATTGCTTTGTCCCTCCACTATCCAACCTTAGCACACTCCATGCAGCCCACGGCATTCATCTGGCTGTTACCACCTTTCACTGAAAGCACCCGGGTGGGGTCGTGGGTCATGAGTTGTGCTGCCAACTGCCAGGGCGGCAGTTCCAGGGCACCAGGTGCCCTTCAGGAAAACACAAGACATTCTGCTCCCATGAAGACGCCCACTCTCGGCAACCCCCAGTGGGAAAGTTCTGTTCTGTCCTAGCAGGTCACCGTGGGTTGGAATTGGCATTAGGGCTGTGAGTTTGTTTTTGGAGTCTGGGACCCTCCAATATTTTCCTCTCCTCTTTCTAACTCCCACATTGAACTGGCATTTCGGGGTTTAACTATGTTGTCTCCTCTGTCAAAGCAATGAATTTGAGGTACATGGCTCCAGGAAAGGTTGACTGTGCTTCCTTGGGTTTGTTTTGACCTTGGCTTCCCCTTGGACCATCTATAAACCATGGTTCTGTTTCCTGAGTCCAGTTTGGTGTCTGTGCTCCGCAACATTGCCCCTCATTGTGATTTCATATGTTATGCACTGTGAACATCATGCCCAGAAGCTTACAATTGTTCATTGAAATGTAGCAGGGGACACAAATAGGTTTAAAAAAAACAACAACAAGTTAAAAAGAGGGCACCATTGAACCAATAATGGTAGGTCCACAATCTTGTGGAAAAGAGATAAAAACTTTCAGGTTTAGAAATGTAAAAATATGTTTGTTCTGTGTATGTCTTCTAGTTAGAGGTCACTCATTTATTTATTACCAATCTCCTTTTTTATACAAAAAAAATGAGACTCGGGAAGAAGTGTTCCTTCCAAAATCTTAATGCTGGTAAATAAAGGAGTTATAATACAAATCCAGACCTTAAACTCTCCACTTTGAGTGACTTGGACTAACTGTGGCAGGCAACCAGTCTCACGAAAACGACTGTAGAGCAGAAACCAATGTGCCCGCCAATATGCCTCCTAGTAGATGTGGAATCAGGAACACCCAGGTATTTGTAGAGTGGGATGATGCACTATAGGTTTTTCACAGCAGTCATCTTTTGGAAAATGTCTATATTTACCTGACTATATTTATGAAGATTGTCAACTGAGATTATCATCTTTTTCTCTTCCTCCCTCCCTCCCTCCCTCCCTCCCTCCCTCCCTCCCTTCCTTCCTTACTTCCTTCCTTCCTTCCTTCCTTCCTTCCTTCCTTCCTTCCATTGTTCCCTCTTTCTTTTCAGGAGATCCACCTGGGGTTTGTTCTATGACCTACTTGCTGAGTTGGTGTCTGTGCCTGGAACAGGTCTCTAAAGAGGAATTGATAAGAACCTCTCTTCTAAGACAATCTCTCTCTTGTGCTTAAGTTTAAAGAGTAAAGCGTCATGGCAACATGCCTCTGGGAAGTTGCATACATGTGAATCTCTTGCTTTTGTCATTCACCCATCTAGAGTGAAACTCTCCCTCCCCCCTCCCCTCTATTTTGGGTTTGGATTTACAAAGGATTACGCTTTTCTGAATTGCCTTAGTAATGTTTTTTAAACTACTCACTAACTCATAACAAGGAAGATAAATGACAAGAAAGGATTATATTCATATGTGAAATGAACTGAGAAGGTTATATAAAAAGACACACGAGCATTAGAATTAAGCCATTGATTTTAACTTCAAGGGCATTGACAGAGCACAGCAGAGAGCAGAAGAGCTGAGACTTTGAGGGGCTAGTAGACAAGCTTATGCTTGAAGCCCTGGGATTGACAAGGAAGTTCTATCTGGTCTTGAAATTAACAACTACATGCACAGGGACTTTTGGGGTTAAGAAAAAAATACTGCCCTGCTAATGGCTGGGCTTGGGCAAGAGTTATTCAAAAGCTTGGGATCTTAAATTTTTTATTTTTTAAAAGATTTTGTTTGTTCATTTATTTTGTTTTAGGAAGAACTACAAGAGAGTATCCATAGGTTGAGAGAGTTTTTATATTTTGTTAGTTAAACCTCCTTTTACGTATTCAAGTTAAAATCTTTATATAGGACCATGCAGTGTCATCAATCCCATTTATGATCTGTCTTTGAATAAACTTTGGGGCATCCCTGCTAAATAAAGGTGGATTGCCATAATTTCATTGAATTAGACCTTAAGCAGAGTTGTTTATTTTATTTTGTTTTTTAGCAAGGCGATCCTAGAACTGATGAACCAAGTTGAAAAGACGTGATCCTTCATTGAGAATGAGTGGAGATGAACGGTTTAAGAGAAGTATGAGACTGGTGTGTCTAGGAGTGGATAAGGAAGGTATCCAAGATCGGGTAGAGTCTTGCAAGGAAGGCATTTTGAGGTAGACCTTCCATGTACTCACCATCATCACAGCCAATAGTCCAGACCAAAGGGTTGGATGTACAGGCAATCCCCTAGTTATGAATGAGAGCCATTTCTAAATCTCTCTTTAAGTTGAACTTGTAGGCACGTCAGAATATGAGCATACAATTCTTATTTGGCCTAACTTCACTACAAGATTGGACCCCTGGTGGGGCAATGAGTTAAGCACTGGGCTGCTAACTACAAGATAGGCTCTTCGCACCCACCAGCTTTGCTGCAGGAGAGAAATAAGGCTTTCTGGTCTTGAAAAGATGTAGAGATTCAGAAACCCTAAGGGGCAGTTCTGCTTTGCCACAGATGGTCACTGTGAGTCAGAATGAGCTCAGGGCCCTGGGTTTGATTTGGGTTCAGAAGCAGACAAGACTCTAAGCCTTCTCAATGACTCACAAGGTGAACATGCAGCCAGCATAGGTGATTGTGTTGAAGAGTGTACTCCAAATGAGGACCAATTATCATGATGTGAAAGAGCAGGTGGAGTTGTCAGTAAGTTGGATGTGTGTAACCCGGGAACTTAGTGTACTCGTACACTTAGAGAAGGCTAAAATCGCATTGCCATCAAGTTAATTCTGACTCACAGTGACCCTTCAGGACAGAGTGGACTTGCCCCATAGGGCACACTGCCACATCGTCCTTCTGTGGAGTGACTGGTTCCTTTCAACCGTTCCCCTTTGAGTCCGTGAGCGGCCAAGCATGAACCACAGGGCTCTTGTTCCAGAAAGGCAGACCATTAAAATCACTGTTTAAATGAACAACGGCAACCTAACTTTTAGTATGAAACTTGAATCTGGCCTACTGTGAATTTTATGGAACTATTGGGTGAGAGAATTTTGAAAGTCCCTGTGTTTGACCAAATGTCCATTTTTCTAAAGTCGAATCACCATTAGTGGGCCTCTTGCTGTGTCAGTGTCTTAGGGAAACAGAAGTCGGCACATCATATATGTTTTTCAACAGAGCTATACTCGTTTTTGCAGGAATCCAGGGGCTCCTTCATCCCAGTTCTGACCCTGTACAACATCTGCCTTCGTCCTCCCACTTGTGGGTGAGAGTATTTAGGGGGCATTGGGATCACTCCGAGTTTGACTCTGACCTGATTGTCCTGACTGTGGGCCATACTTATCTCTCTTCCTGGGACTTTAGTTCAGAGCACTGTGGAATTTGCTTCCCAAGGATATCCTGCCCCTTAGAATCAGTTCAGTTTTCATATCTGTAAACTGAAGGGTGCTGGACCTGGGGTAGATAAAGATGGCAGCCTTGAAAATTCTATGGGGAATATCTACTCTGTTTTATGGGTTTCCATAAGCCTGGATTGGCTGTAAGGCACTGGGTTTGGGGGACATGGGGATGATACGGTCACTTCCTATCTGTCTGATTCTACAACTTCAGAAGGAATTTGCTGGAGGATTTTTAATCTTCCTAGAGAGATTGTAGCAAGATGGATAGAAGTTATGTCTCCAAACTAGAATTTGATAAATTGCTGAGCAAAAGAAACAACATGACAGCCACACCCAGGTAGCCCAGGACAAATGAAATTTGAATCTTACAATTTTTTTTCTTTCGTTCATTTCTCATCCCCCAAAGATTGATCTGTCGCTTCAGGTAGGTATTGATCATGAGGCCAGCCAGGATGTATGATTCTCTAGATTGTATTCCTGTCTCTCTGCCTTACAGAGACACAAAAGGGGAAAAATAATCGATCTCAGTGAATAATATCAAACGGTGATTGTATCATTGGAGAAATGCTGCCTCTTTATTCTTCTTCAGTACAGCAGTAATCACGGGAGCGAGGTATCCTAATGGAGTATACAATGTATATGTTGGCCAGGTTACCTGGCTACCACCTCTACAATTGTCCTTGAAAGGTACAGGGAATAAATGCTGCCAACCATCCTGATTCTGCTTTCTCTGGTTTCTGGGACTGTCCAACAATGCTTTGTACAATATAAACATGAGACTTACCATTAGTTTGACTGTCTCAGTTTATGTTGGTATGAATTGACCTCTTGGACAAAAAGCTCTGCCATGCATCATAATCTATTACTTAGCACTGTCTCCCAGGATCCTACCTAGTGGTCTGGCTCAACTAAGACTTATAGTCTTAGTGTGTTTGTTAGGTCTTGTATCACATTAAACTGACCTTCCAACAAAGAACCAATGGGTTACTGCCTCCTTCCCTGTAACTATAATCTCACTCCAGCCACTCCTTCTGCCCAAATATGGCCAGAGTGCTCTTTAGAACCAAGAATGGGAAGATTTCATCTCACATGCTTAAACCATGTCAGGAGAGAGTGGTCACTTGAAAAGGACGTCCTGCTCGGTAAAGTAGAGGGACAGAGCAAAAGAGGAAGGCGCTCCGTGAGAAGGACTGCCATGCACAGCGGTTGCAATAGTGGGCTCCAGCACAGCAACAATTGTGAGGATCTGCAGGAAGGCCCAGAGTTTTGTTCTGTTGTGACACAGGGTCCCTGTGGGTCAGAACCAACTTTATGACACATGAAAACAACAACGATGACTAGTTGCCAATGATTCAACTTTGACTCAGGTGCAACAGAATGAAGTGTTGCCCAGTCTTTTGATACCTTCATGGTCATTGTTATGTATTTGTGTTCATTGCTGGGGCTAGTGTAGTCATACATGAAGGACTCCTCTTCGAGCACTACATTGCACACTATTCTGATATAAACTATAAAGTTTCCATTGGACATTTTGCAAGTAGATTGTTGAGAATGATTAATCTGGAAGACCAGGGGGAAATGGCCATAATGTGTGACCTTGGTGTGATTGAAATACCGGTGGCACAGTTTCTAACATCATGGAGCCGTTGCTCATAGTAAGACTGAGAGTTGGCTCATGGGGAAAAGGTTTCCAAAACCAAACTCGGTGCCATCCGGTTGATCACAGCTGATGGGACAGAATAGAGCTGTGTCTGCGGGTGTCTGAGACTGTAGGTCTTTATGGGACTAGAAAACCACGCTTTACACATGTGCAGTAAGGGCTCAAGGTAAGTTCTTAGTATTGAATCTCTTAGTTACGCTTGTGCCTATGAAAACAACTGCTATCCCTGGCTTATACCATCAACATCCCAGCTTGTAAATTCGTGCGTGATGCTTTGGATGATTTGGAGTGTTATTGGGAGTAGAGGGAGAGAGTAGGGGTTATTTAGGACCCTGTTTCTTGCCCTCACCAGCCATGAGATCTTAAGTTAATGATACCATTTTCTTGAACTTTTGTTTTCTGAACTGCAGCTGCAGAATAAAATATTTCTTTCACATAGTCTTTTGAAGATCAACTGAGGAAATATGGTTGAAGGCATAGGAATGTCCCACAATACAGTCAACAAACAAATTCGATCACACAGTTTCTTAAGTTAAATTGCATTTTAAGTTTCCGTTTTAGCCACTAATCTATGAGATTCTGAAATGCAGAAATATTACTTTATCCATCAGCACAAACCCAACACACAGATAGGATACCACACAATATCATTTCAGGCATTTGTTAAATTAACTAGCATTTATTCTGTGTCTTCTATGTCCCAGTCCCTGTAAGCAGCCAGAACATGATTATCAGCAACTATTATGTAATGGGTGGGATTTCTGAGACCTCTGAAGGAAATCTGTGTGAAGGGAAGTGTGGGTATTCTGATGAAGGAGGGTCCTGATTGTTTAGATTGCCTTTTCTGTCTGGCCTTTCCTCTTCCGGACCCTTGAATTGATTCTCATCAAGCACTCGCAGCTGTGTGTCCTGGGTACGCAGGCAGCTGTTCATCATGATTTTGGTGCCAGAAAGGCAACCCTGATATTTTTTCTTGGAGCAACTCAGTATCCTGGGCCAAAACTAAGCCTATCTCCCTCTTTCTGAATCCCTGAAACACCTACGGGTCCTGGATACCTTACTGTTTTTCTACCTTTAATTGTATTCTCAAATTCCTCTTTAATTATGTGCCAATATTCTTCTTGATCAATTGTTTGGTTCTGTTCTCTTCTTGTTCCAGCAAATTCAGGATAAAAATGTGCACCTTTATAATTATGATGAAGATAAAAACAAACTGTAGTGGGATGTTTCCTATTTTATTCTTATTGTATAAAACATTTTAGTCTTCTGAGTATCAGGTCCTCTGTGAAGAAATATATGTATACTGTTGCATTGAATTATTTTATAGAAGGAGATCATCAAGTAGATATTATCACATCAACAACACTAACATCATCATCATTTTTTAGCTGTGGAGTTTTGAATATTAACTATTAAGTGTCCCTGATATCTCTGAGGGATAAAGTAGGAGTTGAATCCCAGACTGTCTGAAACCAAAGCCCTATCTTGATAATGGTGGTAGTTACATAAGCTTGTCTGCCAATCAGGTCACAGGCAATGAGGTCTCTGTGTGGGCATGGCTTTCTCGTGAGGGTTCTGGGAACTCTGGTATTTCCTCCTTGGAGGCAGAGAGACAATCTCCCTGGACTCACTCCCTGAGAGATACTCCAATGACAAGACACATGACACTATGCTAATTAACCCCATGCCCTGGGAACTGGAGGACCATGTGCAGACTCACTGCCAGTGCTGAGATGCTTGTATCGTCACTGGATCTATAAGACTTTGCACTCACTGGCCTGTGATCTTCCTGCATTAAAAGTCATCGCATGTGTTTCATGAGTCTGAAGAGGACTTTATAGCTTGGTATCGGACATATGGGTTAATATTGAACTTAGGGACTTGATCAGGATTTGGCTGATATGTTTTCTCAATAGTCAATAGCTCTTGTCTATAAAGCTCTTTCCTACACACATATGAGTCTGCATGAATTTGTTTCTCTAGTCAACCCAGACTCACACAATAACTATGCAATTTCTTTATCATTGTTTACATGCTCATCCTTTGAATCTCTACCAGCCGATGACTGACTTATGCATCCCCAACTTCCTAATATTTTTTCAAGAAGCAAAGATGCTTGCAGGCATCAGGTTACAAATCTGCTTGCAGGTTGTCAGACAGGTGACTCATCAGCGGGCCAAAATTATCTCCACTTCATGTGTAAGGCTGGCCATGTTGTGCTCTTGATTTTGAGACAGACTTTTTGAAGATCCTGATTCAATCAGAAAGAGAAAGAACTGAGCACCTACTTGCCTTGCCATGGCTGATGAAATCAGCAAGAAAAATAACTCCATCCAAACTCAACTCAGTCTCGAACTGTATCCAAAATATGAATTGGATTTTTAATCAAAAAGAGAGTCTGGGCGCTTAATTGAAACACACTTGGCCATCCTATATCAGGTCACAGTTGTGTGAGCTTCACCAGCACTGGAATCTGAAACTGTTCTTGATTCAAAAGTTGAGGGTCCCCCCTTTTTTATTCCTTACAGAGAAGAGCCAGATTTTCTGATGGCAACAAAGATAGGAGTGGCGAGTGACAAACATGAACAGTGGGGACAAAGGAAGACAAGTGCCACCAGTCAGATGGAAGCCTTTGCCAGCAAAGCATTGGTATCAGCAAAGGAAAACCCTAGTCAGGATCCAATAAGTGCAACTCATAAATGTTTAATCCACAAGAAGAAAACACATTTGATTTAAATTGGGAAGGAAATTCTTTTGCCAAGCATAGCAGTCTCTAGACATTTACAGATAAGTTCATAGTTAGCAAGTTTGAATTTTCATAATTCCCCATGCAGTTTATGAAACTTTTTATAAAACTCTATATTGATATCATCCCTTTCCTTGTCATTTTTGCCAAAATCTTGAAAAAAGGAAATCTGGTTTTCAGTCATCTCCATCCCTGATGGGTGACATACCTTCCTGGAAGTTCAATTTCTGTAAGTCAAGGCTGTTCAATGCTTTGAAACATATGTTTAGCTATATGGGATCCATTACATAGGCCAGAGAGCTGAGGTGTCAGCAATTCTTTTTCCTGTGAATGTGCAGAATCCACCATGCTCTCTGGCATTGTGTCCATTCTGAATCATAACAAGCAGAAATTAAATATTCCCGACTTTACAGGTTGTCTAACCTCTACCAAAACGACTTTGTGGTGTAGACATAGCAATATAGGACTCAGATAAGCATGATTGTTTTCCAGTAAAGCTTCATTCATAAATACTGATATCATGAGTTCATGAAATTACAGCTATACAAAATACTCCAGCTTTCTGTTTGTGTTTTGCTTTTTCTGTATTACAAATGTAGAAACCAAAGCACAACATGAGTCCACTGAGGTAAGCTTAAAAAAATGACGCATAGGGGAAAAGCTACTATCAACATACATCCCTGGGGTGAGGTCCAGCTACTGTGGCAGAGGCCGGACCCAATCAGGGATCCATATGGCAGCCAACTAAATATGAGGGGGAAAGAAAAAGAAAAAAAGGACATGGGTGTGGGGGGAGAAGGACATAACTCACCCAAGGGGAGGGTATTGTTTATATTTCCACAGGAGAGGGAAAGAGAGACTAGGCTTTAACCAGATACACCAAGACGCGAATACAACATACCGGCATGTACCATGAAACCAATAGAGAAGTCTGTGGGGCCAACCCCATCTTAACTATGTGGACACCCCTCCTCCACTCGCCTCAGAAGAATGCACTTCAGAGGACAGCACTGGGACTGTAGCTTGGGGAGAGGGTTGCATCTGATTAGAGCACATGGGAGAAAGGAAAGGGATGGAGGGGGAGGGGAGAACATCCTGACCAACCAAGCCAGGAGGACAACATTCCTGCTCTGAGCAGACAATGCACAGAGAGAAAATAGGGCCAGTCTCACCATGAGACACGACATCCCTCACTAAACCATAGCACTGCGGGGGCCAACACTGGAGACACAGTGCGGGAAGTGTGCACAATCTGACCTCGTCATGCTGGGCAGAACACTAAGGGCGTGCAACAGAGCAGCAAGGGCAGAAAGGTGATGAAGTCCCCAGGGAATACCAAAAATAGGCTTTGGAGTGTGGCACCCCATCAGACTTGACTGGAAAACACTTGTAAAGGCCAAAAAACAGCTTGAACTATTTATAAGCATTTCCATTTTTGTCAGTGGCGTTCTTGTTGTTTTTTATTATTTTGTTAGTTTTGACTCCCTTTGTTTTTTTAAATTTGGCTTTGCTTGATTTTTGCACTTATTAATGTATCTGTATGTCTATCTAGATAAGCTAGGAGGACTAAATAATTCAGAGAAAAGAATGGGGTAGGGGGTGGGCTAAAATAAAGTCAGCGAAAAAAGGAAAGAATGGGACCAATGGTTCCGGGAGGTGGGTGGGTACAGGAGAAGGGAGGTGGGAGAAAGGAAGGCAGGGAGAGGGCCAGAGGGTGGGGAACCAACCCAGGGACAAGAGAGCAACGAGTGAACTAAAATCAATGGAAGGAAGGTCATAGGATGCCTAGTGGGCTTAATCAAGGGAAATGTAGCAAGGAATTACTAGTCCCAAATGAAGGCCAAACACGATGGTGGCACAAAAGGAAAGTAAATAGAGGAAAGGACCAGGAGGCAAAGAGCATTTATAGAGTTCTAAATACAGGCATGTACATATGTAAATATATATATATATATATATATATATATATATATATATAAGTCAGGGATAGAACTATGTACTCATATCTACATGTTAAGAATTAAGGATGCAGATGGACATTGGGCCTCAACTCAAGTATTCCCTCAACACAAGAACATTTTTTCCTAATAATCCAGTATTCTGTGATGCACGTCTTTCAGACATGATCGCTGAAGGAAAAATGGGTGCATAAGCAAATGTGGTGAAGAAAGCTGATGGTGCCTTGCTATCAAAAGATATAGTGTTTGAGGTCTTAAAGGCTTGAAAATAAACAAGCTGAGAAGCAATAAAACCCACATGGAAGAGGCACACCAGACTGCGTGATCATGAGGTGTCGATTGGATCAGGTATCAGGCATCTAAGACCCAGAACAAAATCATACCCAATGTAAATGGCGGAGGGGCATGGATTGGAGACCCAATGCCAGTCTGTAGACAATTGGACATCCCCTCACAGAAGGGTCACAGGGAAGAGATGAGCCAGTCAGGGTGCAGTATAGCACCGATGAAACACACAACTTTCCTCTAGTTCTTTAATACTTCTTGCCCACCCCCCCCCACTATCATGACTTCAATTCTACCTTACAAATCAGATTAGACCAGAACAAGCACATTGCTACTGATAAGAACCTGTAACACAGGAAATATAGGACAGATAAACTCCTCAGGGCCAATAAGGAGAGTTGAGGTACCAGTAGGATTAGGGGAGGGTGGGAGGAGAAAAGGGGAATCGATCACAAGGATCAATTATAACCCCTCCCAGGGGGACGAACAACAGAAAAGTAGGTGAGGTGTGTAGGAGGACAATGTAAGATATGAAAATAATAATCTATAACTTATCAAAGGAGGGCAGGCGGAGGAGGGAGGGGGGTGAAATGGGGGAGCTGATATTGGGGGCTCAAGTGGAAAGAAAATGTTTTTAAAATGATGGCAGCATATGTGCAAATGTGCTTGACACAATGGATGAATGTATGGATTGTGATAAGAAATGTAAGCGCTCCAATAAAAGTATTTAAATTAAAAAATTGATTCTTCTAAGTGGAAAATAAAAGTATAAGGAATCAAACAAACAACCCCCCAACTATTCTTAGTAGGAAAAAAAAACATAGAAAAGCAGGTGTGTGTGGCTTTATTTGACCAAAAGACAGATTTTGTTGACTTTTCTAGAGAGAGATGTCTTGGTAATTGTACCTGCAACTCCTCAAACAAACTCACTGCTGTCAAATCTATTCTGACTCATCACAGTACCACAGGGAAGAATAGACCTGCTCCTATGAGAGGCCAGGACTCTAACTCTTTGTGGGAGTGGAAAGACAGGCCTTTCTTCTATAGAGCAGCTAGTGATGCCCAACTGCTGATCCTGAGGTTCTCAGCCAAACTGAGAGCCACGATAGCACCGGGACACCTCTTCTTGTCACTAGACGCATATAAAAAAGAGAGTGAAATTAGAAATAGAAGCCTCCAGGTGTTATTTTTATTTAGCAATTAAATTAAGTCCAGAATGCTCTGGCATTGTTTGTTGTTGTTGTTGTTGGGTGCTACCCAGTGGGCTCCGACCCTAAGAGACACTATACACAACAGAATGAAACACCCCACGGTGTTGTGCCATCCTCACAATCATTCCTATGCCTGATTCCATTGATGCAGCCACTGTGTCAGTCCATCTCATCGAAGTTCTTTCTCTTTTGCTCCACCCATCCACTTTTTTAAACACAATGTTCAGGGACAGGTCTCCTCTGACAATATATCCAAAATATGGGAGATGAAATCCTGCCACCTTTGCCTCTTCTTACTTCTTCCAATACAGACCGGTTTGTCCCTTTAGCAATCCGTGGTCCTTTCAATAGCGCACTTCTCCAGCACCACTCAAATGCATCAATCCTTTTGTAGTCTTCTTCAGCCAATGACCAACTTTCACATGCAAATGTTGCGATGGAGAATGCCATGCCTTGGGTCAGACACACCTTAGTCCTGGAAGTAGCATCCTGTACTCTTCCACACTTTACGGAGATCTGGTGCTACAAACCTGACTCAATGCAATACATCTTTTGAACTCTTGATAGTTGCTCCCATGAGCATTGATTGTGGATCCAAAGAAAACAAAATCCTTGACAACTTCAACCTTGTCTCCATTGATCATGGTGTTACCTACTAGTCCAATAGTGAGGATTTGGTGATGCCCCTGAAGTGGGGAACATTTCGTCCTGTGGATATGGCCTGAAGCACACTTTCAAAGGGGCCCGTAGGATGACAGCTAACAACACAGTTTGGACATGTTGTCAGGAGAGACCAGGCCCTGGAAAAAGACATCATGCTTGGGAAAGGAGATGGGCACTGATGGAGAGGAAGGCTCTCCAACGGGCTCCTCCTTGACAATTGTGCCAATGACACAGGGCCAGGCTGCAGGTGCTGTCACTAGGAATCACAACAGACTTGGCACCTCACAACAATAACAACAATGTGGCTCACCCTGGAAGCCCCCAATCTATTAGCAGAGTCCCCACTTGGAATAAACTTCTGTTGAATTACCTCAGACCAATGGCCAGGGATGTGAATCACCTTGTCCTCAGACAATGTACATAGGAAAGCAAATTAGTGCCGATCTAGTTAGGTTAACATTTAACATCTTATCATTTTAATTTTTCTCATTTTTATTATTTTCTGCCTTCTTTTAGATTGAGATTTTATCCATGTTTTATGTTGTGATTGTTGGCAGTGCATTTCACGCTGTCTTTGATGCCATAGAAATGACAGTGTCCTCTCACCAGGTGTCTTCGGCCGGCCACCTCTTCACCTTTCCAGCTCTCGGCATATTTCCACTCTGGTGAGGAGAGGGAACGATCCCTCCATGCATAGGAGGTTCCCCGTTTTCTGGTAATTCTGCAAACATTGTCCTTTGTTTGAAAAATGTGCCTATGATGAAAGGCACTATGGATGTTTGAAACGAGTTGAAAGTGGATTTTTATTTGTTTGGCATCATTTCACCAGTCTTCTCTGACATTCTGCTGTTAATTATTCGCTGGGATATGGGGAAATATGTCAACACAACATTTGTCACTGGTTATTTAGAGGAGTAGGTTGACAGATCTTGGCAGAATCTTTGAGAGATGTGTCTGACGTGGTTGCCTTAAGTCTTCTTATTTATTTTGCATTCTGAAGATGGTAAAATAAAATAAAGTCTTCCACTGCCGAAGCAATGAGGTAGCTACTCACAACAAAGACAAATATTTTGGACAAGTTTAGCAGTCTTACATCGCTGATGGACATAGCAGGAAGCGGTAGTTTGACTTCCCCCCTGTACAGTGCACACAAGAAGTCTTCCAGGGAGGATGGGATTGGTTCATTGCAAACCTGAAGGGCATCGCATGGGATGAGAATCACAGTCATGTGTTTACTATTTCTAAAACTGACCACAAGGCGCCCCCTCTCTTATCCATGCACCTTCTAAGGGATGGATTAAATTGAAAATTTTAAATCTGGTCCAAAAATACCAACATGACCTACATCTTCTGGTCAACTACTTCCTAGTCTTGTCAAGCTGGAGTTTGCTCCTCTCAGTGCATTTCCTCTGTACTTGACTGGAGGCAAGGAAGCTATTGACCTAGCACAGTTCATGGTTCCAGAAAACCTAAGTATAAGCGGTGGCCTGCTACTTAGTAGAATATATCTTTCTGGATCATAAAAAAATAAACAAGCCTTAAGCAGCCAATTCCTTACCACAGACCGAAAGTTGGACATAATCTGTCATTTCCGTGCCTAGCCTCATCGTGCCCACCTGCCTTCTTTTCTCTGGCCTAACAGTGGCGGCCTCTCTGCTGTTGCTACAACACACCAAATAGAGCCTGTTGGAAGGACTTTCTCTTCTAAGGCCTTCTAAAAGGAGTTCTCGCTTCTCCATCATAAACATCGCTCCCCGGCTCTGAGTGTTTGTTCAAATGCCATGTTCACCATGACGTTCTCCCTGTTTAGTCACCTTTCATATAGACCCCCATCAAGCCTAAATATAGTCACCATCTGAAAACAAGATAAGACACTTCTAGGGCAAAGGGATCTTTCTGGAAAGAGTGCACAGGAGAGCAGATGTTCTCAATTTTCCTCACTCTCTTCTCCTTCTTACACAGAAAACATGGTCTTAGCAACTTTTCTCACTCGCTTCTTCTTACACAGAAAACATGGTATTAGCAACTGTGGGCTAGGTGGCCTATGCTGCATATTGAATGGGGCTTCTGCTATTTAAAGGTCTTGAGCATGGATAAAGGACCCCTGATTGTGCAGTAGTTCAGTACTCAGCTGCTCATTGAAATCCACCATCCGCTCATAGGAGAAAGACATGGTAGTCTATTTAAGTAATATAGCATTGGACACTCTTGGAGACAGTTCTGCTCTGTTCTCTAGGGTCCCTAGATGTCAGAATCAATTCAATGACAATGACCTCTGGGCATAGGTGTGAATCCCTTCTTCCCCTCTCAGGTCCCACAGCAAATGGGGTATGCTTCTCTGCCCTCTCCCTGTACACTCTTCTTCTCTGCTTTCCTCAAACATCAATCCTTCTCTGGGGAATTTCTAACATGCTTAGATAAGGAGAATGAGTTTATGGACCAGGAACCTCTCACAGACCTCATACTCCAGACTAGATGGCCACACTCTGCCTAGGCAGAGCAGGAGTAAGCCTAGCAAGCTGCCATTGTTTATATGGTATTAATTTTTTAGTGTGGCAGGTGTCTATTTCTTTTGAAGATCTCTGGTGAAGAATAAGCAATTAACAGGGTGTGATGTGAGACTCTTTGTTCATCCTGGTGATAAAAATCACCTTAATAGCATCAACGGTCTCATACTAATTTATATATAATACAAATGTTTGGTTACCTCACAGAAAGCCCCTGCTGTTGGATTTGAAGGTATTCAAAAATACTAGATATGACTTCTAATAGTAAAATACTATCTCTAATGATATATCCCAAATAATGGTCCCATCGATAATTTTGAATGCCTGTTATGTGGGTTTCATACAAGGGAAGAAGTGATCATGATGAACTTTCTTGACACCATTGCCACCTTGACAGAATCTCATTCTAAGAAGAGGAGGCAGGAGGAGCCTTAATTGTTGGTGTAACAATTATGCACTAGCTGCTAACCAAATGGTTGATGGTTTAAAACCACCCAACTGCTCCTTGGGAGATAGACCTGGCAAACAGTTTCTAGAAATACTGCAACTATGACAACCCCATCGGACAGGTCTACTTTGACATTACATCCCAGCTCACATGAGATTTCTATGTGTCAGAATCACTCAACAGACCCCAACAACATAAGGTCAGGAAGAAACAATGCAAGCAACTGATCAACAAATAAATCAATAGCTACACACTATGAAAGAAAACTCTAAAATTAATAAGTAGTATTTCATGTATATGCTAATGGAAGACCTACTTGAGAAAGACATTGAATGCCAAGAATGGAAGGCTATGAAGGATCTACTGATGCAAAGACCTGGGAAATGAAGATCACAGGGGAGAGTCACCAACAAATGCAAAGGCCCTGTGGCAGAAGCAGGAAGGCACAGCTTAGGTCCCACCGCCGGTTGCATTCTGAGTAAAGGGTGCAAGACACGGATAGAGTTCAAAGGGAAGACTCTATGATTGGCAAACTTCTCCTCATCATGATGAAAATTTGAAGCTGATTACCAATGCAATAGAACTTAGTGAAAATCATTTAAGCAGATGAATGGCATCATCTGATTTGCTACTTTAGTGGGTTGTGTTGGTGACAAGGTGAAAGATGAACCAGAAGGCTTGTTAATAAAATCAGAGGCACAATTAAAGAACCCTTGAGGAGCTTTGGAAACTTTAAAGATCTCCAAATCCACTTCATTCTACATCAAATGCAAGCGGTTACATGGAGAACTATTTCAAGTCACACAAGTGGAAGTGGTGATCTATGCCCATGGGATATAGGAGTTGAAATAATCTAGGAAGAGTATAGAAGAAGGCATAAGGGATAGAAGGTTCCTTCAGCTTCATTTCAATTCAGAAGTGTTAGATACCTTGTTGAAGCTCTAAGGTTAACCAACCCAAGTGCTTGACACAAGACAGGAGCCTTATGGTTCAGGGCTTGATCAGTTGAACAGCCATCCAGCTGAAAGTGAAAGAAGACAGAAGGTGCATGTGATCTATTCTTAGTGGGGTGGGCACAGGGCACCAAGGGATAGATGCTGCTGCTCAGGGTTCATTTATTTGTCTTGGAATGGGAAACAAAGCCTGAAATCGCATAAGAGATGGTTATTGCAAAAGTAGAGTGCTAAATAAGAAGCAAAGTTAGATTCTACCAATAGAATCACATTTTATCTTTATGCATTATCTCAAAACTCTCCAATTGTCATTAAGTCGATGCTGACTCATAGCAACCCGATAGGACAGAGTAGAAGTGGGTTTCCGAGACCCGTGGGTTTCTGAGACTGTAACTCTTTACAGTAGTGGAAAGCACTGTCTTTCTCTGGAGGAGCACCTGGTAGTTGTGAACTGCAGGCTGTGGGTAGCAGCACAGTGCATGGCACTGCCTCACCACTCTAAGGATACTCAAAATGCACTCTTACCAGTTACTGGGTCATGACTGTGAGGTTTACAGGATTCCTTTAAAGAGTAGGGTTGATGCATTTGATTTTGAGATATTACACATGTCATTCACCATCTTGTTCAGTTGAACAAGCATCGGGCATAATACCAGTCCCTCGAGAAATAGCATTGGGCACATTAGGCATTGGCATCACCTGGTTATGGTGCAGTCTCAGGTAAGTCACTGTTAAGGAGAACGACACAAGGAGGATGAAGTGTGGAGTAGAGATCTGATCACATTTCCCTGTTGTGATAGCTGAGTAAATTGTTGAAAAAAACCATCGTCAGCCTACACATTTTGAAATACAGTGTACCATTCTTTTTTCCCTACTTGTAAAACGTTATGTGCTTGGACCAATAAGTAGAGTAGCAAATTATAACTTTACTTGATGGAAAGAGAAATTTTATTTCTGTTTCTCAAATTATTCAGTTGACCAGTATGGTCGCCCCTTTCTCTGAGATAATATATGTCTATGATGTCTACATATATGTCTCTATCTATCTATCATCTATCTATCTATCTGGATCTCCAGCTGAGTCTGGGTCTTGGGATTTGGGCTGTTAAGTACTAGTCAGCTGTTCAAATCTACTAGCCATTCCTCAGGAGAAGGATGAAACTCTCTGCTCTCATAAAGTTTTATAATATAAGAAACTCTATACAGATCATTAATAATCACAATTGACTTGGTGACAACCCTATTTTTCTAAGACAAAATTTATTAGAAAATTTACTACAAAAGATAGAGTTTTGACACTGGGGGGCGCGGGGGATAACCCTATCTCTTCTACTTACAAGGAATGTGACTTGGATCAACTTGCTTCTTTGCCCTAATCTTTTGTTTCTTCCTCTGGAACAGAAAGACAAGGGACACACTTCCCTCTTTTGTGTCCCGATGAATTTGGGGAAGGAGCGAATGCGTTCAATAAAACGTGTTTCTTTACCAGTAATTGTCCAAAGCAAAAAGAAGAACTTGATAAAGCACACAGGGTCACTGAGGTGGTGCTGAGCACATTACAGAAGGGAATCAAGTGATCAAGAGCCTGGTGCCCATGGCTCCAGAGCTGTTTGAGCATGACTACACGCTGACCGCTGCCAATGAGCCCCAGAACAGATATGGATGGCTACAGATTTCATATGCTCCCAGAATCAACAATCTCTCTTCTTTCTGTCTCACTGAGATATTTTGTGTGTGCCTTTATGAATCTGAATAGGTTACCAAAGGTGAAAAGTCAGGAACCCATCCAATGAGACTCTAGGAAGAAGCCTGAGGGATAAGGGCAAGCATCTACAGGGATGCCCTCCTTCAAATAAGCCTTCCTTTGTAAAAGGCACCCATTTCCTTGTGCTGCTCTGACAGAAGTGCCCCACACGAGCAACTTGACAAATAGAAATCCACACTCTGGCAGTTTACTAGGCTAGAAGTCCCAGCCCAGGGTGCCAGCTCTAAGGGAAGGGCCTTTTCTCCTCTCACCATCTGTGGGCCCAGCGCTCACTAGAGAGAGCCATGTGTCTTGGCATCAGTCATCCTCTGGATCCAGAAGGTTCTTAGCACAAGGACCCCAGATCCAAAAGACATGCTGCACACCTGGCTTTTCTTTCCTGGTGGCATTCTTGATCCTTTCTCATTCTGTGCACCCACCCTCCTTTATCTCACCTAAGACCAAAGGCAAGGCAGGCCAGGTCCCTTACATCAAACAGCTGAGATCACAGTAAGGGAGTTGCACCCCATTCTATTCCTGCCTGATTACCCTGACAGATCTTTTAGAATCCTTCTTTTAATCACAAACTAATCCTATCTCATTAACCACAGAGAGATTAGCATTAGCCACACATAGGGCAATTACATGAGATCACAAAATGGAGAATGGGCAGGTGGACTGGAAAAGATGGTCCCGTCTAGCTGCTAGGGCTTTTGGAAAAATACCAAATAACTATTGTTGACAGTGTGACAGTTGATACTCACGTATCAACTGAGTAAGCTGAGAACAAGTCTACTTAAGATAAACATAAAGCTCTAGTTTTATATGCTTGGGTTGTTGCTACTGTTATTTTGCATTTATTTACTGACAGTGACTGATGAATATTTATTAAAGTCACAATATCTGCTTTTCAGTTCTTCCAGTTTAGAGAATACATGGAAATAAGCTTCACTCCTTCTTTATAGCCAACATCCGTATTGATGACTCCATCTCCTATCGAGCAGATGGTCTCTCCAGCTTCCTAACTGGTATTCCCATGTCATCTTCCTAACTAGTATTCTCATGCCATATTCATTTTCTCTCACATTCTTTTCTATTAATAATTCCAGAGTGGATCTAAAAGACACAAAATTTTTAGCACTTAGATCCACTCAAAACCACTCAATGGCTTCTAATGCCTTTTAGGAGAAAGATGGCCATTGTTGTTAGTTGCCTTTGAGTTGGCTCCGACTCCTAGCAACCAGCAACCCTGCGTATGGCAGACGAAGCACCATCATTTTCACAATGGCTATGACACTTGAGTTCATCATTGCACCCACTGTGTCAGTCCATCTCCTCAAGGGGTTTCCTCTTTTCTATGACCTTTGATTTTGCCAAGCAGGAGAAATATTAGAATTCATTCAATGGTTTAGAACAAAAGTACCTGATATCGTTTCCCTGATGCTAAATCTCCTCTCCACCATTGGCCCGTTTCCTTCCAACTATCCACTAAATTTCAGTTCTCTGTGTTGCAGAGTTTTCTGGTTCTCTTTCCTTTAAAAAATGTAAAGCCACGCACTCTCCATCTCTGTTGGGAACACCTTCTCTCTGACTTCCTTCCACTTGCTTATCAAATCCATATTCAATCTTCAGATTTCTACAGAGTGATAACTTGCTAGACTACCGTAGCCTGAGAGTCATGTGTCTGCCTCCTTTTCCATGTCTATCACACTCGTTTCCTGTTCATATGTGTTTCCTCTGTAGGAAACACAGGAATACTGGGTTTCTTTGTTATCACATTGCTAATATCCTTTCCCACACATAGGAAAAGTTAGTACTCCATAAATTTGAAGAAATCAATCAATATAATTTGCATTCAGAATCCATAGGGCTATATATTTAAGAAGCAACAGAAATGAATATTATGTAAAATAGAAATTGATGTGATAACTTCACTAAAAATGACAGCAATGTGAATTAATTATTTTGTTAAAAATAGAGCAGAAAACAAATAGAAAGCAAGGAAGAAATAATAAAGGAAATGGAAGAGATATTGGTGACAATTGGAATTTCAGGTAGTTTTCCCAGAGATGATTAACCTTTACTGAGTGTGAACTACATGCTGAATACTATTGGAGCTACAGCCGCAAACAACCCAGCCAAAAAGTTCTTATTTCCAAAAACATTGTCCCCTAGTATGAAGAAAATGAGAGAATTAACTAGGATGAACTTGCTTGGTGCATCAGGGAATGATAAAGGCTTTGACAAAAATAATACTGCATAGATCACTCTCACATCTGCTCCCGCTGCCCTTACACACACACACACACACACACACACACACATTAACTGTCATTGATTCAATTCCAATTCACAGTGACCAGGCTTAGGGTTTCAATATCATAAATCTTTATGGGAGCAAATCACCACATCTGGTGTGGCTGGTGGGTTTGAACCCCCGAACCTTTGGTTAGTAGCCCAACATTTATCCACCAGTGCAACCAGGGCTCATCTAGAGAGAACATAATACATCAAAATGGTATTTTATACAGGATCATCCACAAAAGAACACCATGAATGATCCTGGATTAGAGTTAAATAAGAGTTAAGAAAAGTGGTCTATGGAGATATTTGGAACAAGATAATTCTAATTTTAAAAAGCATCAAAACCAAATGACCTAAGGTTAAAACATATTTGGGATAGTTAAGAAATAGGTAAGAGGCGATTGTGTCTTGACCAATTCCGGGTGACTCCGGGGATGGTAAGAGCAGAGGGTGGCATTGTAGCAGAAGGGACATCCCATGTGTTCTAATGGACAACACCTTCACATTGGCTTTAGGTAACGCGGGAAGCAATGAGAGGAGACAGAGGTAGACAAATGACAAAATTAAACGTTTGCTCTAGATACTTTTCAGGATCAGCGGGTGCTTAGGTGTGGCTATGAAGAACACTGGGTAGTACAATGCAGCAGCCACAATTCCAACCAATGAAGGGAATGGCTAGGTCCAGGGTGACCGCTGTGGAAAAGGAGAGGAAGAGATCAAAGAAATATTGAAGATACCATCAGACAGAAGCTTTTTTAAGTATTAAATGGACAATCTGAGAGAAAGGAGGGAGCCACCATGCCAGCTCTTTTCCTGAGAGGGTGCAGTTGACAGAAAGATGATGTGTGAGGCCTGGAAGTGAGGGTGTTAGCATAATATAAAATGATGATAACAGGCAAAACGTGCGGCTAGAAACAGAAAAGGAAACTGAGGAACGTCAGCAGTGGAGCCCTACAAGATGTGAGAGGAGCCAGCAGGGACAGCTGGACTTAAGGGGGGCCCGGGCATTGTGTACATGGGAATCATTATTGACATGCGTTCTGAGGAAATTCACAGCTTGGGTGGTCAGTTGTTCTCTAGGTTGCTCTGTTTTCCAAAGGGAAGAAGCTCCAGAGTGTTCAGAAGCAAATAATTCAGTGGATGAAGTGTTACTCTTTGAGGAGACAGCAAGTGAAGAAAGGTCTCCAGGACAGAGAGTTCCAAGTGGACTGCTACTACTGATGTGTACGTGTGACCTTGCTTCTCTCAGCTTTTGGAGCATGCGGGAGACCCTTGAGGCTGTCAAGGGCATTCTTCCACAAACCCCTTAGGTATAGACCACATTTCCCATAAACACACCACTGATGTTTCCAAACGTTGGAATGACTGAGCAAGAACAGCAGAAGAGGGGAAACAGTAAGGATATTGAGCAAGGTCGCTAAGCAGGTGGAAGGCCATTGTTAATGCCAGTCCATGCGGCTTGTTTTTCTATTTAAATGCACTCAGGGAGAAATCAGAGACTTCAAAATAACCAGGGTTTTTGTGTACTTGTGATGTCCAATAGACAGACGGTGATGTCATCAGGGGGAGGGGGAAACTTCGAGCAGACCAACATCTGACTTGAATAAGGGAGAAAGAAAAGATGGCGGGGAGGGAGGGACAGAAAATGTGATGTCAGACAAGCTTTGAGAGCATCCGTTTGCCATTCGGTTGTGGCTTATGTGCTACAATCTGGATCACCATGCAGCAGGATCACCACGGTGGACAGTTGTCGGCAGAATTCTGGATTCAGGCAGAGCACGGAGAAAAACATGGATACTTCTGAAAATTTACCAGTGAGATGGTATGGATCGTATGGATCCATACGCATGGATCGCAGCAGAGTATTGTCAACTATCGTGCTGCAGATCAACGCCTATTTTGAAAGATCCTAAAATTGCACAGGGGTTGAAACAAAGAACTAAGCATACTGGAATTTGTAAAAATGTTACTGGACTAAGGAACATTTTGATCTTTTATAAATAAGGTCACCATGGCAGAAGCCGACTCAATGGCCACTAAAAATAAGGACCATATATTGACAAGTCTAGGATAGGCCAAGCAATGACTAGATTCTGAACTTTAAGTGGAATGATATTGAAACATGGGGCTGCTCTACATGAAGATGGAAGAAAGTGTGGTCGTGGAGGTTTTGTGCCTATTTGCCTGGACCAAGATCTCAGCAGTTTGGCAGTTAAGACTTAGAAAGCTCTCATGACGAGGTCTCCACAAGGCTGTGGCCTGTTTTCAATGTAAGTGGACAGTGTGGGAAAGCTTGCTTGTTTATTTCTGGGTCTGAATATGACATTTGGCTCCCATACCTCTGGTTCTTGGGCTTCTGCCAACAGGCTGCTTCATTGCCCATTGATCCATCAAGTTATCAGCAGCCTGGCTTCCTACCTTTCTGACTATGGGTACCTTAGCCTCTGTAGCCTAGTATATAACATGCCAATTTTAGGTCCATCAATCCCTGTGTGGTGGAGTGGTTATGTGTTGGACAACTAACTGCAAGGTCAGCAGTTGGAAACCACCAGCCGCTGTTGGAAGAAAAAAGGAGGCGTATTACTCCCGTAAAGAGTTACAATCTCAGAAACCAACGAGGGAAGTTCTACTCTCTCCTCTGGAGTCCCTATGAGTCATGATTGACATGGTGACAGTGAGTTTGCTTTGGTGATTATGAGACTCAGGGGAAGCCTTCAGCATTCCATGTGAACATGGGCCTGGAACTTCCCTAACTGTGCAAGTGGTTGAGTCCTTTTCCTTGATATAAACGTTTCTCTGAATATACATTTATAAACCTCACTGGTTCTGCTTCTCTAGAGAACCCAGTTTAAGACACAGAGGGAGCATCTGTTTTAGTGACAAGTTCTAACCACAAGAAAAGAATATTGAAGAAAACAAAGAAGGCTGAGACCATCTGACAAGGGTCTTGGAATGTCTTTACAATTCTTGAAGGATTTTCCACGAACGCAGTGGCACTCATCCGAGAAGATTTACTTGTAAACAAGTCAATGGAATTTGCCATGAAAAGAATGCTCAGTGAGAATACGAGCCCTGATGGATGTCCACACTGAAGACCTGCCCACGAGAGGAGAGGTACACCACAGAGAGCCCTGGAGGGACAAGTGCACAAGGGGCATCTTTACCTGAAGACAGGAATGAGCTTCCAGCCATGGAGCAGTGCCAAAAGACATGACACTGAAATACCAGGCTTTTCCACAAAAGAACTGGAATTCTGCTGGGCGGAGCTTTCTCAGTACTCTTTTTTCCTGGTGAGCATCCAGCAACTGGTTCTAAGTTAGTGCAAACAGTGGCGTATCCTGGGAAGGTTCTCTCTGGTCAGTGAATTTTTTTTTCATAAAAGTGCTTCTGCTCACACCTCATTTATTTTAAAAAATTTTTGAAACCTCATTTATTTTTAGTGATAGATGATTTAAGAGAACAGTGTGAGGCTGGGGAATTTTGTTTCCTGCTCTAAAAAACTGTGGCAGGAAGTGCTGTGATGTTGAACACAGCTTACAAAGACAGCACTATGTGAAAAACTCAAGTGTCTGAGTGGTTTTCTTATTTCAAAAAAGGTGAAATGTTGATTGATGGCAAACCTCATTCTGGACATTCATTGACTTCCCAGAAGGACAAAAATGTTGACTCCTAGAGCTTCTAGACTTTGTTCCAAAAGATCAAACTGTTCATCAGACTTTGTTTAGAGGTTCTGAAAAGATTGTGTTAGAGTATGCAACAAAAAAGGCCTGATTTGTGGCAGATGCTGGACTGGTTTTGCCACCACGACAATGCACCTGCTCATGCAGCCATCTTACTATGTCAGTTTTGGGCAAAAATACAGCATGCCTCTCTTGCCCCATGCACCTTACTCATCTAACTTTGCTCTATGCAACTTCTTTTTGTTCCCACAAATAAAGAGGGATGTGAAAGGAAAGCGATTTGACTACATAAAAAAGGTAAAGAAAAAAGGAAGGGAGGTGCTGTCATTCAAGCAGATGAATTTGAAACATGTTTCCAAGAATAGAATTATAGTTTAGACAAATGCTTTAAGTTTAATGGAGAGTACTTCAAAGGTGATAAGATTGTTTTGTAAAAAAATATTTAAGTACATAGCTTGGAAAACAAATTTAATTTTTTTGGGGGGGTATCCCCTCATAATCTTGGGTGTTCTAAATGAGCACTGTAGTCCATGATGCTCCCAGGTTGTTTATTGTCTTGTAGAAGAGGACTCACATGGCAGGAAAAGGGTGAGCTTTACTTTGGCCAGAGTTGAGTGTGAATTCTATTACCCTTATTCATTAGTAATGCCTGGGAAGTTTTATGTGTCCAGTATACACATATTTCCTTTGGTCCATCTCAGAAAAATAAAAAAGAATCCAAAGGGCCTAATGCATGCCTGTGTTTTGAATATCTAATATGCTTTGGGCCCTCGTTTTTAGCAGTTGAATATATTTCCTAGCTAATGAATCCAAATAGCTGCATAAATATCACAAGTCCCGGCACTAAAAGGAAAATGCATGTATTTGTACATTAGTTTAGTCTTTCGGCAAGTGTACACAGGGTAACTATTGTCTATCACACCTATAATGGGTACTGGCAAGAAAGCTACAAATAAAAGGAGATTCATAACCCCAGGAGATTGACATCTATTGAGACGTTCCGAGCCCTATCTTTGGTTTTGTATAAACAAGAGATCATCCTCTCCAATTTAAAAATGTGGAGTCAAATGCTTGGTATATAACATTTCACACATTCTACAGCTCATACCTGAAGGTATCAGATCCAGAACAGCATTACCTAACAGGAGTTATTGTGATGATCAACATGTTCATATAAGATATTTGACTGATTGAGACCCTGAACTACAGCAACTGCAACTAAATAAGAGTGTTTCATTTTAATGAGTTGTAACATTAATGTAAACAGTTGGACGTGGATCACCCAAACCCACCATCATGGAGTTGATTCTGACTCATAAAAATCAGCAGCACTTCTGAACACAGTAGAGCTTCTCCCATTGCGTTTCTAAGGTGGTAAATCTATAGGGAACAAGACAAGCAACTGATACATTTGAAATGACAACCTTTTGTTAGCAGCCCATCGCTGTAATCAGGGCTCTGCCAGGGCACCTTCCTGTGTGGCTAGTGAAGAGAGCAAGTTAAGCACTTAGGCCTCCTTCATCCTGATACAGTAGAGCGGAATAAGAAGCATATGGTGGTATCGAGGGAAAAGTACCATCCACTCCTTTTGCTGGCCATGCACACAGCTCCCAGAGAGATCTCAACTTCACATTTATTTATGTTTCCAGGATATCTAAAATGTAGTGTGGATTTCAAGAGCTGGAACATTCTGGAAGTTTTCCTTGCTTAGCAGCTTTTACCAGAAATCAATATGAGGTAGAGTTTTGCCTCAAAGAAACGGCTTTTTATTGCCTTCTCTCTCTTTACTCCCCAATTAGTACGAAACGTGAGCGCCACTTTCTGCTGATGGGCATTTCTGGACTCGTGCAAAGGTTTGGAAGAACAAAGCTCACCTGTGTATTAAGACCTGTTTTTGTTCGGTGCCCGAGCATTGACTCTGACTCATGGGAACCTTGTGTTATACAGAATGAAGCCCTGCCCAGTCCTCCGTCAGCCTGCAGTGTGTCGGTCCATCCCGCTGGGGGTTTCTCTTTTTCACTGACCTTCACTTGACCAAGCAGGCTGTTCTCTAAGATGAGCCAGAGGATCTAAGGTCAGATGCTGTATTTGTCACCTGATCAAATAAAGAAGCCTCAGTATTTTTCCAAGACAACAGGGACACCTTCTACAAATGTGAAAAATGCTCTATAAATACATAAATGTAGCCAGCTGGATGAAATACAGCCAGAATGCTACTTAGAGGCAAGGATGGTGAGACTTCATCTCACGTGTTTTGGACATGTTGTCCAGGGAGACCATTCTCCGTAGAAGGGCACACGGTGGCTCCCACCATGGGCTCACACATAAGAACAATTTTGGCGGTGACACAGGACCAGGCAGTGTTTCGTTCCATTGTGCCCGGGGTGTGCCGGAGGAGGAAGTGGCACGTACCAACCACCACCACCTGGGGAAAGCAAGAGGGAATTATTGCTCGGTTACCTGAATAAATAAAGCAAGTCCTGAACTAGAGTCTACTCTGTCCAAATTGTAACTGGACGATGAGGATTTGCATACCCATCACCGCTGCTGATGGCATGACACTGCTAAGTGTCTCCAGTTGGAAAACTTAAGTGCTTCCCCAGCTTCCAGGGGACTCCAGGGGTACCGACTTGAATAGAATGGCTTAGGCAGTTCAACCAGAGTGGAAAGGAGGCGTGGAAGGAACCGAGTTGGTCTGCCCCATGGGCATTCCCTGTTATGTGGTCCTTTGCTTCAGTGCATTCTGTTGTTTGTATTTTTTTTTAATGAAAGGTTTGTGGCAACCCTGTGTTGAGCAATTCTACTGGCAGCAGTTTTTCAACAGCATGCACTCACTTTGTGTCTCTATGTCATGTTTCAGTCATTCTCACAATATTTCAAAACTTTCCATCATGCTCTGACACACTTAATAGACCACACTGATCGAGGTAGGCTTATCATGCAAAAGCCCAAAGCCTTCATTCTGGTCTTGATTCATTGCAGTTCCAATTTCAGGAGCGTGTGCCCCTACCATCCTCAAGAGCTCATGAAAAAGGGTATGATGGGTGCGTAGAACCTGAACATGATCCTGCCATGGTTCATGTTAAGGAAACTGGGTGAAGGATATACAGAATGCTCTCTAGATTATTTCTTCATGATTATAAGAGAATCTACAATTTCCTCACTTTAGGTTGAGAAAAGAGAGTCAATACACACTGTATTTTAAGATCATAATGGACGGTCAATATCCTTGTTGGTGGTTGCCATCAGGTTGATCTTGATTCATCTTGTCCTAATGTAGTGCTGTGGATGCTTGAAGATCATCGCTATGCTCAAGTAAATTGTCGCAGCTATTAGGTCAATCCATCTTATTGAGGGTTTCCATTGATTTTATTGAGTCTGTCCTCTGCCGGGCATGACGTTCTATTCTAGTGATGGTCTTTCCCGATGGTGAGTCCAAAGAAAACAAACTGAAGCCTCCTTAGCCTTGCTCCCACAGAACATCCTCATTGTACTTCGCAGGCTAGCTTGTTCCTTCCTTTAGCTATCCATGGTCTGGTGACTATCCTTCCCCCACACAACCATGCCAAGGCATCATTTCTTCTCTCCCCCTTTTTTATTGTACACTCACTTATTCATTTACATCTTCCCATCTACAAATGTGTACCACTTACTACATTTCAGAGCCTGGGGAGAGATATAGTCATTCAATCCTTGGTCAAACTTTGATATTGATACTATGGTTAATAGTATCCACTTGTGTTGTCTTCCTCGAATTCACTTATCTAGTAAGGTATAGGCTTGCAATTTCTGTCTAGTGTACTCTTTGTGTGTGTGTTTTGACTTTGTTTGTCTTTCTGCATGATAGTGCCATGCATGAAGACACAGCTCTGGCACTTGGCAGCTCAATATCAGGCCAGGGAGGAAGACGACCTCATGAAACCTATGAGGGTAAGCAAGGATGTTAGGTGGGCCGTGATGGCATCAGACGTAGTTCTGAAGCCAAAACAAGTTCTGGAAGAGGTCAGAAACCCCTTCATGAAGTGGGTAGCAAAGACGTTTCTGTGGGAGCTGCAAAGGGATTCATCTGTAGTAGCTGGCATGGAGTAGGGACATGCTCAGAGAGAACTTAGCCATGTTTTAAGCATCTTGCCTAACTTTGTATTTATCCCCTGATGTTATCCTTTGCTACTGACCGGTGAGTTTGAGAACAGGCCGTTCATGTTAGCTCTGCCGACAGTACAACAGGAAAGACGTCCTTGAGTAAGACTGGGATGAACTGCAAGCCCTCTAGGTGCAGCCGAGAGATGGCAACAGGAAACTAAGGATTAAAACCTCTACCTTGCACCTCATTCTGAAAGGTAACTTCAGTGGAGGCCATAACATCCTATCGAGGATTGCAGCGTATCAAGAGAACCTCCTTTCCATTCATATCCTTGGCCATTTGGAATATTCTTCACAGAAAGTCCTCTTACATTTTCCACGTTGAAATGCCAGGAATTGATTTCTCATCTTTACTTCTTTCATTTGTATGAGTCAGACTCCAGTACGCCGACGGGGCCACATTCCCAATTGGGAGGCATCAGTCTGTAAGAGAAGTTCGTGACATGTGTGTGTGCTTGCGCGTGCATGGAGAGTGAGCAAGCACTGAACTGAGGGAAAAAAAAGTTAAAAGAAGATAAATACAGAGTTCACACACTGCTGTAGTCTGAAGCCTTTCTAGCTAAGAGGAAGAGAGGTAGGCAATAAAAGAGCCTGCGGGGGGTGTTTATGAAGGTAAAGAAAGACAAGGATTTTTAATATATCATTCACTTGTCTTGCTTTCTATTCCTCCTTAGGGAACCTGTAGGTAGGGAGTGCGTGGATTTAAACAGGATCAAGATTACATAGACAGCAATTTCCCCTAATCCCACTCTTATTCACCTGCGTACATTGTAGCCACACCTGCTTCTTTGATTCACTTAAACTAGTTTGAATCTCAATTAAAATTAATGAACAGTAAATCCTATTTCTGAGTCAACCTGGCGGCACATGACAACAATAACAGTGAACAAGTCACTTTCTCAGTATGGACCAGCTGACTTCGATTCAGATGCCTGTGCTACGCTTTCTTAGCCCATCCTCTGTCCTCCAAAGACACTCCGAGTGCCCTTTATCCACACTCCAGAAAACAAAACATCTGAACGCAGCATGCTGCAGAGCCATCCCATTGACAAAAATTGGGAAGCAGACCATTTCTTTGCTTGAACAGAGAAAATGCCCTTCATTACGATCCCATTATTTCCTTAGTAGAGTAAGAACATTTTCATTATTCTGGGCAAGATATTTAATAACACAGCCATCTCAGCACCAGGATGGTGAGCCGGGTGTATGGATGTCCAAATGTTCCATATGTCCGCACTCGATTCAGACTCAGCAATGTTCCATGTAAGAGCAACACAATGTTTCTCCCCGCACTTCTTCTCATTTATGATAAAGCCCCATTACATCCTGAGCCTCTCCAAGCAGAAAGTAATGGTGCATATCGAATAAAACCATGGAGGAAGAGCATTCTCAGGAGGCAGTATTGAGAGGCCCATACACTTCTCAGCTTTGCCCAGTTGAGGTCCCAGCATCTCCCATCCTATCCTTGTCACCAGCACTTGTGCAAACTACTGCATTTTTCTGAAATGATATGCCATCATTAACCATATGTCTTCTTTCCTCCACTCCCTGCCCCCAGCAATTCACCATCATTAATTTTTAGTGCTGTTTCCTCAAGTCAGTTGGCTCCTACCCAAATGTAATGAGGTTGAGACTCCAAGAGTTCGATAATTGTCAGGGGAAGAATATAAATGCAATAAAATTCAAATAGTAAGTTTCTTTTTTTCCCCCGTGTCTTTCTGCAATAGAAGATGGATTTGCTGTGGTCATCTCTGAATATGTAATTTGCATTCAAATTATCTGGGTCACAAGGAGACTTCATTCAGTTCAATATCAATCAGTTAGCTGTCATCTTTAGTAAATATCAAGGGTTTATTAATAATAATGAAGAGCCATTATTATTGTTTGCATACTTTTTTGTGTCTGAAAAGAGAGTCGTGATTCAATTTAAATCAATCAGTATATCTTCAACTCTTGAAGTGTGGCAAATACAGTGCTAGACTTGGTAAGGATAAAATATTGGTAAATTGTAGGGTCTTTGGTTTGAAAGATACCCCAAGGCATTGTAGATCGCTTATTTCCTTTTTATGGAAAGATCCAAGAAGTTTGTTTGTGGACTGTCATGATGCCCCAAATCTGTGCCCTTAGATAAAGCAGTGTGTAACTCCTTTAGGTAACTGAGAACTTTTTATCTGATAAGGCTACTGGAGAAAGGACTATAGTTAAGGCACTAAGTTACAGAGTCCCCATATATGGAACCACTCACACTTACCCAATAATATTCCATATATTTCCCCTTCTACAGTCTAAAAGCATAAGATCAAGATGCATTGGTAATTACTGGTGATTGGAATGTGGAAGCTGGAATCAAAGATGAAGTATTGGTAGCTGTAAAATATGACTTTGGTGATAAAATGATGCTGGGGATCACATAATAGAACTTTTGCAAGACCAACAATTCCTTCATTGCCAAAAATACTCTTTTGAAACAACATAAATACCAACTATACATGTGAGCCTCTCTAAATGGAACATACAAGGAGGAAGCCCAGTATGTTTGTGGAAAGAGCAAATGGAGACACTTCATGTTATTGGTCAGAGAAGGTAGGAGATGCCTGTGGAGCAGACCATACGTTACTTGTATGCAAGGTCAGGTGGAGGGTGAAGAAGATTAAAACAAGTGGCTGAGAGCCAAAACACAATCTTGAGTATATCCCATCTGAATTTAAAGACCATCTCAGGAACAAATTTGATGCATTAAACACTATGACTAAAGACCAGAGGGTTTGTAAGATGATACCCAGAAACATGATGCATAAAGAAAGCAAAAGTTAACTGCAAAAACAAGACATTGGGGTGACCCTCTTGATTTCTTGTTATATTTTTTCAGGATATGAAACCCAGGATTCATGAACCGATAGATAGACACAGCAAGTAGAATAAGGGTCCCTGGGAGTGTATTGGGGGGCAGGTTGAAGGGGATCTGCTATCAAGGAGTTCAAGAAGGAAGAGAATGTTTGGAGACTGATTGAGGTAGCAATTGTACAATAATTCATAATGTGATTGAATTATGGAACACTATGATATCTATTGGTTCTCAATAGAGTGGTTTTGAAGGAAGAGAGAGGGGGGGGGGAGAAGGGAGATGGGGGAGGGGAGAAGAGACGGGAGAGGAGAGAGAGAAGAGAGAAAATACCAAAGTGGATTCCAGAAGAGACTCTGACGTTTCCTCGTGAAGGCAGAGTAGCTAAAGGGAATGCAAGAAAGGTTGACTCAGACGTTTCCTCTTGAAGGCACAGTAGCTAAAGGGAATGCAAGAAAGGTTGACTCTGGAGAGTTCAAGAGGTCCCAAGGGTAGCTTGAGAAGAAAGTGTACGATAATATCTGGAGATAGAGAACCGAAGGCAAAGAACACAGGTAGCATATCCCAAGCTGAAGGAAATGAAGAAAAAATTATAGCCTTGAGTTGCAATACTGAATGAATGACTCTATGGGCAGAATATCTAATGAGGAAGCATCCCGAGGAAATGGAACAAATGTCGAGTCACTGTCCCCCAAATCATGGACTGCCGTTCAATCATTTAAGGAAGTAGCACATGACAGAAAAGGGGAAGTCCAGCCTGCAGGAGGGAATCAACAAAAGCCAAAGTTTCAATAATTGATGGTATGCCAACGGAGGTGGGTCAGCAAATTGAAGCAACTCTGTATGCACTCCTTGCTCTAAGCCAAAGAATGTGGACATCAGTTACCCAGCCCACTGACTGGAAGAGACCCAGCATTGTGTCCATGCCAGAGAACAGTGACCCAACAAAATGTGGACATTATCGGATAGTACCATTAATATCACACGCATGTAAAAGTGTTCTGAGATCATTCAAAAGTGGATGGAGCAGAATATCACTAAGGTCAGACATTCAAGGCAGGCTTAAAACATCATTTGGAATGAAAGATAGTATTGCTAATGCAGATTGGCTCTCTCTAGCAGCTGGTGGGCTTGAACTGACAGCCTTGCTGTTAGCAGTCCAGTGCTTAACAGATAGTGCGACTAGGGCTTCTTTTGGTAAAGTATAGGATCATCAAAACAGAGAATGGCAAGATGAAGTGACACGGTGTCTCACAGCAATGGGCCCAAGCCCAGCGAATATGGTGAGAATGGTGCAGAACAGGCTGTCTTCATTGGTGGCGGTGCCAGCCAGTCTCTTCCACACATAGGGACCCTGGGTGCAACCGAAGGAGACACAGGCCTGCGAAAAGTCCACCCAGTGATACCTAACTAAAACAACAACAGCAAATTGAACCAGACCCTATTCACAACTATTTCTCCACTACAATCACTTTTGTTGGCTTCATGCAAACCTTCAAAATAACTGAAAAGTATCTGAGCTTTTCCTTCCACTTCCAACTCAGGATAAATAAGAACAGCATGCACCTCTTACAACATAGCAACAAATTGGCCTTAAACACACACACACACACACACACACACACACACACAAAGATGCAGATCACATTCGCAATCTGAGCACTGCCAGTATTTAGATTTGGGGTGGGTGGGGAGGGGGATTTTAATAAATTTTATTAAAAATTTTAAACTCAGTTCAGTTATTTGAAAATTAAATTCAGTTTTGGGGAAAAAAAGTGAAGGTTCTGCTCTTGCCATGCTGAGTTTTATGGAATAGAAATACAGATGTCGTATTTCCAGGGAGAACTGTCATATAACACACAACTTGTGCTGTGCTGTGCGGGAGACCTCTCTCTGCCAGGACCAGGCGATGGAGCTGTGCAGCTGGGTTGTATGGCGTCACTATGAGTCACACTAGATGGTGCCAACCAACGAGGAAAGTGTAAAATGCACACTAATGCCAAAGACTTCGTACAAAGAGAAAGGACACAAAATATCTATTAGCAGTGCTTACGTGGATGATATGTCAAACTGATAGAGTTTTAGATGTGCTAGGCTAAGTCAGAGACAAAGGGTAAGACCCTTGACAGGGTGGATTAACACAGTGGCTACAGCAATGGTTTCAAACGTTAACAAGTGAGAGGATGGCTACTTTCCACACATTGTTCCTGGCAGAAGCATTGTTTCATTCTGTTGTACATGGGTCTCAGTGAGTCCGAACTGTCTCAACTGAACTTAAGGGCAACAACGTATACAAAAAGGCTTTGAAGAGTTCATGGAACCTAAAGGTCACTAAAAAGATTTCTGAGAAATATTTTTATAAAGCATTTTATTGGGGGCTCTTACAGCTCTTATAACAAACTGTACATCAAATGTATCAAGCATATTTGTACATATGTTGCCATCATTATTTTCTAAACATTTGCTTTCTATTGAGCCCTTGGTCCAGATCTTCTTTTTTACCTCGCCCACCCTCATGACCCTTGATAAATGATAAATTATTATTATGTTCACATTTTACACTGACCCCTATCTCCCTTCCCCCATACAATCCATGCATCGATTTTATCAAAGGCATTTCTTGAAGTCACCTCATACATTGTAAACAAACAAAAAAACAAACTTTTTAATGTATTAAGGATATTGGCAATTTTTATGTAATAGGTGATTCTCTTTTCAGTCGTATTGGGGAGCATGGTCTTAAAGACTGTAGACTTCCTCTTGGTGGATTCCATCCAGCAAAACCAATTGTCCTTGGCTGCTAAGTAGAAGATCCATCTTCCTTGGATCTCACATCACATAGTCTACAGTGCACAGACCTGTCCATGGGCCAAGAAGCACTCATTAAAGCAGAACAAGAGAACCTGGTGTGGTATCAAACCAGAAAATATGTGTCTCAGAGTTGTATCATTTCACCATGGTTATTCAATCTGTATGCTGATCAAATAATGTGAGAAGCCAGACTATATGATTGGAGGACGGCCTATTAACAACCGGTGATCTACAGAAGACAACACCTGTCTGGTGATGAAGATCAAAGACTGCAGCCTTCAGTACAGATTCCACCTCAGTGTCAAAACCGAACATCAAACTCGCGAGCGGTGAGCCCCTTCTGACTCATCAAGACTCTACAGGGCAGAGTAGTTGCCCCTGTGGGTTCTGATCTGTAAACCTTGTCTTCGCTCCGTTGGAGCAGTTGGTGGTTTGAAACTGCTGAGCCTGCAGTAAGCAGCCCGATGTGTAATGCCCATAGAAGACGCCATCACGACTCCTGAACCAGTGCGAAGGAAATGCAGTTCCTCACACCTGGACCAGCAGACAGCATCATGATAAACTGCGACCCATCTTGCTTGAATCCAGCCAGTATTGGTGGAAGCTGTGTTTCAGAAACTGCGTTCCAGAAATCAAACACCATACTGCACTGGGAAATCTACTGCACAAGACCTCTTCAGAGTGTGGACGAACCGGGATGCCGCTTTGAGCACCAAGGTGCACCGGCCCCACACGGTGCTGTTTCCCATCACCTGGTATGCATGTGAAAGTTAGACAATGAGTAAGTTGGACAGTGAACTATGGTGTGGTGAAAAATGTTAAAAAATATATCTTGAACCGCCAGACAAACAAGCAAATCTGTCTTAGAAGAAGGACAACCAAAATGCTCCTTAGAAACAATGATTGGGAAACTTTGTCTCGTGTACTTCAGAGGTGTTATCAGGAGTAACCAGTCTCTGGAAAAGGACACCGTGTTTTATAGCTTGGAGGGTCAGAAGGTAACAGGATGGATGGACATAGTGGCTGCAACAATATGCTACAACGTAACGCCAGGACCGGTTGGGCGTCCTTTCATTTTGTCGCAGATGAGGCTCCTATGCATTGCAGCCAACTCCAGGGGACCTAAGAATTGACAATGTGGTGTATGAGGCTAGAGGCCAGAGTATGTGTTGGCGAGAGCCCAAGTCGTACCTGCAGGTTCTGCATGCCACACCCGAGGTGTCTCAACTTAGAGTTAAATGCCGACTCCGTAATCATGTAAACCAAACTCCCCAGGTTTACCCTGAGATTTTAAATGCCCTGCTTAAGATCATGAAAGAGTTAACTACAATTCAAAGGTAAAAGAAATCTGCGTCATTTTCTCCATTTCTCAAGACAATTCAACCGTTCACGTCAACACAAATAAGTGCTGTGTGCAGTCAGGGTGGGGAGAGGGACTGCAAAGCGACAGAAAAGGTTTTCTCTTGAAGAGGCCTCTAAGCGGCCTTTAGCAAGGGCATACAGGTCTGCGCCCACTATGCTGTTTCAAACTGCACGCTGTCTTTGTCTCAGTGGAATGTACTCATCAACTCAGGTGCTTCGAAGAGAACGCAGGCCCCTGCTAAGAAAGGTGTTGTGGATTCTGTGCCACAGGGTGGACTGGCAGACCTGGAACTGCCCTTGGCCTCGAAAGCAAGGCAACACCCCCACCTAGTGGCTCTAGTGACCACGCGGTACACAGCCCACCAGGCAAAAGCATGCACCCTGAGTCTACCGAGGGAACCCTGAGGACTTGGTGGGTTAGATGGTGGGCTGCCACCTTTCTGGTCAGCAGTTGGAAGCCTAGAGAGAAAGATGAGGCTTTCTATCCAGTAAAGAGTTAGAGGCAAAGAAACCCACGGGGCCATTTTCCCTTGTCCTAAGTCACCATGAGCCAGCACTGTGTTAATGGCTGAGTGAGTCAATATACATAATTTGCACACCAGACCTTGTCCATTCTTGGTAACACAGCTACAATCTTACAACACAGAAACATGCAGGATACACAGATGGATTAAAGAGAAAAACAGCCATTCTGAGCATGCAGCAAGTTGCAACCGCTTGGTTCTGCCTCATTAAAGAACACGGTTTAGTTTGGTATTTTTTAAGTTAGCAAAGTCTGTGGTGCATCCTGGCAGCCTAGCTCCCAAGTGGCCAGTATCCATCACTGGCAGTTTTGTTTTTTTTTTTACAACAAAGGTCTGGAACCTGTTGGGGAGATGCTGGTACACTCTGGTGATTTGTGTCGAGTTAAAATCCAATCAGTTCTAGTTCTAGCACGTGTGTGCAGTGTGGTGCATCAGGCTGGTTCTGGAAAAGGGTAGGGAATGGCCCGCATGTATTTTACAAACAACGTGGTGAGTTGGGGTTCAGCTCTCTCAGCCTGAAGGCACGTGGTTACTCGTTTCTAAAGCAGAGGAGGAGAGGCTGGTGAGGAAACCATGAGGGCCTTAAATGGAACAAGCCAGGCTTTGTCAGCTGTTGGAACAAGACTTTAAATCATAGACCATCAGCATCCTAAAATTTCAGATTAATGGACTTTCAAAACATTCATCTTTGTAACCACAGCCATGAGAACCACACGATCATGCAATAATAGGATGTCAGAAGCTCAGAAACACTGAGCTGGGAAAGCTACTCTTGGGACAGCCTGGGAAACAGCTCCAGGTACCAGTTTCAGAGAGAAACCTGAAAGGCTTATCTGCCCAGGGACGTTACAAAGGAAACAACAGGGTCGTTGTCTTAGGTTCTTCTGAGTGTCACCTGGAGCAGCTTCTGAGCAGCTGCACGCACAGGGCTCCCTGGCCTTGAGTGTGTTCTTCACAAGGATGAGCAAGCATTACTGTTTCTGCTCTGGTTTTTCCAGGACTCTCCTTACCCAGCCTCCTCACCATCTCACCAATGGTTCAAAGTAAATCTTGATCACCTAGTCTCATACAGCTGATTTCAAACCACAACGAAAATTAAGACCAATCTATTATTCAAAGAAAAGTTGATCTCAGCGGGCACTTTCACGTTAAGGTTTAGAATTTATCTCAGGATGGTAGTTTCAATGGAATCTTCTTGTTCCAAACCAGACCAGAAGGATGTCTGGATTTAGTAAGAAAGTGAGGTCTGTTCCGCCCTTTCTCCCATTTGATCAGGGTTCATCTATGTGATGCTGGCTGAGCAAAATGACCAGGAGTTGGCTGCTGGCACCATCTAGTTCTTCCCGTCTCATGGTAGTTGATGCTGCTGTTCCCATGGCTTATTAATCCTGTTGTCTAGATTTTTCCTTGAGTCTTAAATGTCCTTCTTTATCTTTATGCTAGAAAAGCAGAAGCCAATTGTGTTTTAGATGGCCACTAGTAACTTTTGAAGGTCCCAGATATTACTCATCAGAGCAGGATATAGAACACAAACTTTATAAACTATATTGACCAAATTGTCCATCAAGATATTGGTCGTAACCTCCAAACCCATGAAACTCACTCCACAAGGTATGTGCTGACTTTTCATAAGGGCTGAAGTGTTTGCGTAGACTGGTCAAGGGAGCCTACCAAATGGTCAAAACATGATTCAACATCTAGCCTTCTTGCTTATAAATATCTTTGCTCCATTCACTAAAATATTTCTGACATTCTAGAATGGGATCTTTTTTTCCACTACTCACCTCCCATTCTAGTCCATTTTACTTTACCTCGTTTTCCCCACATCTGACAAATTAATCCAAAGGAAAACTCGAGGGGGAATTACCTCCTTTTGATGCTATTCTTGGAAGCCAAAGGGAAAAAGAAGTGAATTGGAAAGAGGATGGAATATGCTCTCCTACTGCAAATCCTCCTCCCTGTGGGGTCTCTTTTTCCACATTAATAAAGTCTTATCAAAACTCTGGCGAGATTACAGGAAGCACTGGCCTCCTTTCCATTAATAGTTGTTGGTTTTTCCATTTTCATCTAAACACCTTACTCAAAAGTAATTGGATTTCCTCACTACAGAAGAGCTGACATTTTTATGATAATGAAATTGAGTACAGGCCCTCTTTTGACATTAAAGGTGCTTTGCAAATATATTAGGAAAGCCTGGTTTACAAGAGTATGTTAGAGAGAGAACGAGGCTTAATTTCGCAGGAAACATACTGAAATGTCCAGAGGAGGCTAAGCATTGGCCAATAAGGAAGCTCCTGAAACATTTCTGCATTACCTGAAACCAACATATGTTCCTCACAATTTCCGATGCATTCCATGCCATCGTGTCCGCTATGTATCCAGAAAGCAGCAAGGTACTTTTCCAAAGTAATAAGAATCCCACAGAACAAAACATATCTGGAATATGCTATTTTAAAACAGAAATTTTCCTCTGCTGTTGTTGTTAAGAATACACAGCAAAACATGCACCAATTTATAACGTCTACCTTTGGTGGCTCTGTATCTTTTTCAAGGTCTGCAGCACATCTCATTCTCCTTTTCCGAATTCTTCCTCCCCAATTGACAAAAGCCCATTCATGTTGATGTAAAGTGAATGTCAAGTCTGTACTGCTACAATCTAATATGTGAGGTGTTGTTCTCAATTTATCCCAAGTGGATAGATCTTAAAACAACATAATAATGGAGGAAGGTCTGTTTGTACTATTGAGCTAGACGATAGTTTAAGACGACTACAGAGAGTGTAATTTGATGTAAGTTCTACCACAGATTACCTCAGGGCAATAGTCTCAGAGGTCCATTCAACTTTTATGGATCCAGAAAGTTTGCAATCTGTGAGAAGCTGAAATACTGGTCTGCCTTTTCCACCTTCGGATCAGGATTCTTCTTGGAATCTTTGAGTAATGCGTAGAGGAATGCTAGCCAGGCATCGCCAGTTCTTCTGCCCTCCTGGCAAAGGAGGCAAGAGTCCAGGAAGAATGTTTGGGGGTTTGTTTTTAAGCAGAATACCCATGAATTAAAGAGAAACATATCAATATTGGGAGGCACGTCATGCCTGGCAGCCAGTTTTATGTCAACAAACACATTATTTGCAGATGTTTGTGTTTTCGATGCCCTAGATCCCTAGCGGGCTATGGGTTGGGCAGCACCAAAACGTCAGCAGTTCAAACACCACCAGCCTCCCCAAGAACCAAGATGAGGTTTTCTGCTCCAATCACAAGTTATTGTTCAGAAATCCGCAGGGGAAGTCCTACCCTGTTTTATCGGGCGCCCGTGAGTCCAACTCAACTTGGCAGGAGAGAGTTTGGTTTGGGTTTTGTGTTTTCACCAGACACATGCCTGGTTGGCTGCTATGTCAGGAGGAGTTATGGCCACTGGGAGGGTCATGTCAGAATAGCCACTCCCGTGTTCCTGTGTGTATGCTTTGTCTGCTACCACTTGGTGTGCCTACTTTATTTTCTCCCTGACTTCGTTTCATTGTGTAATCAAAGTGTTTCCTGCAGGCACCGTATGGGAGAGTGTTGTGTGTGTGGTATCTTATATATTTTCACTTTTCTTTTTTTTAATCATTTTATTAGGGGCTCATACAACTCTTATCACAATCCATACATACATCAATTGTGTAAAGCACATCTGTACATTCATTGCCCTCATCATTCTTAAAAACTTAAATCCTTGGCATCAGGTCCTCACCTTTCCCCTCCCTCCCCACTTCCCCCTCCCTCATGAGCCCTTGATAATTTATAAATTATTATTTTGTCATATCTTGCCCTGTCCAACATCTCCCTTCACCCACTTTTCTGTTGTCCATTCCCCAGGGAGGAGGTCACATGTAGATCCTTATAATCGATTCCCTCTTTCCAACCCACTCTCCCTCTACCCTCCCAGTATCGCCACTCACACCACTGGTCCTGAATAGATCATCCACCCTGGATTCCCTGTGTTTCCAGTTCCTATCTGTACCAGCATACATCCTCTGGTCTAGCCAGACTTGCCAGGGAGAATTTGGATCATGATAATCAGGGGAGGAAAAGGGGTGGGGGAGCATTTAGGAAGGAACTAGGAGAAAATTGTATTTTTCATCATGCTACACTGTACCCTGACTGGCTCATCTCCTCCCCTAGACCACTCTGCAAGGGGATCTCCAGTGCCTGGCAAAGGGACTTTCAGTCTCCACTGTGCACTCCCCTTTCATTCACTATGGAAAGATTCTTTTGTTCTGATGATGCCTTATACCTGGTGTGTTTTTTCCAAAGATGTGGGCTTTGTTGCTTCTGAGCTAGATGGCCGCTTGTTTACATTCAAGCCTTTAAGACCCCAGATGCTATACCTTTTGATAGCCAGGCACCATCAGCTTTCTTTGCCACATTTGCTTATGCACCTATTTGTCTTCATCAATCATATGATGGAGGTGTGCACCCAATGATATGATTTTTTTTTGATGCCTGATAACTTATCCTTTCAGCACCTCGTGATCACACAGGCTGGTGTGTTCTTCCATGTGGGCTTTGTGGCTCCTCAGCTAGATGGCCGCTTGTTTATTTTCAAGCCTTTAATACTCCAGACCGCTATATATTTTGCTAGCTGGGCACCATCAGCTTTCTTTGCCACATTTGTTTATGCACCCGCTTTGTCTTCAGTGGTTGTGTCGGGTGGGTGAGCATCACAGAATACCAATTTAATAGAAGAAAGTATTCTTGCATTGGGGGAGTACTTGAGTGGAGGCCCAATGTCCTTCTGCTACCTTAATACTAAACCTATAAATATAGGCACATAGATTTATTTATATATATGTGTGTGTGTGTGTCTTTATCTAGACCTCTATAAATTCCCTTTGCCTCCCACCAGCTCTTTCCTCTATTTCCCACTATCATGCTCCGTCCCCACTTGGGTTTCAGCAATACCGTGTGTGTGTGTGTGTGTGTGTGTGTGTGTGTGTGTGGTGTCTTATATAGTTTTACTTTTCTTCACTACTGTTCAATCTCTTCCTTTCATTCAGACCGAACATTTATTCAGCGGTTATAATGTAATTATTACTGTACTCAGATTTGCGTCTACTGTTTGCTGGTTTGAGGATTGTCTGCCTTTTGAGTCTTTGGTCTCCAGTGCCTGCCCGCCTTTGGGTTATTGAAATCATCCTAGTATGCTATTTTAAATATTTTCATATGTCCCCTGCCATGTCCCTATTTGCCTCAGTTGTTCTGGGGATTAAGATATCCACATGTAACATTATATAGTCTACTTAGAGATAACACTGGGTGACAACATTACAGAAACTCGAACGGCACAGGTGTATTCAGTCCTCACATGTGCACACTCATTTTGCATTGTGCTTGTTGTGTTAGACAGAGATGAGCACAATGCTGCCAGCACAATACACATTCTCCGAGGCAGCCTCTGCTATGCATGCGTGGTTCTGGAATCCATTTGAGACTAAGCGGTGCTTCCAACTTCAGCTCATTTCTCCTGACTTTTCTGCATTCCTGTGAGTCCAGCACACACATGGATGAGCCTGGGATTTGGCTTTAGATTTAGCAGATCTATTATTCTGTAGATTTAGGGTACCTACTACTCAAAATTATCAGTGATCTGAACGCACCACCCCCTCGCCCCGCCCCTGTCCTTTAGCCACCTGGGTCCACTCTGTATTTTACCACATCTAACTAAGGTGACTCTTGGGGGAAAAGCTGAGAGAATACAAACAAACCCATTTCAGACCATCACTCCTGGACAATCACTTCTCC
Organism: Tenrec ecaudatus; assembly: GCF_050624435.1. Classification (NCBI taxonomy): domain Eukaryota; kingdom Metazoa; phylum Chordata; class Mammalia; order Afrosoricida; family Tenrecidae; genus Tenrec; species Tenrec ecaudatus. Next base: position 4,564,737 of record NC_134534.1, on the reverse strand, counting down.
AGATGTGGGTTCTTCTTCTAAATACACCTGTCTCAGGCTCTTTGTTGACGTCCTCAGATGGATATGTTGATATGAATGTAGTCCAAAGTCCCACTTGTGGACCTTAGTCTGTAATTCTCCATGTACTCCTGCAACTCATATCTGTTGATATGAGTACTCAGTTTCAGCCAGCAACCTTTGCACAAATCACCCCCATGTGGAAACAGGCCTTCCTGGGTGGCCCCTGGATGGTTAGGTGATCAGACACTCACCAGAAGGTGCAGAGGGACCGTGAAAGGGATGCCTAGCCATCTGCACCTGGAAAAGGCACTGCCTGGAGGATCCAGGGAAGCACGGATCTGCTTTGCACACAAGAACCAGCTCCATGCCAGCGAGCTCATTTTTACCATAAAAATCCTGTACCAGGTGCTGCTGAGGAATATGAGGTTGTCTCTGACTCTCCACGATTTCATTGTCTGAAAGTTATCCCTGGGCATGAGTGGCCTTGGCATTTGAGGAAGCTCCTGTAGGAGAGGTCAGTGTACTGTGCTGGGTTTCTTCATTCGTGTTAGGTGCCAGGATTCTGTGTGCAGAGGTCAGGTTTGCTCTGGGGTGCTTTTCATAAGGCAGAAACATGAGAAAAGGCAGAGTGTCATGAAAGTGGAATCCATGTGGCTAAGGACCTCCATGTATTGGGGGGAAGGCATCTAGACAGTGAACAGGACCCGGATCCAAAAGAGATGCCATTTCACCTTTTCAGCAACGGTGGCTGACACTATGCTGTGAGAAATGAGAGCTAGGGACACAGACCTTTTGAAATAAAACTATAAATATATGTAATTCTTAGACAGTTTGAAGGTAAGAGGTATCAGCTTCCTGCAGGGTCAAGAAACTGCCTTTAATGGACCTTGAACCACATGTGTTTGAACTGCCCAGGGCCACTTATATGTGAGTTGCTTTACTTGTTGCTACTGCAGGGAACCCCAGTTTTGTGCATATGTTCTTGAAACAAATGAGCTGCTGCTGCGTGCTGTGGACCTGAAGAGTTCATCTCCTCGTTATCCACAAACCTCGCACCCTCCGGCCCCCATAACTGGGCACAGGACAGTAAAGATGTCTAATGTTGGAAACAGAACATTTGAATCCATAAAGCACAGAATCCATGGTGTGATAGAATGATATGTTTCTCGATTTCCCTGTTCATTCAGAAGACATGCTTATAAAACCCAAGCTGTGACTTACTTTTAAAAATTATGTATCTATTTTTAATTAAAAGATCATTTTATTGGGGGCTCTTATAACAACCCATACAGCAACAGTATCAAGTCTATTTGTACACATGTTGCCATCATTCTTTTCTAGACATTTACTTTCTATTGAACCCTTGGCATCAGCTCCCTCCCCCTGGCCCATTGTGAACCCTTGATAAAGTATAAATGGAATAGCAATACCAGTAAGGTAGGGGTAAGGTTGGGAGAGGGGAGGAAGAAGGGGGAACTAATAATGATTAATCACTACATAACCACCATCACTACCCTTCCAGGGGGATGAACAACAGAAACCATGGGGGAAGGGAGACAGTGGACAATGTAAGGTATAAAAAATAATAATAATTTTCTACTTACTCTTGCTTCTTGTTATGTTGTTCAAACCTTCTTAAAAAAGTTTTATTGGCAATTGGCCTATAATTCACATGTCACATAATTTAATAATTCAATTATATTAAGAAGAGTTAAGCAATTTCACACTTTCTAGTTAAGGAAAGAAATAAGGATATAGTTGTTCATTTTTCCCATATATATTTTCCTTCATCTAATCTGGACCTGCCACAAAGCCAGACAAAGAGACTAAGGATTTTTTTTCTTTCTCATCCTAGTACAAAGCAGAAGCAATATTCTAAATTGTCCTAGGTCTATCAGTGGTGCAGTAGATTTCGTTTTAAAGTGATTTTTTACAGGAATCTGAATGTATCCCACGAAGCCCTGAATATTTGTCTTTAAGGCACGATTAGTCCTTGAACAGATTTTTAACAAGAGAGGCTTTCACAAATCTGGCAGGCATCACGGACTGCTTGAAGGCAGTCACGTGTGTGAACAATAACACCAGGAAGGTATAACTTATCAGAATAATCACGACAATGAGACCAAAGAGGCAACACTGAGCTCAGAAAGCAGGCAGGGATAGGAAGGGAGGAAGAATGGTAACAGTGAACACAGGAGGACGGTGGGAAAAGAAGGAACAACACTGTGTGGATTACAACTGATGTCTCAAAACACTGAGTATGGACTGTCCGGTGCGCTGTCCACTTGTCCTCTACCCACGGGCAACCATTCCATCTTTAACCACATCTGACGCATATCAGACTGTGAGTATGTGCCGGCGTACTTGGAAGACCCATTGCCTTTGAGTCAATTTTGACTCTTACTCACCCTCCACAGAATTCCTAAGATCTTCAGGGCTGCAGACAGCGTTTACTTTCTCCCGAGAAAGCATGATTGATTACGAACTGCCCACCTTGTGGTCAGCAGCCCGATGTCTAGTCCACTGTGCCACCGGGGTTCCTTGCATGCCTATGTCATTGAATACATACATAGTCTCCTATTCAAGATTTCTATGAAGGCTTGGGAGGCTGCAAAAAGCTCCTTGTGTCCAGATCTCTTATTAAAATGAATTTTAGAGTCTGCTAATCACAAGTTTGAAACTAATTAGATTTTTAATAAATAACCATAATATATTAAAATTCAAATTATAAGAGTGTGATGTTATTGAATTAGGGCAAATACGAAGTACAGCAAGCCCTTTGATAAATTATGCATGAGCCTTTTAGAACTGCTTAACTCCATTTGGACAATACAAGAAATTCCAGTACAGTGTCATTTACCTTCCTGTCTGAGGGCAGCCTGCGGAGAGGAGAAACATGCTTTCTGTGGGTGCCAGCTCATTTTGAGATCAGAGCCTTCTTAATTTTGTTTGGAAACAGTATTTATTTATTTATTTATTTATTCCCTGCTCATCACTGCATGCTGTGGGGGAAAAAAAATTGACTTTACCAGAAATGAAAGGGAATTCTGTTTTGGGAAAGAAAGTTGTTTTATTATTATTATTCTCCACAGACCTTAACTGTCTCCCAAGATTCCATCAGCTTCTCTGTTTTTAATCCATCTTATATTATAAAACCATCTATCCTAAGGATCCACAGTGCAGGCATACTTAGGTGCTGGTGATAGAATTAGAAGAAATGGAAATTTATTTTTCTTTCTTACAATGTCCTCTTTCTTTGCCTTCTCCCTCACAGAAAAGATGTGGATACCTAAAATGGGAAATGGAAACACCATGCAGTGGACATTTTCATAGGCATGTTGGGTCATGCAATGGTTCTTTTCTGAGCTTGGAGCAAAGTATGGGAGTTATGAGACAAAAACAGAGTATGCTCTAAGAAAGTTCACCATTCTGCGGAGCGTGCACATTGGTGTCATTCATTGCTGAGTAGGAGAATCAGAATGGGATGGAGTACTTGGGGGAGCAGAGTAGGTGGTGGGCCCTGGGCAGCGTCTTCAGCACGCCCACTCAATAGCAGAAGCCCAGACATGCTGAATAAACAGTTTCCTTCTAAAAATTATATTTTGCATTTCTTCAACTTGGCTAGGTGGTTAAGATGTGAGCATCCACCCAATTTTTCAGTTCGTCTGCCTTCCAATATGTGCATTCATGCACCGATGAATCGCAATTATGCCCGTTCACGTTCAGAGCCAGGATGTGTGTTAGCTCCGTGTTCTAATTTATCAGGTATTAGCACACCTCTGTCAGCAACGCTACTGCGCTTCTCTGACACTGGTCTTTAGAAGTTCACTCTCTGGTAAAGCAGCAAAGTTGTAAAGGCGCCCTACAGATTCCGACCATGATGAGCAGTTCCCGTGGGTTGCCTCTTAATGGTGGGAGGCAGCATGAGTTGGTATTGGGACCAGAGAAAGGGGAGCCTTGACTTGCACAGATTTGTGTATTTAAGTCTCTCCATAGATATTGTGAGATTCCAGAAAAATACATATGCAAATTACATTCTAATTCACTCCAGTGTCCATTGCACCTGACATTGTGCGTAGAGATGTAGCCTTCACATTGAAGACCACGGTGCACCTAACTCAAGTCGTGGTCTTGAACTCTCTTTTTCTTGGTTACTGCAGTAACTATTTGTAGCACCCAGAGACAATGTTTCATTAGAAGTATCTTTTTGTATTTAAAATGTCTCCACTAATACATATGAACTGTTGTGCATGATAACAGTGAGGAGGACCGCACGGGAGCAATGGTGTTTCCTTCTGCTGAACAGGGTGACTACAAGTTGGGGCTGACTCACAAGCACCAAACTAGGGGGTAACAAAAGAGAGAGCATGGTGATGGCATGAGGTAAGAGCTGGGCAGCTAACTGCAAAGTCAGTTGTTCAAACCCACCAGGAGCTCCGAGGGAGAACTCTACGCCAGTCTGTTTCTGTAAATATAGCAGTCTTGGAAAACGTTAGAGACATCAGTTCTCCTCTGCCCTCCAAGGTGGTTAGGACTCAGGATGGGCCTGAGAGGGGTGGATTTGGGGGTTGACAGTGGAGTTTGGGGTTGACCAGTCTTCTAGAACTTGTCTGCAACGGTTGTCATTTCTTTTGACTCAGAGATAGTTCTCAGTTACATCAAGAGCTATTGTTCCCTTCCTAAATTTATGATATAAAACCCTCTTGTAATGTTGAGCGAGCCCAAAACCACCCCTCACCACCACCACCAAAAAATAAATAACATGAAAAAAATGTCAAAGTTTTAGAGAAAATAACTAACTCATTTCCCCTGTGTTTCTTTTTTTTTCTTTCTCATATTTCCATTTACTTATTTTTAAAGGTTATCACCTGTTTCTTTCTGGCTAAAAATAAATTAATGAAAAATCTTGTCCAGAGGCTTTTCTTTGAAAACTCTAAAACTGCCTGATGATGCCTGGAATCTGGGGGTGCGGGCGGGGGGAGGCTGGAGCTGAACAGCACCTGGAGAAAAGGCAGGCTCAGGGCAGGTGAGGAGAGAAAGGACATCATGTCCATCCTGCTAGGAGAATCATAGTCTTATCACAAACCTAGCAGCTTCTCTGATTCATACTGATGTGACAGTCAGGCTTTGATTAAAATGACTGGTTTTGTTTTTCGTTTATTTATCTATATGTGAGTGTAATCATATAATGTTCCATTTTAACCATTTGTTGTGTTTTCAACTCAGTGGCATGAACGCAGTCTTTGGAAGCCACTGGGTAGTGAGACCCTTAATGCAGTCAGCTGCCAGCCACAAGGTTGGAGGCTCAAATCCAATCAAAGGCAATTTGGTGGAAAGGCCTGAAAAGCCTGATCCACATAGCTGTACTCAGACACACATGGGGTGGCCATGAGCCGGCACTGAATTAACATCCACTCTCTACTTATGCATGTAATTGATTTCATCGCACTCTGCAACCATCACCACGATCCCTTTTCTGATCTGTTTGATCCCCACCCACTGAAACTCAGTATCCCTTAAACAGAAATGCCTCATTCCAACCCCTCTATCATTCCCACCACGGTCTCTGGTGGCTGCTCCCCTAACTTAGCTCTTTCTTCATTGCCCGGCATATTACAGAGATTGGGGACACTCACAATATTTGTCATTTTCTGTCTATGCAACCATTTTTTCTTTTGTTCTGTATAGTTACCATTGTTTGTGTTTTCTTAGTATTTTTATCGTAATAATGGTTGAGTTTTAGGGAAACACATCCACACAAGCAGGCTTTGAAAATTTGATAGAAAAATTCGCATTACCTTTCTATCTTTCCACAAATTTTTGAAGCTTGCCTAGTGGCATAGTGGTTACAACATGGGCTGTGATCTCCAACGTAAGCAGTTCAAAGCCACCAGTTGCTCCTTGGGAGAAAGGCAGGGCTTTCTATTCCCATAAGCAGTGGTCATCTCAGAAACACACAGGGCAGTTCCATCCTGTCCTGGAGGGTCACTGTGAGTTGGAATCTACTTGATGGCCATGAGCTTGGTTGTGTTGCTTTAAGGATTTACTGCATATTAATTAGTACATCTGTATTAGTTCTCTTTCAATAGGCATTGTATTCTATATGGAAAACAATTATTAAAACTCTCAATCATGTGTTTCCCACTCATAATGTCTATTTTAACATTCAAGACAGTATCTGTAGATTATATCATCTCTATATTCATCTGGGCTTACTGTGCTCACTCAGTGCACTGACCCATCCATGTCCCTTCTCAGTATGTCGCAGTCCTAATGTGCCCGGGAATCTCACACCCTCCTGTTGTAGGTATTGTCAGGAAAGATGCCCGGTGCTGATTCCGTCTCTTACTTTGCCGTCTCGCCTTCCCATGCGCTGGAAAGAGAAAGCATTCAACATGGAATGCAAGGATCATGGGTGGTTGTTGTTGTATTGCGTTGCGCTTCGCTTTTAGTTGTTTTCTTTTTAGTCAAATTACAGCTTAGCCTCCACTCCGATGCAGGGAGAGTCCACATCAATCCAAGGAAAACCCCACACTCAATGCTGACCCATAGTGACCCTGTGGGCAGAGCGGCAGCGTCCCTGTGGGTTTCTGAGTGTGCAACTCTTCACGGAGGTGGAAATTCTCATCTCTCTCCTGCAGAGCGGCTGGTGGTTTCCAACTGCTGACTGCGGGTTAACGGTCCAATGTGTGGTCCACCACAGCCCAAGGAGCTGACTACAAGCACCTTTGGGCTTCTTGTATGTTCCTGCTGAGTGCTGGAGTCTATGGGACTCCTTGACGCTTGATTGTAGGGGCATGCTCCATTCCCTCTCAGGAGGTAAATGCCCACGCTGTACACCTATCTTTCTCCATTACAACTTCCCCAGTCTGAAGCCATAGCATGATGCTGGCCATCATTCACTTCTTGACCCTGACTGCCAATCCTGAATCAGCCAGAGGTGGTGAGGGTGTGCTGAAGGAACAGATAGCCCCAGATCTAGTCCTCGAAGAGAGCTAAGTCCCTGCTTCTTAGGAGGCAAATGAGGGTCCCACCCCATACCGTGAGAAGCAAACCAGCTGAAGGAATGAGATCATCTGCGCATTGACCCTCCAGCAGCTTCACTGTGAGAGGGACCCACGTGTGTCCTACTCCTTTTCTTGATCAGACTGAGTGACGGGATGGCGTGGGTGGCTTTAATGAGAATGCAAAGAACTATCAACCGGGAGCCAGGACACTTGTGAGCAGCCTTCATCACCATGGCCCTTGTATTCCGGGACCACAGATCCCTGCTATACGCCCAAAGGGGAAAGGCCTCTTTCCAGAGTTCAAGAGCCATGGAGTCACTTTGAGGACTAAGGCGCTGAACCAAACTGTTCTCATCAATGGCTCTGACGCATGTGAAGGCGCGATGCTGAATAAGGAGGACTGAAGAAGAAAGAATGTCTCTGACGGTGGGTGCTGGCAAAGAATACCGGTGATTCCCACTGGCTCGTTACTCATTGATCTTGACCACGGTCTCGCACTGATCCAACTGACAGACTGATTTAGCGAAACAAACCTCAGAGCAGATAACAAACACCCTGGCCCTTCTTTGAAAGCACATCTCAACGCAGCCACTGCTTTCTGAACCGATGGTTTGCACCGGCCATTTGCTATTCTAGAAACGTGAGAGCCCTACTTTAACAGTATGGAGCATTCACCTGCTTCCCCAAACTTTCAGATGTCTGCTCTTGGGCTGCAATATTCCATGGCTCCTCGCATGCCGTATCAGTAGGCAGGAGAACACAGGCCAGGATGCTTCGTCAATCAGATCAGATAAGCACACTCTTTGTAATGAGGTTTTCTATCCCATGCGGTATTAAAGCATCAGGCCATGATTCTCAAAGTTTGAGAATCGGCTGACACTGGGTTGATCTGGGGAGCAAGTGCTATGGATGGAACGAAGATAGAGGAGGAGGAAGAGGACAAGCGAGAACAGGAGATTGGCGATAAAGAGCACTGTCGTTACAGGGACGGGAGCACATCCGTGGACAGGAGGAGCATCAGGAGTCTGGGTCTGGTGCCGGCAGGCTCACCTGCGATAGACTTACTACCCAAGGTGGTAGGAGAATTACATAGTCAGCGTTGAGTCCTGTCAAGTCAATTCCACCATAGTGATGCTCTGGGAGAGAGGAGAACATCCCATCAGGTGTCTTAAGACTGCAGCCTCTACAGGATGAGCTTTGGAGGTACAGTGATTAAGTACGTGGCTGATCCTCAAAGGGTCTGCTGATCGAAGTAGCCTGCCGCACGGTAGGAAGAAGTGGCAGGCTATTTCTCTAAAGATCCCAGTCTCTGAAACCCGATGGGACAACTCTACTCTGTCCTCTAGTGTTCTGTTCTTATGGGTCAGAATCAACTCATTGACAGCAATCGCTAAGCCTTCACGGGAGCACAGCCACTCTCCCACCCAGTAGCTAGGCGGACTGGAGCCCACTGACTCTTTGGTGTTAGAATCATTGGCCCACCAGGGACTTAGTGCGACTTGGAGGAGATGGATATGCTCCACATAAACACACACGAGCCATGTCACTGACATAGGGGAGAAGTGCAGAAAAACCAGCCCATGTACAACAGGGTGGCTTCCAGGTGTTTTCTGGGTAATTAAAAAAAATGACTAAGAGCATCCATAAACAGAGTGGGAGATTAGAAAAAATGAAATAACGCCGAGTGAAGAAAGTGTTTTGTGTGGCTGTTCATTAGTGAATGGACTTACTATTCCTGGCTGCTGAGGGAGGATCAGAGTCTCGCCCACTGGACACTAACTCAGTTGTTCCTAAACTCTAATAGGAAACGCCTCAAGCTAGTCTGAGGCCCGCTCCTGCCTAAGGCAAAGAGTTCATCTGCCTCTAAATAGGTCTCCTCACGGGTTCTCCTTGAGGCAGCTTCAGGAGATGGAGGCGCCCGGGACTCCTCCACCTGCGAGTGAGAAGGGGTCTCTCCTGTGTGCTGCATCAGCACTTCAATATTAATGTGTCTGGGGCTTAGTATCCAGGGCAAGGGATAGATTTATGCTTTTGGACTCAACAGGATTCTGCACCCGATTCAAGCCATGTTATTTCCAGCTGTCTCCTCTGCATATGGAAGCTGGACAGGATCAAGAAAGGCAGAAGAGGAAGCGATGCATTTGAATTTTGGTTTTGGCCAAGAATCTTACTGTCCGATGCACTGCCGGAAGAGCCAACACCAGCTTTGGAGGATGCGCCCTCTTGGAAAGGAAAAGGGCAGGGCTTCGTCTCAGTGCTCTGGGCATGTTATCAGGAGGGGCAGTCCAGAGAAAGACTTCATTTTCGTGAAGTGGAAGGTCAGAGGAAAACAGGTAGACTGTGAAGAAGATGGATCACTGCAGTGGCTGCCACCATGAGTTCAAACATAACAACAATGGGAGGCCAGTTAGGCCCAGGAAAGGTTGCGTTGGTTAGAGAGCAGGCTGCTGTGGGTTGGAACAGACTCCCAGCTCCTAACAGCAACCATTCCACAATGCTCAGCCCGTCCCAGGTGGTGTCTCCTGTGTGCGGGTTCAGACACACATCATAGACAAAAGAGCCCCTAAGAGTAAATGCACCGAACTACTGATGAAAACATGGGCAATGTTGGTCTTGAAAGTGGAACCTTAGCTAGGTCTGTCTATCTGGTCCTCCCCGCTGAAAAAGAAAGAAAATCCTAAGGGCCTCTCTTCCCTTCTGACCCCTGGGGTGGCCATGAATCAGAATCCACTTGACAGCAACAGGTAGCAGGGACAATTAAAGCAAACGCAAAACCAAAGCAAACAAACAAAAACCAAGGACACTACAGGATTGACTTTTAAGCTAAAGGGCAAGGAAAGCCTTGGAGATGTATTCATGACGCGGCCTAGGCAAAAGGGGCACCAAACCCTTCGTAGAAATGTCATGTTTGTCTAAATCAGGGATCGGCAAAATGTGACTTACGAGCAGGGTGCGGCTGCTTTGGTACGTACATAAGGATCTGATGTAAAATTTTAAAATTTATAAAGGGTACTACTCAGGTACTACTCAGGTAACGGTGACTTCATTTGTTTGCCAAAGTATATTTGTGGCTCTCAAATAATTTTTAAATGGTTGTGAGGGACAAGATTGGCTCTTACATCTCAAAAGTTTACTGGACTCTGATCTGCATATTGAAGGTTCATGAGGGTGTCTACACTGGTGGAACAGGATAGCAGGGCTAACCACCTTGCCAAGCATGTGGCTGGTCATGCCCCAAGGCACCTGCACCATGTTCCACCAATGAGCTGTCCTGGGCTCATTCCAGGTATCTCACACCCTAGAGTCCAGTCAATATCCAGAGACCACTCACCCCCTCCCCAGGTACCATTCCCAAACCCTGCCCCCTCCCCACTCCTGCACTGGTTTACTCTCTGCTTGGTTTTCCTTCCTTTCTGCCTCTTTCCATATCAGGTTGCAACCCAATGGCTTATGGACCGAATCTGACCCGCAGATATGCTTCCTCTGTTGTTGTTTTCATTGGTCATAAAGCATCGCTGTTACCAGCATGTCTTGTGTATGTCACCCCAGGTAAGACAGTCCCTTTAATACGGCACCAGTCCTGCTACTGTCAGTGCTTTGCCAGAGGACACCAGTTACCCTGCGCCTCCTCCAGGAGGGTGTGTCTCTCAGTGATGATGCATGTGAACTGCTGCTCATGGTAGGAGGCAGGTGGACGTGACTAGCCACCTCACCAGTGGTGCAGTGATTAACAAGATGAAAGAGGGGGTGCCATGTTTTCGTCGGTTCTACCCTAGAGCACCATGTGTCCTAGCCGTCACTGCATGAGCATCCACGGTGACAAGAGTGGCAGTGCAGTCCACCTGGAGAAGCATCTCTGCTTCCACCGTCACCCCGGCCCACCGCATGCTCTTGAAAGCAGGCGTCATAGCTTGGCTATTGGTGGTGAGAGCTGTGCCTGGCACAGAGGAGCCCAACCCACCTGCTGTGGAGTTGACTGCCTCACAGCACCCCTCCCGTGTCTTCTTCCTGTCCCACTGATAGTCTAGATGGTCTACCTCCCTCCCTACCTACCTACCTGCTCACCTGTTCATTTTTGGATATTCTAAAACAGAAGGCTTGGGTAGTGCTGAGGGACGTGGGCATGCAATGGATGTAACTAAAGAGACTGAAGAATGATACCTTTGAATAATGATACCTTTTGAGGGTAATATCATTTCATGATGCACCGGTTAATCATTGAGGGTACTGTTCCTTTATTTCCTGCAGTTGCATGAATGATCCTGATGACTGGGCCATACATTCCTGTGCACTCTGGCCCGAGAGTGGACCATATCTCCCACAACTTTGGGCATGACGGAGTCTCTGGTGCCAGGCAGATTGCACGACACCTATTACAGGCTCAAAGGTGAACACACGTGTCTAGAGTTTTGGAAGTAAGGAAGTAAACTTACTTGCTTTCCAAAGCGCAGAGCTAGCCCCAGGAGTGCCACGAGAAAGCAAGCAGCGGAGCAGACACCTGCAGCAGGTGGATCAAGGACTGCAGAGGTACAGCCATCAGCTGGAACTGGCTTTGGCTCCAAGGTAAGCACTTCCCTTTGAGACCACGTAGCTCAGGGTGCTCATAACTTCAGGGCCTGGAACTACATCAAGAGAAGATTTATTAAACTTAAGAGACCAGGATCTGGTTACATAAAGGGTACTGCCCTTTGGCTGCAATCAAGGACCTCAGTCAGCTGATGGCTTCACTAAGGTTCTGCTGCCTGGGATTGAAGAAGACCTGAGCACTGGACCTCTATCCTCACATCTGGGAAGCAGGGACCTTGGGGAGAAGCAGGCCTGGGAACTGGGCCTCCATTCCCCATGTCTATGAGGCCAGGGCCTTGGGGAGAAGCAGAATCGATGCACAGCTTCCATCCCCACGTCTGGGAAGCAGGAAGCTGGGGAAGAAGCAGACCTGGGCACTGGGCCTCATCCCCATCTCTGGGAAGCCGGATGCCCAAGCTGCAGAGCTTTGTGCTCGTCACTTGTTTGCTGGTTCTTCTTGGACATCCACAGCCCTCCTTCTCTCCTGGCATGGTTTTCCATTGGTCGGCCTTTGCACCGATGACACATACAGCTGGGATTGAAGGGAATGCGACAGTTTCTATCCTGTCAACAGTCCTCTACAGGAATGCCGTAGAAGGAGAATTGGGAAGATACGATTAGAAGAAAACTATTCCAGGACACATGATGATCCATAAAGTGTAAATGTAGGAAAATATGTATGTGTGTGCTTTTTGTAATATGTATGTGTGTGCTTTTTGTATGCTTTGTGTGTGTATATACATATTGGCGTGTATTTGTGTATATGTACATATATGTACCCAACTATGCACACACACAAAACCAGGCTCACTGCCATCAAGTGCATTCGTACCCATAGCAACCATGTAGGACAGGACAGAACTGTCACTGTGGGTCCCAAGACTGAAACTCTGCTGGGACAAAAAGCCTCATTTTACTCCCACGGAGCGGCTAGTGCTTTTACACTGCCAACCTTGTGGTTGGAAGCCCAATGTGTAACTAACTCAGTATGCCACATGAGTATGGGTGTGTGTGTATATATATATGTACATATGTGTGTAAATACATATATGTATATTTGTGTGTGTATATGCATATGTATATGTTTAATTATAGGAGGGAGACTTTTAAAGTTCTTAGAACAATTCTATTATCTTTTAATTCCACTTTTCAATGGCATTTTAAAATCCTATGGTGTGTATATATATAAATATATATATACACACATCCATAAAAATGCCTCATTTTTTTCCCACATAGCAACTCATGGATTTGTATCTCCAGCTTGGGAGCTAGCTGCACAAGACCTAACCCTCAGTAGCCCCCAGGGCTCGTTTGTACACGTAGATAAATGTACACATACACGCAAGGGACTCCGAAAGTTTGTGGAAAAGGGGATTAAAAGATAATGGAATCTTCCCACAAGTTTTTTAAGCCCTTGCATGTGTATAGAAGATACCAGAATAAAGTATGAAAAATACAATAAATACTATGGTAGTGCATTGGCAGCTATTAATATATGTGCATTAAGACATGCTTAGAGTTCTAAAACAACTAAATACATCCTCAACAGGATGAATGCTTACTTTTGAACAGGTGCATAGCCTTACGATTAAGGCGGGGGAGGAAGCAAGAGCCGCACCGTGGTGATAAGTGAATTAAGACGCGATTGCGTGCCTCCCACTCATGCCTTCTTCCAAAGCCTGCGCGAAGCGCTCCAGTCTTTACATCAAGGGCACACAATTAAGCACTATTGTTCTGGGCTGCAATATGTGTTCAATTATTCTGAGTAGCTTTCAAGTTGATAGTCAAGAGGCATCATTATTTCAAAAGCCATTAGTTCCTATAGATTAAATTATATCCAAGGCTCTCCACCCCCACCCCCATTAGAATCCCAAGACAATTTCTCTGGCTCCCTCAGCTGGCTCGGGCACTTAAGCATTGTGGGAATGGACACGTGGTACACAGAGCCTCAGATGGCAGTCCCAGGCCTGTCCCTTGGGAGGAACCCCAAGAGCCTCACCTGAGTGGGCTGCCACAGGAACTTCGGAGCAGGGAAGGCTACACTCTGCCAGTTTTCACCTTCAAAGGAAAGTGTTTATTTTGTCCTTGTTGCTGTGGAGAACATGTTCTGCAGAACATATAGCAATTTGGATATTCCTGCACCAGCCGCTCAGTCTCGTGCATGATCTTCTTTATGCACACCCTCCTCTTCTGAGCTGTTATTCCCAAGAACATGACCTCACTGACCTCACCCAGCCCCAGGGGTCTCAGCTCATCCTCCAAGGGACTGGGGTCAGTACAAAGGGGCTTCAAGCTGTGCACAGGAGGATGCCCTGGTGTTCCAAGGATGCCTTTCCCTGCAATTCTGAAGAGCGTTCATTTCCTTGAACCCTACTCAGAGAGACCATCTTACAAGTGAGGGAGAGGACACTGGAAGGTCACCTTTTCTGTTCAGATGAGGAGCTTCTTTGTCACTAAAGACTCTAACCCCACCTCAGTTTCACTTTTCCTTCCCCGCTACCCCCTGGTCCAGTCATTCAGACCACTGCTTAGGTGGGAGTGATAAAGTATCTGGAGAGATTTTCTGATTTTGTTAGTTTTAATGAAACATACTGTATATATTTACCCAGCCCATCTTGAGAAATGAAGTAAACAACAAAATCCTATTAAACCTTCCATATTATGTGGTTCTCTCTCTGCCCTCCCCTACCTCCCACTCCCCCCACCACGAACTCAAGAGATGCTACAATGTACAGCCCGCCCAGCTAGAGAGCAGGGCGCAAGACATCACCTTCCTGTCAAAGCATGGTTGTGGAGCACATTGAACGTCCCCACCCCTTCAAGGTGGACCAAAGGGATGGCAGAGGTGGCAGGATGGCAGAGGTGGCAGGGGCCCTGAGGGCCACCAAGCAGTGTCCAGGAACCGCCTCAGTTCCCAGGGCAGCTTGGAGAGAGCACTCTGACAAAGTGGCACCTAAAGCGTCTGTGCTTGAGAAACCTTTCTGGGTAAGTGGTGGGAGGTGTGAGTGGTGGGAGGTGGGAGTGGTGGGAGGTGGTGGGAGGTGGGAGTGGTGGGAAGTGGGAGTGGTAGGAGGTGTGAGTGGTGGGAGGTGGTAGGAAGTGGGAGTGGTGGGAAGTGGGAGTGGTGGGAGGTGGGAGTAGTGGGAAGTGAGAGTGGTGGGAGGTGTGAGTGGTGGGAGGTGTGAGTGGTGGGAGGTGTGAGTGGTGGGAGGTGGTGGGAGGTGGGAGTGGTGGGAGGTGGGAGTGGTGGGAGATGGTGGGAGGTGGGAGTGGTGGGTAGTGGGAGTGGTGGGAGGTGGGAGTGTTGGGAGTGGTGGGAGTGGTGGGAGGTGGGAGTGGTGGGAGGTGGGAGTGGTGGGAGGTGCTGGGAGGTGGAAGTGGTGGGAGGTGGGAGTGGTGGGAGGTGGGAGTGGTGGGAGGTGGGAGTTGTAGGAGGAGCTCTGGACTGTGAGCCTCCTGGTAGGGGGATGTCAGTCCAACAGCTTGTCCGAGGGAGGAAGAGGACTCTGCACCCCAGTAAGGTTGCAGCCCTGGGGATGTCATAAAGCATCCCTACCAGTCAAGATGGTCCTGAGGGCAATTGGCTGCCTTTGGTTTCTGCCTGACTTCAAGTGAGCCCGATGCACAGTGTTTAAGTGTTCGACGGCCACCTGAGATGGAGCCCACTAGTCACTCCGACGGAGGCTGCTATCTGCTTCCATCAAGACGTATCATCTCAGAAACCCACTGGACAGTTCTCTTTGTCCTCTAGAGTCAGTCGGAGTGAGATTTGATGCCCCAGTAATGGGTTGCTGGACCTCAGGACTGTCCTTGCTTTCCCGTCTTTCTTACCCACCCCCCACCTCACCATCCCAGGAAACCACTCTGTCTGGTTTGCAGCCCAGCCCAGACCTTTGACCCACCTCCCTGCACATCTTGAACCCTCCCCCCTGACACCGCTTTATCATTTTATTAACCTGTGATTCACCGTCCATAAGATTCAACAGCTCAGTTGCATCAAAAGCATTTTACAATCATCACCATCATCCCTTTTACAACATTTTCATTTCATCTTTCTTGTACTCGCCATTATTAGCTCCCCATTTCCCTAAGTGCCCTTATTATACCCCCAAGAAACCATTAATCTAGTTGCTATCTCTGTAGATTTGCACATCTTAGAATTCATACCCAGAAAAACATTTCAAACAATAACAACAAGAGCAAAGTAAAACACAAGAAACGCTCGATGAAAAATTAAGTAGTGAATAATTGAATAATGGATTGTCATAAGATTTGTAAGAACCCACCAATAAAATTATTAATAAAAATGATAATAATAACAACAAAAACAGTGATAGCAAAAAAAGAAAATAAATTAAAATTAAGCAGAAAAATATTTGTAAATTGGGAAATAACCCTTTTGTTTAGCAGTTGCGATCTTAACCCCTGTTCATAGTGGTTGGGTGTTTGGTTGCTAAAGGAAAGGTTGGCAATTTGAAACCACTAATTTTTCATGGTGTGTGTGTTTGTGTGTGTGTGTGTGTGTGTGTGTGTGTGTGTGAAACAATTTGTGTAAATGTCCCAGCCTCAGAAACCCAGCGGTGCAGTCATGGTAGGTTGTACCGGATCCTTCCACCCCATTCCTTGTAGACTCCTCTTCAGGTCATGCACTTGGTCTTTAACACAGGTAGACAATGCTCATAGTCTGAGCACCAGGCCTGGCCTGCATTCTTGCCTCCATCTGGAGCCACATGGACAGAGAGGGAGAATTAAGCCCACACACCACTCCAGCCAGGCCAGTGCCAGCATAGTGCCCATCAATGCACCAATGCTTAATGGATAGTCAATGAATGTATGGAACTATTAGGAGGAGGGCTGGATCCAAGGATCTATAACAGTGGTTCTCAACCTTCCTACGGCCACGACCTTTTAATACAGTTCCTCATGTTGTGATGAGTCCTCCCCACCCTCCCGCCAACCATCAAATTATTTTCATTGCCCCACAGCCCTACAAGAGACAGCACTCGAGACAGTGTGAGAATTGTGCCCGGTCTGACCCCACCACAATGAGGAAAACACTAAGGGTGTGCAGCAGAACAGCAAAGGGAAAAGAGCAAGGAAATAAAGAGGGAGTACCAAAAATAGACTTTGGGGTCAGGGTGTGGTACTCCATCAGACTCGACCAGAAAATACTTCTAAAGGTCAAGAAACAGACCTTGAACTATTTACAGGCTTTTCTTTTCTTTCTTTCTTTCTTTCTTTTGCTCTGTCTTGTTTTTGTGCATATTATTATTTCTGAGGGTCTATCTTGATACGATAGGCTGGATAAACAATCAATCTGGAGGAGAAAACAATGGGACCATTGTTTTTTGGGAGGAATGGGAGAGGGGGTGTTGGGGGAAAGGTAGTGGTGCCAACAAACCCAGGGGAAAGGGAACAATAAATGATACAAAATTAGTGGAAAGGAGGGTGTAAGAGGCCTGGTATGGCTTGATCAAGGGCAATGTAACTGAGAGGAATTACTGAAACCCAAATGAAGGCTAAGCATGATAGTAGGACAAGAGGAAAGTAAAGGGAAATAGAGGATAGAGCTAGGAGGCAAAGGGCATTTATAGAGGTCTAAATATAGGTATGTACATATGTAAATATATTTATATATTATGATGGGGAAATATATCTATGTGCATATATTTATAGGTTTAGTATTAAGGTAGCAGATGGACATTGGGCCTCCACTCAAGTACTCCCTCAATGCAAGAACACATTGTTCTATTAAACTGGCACTCCATGATGCTCACTTTTCTGACAATATAGCTGAAGACAAATGTGTGCATAAAACATGGTGAAGAAAGCTGATGGTGCCTGGATATCAAAAGATATAACGTCTGGGGTCTTAAAAGCTTGAAGGTAAACAAGCGGCCATCTGGCTGAGAAGCAACAAAGCCCACTTAGGAGAAGCACACCAGCCTGCGTGATCATGAGGTGTCGAAGGGATCAATTATCAGGCATCAAAGAACAAAAAAATCATATCATTGTGTATGATGGGGGTGTAGATTGGGGACCAAATCCCATCTGTGAGCAACTGGACATCCCCTTACAGAAGGTAGCAGGGAGGAGACTAGCCAGAGTACAGTGTAGCAACTATGAAACATACAACTTTCCTCTAGTTCTTAAATACTTCCTCCCACCTCCCCATCATGATCCCAGTTCTACCTTACAAATCTGGCTAGACCAGAGGATGTACACTAGTACAGACAGGAAATGGAAACACAGGGAATCCAGGACAGATGATCCCTTCAGAACCAGTGGTGATACCAGGAGGGTGGAGGGAGGGTAGGGTGGAAAGGTACAAAGATCTACACATAACTTCCTCCCTAAGGGATGGACAATAGAATAGTGGGCAAAAGGAGATGTTGGACAGTATAAGATATGATGTGACAAAATAATTATAAATTATCAAGGGTTCATGAGGGAGGGGGGGGCCAGGAAGGGAGGGGGAAAATGAGGAGCTAATACCAAGGGCTCAAGTAGAAAACAAATGTTTTAAGAATGATGATGGCAACAAAAGTACAAATGTGCTTGACACGAAGGATGTATGTATGGATTGTGATAAGAGTTGTATGAGCCCCAATAGCATGATTTAAAATTTTAATTTTGATTCATAATTGTAATTTTGCTACTCTTATGAATCAGGTGAAAGGGTCATTCAACCCCCAAAGGGGTCATGACCCACAGGCTGAGAAACGCTTATCTGTGAGGAGCGGGACCTACCAGGGCACAACCTGTACTGCTTGGACCAGATTCCCTAACTGGTTCTCCTCTCTGGGTTTGCCATCTTCCAAATGGTGCCGGTGGAAAGAATGGTTGTTTCTCCTCGAGCCATCCGGTACTGGTGTGGACCTGTTATTTCACAGCGACATCCCAATGGACATTAGCAAAAATACACGAGGCAAAAATAGGTATTCGTATGTTTGCAGGTTAACTAAATTAGCCGAGACCTGTGGCACAGAGCCTGGATTTGAACACCCGTCTGCACACGTGCAATGACACTCATCCACGTCTATGATATTGTCATGTGTTCTGTTGTTATCACCTGCTTACTCATGGCACTTATCCAGAGGGTAGCTCTCCCAGGAGGTCTGTAGGTGCTAAAAGTGGTGAATTTGCTTTCAAAGGAAAGCTAAGTGGCTGCAGTCATGGGAAACCCTTTGGAGCTCAGACTTACTGGGGCACAAGGTGTACCCTGTGATCCAATGGCAACTAACTAGCTGGTTAACCTGCCTAACCCCATCAGAAGGAGGAGGAATACTGCGAAAAGGCAAAATGATGGGGTTCATGGAGCCCCAATAAACTTACTGTGAC
The DNA here is from genome assembly GCF_050624435.1 of Tenrec ecaudatus. NCBI lineage: Eukaryota > Metazoa > Chordata > Mammalia > Afrosoricida > Tenrecidae > Tenrec > Tenrec ecaudatus. Next base: position 4,545,820 of record NC_134534.1, on the reverse strand, counting down.
AGCAACATTTCCAATTCCCAGCAGCCAATTAGGGGTCCCCTGAGAGCCCAAATACCCAGCCAGAAATACCTGCATTCAACTCAGGTCCAGGTCTTGCCAGGTATATAACTTTGGACAAATACTTTAGTCACTTCACTTGAGTTGGAAGACCTTACTAGGGAGGTCATGACACAGAAGTTCCCATGAAGATGAAATGACAGCGTGAGAGCTGAACGTGAAATGCTGAGCTCTGTGTCAGACATCGTTTCATGGAACATTGGTGAAGGGACTGACCAGAGCAGAAGATGCTCCTGTGGCTTCTAGGAAGACATGAGCAAGGAGTTTGCATTTGAAGGATGAAAGGGGATTTGCAGGGTCACAAGAGCACGAAGTCCTAGCTATACGCTGACCACTCGGCTGCTCACTTCTTTGATGGCGGAGCAAACCTGTTCAGTGGCAGATACTGCATCCGGGCACCAAAGGCCCTGTGATCTGCTTCCCTTCATCTTACACCTATGGTAACCTGACGAGGCAGGTCTACCCAGTCACACAGGGGTGAACTTGAGCGGAGCTCATGTGGGGGTGAGCTCACCCCACTATGCACCACACAGGCCACCAGTCCCTGGAGACCACGTCTGGGCAGCCAGCTTTGTGCATTTGCTTGAAACGAGGCGGGGGGCCTCTCGGGTGGTGTTTGTGCTGACAGAAATGTGTATGACAGTCCCAAAATAGTGTTCCTGATCACGGTGATTATAATGAAAGACCCGGCCAGAAAAGAAAGAAAGTAGAGCCTCCTCCAATCACCACTCGCTTCTTTTCTAAGCCGCCGGGGCATGGCGGGATTTACTTCAGGTCATTGATTCCCTTAAGGGCCAGAGGGTCTTCCTCCGTTTCTTGCACAGCCTACAAGTTCTCCTGGGCAAGACGATTTCCAAAATTAGGATGTTCACGCAGCGCTAAATGCTAATAAATCATGTTCTTCCTTTTCCTCGCCAGTTCCAGCTGGGCCCAGAGCTCCGAGTGCGAAGCTAAAGTAAGGAAGCTGGGCTGGGAGATATTTTGAGAACGGAGTGAGAGCTGAAGCATTGAATATGCCCGGGAAGGAATCGGGAGCTTTGCTGTCTGCGACTAAATTTAGCAGCCTTGTGAAATTAGAGGAGGTTTTCATTAGCATCTTATCTCTCCGTCTTCACCAGCACCATTTGGTAGGAATAAAATTACAATCTCGCCAGTGATGAACATGGGTGGAATCATCAAATTCTCGCGTTTGGGTGGGAATTATGACGGAGGAGAAGGAAGATGGGTGGCTGACAGTCCAGAGCTTTCTTCTCCCAAGTTCACAGAGGCAAGGACGACAGGGAGGAGACAAGTGGCCTCTCTCCACAGAACTACAAGGTTACGGTGCCAGAATGCCGTGGTCCTCAGTTGCCCCTCCAGTCCCCTTCAATGCACAGGTGTAAAGGGGAAGTGCTGGGTGGGCCTGGGCCATCTTCACAAGTTCTGGTCCGCTCAAGTTCACCTGTGTCAGTATGGCTTAATATCAAGTGCCTCTCGGTCCACCGGGCTCCCCAAGCAGCGCTCTCTCGGTCACTGTTATCTTGGGGCCCGTCAGGTTTGCAGTAGGCCACCATAGCTTTCTTCCTGGTTGATCTTAGTCTGGAAGCTGCGCTGACACCTGTCCACCCAGGGTGACTCGGCTAGTAATTGCGATACCAGTGGCAGAGCTTCCAGCATCTGGCGGTGGAGTTAGGTGCCTTCAAGCTGTTTCCAGAGCATAGCAGCCCTAGAAGGAAACGGGATCCTGTCTGGCCATCTCCACAGTGGTTGTGTTGGAGCCTACTGTTGCAGCCCCGGTGTCAATCCATCTCTTCCAGGGTCTTTCTCCTTTTGCCGCTCATCCACTTTAGCAAACACGGTGTCCATCTCCAGGTGGGAGTCTCCTGAGAACACGCTCGTGTACGGGATTCACAGTCCACCATCCTTGCTCCCAGAGGCTTGACTGCACTTCTGCCACCAGCATCTCACTGCCATCACGTCCACTCCGATTCATGCAACCTTCACAACTGTCCCTTTGGGTGTCCGATGCCACGGTCCAGCCGCAGCGGGTTTGGGTCCCCCGCTAGGTGGGTAAGGCGTCGACGAGTGGGAGACAGAAATCACACAACTCAAAGGTTGCGGTGACTGTTCCAATTTTATTCGTGCAAAGCTTCAACTTATATATTCTTTTTCTTGGCTTAAAGCTTATGGTCTGAGGTCCTACATTAGGAAATTCTCAGGCCACAAGACTGTAACAAGTTACATCAACTACATCATGATTCTTGGTTAAAAATTAGTACATCTTGAAACTAAAACTTTCTCATACAAGGGTGATAGACATAAACCTTCTAACAATAACTGAACACACTACATCCAACTAAGGCGCATTGTTCTAACTATGAAATCAATAAAGCATTAATACATTTCAGTATCAAAAATTACTTGACAGGCTTTGGCTGTTCTTTCTGTTCTTTCTTAGGCTGTCCCTCTAAGGCTTTCATTTCTTGTTCTTACTTTTCCACTAAGTTCCCATAAATTAAACTCCCCAAAGTCTTCCTGTACCAAGGTATGAGCTGCCTCACAATAGGTAGCTTTGCTTCAGTGGACTTCAAACATCACGGAGGCCCTCTTCTTGCTAACCATTCCATAAAACTTAAACTACTAAAAGGAACTTGCACACCTTTCTTCGTTAACTATTCTTATGCCATTTTCATTGTAAGGCCTTGTATAAGGTAGATCAGGGCCAGGAACTCTGTTTCTCTTTGGGTTATTTCCTGGAGGGGGATGCCGTATTCTGCCCCCTATGCGGTAACCAAGATAAGGAAAGGGAAAAACCGTGGGAAGAGAATGATAAACTTTTTTAGAATCTTGCACAAAAGCACTCCAAATAATTATGGCAAGACCAATCAATCAAGTCCAAATACATATCGAGAGTGAGTTTGGGCAGCCAACTCCCACCGTCCAGCTTCTTTGAAGCCGGGCCAAGCATCGTTCGACTCTGTCTTCGAGGCAGGACTGCTCCCCTCAGTCCGAGGCTGTAACTCTTTATGGAAGCAGAAAGCCTCCTCTTTGTCCCGTGGAACCGCTGGTGATTTCAAAATGCTAACCTTGCCATTGTCCATCCAGCATGTAAACCACTCCGCCATTGGGGCTCGTCTGTGCAGAGCTTGAGGCAAACTGCCATGGCGCAGCCAGCTGGAAAATGGGTAGCAGCCAGGATACCAATTCTCCTAGAAGTTACAGCCTTTTCCAAACACATCCCCATGAGTCGCCTTAGGCTAGGTTATCAAGGACATGCCCTGTGCCTCTCACTAAGTCTCTGTCCCAGGAACATGGCAACATGCGTGGATGGTGCGCACTGGGGCCACGTTGTGGCTTTCCTTTTGTAGAAATTACAAAGCAGGATCTCTCCAGTAACACACATCAGAAAGCCACGCACCATTAGCAAAATAACCAAGACTTAAAAATCCTAAAATCTTGTGTTTAAAGGAAAAGAAGCCTCCAAAGAGAAGGACTTGATGATTCAAACACGCCAGGTGAAGGAGAGAAACAGGAAAAGCGTGTGTATTACTTCTGAGCACTCTGTGTACGGAGCAGACGGAATTCACTGCCGTGGAGCCAAAGCAGCCTGACAGGGATCCTGTGGGACCGGGTAGAACTGCCCCTGTGCATTTCTGAGACTGTAACTCTCTCTGGAGAAGGGAGCCTTTCTTTCTCCCATCCAAGCAAACACAGGAGCAAAGGGCGTGGGTACACTGAATACAAGATAGGAGGGTAAGCATCCGTTTGCCAGGAAAGATCACTGCGTTTGGAGTCTGTGATCCGTGTTGTTGTTGTTAGTTTCCTTGAGTCAGTTCCCACTCAACAGCGACCCCACGCCGACCAAACGAAACACTCTCCACCCTACACCAGCCTCCATGAGTCCCAGGCGGGGTCCACTGTGGCGGCCCATCTTGTGGAGGGCCCTCCTCACTTTTACTTACTGTGTCTCTACCTATCAGACGTAATGTTCTACTCCAAAACACTTAAGAGGAAATCCCCCCATCCTGCCTCTAAGGAGCATGTTGGCTGTCCGTCCTCCAAGACAGATTTGTCTGTCCTTTCGGCAGTTCAGTATTCTTCTCCAGCACCACAGTTCAGTGTCCTTATTCGATGCCCAACTTTCACATACATAGGAGGCAAATTTTAAATAATAGCTCCTGTGGATTTGTGCGATATGATGACAAGGTCCATCAGTGGGCTTTGTGGGGCAGGGTGGGGATTCCAGGGGGATGTGTCAATCCCAGGAGGTGCCTTGTATTGCATTCAGACAGCCTCCCAACTGCCTCTGCCACCTGATTGGAGAAAGGCCCAGAGGGCTTGCACATGGTTTGAAAGCCCCACAATCTCTCCCCCATTGCTTTGACTCTAGACCTGTCCAGCAACCCCCACCCAGCCATGGGTCTTCATTGTCGACCCCCATCCTCTTCTCCATGTAATTTGCATCACCTTCAGGATTCTGACCGCATCTGCCCACCACTGTAAAAGTGATCTGGCTTTCACCAAATTTTCCAGTTGGTCTTTGACCTTCTCTCTGCCTCTTCAAGTTGGGTCAACTGTTATGGGGACCTAACTACTACTACTACTACTATCAATGTTAATATTAATAATTGCTCACTTTCAAAATCTGTAATGATCGAGCTGGATCAGGTGAATGGACATCTGCTCACCTGCCTGTGTGCATGCATGCCTGGAATCCCATGCCACTCTGCATGTCGCAGGATGACGCAGAAATCTGTCGAGTGCCACCAGCAACTGTGCTCAGTCCAGGAGACAGATGACAGGGAGAGCATGGCTCTGAGGTCTGGCGGCAGGACAGGACTCCTTGGATCTGGGCAGGTCTCATCATGTCCTAGGGAAGCAGGCGTGGTGGGCAGAGGGTCCTGCCTGTGCTGTAGCCCAGCTGACTTCAGGGTCCTGTTCAGTAGCTTCTAGGTAGCCTTCGCTAAGGTCAACAGCCCACATGCTTGCCAGGGTGGAAGCAGCTTCTGCCACTGTAGCTCCGTCGGCAGTGACTTGTCTCTGGACTCTGCTTCCCTTGGCTCGGTCAATCTCAGGTGTCCCCTGATGGAGAACACCCTCTTCATCTAGGACATACTTCTTCAGCTGGCAATCATTCCCTCAAAAAATAATTCTTTAGGAAATATTAACTAACTCTACACCTCCCTCCCCTCCATATACACATCCTGTGTTCTCTCTGAGAAAGCCAGTTGAGCAGAATCAATTCCCACTCCACATGACCTCCCTGTGAGGCAAAGGAAAACTGCTCCACGGGATCCTCAATGGCTGGTCCTACAACAGCTGGACCGAGGCCTTTCTACCAAGGAACCACTGTGTGGCCTTGAACCTTCAACTTTTTGGTGAACACCAGCCAGGCATATCTTCTTTGTCATACTCCATGTCAAATTACTTTTTTCAGCATATCAGTCACGGTGATGAAGATAGTGCCCTGCGAGGTAAGTGCGCGTGGCTTTATCTATGCATTAATTTATCTTTTCCAGCTACCTGGCAGCCACGGTTGGTCATCGATCCCCCTCCTTGGAAAGATATGGTTTTGTTTAGCTCTGAAGACGTGGACCATTGTCGTGACACCAGCCTCTTGTTTAATAGTTTGGGAATAATCTATATTTCATTAAGATGATGACTTATCACACCAAGCCTTCTGCTGCCTTGCAAACTATTGATTTAAGGTGGTTTCACGCTTGCGTCACATCTGATAAATCAGTCCTTAACAGGCTGGGCTGCCTTATAGACTAATTTCTCACCATATAAACACAGGCCTCGCAAGTTTCAGGGCACAACCGCAGATCTACTTTCTTAACAAGATTCTTCCTTTCTAAACCCTTGCACGGGAACAGTTGTGTGTGTGTGTGATAGAATTATATATATATATATATATATATATATATATATATATATATATATATATATATATATATATATATATATATATATATATACAATTGTATATGTGTGTGTGTATGCATATAACTGTTAGGTAAGCAGAGGGCACCAAGATCGCTATTCATAGTGTGATCTATTGGTGGAGAGGATATTCCACGAACCCTCCCTGTAAATCCAGTGAGTAGCGCAGTTAGTACAGCAATCCATCTCCTGGATATCTTAAACGGGGCGTTAATGGGCTTGAAAGTCAGAGTGGCTGCGAATCACCTGCCGGGAGGTGGGTAGTTAGAGACATTAGGCACTGCCATGCGTTCAACGCAGCTGTGCTTTCTTTTCTAGGCATGTTTCTTTTCTAGGCATGCGGGCCGGTCCTGAAAGTGACCAGGACTACAAACTGAACTCTTAAGCGTTGTCCTTTCCCAGAGCTTCCTCCTTTCCGGGGTCCCTGCAGAGTCCGTTTTTCCACTACCATTCGTCTTTCTCAGGGTGTTTTTAATTTGTTTAAGGAGTTTTTTGGTGTGTAATTCACACCTTATAATTTAGCTGTTTGATTGCATTGACAAGAGTTGTGCAATCATCGCCAATCAATTTCAGAACACATTGTCCTGCGTCATCCTCATTGCGGTTAACTTCTCATTTCCATCCCTCCAACCTGTCCTGCCCTGCCCTGCCCCTAGGTAAATAGCAATCTAGTAACTTTCTCTCTAGATTTCCCTAGCATGGGTTTCATATACAGAAAGTCAGACAAAACACAAACAGGAAGTCCACCATAACAACAACAACAACGGCAATACAGAAACAGAAAAACCACAATCTTAAAAGAAAGCACAAAATATTGAAAACTGAAACCACTTTAAAATGGATCAAAAGGGAGATCAGATACTAAGGGGTTACCTTTTAACCAAATTTTACCTGCCATAAACGATTTTACGATGCCCCTGCGGATTGCGAAGCTGTGCACGTCTCTGGATTATGGTCAGAGGAGATTCATCAAAGGCTTAATTCGTGGGAGGCCCCGCAAATGTGTTGTTGGGGTTCCACTTTCCTCCGCAGCCTTCTGGGGTGTTCACAATGTAAGTTCTGAGTCCATCCCCCACTTCTGATTTAGATTTTATTTTTGACAAACCTTGGACCACACTGGCCGGTGGTGGTGGTGTTATCTTACCTATGTGTTTTTATTCAAATGGCTCTGCAAGCAGTTGGTTGCTGGAGGAATTGTATTATTTGGATTATCCTGTGTTGTGTATGGCTATCTCTTCAGTCCTTCAGAAGGGCTGTCCTTGCATAGTTGAAGATCATTTTGGAAATACAGGAAAAGATATGTTGACTACCTTAAAGCATCTCAGATATCATGGACATAAAACTTGAACCAGATCTTTAAAAATCCTGTTAGGATTTTAAGAAGAGGCTATAGTAAGAAACCTTCCATACCTGGACTGACACAATAATCACGCCCACAGATTGAGGCATACCAAGAAAAGTGACGAGATTCATGCGGTTCAGACTGCTTCAGCAGGACAGACAGACATGTAATTTTGGTTTAATTCAGCGAAATGGGGGTTACCATGGTACTTGTCACCAGCTTCTCTCCAGGGCGGGAGGCTCATTATCCACACAACAGAGAAATCACAAATTTCCATGTCTTACTCTTTCCACATGTTCATCTGCGCAGCAGCGCATGCTAAGCACCCTTAGCAATGTTCATTCTCTCTCTAGGCATAAAAAATTAGATGGATCTATGCTTATAATAGTTATATATTCATTTCATAAAAGTCATTATATGTTGATGAAACAAAATACTTTTATTCCCTTGTGTTGGCTACTTCAGGAAACCAGCATATACAACTTACAACATTGAGAGAAAAGGAGCCAAACAACCAGAGCGGCATGCTGTCATTCCTTTCAGCTTTGTGTTGTGCCCCAATTTCCCACAAGATATTAAGAGTGAATTATGCGATTCCTGAAAGTGTTCAAAGAGCTAGAAACATTGTCAGGACAATGGCTGTCATTGAAACAGAAGCAGAAAGGGTTTTTCCAAAGATGGACATAATTTGTTCAGAGAAGGGAAGTCCCTTAATTGTGTCTAATTTAGCAGACACAATGTATATTGTCTAACTGGCCTATCTCTAAAGCAGCGGTTCTCAACCTGTGGGTCACGACCCCTTTTTTAAAGTCAAACAACCCTTTCACGGGGGTTACCCGATTCATAACAGTAGCAAAAATACAGTGATGAAGCAGCAAAGACAATAAGTTTGTGGCTGGGGGGTCACCACCACCTGCAGAATGCTATTAAAGGGGCATGGCATTAGGAAGGTCAAGCAGCCCTGTTGTGATGGAATGATGTCCCACAGTGAAAAGACACTTAAGGATCAATTACCCAGCTGATGACAGTCGGATAAAAGTGAATGGCATTGCAAGAAGCAGTTTGGAAATAACTCAATAGTGTTATTAAAATTTTGTTCAGGTATTCTTTCTATAAAATTTGTTGTTTTAAAACTCACATAACCTAATCTAGCTGTGTGTATATCTTTTATTGTTCTTTATTAAGGAATAACTATATGAAATAATAAGCCACCTTTCAGTATATAGTGTTTTTATACTTAAAATGGTGACTGGGACAGTGAACTGGTTGTTAAGGTATTTGAATACCACCCCTGACCAGGTTTCATGAAGATGACACAGGACCAGACAAGCATTTTATTCATATGGTCACTGTGACTCAAAAGCACCCAACCACATGAAATAGGAAACAGGGCCAAGGGTTCTGAATGTACACCTTCCATACTATAAACTTCTACTCTCCTCCCATCCCAATGTATACTTACTGCACTGAAAGCATGTGTCCCAAAGTCCATTTGGACAGCATAGAGCCATATATGTATCCATGGTCCCATAGAGTTATAATAAATCCACCATCATAAAGCCAGTGCTGACTCAGGGCGACCCCGAAGACAGGGCACAATGCTCCAGAGGGCTTCCTGAGTGTGGACCTCTCAACATTTCCCGTTCTCCCATGGAGCAGCTGGGCATTTGAACCACCCTGAAGTTAGCAACCCGATGTTTAGCTCACTGCACCACCAGGAGTCGCTAGCCAGAGGCCTGGAGGTAGTGGAGGTAACAAGATATAAAACCCCAGTCTCTGGCTCCACATACCAAGTGCATCTCATGTCCCTCCCTTGTATGCAAAGTGATTGGGTTTCTGGGCATGCAATGGAACAACAGTATCTCTATAAGACTTACATCTTGGTCATCATAATAAATACCTATATACCAGGGATCTTCAAAGGGTTCATGGAAATGTTCCATATCTTTTGACTTGATTTTCCTGAATTTTTGAAGCCCCCTTGTATGTACTGTGCTGTAGTTTCTTTCATTATTTTAACATGAGATTACCTTGACTGCAGATGAAACATTTACAGTAGATCAGTGTTTTCTTCCACAACAAGCCATGTATTGTGTGTGTCTCGAGCGCTTCATCGCAGCACCCACCATGCTCCTGGAAACAGAATCATAAATAGAAGTGTGAGGACAGTGGTGTGAGAAAAGAGACTCGGGCAGATTTGCAGGCTTTCATGGAGAAGAACCATGTGCTGGATGAAGCCATGTGTACCCATCACTCAACCAAACAGGAAATCAGCTGCGACAGACTTGTCCCTGATCGCCCTGTCTCCCAGAGATATGTCTTTGCTTTAGTCCTTACAAGCTCATGGCTATCTCTGCCATGGAGTTAGTTGGCTGCAACCTTGTGTGTAGCAGAATGAATGGTTGCCTGGTCCTGACCCTCTTCTTGATCACCGATCGAGGTGTTTTTGTTGAATTCTAAGGCTATTCTGTCAGTGTAGCTCATGGAAGCTCTCCCTACTACTTAAACTGTCCATTTTAATTCTTGCCTCAGCATTGAAAAAGAAGTCAGAATAATTATCTTATTCTCCTGAAAATGTGCGGACCTTTGTTGTCTACTCAAGGTGTCTCACCATCCCATCTCTTTAAAGCATTGAGTAGCTGTTGTGTCCTTAAAAGTGACACTGACTAACCCAGGAAGATTGTCGCACGTACTTGCTACTCTTTACACCTTAGATTTGATGAAATGCCCTGAACCAACACATCAGCTGGTTCTTTCGACATATTAATCTAAGAATCCATCTGTTCAACTTTCAGCTTTAGCAACTTAACTATTAAAGTCACATGAACTACTTTGCCCTTCCACTCAGACGGAGCTGCGTCTTAGAAGTCTAGCACAAGGCTATTCCGTGATCCTCGCCCACTCGTGAGAGAGTATTTCCTACGGATGCGCTCTGTAGTCTGAGAGGCAACCTGGAGCATTGTTTTTTAAAAATGAACTAAGCAAATGAAACAGAAAGAAAGATTGATGTTGTGAAGGATCTCATTTTACTTGGTTCTAAAATAGCAACTGATGGAAACAGCAGTCAAGGAATACAAAATTTGTTAAGTTTGCTACAAAAGCACAGATGTCCCTTGCTGGACTAGAGTCTGTTTGGCTGGAGCCAAGTTCCCTTCATTCTTCTCATATGTGTGGGATAACTGGACCACAGATGAGGAAGATCCGAGAACTGATGCTTTTGAAATATGGTGCCGTTGAGCAGCACTGTAGCTACTCTGGGCTGTCTGAAGAACAACAACAACAACAACAAAGGTGCTTCGAAAAGTTTAACCAGAATGCTCTTCAGAAACAAGTATACAAGACTTCATTTCATGAATTTGGACATATTATCAGGAAGGACCTACCCAAATATCCATCCCTGGCAGAATAGGTGAATTGACTCTGCTATCTCATATGTAAGAAACCTTTGCCTAATCTAAGATCCCAATATTTTTCCTATATTTCTTCTTAAGAATCTAAATTTGTTCTTCTACATCTTTGATACCTTTTAAAGCCAATGTTTGCATGGAATGTGAAATAGATGTACAAAGTAATAAGAGAAGAAAATGTGGACTAGTCACCAATAGGTAAAAATTAAACAGCACCCTTCTACATAACCAATGGGCCAAAGGATAAATTGTTAGTAAGGTTTTGAAGCATTTTAAGAGCAGAAAGCACCCCCCCACACACACACACACAGTACACACCTAAACTCCCAGGATGCTGTGCAAGCAGGGCCCAGGGGAAAGCATGAAGCTCTCAGTGTGACCTCTAAACTAAGAAAGACACCAACAGCCAAACTGCAATCTGAAGCAACTAGAGCAAAGAGCTAAAATGCAGTGAAATACATGTGAAAAAAATGTAAGACATGACAAAATAATAATAATTTATAAATTATCAAGGGTTCATGGGGGAAGGGGAGGAATGGGGAGGGAGGGGGAAAATGAGGAGCAAATACCAGGGGCTCAAGTAGAAAGCAAATGTTCTGAAAATGATGAGGGAAACAAATATACAAGCCCCCAATAAAATGATTTAATTGAAAAAAAGACAAATAGTAAACAAAAATAAAATGGAGAATATAAAAACAATAGAGAAGATCAAAGAGAAGCATTCCTACCTGGTTCATTAAAAATATCAACAAAATTGACAAACTTATAGCTAAAGTAAGACAAAATGGAGGAATTATCAGAGTACTATAATCATAAATAAAAGAGAGGACATTGATAGCACCTTTATTTTAAAAATTATAAATTAATATAATGAAGATCTGAATGTCAACATATTGGATAATTAGTATGAAACAGATCAATGTCTAGAAACACACAAATTGATTCAAGAAAGAACAAGCAGCCTGAACAGGTCAAAAATAATCAATACTCAAAAAATTTCTAAGAAAGGAAAACCCAGGCCATTTATCTTCTCTAGTAATTATACCACACTTTCCAAAAAGAATTAGCGCCAGTCCTATACAATACTTCAAAAGCAAGCAGAGGGGTGAATTCCAATTGGTCACGGGGTATTAGTCTTTCTCATGGTGCTGGCAAGTACTGTATCTATTCATCGGGGATACTATTCTGTAAATTCATTTTCATGTGTTTTTTTATTACTCCCTCTGTAATTTTATTTATGTTTTGTTTGCTTTTATTTTAATAAATCATTTTATTGGGGGCTCTTACAACTCTTATATCAATCCACACATCAAATGTATCATGCACGTTACCTTCATCAGTTCAAAAACATTTTCTTTCTACTTGAGTGCTTGGTATCAGCAACTTTTTATTCCCTCCCTATCCCACCCTCATGAACCCTTGATAATTTATATATTATTTTAGTTTCATAGTTTACACCATCTCCCCCTTACCCTCATGGTATCGCTACTCTCATCATAGGTCCTGAGAGTTGTGATGTGTTTATTTGTTTGGGTATCAGAGTCACACGGCCACGAGTAGGGGTGCGTTTTGATTGTGTAGTGGTCAGATCCTGGATGAATGGAGTGTCTTTAAATACTTGGAACCATAACATCTTCCAGTCTTTGCCAAGGGGATTCTTTTGAGTTGGGCATGACTTCAGCGCTGACTGGGTTGTTTAGATTCAACCTGACCTTTCATTCCCTGCTTCCACCAAGGCAAGATCATCAGCAGGTAAGGACCTGATGTTTTCTCTGGGACTTGGAAGCAGGAGGGATATGGGAGAGCTCTCTACAGCTCTGAGATACTTCCTACCCTAGCTTTCCCTCCCAGACTTATTGATGAGTTGGTTATGCCCCTGGTATGGATCACCACCTGAAGGAGGAACTGAGACATTATGAGCCTATAAACGTTCTCTTGGAATGCTGGTGGCACTGAGGCTGCATACTTCAGCGCTGAATGAAATCAGCTCTTTGAACCCCCCCTCCCCCCCTGGGTCTGTTGGAAGAAAGAGGAGGCAGTGTGCTGCCGTCAAGATCTCCAGCCTTGGAAAACCGATCGAGCAGTTTTATTCTGTCCTGCATGGGCTCTGTCAGTTGGGATAGACTCACGGGCAACAGGTTTGGGTTTGGGATCATTACCTACAAATACCTTCCAGGATGAAGCGTTAACACTAGGACGAGGCTGAAATAAAAGATAGAGAATCTCTTTGCATGACTTGAACTGGGACACCTTCACAAGGACAGCCTAAATCATGAAAGCCACTGTCTGTGAGTGCAAGGAGGTAGGTTAAGATTGCCACACTGTATCCACATGCACTCTGCACAAGGAGGCAGTTATGATTGCCACACTGTATCCACATGCACTCTGCGCAAGGAGGTAGGTTAAGATTGCCACACTGTATCCACATGCACTCTGAGCAAGGACGTAGTTATGATTGCCACACTGTATCCACATGCACTCTGCACAAGGAGGCACTTATGATTGCCACACTGTATCCACATGCACTCTGCGCAAGGACATAGTCATGATTGCCACACTGTATCCACATGCACTCTGCACAAGGAGGTAGTTATGATTGCCACACTGTATCCACATGCATTCTTTCACTTAGCAATTTGTCTTGTTTCTTTGGAAAACAGCTTGAGTAGTTTTCCTCCCTAAACTGTGATGGTTTACCTTTCCCTGAGTTTTATCCTAGTGTTGATGTGCCCTCAATGGGCTGTGGAAAAAGACTGAGCTTTCTACTCCCAGAAAGAGTTTCAGTCTTGGAAATTCACAGGGGCATTCTTCCCCGTCCTATAGGGTAGCTGTGTAGGTATTGACACCATGGCAGTGATTTATTGATTGATTTCTTTTAAGAAGGATGCTGTAAGCAACTTGGTTCGATACATTTTGTCTGGACTTCTCTATGATTGCTATGCACCTAGCAGGAATCGGTCCATAGACTGTGGAAACGATTTGAGCTATAGTCTACTAGGCAAATGAAGTGTGTGTGGCCCATCATGATCAGTCACGTTGCAGCCCTGGTGGGATTGACTAGTCCTGAACTGTTATATTTAGACCGTTTGTTTGTTATTGGTGGTGGTGGTTTTGTTTTGGGTCCTTGTTTTTTGTTTTTGTTTTTGTTTTTAGATAGAAAGAAGCAGGAAGAAAATAGAAGACAGAGGAAGGAGACAGAGGAAGAGAAGACAATCCAAAATCTCACTGCCGTTCAGTCAATGCCGATTCACAGTGAGCCCATAGGATCTAGTAGAGCTACTCCTGTGGGATTCTGAGATGGTACCTCTTTACGGGAGTAAAGAGCCTCGTCTTTCTCCTGAGGAGTGGGTGGTGGTTTTGAATTTTTGACCTTCAGATTATCGGTCCAGTGTAACCCACTACACCACCAAGACTCCCAACAGGAGGCTGAAAAACGGTGATTTGGTCACGGGTTGTACCAATGAAGGTAGCTGGGAGCCCAGAAGAAGCCCAGAGTCAGAAGCCTGCCATGGGGCTCAAAGGAGCCCTACACAGCCCAGAGTTGCTGAGAGCTGCCCAGCCCTGGACAAGGGAGACTTTGTTTACATGATTCTGAATCCCAATGCCAAGTTGCAGCCTGTGATCTTGATCTGATGGTATCCTCTAATACTCTCTTGATAAACCACTTCACTGTAAGAACTGTCTATGGTTTCTATGTTACCATTGCATTGGGTTATGGACAAGTTAGGTGTTCTGGGAAGAACTCCAGGTGTCACCATTGGTAAAAAAAAAACAGTTGGAGGGTGGAGGCTTGTTTGACCTCCACTTCCCAGGGATCAGCCTTGGGCTGACCTTGAACAACTCCATTGCCTCTTGTGAATACACAGGTCCTGGCAGACCGGCTTCCACTAAACCATTTTAACACAGAAGTACCACTCAACTGTGGAGTGAAGGATGCGATAGGAGGAAGACCAAAAGACAGACCTTTTACCTATGTTTTACATGAAATTAATCATTCACTTTTCCTGGGGAATTAAATTTATTGGATTACTGCAAGTCTGGTGAATCTCTAAAGTTCCTAAAAAAAAAAGTATATTCTAATACCATGTGCCTACTGCACTGCAGTAATGCAGGAGAGCATTTACTTCCTCACTCTACCATTTCTACTAATGTCCAGTTTTCAGCTTCTTGAAAATGAAAACAGAGAAACAAGAAGGGAACAGAGCAGGACTGTGGCCTGCAGATAACAAGATTGTGCAAACAAGGGGATTGTTTCAAAATGTGACTAGTTTAGTTAGTACCATTTATTATCTTCTCTTACAGTGCTACAGTACCTTGTCCTCTCAACAAATGATGCAAACTCCATATGGGAAATCTGCAAGATGCACAAACTTAACAAGAAAGCACAGGAATTCTCCAAATAATTATTCTTTCTAATGACTGTTTGTTTCTCTATACTTCTGTTTACAGAGTCATGACATTCTATAGATATAAGTTTGCATGGTGCTTGTTTTCACGCATGGGAACTTTGCCAAGAGCAGTTTTTTCTGTACCAGTAACTTAGAATATACATAGAATATACAAAGTAGAACTGTGCTACACAGGATTTTCAAAGCACTGATTGACCCAGAGGTGAAATAACTGCCCTGTCCTCTAAGGTGACTCTTAGAGAGTGGACTTGAATCACCTCTCATTGACTCCATAGCTTCCTCTACTTTGTAGCCTGGCCTGAGACATGTGAACAAGAGCGGAGTTGTGAAGGGTAAGTGACAGTCATGCTAACCGGGGACATCTTGACTTTTTATATCAGATGGAGTTGTCCCTTGTAGAGTTTGGAAAGTTTAAAATCAACCATAGGAACAACAAACCTCATTATCAAATCATTCAGTTTTATTGTCATCTAAAGGGATGAGAGGGCAACCCTTACAGCCTAAGTGTTGCAATGTAGCACCGTGGGAAAAACATACCTCCCAGAAGCTCTGGTCCACAACTGGATGCAGTCTGGGCACAGCAAAGTAAACACAGATGTTTGCCTTATAACTTTGTCCCAAAACTGCAGCCAGAACACACATGTATGACTAGCCTGTGTGACTTCTCCCAGGGGATTGAATTTTTGAGAAAAAAATTAATTTTTATCCATTGCTATTGTGAAATAAAGGAACCCTGGTGGCACTATGGGCTAGACATTGAGCTGCTAACAGCAAGGTCAGCAGTTCACAACCACCAGCTGCTTCTTAGGAGAAAGATGACTCAGTGTAGTCAAAATAACGAGTGGATATTCCATGATTGCAGAACATAGTATATGAGCCAGGTCCTAAGGAAGAAGTTCAAGTCGCACTGAGAGCTTTAGCCGAAAACAGGAGTCTAGGATTTGACGAAATCCTAAATGAAATATTTCAACAAACTGATGAAACATGGGAAGTACTCAACTTGTCTATACCAGAAAATTTGGAAAACAGCTACTTGGCCAATTAACTGGAAGAAAACCATACTTGTACCCATTCCAAAGGTGACCAGACAGAATACTAAATTATAGAATGATATTATTAATATCACATGCAAGTTAAATGTTGCTATCCATCAAACCGCAATGGTTGCAGCAGTATATTGACAGGGTCCTACCAGAGGTGCAGGCCGGATCCAGAAGAGAACTTAGATCCAGGGGTATCATTGCTAGCATTGGATGGAGCTTGACTCAAAGCACAGAGGACCAGAAATATTTGCTGTGTCACCTTTGATCATAGTGAACCTATACGCAACAGAACAGATCACTGCATGCTCCTACACCATTCTAACGATTTTTCTTGTGCCCGAGTCCATTGATGCAGCCATTGTGTCAATCCATCTCACAGGGGGTATTCCTTTTTAACTACTCCTCCGCTTTACCAAACATGGTGTCCTCCAGGAATTGGTCTTTCCAGACAATAAGTCCAAAGTAGGAAAGAAGATGTCTTCCCATCCTTGCCTCTAAGAAGCGCTCTGGCCTTACTTCTTCCAACACAGATTTGTTTGTCATTTTAGCAGTCCATGGTACATTCAATATTTGTCTCCAGCACCACAATTCAAATGCATCAATTCTTCTATGGTCTTCCTTATCAATGTCCAACTTTCACATGTTTATGATAATTTGGAGCCTACCATGGCTTAAGTCAGGCGCACCTTAGTCATCAAGTAACACAAGATGTTTACTTGTGTTTTTATTGACTACGCCAAGGAATTCACCTGTGTGGATCATGACACCCTGTGGATAATTGATAAGAATGGGATTTCCAGAACCTGCAATTGTGCTCGTGTGGAACTTGTACATGAATCAGGAGTGTGGAAAGAACAGAGGAACAGAGAATGTTTTAAAATCAGGAATGGTGTGCATCAAGGTGGAATCTTCTCCCTTTACTTGTGGTTGTTGTTGTTAGGTGTCAACAAGTGAGTTCTGACCCGTAGCCACCTATGAAGAACTGAATGAAAGACTGCCTGGTCCTGACCTATCCTCACACCACTCTTATGTTTAATTGACTTTACTACAGCCACTTTGTCAATTCAACTCAGTGAAGACCGTCCTACGTTTTGTTGTCCCTCGATGTAATCAAGCATGATGTCTTCCTCTGGGGACTGACATCTCCTGGTAATAAGTACAAAGAATTTTAGACTAAGTCTTGCTGTCTTGCCTCTAAGTAGCATTCTGATCATACTTCCTCCAAGACAAACGCATCTGCTCTTCTAGCAGGTCCACGCTACTTCCCATAGTCTTTGCCAGCACCACAATTCAAACATATTGAATCATCTGCAGGCTGTCGTATTCAACGCTAAGCATTCCCATGAGTGTGAGGCAGTTGAAAATACCTTGGCTTGGATCAGGAGCATCTAAGTCCTCAAAGTAACATTCTTGCTTTTAAATGTTATAAATAGATCTGGTGCAGCATATTTATTCAATGCAGAACATCTTATGATCTCTCTTTTTTTTTTTCTCCACCACCCCCTTCCTCCCCTCCTCCCCTAACCTTCCCCCCTCCATCTTAGTATCACTACTCCCATTTCTGTTCCTGAGGGGTTTGTCTGAACTGGATTCTGTATATTGTGAGCTCTTATTAGTACCAGTGTACATTCTCTGGCCTAGGCAGAACTGCAAGGCAGGACTGGGGTTATGATAGTTGGGGATATGAGGAAACATCAAAGAACCAGAGGAGTATTAAACTAGTGTCCATCTAGCAGAGAAGGAAAAATCCCACATGGAAGAAGCACACCAGCTTGTTCAATCATGAGGTGTCGATGGAATCTTGGATCTCTCGATAGCTGCTTCCATGAGCATTAATTGTGTATCCAAGGAAGATGCAATCCTTTATAACTTCAATCTTTTCTCCATTTATCATGATGTGTTACCTCTTGGATCAGTTGTGAGGATTGTGATGTTAACATTTATACATATACATATATCCTTATGGTGTAGTGGTTACCTACTGTGATCCACATAGTCAACAGTTCAAAACCATCAGCAGCTCCAAGGGAGAAAGGTTGGGCTTTCTGTTCCTTTCTATTCTTGTAAACAGTTACAGTGATATATAGATAATAGATGATAGATAGATAGATAGATAGATAGATAGATAGATAGATAGATAGATAGATAGACAGGGATACTCACTCCTGCTCCTTTTGGTTTCTTAGGTTCCAAATCTTTAGGGGAACAGAAAGTGGCATATCTCCCTGCTGGTGGTTTCTAACTGCAGACCTTGTGGTTAGCAGCCCAAAGCATAACCCAGCACACCACCAGGGCCCCGTATACTACATAGACATCTATATAAATGTTTATATATTAACTACAGACAGATAGAAAATCTTTGTGACAGTCAGTACTAGTCCTTGAATTCACATTCCTGCACTTTGTGAAACATTTTTGCTTGAGAGATCAAAGGCTTTTTGTCAAAATAATACATTGCAAGTCCACCTTTCCTTTTTGGTCTCACATAATGCAGGATTCACATTTGGTTCTGTATTGTATTATTTATACTTTGCCATTACATGTATGCTTAGAAATTTCTGTAAATGAATCCTTAGCTTAAAAATAAATGCAATTTCCCCCAAAAAAATACACACTGCAAAATACCACATATGTAAAGTTCAAAACTGACACCGCGGCTCACAGGCATTACAGTCAAGACTGTGGTGATGTGAGGAGAGTGTGCGGGGCTCAGAGCGGGAGTCTGGGGAGGTGCTGTCCTCAGTGAAACCCATGTAGCAGTGTGCTTCGGGTCTGTGTGCTCTCATCTGTGTGTGTTACACTGCCACCCATTGGCACAGAGCCAGCTTCGACTCATAGCAGCCGTATATAGCGTTTCCAAGCTGTGCGTCTTTACTGAAGCTGAGTGCCTCGTCTGTCTCCATTAGAGCAGCTGGGGAGCTTGGAACTCTGGCATTGAGGGTCACGGCCCAATGCTAAGCCAACCGCAGTCACCAGGGTTAGTTTGCTTGGTGTTGTTTGTTTTTCACCCTCCCGCTTCCCCTCACCCTCACCTACAGGGTCAGTTGTATGCTCTCACTGCCAGTGAGTCCTTCTCAACTCTTATCCCCTTTATAGGACAGGACAGAACTGCCTCTTTTGGGTTTCCAAGACTTTAAATCATTAGTCAATCCCCTTGTTAAAGAGGAAAGATAATGATAATGTTCAGAATATGGGTTTATCTAATGCAATCTCAAACATTTGGAAATATTCTCCTAAGTATAAACTAAAACAAAATTAAAATGCATCTGGATACATTACAACTAGAGACAATAGCTCTTGGATCTTTGCATATGCACTTTAACTTCTTATTAGAAAATTTTTTGGTTATGATTTTAGCAGGTGACATGATCTGATTCCTTAGTAGCCATTACTCATTGTTCTCCAGAGTTTGAATCTGGTCCTAAGGTGAGAGGATGAAGCCTCAAACTTCAGCAGTACAGACAATCAACCCAGCAGAGAGGAAGAGGCAGAAGTCAGCGGGGAGAATTAACCTGTGACTCTCAAGTTGGTGGTTCAAATCCACCCAGCTGCTAGCTCTACAGAACAAATCTAGCTATCTGCTTCCATGAAGATGATGGTCAAGAAGCCTCTATGGAGAAAGTCCACTCTATAACTCATGAGAGTTGCCAGGAGTCAACACACACCCAATGGCAAGGGATTTGGTTGGGTTTTATCAGAGACAAAAATATTTAAAAATATATTTTCCTTTGTTTTTTATCTATTTATTTGTAATCATTATATTAGGGGCTCTTATAGATCTTATAAGAGTCCATTCATCCTTTGTGTCAAGCACATTTGTACATATGTTGCCATCATCCTTTTCAAAACATTTTCTTTCTACTTGAACCCTTGGTATCAGCTTCTCTCACTCTCTCTTTTTATCCCTCTAAAAGTAAAATTTTAATTAGAAAAAATGACAACTCTAAAAGAACTCCCATGAGCTATGGGAACAAACCTGAAAACCATAGTGACTAAGGGTGTACCCCTCCAGGGAATTGGAGCATGCTGTTGTTTGTGTTGGGGACCATCACGTCAGTTCCAAGTCATAGCAGCTGTTCATACAACAGAACAAAAACACCGCCAGGTTCTATATCATCCTCACAGTCCTGGTTATGGCTGAGCCCATTGTTCCTGTCAGGGTGTCAATCCATCTCTTTGTAGATCTTCTTTTTGGCTGCCCTCTACTTTACCATGCACCTTGTCCTCTCCAGGGCTTGTCCCCTCTTGATAACATGGCCAAAGTACAAAGTCTCATCGTCCTTGCTTCCAGAGCACATTCTAGCGAAACTTCTTCCAAGACAGACCTGTTGGTTCCTTTGGCGGTCCAATGTGCTCTCATTATCCCCTGCTTACCAACGCCACGATTGAAATGTATTGATTCTTCTTAAGTCTTCTTTATTGTTCACAGGAGGAGATTGATAATGGCAAAGGTCACGTGCACCTTCGTCTTCAGACTGGCATCCTTAATATTCAACACTTTAAGGTGGTTGTGCAACTGTTTTGCCCAATGGAATGTATCATGTGATTTCTAGACTACTGTTTCCATGAAAACTGATTGTGGATCCAAATTGTAATAGAGCATAGTTCAATAATCCATGCTCATTATGATTTGGCAAACTGTCCAAAATTTACTCAATTTTAGAATTAAATGATCATTTCTGATATAAAAAATGCTCCTAAAGTTATGTTTGGCGTGCTTCACTTTTTAAAAATTCAGATAAAGAAATGAATCCCCATGTTATTTTCAGCGAAAAATGTGCATTATTTTTAATAAAGTCATTATCAAGTTTTCTTTGTAAATGTCGCCCTTAAGAACACATCATTTATTAATAAGCTAAAGATGTGTGGCAACAATCAGCAGTCACCTGCTAAGAAATCACTTCCTATCCACCCAATAGGGCAGAGTAGAACTGGCCCCTGTGAGTTTCCAAGGCTGCAAATCTTTGCATTCTCTTTCACCTTCCCAGTCAAGGGTAGTGTTGAACCATTGACCTTGAAGTTATAGCTCAACATGTAGCCCACGATAGAACTGAGTTCATCACAGGGAGTTTGGCTTCCATATTGGAGCTGAGAGAAATTATTCCTTTGCTTAACAATTTATACTTTTTCTGTCTTTTCCGTTTACCTTTCTTTTAATTTTCACACACATCAGCTACACTCTATCTGTGCTCTGTTTTTCAATTAGCATACAGGGTTTTGTTTAGCCACCTCCTCCTCTTGCATATACATGGCCTTGTAGCAAATACTAGTGTTTATTTGTTTATTGCAGAGTTTTTTTTAAGTTCTCTAAACTACGGCCTATGAAATATGTAATGGGAGGGGAACATATCAAATAAGACATGCTGGTGAAAGTGCTTTGTAAATGTGAAGCTAAATCAGTGTATTGTTATTAATATTTATCTTCTGATCATACTCATAAAATTAGTAGGAATTTAAGGAATTTAATGGTATTATGCAATAATAAAAATAACAGAGCCTAGCTTAGAAGGATTAAGTTACTGATCCAAGCTCTTGGAAGAATAATAATTAAACTAGAGCTTCTAATCCCCCCAAAGACATTCATTAACTATTATTCTATGGGGGAGAAGAAGAAGAAAGAAAGCATTTATAATCAAATGTGAAGCTATATTCTAAAATGATCTAAGGAATCCATATGTAACACACACGTTCCTAAATATTAACAAAAAGAAGCTCTCTGAGTTTAGAAAACCAACATTCCTAGATACTTGTACAGAATGAGCAGACACTCGAGACTGATGACACAAATCTACTGATTTCATAAGCTTGAGTAGTTATCCTTATAAATTTTGATCCTCAGCTTGAAATTCGTTCTCAGCTATTCACCTATGCTAATGAAATGTGTTATTTCAAAAATAGTTGAATTTAGCACATAAACTCTGTGGGAACAGTGACTTGGCCGTCTTATTTTACATCTCTCTCCAAGCGACGTTAAGAGTAACCATAATAGGTACCCCATAAATAATCGCTAGTTCGTCAATAATGTATTATGGACAAGAAATATGATAAAACGTCGTATCATAGAATTTAGAGCCAGGGAACTGGGTTTTCGTCTCAGTTTTGACATTTTTGAGATGAAAACTTTCCTTGTACCACCACCTCCTATGTCACTCCAGCGAATGTCAGCGCAACCACAAGAATGACTGCTGTGTGCTAGAAATTTCTGGGGAAATGAGATTGGTGCAGAAGAATGCAACTGCTATGAAGACAAATGTGTTCAATAAAAACATGGTCAATATGTGGGTAGCATTTAATTTGATCTTGCACCCATTGCCTCAGAGTGCATGTGAAGCCTAGCGGCACTATGTGACAGAGCAAGCATGCCTCTCAGAGTTGTTGTTGTTATTGTTAGGTGGCATCAGGTCACTTCCGACTTGGAGTGACATATGTACATCAGACCTAAACACGCCCAATATGTGCCATTCTACAAAACGTTCCTGTCGTTCAGCCCCTTGTCGCAGCGATGATGTCAGCCCAGCCTGTCAAGGGCCGTCCTCGTTTTGCTGCCCCTCTATCTCAAGCATGATGTCTTTTCCCAGGGACTGGCATCTCCTGAGACCCTGTCCAAAGTGCATGAGGCAAAGTTTGACATCCTCGCCTCTGAGAGGCGCTCTGAGCACACTTCTTAGATCCATTTGCTCTTTAGGCAGTCCATCCTACTTCCAACATTCTTCAATAGTACCACAATCCAAATACATGGGTTCCCTTGGTCTTCCTTATTCAATCGCCAATTTTCATGTGCACGTGAGAGATTGAAAATACCATAGTTTATGTCAGGCACACCTCAGTCCTCAAAGTAACATCCTTGGTTTTCAACCTCTGAAGAGGTCTTGGGCAGCATATTGACATCATGCAATGCACATTTTCCTCTCTGGATTGCTGCACCCATGAGCATTCATTACAAATCCAAGCAAGATGAAATCCTTGACAACTTCCACCTTTTCTCCATTAATCATGATGTCACCTATTATCTCCATCCATGTGGGTGACATATCTGGCCCCTCTCACCCTGACTCGGGTGGGCCATGTGATCTGCTTTCAGTGCTGAATTCATGGTCATCACTTGAGCAGAGGCTTCACAAACGTGGCATTTCCTCTTTATGCCCTTGCCATACCCCTTTATGTGAGAGTGATTTTCTCTCGGGAAGAGCGAGAGAAGCCCAGGGGCATGTGTGGGTCCACCCAACTGTCTCAGGCAGGCCATCTTGGATCAACCGAAGGCAGCAGATTACGGTAAATGTACAAAGAGGACAGGGAAGATCAGTCCCCCAAATGAATGAGAGAACGGTTTTAAGTCAAAGTGTCTTGATTTACGAGAGACACTGATGAGACAACATGATTGAAGCCAAAAGATTCAAATTGGAATATTAACCTACCCTTAATCTCTGTGGACTATGAGTCATCTATACCTACTGACTTTTTGTGATTGTAATAGGTAGTGTCCTACATGGTGTACAAAAACATAAATGCTCAATCATTGTTGATATTGATGGACTTTTGGTTGTACAAGCACACATACACTCACATACACTCAAAGGGGGAGCTTCACTCACTACAAATGAGTAAGTAAGCCATGTAAGCCCTTGATTATGCTTACCTTGTTTGCTGGGTACTCAGTCCCTGTCAGGGACTATACATTTGAAAAGAGAGTCTGATTTCACAGTAGGGGTTATCAGATTGGGAGAGTTACAAAGGCCAACCATACTGTGTTAGACTGGGAAGTCTAGAGAGACAAATTCATTCGCCCTTACTTATGTGTAAAAAAAGAGGTTTTATATCAAAGCATAATTGTATTTCAGAAGAATATCCCAGCTCAGTCGAGATCAAGTCCATAAGTCTGATATTAGCACATAAGTCTTATACTCATCCTTAACTCTCTCTTCACTCATGCAGCCTCATGCAATGATGTGGAATTCAGGAAGATCACAGGTTGGTGGGTGAAAAGTCTTATGGATCCAATGGTGGTGGAAGCATCACAGGGCTGGCACAGGTCTCCACTATGTGGCTTGCTCAGGTCTCAGCAGGGATTCACCTGGCTTGTCAACAGGAAGGTGAAACAGAAAGAGAGTATGTGACCTTCCTCCAGGGAGAAGGAGAAGTTCCCAGAGTCCGCATGAGAAGACCAGGTCTACAAGGCAGCATCATCGGGCTGGGACCTGATTGACAGGCTAGACTCCACTCCTGCACTTATTTCTCAACTTGATATGAAAGTATGTAACTACCGCATATACCAAGAAGCAGAACCTTTGATGGGATGGCACATGTTAAGCTGTTCACTACAGATTAGTGAATCAGCACAAGTAAGCCAGTGTTTCCTTTGCTCTCTGTGTAACCTCCCCTGCAGACACCTGTAATGAGAAAGAGGAAGAGAAAGAAGGATAATAGGACTATTTTGTCTGATTTACTTACATTTTAATGCTTGGATGAAAGGCACATGAATTTTCAAAAGGAAACAATAATGGCAGTTGCATTATTGATCCAATTTGAAATTTTTTGAAGTAAGGACTTACCGCCTCCTAGTTTATAGCTTGCCTTTAATGCTTTGTAAGAACTAGGTCTTCCTATTTTACATGAAAATAAAACTTAAAAGTTAGGAAGCTTTCATCTTTAAAGCCTTTTATTAATGGCTACAAATGCTACTTCAGTGTTGATTTAATCTAGAAAGTACCCACAAGAGGATACCTGTTACTCCTGATTTATGTCAATTTCATTAACTCCCATTACAAGCACACATTCATAACAAGCTTCGGAACCAGTCTTGCTAACCCCCATAAACTGTAAGTATAATCTCAATTTATCTGACAATGTAAACTTGATATCTTCTTTTCTCTGAAAGTCTGAATTTAATGAGCTCTGGGAAACCGCTGGCGATGAGCAAGTGCTTCCTGTGTAAGAATCTGCCACCAGAGCTCTGCCCTCACTGAGAGACTGTCCCTGCAAAGGGATCCAGATTTTCCATCGAGGAAAGGAAACCACTTTTCCAAAGAAACCATAAAGACCAAAGAGTAACTTCACTTAACTTATCCTTAGGTGTTTTCCTGATGCTGTCTCATGTCACTTGGATTCCCTCCTCCCAAGAAAGAAGAAAAAGAAGAAGGAGTCAAACCCCACAGCAATGCCTCTCGGGAACATTTTCTCCCACCCTTCAGCCTCTTCACCACGTGCGCCCCGAGGGGGCCACCAAGACTTGAGCTTCTGACTTCATCTTGTGGTTGCCCTGCATGGTGGCCACTCGCCCTAAAGAGGGCTGCGGTTGGAGTCGATCTGTTAGATCTGTACTTCTGATTCCTCATTTAGAGTTCGACTTTATCCTGGTTGTTTATTTTTGGGGATTGAGGTAAATTAAGAGAATTTATCTAGTACAGAGGATGTTGTAAGGAGCCTGGTAGCCGCGTGGTCGAGTACTCAGCTGTTAACAGAAAGGTGGGAGTTTCAAACCCATCATCTGCTCTTGGGAGAAAGACATGGCAGTCTGTCTCTGGCAATACCACAACCTAGGGGATCAGCTCGGGCAGGTCCGCTCTGCCCCGTGAGCTCTTATGGAGAAGAGAGCAACCAGAAAACCCTGGAAAGAAGTTTCTAGACTTCCAGTCAATGCTGAATATTTACAACAATCATTGGAATGGCTACATTTATTTTCTTAATGGTAGTGTTCCTGAAAGCAGTACCTGAACTTAAAAAGTCAATGAATAATCTAGGATAAATGAAAGAATGACTAATAACACATCTTGTGATCCTTGTCTAGGCCATGAAATTTGGAAGCCGGTTCCCTGGACTACTGACTGAAAGGCATTCCTATCTGTATTCAAAGAACAGTCACCGACAGAATGTGGAAAGTGTCCATACAATCACCAGAAGGAGGACAGCAAAAAATAGGAAGACCCTCCATGAGATAGCTGACACAGTGGCTGTAAAACTGGATCAGAACAACTGTGAGGATGGCACAGGACTGAGAAGTGTTTCATTCTGTTGTGCATAGGTCACTATGGGTCGGAACCAACATAATGGAACCTAACCACAACAACATCGCCAATGCCATGCACAAGTACAATTTTGTGGACGATAACTCAAAAGCACTTGTAGCTGTACATGACAGTGGACAGAAAAAGGTGCTCAGTATGGGTGTCATTTTTAGTGTCCGATGGAGCTTGGTTGAAAGCAGAGAGGACCAGAAAAAATCATTGCTTGTGTTCTATTGACTATTAAGAGGTACATGACTGTGGGGATCATAACAAATTGTGGCTAGCATTGCTAAAGAAGGGGGTCATAAAACACTTCATTGTGCTCAGAGGGACCTGTATGGAGACCGAGGCAGCTTCTCAAATATAACAAGGGGAGACTGCATGGTTTAAAAATTGGGAAGGTGTGTGAGTATGAGGGTTGAGTGTCCTTTCGCAAGATATCTTCAAACTGGATACTGAGAAAATAATCCAAGAACATGGACTATCTGAAGAATGTAGGTTAAATATTACAGACACACTCATTAACCACCTGCAATATACAGAATTGACTTGGACCTGCAATTAATACCTGTGGAAATAGTAGTCAAGAAATCAAATGGCGTACCACATTGGCTCACACTTTTCCTGCACAAGATCTCTTTAAAATATTCAAAAACAACAACTTCTCCTTGACAACGAAGGTGGACTTGACCCATCCATGATATTGTCAGTTGCCTGATATGCATGGGAAAGCTGGGTAAGGGATAAGGAAGACCAGTGACTGATTGATCCATTTGAATGATGGTGTTAGCAAAGAATATTGAATATACTGGGGAATGGTAGAGGAACGGCCAACTCAGTCTTGGAAGCAATGCAGCCAGAATTCTGCTAAAATCAGGAAGGCAAGACATCACGCACTTCAGAGTAGAAGCCCACAAAAAGAGGAAGGTTCTCAAGGAGAGGCCTCCCTCAGGGAGTGCAGCAGTGGACTCAAGCCTAGGGTTCATTGTGAGGATGGCAGGAAGGGTTGGTACCAGGTCTGCTGTAAGCAGGGTCACCATGAGTCAGAACTGACTAGAACAACAAGTGTCTCTCTACATTGCCTACAAATAGATAATCTTTTTAGTTGTTTTTATATTTAGTTGAGTTTTACTTTGTTATTTTTTATTTTTTTTATCATTTTATTGGGGGCTCATAGAGCTCTTGTCGCAATCCATCCATCCATCCATTGTGTCAAACACATTTGTACATTTGTTGCCATCATCATTCTCAAAACATTTTCTTTCGTCTTGAGCCCTTGGCATCAGCTCCTTATTTTTCCCTCCCTCGCATACACTCCCTTCCTCCCTCATAAACCCTTGATAATTTACAAATTAATATTTTTTCATGTTTTACACTGACCAATGTCTCTCTTCACCTACTTTTCTGTTGCCCATCCCCTTGGGAGGGGGTTATACGTAGAACATAGTGATTGGCTCCCCCTTTCTCCTCCCACCTTCTCCTTTCCCTCCTGGTATCACTACTCTCATTATTGGTCCTGAGGGGTTTAGGTGTCCTGGATTCCCTGAATTTTGAGCTCTTATCTGTACCAATGTACATGCTCTGGTCTAGCCAGATTTGTAAGGTAGAATTGGGCTCATGAATTGGGGGAAGGAAGCATTAAATATTAGAGGAAAGTTTTATGTTTCTTTCTTGCTATACTGTACTCTGATTGGCTTATATCTTCCTTGTGACCCTTCTGTGAGGGGATGTCCAATCGTCTACCGATGGGCCTTGGGTCTCCACTCTGCCCTCCCCCTCATTCACATTGATATGACTTTTTGTTACACGTTTTTGATGCCTGACTCCTTATGGTCACACAGGTTGGTGCGCTTCTTCCATGTGGACTTTGTTGCTTCTCAGCTTGATGACTGCTTATTTATCTTCAAGCCTTTAAGACCCCAGATGCTATAACTTTTGATAGCCAGGCATCATCAGCTTTCTTCACCACATTTCATGTCTTCATCTGACCCCTTTTCACTGTGCTCCTCAATTTATGAGGGAGGGAGCAGAGAGCAGAGTATTGAGTCAGAGTCTTGGATGACTCCATAAACTAAAGGTCTGGTTCTGCCTGATCAAACTTTTAAAATCATACACTTCCTCACTTCTGTTATAATCATGTTCTCTGGGACTGACTCCAAGTTTATTTTGTCTGTACAGAGAAGTAGCAATTAGCAATACATTTTATGAAATCAAATTAAAGAGAAACTTCTTAACCTAACATACATTGGATACTGCATGATAGGAACTTTGAATTACATGAGTCCACCCATCTGGTCTGGTACCCACAAGTAAAACTAAACCTGTCTAAATGCTTCCACTGCAAAGAGGAAATATTTTGGCCTGCACAAGCACTGGATTTAATGCTCTTGGTTTAAGTATCTATTGGTTGAGGATTGTAAGAGGGAAACTATGAGATGGAAAAGAGTGGACTTCTGGTTGAGCCATTTAGGAGACTGGCATGTCATGGAACAGATCGAAACTGAGATTATGTAGGATGGAAGCAAGGTGGGAGAAGGCTTTAAAGAAAAGGTTGGCACCATCAGACTTTTCTCAGTAGGATTTGCTGGGTTTGCACCAATTTCCTGACCAGGAAGAACTAAAATCAACTCTAAACCCTCCTTAGTCTGTCTACATGGGTTCCTTATGAGTCATATTGGTGCATGTGTGTTTGTGAGGGTGTGTAAAACACACACGACTGTGTATTTATGTTGACTTCTGCTGTCCATCAGGGTTTCCCCAGTTTAGGCGCAGCAAAATCAAATGACTAGTAGAATAATTATAAGCAAAAGCAAGTGAGATTAAGCTCTGCCAATATTCACTCTGGCACAGGTTTTATTTAATGCTGTGCAGGAGTGACCTTGGGAAATAATAATACACTCATTTGAGAGACTTTATTGACAAAATAGAGGCAGGAATACAGCAAAGTTGAAAATGCAAAATGAGATCTGAGAGATGGTGCACTTGCATATCCTTGGCAATCTCACTGCACCAGCTCCATAAATCCAAATGTCTACCTTGATTAGAAAGCTGTTCCTTCCACCGCAGAGAGCGCGCTGGACAGTGGAGGAGGTGAGCTCGCCTTAGGCTAGGTGTGGGAAGTGGAATAGACTTTTACAAGCCCCATGGTTGCCTTTGTTTTTGTATTTGTTTGTTTTTGAATCATCTATCATCTATTGAAAATGCTTCATGTGTTAAACTCCCTTTACATGATGTCTCTCTCAAGCATCCCTAATAGGATGCATGAGTTAATTCACCAAACTACTCACGGCCATCTAGTCAATGCTGATTCATAGCAAATGCTCCTGAGGGTTTCTGAGACCGTTTTTATGGGAGTAGACCACCTGATCTTTCTCCCTTGGATGGCTGGTGGGTTAGAACTACACCACTGGGTCTCTGAGAATGAACCCACACAGCAGTAAAATATGTGTCCACACACAAACTTATACATAAATGTTCTTTTCAGGGAATAGCCAAAAGATGGAAACAACTCAAGTGTCCATCAAGAGGTGATTGAATATATGGCATATATCAAAACAAATATTATATTCATTTATAAAGAGTAATGAAGCTCAGATACATGCTACAATAGGGATGAACCTTGAAATACCATACTTCCAGATACAAAAGCACAAATATTGCATGCTCCCACTTATGTAAAAAGTTGTAGTGGCGAGTTGATAATAATAAAAGTTCTGTGTTTTCATAAAATAAGCATTGAGCTTCTAAAAATATATAATGAAATGGGACAGGACAATCGATACCACTTAGCTTTATTTTAAATTCAATGAACTAATTCAACAAAAATTTTCACGGTGATAGATACATGCACGGCACATTCCATGTGTTAGTGATATTCAAGTATATAGTTCAAAATAAATGTTTGTCCTCATGCAGTTTGGGAAAGTCAAACGAAGACACTGAAGTTCACACTGTAGCTCACCTAGGCCTGGAGGACTGTGGGAATGGATGACCTCAAGCCAGTTTAAAGCCCAGGCAACAGGCATCATCAAATGTTAAAATGAGGTCTTGGTGCACTGCTCCCCACGTCCGTTTCTCCATCATCGTTCTCAAGGAAAGTGTTTTGTGGCCTAAAATAGGTTTCAGCACTTCCGTTTCTATGAAAATGAATTTGGATTGAGCTCTAAAGAATGAGAAAGTTCTTAGGTTGGCTGGACGTGAAGCCCACTCTAATAGCTCTAAATCCAAATCACATTGGGGCTCGTAAAACAAATACTCTGGAAACATCTCCACTTGGGCATCACGGTCCACTGTTGACAGACTGACCCCCGTCTCCTTCCCTCTCCCACCTACTTTGGACTACATGTAAGGGAAACATTTTCAACAATTTAATGAAGACTGCACTTCCCTGTCAATCAGAATCCATGAAGAATCGCTCGAATCATCCTAGATGTTAAGATCTCTGTATCTGCCTACTGTGCACTCCCCACAATGGAACACATAACATTCTATCCATTTCAAATCTTGTCATGGACCACATCTTTTCCCAGCATTTTCTTCCCAGGAAAGGATTCAGTAGTCAGTTGACTTGCAGATCCTAGCCTGCAGACCCCACTGTGCTTTCTTTCCCTACAATATTAATAGTGACCATTAGAAATTCAAAACACCTTCATGGTGGCCTCAGTGGAGCTTAAGAGCCCAAGATTCTCTGTGGACCCAGCCCTCTGAAGGGAACTCTTAGTGACCTGTAGGACTGAGTGGAATTTTCCCACAGCCTTTCCTAGGCTGTAATCTTTATGGAAGCAGACAGCCACACATTTTGCAATAGAGAATTTGGTGTTGTATCCACCAACTGTTCAGTTGACAATTGAGCCCTTAACTTTCACACCACCCAGAGCTCTCTGAGTTGATATTATTTTAATCTTGGTTTTGCAGATGAGCAAAGGGAAGCACAGCACTTGCTGCCCGTCTTTGGAGTAGGCACTGTGTCGTCGCGCTGACAGCGCCTGTTTGCATCTGCTCGAACAAGTTTGGGGGCCCTGGTAGCACAGTGGTTAAACATTGGGCTACAGACTGCAAGGTTGGCAGGTTGAAGCCACCAGTTGCTCTGCAGGAGAAGGATGAGACTGTCTTCTCTCATAAAGGTTGCACTTCCTTGAACTTGTGCACATAGCACCAAAACAATAAGCCCAACCGTAGAAGCCTCTCAGAGATCGCCATAATTTCTACTAGAAAAAGTCATCAACTATCTCTAACAGAGTCTAGAATTACTCTGTGGGTGATCAATCCTTGCTCTAGCCTAGAAACCCTCCCTCTCAAAAATGAAAAGAGGTTTAGGGTCTTGAAGAAAACCATGTTTACTGCACATGATGCTGCCTAGCCAGTAGGGGTGAAGGGTGTAAGGCAGTTTCACACTAAGGCACAACATCATCCCAGCAGGGCCATCCTGGTTAATCTTCACCAAGTCCCCAGAGAAGAATTAATAACCCATAAGTTATTGTAAAAGGAACACGCTCAGAAAGATGAAGCAACGTTCCCGGTCCCACAGTTAATGAATGAGGAGCTGCTCAGGTGCTGCGTCGAGAGGGGATCTTTTGTTATCTGAATTCTAACGAATGAGATGCATGGGGTAGGGTGGGGGGGTGTTAATCATTGCGTGTAGTAGATTACTTTCAATGATTCATCTTCTTGGAAAAAAAACCCTCTGCTTGATTTCCATTTGGTCCTAGTCTATTTTGGGAGGAAATTTAGCATTGACACAAATCATGCAACACTCAGTTTTGTTTTCTTTTTCCTGAATGTCTTTTCTAAATATACACTTTGACAGTGAAATAAGGAAGTTTGTGGAATACCAGAACTGAAACATCATGGAGTGTTCCACCACCGACTTGTGCAAGCCTCCTCATACTCTGTCTTGCCACAGCTTTGTTATGAATTGATGTGCTTTCGGGATCATTTAGCAGCTGTTCTGTAAGCCCAGACCGCCGCCACTCTGACAGGTATATTGCTAGCCCTGACCTGAGCAGAAAGCAGCAGCAGGAACTCTCAGTCTAAGCCCCGCCTTGTAAGCAAGTCTGCAGTTGTGAGCTGCCTCCAAGGGGGTTCCGAGTCATAGCCACCTGATGCCCAGCAGAGTGCACACTGCCCGGCCTGGCATCGTCCTCACCACCTGGCTCTGCTTGAGCCCACTGTGGCATTCAGTGTATCAATCCATCTCATCTCGAGGGCTTCCTCTTTTTGCTGACCCTCGACTACAAAACTGCTGCCCCTTTCCAGGGACCTGTTGCTTTTGACAATATGTCCAAAGTGTCACCCTTCTGCTTCTAAGGAGCATGCTGGCTGTACGTCTTCCAAGACAAATGTGTTTGTCCTCTGGCAGGCCATGATACTTTCAAGATTCTCCACCAGCAACATAATTCAAACGCAGCAATTCGTCTGCAGTTTCTTTAGTCGTGACCAGTATACAGGGCTACTGACAACACCACGGCTTCAGTCAAGTCCACCGTTATTTGCAAAGGGACATCGTTGCTTTGCCGTGCTTTAAAGACATCTTGAGCAGATTTGTTCAATGTCATTTGATTTCTTGACTGTCACTTCCACGGGCGCTGATTGTACAGGCAAGTGAAAGAACCCCCGAACCACATTAACATTTTCTCTGTCAATCATGATGTTGTCTATTAGTCCACGTGTGAGGATTGTTGTTGAAGATTTCAAGCCAATTGACACTGAGGTTTATAAGGCTACAATCTTTCTAGCAGCAGATGACACTTTGTTTGTTCTTGGATCAGCTGATAAGGTCGAAACACAGTCCACTGGGTTAGCAACCAGGCTCGTCCCCACTGGGCTACTCGTCCTTGGGCAAAGAAAATCCGAATACATCCCTGCTCTTCAGAAACCCCTTGAGCAAATGCTACTGGGGAAGTTGGCCGCCTTGAGTTTTGCTGGATAATGTCCTTGTCAGAGGTATGGATATTGGAGGGTGCTGCTCAGGGTTCTGTGGGGGGAAGTCAGCACTGGGAATTTCCATGCATGTCCTGAGGCTTCTAAGTCCCCTCGCTGCCCTTCTGGAAAAATCCCCGTCTCGATGTTGGGAGTAACTCTGAAGTAAGAGTCCCTGTTCTTATCAGAAGGGATCCCTGGTGGTGCAGTGGGATAAGCATGGGGCCACTAACTGAAAGGTCATTTGTTCTAATCTACCAGCTACTTGCCAGGAGACTGGTGAAGCAGCTTGCTTCTAAAGGGCTTACAGCCTTGAAACCTGTGGAGCGGTTCTCCGAGGTCTCGTTGGGTCTCTGAGTTGGAATAGACTCAGTAACGAAGGGCTTGGCGGATAGTAGACTTTGCAGAAAGAAATGCCACCTTACACATTTCATCACTTGAGGGGATGATACCCATTTTCAATTCTGGATTCCAAGGCTGTAAGATAATAAGGTCGTTCTGATGTAAGGCACTCCATTTGCATCAGTTTGTTACAGCAGTGATAGAAAACCAGTACGCCTGCTACTGATTAAAGCCCTGTACTTCAAAGAGGCACATGGATATTTGCAAACTGCTTCTCAATCCGCAAAGCAGTTTCACATCCATCATGATACCATTTGACCTTCACCCTTCCCCAAGGTGAAGATCTGCAAAAGTCACCACCTTTCTATGGAAGTGAATCCCGAGGATCAATGATGCTGGACATATGTCTCAAGGTTGCTCACTGAATAAGGACTGGGGTCCTGGGGGACAACTTATGCCTCCAAAAGTCAACTGATTCCCTGCAATAAGCAAGGGCTTTAGTCCCTGCTTGCTCTGAGCAGAAAGAGGAAAGCAAAATAGCTGAGGATAACGGGAGGTTCCGGATGCCAAGCCCTGAGGTGGTACGTTTAGAAAGGTGGTCTCAGTCTACCCAAAGGTGTCTCAGAACAAAGGCATGGACCTATTTCTAGAAACTCAGCCATTGAAAACTTGCTGGAGCACAGTTCTACACTGACACATCCAGAGGGAGCCCGGAGTTGGAATAGCTTAGATAGCCACTGTGTGGGGTTTTCCCAGATACTGAAAAGAGGCACAAAGCAAGACCTGCCTGCTGAGAGAGAGATGATTCCCTAGCCCCCACCCTTGCAGTGCATGACCCAATGTCTGTATTAAGGCTCACACACACACACTGACTGCCAGGGAAGCTACGCTTTGCAGTGGGAGCCCTAACTCCAGTTTAAATGTTAGCATAAAGTCAATCTCTGTTGAGCTCATTCTGGGACACATTCTTTTACATAGATTGCAATTTCTGGAATTATTTGCTCTATGTACAGCCTGGAGATGCATGCCTTCCCTGATTTTAAGCTATGCGCTAGTCCCTGGTTCTATTCGTACGGCAGCTACTCTGTTCCACACGAGCATAATGAAGTGTTCTAGAATAATCACACTTCTCAATGTCATCCATACTTTGTTTTGACACATGCAGATGAATACATTTGCATAGCCAATAAAGCTCAGATAAACATCTTTTTGGGTCTCTGCTGTTAGCCAAGATCTACCTGACTTTAGCAATGGTATTCCTGATGTCAAGCCCTGTTCTGATTCTGGTTTAAAGTTAGCTGCTTCTGTATCTATGTACTGCTACATTTTTTTAATTGTATGCAGCAAAATATTACTTTCATGTGATATGAATGAGATTGTTCAATAATATCTGCATCCTGCTCATATACCTACATGTGAAATAGGAATAAATACGGAATCTCTTCCAGATAATTGGCCAGGTAGCTGTTTTCCTCATTTCTTTTAATAAGGAGCGAGTGCTTCAGCATTGCGTCTGTTGAAACATCTCACTTGGTATTCTATATATTCTTGGAGCCTTATTTTTTGATAATCATTTTAATATAGCTTGGATTTATATTTTCAATGCCATTGTGTCCTCATTATATGCTACATCCTGGAGTGATTGTCAATTGATTGACAATTATTTTTGGTAAAATGACTCTACGTATTCCTTCTATCTTCTTTCAATATTTCCTGTGCTGTTCAAACTCTGCCCATAGTATCTTCCAATTTTACAACTCGAGGCTTGCAATTTTTTCTCTCCAGTTTGTTCAGCTTGAGACGTGCTCAGAGTAGCCTGTTCTTTGACTCTTCTAACTCTAACGCATGTCTTTGCATATGTCTTTTTAGCTCTGCCACACATTGCCTATGGTTCATTTTCACACGTGTCGATATCGTGACTTGTTCTAATAATTGAAACAAAAGTAAGAGGATAGTGGAGAAATCATTTAGCCAGTGCATTCATCTTTATCATCTCATTCAGTAGCTGAGCAAATTAAATCTCAGATTCACGGGGGCGGTGGGGGGGGATAGGTTTGACACAGATAGAAAATTGAAAGTGCATTTCCACTACATTAAAGGAATGGCCATTTTAAAAATGAATGTCTTTATGAAAGATAATTAGAATAAGATAAAGATAGAGAACAAATGCCCACCCTATTAAGGTGGTTACAATTTTAGAAGAGATTGATTATCATCTTAATATATCACAGATGATGTTTGCCTCATCTCTTCTTCTGAACTGACTGACTTCTTTTCTGCTCTGCAATTGGCATGAGCGGTTCAATAGGACTTACGTAAGCCGGTGCTTGACGGGAGGGACTGTGATGCTGAGGTGGCGTGGATGGCCATTGCTACCACTGTGCAAGGAAAAGGAGACTGGCCCCACAATCAGAAAATCCTTCCTTTAACACTTTGAAATGAGCATCTTCCTGCTTCATTTTAATGTCTTAGTAATTATTTCATTTGGCTCTTGTAAGGATTAAATAATAAAATGATCACATTAAAACAATAAAACAATAGTGTCTAACATAAAACAGGATCTCTATTATTGTTTATCCCCCCACCCCCTACACATCACTCACCAACATTAATTTACTTTAAGAAAACACACAAAGACAAATATTTGGACTGTTTTCTTTTCAAAAATGGCTGAACTTTTGGTAAAGAAGGAACAGAACTGGTATAAGTGACCCCTCTCAGTAGCAATGGAAAATAAAGGGCTGAGAAATAAAATATAACCATTTAGTCAACCCCATCAGTTAGGGCCTTTACATAAGTCTGTGTAGAACTGTACTCCCATAGCTGTTTCTTAGAAGTAATTTGCTAGACCTTTCTATTGAAGTGCCTGTGGGTAGACTTGAACGTTTAACTTCTGGATAACAGTGAAGGATGCTAAATGTTGCCAAGGCACACAGGCATTGAAGCCATATGAAACACAAGCTTTCCTTGCGGAGACAGTCAGGACCAAGTCACAACAAAGTTTTAGTGCTAAAGAACCAGATGTGATACTTGTGGGATGTTTTCTCATGTGCCAGAGATGTTCCAAGTTCTCAGTACTCACAAGACCTTAAGACACACAGGCAGTATTAGCTCAATACACTGGTGAGGAGAAAGAGAAACTGGATGCGCTAGCACCAGCATTCACAAAACACGTCAATCCACAGAACAAGTTAAGCACACAATAACTGTTCGTTTTTCCCAACATGTGCTTTTAACATCAAGAATTCATTCTAATAAAAATGCTCACCAGAATCAACTTGGGCTTGTTTGTTTGTTTTTAACACAGGTAAGTTAGCACCTAAAGTATGCATTGTTTCTAGGAGGAAGAACAGATATTGTATTTTTAGACATAAAAAGAGAAATGTGATATTCTAATCTCTCCTCCTGGACTCTCTCTCTGTGGTTTTTAATTCAACAGGTGCTGTTGTCCTCGCATCATGTTCTTCAGGATGCCTACATTACAATTGGCCAGGAATGCTACTCCTTCTCTCCTCTTGTCACCAAACAAGCTCATGGTCAACCTTAATGATGTAGCCCATGAGTGGCTAAACATACAGAAAAGACTCCTTAAATTTGTGAATGCATAATTGAATGGAAACATGTTAAGAAAAGAGAAGGGGAAATACATGTGGATTAAGCTTCTGCTGAATGCCCTCTGGCTATTGACCAGGGATATGAATAACTTCGTCATCGTGTAGGATACATTGAAAAGCAGATTACGACAGATATATTTGGGGTAAAATTTAACACCTTAACATTTGATCTACCTTTTGATCTATTTTTAAGTTTTTCAACGTTCTGCTTTCTTCTCAGTTGAGTCTTTCCTCTATTTTATTTTCTTAATTTTGTTAGCTTTTTTGTTCCTTTGATAATATATATATATTTCAGTATTTTAATCCAGCGTGTGTGATATCTATAGAGACTGTACATGGACTAATGATTTCTTAGGGGAAGTTGGGAGGAAACGCAGAGCTAATAAGAGTGAGTTCAAGGAAGAAGAATACAAGGGGTTACCCCCCCAAAAAAACAGATTTTTAAAAAAAGCTATGTATTTAATGTTTTTACCCCCCAAAAAAACCCCGTATCACCTTCAATGTACTCTTCATGACACAACACATTTGTCAAATCTGCAATTCCATTCTTGGAAACAATTTTCAGACTCATCTGTTTAGATGGCTGACAGCACCTCCCTTGTTTTTTACTTCACTTCTACTGTCTTCAAATCGTTGTCATTTCATGTCCCTCTTCATTTGCAGAAAGAAAAGTCACGTGGGGTGAGGTTACATGAGTAAAGATGTGTGGGGCAAGAGAAGCAAGCTGTTTTGGGCCCAAAACTAGCACACTGAGGTGTCTGCATGAGCAGGTGCATTGTCGTGGTGGCAAAACCGGTCTACCACAAACCAGACTTTTATGCTGCACACTTTTACTCAATCTTTTCAGAGCCTCTAAATAGAAAACTTGACTAACAATCTGACCTAGTGTATCAAACTCCAAATGCACTATGACTTGACACATTTGTTCATTTGAGAAGTTGACGGATGTCCAGAATGAGATTTGTCATCAATTGAAATTTCACCTTTTTGGGAATGACAAAACCACTTGTACACTTTAGTTTTTCCCGTAGTGCTGTCCTTGTAAGCTATGTTAAATATCACAACCGTTACTGAGGCATTTTCCCAGAGAAAGAAACAAAATTTCACAGCCATAGGCTGTTCTTTTAAATAAGCCATCACACACACAAAAATGAAGTTTGAGCAAAACTGCTTTTACAAAAAGATTCACTTTGACCAGAGAGAATCTTCCCAGGTGATGTCACTGGATGCTGAGCAAGTTGCTGGACGCTCACCCAGTGAGAAAAATACATACTATGAAAGCTCTGCTCTGCCTAGTGGAATTCCATTTTGGGGATACTCCCTCGTATGTTCTTAAGTTTATTGTGGTAATGATTATACAACTTTCTTGATATAATTGAACTATTGAATTGCATGATATGTGGATCATGTTCCACTAAAACTATTACAAAATGAAAAAAAAAGAGTTGGTTCCTTTATTTTGTTGAATCTCCACCTCTGCAGAGTCAATGAACACATGGAATGCAGTAAGGAACAAGGAACAAACCAGCTGATACTCATTCTCTTCGTTTGAATTTATCTTTTGTCAGTGCCACGGTGCCAAACTTTTTGGCTGAGGACCTCGGTCGCTACTAAAACATCCCAGGGTCAGCTTTCTCTGCTCTTTCTCATTATCTATCATTCTTTATATATTTCAACGATAACAAATATACAGAAAATAATAAGTAGGAATTGGACAAGAGCAAAATGATTGGTAAGATTAAACTCAACTGCAAACCACCATATACACTGATGACGATCAAAATAGCAGCAATCAAAATTCTCAAGTAACCCAAGACCGCCCAGATGAAGCACTTCAGAACACAATTCTCAGAATCCCAATTATCTCTGATTATATATCCATAGGAGGAAATTTGCAATGAGATTGCAAAATTTTGCATAGCATCCTTTTCTCTTATTGTTCTTAGAATATAAATTAGCACCTTCTGGAAATTCTAGTAACAAGGACATTTCAGTTTTTTAAACAATCAAATAATAATCATCTTTGACAACTAATTCTGGAAGGTGACAAGAAAGCTGGTCTTGAACATATTAGCACATTAGTTGCTGCGATGACCTGCCATTTGCCTCTGAGGTCCAGATAGAGTGTGGTTTCCTCATTTCTTTGTAGAAACTAGGCAGATCTTGTGGTTTAACAGCAGACTTGGATGACATACAGATGTGAATTTCAACATGTCAGAAGCTTTGTGTGCCTACTCTTAAAATAATGGCTTTAGAATGAACTCGAACAGTGTATCCACAGTGTACAGTCCTTCAACTGGCCAGAACCCACTTTGTAGGATGGAGTTCCCTGGCTGAGCGTCCCCTTGACTTCCTCTCAGGTGAATGCTAAGATCAGTCCACCTTCTTCAAGGAGTGCATGCCTTCCCTCAGAGAGACCAGGTGACTCTGTCGAGCTCCGTGCTGCCCCTTATTGGGCTGATGATGCCAGTGAAGAAAACACCAGGTGCTTCAAAGAATGCATGCCCCATGACAACGCATGCCCTGTGTATGTTAAGGGTCTGAGCACTTCCAACGCCATTCATTGAAAGTTTTAAAATTTTGTGGAATGCAGGTTCTATTTCTTACCAGCCAGAGACCTCAAGACCAGTTGCCATCAAGCCAAATCCACATCTTTCTCCTGAGCATCAGCTAATGCATTCAAACGGATGACCTTGCGGATAGCAGTGGAATGCTTAAACACTGCACCACTTCTTCCAATACTTTATAGTCCCTCCTCATTTGCTTGTGACTTTTCTCAGTAGACAGACATCTCTTTAAAACTAGGAGCCTTATTTTCCTCACGTCTGAATCCCCATCCTAGCATCCTGCCTAGAACATGCTCTTCTTAAAGAGTTTTGCATGACCAAAACCCAGAAAAAAAAATGAGCCAACATATGTATAAGACTGTGAGGTGATGCCCTGAACAGGGACCATACTTCCCAATGTGCCAAGATCCCAGAAAACAGACCAGGAGGCATTCTGGGAGTCATGGACTTTATTATTTAAGAGAAGGTGACTTGATGGAGGTGCTTGCCACCCTGTGTGACAGGGTCAGTGCTTGCTCCACACTGCCCCCAGAGCGAGCAACAGCCTTTATACTGTCTAAGATAAGGAGGGGAAGGGGACTTGTGATGTTGACCTGGGACTGGTGTGAAGGCTGTGAGCTCCCTAGGGGACTGCTCTTCGCAGGCTATCCCATGTTCACTGCCTAGAGATGGGCTTTGTGATAAGGTTTTCTCAGCGGCAGAGTCTGGTACTACTCCCCTCAGGAGAGGGTTAGTCTGAGGGGAGACCACGGATGGGACTTGTGCAGTGCTCATTGGCCACACAAAGACTAAGATACAAAACGTATAAATTCCAATTCATGTTTCAAATAAAAACATGAACCCAGTGATTTCTTATTCATAGCAACCCTATCTAAATTATTTTAACAGTAGGTTTGAATTACCAACTTTGTGATTACAAGCTTCAAACTCACAACACCACCAAGACTCCTTAAATATATGTCTTAGGAAAGCTATTGTTATTTTTTTAAGGAACCCTAGGGCACTCTGGTTAAGCATTTGACTGATAATCATAAGGTTAGAGGTTCAAACCCAGCCACTGCCCCATAGAAGAAAGATAAGGCCACATGAACATACGGACATTTATGTTCTCTGTGTCTCCGAGAGCACTTCTATGCTTCCCTCTAAGCTCACGATGAGTCAGAATCAGTTCAGTAGAAAAAATGGTGTTGTTATTCACATTAGGAAGAAAAAGACTGTCAGTGCTCCCATCAATGGAACATGATTGTTTATAGAAAAAAAAGTAGGCAGTCAATTAGTTAATATTGCTTTTCTAGCCATAGTCTATTTTATGCCCACTAGTGGATGTTTTCCTCATGACTCTGGGACTTGAATGAGGGTGAAGGTATTGGTAGGAGTTAGGTGTGAGTGAGTGTTAGCAGAACTACCTAGGCATGCCAGTCTGCTGGGTATAAAATGATCCATCTCAGATGCAAGAGGTGCATCTTTTCACTAGAACTAAGAGAAATGAGGTAGGGGGTGAGTAGGCATTATCCTCTGAGATCTTTGTGCCTCGAACTTCCTAGGCCAGAGACAGTCTGTGATACAAGAAGAGAAGCAGCGAAGCAGTAGCAGCAGAAACAAGAATCAGAGCATGACACAGAACAGTAGACTTCCAGGCTCAAGGAACAAGCAAAGCTGAGTATCTTTAGGCAGGAACTGGCTTGTGGAGTGGAATGCCTCCAAGCACTTAATTGGGGATCTCGGTTTGCTGCCCCATGGAGCTATACCTGAAAGCCTTCTACCTGAGGCTAATGAAAGAGTGGCAAGAACCCAAGATTGAGAGAAGAAACCCACCTACTGGTACAGCTGAGAAGAGACTATGCTGTCTAGTGAGTGCATGCTGGACATCTGTAACATTAACGCCCTTTGTGAACTCCATGACTTTGAATATTGTCTGGATTTCGTGTGGCCAATGAAACAAAGCACTGAACCCAGCTACAAAGTAGAGTGCTGTGGGAGGCAGTCAGTGCCAGAATTGGTAGGAAGGTTGCACCGTGGGGCATATCTGACCTCAGTAGCCTAACACCCAGCTGTGGGTAGCCAGTGGCCACTGTCCTCTCCTCTTGTGAAGTCAGTTGTCAGACACATGTCATACACTGTTCTTTTACAAGTAACATCCTTGATTTTTTCTGACTTGAAATTAGCCAGAACCCTAAGGAATTGAGACTGTTTTAAGATAAAAAATGTACTCATGAGTCCCATATTCAGAGGCTCTGATAAATATTTACATGAAAAGAAAGGTTTGATAAGATGAAGGTCTAGATAAGATCTAAAAATACTCATTGACTTACATCATAGAAGGAATGGCATTGAACCTCTTAGGAAATTTCAGGGCAAAATGATTTTAAAATGCTCTCATTGAAAATGTTAGCATACAATAGAAGATGCTCCTGGGAAAATAGTTTGTACTGTGTTAGATTCC
Source organism: Tenrec ecaudatus (assembly GCF_050624435.1). Classification (NCBI taxonomy): domain Eukaryota; kingdom Metazoa; phylum Chordata; class Mammalia; order Afrosoricida; family Tenrecidae; genus Tenrec; species Tenrec ecaudatus. The sequence goes on along the minus strand of NC_134534.1, from coordinate 4,503,755 downwards.
ATTTTGAAAATAATGAATGATGATAGGAAATTTCTAATGTTTTTACCTCACAGTATGAGAAAAAAGTAGTAGAGAAATATGAAAATATAACATCAGATCTCTTACAGAAATAATAGTGGCAAGCTTTATTTGAGCTTATTTCACTCCTAAAAAACAATATGTAATTTCAAGGATTTGGAGAAAATGAGTAAAGTACAAAGAAGGAAACAAAATTTTCTCTATAGGAATGGACAAGAAATAACAACTAAGACCATGCTGGGATCAGACCTTCTTGTCATTTTCTATGCATCTGAAGGCTTCTTCATATTGATTTAGTAACACAGCCAATGCTGCTGCTAAATTACCTTCAACTACTTCACACTGAGGTGCTGGGGTGGTGGGGGCGCAGGGTGGTGGCTGTGGTGGCTGTTCGGTGCCAGTGAGTTGGCTCCGACCCACAGCAGCCCTGTGGACAACAAAGAGCTCTGCCTGGTTCTGCACCATCACACAGTTGTTAAGCTTGAGCCCATGCGTGCAGTGCCTTGGCAACCTGTCTCCTGAAAGGTCTTCTTTTCCATGGTGCCCTTTCCCAGGGTTCTGTCTCGAATGAGAGCATGTTCGAAGAATTTGAGTTCAAGTCTTACCATCCTTCTTGCTAAGGAGCATTCCAGAAATACTTCTTCCATGACGGACGTGTGCATTCTAGCAGTGCCTGGTGCCTTCGATATCTTTTGCCAACCCCGTAGTTCAAATGAGTCGATTCTTCTGCCGTATTCCTTAGTCATTATCCAACTTTCACCTGAGACAATTGCATATCTCAGGTGACTATCAGCCTTTCTCTGATCCTGATGCTATATTCTTCTGCATATAGTTCAGCTTGGACAATCTGCTCAATGTACAGTTGGACTAAGTGTGGTAAAAGGCTACAACTCCGACCCTCACCTTTCCTGACTTTCAACCAGAGAATACCAGAAAGATGCTGACTGGTCATTTCCTAAGACACAGCAATGCTATGTACCACAGAGGAAACATTGCCTGGTCCTAAGGCATCCTCAAATTGTTATGTTTCAGCCCATTGCCACAGTCACTTGTCAATCTATCTTCTTAAAGGCGTTCTTCCTTTTTCACTGATCTTCTAGTTTATCAAGTATGTGATCTTTTTCCAAGGACTCTTGTGTCCTGATAACATGTCCAAAGCATGTGAGACAGTCTCACCATCCTCACTTCTCAGGAGATTTTTGACTATATTTCTTCCTCTGCGGATTTATTTGTTCATCTGGAAGTCCATGGTACTTTCTATATTCTTCTCCGACACTATAATTCAAATGCATCAATTATTCTTTGGTCTTCCTTATTCATAAGCCAATTTTCACTTGCATATGATATTATTGAAAACAACATGACTTAGGTTAGGCAACTACAGTTTCAATGTGATATATTTACTCTTCAAGACTTTTAAGAGCTCTTATGCAGATTTTCCCACTGCAATATGTCATTTATATGTATATTTTTCTGATTTGTTTTATTGAGCTATTATGAACAGATAACACAATTCAATTGTTCAGTCATATTAAGAAGGGTTGTATAATTATCACCCAATCAAGTTCCTGTGCCCAGTGGTACTCACTTACCACTTCCCTATCCTCCCCACCAATCCCTCCAGGAAATTATAAATTCAGTTCCTGTCTTCATAAATCTACCCATCCTGGCTTCCCTATACAAAAGAAAAAAAGGGGGCAAACATATAAATCAGGGACAAAAAATAAAAAACAGGAGTCAACAACAGTGATCATATAGAACAAAAATATAACAATTTAAAAGAAGATATTAAAGATTTAGGATACATTGGAAGTGGCCCCAAGTACAGCTGCTAAGGATGACTGTACAGCAAGTACAGTCTTTGATATCCAGGCTGGTCCCTTTCCTAGACAACGGACAGAGGCATTAACTGACTCTATCCACAGGGGGACCCTGCCAACGGATTTGGTGTTTCCATAGTGTTCCACAAACTAGGTAGTTAGCATTTAGGCACTGGTACCATTCCCTCCTCAGGGAGTAGATCCTATTGTTTATAATCCTTGATGCAGTCTGGTGTGCTTCTTCTGTGTGGACTTAGCTGACTCCTCAATTAGATGGCCGTGGTGTTTGGCTATCAAATACTGCTTCTGTGAACACTTAACTATGAATCTAAGCAAAATGAACTTCTTGTCAAATTCTTTTCTTTATCTTGATGTTGTCTATTGACCCAGTTATGAGGATTTTGGTTTTCAATACTTTGAGTTGTAGTTCAGACTGATCTTTTATTTTTACTAGTTCTTTAATGCTTCTTCCCCCTCCCCTCATACTGATCTTCAACAGCAAGTACTTCAAGTCCTCCTCACTTTCTGCAAGCAAGGTTGTGTCATCTGCACATTACAGGTTGTTAATAAGCCTTCTTTCTAGCCCACTGCTGAATTCTTCATAGATCCCAGATTCAGTGCTGAGTGTCTCAGCATACAGATTGAGCGAGTATGATGAAAAATAACAACCCCGAGGCACAATTTTCCTTAATATAAATCAAGCACTAATTCTTTGTTCTGTCTGTAAGAATGTATCTTGGTCCACATAGAACAGCAGTTCTCAACCTGTGGGTAGCATCCACGTTGGGGGTCAAACGACCCTCTCACAAGGGTCACCAAATTAATAACAGTAGCAAAATGACAGGTATGAAGAAGCATGAAAATAATTTTATGGTTGGGGGTCACCACAATATGAGGAGCTGTATGAAAGGATAGTGGCATTAGGAAGGTTGAGACCCTCTGACATAGAGCTTCCACTTGAGAATGCGGTCTTCTGGAATTCCCATTCTTCTCAAAATGATCCCTAGTCTGTTGTTATGATCCACACAGACAAATGCATTTTCATAGTCAATGAAGCATCTTTCTGGTATGCTCTGCTTTCAGCTAAGATCCATTTGACCTCAGCATGAGATCCCTCATGCCATGTCCTTTTCTGGATCTACCTTTAGTTTCTGGCAACAAAATTATCAGCAAAATTGCATGTAATATCAAAGATATTGTTCAATAATTTCCACCTTATGTTGGGACACATTTCTTTGAAGTATACAACTATATTGATATCTTCCAGTAGATTGGCCAGGTAACTGCCTTTCAAATTTCTTGGCAGTAATGGGTGAATGTTTTCTACACTTCAGCAGCTTGTTGAAACATTTCAATTGGCATTTCATAAATTCCTGGTGCTCTCCTTTTCCAAAATGCTTTCAGTGTAGTTGGGCTTCTTCCTTCAGTACCATGGGCTCTTGATCACAGGCTACCTTTTGAAATAGTGGAATGCTAACCAGTTGGTTCTTTGTGGTACAGTGGCTGTGCATTACTTCCATTGTCTTTTGATGCTGCCTGTATCATTCAACATTGTTCCCATTCAGTCTTTTAATATTCTGTCCATGGTCACTGAGTTTATTCCAGTTCTGTGGCTAGAACCCCCACCTCTATCCCCTATCTAGAGGGAATGTACTGTCTATCCTTCGGACTGTCTCCCATGCCAAAGGGTTGTTCAGAAGCAGCTGAGGAGAATCCAGCTCCAGGCAGGAGGAGAGAGGTTGTCCAGGGGACCCCCCCACAGCATCTTGCCCTGTTTATCCCTGCAATTGCATTAGTCTCAAATTTGATTAATGGTGAGTCTCCTGACAGCATTCTATGACAGATGCATTTTTAATCTCATCCCACCACATCCCTGTATTGAGCAATGGAGCCCTGTGAATGTTGCGTGTGTTTGTGTATATTTCAGTTAAAGACTATTTTGGAAGAAGCCAAGCTCTTCTCAAAGTCGTATGCTGCTATTTAATCACATATTATGGTGGGCAGAGGGTAGAGCAAAGCAATTCCACGCTAATCAGTGCCCATTCTTTAAGGTGCCTTCGACACATTGCCTCATTTTAGTATGTGATGCCTTTGGTGTGGGGGTGGAGAGAGAAAAAAGAAGGAAGGGGAGCAAAGAGGACCAGATGGAGAGAAAGAGCGAGCATATAAAGTTGAGAGAATAAGAATGAGAGGGATAAGCCTTTTCCTCGCAGAACAATTCTTTGCTGCAATAAAACAAAGAAAACCCCACCCCAAGCCCACCCCTTCCCTGAAAGGTGAGTACATTTCATCAAAGTGTTATCTTTCTCTGAGAGATTCACTGATCTGAAAGGGACAGATTAGGGAACAAGGCTTTGGGGATATCATGGGCCCGACAGAGGAGGACTTGGGTCCTTCACTTGAGGGAGAAAGTGTGGGATATGTTTGGCTGCACATGCCAACTCCTATCTCTTTACTAATGAGGGAAGGTCCCAGAGATCCATAGTCATGCTTGGTGGGGGCACTGGGCTAAGTATGAAGTAGGTCGACCAAAGCAATTCAGACCAGTGTGATTATCTCCAGGTGAGAGCCAAAAAGTGAAGCAATTGGTCCAGGACCACAGAGTTAGAATTCAAAGCCAGGTGTGGATGATTCCCAAGACCAGATGCTATGGCAGCGGTTCTCAACCTGTGGGTTGCAACCCCTTGGGGGTCCAATAACTCTTTCACAGGGATCGCCTAAAACTATCAGAAAACAAATATTTCACAATATATAATTACATATTATTTTGTGATTAATCACTGTTTTAAATATGTTTAATTTGTAACAATGAAAATATATCCTGCATACCAGATATTTACATTATGATTCGTAACTGTAGCAAAATTACAGTTATGAAGTAGCTATGAAATTGTTTGCTGGTTGGGGGTCACCACCAGCTGAGGAGCTGTATTGAGGAGCGGCGGCATTAAGAAGGCTGAGAGTCACTGCTCTATGGGCAATGTTCTCTCTGCATGCTTCCATAGCGTGTGAGCTTTGCTCTGCAAGAGACAGGGGTGCGAGGCTTGCAAAGTTTCAGATGGAGATCAGAGCTGTCCTGGGCCCGGACCCCCACATAGCATAGCTCTGTGAGCATGGAATCGAGGGAGAACCTTGTGATCCACCCCCCTCCTCAGTGCTCATTACGTCTTGAGGAACCTAGAATCCTATCAGTCACCTTCTCCAGAAATCCACTTGCCTGGAATCGGTGGTTTGGGTGTGGGGTGGTGAATTTCTTTAGTGGGAAAATGGAACTCTTTTAGGAACCATCTTCCACAGAAGAAACTGAGCCTAGGCTTGACGTACTTTAGACAGCAGCCCCACCGAGCGTCCCTCCTCCCCAACAGAGTCACCTTCACAGGTGAAGGGGGAGAACTTGCTTATATCTTGTTTGGTTGATACAATTCAACCTATTCAGCCATTTCCAAAGATCCATTAAAAGCAAAATGGAAGATGTTCTGCTTCCTTGCTCAATTTGAGTGCAAAGTTCTTCCAAGAAGAAACCCAGAATTTGTTGGCCTCCTGCTCCCATTTCCCCATATCCTCCTCTCCCATACCCCTCCTTAGGGACAAAGGAACAACAAGAGATCTAAAATTAATGATGAGGAGGGTGTAGAATGCCTATGGGGCTTGATCAAGTGTAATTTAAACAAGAGGAATTACAGAGAGCCAAATGAAGAGTGAACATGGTGGTGGGGCAGGAGGGGAGTAACATGGAATAGAGGAAAGAGCTAGAAGGAAAAAGCTATATATAGATGTATAAATGTAAGCATGTCCATCAGTAAATATATTGATATATAAGGACAGGAGTCCTGGTCAATTTACATATATTGATATGTTAAAGTATTAAGGTAGTAGATGGACTTTGGGCCTCTACTTAAGTCTTCCCTCAACACAAGAACACTTTGTTCTAATAAACTGCCACTGAGTGGTTCTTACCTTCTGGAAGCGATCACTGAAGACAAAATTGGTGCACATGTTGGCAAGAAAGCTGATGGAGCGCAGCTGTTAAAAATATAGTGCTTGGGGGAGCAGCCATCTAACAGGGAAGTAGCAGAGCCTCCCCGGAACAAGCATACCAGCCTGTGTGATCACATGGTGTGATGGGTTTCAGCTATCAAAAGATAAGAAAAAACAAATATATCCATTTGAAGGAGAGGGGTCAGAGTGGACACCCAAAACCTGTCTGTAGCCAATTGGACCTGCCCTCACAGAAGGGTCACAAAGAAGGGATGATTCAGCCAGGATGCAGTTTAGCACCTATGAACCACACATGTCTGTGGTTCTTTAATATTTCTTCCCCAATACTGTCGTGACCCCAGTTCTACCTCACAAATCCTGTTAGACTGTAATACGTATATTGGTACAGATAAGAGCTTTTGGCACATGAAATCCAGGAAACAGTAATAAGAATAGTGAAGCCATGAAGGGAGGAGGCAGGGGAAGGAGAGAGGGAGACTGGGGAAACCGATCCCACTTGATGGATGTATAACCACTTCCAGCCCTTAGGGAGGTTAACAATAGAAACGTAAGTAAGGGGATAGAGTGGACAGTATAAAATATGAAAGAAATAAGAATAATACATAATTTATCAAAGCTTCATGAGGGTGGGAGATCAGGGAGGGAGGGAAAAAAGAGGAGCTGATAATAAGGGTTCAAGTAGAAGCATCATGTTTTAATGTTTTGAAAATGGTTATGGCAATATATGTACAAGTTTGCTTGGCATAATTGATTTATGGATTGTAATAATATCTGTGAGATCACCCAGAAAGATGATTTAAAACTAAAAAAGACAAAGAGAGCCAGAATTATGATTTGGACAAATGTCTAGTTTAGTGGATCTGATCAGTAATTAAATATTCATTAAATCAAGAAGCTAAAGATCATGTATCGGGATTATATATAGCCTACATATAAGTGTGATCTGTTTATTTCCTTCTTTTTAAAAATCATTTTACTGGGGGTTCATACAATTCTTATCACAATCCATACATACATCCATTGTGTCAAGAACATATGTACATTTGTTGCCATCATCATTCTCAAAACATTTGCCTTCTACTTGAGCTCTTAATATCTGCTGCTCATTGTCCCCCTTCCTCTCCACTCCCTCCTACCTCATGAACCCTTCATAAATCATAAATTATTAATATTTTGTCATAAATTACACTGTCTGATGTCTCCCCCCACCTTCTTCTCTAGTGTCCTTCCCCCAGGGAGGAGGGTATACATAGATTCTTGTAATCAGTTCCCCTTTCCACCCCACAATCCCTCCACCCTCCAGGCATCGCTACTCTCACCACTGGTTCTGGAGGAGTCATCTGTCCTGGATTCCCTGTGCTTCCAGTTGCAATCTGTGACTATGTACATCCTCTGGTCTAGCCAGATTTGTAAGGTAGAATTGGGATCATGATAGTGGGGTGGGGGGAGGAAGTATTTAAGACCTAGAGGAAAGTTATATGTTTCATCGTTGCTACCCTGAACGCTGCCTGGTTCATCTCCTCCCCTCAACCCTTCAGTAAGGGGTGTCCGGTTGACTACCATTGGGCTTTGAGTCTCCACTCTGCACTCACCCACATTTTCAATGATATGATTTGTGTTCTGTGATACTTGATACCTAATTCCTTCGACAGCTCGTGATCACACAGGCTGGTGTGTTTCTTCCATGTGGGCTTTGTTGTTTTTGAGCTAGATGACCACTTGTTTATTTTCGAGCCTTTAAGACTCCAGATGCTATACCTTTTGATAGCTGGGCACCATCAGCTTTCTTAACCACATTTGCTTATGCACACGTTTGTCTTCGTTGATCATATCAGGGAGGTAGGCACCCATTGATATGATTTTTAGTTCTTTGATGTCTGATAACTGGTCCCTTCTGTACCTTGTGGTCAGACAGGCTGGTTTGCTTCTTCCACGTGGGTTTTGATGCTTCTCAGCTAGATGACCTCTTGTTTATATTCAAGCCTTTAAGACCCCAGATGCCATATCTTTTGATAGCCGGGCACCATCAGCTTTCTTCACCACATTTGCTTATGCGCACATTTTTCTTCAGCAATTGTGTCAGTAAGATGTGCATCCTGGAATGCCAATTTAATGGAACAAAGTGTTTTTGCATTGAGTAAGTGCTTGAGTAGAGGCCCAATGTCCATATGCTGCCTTAATACTAAACCTATAAATATATGCATATAGATTTGTTTCCCCACACTCATATACATATATTTACATATGTACATTCCAGTCTTTGGACCTCTATAAATACCCTTTGTTACCTAGTTTTTCCACTATTTCCTTTTACTTTCCTCTTGTCCCGCTATCATGATCAGCCTTCATTTGGGTTTCAGTAATTTCTCTCGGTTACTTTGCCCTTCCTGAATCCCTACCAGGCCACTCACACCCTCCTTGCTACTGATTTTGGATCACTTATTGCTCCCCTGTCCCTGGGTTGGTCAGCACCACCTCCTTGCCCCCTCCTCCCCCTCTCCGGTGTCTCCCTAGAACCATTGATCCCATTGTTTTCTCCTCCAGACTATTCATCCAGTCTATCTTATCTAAGTAGTTGTGTAGAGATAATAATATGCACCAAAAAGTCAAGTAATTGCAAGATAGGCAATGAGTGAGAACATAGCCATGACAATAAAAAGGGAAACAGATTACCCATAGAAGAATAAATTAATTAAAAGAAAAAAATGAAAAAGAAATAAAAACCTGCAAATAGATAAAGGTCTGATTTTTTATCTCTAGGCATGTCCTTCAGTCAGGTCCAATGGGGTACCATGCTTTGGCCCCAGAGTCTGTCCTCCCTCGGGGGCTCTCTGCTCTGCTCCCAGAGTTGCTGTGTTGTATGCTTTTAGTGGTTTGCCTCAGTGTCACAGGGTCAGCCTGAGCCAGACCTGGCCTTAAGCCTCCAGTGTTGTCCCCCTTAGGGCCCTGGGCCCTCAAGGGATGGTGTATCTAGTAGTGGGATCAGCCATATTGTCCACTCTGTCCATTGGCTTTTCAGAGCGGGGATATCGTCCTCCAGGCTTGATGGGCCAGGATGTGCTCCACTCTCTCTTCCTCTCCCTTCATTTGCTACCATTTGTGCTGATCTGACATACCCCTCTCCCCTAGCTGCAGCTTCAGTGCCATTTTCTCAAGTAAATTCTTCTGGAGTGAGGGATAGTTGTCCACGTAGCTGGTTTGGGGGCCAAGCCCTCAGGCCCCTCCACTGCTCCCCACTCCTTGTCAGCACACTGCATTCGTCTGGTACTGGCCTTCTTTTGAATTCTTTAAAAGGTCACTCAAATAGAAACCAAATGTTTAGAAAATGATGATGGCAACAATATGCTTGAAACAATTGCTGTATGGAATGTTATAAGATCTGTAAGAGCCCCCAATAAAAGGATTTTGAAAAACATAAAATAAAATCAGGGGATAAAAACTCAAAAAAAGTCAGAATTCCCTGAAGATTCACTCTTCTTTTAGTCCCAAAAAACCCATGGTTTTTCAGTGTCTTATATTCTTCTTTCTTTCTATTCCTTTTCTAAAATTTTCTAGATCCATTGGTAAATGGAGACAGTTTCCATTTAGAACTTGTGATAGTTACACAATCTGCAGTCAATTTGAGACTGAAGAATGAAGGGGTGGAGTTTAGCCTGTCAGTCAACTCGCAACTTGATGACCTTATTTGGAGGTGCCAAGGAGATAAAATAGCTCATTGAAGGTGGAACACAGGCTCACCCCCTGTGAGACATGCTTGCTGACAAGAAACATGGAGCCATGCTAGAGCCCTGGAGCAGGAGTCACATGGAGACCCCTGCGAGTGTTGACATGCCTCTACTGCCACTGGATCCACACGACGTTCCACCTACTAGTATGTGATGTTCCTGCATTTGGCTTCATTGCATCTGTTTCTTGAGTCTGATAGAGGAATGTATAGATTAGTACAGACACATGGGCTAATATCGGATTTATGGACTTGATCTGGACTGGGCTGTGATGTTTTCTCAATATTCCATTGTTCTTGTATATAAAACTCCTACTTATACATATATAAGTGCCTATGAATTTGTTTCTCTAGTTAACCCAGACTAACAAGTTACTTAACAGCAATTTTTAGGCATGGAATATTTTTATTATTTCATTTATAGAATGTTATATTTAAACGAGGGTGGCATGTATTGAATTGTATGCATTTTAGTTTTATCCTGCTAGGTACAGATATGATTTAATTATTGTTTGTTTGAAAATTATATGTGGTTAAAGAGTTGTGTGTAAGTGTCAAATTGACAAGAGGTGGTCTGTGTTAGTTACATAATCTGTTGTCAATTTGAGACTGAAGAGTGAAGGGGGGGAGTTTAGGTTGTCAGTCAAGTCGCAGCTCTTTTATATAAAGCTCTTTCTTGTACACATATGTCTATAAATATGTGTGGATTGAGATAAGAGTTGTATGAGCCCCTAATAAAATGTAAAAAAAGAAAGAAAATGATTAGGGCAAAGAATGTACAGATATGCTTTATACAATTGATGTATGTATATGCATGGATTGTGATAAGAGTTGTATGAGCCCCTAATAAAATGTTTTAAAAAATATGTTTCTCTAGTCCACATAGACTAATACAGAACTATGTACTAAACCCTGTTCATCTCCTCTCTCTGTCTCTCTCTGTCTGTCTTTCTCTCTCTGTGTCTCTCTCATTTCCATCCCTCCTGGAATATTTTTTTTCCTTTTGTGAAGAGAAACCCTAACAACATCCTAGCATGATGCACCTGGGAGAGCAATGTCTGATCACAGAGACCCGTGTCCTATTGACTGCTATCCTGGGGGGTTGATTTCAATTCATGGTAATCTCATTGTGAACATGAGCAGAACTGCCCCAAAGTGTTTTCTTGCTTTCTGGATGGCAAAAGTAGTTAAGCACTTGACGACTAGTCAAAAGGCTAGTGATCTGGACCCACCAAGAAGTCCTGCAGAAAACAAACATGGAAATAAATCTGCTTTAGAAAGGTTTCCACCTTAAACCCCTGATGGAACAGTTCTACTCTGCACACTCAGGGGTTGGCCATGACTTGGAATAGATAGAATGGGAACCAAATGCAGCAGTCTTCCCAAAAGCATTTTGCCAGGTCTTTCTTACATGGAATCACCAGGTGGGTTTGAACCAACACACTTTAGGTTGAGGGCTGATGATGGACATCTCCCACCATTCAAGGGTCTTTGGTGCTTAGCAGTTTACCTTCATGTTCAGGAGTTCAGAGCTACCAGTTGCTCACAAGAAAAGGATGAGGCTGTCTACTCCCATATAGTTTTGCCATCTCAGAAATCCACAGGAGAAATCTTTACTCTGTCCCATAGGGGTACTATGAGTTGGAATTGACCCAAGGATAGTGACTTTGGTCTACATTTTCTTATAAATTTGGAAACAGCTTCAGAAAAAGATAAAGTAACACAGAGTCTAGAGTAAAACCTAGTCTTATGAGTCCACATCTAGCTCTCTCACACATATTACAACCCACTGTCTCCCGATGTCTGAAAAATTCTCAGCTTAGTTAAAACAGAGCAGAATACAAACTTTCTGTTCCCAATGCCCTTTCAAACTGGCTGATTCACCTTGAGGACGGAGTGAATAGTGTGAATGCCTGCTCCCTGTGGGAAGGATCTATAAGACCTCATCAAGTCCTGAAAAGATTGACACCACAAAAATGCACAGGGTGATGGGCAGTATGGATTATTTCTTTGCATCTATGAATGTGAGATTGAAATGTTTGACCTATTAGATTTTTCTTCACACTGATGAAATTTTGTATGGCAGCTTTACTTAGAAACTAAATTATCCAAAAAAGCCTCCATCCTGTGGCGGAATAATTTGCAGTCTGAATGGACTATTTGCTTTTCTGCGTACGCAGACTTTTGGCGTCCAGAAGAGATGAGAGAAAATGTGTTACCTCAGCATTTTGGGGAGTTCACATGAACTCAGCATCCAAGTCTGATTTGCCTCCAGTAGTGGGAGACTCTCTCCATTCAGGCTTTTGCTGGTTAATTTTCTAGGCATCCCTTTACTCAATTGTTTCATAAACATGATGGTGATAAATAAGAAAATTATAAAACCAGTGTGCACTTTTTCAAGAAGGGAGAAAAAGAGACAGCTTCTAGAAACCAATATATTTTAGGGGAAAGACATCATCTCCTATGTAAACAAAATCCTAGTTCTCCACAAAGCAGCACATGTTGAGGCCAGAGTCCCCCATTTGGCAGGTAAGTCTTCCCTGGCCAGTAAGAATAGCCCTGACAGGAAAGGGCAGGTGCTGCAAGAATTCCTTGAGCCATGGCTTTTCCCAAGGCTCTTGCCCCATCTGACTTCTCATCAGAGCTGTCTCGCTTGGCCCTGCTAACAAATGAGAGGGAGCCTGAATCTTGATCGGCGGTCCCTTTCATCTGCTCTCTTCAGCTTTGGTGTTGACTGTGAATTCTGAGCCCAGAATACCCTGAATGTTTTTGTTGTGTGAACAAGAGCCCAGGATTTCACCGTTTCTGCCAACGACAGAGACCAGGTTGAAACAGTAGTTTGCCAAAGACAGAGACCAGGTTGAAACAGTAGTTTACTATCTCCAAACTGCTTAAGATATCGAGTGAAAAATCACAAAAGTTAAAAACCCCAAAGTATGTGACCAAGGAGGAAAAAAAAAAAGGAAGCAGGTTTTGCAATGATTACAGAAAAGAATTATTTATCCTAACATTTCTCCAGGAGTTACCAGACCACACCTGCTTAAGGCCCCATGCTTCATTGTTTTATCTAAATGCAGATGGGGGCACAAGGGTGCTTTGGACCTGGCTACTTATCTTCGTGGCCATGTTTAGCACCTTTCTGACTTAGAGAAACCCTACCTATTAAAGGGAATTTTTATGCATGGGAGGGGACTGTTACAATCTTCTGGGTTTCCAACAAACTAAATATCAAATTCTGTTTTATTTATAGTATTATGATTAAAAGCAGGCTAACCCTTTCACCACCTCTATCAATTAGGGGTCATCTAGTTATTTGTGACGCACAATGAGCTCATTTACAACAGAACAAGGGGCAGTCTTGCTTCATCCTCACAAACTTACTTTGTTTGAGGTCGAGGTTGCAGTTTGTTGTCAATCCATCTTGTGAAGGTTTTCCTATTTTTTGCTTACGGTCTAATTGGGCAAGCAGGGTGTCCTTCTCATGGGACTGGTCCCTCCTATCATGTACAAAGCACATCCAAAGCTTCACTTATAAGAAGCATCCTGGGTATAATTCTTCCAAGAGAGATTTTACTTCTGGCAGTTCAGTATTTTCTGTCAACACCACAATTCTTCTTCACAATCCTTTATCCATTGTCCCACTTTCACATGCATATCAAGCAAGGGAAAACAACAAGAACACAGGATGCTGTTCAGGCATCTGTTGGCCAACATCAGCAGTTTAAAGACACCGGCCACTCTATCAGAGAGAGACGAGGTTATCTGCTCCCAGAAAGCACACAGCCCCAGACACCTATGTCCGGTCACTAAGAGACTGAATCTATTCAAAGGCAGTGGGCTTAAGTTTTGATTTGCTTGTGTCAGGTACACCTTAGCCCTCAAAGGAACTTATTTTGATTTTAAAATTTTAAGAGATCTTTTGCTACCAATTTGCCCATTGCATTGATTTTTTTACTGCTTCCTGGGGGATCCCCGGGGGGGACTTAGACAGAAAGGAGACCAGGTAAGGTCTAACAGGGAAGGACTGAAGTCAGGGATTGAATGTGGCTGGCATGTACATTTCCTGATAACATTTTATCCACCGTGTGGTTACTCCACTTGGGATTGACTCAATTTAACATTTAATTTTATTTACCACCAAACATTTGCATGCACCACTGGCTTTGTCTCACCCACCTCACTGGCCTTCTGTTCTTTATGACATTTACCTTGCCTGGATTTCTGGAGACTCTAACAACCTGGTTAATGTCCTTGATCTGCATTTTGTTCCTCAAGGTTCTTTTAAAAATGAAGTGCCCTGAATTGAAACCAAGTGCTTTTGTGTGAAGATAAGGAGTTGGATTATCTTCTTAAAGGTGATTGAGAGGCATTGAAGAGGAGTATAATAAGCAGAATTGCACGGTGCAAGGTCACTTTCACAAAACAATGGGAAAAGACCTGGACATGATCCAGGTATCCAGGGAGTGGATTCGTTTGCTGGCCGTTGGGTCCATGTGGATGACAGACATGTGTCGGCTGAATTCAAAAGGGCTTGGCAGCACAGAGTCCTTCATCTCTTAAATGGATCTAGACTTGCCGTGGACATGGCTTTTACCTTTGGGGGAGGTAAAACGTTCACTAGTTTATGGTATGTGAACTGTTGATGCTTACGTCTTTCATTGAATATAATACAAAACAATTTTTAAAAAACTCAAATGAAGTCATTACATTTATAAAAATTCCATAGTTTTCCATTTAGATTCACTGTCTTACATTGGCTTGACAGAGGTTATTTGTACATGAATATTTAGTTTTGCTGTAAATAAACCCCTGGGTATTGCGGAGTATATAGGGGACAAAGTCATAAAAACTCTGTAGACAAAGCCCCAAACTTGGGGAAATGAGTCACTGAGTCCTGTGGCTCAAGAGCAGAGTCTCAGGAACACAAAGCTCAATGGGCATCCTCAATGGGAATCCTCATTCAGTGAGTAGCAGCTAGCCTCCTGCAAAGCTCATGAGCTTGGTCTCTACCTGTCTAAACAAAACAGAGGTGATGAACATTGAAGGCACATGGACAGTATTAGTCTAATGGAGCAAATGGACTACCTCCATACCCGTCTCCACCACATCAGCGGGAGGACAGAGACTAGAGGGTGCCCAGCTAGCTTCACCAACCGTTGTAAAGGGGATCCAATTAGAAGGACCCATGTGAAGTGGGAGAAAATTTAGATGAACACTCAAAATCACAAAAAGACGAGGCTTGCTGGTCAAGGAGAGACGGGGAACCCCTGGCACTGTGGCGTTTAGTCACCCTTCGGTTCTCGCTGTGAAGCACCTCCGGGCCTCAAATTTCAGTCAAGCAATGAACAGTGTATAAGAGGGGAAATACCAGAGAAGGATGCACATTTCAGAATAGTCAACCCTTTGAGATCCCCAGGGAAGCATTTACCCAAGGAAAAAGTTCATAATGGATATAAAATAGGAGGAATGGAAACAGGAAATAAAGAGAGGAAGTGGGGAAATTGAGTGTACATTAAGGCAATTGCCATCAATGAGATGAAACAACGATTCACCTAAATTGTTGAATGTAAACCTGAGAATGAGCTCTGAACACCTTCACTTAAGTCATAATAAAGAAGTGATGTAGAAACAGAGACATCGATGCATCAACATGTGCCTCAGCTGGCCTTACTTTTAGGGTATTTTCTAGAGCAAGAGCACATTCCTTCTTTTGGAGACACTTGACTACCGGGCATAGAACTCACTTTAGGACTAAGCCAGTGCAACGCAACCCTTGACCCACGGGATCCAAGAGTCAAGGGATTTGTCAAACTCCTCCTTAGCAACGCAGCCGAATGACACAGGGACATTGACCAAGTGTGCTGATGGCACCAGGAGGGGCAGCGTTTCCTTCCATGGTGCACAGACTCGCTATGGATCGGAATGAACTCGGTGCCACCAAACAACAACACTGGCCAAGTCAGACATGTTCCAGATCTCGCCCCTGTCTACAACAGCTAGGAAACCATGAGAAACACCTCACTCCACCAAGAAGATCCCAACTCACAGCAACCCGATGGGCAGAGGAGAAAGACTTCACAGTATTTCAACACTGCAATTCTTCATAGGAGAGGATCGCCCCATCTTTCTCTCTCAGAGTGGGTAGTGAGCTTGAACCACTGACCTTTGGACATCTCAATACCTAGCACCCTGTGCCAATTGCATGGGAGACAAAACAAAATCACAGAAGAATAAACAGTTTTCATGATTTGGCCCCAGGATGAACTTCTTTGGGATTTCCTATAGGAAATACGGGTGTAATTATAAAATTCCAAGGAATTTCAGAATGAAGAGTTTGCCTTACTTGATTCATTTAGATCCTACTGGAAATACTCAACTATGCTGCAGTTTCCAGAAGGGAAAATAAAAATGCAATGCTAAGAGAAAATATTTGAAACTCCGTTTTGATGAAATTGTCCAATGGCTCTGAATATGCCACAGTTGCCTTATTATGATATCTAGATCATTGTACTTACTAAGTTAGTTACAATGACATAATATGACAGTGTTCTCAAACATATACACATGCATATATTCACGTATTATAGAAGGGCTTTACTGGCCTCCACATGCTGGAGGTGCTGATTAATGATAAGTGAATCAGAAAGACCCACTTTCCATGTTTCTGGAATGATCATGCATTAATACTACTTTTCCCCTGACATTAAGAGCCAAGAACATTTGAAGGCAACGTTGAGTGCTACCATAATTACCGAGTGCTGCTAGAGCAGAAAGACCACAGGTGGATGACGTTACTAAGCAGAAATGTATTCCAGCAAAAGTCTAGATGGTTGAAAGTCCTAACTCAGGGCTTCACCTCCAGGGGAAGGTGCTCTTTCTCTGTTAGCTCCAGGGGAAGGCCCTCTTCTTTCAACAACTGTGGGCCCTATTCCTTGGTGAGCTCCATCTGTCCTTGCGTCGATCTTCCAAGGGTGAGGGACTCAGGCTTCTCAGCGCAGGGACTCTGATCTGAAGGACACATTTGACCATTAACTCACTATGACTGAGTCAATGCAGGCTCATAGAGACCTGAGAGAGCAAGACAGAAACCCTGGTGGTATTCCAAGGCTTTACTTATTTCTCCCACAGGGGAGCTAGTGGTTTCAAGCTGCAAACACTGTGGTTCCTGGCCAATCGGCTGTATCACCAACTGTGCCCCCAGGTCCTGGCTCTGCCCTCACCTCTCTCAAGCAAGACAGTGGCTTGAGTGTTTTTACTTAACTCATGTTTCCTTTAAAGACTGTAATTCAAGATACACAGCCCACTCCCTTCCTGCCTTATCAACACAGAGTTTACAATGTATGATGTATATTGAAAAATGTAAGATAATTGCATCAGATCATGAAGTGATGGACAACCACACAATACTAAGGATCATGGCCTGATCAAGTTGATACATATCATTGGGAGATACAATTCTTTCCATGATATGTGTGATAAAAGACAATTCCATTATAACTCACTAAATAATGTGAAACTGCTGAAAATATTAATTTATGGAACTCACCTGCATGTATGGATGGGGGGAAAAAAGTAAACTTTCCATTTTGCCCTTGAAAAGGAGCACAATAAATTTGAATCACTTTCTTGATTTGGTATAGGTTTAAATTAATACAGCTTCCCCCTCCCCTTGGAGAAATAATTACTATAATACGCTCACGGAAGGAATTGTGGGTAGGATGAGTACAATTGGGGTCTAAATGACTGTAAATTGCTTACTTTTCTTCTCTCCTTCCTTTCCCACAGGCATCAGTAAGAATTTGGCTATTTGGTATTCAAGATAAGAGATTCAGAGAGGAATAAAATTTAAACCATTCATTTTATTTCCTTAAACCTTGACAGATAATTGTAGTAAGCTCCCCTCATTTGTCCTCTTTTCACTTAAAATAGAGTTAATGTAACTCTATTTTTAAAGACAGGAATAAGAAAACATAAGAGAGGAATTGATGACCCCCATTTCTATTTAAGTGTAATTAAATAGCTGTAAATGCTGCGTGCGGCTACTGAGTCAACCTGGTTGGGTGCATCTTTGTACAACAGTTTAGACATCTATCATCAGAGCCTCCTCCTTTGTACGCTTCTTGGGAATGAGGACATTTAATAAACCCCATCATGCACATAAAACAGCAATTATTCTGAAATTATAATTTATTCATATAAACAAAAGACCAACGTGAGAGAACATTGAGGTTTCTGAACGGCTACCCCTAGAGTCATTCATCTCTTATAAAAGTGATCAGAAGTAATCTGATTCTGTGGTTTTCCTCAATTTATTAGACTCCATTGTGTTATAAATCTGTTATATGGCAATGGGATTGTTTTTTATCTCCAACTAGAATACAGGCAAAGTAATATAAAGTTAAAATAGGATTTAAAATTGAAATTGTTTGTATTGAGAATACAAGGCTGGCTTTAAAAAATGACTAAGGGAATATACCTACTGAATGCCAGGGGTATATTTAAGGATGTGTCAATGTTTCCAACTGTGAATGAGTACGTGTCTCTGCTTTGTGTGTGTGTGTTTCTGTGTGTGTGGTCTATGTGTCTATATGTGTGTATGTAGTGTCTATGTGCTTGTGGGTATATGGGTATGTGTGTATGTATGTTTGTATGTCTGCATTGTGTGTGTATGTGTGTGTGTGGAACCAGTAGACAAAGAGTTCGTTCCTATTCATGGTGACCCCGTTCATGTCAGAAAATAACTTCATTATCTGGTTTTCAGTGGCCAACATTTCTGAAAGTAGATGTAGCCACACCATACTTCCATTTAATTTCTGGGTGAATCCAAACTGCCAATGGCTTAGTGAGTATCTGAGTCCCCGATTGTACCACAAAGGACTATCTACTTCATTAAGATGTCATTCATTCATTTATTTTGCTTCCCTAGTAAACATCAACCTCACGTTTATTTGCTTCTATACAATAATTCAGAGGACATACAGACATAAAGCTAAACTTTCTCCACCAGGAGAGCTGCAGAAAGTTGGTAAAGAAATGAAAGAAAACAATTGATCTAAGAATATGGAGCTTCTACAGGAAACATGAAAGAAGGTAGGTAAGCGGCAACTATAATTTTGGAAGCATTCAGGAACCTTCCTTAGGAGATGGTACTTAACTATAACCAAGTATCTGGTTGAACGCATCACTATTATTGAATATTTGGGTCAAGAATTCAATAGGTCGATCCTGATAAAAGGGGGAATTTGGGAATGGATTTTCTAATCCTTATGGAATCCAGGCTTCTTAGAACCAAAGATACTGGATGAACCACAAAATCTACTGCCCTGAGATAATTATTAAGCCTTGAACTAAAAGTACTCCTAAAATCACCTTAAAACAAAATAAGAGTTTCTAAAACAAAATGAAACTCACCGTCAACAAGTTGATTCCAACTCATCGCAACCCTAAAGGGGCAGGAAGAACTGCTCCTCTTAGGTGACTGAGACTGTAAATCTTCAAGGGTACAGAAGGCCTCCTCTTTCTCCCAAGGAGCAGGGAGGGAGTTCAAACTGTTGACCTTGCAGTTATCAGCCCAACTCATAACCCACATACATGAGAAGATGCTACACACGTTTCATAATTTCTATACGTGCTCGTCAGTGACATTCCTGAAGTGTATGACCATTTTCCCTTTTTCTAAACAGTTCCAGTACCATGAATTATCTACAACCTACTCAAAGCACACATATGCTGTTCTCCACTCTCTTTAGCTTCTCACTAAAATCTCGTTGCCAAAGAGTTGATTCTGATGCGTGGCGACCATGTGGGGCAGGGTGAAACTGCCCTTGTGGGTTTCTGAAGCTACAGCTCTTTATGACAACGGCAGTCTTTCTCTCTCCCTCAGAGCCACTGGTGGTTTGGAACTGCTGACCTATGGATTGGCAACCCAACACATAATCGCTGCCATCAGGGCTCCCCCACGTACTCTGGTAACCACTAACCACTTTGGGTTTCCATGTCCTGGCTTACTTGAAGGGAGACCATCTAGTTCTGGTCCTCCAGTGTCTGACTTATTTTGTCCAGCATGCCAGGCTTCCTCCATGCTGGAACCCGCACCAGGACCTCATTCTTCGGTGTGGTCGAGTGACATTGCATTGCGTGTTCATACCACATTTATTTATCCATTCATCAGTGGATGGCCTTTTAGGCTGGTTCTACCCGGGGCCTATTATAAAAGGTGCAGCAATAAATACTGTGGTCACACGCATGCAGAAAAGACAGAAAATGTTTGCCTTCAGTGTTGTTCTCTTGTAAAGAATTAAATATCCCAGATGAAACAAGGGGGGAACGCTTCAGCAGCCTTCTAGTATGAGCATTACTTGGCTTCCAAGGGCTGTCTTAGTTAAGGGGGCTACGCAAACGCTTCACACTAGTTAACCTGGGGAGCGAGATGATTCCAGATTGTGATTATGAAGATACTTGTTGCTGGATTAAGGAGTTTAGATTTATATCATAGACATGAGGAAGTTCAGCAAGTCGATTAAGGAGGAAAGTGGCAAATTCATGCTACATTTTCAAGAAGATACAATGGATAAGCAAGAGCCTGGAGGAAAGGGGGGAAACTGTGAAGCTTTAGGTGGTGTCATCTATGGCTTGGCGATGAAGCACTCCCCTGCTAAACAAAATTGCTGGTGGTTCAAACCCAGTAGCTGCTCTGCAGGAGAAAGATGTGGCAGTCTGTCTCCCTTGAGGGTTATAGTCTGGGAAGTCCTATGATCGTTCAGTTCAACTCTGGACTCGATCACTTGGAATCCGCTTGATGGCATTGGATCTGGTTTTGACCTTTACACCTTGACATGCACAACCATGTGGAAGACCCTGCATCCATTCTATCCCATTGTGTTGGGGCCCACCAAGAGTGCAGGCAAAATTCAACAACAGTCAACAGCAAGCAATGTTGAAATATTTAAACAGAAGAACTACAAAATGCAGGCGGAGCTCCTTCTGTATTCCCAGAAAAGGAAGTCAGAAGGTTCAAGGTTCAAACACTGCCTATCGCCATCCTGCCAGAAGGCCAGGCAAGCTCTGGGTCAGCAGCCAATGACTGAGTCCCTTCCTTGACTGACTTGTCCTTGTGCTGCTGCACAGGCCATGCTCTGCAAGTCGCCTCATTTGCTTCAAATGGCATCAGGAGCAAGGAAGCAATTTTAAGAAAACGGAAAACCTTTCATGTCTAACTTCATGCCCGTGTGAATTTCTTAGAATCCTTTTATTGGAGAAATTCATTTGGCTGAAAGGGAAAAGATGAACCACGATAAAAGGCAGTGTTGGGATAAGTAAATTGAATCTATTATATTTTCTATTCCCCAAGCATCGTCCCGACATTAATAGATCCCTGACCTTGAAAATCAGAGGTCTCTCTGCTTTCTTATGCTCATTACTACGGCAAACCCTTCCTGTCACTCAGATTTATTTTAGATGGAGCCCTGCAGGAGCTTCCTAAGCAGGTTTCACACCCATAATTTGTATATGTCGATGTAATTCATCTTTCCCCTACCTGTGGGATTGGAATTTAGTGTTTTAAGTAGGAAATGGGTCATCCATTGCAGAATTGCTTTTTGTCAATGTCTAGTGGTTACCACCTTGGCATCTTTCAGTGTGTATGTGTTTTCCTGTGCTTGTTCATTCCCTCGTCTGCTGTCTCTTGCACTTTAAGATATGGGGTTTCCAGTTGGCATACCTCCCTCAACATTTATTTTGTCTCTTCTTTGTTCACTACTGCATACTACTTTGTGGTTGTCCATTTTTCTCCTGGACAACTCAGCAGCCAGACTTAGCTGTGTGTACTACAGGGGCAGGCACAATGGTGGAAGGCTTGTGCTTTGACAGTGGCCCTGGTGGTGCCAATACTTCACATACCCAGCCAGTAGCCAAAAGGTTGGAAGTTCAGGTTCACCCAGATGGGTCTCAGAAGAATGGCCTGATGATCTACACTGGGGAAACAAAATCAGCCAATAAAAATACTATGGAGCACCATTCTACTCTGATACGCTTGGAGTGGTCTTGACCCCACTCAATGAGAACTATATCAGGTCAGGGTTTTGACCAATAAAAACCAACCCCACTGCCATCATGTTGATTCTGACTTATAATGACTCTCCATAGGGTTTGTGAGACTACATATTTATAGAACTGAGTAATTTCATCTTTCTCCCATCCAGAAGCTGGTGGATTTAAACCACCCATCTTGCTGTTCATAGTTCAATGTTACGCACACAATGCCACCAGGGTCTCCTCTGTGTTTTGACAGCAGGTTTAAAGTAACAACAAAACAGCACGGTTTAAAGCATGACACAAGAGATGGGCCGTGAGAAAAGCTAAGAGAAATGGACATGGATGGGGCTTTATAAGTAGAGAGATATTAGAAAGTAATTAAAAGGCTGAAGAATTTGAACAATTTGGTGTGACACCTACAAAAGAATCTTAGTCTAAGAGTGGCATGTGGTTCTACTCATCCTCAAAAAACTAAAACAAAAAAACAAAACAAACGAACCAAACCTACTGCCATTGAGGCAATTCTGACGGAGAGTGACCCTGTGAGAAAGGGTTCCCAAGACTGATTCTTTATGGGCATAGAAAGCCCATCTTTCCCTGGCAGAGGGTCTGGTGGCTTCAAACTTCCACCACTGTCTACCCAGCTCCTGAAATCTTCAATTCATGTCATCTCTTAAGGGCTTGACCACTTTATAAAACCCCTCGAGTCCTCTTGTCCAGGGAAAACATCATTTTCTCTTTTGAGGACCATGTGTTATTATCAACTGGATGTAACTTATTCTTCTGTTCTGGTAAAAGTGCATTTTCATAAGGCGCCATGGGAGACTCTCGTGTTCGTCCAAAAGCAAAGCCAGAGTCAAGGCATTTGTTTTACTTCTGACAAAAATGCTATTTAAAGAAGAAGAATTATTTGGGAGAGTTGAAGAAACAAACCATAAATTAGCTGACCCATCTATTACCTTTCCCTACCCCATCCGAACAGAATCATCTTGGAGATTATTAAAGCATAAGTGTGAATTGAGTGAATGTCCTCCTCCTCCACAATGGTATTATAAACACAATCACTGCTTGAGCCTTGGATGCGATTTCCAAGCAAGCTTTGAAATCTGCAGTGTGGATATGGCTTAAATATCACTAAATCACTGCGATGTTTTCATGCATTATTGATTCTCTATTGTCAGTTACTACTTCATTATGTTTTCGGAGTTTATTATTTATAATCACAACTAAGCAACTCAACAAGGTCACCACAAATCTACGCCGAGCTTCTCCAACTGGCTGTCACCCTACTTTATGGCCATTCTGGAAGTTTACATGATCGTATTGCATTCCGATAAACGACTGCAATGTCAGATATATGAAGTACTTTGTGTTGAATATATGCCTCGGTGCTTTATAGTAATGTGGTAAGAAAGCACAGTATGGCAATATTCTGTGCTCCACGTGAGTTGGTAATGTTTTAGATTGCTTCGTGCGGCTTTTCCTGGAAGAGGAAACGCAAACTAATAAAAAGAAAGTCTTGAGGCTTCTGTGAAACACTCGCTGTGGGCCAGAGAAGTAGAGGGAGCTGGGGATAGTAAGCATGGAGAGTGAATGATGTAAGAGGAACAACATAACAGCCTTAAGACTTTTGGTGGATTAATTTGAGAAATATATATAGATTTAGTCTTTAGCAGTACAGAGGGAACAGTAGAATCATTAGCTGGAAGTTGTCAGAAAACAGCTTCTCTTATTTTCCTAAAACGGGAACTTAAGGGTGAATAAAAATGCCACAAATGGGACAACAGATCACGAACATTCGTTTTTAAATACCTTTGTTCTCAGCCAAACATGGCTTCTCGCCATTGTTGCTGACAGTGCTGCTGAGTGGGATGATTCCGGAGTCTGCACACAGTGAGGACCAAGGGAATGAGTGAGCCTTAGAGACTAGCTAACTAGCAACTGGGACTTTCATGAACTTTTAATCCGTGTTGAAAAATAGGGTCTAAATAATAAAAACAAAGGCAAAGATGGGGTGCTTCAATTAGAGAAAAATCATCACTGGAAGCTTATGAGCACACACAACACACGCAAGGCAGCTCAGGGTTGTTTGTGGGGAATTAATGTTTTTTCATTCTAGTTTCCACAGGCATTTTGAAGCCCCTCGGTATGTGAGTGTGCATTTACCACTCGGCTGTCAGTGTGTCCCACGGGGTAGCTTACTGTTTGTTGTAATGAGAGGAGGTATAGCAAAAGTATTTGTGATACCAGCAAGGACCCCCTGGCACACAGACTTGTCCAGACTAAAACAAACTAGGAATTTTAATCTAATCTTTAAAAATATGCTGAATATACATCACAATGGAATGCTGTCTGCTACAGGGCCAAACGACAACTGGGAAAGAGTTACAATTGCAAAGTAGAATCAACCATAAGGACACGCCTGGTGTAAAGCTTTTGAGACTTTCATGTGTAATGACGAATATGACAGGAAAGGTATAAGCACACATTCATCCAAATGTGGAATGCAGGAAGCATGAATCTAGTAAAAATGAAAGTTGTCAAAATGAAATGGAACACAGCGCCCAGTATCCTAAACACTTGTGAGCTGAAGTGGACTGAAGTTGGCCATTTTCAATGGGACAATCGTATGGTTTATTATGCTGTGAGAGATAAATTGAAGAGAAATAGTGTCACATAAAGTATTTAAAAGAAGATGTAAAAATCTACTCTAATGTATAATGCTGTCAGTCAAAGGATAACGTCCAAATGCCTACAAGAAAAACAGCAGATTATTATTCTAGTTTATGAATCAACCACAGATGCCAAAGATAAAGAAATTCAAAAACTCAACCAACATCTGCAGTCTGAGAGTGTTCAAACATTCAATCAACATACATTGATAATTAGAGGTCATTGGAATATGAAAGTTGGAAATAAAGAAAATTGTATTAGTAGTTAGAACATATGCCCTTTTTATAGAAAAACAAAGAAGATCTCCTATAGTTTTATAATATCAATGATGTATTCACCACAAACACCATTTTGAAACAAAAGCTTAGCTACACAGACGATGCCTGCTGGAATCAATAGGGATCAAGTTGACAATAGATATAGAAGACATAGATGAGGATGCTCATATCATCAGTCAAAACAAGGTCAAGGGCCAAAAATGACCTTAAATTCAAGTTTAAGAAAATGAATACAAATTTCTGATTGCTAAATTATGACTTTAAGTATATCCTACCTGAATTTAGGGACCATCTCAAAAGGTTTGACACATCAAACATAAATGGCTGAAAAGCAGGAAGCCTGTGGAATCATATTGAGTATATCATATATGAAGAGACCAAAAAACAGGAAAGAAAGACCGAAATGGAAGTCTGAAGAGACTCTGAAACTTGTTTTTGAATGTAGAGCAGCTACAGTGGAAGGAAGAAATGATGAAGTTCAAGAACTGAACTGAAAACTCTAAAAGGGTGACACAGAAACATAAAGTAGAGCGTTATAAAGAAATGTGCTAAAACCTGGAGTTAAAAAACCAAAAGGGATGAACATACTCAGCATTTCTCAAACCAAAAGAATTAAAGAAAAAATTCAACTTTGAGTTACACTGTGGAAGTTGTCTATGGGCAAATATTGAAAGATGCAGAAAGCATTAAAAAGAACATGATGGAACAATATATTTATTGTTCCAAAAAGAATCGTAGGTATTCAATCATTTCAAGACTTGGCATGTAATGGAGAAGAGATCATTTTGAAGAAAGCAGTCCAAGCTACGCTGACCAAGAACCAAACGCACTGCCATCAAGTCAGTTCCAACTCACAGTGACCCAATAGGACAGGGTAGAACTTTCCCTGTGGGTTTCTTTAGACTAAATCTTGATGGAGGTAGAAAGCCTTGTCTTTCTCCCACCAAGTGGCTGGTGGTTTCGAACTGCTGCCCTTGTGGTTAGCAGCCCAATATATAACCACTATGACATCAGGGCTCTTCACGCTGCACTGAAGGTATGGGCAAATAACAAAGCTCCAGGAATTGACTGCATATCAATGGAAATGTTTCAGCACATGGAGACAACTCTGGAAAAGTTCAAACATCTTTGCCAAGAAATTTGGAAGACAGCTACCTGGTCAATTGACTGAACGTTCAGAATCCATCTGTGTGCCCATTCCTAAGAAAGTTGACCCAATAGAACACAGACATTATCAAAAACATTGTGAACAGGTTCTAGAATCCAGGAGGATCTGCTGAAATGATATCAAAAATTTTTCTTTGCATTTGCCATTTGTCACATGGGTACCGTGTATCATGGAGTAAAACACGCACACCTGAGCCAGATGCAGGAGTTGGAAGTGTGAAAGGAGCACTGGCTGCTGGCTCCCCACAATGATGCAAATCAGTAGATCATATGGGCTTCTTGAAAGACAGTGCATGCCTTTTTGCCTTCTCATAAGAATCTCACTTGTCATCCACTCTCACCAAAACTATGCAAAGACTACAATCCTAGAAAATGCTATTCAATCTAGCTAAGTTGACATGCTTCCACTAGACCAGAACATCATGCCAATTCAAGAGAGAAGATAGGCAATATGAGGGCAGTTCGCAATGTTAATAGTTGATCTATCATTGCTAGAATTGGGATGGGTCTTCAATATTGCATATTATAGTTTTACACAAATAACATTCTGGTTATAAACTTTTTTGCAAATTATACCCTCCCTCTTAAGCTTGCTATGCTAATTTTTGAACCCATTGCTTTAAAAATTAGCATAATCCATTAAAAAACTACCTAGCAGGAGGGCACAGTTGGAAACATAATTACCAAGAAAATGAAAGATCCCAAGTTCAGACAAAAATATAAAAAACACTATCTTTAACTTAAATTAAAAACCAAACACACTGCTATTGCGTCAATTCCAACTCATAGTGACCCTGTAGGCCAGAGTAGAATTGCCCCTGTGAATTTCTGAGTCCTGTAACTGTTTATGAGAGTAGAAAACCTCTTCTTCCTCCTGAGAATTGGTGGTTTTGAACTGTATACCATGAAGTTAGCATGCTAACGTGTAACCACGACACCACCAGATCATTAAGTCAATTCTGGCTCATGGTAGCAACATGTGTGTCAGAATAACATCATGTGTGCTCCATAGTGCTTTCAGTATGTCTCTGGGGAAAACAGGAGCCTCAGACCTAAGAGCATCAACCACTTGTACCACTTCTTATTGAGTTGTTATCGGGCGGGCTCCAGCCCCTAGAGACCCTGCGGACAACAGAACAAAACACTGCATGGTCTTGTACTGTCCTCACAAGTGTCCCTGTTCCTAAGCCCATTGATGCAGCACCTGGGTCAATCAATCTCATGGAGGGATGACCTCTTGTTCCCTGCCCTTCCACTTTACCAAACACGACATCCTTCTCCAGGGACTGGTCTTTCCTGATACCCTGTCCAAATATGCAAGACAGTTTTTCCATCCTTGGCTCCAAGGGACACTTCTTTCAAGACAGAGCGGTTTGTCCGTTTTGCTGTCCATAGTACTTTCAATGTTCTCCAGCACCACATTCCAAATGCATCAATTCTTCTATGATCTTCCTTATTCACTGCCCAACTTTCACGTGCATGGCTTGAGCCATGCTCCCCTTGCTCCTCAAAGAAACAGCCTCGCTCTTCTACTTTCTAAATAGGTCTTGGGCATCAGATTTACGTAATGCAATATATATTTTGATCTCTTGACTGCTGGTTCCTTGTGCATTGATTGTCGATCCCAACAAAGCAAAATCGGACTTCAGCTTTTTTTCCATTTATCCTAATGTTACCTAATGGTCCAGTTGTGAGGATTTTGGTCTGCTTTACACTGAGTTGTAATCCATACTCAATTCTTGATCTTCTTTAGCAGGTGCTTCAATTCCTCCTCACTTTTAGCAAGCAAGGTTGTATCATCGGCGCACCACAGGTTGTTAATAAACCTTCATCTAATCTTCTTCTTCATATAATCCAGCTTCTTTGATGATTTACTCAGCATATTGATTGAACAATTATGGTGAGATGATACAACCATGATGCACACCTTTCCTGATTTTAAACTATGTAGTATTCCGTTGTTCCATTTGCACAGCTGCATCTTGATCCATATGCAAATTCCGAATAAGGACAACGAAGTGTTCTGGAAATCCCATTCTTCTCAAGGTTACACACAGTTTATTAGGGTAAGCAGTGGAATGCCTTTGCATAGTCAATGAAGGATAACGAGACATCTTTCTGGTATTCTGTGTTTTGAGTTAAGATCTATCTGGCATCAGTAATGATATACCTTGTTCCATGTCCTCTTCTGAATCTAGCCTGAACTTCTGAAAATAGCCTGTCAATGTACTGTCACACACATTGTTGAATGACCTTAAGCAAAATTTTACTTGTGTGTGTTACTCAATTATATCATTGTATAGTGTGAGCATTCTGTTGGGTCCTATTTCTTTGGAATGGGTAGAAATATGGTTCTCTTCCAGTCAGTTAGCATAAGAAGAAACATCCGAACAGTTGTGAGGTTGGCAATAAGTTAACAATACAACTTCTAAACCCTAAGAAGGTAGGGTGCTATCTCAAATCTGTCATTTCTGATTCCCTTAACCTTGCTGTACACACGGCTTCCTTGTCTGTGCCATAAGGATGATGCTCATAGCCCTAAGACTTGACCCTTGTTCATGAATCTACATAAGGGCTTGACTGATCATAAATATTATTACTGTTCACTCTTCTCTGCAGTGGACTTTCATGCCCTTGAATGAAATAGGCATCTCATGCTCCATTTCAATCTTATCTTAAATGATGCTTTGCAGGAAATCACTTTCTGATTCAACAATTCCATGACCTGATCCCCTCTCCAAACCATTTGTTTTTAGGGTCTTTTCTTTAAATTCTTACTAATTGTCCTGTACTGTTTTATAATAGCATTTATTGCTATATTTGACTTACCTACTAACCCATATACAGTGCATATTCCTTGAGGATATTTCAGCACTGCTGGATGCTGGACACGACCCCAATTGACTGGCTACATAGGTGCATGGATTAAAAATAAATCCTCAAATATGGTGAAGAGTAAAAAACAGAATAAAAAACTAGGGAAGCTTGATCACATCAAATAGAATATGATGACACAGGAAGGAGGGTAAAACTTGAACTCTATTCCCAGCAGAGTAGCCAAGGGTCTAATGAAGCTGAAAGTCCAATGACATTTCATCTCGAGAGTGGCAAATCTCTTACCAGCTCTCAAATTAAATCAGACTTGAAGGAAAATGGAGTACAGAGATCTTCATATACTATGAGCATAGGTTTATAAGCAGAAAATAATGTGGACATTGGAGGACAAAACGTAATGAAGAAGTTAGATGGATTCTCCAAATCTGAGCTTAGACCCAAAGGACCAGGAAGACCCAGAAGAATATTTCCTGTGTACTTAGGAATCTGAAGCAGGCCTAAGACACATATTAAACTTTTAATGTAATCTATTGCATACAGCGAAGTGTGAGTGCTACCATTTCAAAAGAGAGGCAAGACAAGCCACTTTCCTTCTAGGTAGTTTTTAGGACACCCCAATAGGGTACTAGCTGCCTACTATCCTGCTACCATACTAGCCAATATGTCAGTCCATCTCATCAAGGGCCTCCCTTTTTCATTGCCCCTCTATTTTAAAAGCAGGATGTCCTTCACCAGTGACTTGTCTCTTATGACCACATGTCCCAAGTATGTAAGACAAAATCTAGTCATCCCTTCCACCGAGGAGCATTCTGCTTGTACATCTTTCAAGACAGTTATGTTTATACTTTCGCCAGTCCATGGTACTTTCTGTACTCTTCATCGACATGGTAGTTCAAATGAATAGATTGTTATACATACTCTTACAGAAGGGCTGTGGGGAGGAGATGAGCCAGTCAGGGTGCAGTATATCACCGATGAAACATGCAAGTTTCCTCTAGTTCTTTAATGCTTCCGCCCCACCCCACTACCATGATCCCAATTTTACCTTACAATTCCAGCTAGATCAGAGGATGTACACTACTAAGAGCTGGAAACACAGGGAATCCAGGGCAGATAAACCCCTCTGGATCAACAATGAGAATAGTGATACCAGGAGGGGAAGGGAAAGGTGGGGAGGAGAAAGGGATAACTGATTATAATAATCTACATATAAACTCCTCCCTGGAGGAAGGACAACAGAAAAGTGAGTGAAGAAAGACATGTTCAAGACCTGAAAAAATAATTCATAAATTATCAAGGGTGGGGAAGGGTAAAAAGTAAGGCACTGATATCAAGGCCTAAAGTAGAAAGAAAATGCTTTGACAATGAATAGGGCAACATATGTACAAATGTGTTTGACACCATGAATGTGTGTATGGATTATGATAAGAGTTGTATGAGCCCCCAATAAAATGAGAAAATAAAGATCCAGCTTTAGGACAGAGTCAACTTAATAGGACCCAATAACACGGAGAGAAATTCAAACAAACAAATCAGCAACAAAACTCCCTGCAATTGAGTCAAGTTCAACTCGCAGGGGCCACGTAGAACAGAGTAAAATTACCCCTGTGGGTTTCCAAGACTGTAAATCTTAACAGGAAGAGAAAACCTATTCCTTCTCCCATGGAGGGACTAGTGTTTTCAAACTGCTGACCTTGTGGTTAGCAGACCAATACAGACTATATTTGACCACCATGGCCCCAATGAGTGTACAGTGTTATTTTATTGCCAACCCAGATGTCCTTTATGCAAAAATGAAGTAAATGAAGGTACTGTTACCTTAATGCTATTTTTGCATCAAAAATCCTGGGGAATTAAAAAAAACATATATTAGGTAGATATGAGAGGGCTTCAAACAGTCCATGGAACTTTTATCTTTTTATTCCCCTTTTTTTAACAAACATTTTTCACAAAGCCTCTTCAGATAGGTAGAGAGAGAGAGAGAGAGAGAGAGATAGATGATAGGTGGATAGATGATAGATAAACAGATAATGGATAGATAGAAACAGACAGAAAGATTACCACTAACCATGCCCCTTAAAATGCTTCTCAAGTAATCAGAATACAATAAATCTGGAAAACCTCTAATCTAAGGTTATATTTCTTTATTCAATGAGAACATCACATTTCAAATATTGCAGCAAACCCAGTGCTGGCTTACTTTCTTTCCTCTACAGTCTAGATATTTTTATTCATTCTCACAAATTTAAGAATATGCCCTCTCTGTCTTTGCTGACATGACTCCCCCCAGCTCCTCCTTCAAATGTAGGTCTGCTTCTTGGGTCTGACCTGGCTCCAGTTCTCTTCTCTCCTCTTCTTGCCTTTGTAATGCCAACTCTTTGTTGAATATTACAGCTACTCCTATGATTTCCCTAACCACCTCTAGACTGACAGTTTTGTAATAGAAGAATCAAGAGAGTCAAGCAGAACAACCAGGAAGTGTCCTCAGCATTCCTGGCAAGGGGTAGAGGTCTTTCTCCAGGGGGCATTCCAAACTCTCCTCACTCTGAATTCTTCTATCCTGCAATTTCCTCCCTGGAAATAAAAAATTCTCTTTTAAAATCCTGCCTTCCTTTAATCCCCAAACACTTGACAGTCTCCATGTATATCTAGAGACCAGATCATAGGGCCTTGAGATCTTTCAAGCATTCACATGAGGTTGCATTGTTAGACAAAAGGCCATGTATGATGGCTAAATAATTAATTTGGTGACAAGATATTTGATATCAATTTTGCGATTCTTCCATATCCAAAAACAGGTGCTGAGTGTTGAAGCACCAGAGGTTGATAAAATGGTCCCTGTGATTGAGCAAGTAGAATGAAAAAGTCAAAGACAGAAGAATCAATGTCTTTAAACTATGGTATTGGAAATGAATATTGAATATATCATGGACTGCCAGAACAGACTGAGCTCTCTTGGAAGACATATAACGAGAATGTTCCTTAGCAGAATGATGGTGAGACTTTGTCTCAAATATTGTGAACATGGCCTCAGGAACCATCACTTCATGTGTGGGAGCATAGAGGGCAAGCCGGAGAGAACAAGATCCTCTGTTCAGGAAAGTACGCGTCTATGCCTTCTACCCAGATTGCCTAAATAAACGCCTTGGACCCAGGCACTGTCTCTCCCAGTTCCTTCTCCTTATCAGAGAAGCTACCCGCCACTCACCCTGTTTTGTGTACACAATAACTGCCTGTATCTTGCACATGTAGGATCACCATATGGCACCTGGTCATTCCTTTTCTATATCTAGTCCCAACAGGCAGGGGACAGGTCTTGCTCTAAATGCAGAGAAGGGGTGAGCATAGACAATTGCCCTGCACTGACTCTATTTGAGAGGAGCCCACTGACCATCGGAAACAGTGCCCAATAGTGAAGCTACCCTTCTGTGTCCATTCTCTTTGTGAGATGAGCATCCCTGTGTACTGTTGGCGTGTGTGCGTGTGCCCTCTGGTTGGTGACCCTGAATGCTGGACAGTCCTTCAGTGAGATGCATTGACACAGTGGCGGCGAGAATGGGCTTGAGCATAACAGTGATGATTGGGATGGCACAGAACTGTGCAACACTGTGTCTGTTGAATACAAGAGAGCCCAGCAAAGGGGAATCTATTTCTTCATACCATAAGGCTTTTACATGTACTGGAGTCCATTTCACGCAATCAGAAAACAGACTTCAGTTCATAACCTGGTCCTGCATCCTGGGTGCGGAGTCTCAGATAATGAGCCTCTCCATTTATCACCCAGCTGCCTTCAAATAGGAGTGTGCTGGGTTTAAAAAAGCCCAAAAGGCTAAAGATGTAAACTGTAAATCTGCTTTTTTTTTAAAAACCAAGAAATGTAATTAAGGACAGTACATGGGCTCTAAGTATCTCTTGGTGACTGCTGCTTCGACCCAGAGTCCATAGTTACAGTAGCTTTGGGAGGCCTTATTTTCAGGGAGGTCTTATTTCTGGGAGAATGCCTTATATTTCAGTGAGAGGCAAAACTGTAAGTAGGTCCTAATTTTGGGGGTGTCTTACTTTTGGGGAAACTTGGTAGTTGGTGGTGGTTCAAGCATAGTGAAAATGAATAAACCGATTGATGTTGTAGAGCCAAGATTTGGCTTTCATTACAGATCCAGTATTGGAGGAGAAATATAGCTACAAGGGAGTTTCACAAAGTTCAAGGGAAAATTCAATTATCTGTTAATTCATTTTTTTCCATGAACTTTTTGGAGCCTCCAAATATAAGGATGAGTGTAGTGGTTTAGATTTGGATTGGAACTTCTAGGGCATATTGATCGCATAGCGAACCCATACAGCAGGGTTGAATTTCCCCTTTGGGTTTCTGAAACTGTAACTCTTTATAGAAGTAGAAAGTTGTATCTTTCTCTTACTGTGTGGCTGGTGGTTTGGGACCATCGGGTGAGCAGCCCAAAATGCAATCTGCTCTATGACACTGAGAGAATTGAGGGAACGTTGATTGCAAAAGGCTTTTAGAGAGTCCAAAATACTGTTTGAGGTAGTTATTGTGCCAACCTGGCCGATAAACGCATGTGGGGTTAACTGGAGGGCAGAGGGATGAATGGCTCGGTGAGCCTCGCCTTTCTAGTTCTCAGGTCTCTGATGGTCGGACCAGGGTACAGCTGCCTTAGCCAGTTCCCTGCTTTAGCTGGCAAGGCTCATTTCCTGCAAGACATCCCTGAGGAGGAGCCACATGGACCAACCCTGATACAGCCCTGGGTGCTGGAGCGCCCATGTGGAGACCCCTGCTAGCGCTGAGATGTTTACACATTCGCTGACTCGGCTTTCCTCCTGCAGTCGGCATCATTGCATCTGTTTTGTGAGATGGAGGAGGACTTTGTGGATTGGTGTTGGACGTATGGGTTAATGGGTTAATGTTGGACTTGTAGCTTGGGCAGCACTGGTTTGGGATGTTTTCTTGATGCACACTTAACCTTTATATAAAACTCTCTTATACACGAGTTTCTATGGATTTGTTTCTCTAAAGTACCCTGATTGATACAGTATTCATCATAAAAATAAGAAAACCATGAGGAGAAAAGTTTTATTTCGGGTATATGGTACCCAAAGCATAAAGTTGCCTAGGACACCTTGTCCCAAAAAGTGTCAAAGCTACTGAAGATTTCTGCATACATATCATACAGAGAAGCTACTGCAAAGCCCAGTGGACTAACCAGCCATTCACTATCAAAAAGGGCAGCAATTACCCAAGGACATCCAGCCAGGGAGGGAAGACAGAAGCAGACAAATAGGAAATACTGGGAAGAAGTGGGATAAGCTATGGGGCATTGAAGGGATTGAAATGGATGAATTGAAGCAAAATATGTATAAATTGTTGAAGGTAAAACTGATGATGTGCTCTGTAAACATTGACCTAAACCACAATAAAATTAAAAATAAAAACTACAAATTTTAGAAACACTTCAAAATTTATCACAGTAATAATATTATAAAACATTGATTTATTATTTTTTCCAAAGCCATTTCATTGTGAGATAATACAGAAATCATACCATTTCATAGTTCAATCCCATGAAGCAGTCTTGTACAACTGCCACCGCATTTTCAAACAACCTTTTCCTTCCTGAGCTCCTTGACATCAGCTCCCTTTGACCCCCCACTGCACCACCACAACCGCTGCACACACACACACACACACACACACACACACACACACGCAGAAACCCTTATTGTCCTGGTTAGCCCTTTAGGTTCATTAATGTTAGGTTTCATATCAAAGTCTTCATTGAAATACTCAAGCTAATGGGTTGAATTCCTGAAAAGGAAGGGCGATCTCATATGTACTGGAGAATATCCACTGCCACAGATTCATAGTGACTACAGGACACAGAAGAATTGACCCATAGGGCTTCTAAGAGAGTCCCTGTTTTCTTCAGCATACTGCCTCACGTGGTCTTGGGGTTCAGACTGCCAACCTTGTGGTTAGCTGCTGCAAACTTAACCTACTGAAAGCCAGGCTCCTCTAACAGGAGGGGGATGGCTCTCAATAGGAAAGCTGTCACAGAATTGCCAACTCCCTGCACCTTGGCTATGTATGACCATACTGTCAACTCTGCATGCTCTTTTGCTCTGATGTCTCGGCAGTAAGTACTGGGTTCCTAACCACTTCTATGTCAGCAATTTGAACCCACTAGTCACTCGGTGGGAGAAAGATGTAGCAGTCTGGTCCCATAGCTCTTACAGTCCTGGCAACTCTACAGAGCACTTTGACTCTGTTTGATAAGCTGATATGAGCCGGAATTCAGACTCTTGGTTTTTCTGCATGATAGGAGTACCCGAAAAACATTGTGTGTTAAACCAGAATGCCATACTTCAAAAATTTTGAAAAGCATTAGCCCTATAATTTTACCTACGATACAGAACCTTCCAACTGATTAAGGACCTCTTGATTCAATAACTAGTGATATTTGCCTCAGCCTTACTGGCTGCTTAAATGAGATTATGGATCTAAGTAATTGATCTTATAGGCATTATTTATAAGGGCCACAAACATCAGGTTAAGAAAGTATAAATGAGCATTAATCCATAAGTAAAATTTCAAACACACCCTCCAGAAAAATAGTAAGTGTCTCATTCTTCCTCTCATTTTGTCTCTCTCTCCCTCTATCTCTTTTGCCCCTCTACCTTTTTCTCTCTCCCTCTTTTCTCCACCTTTCCTTCTCCTCTCTTCCTCTCTCCCCTCCCATTCACTTCTTTCATTTTCTGTCTCTGTCTGATCCTCCCCCTCCTCTCTACCTTTCTTTCTCTCTCTATCCCCCATCTCAATTCTGTTGTTCATTTGTTTGTGTGTTTTTTTCACCTTTGTAGCTATCGCTGGGTAGTGTGATTACTATGAGATGCATACCACTGATCTGAAAAAAAATCTGATAACATACACCATTCATTTTTTCTTTTGCTTTTTTTGCTTGATGCAATTCCTACACGGGCATAGTAAAATACATTCTGCAGGAGGTTCTGCTGACCTCAGGCTTTCCACTCGGGCCAGGTGGCAGTCTAAAAATCATTAGCCTCCTGCACCCCCCCAGAAGGCCCCAATTGCCAGCGATGACAGATGAATTCATACTGAACCTTCCACATGTGTCTCAGAGTCAAGCATTTCCATTCCTCTTTCCTTGACCTAGCGAGTACCTGCTAAGGAATTGCAGTGGCAAGAGATTTCTTGACTTGCCATGTGCTTCCCATCGCAATTCCTCGAGTCCTAACTCTTTTGGGGTGCATACCCACATCTTTCTGCTTCCACAACAGTATTAAAAATTTTCAGGATCAACAATATGCCGGCAGCTAGAGAACATGCAATTAGGGGTGAGAGGGGGGAGAGTATCTTGGTTTCGCTTGGGTATTTCAATAATAAGGGAGAAAATGGAATAATTGAGTTCAATCTGTTCCTCTCCAGAGACATGGTGTGAAATTGCATTGCAGGAGAACACATTACAACTACACACAGTAGATTGTTGAAAATGATTCTTATCACTCTGACTTTTTGCAATGAACAACGAATCCTAGACTCTGATATCCTATTTGTGTTCATCACTTGCCTTTATCAAACCCAATCTAGACCGGTGCACTCTGATCAATGACCCCAAGAGCTTTGCAACTCACATTTTTAAGATTTAGCATGGTTTGGTACTTCGCTGTGAGTCAGAATTCATTCAAAAGCAGTGGGTTAGGGTTTGGCCTGTGTCAGACGGCTGACTGATGATTTACCTGCATGGATTCTGTGCTTCGGTATATTTGCCTACACATGCTCACAAATTCAATCTTTTTGAGACACTGGCTCTATCACAGCATTCTTACTCTAACGTTCAGGGACCTTCCTTTCTTTCTGTTGAAACTGAAGCCACATCCTTAGGACTCAGTCTCAGCAAACCCAGCAATACCAGCCGCCTTCCTTCAGGGATCTTCGCTTGCCAACAAACCAGTCTCTTTGTCTTCACAAGCACGTGCCCACTCAGTAGAGTCCTTCTGTTCCTATTTAGAAAGTCCCTCTTGGTAAAGTTTAGTTTGCCTAAAACGATAGGCAGCTTACTGCATGTCTGGTACTCTACTCTGAGGTGTTTAACTCTAAAACAAGACCTTGCAGGGTGCTCTCTGATTACCATCTTGTGCAGATGAAGCAGCAGGGAACAGGGGAGATGGGGCTCCCTCCGATCAGACAGGTGGCCCATGGTGGAGCTGCCTTAGAGGAGACCGGTCTCCACCACCACAGTGCCCCTTTGGGAAGGCAATTGGGTGGGAACAAGGATCCCTGGATTCAGAATGAAAGATCTGGCTGTGCCCTTTCGGCACTGGTGAACTAGGACAAAGGCTCACTTTATCAAACTGAGGCTGTTGTCTGTAGAAAGGAAATGCTAACAATTTTCTATCCGCCCGAGGCCTTAATGTGAGAAAAAATGCAACAAGCTAAATGAAAATACTTTATGGAGTTCAACAACCATGCAATTGAATGAGATCCTCCCCATTAACATTGTTTGTATTGGTAACATTATTACTATTTATGCTTCTTATGTGAGGATGGCTTTACTGGGAATTCATAGCACTTCCTCTTATTTTGATGATAACAATATCCATTTATCACCCTCATACATAATGCATTTTTTAAGTTAGCAGTACAATGTTTAACCCTGTAAGCAATGGGTTTTAGAAAATTGGAATGGAAATGACATGTGACATATTAGCAAATAGTCAATGGACAGAATCTGTCTCAACATGCTTTTCCTGATTGGGCAAAGCAAGTGAGCCTGTGTTATTGAGGACAGAACCTGGACCTGACGGGACAAAAGATTAGCAAGGTAAAAAATGTGAGGTATTTAATGCCATGCTAAAGACTTTATAGTCAGTCCTGTGAGAAATGTATGATTACAGAAAGATTGTAAGCAAGCTGTGCTGAATATTAGTCTTGTCCTTAATTAAACAGACCCATACTCATTTTCTCAATGATTTTTATCAATACAAATCATGCAAAAGCACTTCACTGATGATGAAACAATTGTAGGGAGGATAGGCATGAAGCAATGTAGATTTCAATGTGACGGGAGGAGGTACCGGAAGCAGACCAGTCAGGACCAGGAGTGAAACGATTAGCCATATCCGGAAAGCACTTGGTCTCATGAGTGTTGAATCTGAGATATATTGAGTGTTCAAGATATTTTACAAGATAACTTAAGAAGCCAGTTCTGTAGCTAAATATTCCCAGCACTGGAATGATTTGAATGGGCAAGTAAACTGACAATTGTGTGTCATACCCAGGATTGAAATCCAAGGAAGTGATTCAGAGACAGAAGGGGGATGTATATTTCACACACACACACACGATACATATACACCATGTATATCATGCCCATGTTATATATATATATATATATATGTATATATATATATATCATGTTTTGTGCTGACGTATAATTGCCCTGCAGGCAGAGCTAGGATGCATCATTAGAGTTCCCTATGCTGTGATCTCCATAGAGCAGATCAACACGCTCTTTTTCTATGGAGCTGATGAGGACCTTGTAACACCAACTTTCCATCAAGTAATTTAACCTTCGTATCAGTCCCAGGAAAAAGATGCTTGGGAACGTAGAGGGGTATCAAAACGGAGGAAGAACCTCGACAAGATGGATGGGCACAGCGCTGCAAACGCAAGAACCCTTATGAGAATGGCCCAGGATGGGGTGGCAATTCATTCTGTTGTCCATGGGTCACGGGGACTTGGAACTGATTGGACAACTCACAACAACAACAACAACATGTATACAGATAGAATATAGAGAAATTAAATGTAACATTGCTCTTTAAAAAACAAAACACCCTCTGGACCCCCTAGGTGAAGCCTAGAGGGCAGGTCAGTGAGCGGCCTTGCTGTTCCCAGGAAAAGGTGAGTGACTAAAGGCACTGGGCTGTAGGGAGGACCGGTGGGGTGGTGGGAGCAGCCCCCTTCCTGTTACTCGTGGCTGACCCAGGGCCCACAGTCCTTTGAGCTCATATCTGAAGGTCAAAAGCTCAAGGGACCCAGGAAGCCCACACAGCACTGAATGACACAGGGACCAGCCGGGGCAAAGTTACCACCTGACGGCCAAGAGCTCCTGGTGCCCAACTCTGCCAGACATCCCCAAACACTGTGCCAACTTGGTGGGGGCTCTGGCACCCTCGAGGGAGCAGCAGGTCCCCCTCCCTCCTCCCTGGGAACTGCAGGGAGCAAGAAGCAAGACCAGAGGAACTCCTTCCATGGGCAGAAGCTCAGAGGTCGGTGTCTCGGGTGCAGGGGCATGTGCCATGCTGCCCGGGAAACTTCAGGGGCTCTCTCTGCCTTGGCACAGCCTGGTGAGTGCCAAGCACACCATGACCGCAGACATATTCATGCAGGAGATGCATGCCATAGGCCAGCGTTTGCTGCTTAAGCTGCAGAGGCTGCTGCAGGCTGGCCCCCTAGAGATCGCTGTCTTCTCCATCCTCCTCATCTTGACAGCTACTGCCCTGCTGCTGATGATGATGATTACCTGCGGCTGTGGCTGCGGCTGCACCTGCTGCTCCTGCCCAGAGCAGGCGTTCAGAAAGGTCCAAGTGTGGCCCCCAGGACCCCGCCGTGAGGGATGGGGGAGGGGGTGAGGAGGAAGAAGAACCAAGTGGAAGAGCCTGCTTACAGCTCAAGAATATGACTGACCAACAGACTGGCCTCATCTTTGGGAGAAACCAGGGAAATGGACCCCATCTCTTGATGGAGAAGAGCCGGCACCTATGGGGAGCTAACCAATGGGAATGACTCTGTGTAATCACTAGTGGATGCCAGACTCCCACCAAAGGGGGTCCATGTCAGTATTCTACCCCAAGTCTCCCCCCACCGCACCCCTTCTCTCTCCAAGTGACAGCTTTTGAATTGTGTATTGTGTGGTTCCGAACACCTGTAGGCTTGGAGGGGCTCTGGGCAGAGAGTTGAAATCCAGGGTGTGACTGGGCACCGGGCTCTCCCCAGGCCCAACTACTCTCTATGCCCAGGAAAGCTGGAAAGCACACAGGCCAGGTGGGAGAGGATGTCCACCCCAGATGAGTGCCAGGTACAGGAGCCACTGACCCTTTCCCCTGCCAGCCACTGCCCTACCGGCTCATGTCACTGGGCCTCTTACACGTCTGAAGTAAAATAGGCACAGCTCCAAGGATCATCTGTCACCTGCACCCCAACCCCCTCAGTCTGGGACACTCGTCTGCTTATCCAACCGTCAGGATTCAAACCCCCACTCCACCACTTGGCTGTCGTGGGAAAGCAAGCCGGTGACACCACCAACCTCATTCTGAGGCCCCATCCTGCTGAACTACATGGCTCCTATTCCCCAACCTGTCACCCATTTGCTCTGTCTCCTAGAGATCTCTGCAGGCATGGAGACAAGGCCAGGAATGAGGGCAGGGAAGCACAAGGGACCGGCCAGAGCCTGGGGGCTCGCCCCCACCCATGGGGCTGCCTAAGACATCAGACTGTCTCTTAGGGAGCCAGGCTCCTGCCACCTTGGACCATGCCGGGGCGCAGAGCACTGTCCTCTAGCCCTGCCCGCTCCAGTTGGCCATCCAGGCTGGGACAGCTGGAACGGGCTGGGCAGATGACACACACTCACGGGCTGGTTTCACTTCCCAGATTCCCTGGACTCGCCAGGCAACTTTGAGGTGGACACCAGAGAGGTAGTGTTTCCACACAGAATTCACAAAGGAAAATGAATCCTAGAATCTGCTTGCAAAAACAAACAAACAAAACCCTCTGCTCTGCTCTTGGATCTCATTTATAGTATGTACAAGGGGTATCTCCCCAAAACGAAATTGTTTTTCAAAGCTATGTATTTAAGTAAAAAAAAATACAACCTTCTCACCTTTGAAGTACTCTCCATTACACTTAAAACATTTGTCAAATCTGTGATTCCATTCTTTTTTTTTTTCTGTGATTCCATTCTTGGAAACATTTTTCAAACCCATCTGTTTGGATGGCTGACAGCACCTCACTCTTCTTTTTTCTTCAGCTCTTCAACATCATCAAATCACTGTCCTTTCAAGTCCCTCTTCATTCACAGAAACAAAAGGAGTCGCACGGAGTGAGATCAGGTGAGTCAGGTGTGTGGCACGAGAGGCGTGCTGTTTTTTGCCAAAACCTGGTGCACCAATGGCTGCATGAGCAGGTGCATTGTCGTGATGGCAAAACCAGTCCCCCGTCTGCCACAGATCAGGCCTTTTCGGTGTACACTGTTATATGATCTTTTCAAAAGATCTAAAGAGAAAGCTGGATTAACAGTCTGACCTGGTGGTACAAACTTCAAATGCAGTGTCTCCCTCACGTCACCTCCGGCTCTTTGGGGGGTTGCCCCTCATCTTCTGCACACTGCAAAGCTGGCACTGTACTAAGCATGATGGTCACAGGGGTGACTGACATACACCACAGCACAGTCCACTTGGGATGTAGGTGGTTTATCACAAAGGTGGTCACATATAGACACCTGGATATCACTTCATCAATGAATTATAGATGCTTACTGTGTGTTGAGCATGTAATTGTCACATACAATCTGAACAGGTGTCGATGTCACCCATGGCCCCTTCCAGCTTCTCCAGGAAGACAGGACCCAGGCACATGTGGTCTGAACCAGTGAAGCAGAGGATAAGGACAATTTGGGAGAAGGGCATCAATCCCCATTCTGCATGAAAGCTCTCTTCCCAGCCACAGGTTTCTCACCTTTGCCCTCACTGAGAATCATAAGTTGATGCTGGAATCCATATTTCAATTAGGGTGTAATGTGCAGGGAGGGGCGGCAACCCAATCAAGAAGAGCTTGGTGGCTTAACAGCCTTATGAAATTGTAGAAGTAAATTCATGTGATATAGAGGAGTGGGTGACACTGATATCAAGTCTGGATGTATATTTTCTGGTGAGCCTAGGTGGAAAATTGTGTAAAAGTAAGACTCCATTGAGCAGCCAGATGCTGCATCTGAACTGAAATTTTGTGGGTCAATAAATAACCCAGCCCCATAAAGTATCTGGTGGTAATGGGAAATACTGTAATTTCTTTTAGCACATCAGAAAACAGCTGGTTGGTTTTCCCTTTACAAAAATAATCCTTTCAAGGATTTTTCCCCTTACAAAGTCAAACATCAACATATCAGCGTAGTTGGAAATACTGAACATATTATTCTTATCCATCAAGTGTCAAAGCTGCAGAGCGCTGCCTTTCCAGATCACTGATCTAATAGGGGTGCAGCTTGAGTCGGCTTCTCTGAGGGGCATTTGCAGTGTCCATCTGTCTAGGGGGGTTGGTGGGTTAATGGGAGTGCTTCTTAGAGAGATGGTCAGCGGAAACTCTGATGGATAGAAGAGGTTTAATGAATACTTTCAAGGGCTGTTGTTTGCGTCTGTCTTGGTTTTCATAGTGGATAGGTAGTTCACTCTGCTATTTCCCTTCCTGTGACTCCCACTCAACTTTCCATGATTCTACTCCATTAGTTACCAATTCAGAAACAGCGCTTGGCTGAGTACCCAATTTTTGAGTGCAAATTGGAATCAAGGGATGACGTTTGGAGGGGAACGACAGGGAAAGGCAAATAAGCTTAGCACTAGCTGAAATATGAGGGACAGTACT
This sequence comes from Tenrec ecaudatus, assembly GCF_050624435.1. Classification (NCBI taxonomy): domain Eukaryota; kingdom Metazoa; phylum Chordata; class Mammalia; order Afrosoricida; family Tenrecidae; genus Tenrec; species Tenrec ecaudatus. The sequence goes on along the minus strand of NC_134534.1, from coordinate 4,461,542 downwards.
ACTAACAATAATAGTAGGCGCTGTAACAAAATCAGGACATAACTATTGTGTAGGGACAGCTTTAGACAAAAATGTGGTCAACTTCCCCTTGTTGTCAAATACCCCTGACTCATGGAAACCCCAAGCAGAGCAGAAATAAGGCTGCCTGGCCCTGGATGATCCGCATGATCATGATGTGCTGTATTAGAAAATAGATCAGGGGCTCCATCTCTCTAGTTTGTCCAGGACTCAAAATAAGACTTTTTTTTTTAGGATATTCTTGAGGTGGGGCTGGAAAAACTTATCTGAAAAACCCAGGCCATATGGCCTATAAGGAGCCCTGGTGGCATACTGATTACTTTTTAGGCTGCTAACTGCAGGGTCAGCAGTTCAAACCACCACCAGTCTTATGGCAGCAAGTTAGGGCTTTCTATTCCCAAAAAGAGTTAGAGTCTCAGAAACTCACAGGGGCAATTCTAGCCTGTTCTATAGGGTTGTTATGAGTCAGCATCCCCTAGATGGAAGTGAGTTTGGTGATTTTATATGGTCAATGATTGTAATGCCAAAGTTATTACAGACAACAGACAATGCACATGAATGGACTGGATGCGGGTGTTATACTAACATTTTATTTATGAAGCAGGTGGCACACTAAATTCTGCTTGTGGTCTGTAGTTGACTATCCCCTGACCCAAAGGTGTGGCCATAGGACTTGAGACGTTTTCCAAAGAAGGATACTGTACTGTATAGATCCTCTGTACTGGATCTAAATGTATCTGTACTGGACAAAGAGGCTTCCAAGTTTGCACAAGCTGCTAGGACATCTGCATCATTTAAATTTACTCTTGGCAATAGGCAGGCATTGTCAAAATCCTGTAGAAGTCAAATCCCATCTCCTCCATTTCCCAAGATCAACTACCAAAAGGCAGGGCTCAGCCATGCCCCACCCTCCAAACTTCCTACCGTAGTTCCGACTTAATCTTCTCTACATTTTTGCTAGATTTTGTACTGCATTTCGATTGCAACACAGATCTCATAGATGATTCTCTGTGAGGGAACTTCCCTTAGCAGGGAAGTTAACAGGTTACAGTTCAGTAGAGTCGTTCAGTTACGACCTTGTCTTTTTGGTGATGCCCACACCCAGACCTCTCTCTGGCCCCTGCCCTCTTGGTCTGCCTTCTTTCCTGCTCAAAATAATGTTTCAAAGCTTTTTTAGGGCTGCCAATAAGTTCCCAAAGGGTTTGCCACTCCAAGCTGTGTCCTGAATCAAGGAGGTTTACTGAGCAGGGCTCTCAGGCTCAAAGGATGCTCTCCATGATGTGTTAGAGAGAATTGACTAGAGAAACAAATTCAGGGACATTCAAATATGTATAAGAGAGAATTTTATATCAGAGAGTAATTTTATACTAAGAAAACATACCAGCCCAGTCCAGATCAAGTCTGTAAGTCTGATATTAGCCTATAAGACTGATAGTAGCCCATAAACTGGCCTTCAGACTCAAAGCACATGATATGATGCCAACTACAGGAAGATCAAAGGTGAGTAGAATGAAGAGGCTTCTGGGTCCAGTGGCGCTGGAAGCATCTCATCACTGGCTCAGGTTTCTACATGTTATGGGAGATCTGCGATCGACTCAACAGCAGAAAAGTGAAGCAGAGAGAGTATTTCTTCTCAACAGGAAGGTGAATCAGAGAGAGAGGGGAAGTTCCCAGAATCCTGATGAGAAGGCCATGTCCACAAGGAGGCATCATCAGGCTGTGACCTGGTTGACATGCTAGACCCCACCCCTTCATTCTTAATACCTTCAAGTTGACACAAGATTACCGTAGATACTCATGTATAAGCCGAGTTTTTCAGCATATATTTAATGTAGTTTTTGTGGTAGAATTAGGTACTTCGACTGATACTCGAGTAGATACAGTGTATTTAGCCCTCCTGTTTCTGAGATGGCTGATTGTATAGCCAGCAGAACGACCATCATAATCAGCCCTACTAGCAATCAGTCACAGAATCATCATGCAACCCTCTCAGTATTTCCTCCCACCTTCTTACCCAGACCCACCGGGAAGGCAATAGCTTGAAGAGCCTGGTCAATCGCTCACTGTAGTGCATGCATGGAAGCATTGCTGTTAAAGAAGGCATAGAGAGAGCAACAAAACCCTGGCATGTGGACCAAGGTAAGGAAGTGAAGATTTCTGATCCAGAGAATGAGAATTCACAGATTTCTATACTACCTTCCTTGAGCCCACAGTTTAGTTCTGGTTAACTCAGGAGGGCTCTGCACCAGATACACAGTTGTGTGTCCGGTGGGTCAAAAGCTGTTTTTAGGAGCTGATGCATGCTGAGAGGTAGGTGATGCTACAGTGGAACACAGAATCCAAAATAATCTAGTCAAAGGGAAATGGTTTGATAAGACCACATGGGTTTGTACGTGATTGTTTGTAGACGATGTCAGCTAATCCAAACCCAGACCCATAGCTATTAAGTCCTCTTTCACACCCAGGGACCCTGAATAGAGTTTCCGCGGCTTCAGAAAGCCTATGGGAGAAGACAGCCTAAAGAGGGAGAGCACCGTGAAAATGGCCCTCTGGAGCTCAGTTATAAAATTCAGTGCTGGATTTTCTTACCCAGCCATTATTTTGCATTTATAGTACATGCTTCCTTTGAGAGGCCACGGTCCCAGCTTTCTTTGTAGTTATTAAGTGTCCAGCTTTATCCAGGTGTTGGGAGGCATAATAACTACACACAGCACTATTTCTGCCAAGAGTTTAATATATGCATTTATAGGACCATTTTCACTCTGGGGAATATTCCGTGGAGGCCTGAGTTGTCCTTTGGCAGTAAACATCTTAATGGTGAGGTGCCATCTTTGCTGTTAGCACTTGAACGATGGCTTGTGTAGCGGGTATGCCCACTGCAACCTGACCTTTGATTTCTTGACTCCTATGCATGGATTGTGGACCCCCTAAAGTTAAATCCTTGACAACTTCACTCTTTTCTTCACTTTTGATGATGTTGCTCATTTTGCCAGTAAACCAAGATCATCGCACAAGAAGCAACGCAGAAAGAATAATAATAGTTTCTCCATTGAGTAAGAGCCAACATTTGCAGTCAGGCTTAACTCGACACGTTCCCTCCCTCCCTTCCCGCTCCATACCCTCTGTGCACCCAAGCATTCAAGCTTAAGACATGGCACTTGTTTTCTGAACACAGTGCATTCTCTGTCCCACTCGATACCTTCCTTACCAATTTTTCTCCCTCCCCGTCCAAAAGGCACTTTGCTCCTCCATTCACAGTTAGCTTCCTTACCACATGGTAGCATCTAGCCCGTGTGTTTCCTGTTTAATTACTTGTGTGCCTGTGCATAGATCATCCCACTGTTCTGGAATATGCTTCCAGATTATTCCAGTGTGTTGTTGCATAAATGGCTAAGGCTGCCATTGCTAGCTTGAGGGATGACATTTTGGAGACACCCAGAGGGTCCTCGGAGGATGGATGTGGTGTCAGCTTTGGAGAGATCACAGCCTTGAAAACCGTATGGACCACGAGTCAGAGTCTACTTGATGGCAACTAACAACAGTAGAAAGCAATGTGTTAGCAGTCCCCTCTGTTCTTCCCAGGGATAAATGAATACTAATTACACAAACCTTGTGCAAAGAAATGGCCTGATCACTGGGCTAATTTCACATGAATGGAAAAGTCCTCTGGCTTCAAGTCCAATCACTGTTCAGATGTCCATACTGCCTTTCATCCCAAAGTGATCTTGCTCTCTTAAAAAGGAAATCTTTCCAGGGAGTTGTAGGATTGCTCATGCCGATGGTCTCCCTTGTGTTCACCCCATAGATGGGATAGACATACCTAGGCATGATTCTATGCACAATGTTTAGGTTCCAACCAAGACCATGACAGCCCGCCATCCTTTCTTCCCCCCCTCTGTCCCTCCCTCTCTCCCTGCTTGCCTGCCTCTGCTCCTGTCCTGCCTTCCCTTGTTTACCCTTCATTGTGTTCTATGACTTTTGTCTTTCTAATTCTTTGCCTTTCTTTATTCTATTATCAAACTATAAAGTTTACACTGAGAACTGCTGTAGAGAAAATAAAGTCTCTAAGTTCGTTAAATGAAATGATATATTATTTATTGAAGCCTAGAAATCATTCCACTGGGGAATTGTGGAAGCCTCACCAAGCAAAGCCCTGGCTGCACAGCTGGGGATCGAGTGACACACCAACGCGGTGTCTGTATTGTGACTGGTTTACAGTGATTGATGGAAGCCAAAGAGGGATGAAGCAAGCATGATGTTAACACTCTTGGTTATCACACACGTCTAGGACACATTGATTAGTTAAAAGACGGAATGAAAGAGCATTCAGTTGCAGAAAGGCTTGTATGACTGGTCACAAAACTGTAGCATGAGAGATGGGGCCAAGAAAAGATTAATAAACATCACCTTGCACAGAGGATGTCTTAGGGAGATCTGAAACACAGTAAGAATTCTGCTAAGATGTTGGTTAGAGAATCCAAGATGGATAGCATTTGCATTATTAACCTGACCTCAAAGGAGAACATCATTTCTTCACTGATAGGGTTGGTTTAGAAAGGCGTGAGAGAGTGCAGAACTGTCATGAAAATAATCAGTCTCCTTTTTGCATGCCTTGTGTAATTCTATCTTGCATGTCAGCACATTTGAATAGTGAAATAACATCTCAATGTGTTATTATCGTTCATAGTGACCTAGTGTTCACAGCAAGAAACACTGCTCCGTCCTGCCCCAGCTTCATAATCAACTGTTCTTAAGTTTGAGCCCATTGTTGCAGGTATTGTGGCAATCCAACTCATTGGGGGCCTTCCCCTTTTTATTCTGTTTTATAGCAAGCATGCCGTCCTTCTCCAGGGACTGGCCTCTCTTTATAACACGTCCAAGTCACATGAGATGAAATCTCACCCTCCCTGCCTCTGAGGGGCATCTGTCTGTCTTTGCTCCAGTTTAGTTATGTTCGTTCCAGGTGGTCCTTTGTTCCACATCCTCTTCTGTATCTTCCCTGAACCTCTGGCAAATCGCAGTTCATATGCTGCTGCCACAGCTACTGGAGGATCTTCAAGAAAATTCTACGCATGTGGTATCAATGAACTTCTATAATTTGAATATGCTTTCAGGTCACCTTTCTTTGGAATGGGTCTGAATATGAATCTCTTCCAGTCAGTTGGCCAGGGGCTTGTCTGTGAGATTTCCTGCACGAGCAAGTGCATTCTCCCAGTGCTTTATCGGATTGTTGAACATTTCAGTTGATAACCCATCCCTGCCTGAAGCCTTGATTTTGGCTAGTACTTTCTGGGCAGCAGTTTGAACCTTACTTTTCTGCACCATTGGTTCTTGCTCTTAAGTTATCTCTTGAAATGGTTGAATATTAACTAGTTATCTTTGGTAGTGACTGTATAGTCTTTCCATCTTCTTTCAATGTTGCATCATTCAATATTTTACCCATAGAACCTTTCAATATTGTAACTGTAGTTATACTTTTTTGTGAAGTTCTCTCAGTTTAAACTATGCAGAGCATGTTCTTGCTTTGTAGTTTCCTGACTCTAGGTCTTTGCACATTTCATTGTAATATTTTACTTGGTCTTCATCCAAGAGCAAGTTTCAGAGTCTCCTGAGACACCCACTTCATTCTTTTTTCTCTTTCTTCCCTTTGAATGAACTTCTGTTTCTTCATGCATGATAAGCTTGATGTTATCACACAAGGTCTTCTATCACTAATTTTAAATGCATCAAATCTATTCTTGAAAGTTCCATAGAATAACGACAGGTTGTACTTTGACTCTTGTGGACTTATGTTCATTTTCTTCGACTTCAGCCTGATCTTACATATGAGACATTGAGGATCTTTTCCACAGTCAATCCCTGGCCCCGTTTTAGCTGTTGATACTGAACTTTTCCATCATATATTCCCACAGATTTTATTTCTGTGTATTCCTGTATTCCATCTGAAAATTCTGATGGCAACATATGTACAAATGTGCTTGATACAATTGATGTATGGATTGTTATAAGAGCTGTAAGAGCCCCTAATAAAATTATTTATTCAAAAAAATGAAATGAAATACATCACAATTGCTATTCTAGGTGTTAGTCATGCTCCGATAGACTAGTATTGGCCAATTTTAATAAAAAAAATCGTATGATTCACATAGCCAAGAGGAATGACATTCAGGGGAATTTTAAATTCCATGTGTATGGGCGCCGCTTGTGTTAGTTAGAAAAGGCATTTGTCATAAGGAAATCATTGGTCTTTTAAAATATACCATGTGATCTCCAGCTTTGTTTCTATCACTAAGACCCTATTTTCCAACTTCTGTTCCTCCATGTTTCCAACTTTTCAATTCCAATCACCAATAATTATCAATGCATTCTTATGGAATATTTGATCAATATTGATAGAACTCTTTAACGTCTTCAAGAATCCCTTTATTTGTTGGTGCATAAATTTGAATAATAATGGCATCAATTGGATTTCTTTTATGCAGATAGACTTATCCTAGCCTACCCTTCACTGTACTTGAAGGTGGATTTTAAAATTCCCTTGAATGTCATTCCTCTTGGCTATGTGAATCATACGATTTTTTTGATTAAAATTGGCCAATACTAGTCTATCTGAGCTCACTAACACCTAGAATAGCAATCGTGATGTATTTCATTTCATTTTTTTTAATAAATAATTTTTATTAGGGGCTCTTACAGCTCTTATAACAATCCATACATCAATTGTATCAAGCACATTTGTACATATGTTGCCGTCAGAATTTTCAAAACATTTTTTTTCTACTTGAGTCATTGATATCAGTTCCTCTTCTCCCCCCCCATGACCCCTTGATAAATTATACTTTATTATCACTTTCATATCTTACACCATCCACTGTGTCCCTAATGACTTCCAATTTTGCGATTCATACTCAGTATAGCCCATGGTCGAATTACTAATTGATGTTTGCGCTGTTTCTTCTCCTTTTGAGTTATGCCTCATCTGCATATTAAGAGCCTACAGTTTTTACTTGCATCGGCTTTCCTGTGTCCATGTCATGATAACCGATTCCACTCTGAGAGGGCACCCCTTCCTCAGCCAAATTTTGACTTCCTTCTGACCAGAGGGGCTCATATTCTGACACGATTTCTGACAATTTTCTCCATCCATTCATTAGGCTTACAGTGACTGACCGGTAATCCTTTCACTGGCCCATAAGTGTTCAGTGTCACATTCTTCTGGAGTGGGACTGGCCATTTCCTTGTCATGGCCGGTTCTGAGTCTGTTAGCTCTGCTGACACCTGTTCACTGGGGGTGACTCTGCTGGAACTTGAAATACAAGTGACAGAGCCTCCAGCATGACAGCCACCGCAGGGGGACAAACTGATAGAAAAGTGGTCTAATCTTAGTTTTTAGAAAAATATTTGAAAAGCAGCCCTTGAATCAAAAAATGCAAAGCCTACCAATTTAGATGGAAAGAGCAAATATATAATTTTGTCGTAATCTTCAGCAGTGAAAATGTAGAGGTTAATGTACTGCAATATTCTTATGTATGTCCCATTCATCGACAACTAAAATTGAAAAGTGGTGTGGCTGTAGATGCCAGTCCTACAGTGAAAATGACACTATCATATGGCCCAACATTCATCATCGTAGGCACTGTCCAGAGAATTGAAATCAAGCACACAAATAGACAACTGAACACAGGCATTCATTATACCAGTTCCCACAAAGCCAAAAGGCAGAAACAACCAAAACCTCCACCACCAGACAAAGGGTTAAACAAACGCTCATTGTTGTGGTTTGATGCCATCAAGGAGGTGCCAACTGACAGCAACCCCTCCTATAACAGAACACAACACTGCCCAGTGCGGTGCCATCCTGACAACCGTTCCTCTGCGTGAGCCCATTGTTGCAGACGCTGTGTCCATCCTTCTCACTGAGGGTCTCGCTCCTTTTTCACTGCCTCGACATCAGAATGCATCGATCTTATCTTGTGCTATTATAACAGAAGTACCACCATTGGTTAGCTTTAAAAATAGAAAAGCATTCTCTCACAGCTCTAGCGTGTAGAAGTCTGCATTCAGAGCACCAGTTGTAGAGGACAGGTCTCGCTCTTTGCGGGCTCCAGGGAAAATCCTGGTCACCTTTCAAGATCTGTGGACCCAGCTGTCCTTGCAGAGCTTCTTGCTTTGGCTGAGAACCAAACTTCCTGGTACTAGGAGGGCTTTGGATCTGCAGGGAGTCTTGGTTCAAAGGATGAGTTCCACTCCTGTCTCTTTTTCCTGGTGGTAGAAAGTCCCTCTGATCTTTGCTCACCTGTTTAATATTTATATATCTCAGAAAGATATTGACTTAAAATACAACCTAATCCTGCAGATTCCTGCTATATTTGTTTTCCGATAGTTCATGGTATATTCAATATTCTTCACTAACTCCTAATGACAAGGCACCAATTCTTCTTTGGTCTTCCTTATTCGTTGCCAACTTTCATATGTATAACAGGTGATTGAAAATGCCATGCTTAATCAGGTGCAATTTATGCCTTACATCGGGGTGAACACACTTTTTCAGCATGCGAGCTACTTATAAAATGATCGAGTCAAAATGACCTATCAACCACAGAAATGCAAAATATGCTGGTTTTTATTTATTATATTTATTCATAAATGCATTAAGTATGTTTATGTAACCTTGCACAACTGCATGAGTCCATATTGCACAACACAATCAACTATGTACATTTTTTTGTCATTACCTGAGTTTACCCTGATAACTTGCACTGAATGGAATGAGCCAGGGATGCATAGTCCGGACAGTAGCTGCTGACAGCCAGCCTCAAGCACACTTCCAAATGATCATCAGTCATGGTGGAATGGTACTTGGAGTTAATGGTCTCTATGTGGGAAAAGGCTGACTCACATCAATAAGTAGAGCCAAATAATGCAGTCAAGGAGCTAGCACATGTTCTCATGTCTGGGTACCCTTCCTCTGCGAGTAAGTTCCAGAACTATTCACGTGCTCTGGACTTCAGCTAAATGTCAGTTTGTTGTGTCCAAACTCCTATTCCGTATGGAAGTGATACGTTTTTGTCTTCTTACTTGGTCCTGCTCCCCCACTCATTTTAATACCCCTTCTTACTTTTAAGAGAAAAAACAAGGTCTAAAAATTGGCAATAACAGCTTATCAGTTTTGTTGAATTTAGCGCAGTTGTTTGCGCTTGCGTTTGACACCTAACACTGCATCTGATTGGCTGCTCTGTGCCTCAATTAAGTGACAGGATTGATGAAAGGCTTACGTCTATTTTTTTAATGCCATGCGATCTATCCACACTACAGTTGCGATAGACTAGTAGATGGCGATTGACACATTGAGCCCCTGCCTTACATCTTTGCTTTTTAATACGTCACATGGGTCTTTCACAGAACATTTTTCCAATATAATACATCCTTTAGCTTTCGTTGCTACTTTTATTTTTGTTAATCATGATTCAAATGAAATGAAATCGGTGACAAGTTCCATTTTGTCTCCACTGATTGTGAAGTTCGTTGGGGGTTCTGTTGCCTTTCTGTTGAAGTGGCCTCATTCTGGAGGCTGTGTCCTTCCATCTTCCCCAGTCAGTGCTCATCACTAGTCCTCATCACTGTCAGTAAGCCAGGTTGTGTCCTCTGCATGTTGCAGGTGTCTAAATCTTTCCTCAGACCTGGTCCCGTGTTCTTCACATAACCCAGTTTCTTGGATTATTTTCTAATCTTACGGATTGAATAACTGTTGTAAAAGGCTACAGTCCTGATCCACACTTTTCCTGGTTTTAAATAACATAATATCCTCTTGCTCTGTCTGAAAAAAAACAAGCCTCTTTTTTCTACATACAAGTTTTGGATGAGTACAATGAAGTATTCTGAAATTACAATTAGTTTCAATGCTACCCACGGTTTTTATTATCCACACAGTCAAAGACCTTGCATTGCCAATAAACACAAGTAAGCACCGTGTTAGTCAGAGTTGACTAGAGAAACAAATTCATAGACACTCACTGTGTATGAGAAAGAGCTTTATATACAAGATCAATTGAATATTGAGAAAACATCCCAGCCCAGTCCAGATCAGTCCATAAGTCTGATATGAGCCCGTATGTCTGATACCAAATATATAAATTCCTCTTTAGACTCACGAAACACATGCAATGATGCCGAATGCGTGGATCCAGTGGCAATGTAAGCATCCCTGTGCTGGTGTGGGTCTCCACGTAGCTCCTCCAGCAGCAGGGCTCTACTGTAGCTCCATGTGTCTTGTCATCAGGAATACGAAACAGAGTGCATCTGTGTCCGCCTCCAGTGACCTATTTATCTCCTTAGCACCTCCAAAGGAGTTCATCAAGCTGAAAACTGATTGACAAGCTAAACGCCACCCCTCCACTCTTAATAATCTCAAATTGACAACAGATTATGTAACTGCCACAACACCTTTCTAGTCTTCAGTTTTCCGCCAAAACCCAACTGATATCACCAATGACATACCTCAGTATAGGTCCTTTATTGAATTGTCTGACATTTCCCTGTCAATGTACTGGTGTAATTGTTTTTAATTACATCCTGCATAAGTTTGCCTATGTGTGATAAAGATATTGTTGAATAATTTCCATATTCTGTTGGATCATCTTTCTTTGGAATAAGCACAAATATGGCTCTCTTCAAGTTGGCTGTCCTGGTACTTGTCTCCCCAAATTCTTGGCATAAAAAGTGAGAATTTCCAGTATTGTATTCATTGGTGGAAACATCTCTAATAGTGTTCCAGCCATTCCTGGAGCCCTGCTTTTCACCAATACTTCAATGCAGATTAGGGTTCTTCCCTCCACACCAGGGATTCAGGATTGTAGGTCCTCTGTTAAAATAGCCCATTTGGGGACCTCTTCTTTTGGACACAGTGGCTCTGCATATCCTTTACATTTTCTTTCTTTTTCTTTACTCGAAGACTTTTTTTTATTGTAGCACATGGGCTATGATTGGTGAAAGATGGTAGGCATACTGGGGAAACACCAGTTCACATCAGATGCCCATCCCAATCCCATGAGTATGTTGAAAGTGCCACCACTCTGCATCATGGTTTCCCAAGCTGCCCATGAGATCCTGACCCGGCATTCATATCTTGAGACAGGAAAAGGTGCCAAAGCGCTCCCTGGCTGCCATGCCCACTGAGCATCACAAAACCCATCTTTATGCGGTTGAAGCACCTTGGTTGGGACTGCCCATCTGGACCCAAGGCCACAAGCATCTCACTCATGGCTGTGGTCACTCAAAATCAACTCACTGCCACTGAGTCAATGCTGACTCATAGAACTGTCTCTGTGATTTTCTGAGACTGTAGCTTTATGGGAGTATAAAATCTCTTCTTTCTCCCAAGGAGCAGCTGGTGGTTTTGAACTGCTGACCTTGTGGTTACCAGCCCAACATGTAACAACTATGCCACAGGGGTTCTTCACTTCTTTTTGATGCTTCCTGGGTCATTCAATAGTTTGTCCATAAAATCTTTCAAAATTGCAACTAAGGGCTAGAAAATTTATCCGTGTCTTTTAGTTTGAGAAATGGCAAGTATATTGTTCTCGTGGTTTTCTAACCCCAAGTCTCTGCACATTTCATTATCAAGGGGTATCTACATACATTGTAATATTACTCAGCTGTCCAGAAAACCAGGGAGTCCTACTACATGCCAGAAGACAAATGACTCTTGAAACATCACGCTCAGAGAAATACGAGCGAGCTTCAAAAGTTCAAGGAAAAATGGAATTAAAACGTATGATTTCCCTTTGCTTATTTGTTGATAAACCAATATATAGAAAAGGAGGATTATTCATGTAGACAAGGGCTGGAATGGAGAGAAAAGGTATAATTGTTGCTTAGACTTGTTGAGACTATTTTAATGATGGTGAGATAAACTCAGGCAAGTGTAGTGAAAAGAATTTAACAAAATAAAGAATAAAATCAATGTCACAGTTTTATTTGTAAAAATAATCAAATTCATGAATATTTTGGCATGTATATCTCCACTACAATTTTGAAAAATCTGTGTACAAGAGGAAATATATTCCGCTTTATGCAGTCATGTAGATTTTTTATATAAATTAATACCGTCTTCCTCTTTATATAAAGTAGGAGTGGGAAAAATTAGATCAGGATTTATGACGATGATGGTCATTTGATTTTGACTTTGAAAACCTGGTATGGCTTTAAGAGGCATATGTGGGGGAGGAGCTATGGGGGCAGCTGCAAGGGCTACTTAGAAAAATAAGAGGCCAGAGGAAAGCCAAGGGTGCAGCATCGGTCTGTGGGTCAGCATGGCCAGTGAATCATCAAGCCCTGAGATGAGTCCACAGAGGAGGCACAGGAGCCTAAGGAGTCTTTATTACTTGCTCCAGGCAGACCTGACTCGTCATCGTGAGCTCATATGGACTTTAATTACCTCTAACAGTTTTGGTCCTTTGAAAATTTCCTCTACCTTCTCTGTCTTTGCTCAGTTTACCCATCAGGCTGGAAGTTACTTTACTGCATCAGCTCCAAAGGCTTGGCTTTCTGTCCTTCTGGAGTTTCTCCTGAGCTGGTTTCTAGGGCTCTGGACAAAAGTCAACCTTTTTCTTCCTATATGCCCACCCCCAGCCCTCCGCCCAGCAGCCACATTCATCATCCCATTGAAGCGCAGGGACACCTTCCACCTCAGAGGGAATTGGCAAGGGAAATGGTTCAGTGGGGATCCAAAGTCCCACTCCCCAATCTTCTTGTCTGAATAAAGGTCATCCATTTTTTTGTCAAGTTCAAGTCTTTTCTAGTTCATGCTTTTGCCTCAAGTGTGTAAAGTGATATAAAAGAAAAGAAAAAGAAACACATATATTTATTTAACCTGCCAATTGCCTCCTCATGGACTTGTCCATAGATGCAGATTTCTACGTTTTCCTAATTCTGTGTTCAAAAGATGTTCTCGGGCTACAAAAGAGCAAGCATATTGGAAATTATCCCATCCTCAGATTAGAGCCCACAGATTGTCTCAAGTTTGGACGAAGTGACAAACCACCAACCAGGGTGTGAATCATGGGAATCCCACTATATTTCTCTTGATCGTGCAAGTGGAAGACCCCGTGTCTTCCTTGGTTAATTACAAAACAGCAACAAGCTAGACAAAACCTATATTCCATTAGAACAACAACCAAAGGTTTTAAGTCCCTCCTTAGGGCACAGGCCTTGCTGTTTTTCACAGGAAGAAACATGGTATCAATATTTTTCCACATTTTCAGAAACAACTAAAGGGTCTGGAATATTGGAGATTTTCAATAATATTTGGCGAGTGAGTCAACATCCTCTATTTGAGTTCAGCTATTCTAACTCTACCAACAAAAGATATTACATGTATGTGAAAAGAAATCTTAATCACTTATTTACATGGAAATTCTAAATAGATCCACAGTAGAGAGGAGGCAAGATTGAATAAAGACTTTCTTGAGTTACAATAAAAAAGCATGTGTCCCTGGGTGCAACAACCATTTCACTCCAAAGCGTCATTGTCATGGCACAGATGGCACCTGGTGTCAGCCAACCAGTCTGCCGATACATAGTTACTGACACCAACTGCCTGCCACAGCTCACGCTAAGTCCAGAGAATGGAACACTAAGCGAGGGTAGCAATCCAAGGCCTCATAAGGTTTATATTTTAGTAGGTGTTTAAATTTTTTAATTTAAATTACATTAAAACAGCATCAACAATGCAACAAAATGATTCCATAACCAATGAATGTATTTTAATTGAAAAGATTGGTGTGATAACAAATTATTTATCCCATCCACTGAGGTGCTTTCCTGAATCGTTCATTATGGTTTTGCATGCGGATAATTTAACACTTAATTAAAGTGCACAGGTTGGAGAATAATACCAGATGGTTAAAATCCTAGGAAGGGGCACTTTTCCTGCACTGGAAGTTGTATGTGTGCGCATGTGTAGACATTAAGGGGGAATGGACAGTCATAAGGAAGAGTTTTTGCCGAGATCCCCGGGCAACAAAGACTAGAGCCAATAAGGAAACAAAGCAGGGACTGGAGCAAATTGAGGTTGAACAACAAACCCCATAGGCTAGGTCTTATGAGCACTTGCTCTTAAAAGCAAATTCACCACCAGGGAGGGCATTCCAACTCGTGGCGACCCTGCAGGGCAGGGTGGAAAGCTGTTGCAGTGCCCACGTAGCGCAGAGGCAAAGCAGGCATGTCACTGGAACTGGCAAGAGTCTGAGATGAGGTGTCTCTACATTTCTAGAAAACCAGGCTGGTCAGAGTAACGTATTACATAAATAACATTAAAAGTCAGGAGATGGCAAGAGACAGATGTTGTAAACGCTTGGGATGAAAAGAAGCAAGAATGAGAAATTCCTGGATCAACGTTGCAATAAATGAAACCTGAATGATGCCACACGCATGGGAGCCATTACCCACCTCTTACATCTGTTGGGTAACAAAGCTATTGATCACGAAAGCATTGCCTCGAGGGGTTTAACTAGGAAAGCTCCCTGGATGAACAGAAGTGTTTGCGGAAATTACAGTTCCAGTGAGATCAGAGTAAGATATAAATCACCTAGACAAAGAGGACCCAATGGCGTCAGAAATGTAAACAGTTATTGATGCTCTGTACATCTGCCATAGTCTGTACTTACAGGTGACCCAGGTGCATATGAGGTTTGGGGACTTACAAGTACAGTGCTACCTCTATTGTTCACATGTGCACACCCAGAAGTTCCATAATGACACATACCTTTCCAGTAAGAGATGATGCAAAACCAAATCATTGTTGGTGAGGCCACAACATTACACTTCCACATTCACTGTGGAGACTTTTAGCCTTTTAGCTTATCGCTGTCTCTCATGGGCTATTTCTATGGAGTTGGTTCCTATTTATCTAAATTAGCAGTAACTTTTCAACCTCTTTGGTGGCCTGAGATCTTTGTTTCATGGTTGATGATTCCACACTTTTCGATATATTAGCTGCTTTAATCACTTTTTTTAAAAAAGGTTGTTGATGTCGACTTAGCCATATTGCATTCAGCAGCTAAATCAGACAAGCGGCACCCTGATGAAAATCCCACAATGATTTCTTTCTTCGACTCTGTCATGGTTCTCAGAGTTTTCCTCTTTGTTTTATTTCTGCTATCACCAGCTTTCTTTGTAGCCATGGTTATATTTTATGCAAATAGCGTATGAAAATAAAGCACAAAGATGCATGTTTTAATGCACTGACACAGGCACTATGTGTTGTCTGAGCGAGAGTGGTGCTTAGCCATCCTTGATATAAGGGTCAGAGATCTATATCTGGAGGATATTAATATATTTGAAAATAAAAGGCGACGGAAAAATGCAGAAAATTGCCTTTAGTGCTGACAGTGAATGGCAAGCAGTGATTTTCTTTTTTTTAGAAAATAGGATATTTTTTCTAAAAAGAGAGTAAGACAATCAAGAGCCATGTTGTTGTGAGCTGCAGTCCAGTTGGTTCCATCGCATAGCTGCCAGGACCCGGCGCCCTTCCCAGAGCTCTTCTTACCTTGGGGCCCATGGATGCAGTCCCTGTGTCAGTCCCTGTGTCAGTCCTTGTTGGAGGTCGTCCTTGCTACTTTTGTAAGCATGATGCTTTTCTGCTGGACTGGTCTCTCCTCACAGTTTGTCCAAAGTACATGAGTCAAAGTCAAGAACCAGGGGAGAAGAAACTACTTCAGACTAAGGTATAACTAATGGAGCAATCAGTATGTATTAGCATAGAGCTTCTCCATTGTGATTTTAAAGGATTCCTCATTATTATGCCAAGTGGCTGTTATCTCCTCCAACCATCATCATCTCCTCCTACATTTCCCCCATCCATGTCAATGATGGCATGCTTCTCCCCAGCCCAATGGCTATCTAGAAACTCAAAGTCATGCTGCCAAGCACCATGTTATACACATGAGGACAACCTAACCTTCTTCTCTCCTTGCCTGGTTGCTCCCCTGATCACTCAGAATCATGAGCATCCATTGAAACAACGTCCATGCATCACATCAACTCCCCGAAAGCCAAAACTGCTAGTCCTGCCCCTTCAGTGGGTGTTAAAAGATATCTATGAGGAAGAGAGGATCTGACTAAATGGGAGCCGTAAGTACCGACAGTGAGGACTTTGTAGGAGGGAGGGTTGAGAGAAGCTAGCTGTGGCACAGGCGTCATGGGACAGACGGAGCGTATGCCTATCACTCTGATTTCAGCACCTGAAGTCAGCTTTGAGAAATCCCTCCTTCAAGAGAGCCAGGATGACGGTCCTCATTCTTTGTCACATGGAGGACCATTCCCAGTTAGTTTATCAGAAAAAGAAATGAATTAGATCAACAATTACTATCTCAGGCTCAAATATAAAATCTCTCTATAAAATCAAGTTGAATTTAAAAGAAATAAAACTGAATTAATGGAGCATCAATTCGTTCATTAATTCATTCATTAATTGGTATGTGTTTGAGCAAATGAACAGAGATTTTATCTCTTAAGGTATAAGCATTCTATTTTTAAGGTCTTACCCCTTTAGTCCGCTTAACATTGTGTATTAGTTATTTTGGTCTGATGGATTTTTACTCAATTAACCCACTGAGTTTACCTTTATCTAAGAGATGTTAGTCGCATGTTAGTCCTTCCCATTGCTTGTTGCAGAAGAGCTCACTACTAAAATGGGTTTGTTGTCAACACCATGGCATTTTGCTTCAATCTCGAAGGACATCAAATGATACTTAATGCTAAAACCCACTGCCATAGTTTTGATTCCAACTCAGAGAAACGCTATAGAGTTTCTGAGACAATAAATTTTATGAGAGCAGACAGCTTCATCTTCTGCAGAGCAGCTGTTAGTTTGAACCGCGTACCTTGTGATAGCAGTCTCCCCCTAGCCCACTGTGCCGCCAAAGCTCCTTCATCCAAGAATGAACTAGTTTCATTAGGTGTCATAGTGTCAGTTCTGACCCAGAGTGCCCCTGTGCGCAGCAGAAGGAAACACTACCCCGTCCTGTGCTATCCTCACAAGAACCCTGGTAATATAATGAGTTACACTTTGGGTTTTGAAGCATGAGGTCAGCAGTTTGAAACCACCAATCATTTCATAGGAGAACGATTAGAGTTTTGACTCCCATAAAGGATTATAGCTTCAGAAACCCACAGGGGATGTTCTAGCCTACCCTATAGGGTCATTATGAGTCAGAATTGACTCTGATGGCACTGAGTTTGGTTTTAGAATGAGCGAACCCTTAGCCCCACTGAAAATAAACAAGTTTATTGTCATTACATCAACATCTTATATTAGAAAATTCACTGCCATGGAATTGATTCTGACTCATAGCAAGTTTTTAGGACAGAGTAGAATTGCCCCTGTGGGTCTCCAAGAAAAATTATAACTCTTTATGAGTGTAGAAAGCATCAAGTTTCTCCCATGTAGCATCTGATAATTTCAAACTGCTGACCTTGTGGTTAGCAGCCTATAAGGTAACTAAAAATACCACCAGGGCTGTGCCAACATCTTATATAGAGACTCTCTGTATAAGACAGGGTTGAAATTCTCCTTAAGGTTTCTAAGATTGAAAGCCTACATGGGAGCAGACAGCCTTATTTTTCTACCACAGAGTGGCTAAGAGATTTGAACTGTTGACTTTGTGGCTATCAGCCCAATACTTAACCCAGTGTTACCAGAGCTCCTCAAGCTACACATAGTCTGTGTCTTAACACTATTCAACTTATAATAACACACTTAATACACAATTTACAATAGCAAAACATGTTAATATTTTGATTATTGTTGTTAGGTACTGTTGTGTTGGTTCTGACTTATAACCAGCCTATGTACAACAGAATGAAACACCACTCAGCTTTGTGGCATCCTCAAAATTGTTTTCATGTCTAAGTCCATCGATGCAGCTATTGTGTCAATCCATCTTGTTAAAGACCTTGCGCTGCCCCTACACTTTTCCAAGTAGGATGGCCTTCTGTCTTCAGGGACTGATCTCTTCTGACAGCATGTTAGAAGTACTATATCAATGTTCTGCTTCTCTTTATTAGGTTTTCAGTATCTGACAAAGTTTCATTTCTATCTGTGTTAGACAGAGTTCTCTAGAGAAACAAAGATAGCTATATGGATAGATTTATACAACATGAGGAATATAACGATTAATTAGTCCACACAGCAGTACAGAGGGTTCAGTACAACTCACTTTGGTAGAACAGTTAATATACTGGAAGTCCTTCAACTCACAAGGGCTGCTGGGTCCAAGGTTAAGGAAGCAGACAGCTGAGTCTTTCTGAAGGCAATGTAGGCAGCAGTCCAGCCACAGAGAGCAAACAGCAGGGTGAGTCACCAACAGTCATTAATTTAGGAGCTTATCAAAGCCGGCCGGGATGGGATATTGAACTCAAGCCATGTAACACAACAGGATCCGCCAGCCTCAAGCTCTCGAGACAAGATCCATGGGTTGACTGTCCCACAAGTAGTGTAGCTCACAAGTTGAGTCAGAGAACTAGCTAAAGCAGCTGCACGCTGGTCCACTCATCAGAGAGCAAGAAGAGAGGAGCAGGCCTTGCCAAGCCATTTATTTCTGCCCTCCAAATTATTAAACCCACATGTTGCTATTGAGCAGGTTGGCACAATAAACCTACCTGTCACACTATCCAAACGGTTTTGAGTGGCTAACTCTTCTGAAAGTTCTACTGAAACCTATTCACCTTGGGTAACTCTGGTGGCATTTGAAATATCAGTGACACAGTTTCCAGCATCACA
Source organism: Tenrec ecaudatus (assembly GCF_050624435.1). Taxonomy (NCBI): domain Eukaryota; kingdom Metazoa; phylum Chordata; class Mammalia; order Afrosoricida; family Tenrecidae; genus Tenrec; species Tenrec ecaudatus. Next base: position 4,442,743 of record NC_134534.1, on the reverse strand, counting down.
GTAACATATAAACCACTATAGTCTAACAGACAAGTGGTGATAGGAAATTGATATGCAAATTAAAACTGTGGACTGCTATAGGGAAACGGAAACAGAAATGCATTTATCTCAGCTAACATTCAGATGTGGTTTCCATGGTCAGTGACTATCTATCCAACTAGAGAGAGAGAGAGACTCATAAAATGAGCCAAAATGATCTTCAATGTACACAGATTTCAGCATCTTCTCATTGGATAAATCCATAATTCAGAGGAAATAGAATTGTCTTCCAATCATAATACACATTGTCTTTTAATGACCAAAACTCTGAAAACTGTTCAAGGTTCCCATCTACATTCTTACTTTGCATTAATCTGTTGGGAACATTGACAATCTAATCGGAGTCTTATGAACTGACACACTGGAATCGATGGTGGGTAAAAGTAGGAACTATGAACAGTGGGTCTAGACAATGAATTATCTTACCGTGACTCTGCTCTCTGATTAATACGCATACCACCTACTGCAAAAGCCTTTTTTTTCCTTCTCCATTCCTCCACCACTTCATCGGCTCACATCTTATTGTCACTTCCCCCCCTGCTTCTGGAGTCCGTCTTTCACACTTCCTCCAGAGTGATTTCATGAAGTGGGAGAGGCACTGTTGCTAGATCCATGGGAGAAATGGTTTATTACCTCCTGTTTGAGTTTCCTGTAGTCATTGCCACACTTTGCTTAGGATTTGGTAGTTTAAAGGAAACCAAGTGTCTTGCCTTAGGGCTCCAGTGACCGGAAGTTCAAAATCAGTTTCACTGAGCTAAAGATGAGGTATTGGCAGCATTGTTCCTTACTGACTTAAAGCGACAGCCCACGTTTCTTGGTCTGTGACCCTTATCCAGCATGAATCCATATTCTTGTTTCCACTGCCTTAACCTTAATCGTTTGACCTTCCAGTGGCATTCCTACAAGGACCCTTACAATTGCTCTCAGGGCCCATCTGGGTCATCCCAATGATCTCCCCATCCTGAGAATCTAAACCACATCTTCTAAATCCTACTAGCCCTTGAAGTAACACCCTCAGATCTCCAGGGTTAGGACATATCTCTTTGGGAATCACTATTCAGTCTTTCACCTCTTTAACTCTTCATTCTTTGAAATGGGAACCCGAGCAATGTGTCCAGAAAACGACAATTTCCCAAACCTACTTATAGTTAGTTTCAAGGTGCTGAGAGTAAGTTCTTAACAATGAGATGTCATGGAAGTGCTGTGGAGACTTCTAGAAGAGCCCAGGAAGAGAAAATTATCCGTACATGATTTTCTTCCCCCTTCTAGGATCTAGAATATAGTCCCAAAGATCAGGAATTTGAGAATCACCTTGGCCCATAAGAGCCACATGTGACAGACTAAAAAGATAGATTGACATTGATTTGCAGTGACTCCAAACAGGGCCACGAGCACTTCTGGACTGCTTAGTTCTGAATTGCTGGGTTTGTGAATATGTGTGTGTGTGTGTGTGTGTGTGTGTGTGTGTGTGTGTTAAAGGGAGAAACAGAATATAATAGCCTTCTATCTTAAGACATTATAGTAGGGTTTTGTTTTCAGCAGCTGAATTCAATTTTTCAATGGCCTGAAGACCACTCTCCTTCTATGAAATAGAAACTTGGTAGAAAAGTGGCCATTTCATAAATGAACAAATGTTGATAAACAAACAGGAATTAAAGCAAAGTAAACTTAAATTTTCCCCTCCTTGAAAGCACAGAAATATATGATGCCTCTGGGACAATTGCAGAGAAAAAGTACGAAGAAATAAAATCTAGTTGAGGGTGGGAGGGGGCTGTTAAGAATAAAAACACAGCCAAATCCACAATGAGACATTCCACAATGAGACAACACCACATTTCTCGCAGTGTCCAGAGACACCTGGTGTGAACTTTGTATGGGAACTGATGGGAGTCTGATGGCTTCCTTTGGGGTCAGCAGAGGTGGAGAAGACATGGAAAATTCAGAAATGCAAAAACCAAAGTCTGAAAATAACTTGAAAGTGTATAGGAGCCTCAGAAATGAGCAATCTTGGTGAGAATTTTTTTTTTCTAGAATGTATTCAAGATGTTTTGGTTTGGGCTTCCACCTGCCATATACAAAATTTGGGAGCATTTTAAAAATAATTTGTATCAGGTGATTTTTTTTTTTCTTAGCTGTCACAGAATTAACCAGTGAAATAACGTATGCCTACTTTACTAAGCATTGCATCGTGGTCACGTGGTGAGCTGCTGACTGCAAGGTCAGAAAGTTGAAACCATCAGTTGCTTCTTAGGAGACAGATGAGGCTTTCTGCTCTCATGAAGTTATCGCCTTGGAAGCCTGCCAGGACAGTTCTCCCTGTCCTGTAGGGTCACCACCAACTGCAACTGACTGGATGGCAGTGAGTGAGTTTTACTTAATGAGAACTTTGGGGAGGACAAATTTTACAAATATTCAGTTTATTTTTTAGCTCTGAACATTTTCTACCTTTCCATTTTCTTTTCTACCACATCCAAACAATTGGAAATCACTTTTAAAAATGGGTAAGAAAATTGAATGTGACAACAGATGTGACAACCTCTAACTTGTTTTATTTTCTACCTAAAATGTTTACATTTCTAGAGCCATTCTTGGTACCCGTGGAGCTAAGCATCTACATATGCCAACACAATGATATTTTTCAGACAGAAATTGGGCTCCATCCCAAGTTGCTCCTATTAAGGCTTTGGAAGCGATGTTGAACTTCTGCTTTGAAAGCTTGAAAGCGGCGCTCCCTTGGATGGCCACAAAGTCTTCATCTCTTGGATGGCCTATGCACAAGCTCAACAGTAAAACACAATTGTAAAGCCAGCCTGGAGGATAGTATCAGAGCAATAGATTTTAAAGACCGATTTCACAGGCTGAGGATGTTGAATACATTTTTAAAGGACGAGATTCTGCATTTTAGGAGCAGCTGTTCAATGTCACGCTGCCGTTCCAGCGCACCAACCAAACACAGATCACCAGAGTTCCCCACAAGATGCCCAGACATTCCGTCTGTCTTCGTGCCTCATCATTCATGCAAACTGCAAGTGGGTGGGAGAACAAACTACGGCCAGTCACATATGGTGACTTAGAGATGCTGAAGTAAATGCAAATTCAGTATAAAGGTTATATCAGAGATGGACCTTAGTCACTGGGATTCTCATTTAAAGATGACCTCATATTAGAAAAACACATTCTAACGAATCCTGTATGCCCATTCTCTTACTTGTAGTAAAGTCAATGTAAGAAAACTTTTGCCATTTTAACCATGTTTAAGCACACATTCAGCATGTAGGGCAGTCACCGGCGCTACCATTTTTGGAAAAATGTAACACCTCAAAACAGAAATTCCAAATGCCAACCAAACCCACTGTCCTCAAACAGAGTCTGACTCCCACAACCCTCTATACGAGGGTGGATCTGCGTACAGTGTTTATAAGACTTCAATCTTTACCGAAACCAACTCAGCCATGTTTTCGTGATCTGAGCAGCTAGTAGATCTGAACCACTGACCTTACAGTTAGCAGCCTAGTGTCTAACCATTGTGTCCATCGCAAATGTATTGTTGTTGTTGGGTGGCCTTGAGCCTGTTCCTTCTCCCAGCAACCTTACAGATGACAACATGAGACACTGCCTAGCCCTGCACCAGCCTCACAGCCTTGTGTCTGAGCCTATTGTTGCAGCTACGCTGTCAACCCCTCTGCCGGGGAGTCGCCCTCCCTTTCAGTGACACTTTGTCCATCAACTATGAAGCCCTTTCCGAGACCAGTCCCCTCTGAGAACATGTCCAGAGGACATGAGATGAAGTCTCACCCTTCTCCGTTCTAGTGTCTAAGGAGCATAATGGTTGTACTTCTTCCAAGACAGTTTTGTCTGTTCTTCTGGAAGTCCCTGGTACTTTCAGCATTCTTTGTCAACACCGTAATCCAAATGCACCCCATCTTTTCCCGTCTTGCTTATTCATTGTCCCGCCTTCCCATGACCACGACGTTCTGGGAAACCACAGATGAACTGTGTCTGCACATTTTCTAAGGAGTCCCTGTCACGCAGTGGGTGATGTGTATGCTGTTCACTGAAAGTGCAGGCATCCACATCCACCAACCACTCTGCAGCGGAAACATGAGGTTCTCGGCTTCCATCCCGATTTACAGCCATGGGAACCCTGTGAAGTGGTTCTTTAAGGGCTCTAGGAGTCAGAAGCGTCTCAGAGGCAGCACGCTTATGTCTTTTCCAATAGTTGGGTTTTCATATGCCCTGGGTCTAGTTTTTCATAGGCACTGAGTCAGACGCTGTTGTTTTCTGAGTGACTTTGCTCAGGAGGCTATCGCAGGTATCAGAATATCACTTCTGGTTCCAGATGAGGACAGACCACTTTTCATTGTCTACGATTGCATTTACGGACTTGTGTTGTTTCCACCTTTGGGCCAGTGTGAGTAGCGTGTCAGTAAACATTGGTGCACAGGTACCTGTTTATATTCCTGCTTTCAGTTATTCCAACTATATACCCAGGTGTGGAATCGCTGGCTCATCATGAAGGTCTACATTTAACATGCATAGAATCGTTATCATTTCCTTTTTCAAATGTTTGCTGGAATTCATCAGTGTAACCATCTGGGCTGATGCTTTCTGACTTGGACAGTGCTTAATTATTAATGTAATGTCTTTAATAAAAGTGTGCCTCTTCACCACTTGTATATCCACATAGGCGTATGAAGGGCAGAGTATGGGGTTCAACCAATGGCCCATTTCATCCACATCCTGGACATTAAGGTGCCTTGGCATATTAAGCACTGAGTTCCGTGAAAGTCAACGTCTGATGTAATTTCTCGTTGAGACCCATACCTATTGCGCTGAGTCATAGGCACGGAGGGGACTGGGTGCTCGCTGTGAGGGCTGCTGTGAAAATGGCTAGAAGTCAGCCCGTGTTTCATGGTTATTGGAGCCAGGGGCACGGATGGTTTCAAATCTCTCACAAGTCCTGCTCTTCACCTCGCTTTCAGCTTTGGGACGCCTGCCTGTATTTCTCCCAGGGCAGGATTTGTGTCTTGCAGCGTGTTCCACCCTAATCTCCTGAGTTTTCAAAGAGAATGTGACTCTCAATCATGATCTGATAAAACATACAAAACATCCTGTTAAATGTACTATAAGTCTAAACATAAATAGCAAGCCTTTATGGCTTCTATCAAAACAAAAGGAGGGTTGGGGGAGGGACTGGAGCAGCATCTCTTTGCGACCTTGGGATATACCAACATACATATGCACATGCGTATCTATAGAATAATTTAAAGTGTTATATATTTCGAAAGTGAAGAAATGAATGCCATAAGATGAACAATGCCTACTCTTTCAAAAACACCATAAAGAAGATGAGCACGTCAACTTTGGACTAGAAGAAAACACCCGGGACATGCATGTCTGAGGAAGCATTTTAATTCAGCGTATCAGAGGGCGTCCAAGAATTTGTGGAACAATTCCATAACATTTTAATTGCATTTGTCCACAAAATTTTTGAAGCCCTCACATATATTTTTAAAAGAAGAAAACTCTTAAAATTCATTTACAAACAAAGATGACATTATCTTTTTTAAAAATGACACAATGTTCGGACAGGTGCTCTATAAACGAATGCCCCCTGGTCCCTGAAAGGGGCAGCTCATCATTGTTCGATCTCAGAGAAAGCAGATTAAAGCCAGAATGAGGCTGCACTCAATACCCAGGGGCACGGCTAACAACAACACTTGTTGAAAATACATACCTGTAAAAGTGTACCTGTTATGAAATTTAAACTGTATATTTATGACAAGCTGATGCAGGAGTAGGTATGAAAGTTACCTATTATCAAGGGCTCTTTAGAGTCAGTCTCAAGAAACCCAGACTCCCCTTGAAGCTATTCCAACTCACAGTAGCCATATCGGACAGGGTAGAACTGGCCTTTGGTATTTCTGAGACTGCACTCTGTATGGAAGGCAAAAGCTTCATATTTTTCCCATGGTTTTCCTTAGTGGTTTCTAACTGCTGACCTTGCAGTTAGGTAGTAATGTCACCCCCACACTCTCAGGCTCCCTTTTAGATTTGTAGCAGTTGATTTATAAAAGGGTGAAGGAGGAGGCATCCGAGGAAGCAGGAGCCTCACAGGAGAACAAGGCTGTCTCCTAGGAGCATCCCCTCGGCCTTCAAGTACATCCCCTAGTGAGGGAGCTCAAGACAGCAAGGTGGCTGGCACAGGGAGGGAGAGGCTTCCGCCAGAGTGCAAACAAGACTCCATTTCGTTTTGTTTACTGCTTATTCTGAACAAACTTATTTTGAACTAACTTTCAAAAGTCACCCAAGCCTCCACCCCTCCGGAACCCTGTGGGTGCCTCTCATTTGTTCCCCCCACCCCCCACCTGCTCACAGGTATCACTCCAAGTATGCATGCCCTGAGCTGTTATCACATTGTGCATCCTGTTTCTGGGTGTCTCATCCTTGTCTGTTAAAGCATGGGTGTGTCTATGCCGGCCAGTCAGCACGCTCTGTCTGTAAATCCCTGGTTCCTCTGTATGGAAACTCTGAAAGTTTCCTTTCACTGCAGAACTTCCAAAGTGATGCCCAATCCTGGATTATTTTGTCCCTTCCACCAACTCTTGGCATTAACTTTAGCAGAAGCTCTGGTTTGCTATTTGATATACTCCCTATCCATCGCAGCAGCCACCTCTCCAGGATTCCTGAAAGACACTTCCAGGAGAAGACCAGTAGGATGAAAAGTGGCCCCTTCTCTGTAACCAGTGAGTGACCTTTATCACTCTAGGAGCGCTGGGGGTGTAGTGGTTTTGTGCTGGGCTGAGATCCACATGGCTGGCAGTTCAAAACCAGCAGCTTCACAGGAGGAGGACTGGACTTTCTACTCCCATAAACAGTTACAGTCTCAGAAACAAACCCACAGAGGGTCACTAGGAGTTGGTATTGACTCAGTGGCAGTGACTTTGGTTTGGGTTTTATTTCTCCACTCCACCTCCTATTCTAATTTTTCCTCCTGACTTCTTTGCTGGCTTTGTCAGCTTTTATGGTGGCATGACTGTGGGGGCCCTGAATGCTTCTGCCAACACAGGCTAATATTCCTATGTCCTCCATTCACTGTCCAAACTCGATCACGGGATGTCAACAGAGGGATGTTGTCGCTCTTCTCCTTTTCAGAATCAATCATTCTTCTTCACAAGGCTACAACCTCCCGTAATCATTTCAGATCAGAATCCTATCCCAACATCTTAGGGAACAGCTTCCCATTCTTATAAAGTGTTCTCTTTCAGTTGCCATTTCATCAGTGGCTTTTGCCAGTCGGCTTTTGCTTGTTTCTCAAAGTAAACTTGGCTGGTGGTGTGGTACATGACAGCCAGTGGGGCCATGGCCAAGGATCCGCCTCACATCTCTGATAGCAGAAGGCTCTTGGTATGAATGAGGTTACGTAGAACCTTGTGCTTATGGATAAAGCAGCACTCTTACCGCCCTTCTTGCGGGGGCCTGCCTTCCGTCCGCTGAGTAAGAAAGGAAATTCACACTTACCTCGGAATTCGAGATGTCCATTGGGCTCTCTTTTGGGGCCAGCACTAGAGTGGCCTATGCTGATGGCACTGTGGCGATTTCTGGAACAGCAGATACTTGGTCATCCTTTGTAAATAAGATCTACGTTGCTGAACCCATGCATGATCTCATCGTTGCTGCCTCCATGGTCAGTTGACTCATGAGTCCAATGTGTTGGTGCTGATGTGGCCAAGATAGCGCTGGCTGTCATTACTGGCTGAGTATTTTGCTTACTTGGCTGTTCACTACATTTCTTTGAGGGATGTTCTCCTATAGATCAATATTCAATGTAAAATTTCCTCACTCCTTGTTCCTATTCATATATCCACGCACAATAGAAAATCATGGTGAGAATACAGAGCAACTAAAATAGTTATGCCTAGCTAGTGGGAGGAAATAATAAAGGGGTGCATGCTCTTTGGAAAAGAACATGGCAGTGACTTGTCAAGCAATTGTATATGTATCCTATAATCAATTCTATACCAAACGTGAGATAAGTTAAAGCATATATTCACAAAATGAGAAACAAGAATACTCACAGGTGATTTACCCCTAGAACCCAGTAATGACAAAGAACCTGTGTGTGGTCGTTACATTATCTTATGTCAACTTGAGGATATTGATAGTGAAGGGTTGGAGTCTAGCCTGTCAATCAGGTCACAGCCCGATTGACTCCTCTTTGTGGGCCTGTGTGATCTTCTCCTGATGATTCAGGGAACTTCCTCTTTCTCCCCTGAGGTGGACCCCACACTCTCTCTCTTTTCCTTCCTGTTGAGGAGATGCTTAGAACTGGAGGAGTCATGTGAAGATTCATCCACCACCACTGGATCCACAAGACTTTCCACCCACCGGACTGTGATCACCTGCTTCACTGCATGTGCCGCGTGAGTCTGAGAGGAATTTAAGGACTAGTGTCAGACATAGGGGCTAATATCGGACTTATGGACTTGATATGGACTGAGCTGAGATATTTTCTCAATATACAATTCCTCTTTATATAAACTTATCATACACACACGAGTGTCTCTGGGTTTGTTTTCCTAGTCAGTCCAGACTAACACACTGTCCATCTGTAAATAGAAAATGCAGAAGAAGCAATAGTGGTAAAGTAATAGAATGGAGCATTAATTTATGAATAAGAAAGAAGCAGATCTCTGACACTCCCAGGAAGGATTAATCTCTCTAATGTTAAGGTAAGTGAAATAAACCTGGCTTCTGAGTCTGTCCTGCACCATCTGTGTAAATCAAGTCTATTGTTGGGCAGAATATCTATGATGACTGAACTCAGAGGAGAAGGCTCATCAGAAGGTTGAGGACAGGATTTCACAAAGCAAGTTTGTGGAATTTTGAAATTCTTTCACATTTTCATAGAAGCATTTACCATAGTGAATGCATTTTAGTATTGTAAGACAATTGAAATCTGCTTTTGTGTATGCAAAAGATAGTATCTGAGCATGTTTTCCCTCTAAAAAGAAAATAGATATATAATAGATATATTATTATATGTAATATATAACATAGCTCTCGATATCTATAATTAAAGACATGTAATTACTCTTTGATATAAAGCTCTCTTGCACACATATCAGTGCCTCCAGGATTGTTTCTCTAGTCAACCCAGACTGACACAGTGTGTGTCCATAAACAGAAAGTGCAGAAGTGTATGTAAGTCTATAGTTATATATATGATCTATATATGATATATTATTCTTAACTTGACTTTTCATTTTCTGGGATATTCTTGATTTTCCCTTTCTGAGATTTTTCTCTTCGAACTCAAATATCTGTTGTTGTTTTTGTTAGAACCTATCAAGTAGGTACCATGTCATAGGGACCTTATATACAACAGAACTCAGCACTGCCCCATTCTGTGCCATCCCCACAATTGTTATGATGCCTGAGCCCCTGGTTCTCCCCACTGTCAATCCATCTTGCCGAGGGTCTTCTGTTCCCTTACTGTCTACTTTACCGAAGTGGGATGTCCTTTTTCCAGGGATTCGTCTTTCCTGATAACATGGCTAAGCACACGAGGCAATTCCAGAGAGCAGTCTAGTTGTGCTTCCTCCCAGACCAATTTGCTTTTTCTTCTAAGGATCTCATGGTACCTTGAATCTTTTCAACAGCACCATAATTCAAATGCATCAAGTCTTCTTCTTCTTGCTCACTGTCCAATTTCCCCGTGCCTATGAGGTGGTGGAAAGTATCGCGGTGGAGGGGCAGTGGAAAGAGGACAGCTCTCAGCAAGATGGAGGGACAGGCTGGCTGCCACAGCTGGCTCAGGCACAGGAACCTTGTGAGGATGGTGCTGGTCCCGGCAGGGGGTCCTCTGCTGTTCACAGGGTCGCCCTGGGCTGCAATGAACTTGGTGGCAGTTAACAACAATAAGGTGATATGGTGCATTACAAGTTGGGCTGCTAACTGGAAGGTGAGCTGTTTAAACCACCAGTTGCTCCACTGTAGAAATGTGAGGCTTTCTAGTTACCACCTAGAAAACCCAAAAGGGCGATTCTCCTCTGTCCTATAAGGTCCCATGATTCAGGTTTAGCTTAATGGCGGTGAGTGAGTAACATCTAGTTGACACAAAAACCCAACCTTTACTACATTGACTTTTTCCTGCCAGGATCAAGCTGTGCAGCCTAAATTATGATCCTGTCTACCTCGGAACGTCGCCATTTTTGCCTGACTTAATCTTTCTTTCCAGTTTTCACTGTGACTGAAATGCAAAGTTCAGAGTTAGGATCAATGTTGTTTATGCCTAGCTCTCAAACTCACTTGTTTAAGCTTGCTCAAACTCCTGGTGAGTCAGTCAAGTGGTGCCTATGCAAGATGACAATGCAAGAATCTGAGCCCCAGGGCCAGTGGGAATTCAATGGCTTCCTGTGTTTGAAACGTCAGGGTTGCGCAGAGGATGGAAACAAAGACAAGCACCTGGCTGCTTTCGGAGGCATGCCCCCCCCCCCCCAAGCTCTGCCATTCCGGCAAGGGGAGCTGGAGTCAGGGCATAAGGACATGAAGGGGTGGGAGACCATCATGACTTACCATTGTGCATCCTGGGAAAATTTATGCCAACTATTTGGTTTCATCACTTGTGGAACAGAATACCTATATTGCACAGATCTCAACATGACTTTTATAAATCACGTTGCATAAGATCCAAATTTTTAACTATCAACCTATCTGCCCTTTGGAATAGACAAAATCGTCGTGATAGGAAAGTCTTGGAGTTGGCTCAGGTGTGCTCTCAGCTCAAGAGTCAGGAATGTGAGATGCCCCGCTCGCTTCTTCCAAACCAAATTCTTGGTTGTATGTTTTCACATTGGACTGTCTAGAACAATGAACGTCTTCTGCAGATCCCAGAAACAATAATCGGCACTCTCACTGGAGTATTTGAAAATGTGCCTGAGTTAAAGGCTGTTCCTCTTACTCAAAGATAGGGTAAGCGGCTATTTACTGTAAGGACTCAGCGAGAGCACCCATCCCGTCAATGGACAGGTGAGCTAGGTCAGTAGTAACATATTTGTGATCAGGGGACTCTACCAATGGTTTGGTCGCTGGACAAAATCGGGGTCACCCATAGGCCTTACTTCATTTGCTTCCCACCCCGTCCCTCAGTGTTCAATGCCCAATATTTTGAATGGCAAAATTTTATTAATTTGGCAATTAATTGTTTTCCAGATGAGAGGGTATTTCATTTTACTCCATCTTGAATGGAAGATTTTCTTTAGCTTTTTAAAAACAATATCGCTTTATTGGGTGCTCCTACAACTCCTAGGTGCTGTGCTCTCCCAGAATGAACAATGAGCTACATAAGCATAGGGGAAAGGATGATTAATGGGTAACGTAAATACGTCATGGTCCAGGCAAACACAGTCCACTTCTGGACACATACAAGGACACGTGGTGGCTAGAGACTATTTGATCTTGTCTGACTAACCACTGCAATGACACCCAGGTTTATGTGGATTTAGGGCATCTCAGTTTTATATAAAAATTGCATACAATTATTAGGAAAAAATTAAACAATCCTTAACTAGAAATACTAGAAGAGCTACTATGCTTCTTCAAATATATTTTCTGTGTGTTTCTAAGTTTATGTAGTCCCTTATCCCCAAAGGTACCACTGACACAAAATCCCTGAGTTTAACCCCACCCACTCCACCCTGATAGAAACCCTGGGGGTACATCTGCAATCAAGCCTCTGGGTGTCTGTGGACCCGTTAGTGTTTTCAGGACTGACTCAGGAGCTGGCAAGGCTCCCTCTAGTAAGTCAGTCAACACTGCGAGGGCAGCTGAATGAGGCTTGCAAAGGCAGCAGCTGACAATGCAGGAAGGTCTGGTCATTCACCTTCCGTTAAAGGCAAATAGCAAAGCCTATTCTACATTGTAAGCTAAATTAAACTGTACAATTTCTCCTGCTAAGATTTAAAAATGGAGACCTTTGAAAGATTACAGTGAAGTCTTTGGAAATGTCAGAAAGGCATTTTCTTTTCTTTGCTGGATTTACATAAAAGGAAAGTACACGTAGATCATTCAGCATCAAAGATTGCAGTCGAAACCGGAGAATGGATCCCAGTAACAATGACTGCACATCAACAAATGGACCTTTTATATTTATTATCAAATTATGCAGCCTAAATGATACATTCTTTACCCAGCCGGCACCACACTCCACAAGACAGATTTTTATAGCTGTCAAGGAAACATGTAAAGAGAAGCCAAATGTGAAATGATCTTTGCTTGCTTTACACTTTAAGCAGGACAAAAGAAATAACAGATTGGGCAATTTATTGGAGTAATAGACGCTAATATTTATTTAACTGTTAAGGAAAGAAATAAAATGCTTACGTCTGAAAAATGAGAGAGTAATGTTAGACCCCTTGGTTTTTAGTTGGAAAAATTAAGGAATCAACTCATTATATGTAATTGCTTTATAACGTTTATTATTTTTGAAGTCTAGGGATCCAACCCTGAGTCTGCATGTAATTTATACAGTGTTATTGAAGTGGGTCAAAATAATGTATTTATTTTTAGATTAAATTAGCTACTCTAGTTATTGGGGGGGTTTCTCATCCCTGGACGTGAATAAAAGTGAAATCTAGAGGGCCATGTATTTCCCAAAGAAAAAGAACAAGTTCTTTAAAGATCTACCCATCTCTTGAGAAAGGGAGAGTCTAAAGGAATTCAGGGAATGTTCTATTTAACCTGCAAGTATTTCAAGGACAACAAAGTCACAGGCATTGACAATAAGGTTCTCCTCTAGGAGAGGGAGGAAGATTTTAAAGCTTCTGTGGAATTATCGCGTTGATTGATGTCCTTTGGAGATGTGTAAAACCAAAGCATCAAACAACATCCAGGCAACATGAAAAGCTGCCACAAACACTTTGATATAGGTATAAATAAGGCAGGTAAACACTGTGATCAATAAGATTCATTTGGATTTATATGCACATTTTTATGTCGTCATCAACTTTTAATTAAAAATCACCACAAAATCAATAGAACATAGGGAATAATTATTGGGTGAGGGGGGATAATGAGCAGCGTGTTTATGAGCACTGGAGATCCCGAAGAAAGCAAAGGGAAGGAGAATATGCCTTCCGGAGGCCAGCGCCCTCTCTGTGCCTAGCCCTCACACCTCCTATGCAATGGCTAAATAGCCCATTTAGGGAATTGCTTTATGGAAGCTTGCAATTCCAGTCAAGGATTTACTGTCTTGCAGGCCCGAGGAAATGAATTACCTTATAATACCCTGGGAGAGAATTTGTATTCTTACTGATATTGTTTTGGCTTTTTTTGTTTGCTTGTTTTGTTTTTACCTCGGGAATAAAATGGGCATCCAACCATACAGAGTTACCACATTGAAGCAAGTCAAAGAGTCAATGTGATGGTGGCCATCAAAAAGAAATGACAGCCTGGTCACAGGTATATGACTCTCAATCATACCTGTATTGTGTCCATCCTTACTAACTTCACACTCATCCATAGCTATATTGTGCCCATCCACACCTGTACTACATTTCCATCCACACACAGCACATCCATCCACCCCTTTCCAGTGTCCATCCACACCAGTTCCACATTCATCCACCCCTGCATTGCATCCATTCACACCTGTTCTGTGTCCACCAACACCATGCCGATACACACCTCCATTGTTTCCATTCACACTTGTACAGCATTCATCCACATATTTATGACATCCATCCACACCTGTATCCTGTCCATCTATACATGTACTGCATACAACCACACCTGGGCAGTATGCCTCCACACTGGTTCCCTAAACATTCACACTTGTACCATATATATCAACACAGGCACAAAGTACATTCACTCCTGCATCACATCTCTCCACACCTGTGAAACATCCATCCACAGCTGGGACGTGTCTAACTGCGCCTGTACCAAAAACAACCACACTCATACCATGTTCATCATCACTTGTGCCACATACACCCACACCTGTACCACACTTACTCACATCCGTGCAGTATCTAGGCACACTAGTGCCTAATACATTCATTCATATGTGTACCATATTTATCCGCATCTCGATCAAGTCCCTCCACATCTGTGCTACATCCATCCAATGCCTGCATCACATCCACCCACAGAGGCCAACAACTCCATCTGCTACTCTGGTGTCGTGTCACCTGAGCGTGATGCTATCTCTGATTTTTTTTAAATCATTTTATTAGGGGCTCATACAACTCATCACAATCCATACATGCATCAATTGTGTAAAGCACATTTGTACATCCATTGCCCTCATCATTCTCAAAACATTTGCTCTCCACTTAAGCCCCTAGTATCCGCTCATTTTTCCCCTCCCTCCCTGCTTACCCCTCTGATTTTTAACTGTCCTGGTTGCTTCAGGGTCAGGAAGTGTCATGATTATACATACTTTACAAGGATACCAAATTTATAAATGGCATCAAAAATTTGAAGGTGCGCATGAATGAATATGGGTATGGGTATTTTTTCAGGTGAAATACTCATTTGGAAAAACAGTATTCACTGTTTAACGTATTGTGGTGGCAGATGGTTTATTTTCACACGTTCACAAAAGCAGATTTATCAAGTACAGAATGATTTCAACCAGATGATAGCCCATTCCTGAGCTTCCACCTTGAAGGAAAACAGCCCCACCATCCCTTTGTCTCTCACATACTATATGACAGCTTGTTTAGTGTGCTGGTGTGAGAGTGTGAATCCTAAGTTTCTGGCCTCTAATGGACATTAAAATTAACATCGGTTAATCTATTTATTTTCTCATCAACCCCAAATATATGCTGACTGGCTATTCACTCACATACTAGAGGGCTTCAAAAAATTCATGGAAGAATGCTATTATCTTTCAAGTCCATTTTTCCACAAACGTTTAAAACCTCTTAGTCATACCCTATACCCATTGCTCTTTAGTTGGCTTAAACTCCGAGTGACCCTAGAGGAGAGGGTGACCCCATCCCCTGAATGATTCCAAGGCTATATATGTGTAGACACAAACTATCTCATAATGAGCCCCAGTGGCATAGTGGTTATATGTTGGGCTGCTAACCACAGGTCAGCAGTTCTAAACCAGCAGAAGGTCCTCAGAAGCAAGGCAGATATATCTACTCCTGTAAAGAGTTACAGTCTAAAATGCTCACCAGTGTTACTGTGGTAGTTACATCATCTGCTGCCAATTTGAGAGTATTAAAAGTGAAGGGGTGGAGTTTAGCCTGCCAATCAGATTGCTGCTTGATGACCTCATTAGGAAGTGCTAAGGAGATAAATAGCTCGCTGGAGCCAGGACAAGTACACTCCCTGCGAGTCATTTCTGTGAACAAGATACGTGGAGCCAAGCTAGAGCCTGGGAGCTAAAGGAGCCAAGTGGAGACCCCGGCCAGTGCTGAGATACTTACACGGCCACTGGATCCACAAGACTTTCCACCCACTGGCCCGTGATCTTCCTGCATTTGGCATCATTTCATGTGTTCTGTGAGTCTGAAGAAGACATTAGATTGGTAACAGACATATGGGCTAATATCAGATTTATGCATTTGATCTGGACTGCGCTGGGAGGCTTTCTCAATATTCAGTGGATCTTATATATAAAGCTCTTTCTTATACACATATGAGTTTCTGTGAATTTGTTTCTCTTGTCAACCCAGACGAACACAGGGACCTGTCGTATAGGCTCACTGTGAGCATCAACTCCATGGCAATACATTTTTGGGGGAGTGGCTGGTAGGCTCAAGTGGGTAACCATTCTATTAACAGCCAAGCACTTAAATGTGGCAACACCAGTCCTCCTTCCGACACATGTCTGACTAGCAGTTGAAGATTGGTCCTGCCCATGGAGCCAGGTGATTCCGATGTAAGACAATCGACTACAACCCGTAGTGGGAGGAGTCCTTGTGAACAGATGGGATTTTGCCTCATGGAGGCAGCTGGGGCATTTGAGAGGGAAGCATTCCAGAAGTGGCCACTCGGTGTGCAGTCTAGAGGTGAGAGAGTCTATGACAGTCATTCCTCTTCGCCATAAGGTGTGTGTGGTTACTTGTGGCTGTCGTGAGAGGTGACGCAGCAGATGAAGAATAAGGTCTCTTGCCTCTACACTGCGTGCTGCTGTGGGACACCTGAGAAAAACAGGGTCTCTGAAAAGATATTTCAGTTCAAACAAAAATACACATCAGCAATGTGCAAGCCCATTTTCAGGCAAATTCACAAACAGTGCGGTAGCTGGTCAACTGTCTCACATGCATCATTGGATTTTTCTTTCTTTCTCATTGTTTTGATTTTCTCTGTTACAAACCTAGAATTCATAGCTTCCATTAAAGACTTTGCACCTACTGACTGAAGTATTAAAATGTATTTGCTGGCAAAGGGAAGAGAAGCTACTCAGGAGCCCTGGCTCAGCCCTGAGCAGATGCAGATCTTGTTAGAAAGCCAGAAGCAAAGCACATTTGGAGCCCTGGGAGCGATTTGCAGCACCAGGTTTTATTTTTGGGATTTTCAGGTGAGTGTCTTCCCTTTTGGGGACCTCAAGTGCTTCCATTGCTGGGGACACTACAAACAGCAAGGTCCTGGCAATCTCAAAATGGGATTTGCCTTCATGCTTGTGAAGTGTGGTTCACACAGGTGCACTGTGGGAAAGGTCCCTAAACCAGGGTTTCCATTCACAACCAATGGCTCTCTCCTGCTGCTGCATTCCTTTCCAGGAAGTTGGTTCTGCTGTCACCTTATGATTCCACAGTCTTCTGCCTGCCTCGTTTTAGAGCATTAATTGTAATTCAAGTGGGGACTCCTACACTGCACATGCCTCACTCTAAAGACACCCTCCCTCAAATATGCATGCTGGTAAAATTGGCATGGTTACCAGCAAGCTAATCCTTCACTCTGTTAAGGTTCAGCTTATCCGTCATGGCTTATGAAAAGCATCCCCTTCACTTGATAAGAAGAATAGAAATAGTTTGATTTGAATACATTTGGACCTACTAATGTTAATTCATTGTCAAAAAGAAGTTTCAGAGATTGTTTTACAATTTGAATTGGGTTAAGTTTTAAATACAGCAGCAGTTCCCAGGAAGCAATAAAGCCATTTTCTAGGCCTCCGTTGAAAATCCTCACAGCCTCATCTAAATTCAGGAGGATGATGGGGCTGGGCGTTGGCATCAGGTAGGAGCGGGTTTCTCTTGTGCATAAGTTGCCCTGGCATGGTTTGCGGGGTGAGGCTCTGGCCTTTGGAATATCAATTCCGCATCTCACACAAGCCTTTTGCTCTTCGCATCAGTGAGAGGTTGCAGGCATCCACCTCTGGTTCCAGGGCCTCTGGATGAAAGTAAGAAGGGGTGTTCCTGTTGCTGTCACGCAGTTAATTGCTTTCAGGAAAGAAAAGTGATATAATGCAATGATGTGTGTGTGTGTGTGTTGCTTCATACTTTGAAAGAAGCAGTCTGAAAGGTTTGAGACAGCCAGTCTTCATTTCATAAATAACACAAGTGAGTGGCTTTGACAAATAGGAGTATATTTCCTCACAGTTTGCTACTGCTGTCAGTTGTTGAATCTCTGCTGACTCCTGGCGACCCCATGCACAACAGAAGGAAACACCTGCCAGCCCCGTGCCATCCTCACAATCACATCTATGTCTGAGTCCATTGTTCCAGCTACTGCCAGTCCATCTTGTTGTAGGTCTTCTTCCTTCTTAGATCACCATCTACTTTACTGAGCATCACCTAAATGTGACCTGGAGACGGCGTTGAGATACGGATTCTGATTCATTATATCGAGGTTGGAAATGCAAATCCTCACCAAGTTGTCCCACCACAAGGAAATGGTTCAAAGTCCTGCCTCTAAGAGACCCACTACCACACACTCAGTGAGTGGGGACCTAACGGGTCTCACACCAACTAACACGGAACCGTGACCTACCAATCTAAAGAATTGAAACTAAAGTCTACAATCTGAGAGACTTTCAGCTTGGTGGAATCAAGGGCTATCTTCTTCTGCGGCTCCTTTTGCTTCTCTGCTAGATCCTTGTTCGCATATTGGTATTAACAAACACTTCTTAAATGGTGGATAGTTGATATTGGAAGAATATTTTATTTCACACACACACACATCTCTGTAGAGGAGTGGCATTGATTTTTTTTTCTCCCTCTAAACATTTATCGGTCAAGCATCTACTGTGCCTAGCTCGGACAGAATCTGGAGAAATCAGAGAGAACAAGCTAAGCACAGACCATGTTATCTGGAAGTGTTATCAGATGGGAGTGGGAGACAAAGAGGAAGCTAGTCACCATCTTTATCTTGTGGTGCAATGGTTTAGCACTCAGCGAGAAGGTGGGCAGTTTGAACCACTCAACAGCTCACCCAGAGGAAGCTCTTCCTCCTTCATGATCTCAGTCAACAAAGGCCCGCGGGGCAGATCTACACCCTCACCCTAGATCATCATAAACCACAGGTGACTGAACTGCTCCAAACAACATCTTTATGTGAAAACACTTCTTTTGGACTATTATTCACAAACATTCCTTCACAGTCTGAAGAACAGAGTGTTTGTTAGCGGGAGTGTGGTCCATATGCTCTTAGAATTCCCCCTTTTAAACAGTTTTATCGGCATATTATCCACATATGATATAATCTAATAATTTAATAACATCAAGAAGAGTTGTATAACCATTACCACAAACAACTTTAGGACATTTTCCTTATACTCATTATGAGCTCCCGATTTCCCCTATACTTCCTCTGCTGTACCCCCAATAAACCTTTTATCAAGTTTCTGTCTCTATAGATTTACCTATGTTTATTTCATGTACAGAAAAACATACACACACTCACAAAACACTAACACCTATAAGAAAGTAAAACAGAAAAATCTCAATGGAAAAGAGAGTAGAAAATATTAACAATTAGAATAGTTTCAAATGGGTCAAAAGGGAGATCAAACAATAAGGTGTTAAATTTTAACATACCTACATCTGCCATAATCCACTTTCCAACGCACTCTGCATAACAAGGCTATTCATCACTGATTCGCTTATATATTCAGAAACACATTCTAATGAAAAAAGTAATAGTCTGGATCATATTGTCTTCCCCCAAAAGACTCCTGTTCCTATGGATATAAATCGTCTTAGTTATCAAAGAGCTGACTATGCAGAGAGACACACAAGGTAAGTAAGACGAGGCAAACGCAGACACCACTGCATTTGCAGGAGTCCGAGGTTTGTAGACTACTTGAAGCCAACGTTGCCCAGATACAAACAGAGTAGGAAAAAGAAGGAGCAATTGTCTGAAAGGTGAACCAATAAAAACTCTCTGCATCACGTGACAATTCCATGGCACCTTACAACAAGACCAGCAGTTGAAATAGACAACAGGGACCTCCCTCAAAAGTCATACTCTACATTTGGACATCTAGCTTTCTGATCAGTGAGACGATCCATTTCAGTCCTTGCACCCACCCACTTGTGCTACTTTTTGTTAAGTAGCATGGCATACTGAAGCCAATAGGGAATTAAGACTGTGAAAGGTTAACACTCCCTGGGGTTCCATTTCTAGGTTTCCATTTATAGCAGGATCCATACAGGACTGACCAACTGAAGTAGGAGAGCTTGTGGATTCTGAATTGGATGGTCATAGTGAAAGGCAGGACAATTAAACAACATTGTCAAGATCATCTTAAAATGTGGCAAGACAAGGAAAGGAAAATTAGAATGGCTGCAAAGTGTTGTTTTAATAAAGTCTAAAGAGGAAGCATATAGATCTATCCCACACAAGATCCAGGAATTTAGAGAGAAAATCAAGAGTCCTTCTCAAAGGACAGCAGTAAGTGATGATGACTTTCAAGTGGTGCTGGAATCCAGTTCAATGTTTAGGTTGTTTTCAATGAGAAAATTAATTCTCAATTAATGAGAGAGAGAAATTATCTGTATATACATATATTCTCAAGTCTCACAAAATAGATTCCACTGCATAGTATGATCCCATGTAACAAAGTGGAACTGTCCCGTGGGATTCGAAGGTTGTAATCTTTATGGAAGGGGACTGCCACATCTTTCTCCCGTGGAGCAATGGTTGAGTTCAAAACACTGATCCTCAGTTACCAGCTGAGCACTTACCCACTGCACCCCCAGGGCACCCAGATCTTCAATTAGAGAGAGAACAGTGTTAGGGGAAAACCTGTTTATGAACATTCCAAATATTACTTCTGAAGAAGACAAAAATATCTTGCTAAGTTCGGAGAAAAATGCGAGTGGCGACTCTGGATCAGAAGCTCCTTGTTGTGTAGCTGTAGAAACCACAGGTCTGAATGATGGAGTGACTGACCGGTCCGGGTCCTGTGGGAGGAAGGAGCACACCTGCACCTGCAGGCACGGAGCTCAGAGAGCGTTTCTTCCCAGTGAATTACCTGCAAAGCCCCCCAGGAAACCACATTCTAGTTTTGCTGAAAGGGAATCCCATTGAATCTTGGGACAGGGCCCATGCTGCAGAAAATACTTTCCAGGACTGCCTTTGGGACCAGGTGGAAGTACAAGGGGGCTTCAAAGCTTGTGGGTAAAGTTCACTGCCCTGTAAGTCATTGTTCCCATGAAACCCTCTCAGAGCCTACCTGTTGTTGAATAGATTTAGTGGATACCCCAGGATTAGGCGGAGATCACATGCATCCACCCAAATGGCTCTATTTAACTTTTTTGTTTTCCAGAGTAACTACAAGGTCATTGCTACCTCAATCTTCCACACATGGCGCTCCCGCTTCCCTGACTACAGGACTAGATTAAGGAATGGGGAATGGACATTTGTCTGCAATCAGGTTAATCAATACTCCTACTCTTCAGTCGTGGCGATTGTCTTGAGGGTGGACAGATAATCCAAGCTTGATTAATCTGCATGCTTCTCCAGAGTTACTCTAATCATACTCAGGAGGAGGAAGTTTCATTCCTTCTCAAGTCATGAAGCTTAAAGACTTGAGTCTGGAAGGTGGAAATGACCAAATGTCCACCATGTGGCTATGGTAGGCAGGAAAGATAGAGCCAATGAATGGAAAGAGGTCAAGGGGAAAGATGGAGGAGTTACTGGAGGTGGCATGGCATGGAGTCCCTGGATGAAACTGTCTCCAGCTATATAGCTATGTACTTCTTCACTATTTGACTTAGCGACTTTCTAGTTAAACCTAAGAAGTTCGAGTTATGTTTTTCATCAACTAAAGCAGTATGTGCTGTATATTATTATTGATAAGAAAATAAATAACTTCTATATTCCTATAGTAACTCTGAATTTATGGTTGACACTGTGAAAATTGTATGCCATTAACCTTTACTTAAACCTAATTATATATATATATATATTTACTGTGATGCTATACAGGGTTTCTAAGGCTGCAATTATTTATGGGAGCAGGCAAATTTATCTTTCTCCCTAAGAGAAAACCAGTGGGTCTGAACCAGCAACCTTGTGGACAGCATCCAATTCTACCCCAGCAATGCCACCAGAACTCATTTTACCTTTTGTAATGATGTATACTTTATCACTCATTGCCATCAAGCTGATTCCACAGGGCAGAACTGCCCCCCATGAGTTTCAAACACTGTAAATCTTTACAGGAGAAGAAGGACTCACCTTTCTCTCATGAAGTGGCCGGTGGTTTTGAACTGCTGACCTTGTGGTTAGCAGCCCAGTGAAACTCGCTACATCACCCAGACTCCTTAGTTACTGTACAGTTTACCATATATCTTCAGAAGGAATATTGAGAAGACAGACGCTTATAGGAATTAAGAGACCTGTGAATTGTACTCATGACTTGAAATCACGTAAGGCCCCCTCTTTTTATCTTAAATCCTTCAACTAGGAGGAAGACTTTCATGTGCCCAGTGAGAAGTTTGGTCTTTATGTGAAAAGCTAAATGAGACAAATCCTTGAAGGTATTTGGAGCATATCCTGGGCAGGAGATCTGAGTTCAGCATTGAGGGAGGAATAAGCATCACTTTCTGATTAGGACCATAATTATCACATTGCATGCCCTTACCTTTAGATCTCAAAGGGTTCTGTAGCTTACGGGTTCCTATTACTTCTGTATGTTAATGGATGAGAGAATTGGAATCATTAAATATTATCCAGTATGTAACTGAGCATTATTAACATAATGGAAGCAATATTGTTCTCCTGGGTGGGAAGTTCCTCCACTTCATACAGATATGCATCTACTCGTGTTTCTGTTGGTGACTCCAGGCTCTTTCAAGCATCTTTTGATTGAAAAGTCTTAGCCCAACCCTCTTTGTCATCAATGAGATTTGGGGAATTAAGTAAGTTATATCCCTTCATTAATTTTCATTCACAAAGGTATGACTGAGCTATAACCTTAGAGGTACTTGTCTGTTGTAACCTGTCACAGTGAGGCTTAATGTTGTTTAGACAAAAGAAATAGTTAACAGAAAAAAATAGTGTTTTATTTTCTTCAAAACAAGTCGTGTTTGAGCTTAATGGTTGTGAATAGCAGTTTGTTATAGAATTCTAATGGTTCGATTATAACAGCCATTTCTAAAGTGAATCACAGTTATTAGCATTTAAGGTATGGCACCAATTGTAGACTGTAACTGCTTACAGACATTCCTAAAACACTAATACATCTACATCGTATCTGGAACATGCTGTTGACTTAATATTTTAACGGGAGAAAAGATTCTCACAAACCTAAAGCAATTTTTTTTAAAGATGAGAAAGACTTCTGTGAGGACAAAGATCTTCCATTTGTTGTTTTGTGTCATCCAATTGCTTCCCACCCACAGGGGCTACTATAGCAGAGTAGACAGGTCCCTAGCTTTCCATGGGCTGTAAGCTTTCCAGAAGCCGATGGCCAGTTCTCTCTCCCACAAGGTCACCTGGTGTGTCAAACATCAAGGCTTCAGATGAGTTCATGTCAATTCTATCCCTTGTGAGGATTTGCATTGGATTCCAGATATTCCAACTCTATATCCAAATTTTAACAAGAACCTCAACTGTGCATAAGAACCACCTGATGCTGAAAATCAAGGCTATGTTGACAGACTCAGTCATATGGACCACATGAACTTCAGTCTTCAAGATCCTGAGACCACAAGAACTAGATGGGGCTCAGCTACCATGACCAATGTCTCTGAAAGAGAACACATTAGAAGGTCCCAGAGAAAGGGGGAGAAGACTGTGGAGCAAAACTCAAAGCTATAAAAACGATCGATCAGGGGAGGTAGTCTGCCAGAGCCAGGCAGAACTCTCAGGACTCTGGCCCTTAGTCTCCCTTAAGGGATAGAGTTGAACTCACCCTTGTGACTCAATTTTCAGCCAAATAATAGGTCTATAAAGGGAACCATGTCACTCGTGAGATGTGCACACCTGAGAAGAACCAAATTTTTAAGATCAAAAGGCTTTTATTTAAGAAGAAAGTTTAGAAAAGATGGAGGAATAGGAACAGAAACCAGGAAGGAGGTGGGGTAAGAGATGTTACATTGAAGAGATAACAGTCAATGTCATGAAAAAAATGAGCAAGGATTGTTGAATAGAAAGATGATCTGCTCTGTCACGCTCCAACCAATTCACAAAAAACGCAACCAAACAAACAATACTAATCACCCTAGGCTCTTGTTAAAACATAGAGTCTGATTCAGTATACCGTGTCTACTCGAGTATACGTCAATCCGAATATCAGCCGGGGCACCTAATTTTACCACAAAAACTGCATTTAAAAAATGTGCTGAAAAACTCGGCTTCTACACGAGTGTATACGGTAGGTGAGGTAGAAATCCAAATTCTCTGCAAGTGTTCAAAAAGGAGTGAACCGGCTCAAAGTCCTGCTTCAACCCACAGACATGTGGCCAGCAGTCAAGCGCTTGCCCATTGTGCTGCCTAAGCCTTTACCTTTACCTACTCACAGCAAAAGCTAGGACATCGCCACTGTTCAGAGAAGAGGGGCTGTGAGACTCCATCCAGTATGTTTTCCTTTGGGTGTGTTATATTCCATAAATAAAAGGGGGAAATAATCATATAAATACATAAAATTTAAATTTAGAAAAAGAGGAGGGTTACAGTCTTAAAATTTCTCCAAAATCCTTACGCATCAGCCCTACAGATAGGCCACATGGACATCAGTCTTCAAGACTCTGAGACGAGAAGAACTACATGATGTCCAGTTACGATCACCAGCTGCTCAGAAAGGAATCACAGTAGAGTCTCCTGAATAGAGTGAGAGAGGCAGTTCTTGTGGTCCATTATGTAGTCAGAGTAGTTATGTACAGGGGAAAAGTGAAAGCTGAAACTTACTTAAACCCTTCTGTGGCACACAAACTGGTTTCAAATGAACAAAACATACCTAAGTGAAAAATTAAAGTGAAAGAGAAAATGGTCATTTTCACCTTCAACCTCATAATCATTACTGAAATGTTTAAGTCTGTGAACATTTTAGAGCAAGCACATGTTTGGAAGACTAGACGATTTGAAATGAGAGTTCAGCCTTAAAGCTCTCTTTAACAATGTCTCATAGTCTCAATATTAAAAACGAATAGACGATGATGGCTTTTTGTCACATTTAATCAAGAGTTAAGCTAGAAAATTATCTCATCACAGCCTCTCCCTCCTCCATCTGCTCTCCTTGGAGATGTCTCAGTTCCCACAGTTACCCTGCATGATTTAAAATCGGGAAAGATTCACATCAGTGTTGTATCGGCACACAACATTACTCAATCTATATGCTGAGCAAATCGTCAAAGAAGCTGGATTCCATGGAGAACAATGTGGCATCAGGATTGGAGGAGGGATTGTTAACAACCTGCTAAATGCAGATGACACAAGCTTGCTGGCTGAAACTGAGGAGGACGTGAAGCACTTGCTGAAGAAGATCAAGGATTATAGCCTTCATATGGATTGTGGCTCAAAGTGAAGAAACCGAAGCCTTCACAGCCTGACCAAAAGGTACCATCATGATCCATGGAGAAAAGACTGACGCTGTCAAGGACTTTGGTCTTGCTTGGATGCATAAACAATGCTCCTGGAAGCAGCAGTTGGGAGAGGAAACAATGCATGGCATTAGGCAAATGTGCTGCCCAAGACCTCTTTAAAGTGATGAAAAGCAAAGGGGTTACTTTGAGGACTAAGGTGCATCTGGCCAATTCCATGGTGTTTTCATTTGCCTCATTTGAAAATGAACTTGGACGTTGAATAAGGAAGACAGAAGAAGAATCAATGGATTTGGATTATGGTGCTGGCAAATAATGTTCAAATATCATGGACTTCCAAAAGTACAAATAAATCTGTCTTGGAAGAATTAGAGCCAGCATGAGCTTAGAGGCAAGGATGGCTAGACTCTGTCTAATGTATATTGGGCATGCCAGGAGAGGCCTGTCCCTGAAGAAGGACATCCTGTTGGTAAAGTAGAAAGAGAGTTAAAAGGAAGGCCCTCCACAAGATGCATTAACACTGTGTGTAAAGATGAATTAATATTGTGGGTAAACACAAGAGCAATTGAAACCTAGTCCAGGACTGCGCAGTGTTTCATGTTATTGTAGCCTAACTACGAGTCTGTAACAAATCAATGATTCCTAACAACAGTCTGCTCAATCCATAATGGGAAGACCTGGAAGACATTCAGGACTAGGTTCCAGAATGACAAAATCAAGAAAAAATCCCAATCAAGCAAATATGACACTAAGCATGCACATGAATGTTTTGATTTCCCAGTGCAGGTAAAGTTACATTTTCACTAATCTGTAGTGTACTCAGGGTGCAATAGCAGGAGGAAAAAGTTTAAACTATTTGGAGAATGAGCAAAATGTGACACCAAGACACAAAGTGAGCACCTGCTGTTGGGGAAAAAAATATGGCACCGAGCGAGCTTTCAGGACACAGCCCCCCCCCCAAACCCCCCTTTGTTAAAAGGAAAACTCAAACAAACAGTCTCTGTCAAGTGCCATAAAACAAGCCTTGTCCATTCCCAAAGAAGAATGTCAACTTAGCACAACCTGGAGTGGGAAATGGCAGGCAGGTGTCCTGTTTGTTACACAGAAGACAGTGCTTTATACTGAGTGTTAGCCCAGACTTTAGGCTTTCTCCTTGAGCCAGTAGGTTCTTCCAAAAGTGACTAATTGCATGGCTGGTCAGACTTCTGCCAAGGAAATGATATGAAGGCATGTTTAGAATCTACCAGAAAATGTAGTTCTAATTAGAAAATTAAAAAAAAAAAAAGAAGAATGAGCATCTCTTTACACAAACCCAAATAGTCAAGGAAATTTAACATCTCACAATGAAAGGACAAATTATCAAAGCTTTGTCAAGTCAGGAGATATCACCCTTATTTGTGAGCAAATACAGATAGCAGGCATCATCTTCATTGATGCAAATGGCAGCTTGGAGAGCCTTTGCGGAAGAGGGGCCTTGTGGTGTGAAGGTCATGTTTCACGCTCATCCATTGGCCGATGTATTACTCAGGCAGGTCTCTACCTTGAAAATCTCAGAGTCCACAAGGGTAACATCTTCTGCTTTACATGGATTTGCTATTCAGCTGGAGCAGGCTGGTTTTAGAATGTGGGTCGGAATATCCACATCACTACTCATTCTTAGAATAGACTTGAAGCAATTTCTTATCTTGGCTGATGAGCGTATCTGCCCCCAAACCAAACTGCAGGAGCCCTTAGAAGCCTCTGTGGAAACCAACATTGCCAGCACTCCAAGTCACAATGGCAAGGTCAATGTCAATGAAAGGGAGAAGTTTGCATTTGTTGCCTGTTTTCTGTATAGTCTAGCTGCAGGTAAGGAATGCACAGCTGGGAATAATTAATCAACCTCTGAGCACCTCTTGTACTAGGCATGCTTGTTCATGCTGGGTATGTGATGATGGCCAGCTAAAGGAAGATTGTCTTTATGAAACTGTCCACAAAATCTCATTGTCCTTGAATCAATTCTAACTCACAGCTATGCTGTAGGATTAGTAGAATGCTTCATGGGAATTCAAAGGTGGTAAATCTTTATAGGAGAAGACTGCCTCATATTTCTCCCATGCAACAGGTTATAGGTTTGAACCACAGCCCTTGTGGTTAGTACAGTAACCTAATGTGTAGTAACCCACTGTGTTATGAAGGGTTTGCTAGAGAAAAATAAAACAGAATACTTATAATGATAGATAGATAGATAGATAGATAGATAGATAGATAGATAGATAAAAAG
Organism: Tenrec ecaudatus; assembly: GCF_050624435.1. Taxonomy (NCBI): domain Eukaryota; kingdom Metazoa; phylum Chordata; class Mammalia; order Afrosoricida; family Tenrecidae; genus Tenrec; species Tenrec ecaudatus. Next base: position 4,415,491 of record NC_134534.1, on the reverse strand, counting down.
ATTTAAGCAGCATGAAGGAATGTAAGAGCTGATTAGTCTTATACAGCAGAACAGAGGGCTCAGTTCAACTCACTTTTGTGGAGCAATTAATATCCTGAAAGTCCTCTAACTCAGGAGAACTGCTAGGTCCAAGGTCAAGGAATCAAACAGTGGAATTTTCCCTTGGGCTATGCAAGCAGTTCGCCCACAGGCATTAAACAACAGGACAAGTCACCAGCAGTCAGCAGCTAAGGAGCTTAGGGAAGTAAGATATTCAACTCAAGCAACACACAATGGCAGAATTCGCCAACCTTAAGCCCAAGTGATGTATATACCAGCAGCTTGGCGAAGCAGGTTTCAAAAGAGCCTCAAGCTCTAGGGCACGGGTTGGCTTTCCCATAGGTAGTGTAGATCACAAGTTGAGACTGAGAACAACTAAACCCATCACACTCTGGTCCAATCCCCGTAGACCAAGAGAGAGAGGGACAGAGCTTGCAAAGCCATTTATCTCCTTGCCCTCCAATCAAACTGTGACCCTATTAATCCCACTTGTTTCTATTGGCCAGGTTGGCCCAATAAACCTACCTATCACACTCACTGTGTACATTAGCACACTGTGGCACCAGGGTCCCTCTCTTACAGTTCAGTGGAGATTACATAAATTATATAGCTATATAAATTATACAGATAATTCAAAACAAAGAAAATTATTTTTGAACGCAGAAAATAAACGTGGCAGCATGGAGGAAGGTATCGAATGCTATTGGAACGCATAAAAGGAGTTCTGCTTTGGAGCTTAAGTGGAGCTGTGAATGATGGATGGGAGCTACTGAGATGGGGAGATTTACAGATCAAGGCCTGAAGAAAATGGGTTATTTATTCACTCCTCGTTTGTCAAATGGAGGTTCCTAATACACGAGGAAGTGTCATAAATGTCTTGTGGGGCTACAAAGGAGGTTGTACATAATGCTGGTTCTCCAGTGGCTTACGATTCAATGTGAAGGTTGGGTAATGTCATGATCATGATAAACTACAATGTGTGCTAAGCATCTTAGCAAGTGTTCAAGGTCATAATTACTCCTATCAATGTTCAGAGGGTGCAAACACATTTCCTGAAATACTCAAGTGTTTGATAAACAAATAACATATTTACTTTGCGATTGGACTCTCTAGCATAGCGGTTCTCAACCTGTGGGTCACGACCCCTTTGGGGGTCAAATGACCCTTTGACAGGGGTCACCCAATTCATAATAATAGCAAGAGATTACAGTTATGAAGTAGCAACAAAAATAATCTTATGGTTGGGGGGTCACCACAACATGGGGAACTGTATTAACGGGTCACGGCATTAGGAAGGTTGAGAGCCACTGCTTTAGTACAATTCAGCAGCGGCCCACCCACATTTCCAGAGAACTCACTGACCCTGAGCAGCCCTGCCCACTGCAAGGCTCTACAAACACCACTCAATTTATACAGAGGAAAGCTCATCGTCAAGCACACCTATTGAGATCGGCGCAGAGTGGGGAGTGGGATAGGGACTAGTACTGCCTCCTGAGTAGCCAGCCCTTAGTCCTGTCTGGACCTGGGGTCAATAATGATAATGGAGAGATGTGCATCTTTAGGGGGGAAATTCTGTTTATTGTTTTTAACACCATACTACGAACTGAGTGAAGGCTGACAGATCAGATCCGATTTTTATTCATACACATTTCTTTTCATGCCACTGATTGCAATCTCCACAGTGCAATATTGATCCCACTTTCTTTTCACCTTCCTCTTTTTCCTAACCATGTTCAACTCTGTCCTAGAGTTTATGTTGCCATCTTGAATATGTAATTCTCTAATGTGTTACTGGTCTTCTTTATAGACCTATCAAATGATTGACTGATATTGGAGCCAGTGAGGTAAATTCATTTCCAGATGTGAAGGGCAACTTTGGTGGTTCCACCAGTCTCCATCCAGTCGACAATTTTTGAAAATTATTTTGAGTTTCTTTCTACACTTTTCCCACTTTATCCATTTATTCTAATATGCCTCTTTTCAGAGCAGAAGGCAATGATCCTTGGGCACCATCTAGATCTTCTGGTATTCATATTGCCTATTATTAGTCTATTGTACTAATTATCAGTTCTAATGTCAACTCTATATTGCTTTCCTTTAAATTCTCATAAACTACCAGTCCTAGGACCACCCAGAAGCAGCAATCTGCTGAAGAACATACTTTAATGACCTTCATTTTCCTTTGCTGTCTCACTTCTCAATTTTCTATTGCTGCTTCTTTAGATCACTTTAGAAATAAACCAGGCAAGACTTTGTCAACTGGTGTACTTATCGGCTACAACAATGACATAACTTTAACATCACCCACACATACAACACCCATCACTGTTAAAATGTTAATTACGCCATATGGAACCCTGGTGTTATAATGGTTAAAGGTTCGTTGTTAAGCAACCAGTTAGCAGTTTGTAAACACTTGGGAGAAAAGACATGATAGTTGAATTCAATAAAGATTACAGCCAGGAAGCTACTAGCTGCCCATGATATAAGCCATATATGCAAAATAAATGTTTTATGAATGAATTTGAGCTAGCATTTTATAGTGTAAAGCCTAATTTAAAAAAAACATGTAGTTCCTTTGATGTGGCCCTTCTCAATATGCTCCTTTTCAAAATGTCTGTTGTGTTCCCTGATATTTTGTACTTTATCTCTAGGTTCCAAAATCCGTTGAAATGGCTACCCAGAACTCAGAGATGATATTTATGATGAGGGTTAGTTAAGGAAGTTATCCAGTTGAAATCTAAGGAAGAAATGGTCAAGGGACAGTTGTTCTTAAGGACATGTAACAAAGTTTTTTTCAAATATGTTAATAAATACTCAAAGTGTCATAACACTTCAACTCCAGCTCTGTGGGTCAGGAAAGCCAGCTCCCTCAATGAAGTACCCACAGGCACCTCACTCCTGTAAGTCTCAGCTCAAAAGCACCCAGTTCTACATCAGTGGTCTGAAAGCCCAGCTTCCCAAATGAGTGCCCAGAGCCCCCACTCTACAAGTCGGCCGCCTGTGGTAAAGCACGCCGCCTGCTTGTTCCGTGGCTGGGGGGCCACCATTCTTTAAGTTTCCTTGCTTGTTTGGTCGTTTGTTTGTTTGTTTTCGGTGGAGAGCAAATGAAAATTAAGAAGAAAAAAAAAGATGTGCCAGCTCAAGGACCTTCTGCAAGCTTCGATTTTGTAAAAAGCAGTGACAAATATGGGTGCTAGATCTCATGACAAGTTCAGCAGGAGCACAGCCCATTCCTAAGCTTTCCTTCACTTTATGGAGAATTTTTCACAGAATCCTTTCATATTGGGGTCTACCATGAGAAACACTTGGTAAATTTAGACGATGAAAGGCCATCATTCCCTGGATTTTATTGCAGCTAAACATGAAGGTAGCTATGAGCTTTGAGTAAACCACTCACTGCCACCCAGTCGATGGAGACACATTGTCACCCTATAGGACAGGGTAGAACTGCCCCTGTGGGTTTCCAAGGCTGTAACTGTTTATGGGGGAGAAGAAAGCCCTGTCTCTCTCCCTCAGAGCTGGCAGACCACAGCCCAATGTGTAACCATCATGCCACCAGGGCATTCTGAATGATGTAGGAAGCCCTAAGATGTCAACCACCTCACTGGGTAGACCCGAGGCCCTGGGGGGAATCTTTGTTTCTTAGCGCTTTGGAGAACTAACTGATTTGAGACTGTGATTGAACTGGTACTGACTTTTCTGACTTCTGCTCTCTCAGTCCTTCAGAGCAGGTTTTGCATCTACTTCTTGCCTTGTATTAACATACATTGCTGTTGCTACATGTGAACTCATGAAAGCATTTGTACAACAGAAAGAAGCATGCCGTGGTTTGGGCTGCCTACTCTGTAAGTTAGCAGGCCAAAGATCAGACCGCCAACTGTACTCAGAAAACTGAAACCCACTGATGTTGAGTCAACTAAGAAACATAGCAGTCCTGTAGGACCGAAGAGATTCCCCTCTTGAATCTCCAAGTCTGCCAATTTTACACTAGCACAAAGTCTCCGCTTTCTCCCATGGAGCAGCCGGTGGTTTCAAACTACAGACGTTGTGAATAGCATCCCAATGCGTGAACCTCTGGGACCCTAGGGCCCTGGCCACAAATAGTAGGCACTCTGCAATATTGCTCATGGCTTATCCTTGCATCCTTTTCTTGATCACATGGCTTATTACATCCCTTTTAAATTCTAATCTTCATGATTGAATCATATATTGTGTTATCAGTCTGATCATTCACCAAAGCCTGTGCCCTACAGAGGCAGAAGAGTTGCCTTTAATTCAATTACAAGACCCCCCTCATCCGATCCACTGGGGCTTCTCTCTCTCTCCAAATTAATAATAAAAGTAAAATTGCATGTATCTTTTACTCCTGGCCTTTGAGTTGTCTTATTTGTGTCGTTCATTTGTTTATTTGGTTTTGGTGGAAGGGAAATGAGAAGAATAAATAAAATAGATTTCCCAGCTGAAGCACCATCTGCAAGTGCTGTTTTCCAGTCGCGGGTGGAAACATAAAACAGCAGCACCCGGACTGACTGTGTGGCCACAGTGGCATGTCCCACTTCTGACCACTGGTCCCCAAATCTGAGTTCTCTTACTTGGGAAATCTATCTTCCCTCAGAGTATATTCTCTTACTTTGTCCCAGCTGGCTTTCCATGTGTAATTTCTTGGGGTGTATGCATGTAAACTGGCCAAAAAACCCTCTGATTCCAGAATAAGATCCTAAAAAGAGAGGAAAGAAATGTCTCTCTCTCCCCATCAGCTATTTCAAGCATCAGTCTTAAAATGAGTCCTCAAATGGTCTTAGAATTTGTCAAAATTTCATTTTACTGACTTCCTGCCAAGTTTCAGCATATTGCTGGTAAGGGGAATTGTGAGTCAGCTTTCAACTCTACTCCTTCCTTCGAGTTGGTTTGTTTTTTTCCCGCCCTAGATCGATCTACATTATCTCTGTCTGCTGTGTCTTATGCATAATGAGTACATTCCTACTTTTCCAGAGATGATGTTTTTCCCTATATTTCCATACATTTCTAAAGTTTTTCATTTGCTCACCAGCCAGAAGATTCCAAAGACATGACACACCTTTTTGATTCCTTTGAGAATTACTTCAATCTTTTATTGACTGAATTATTCTCTCCGAACATTGCAGCAAAAGTTGAAGCCTGGGGAGGAATGAGAACACAGAAATAAATAATTGGGTGCTGGGATTTCTTTTGGCCCAAATTGGAAATGTGATGAGCATTTATTCAGGTCCTTTGAATAAAACTGACCCGCACACACAACATCACTCAGAAAGTCTGTGAGAACCAATTTGAGTACCAGTCCACATAACTGGTATTGTCCAGATTATTTCTTCCACTAGTCCACTTAACACATTGTTTCCTGCTGTTGCATTCCCGAGCAGCCCTGGTCTCACACTCCAATGCTAACAGAAAGAGGACCTGTTGTCACCCACCGCAGTTTCATGGGAGAAGGACATGACCATCTGTTCTTACGATCACAGTCTATGGAAGTTAATGAGGCAGTCCGACTGCCATAGGAAGTCCACGCAATGACACACAAAAGCACTGTGTTCCCAGCTGATCACTTGACCTCATGTGTTCCCCATTACTACATTTTGAGGTCTTGTCCCTCGGTGCTCCTCTTTCCCCACTGACAGCTGAAGGTGGGAGCAGTGAGGTTACCAGGCACTGCTAACAGTCCGAGGACTTGATCAACTTCCTCAGGCGACAGGAGTGACATAGTGTGGAATAGAAAAAGACTTTTCCCCAGCTTTGTCTCCCCGAAAGGTATGCCAAACATTAGAGGCTGCTTGCCTGCACAACGTGGAAGCTCAGATGCTTAGAAACATCCTCTCTGAAGTCATTCAGCCTTCAGATTACTGTCTGGTCCCACCACAGGTGGGGCTCACTCCCTGCTGTTAAGGACTATGGATTACTTCCCCTGAAAGCTTAGACTAAATCAAGTCTCCAGCTCAAGTGCAATCAAGGTTAGGCCTCCATCATGAATCTAGGATCCACCCATTTTGTCACATGTGTACCCCCAACCCTTCACCATCCTATTGCATGTATACCCATAGATCATCCATCTGATTACTGTGTTCCCTATAGTACAACCCCTTTCTGTGACATACGTCCTTACTTGTAATTAGGGGGTTTACATGTCCCCCAAAATATATATAAGCCTTGGTTAGTAATAAACCACTCTCACGCGCTCCTGAAATTCCCACCTTCCACATCCTCAAATGGACCACTGAGCAGGGCTGAGGTGAGCATGCTACTATGAAATGTGTCTGACTCCTTTATTTCACTCTTTCTTTGATCTCTTTTATTCCCTATGACTTTACTATAATCTCTACTTATTATTGCTATTCAATTGTGCCTACCTGACCTGTGATGATGTTAGCGGCAGGCTCCCCTGAAAACATAGTGACTATGACCCCTCATGATATCTAGATCATGCAGAGGTGCTTAAAGATGACAACCTGAGTGCCACCTACATGTGACAGCCCTGGCATATCAGCAGGCAGGGTAAGGGCTGAACTGACCTCTACCAGGTACCTTGCAGACCCCATGAAAGCCATTGTTGGTAGCAACTGTCCAGTTGACTCGGGCTCAGGACAGCTCCATGCAAAATGGATTCAAACTTTGCTTGATCCTACATTATGTTGTAACCCAAGTTATTTTACTGAGACTTGATGTATCTTAGAAAGCCGACTGACAGACTAAATGTACTTAATTTACACTGCTCTTTCGTGACGCCCACATAAATCCCTACGGAATCTTTGCATCTTGTTACATTTCTCAGAAGTGAACAGGTTGGGTGCAGATGGGTCCTGGAAGAGCCAGTGAACACCAAGGATCTTATTTACCTGAATATTAGGGACCAACACTGAATTCCTGCTATCTGACGAGTCAACAAAGACATCCTGAGATTGTCCTGAGATTTTAAGAAGCTCATTGCTCTGCTGGCTAGCTCATGGGTCAATAGCCATTTCTGATGGTTACCCTGAAATCTGAGTTAATATAAAATATCTATGTGTGACACCCCCAAAGTGAAAATTCAAAGTAAAAGGTATGTGTTCTCTGTGTATTCCGATTCCAAATGGCATACCATAAATGTAGTCTGTCTTATTGTCTGGCTGGTGTACCTTCTAAATAGAAACTTCTCTTTTATCCTCTGTGAAAATTGGCTCAGTAAATTGCCAGTAAAATCCCTGTACTTTAGGTTACAACCTTCACAGTAATTTGTATGCTTAAGTCTATAGTTGTGGCCACTGCCTGGTATAAGTGTCTTCTAACCTAGTGGTATAGTGGTTATGAGTTGGGCTGTGATCTACTTAGCTGGCAGTTTGGAACCAACAGCAGCTCCATGGGAGAAAGACTGGGCTTTCTACTCCTGTAAAAAAGGTACAGTCTCAGAAATGCATGGGGGGGTGGGAGGATTATGAGTCAGCATTGACTCTAGGGCAGAGTGGGTGAATCTAACCCAGGGACTTCATCTTCCAGCATCATGTCCCACAAGGTTCTGTCATCGTCCGCAGGGTTTTCACTAGTTAATGTTCTGAAGGAGATTCCTAGGCCATTCGCCCATGTCTGACTAAGTCTGGAAACTCCACTGTAATGGGTCTGCCAGGTGACTGTGCCGGCATTTGACATACCAGCACCATAGCTTCAATAGCGGCATTCAGGTCATCGTAGCATGCCAAACTGAAGGATAGGTGGGGACATGAGAGCTGCAGGCACTTTTAATTCACCAAAGTATTCATGGAGGACTCTCCCCTCTCTCAGCGTCATGCTGTCGCTGTGGCCAGGAGAAAGCGAAGGACAGGTCTACAGCTCGATGGGGATCATCCATCAGACGGCCTTGGGTCCTTTGACACTCACTTTCTTATCACCAAGTGTGCTTCCCAGACCCCACCTGCAAGCCATAGCCAAAAAGGCCATTTCTGATGGACAGACCATTTCTGATGGATAAACCATTTAACTGACTCTCAAACCCAGCAATGTGCATCTTCTGGGAAAGGACAGACATGAGGTCCAATGAGTGTATCTCAGCTCACAGTAAGCCTGCTGGGCAGAGTGGACCTGTTCGCTAGGCTTTCCAAAGCTGCAGGTCTTTATGGGAGTAGAGAGTCCGTTCTTTCTCCCATGAACTCCTGATGGGCTCCAAACACTGGGCTCTCAGTTAGCAGCCCAGCACTTAACCCACTGCGCCACCAGGGTTCCTTGCGTGTGTGTGTGTGTGTGTGTGTGTGTGTGTGTGTGTGTTGTAGTTGTTGTTGTTCTGTGCTGTGTTAATCCGGATAGACTAGAGAAACAAATTCTGGGAGACACTCATATGTGTAGAAGAAGGAGCTTTCTATACAAGAGCAATTGTACATTGAGAAACATTCCAGCCAGTCCAGAACAAGTCCATAAGTCCAATATTAGTCCATATGTCTGATACCAATCTATAAATTCCTCTTCAGACTCATGAAACATATGCAGTGACGACGATTGCAGGAATATCACAGGCCAGTGGGTGGAACGTCTTGTGGATCCAGTGGCAGTAGAAGCATCTGAGTGCTGTAAGGGGTCTCCATATGGCTCCTCCAGCTCCAGAGTTCTAGCGTAGCTCTATGTTTCTTGTCCGCAGGAAGGTCTCATAGGGAGTGAGTGTGTGTCCCGCCCCCAGCGTGAGTTATTGATATCCTTAGTGCCTCCAAATGAGGTCATCAAGCTGTCACCTGATTGACAGGCTAAACTCCACTCCTCCACTCTTGTCTCAAATTGAGAACATGATGTAACTGCCACAGGTGCTTTGCGTTGGTTCCAACTCATATTGACCTTAGGTACCACAGCATCAAATACTGCCTGCTCCCCTGCCATCCTCTCAATTGCTCTTCATTGAGCTCATTGTTGCAGCCAGTGTGTCAATGAATCTTACAGAGAGTCATCCTCTTTTTCACTGTGCCTCTGCTTTACAGAGCATTGTTAGGTCTTTCAGAGATAAGAGACAGAGTGAGACCTATAATTAATAGATTTATTGAAGGAGGGGAAGGTTGTAGGGAACAGGAAATCAAAGGAAATGAACAGAAAGGAGTTTAGAATAGCCAGATAAAGAAAAGTTAGAAGTGGACCTTTGTTTAAAGCCAGAGAATCAGCTAAATTAAAAGGTATGAAGACCATGAGAGCCGCCATTACATACAGGAAGAGAAAATTTGGTTTAATACAGACCCACTAAGAAACTACAATAGAGTTCGGAGAGGAAAGAGTTAAGTGGCCCTAGTGCCACAGCTGCCATGTCTGAGGCAGAATCAACAGAGAAAGGAGCTGCAGAGAGTCAGAGTGGGAGAGGGAGCAGGTTTTCAGGAAGCAAGCAGGGGTGAGAGGCAAGAGAGAAGAGAGAACAAAGGGTGTTCTCCAGTATGTAAGTCTCTGGGCCATCTATACATTTTTGTAGACATGAAGAATCCCATGCATCTTTCTGGTTGGTTCAGAGGAAGATAACTCCAGTGGACTGGGTGCCAGATTGGGCAAGCTGGTGTCACTTAATTGGGTGGGAGGATGCACAGAGTAAGCCTTGTAAACAGAAGAAATGCCTGCTGCTATTCTTAGTAACAGTGCCACCGGGCCCTGGACAAATGATGTCTTTTTCCAGGGACTGTTTTCTCCTGATGACAGGTCCTATGGGTTGGAGGCTTCCCATGGGGGGAGGGGGGGAGGACAATGCAGTTCTCATCGTCGCAATACTCCCCCCTTCCCTGTGTTTCATTTGAATGTTCATCAATTCCCCCTTTGCATCCAGCTCTCGACATTCTGGTCTCAATTTGAAAAGAAACACAAATAAATGTCCTACCATCGAGTCAATGCTGACATCTAACTACCCTATAGGACAGGGTAGAACAGGCCCTGCGGGTTTCTGAGACGGTAACTTTGGGGGAGCAGAGGGAAAATGGTCCTCAAAGAGGGCCCCCAGAAGACCCTCTGTACAATTCCCTCTTCTTTTCCTCAGGCAGTTGACCCTGACTCATGGCAGTAGCTTCTCCGTTCAATGACGTTGATTACATTCTTCAGGATGCACAACCACCCTCAACTTTTCAGGGGGTGACACCGGGGACATAACCTCACTGCCTCTAATCTTTCAAGAGGCGGCTATAGTTTGATTCCTTGTAGAGGGTTCTGAAAACATCCCGATGTTCTAAACAGACATTTTAGTTTTAGCCAGTTAAGCAAAATTATTGCTTGGGTTTCCGAAGATGTCAAAAGATATTTTAGTTTGATGTTTAAATATAACCTCAGGGAAAGGGTCACAAAGGTTCATCCATCCTTCTCTGTTAGATTCTCATTGCAGATCCTCTTTTTAGCTAATGCTTGAGGCTTGTCAGGACCATGCGTTTCCTTGCCAACTTCTTTATGGCTTGTTGTTGTTGTTGTTAGGTGCCATCGAGTCGATGCTAACTCAGAGTGACGCTATGTGTAACAGAAGGAAACACTGACCAGCTCGGCCCCATCCTCACCATGGCTGTCCTCTCGCAATGGGTGAGAGACCTTCTCTCTCTCAAGGGGACTTTGCCCCTTTCCTTTATCAAGCAGAATGTCCTTTTCCAGGGAGTGTTTATGGCTTATCTCTTCTAAAAGTGTCAGAGCCTCAGGGGCCTGGAGACCCATGTCTGGCTGGCTGTCTCACTTGCTATTTTATTCCCTGGTATAGATTATTATTGGAGTAATAATAGGTCGCACAGAGAATGATGTTACCGGAAGGAGACTCCCGGTTTCAAGCCTCTCTGTTCGGGTTCTTGTCCTGCTCGAAGGAAGGCTATCAGGGGAGGGACAGCATTCAGACCAGAGTTAGGGTAAGGTTGCATCAGGAAGTAAGGTGAGTCTATGCAAAGAGTACTTTGCCAAAGGGTGCTCAGGCAGTCCAAAGGTGTGGTGGCATGTTGAATTAGTCATTTTATTCGCTAACGGAGGGCCTTCTATCATTGGCTGCCTTTCCAGTGAGTCTTCTGCTATTGGATGACTTTCTGTAACATACCTCCCCTTTCCATGTAAATATCCCCTGTACCTCAGACTTCCTGCTGTGTCCTTGCCCCCAGGCCCCAAACCTGAGAGTCTGTTCAGCCATTACAGTTCAGTGTGAACATCCTGCCTTTCCCAACTCACAACTTTCCACTTGCTCAGTCTCTTCCATTAACGCCACTTCCTCCCCTCCGCATTGTGCTGCACAGGTAGGAGGGATGTGTCCCCATCTCCCTTTTGTATTAGGATTCCTGACATCATCCCCTTTTCCCTGTTCCCCTTGTTTTGTCTAACAATACCGTACCTGATGAAGGAATGAATGACACTCCAATGACTCATTTCCTTTCTCTGGAAGCTCCTGCATGTCAGCTACAGGGGCCTAATAAAACACACCACCTGCCCTTTGCTCTTCCTGCCTGGCTAATTATCTCCCAACCCACCCCCTCTATTTGGGAATCCTTTGTGTGGCTTCTAGCCTCTGAGGAGCATGCCCAGCTTCCTTGTCTATCATCTGGTCTGACCGCTTTGGTCCATTCTGACAGCTGCCACTCACCATGGTGAACATGCACTTGCTACAGACTGCTGCTCCCAGCCTGTTCTTGCTCCATTAGTCTTTATAGCTTCCTCTGTTTCTATGGAGATAGATGGGTTTGGCTATTATTATCCAGGGCCAACGGATAAAGAAACAGAAGAGGTGGGAATTAACTTGGACACTCTGAGCAATTAGCATCTAATGAATTCATCCTCCAAATAGATCAGTTCCAACCCCATTAAGGCCAGAGTGGTAATAAGTCGTCATATGTCTGATCAGACTTTCCATAATAAGATGTGGAAGGATGACCTGCAGTGGGGACTCTGAAAAGAGCTTCTCAGGAGAAAATGTTTACTGAGTAAACAGTCTGGTCGCCATGGAGAGAATGACTCCTTTGTGCTTCCTCTTTGAATGTGTGAGGATCTCTTTTCTGCTGGGAAGGACCTGTATTGAGGAGTTGAGACACAATTTTCCAGGCTCATCCTCAGAGTCCATTAGGATCCAGTAAGATGGGGCAATTGTACCTTGAGCATGAACATGAGTGTAACTGGGGTGTGAAAGTGCTTGCTGCTTTCATGAGCAAGTCGCAGGACTTAGTTTTCGTCTAGTAGGGCATCATCTGTATGATGCTTCCCTTCCCCAAAGGCCCAGGCAGGACAAGGAATTAAAACTAAGGTCAGGGAGCTTGCACGGGGCAGAGTGGACTTAACATTTAGAGTACTTGACCCCTGACTCTGCTCCTGGTGTGGTGTGACCTCTCCTACAGCCCTAGACCCCATGACCTCTCACAACTTGGGGAGTGTTGAGTGACACGTGGCTACTAGAAGCTAGAAGAACACAGGCAGAGTCTTCCTCCCTCTTGACACTTCAGAGGGAGGTTGGATTAAACCTCCAACCTCAGACAATGAGGAAAGTCCTGGTCTTTACAAGCTACCCATTCTAGAATTTAATGGCAGCAGACATGCCATAAGTGAATACGGTGCCACCTTGGCCAATGAGGTTAAAGGCAAAGGGCAGGACCTTACAGAATAAGAGTGGAAGCCGAGACCAGACACCACATCAAGAAACCAACCAACCAACCAACCAAAGCATCTTCTTACTCATTGAAAAGAATAAAACCTCCTCCTTTCCACTCTCTTATTTCTCCAAATCGCGGTCCAAATCCGAGACATTTGTGTCCAAGGGCAACGCGTGTTTCATTAAATCATAAGACTTTGGGAATGTCCTGCCTCCTGTCCCCTGCTCTGGGTCTGTTCTGATCGCGGCATTGTTGTGTTTCTGTGTAGTCTGTCTCTCCTGTCTCTGGTTTCAGTTCTGTTCTGGAGCTGGCACTCACCTCGGATGTTCACAGGTGCTTTCCTTTCTAGCCCCTCTGGCCTCTCCACTACACCAGAAGGAAGCACCAGGAAATGGGCAATGGCTGCCTTAGCTAGTTAGGGTTGCAGTAACAGAAATATCACAAGTGTGACAGAAACAGATTTTCTCACAGCTAGGAGTCAGGATGGTCAAAGTCAGGGCACCAGCTGTAGAGTGATGATCATGTCAACATCCGCTTCAAACGGCTGGCAATTCTTAAAGCTCCTAGACTCGTACTCACATCTGCCGCTGCCCTTATCAGAGACTGTCTCCCCAATTTATACCCACGTGTTGGCGTCTCTGCTGCTCCTCCTTCTAACTCAAGGAATTACTGAATGGCCTTGGTAGCTTATCAAAGAAAACTTCTTCCCAAATAGGATTACACCCAAAGGTAAGAGTGTTAGAATTCTATCACATATTTGTGGGGAGTGTACAACACTATCTGCAACAAGGCCCAAAGACCCTGGGGTGGCAAAGACAAGTAGAGGATAGAATACAATGGACAATGGACAAGTACCCCCCTCCCTGTCCAAAAGGGGATAAGTCTGAGGTGTGTTCTAAACAACTTCTCAGGGGCATCTAGCAGTAGTGTCTGTGAACAGCAAGCAGATCAATAGCAGACCCTTCCATTGGCTTTTCCTGAAATCTGCTTTCTTGTTTTCCCTGGCCCCAACCCATGTCTCTTCCCTAAATAAATCACCTGCATGCATGCCTCTGTGTTGCACATTATTCAGAAAGAAGCCAAACTAAACCATAAACCCAAACTTTCTTATTCACTCATTGTGCTGAATCCAGTGTCGATATGGGTCAAGGACCTACCCTGTTCCATCATAGTCACATCTTGACCAGTAAGAACATGATGACAGAGAAGCGATTGAAGTTGGAAAGGACTTCATATTAATACCCATGGAAGTAGTCAAGAAATCAAAGATTTCATTGGGAAAGCATGCTGCGCAAGACTTGTTTAAAATGTCCAACAACAAAGATGGCATTCCGAGGATTAAGGTGCACTTGATCCAAACCATGGTATTTTCAGTAACCTCATCTGCATGAGGTAGCAGAACAATGACTAAAGAAGAGCGTAGCATCGATGCTTTTGAATTGTGGCGCTGACTACGGCTCCTGAAAATACCGTGGACGTTCAGAAGAACCACCAAATCCATGTTAGAAGAAGTGTCAGAGTGGTCCTTGGAAGCAAGGATGACAAGGCTTCGTCTGATGTAGTTGGGACGTGCTATCAAGTGAGACCAGTCTCTGGAAAAGGCCATCATGCTTGCTAAAGCAGAGGGGCAGCAAAAATAGGACAACCCCTGAATAGTTGGATTGACAAAGTGACTTCAACAATGAGCTCAAACACAACAATTATGAGGATGTTGGAGAACCTGCTAGTACTTCGTTCTGTGGTACATGAGGTTGCTAAGAGCTGGAACCAACTTGATGGTATCCAACAATATGCTTCAGAATGGACTCCAAGGTACTTATGTTCCTAAAAGTTGATGTGCATCGTCCTTTGAATTCTCAAAATAAAACTACCAGATAGCATCATGATTGCTTCACGGAGATAAAAAGGAAGAGATAGATACAGTAAGAAATTACCCGAAGTCACACAGGTAGTTATGAAACTGTGAAACATCAACTCAAATAGCATTTTCAATGGTTAGAAGGACATATCCCTTACCACCAGTGCCTGGGTGGCAGGTTGACTTGCTTGACTACTGACCTAGATGCTGGTGCTTTAAACCATCAGTTCTGTGAAGAAACTTCTAGTGATCTCCTTCTGCAGCAACATAGAAGTACTTTTTTGGAAGCGATAGATGGTGCTCCCATTCTGACTCATTCACAGTTACCTTCGTTTTTCATTCTTCCTGGGATATGTGTGTCTGCTCACTTAAAATAGAACTTCATTCTACAGAGCAGCGATTCTGTAGCACACACAGTCACCAAAGTCCAAATCGACTTGCAGGCTTGGTTTGGTTTGTTCTGTCTTTATGGTGCTCCATGATGGTAACTAGCTTTTACCTTTCTTTCTCACTTGATATTCCTATTTCATCCCTTGCTGAAAGGGGAGGAGAGAGAGGGCATATTTTCTAGTCTAATCTCCATGCCTACTTCTCTTGCCTTTGCTGGTGTTTTCTATTGAGAGGCATTATCCACCCAATTCATGCTCAAAACAACAACAACCTCTATGGGCCAGAATTTTGGTGCAAAAAGTTCTTTAAGGTAATACAGGCTGTCAATACAAATCTGATTCTGATCTCTGAAAGCTTGATAAGAGAGAGAAGAAAGGTGTATACAATATTAACTTAAACAAAGTGTGCTGGATGATGTGTTAGCACTTAATATTCTCAAAGGAAAGAGAGAGCCTTTCCAGGTGAGGCAAGAGAAGCCTGAAGAGGCACATCATCGTTGGGGAAGATGAGAGACACATCAGATCTTGGATGATTGGACAGGAATGAATGCTTTACGCAGAATGAGGAATGGAGCTGGATGAGCACGTGGCTGCTATCTAGAAGGTCAGTGGCTCGATCCCTGGGCAAGAGTGGTGGCAGCTTCTTCTGTTAGGAATTACAGCTTTGGAAAACCTAGCGAGCAGTTCTACTCTGTCCTGTGCAGTCACTGTGAGTCAGAACGGACTCGACCACGGTGAATTATACATGGGCCATAGGGTGGCACCAGGTGACTGAATCCTAATGAATTTACAGGACATTGTAGGAAGAAAATCCAGAAACACCTGTTGGATCAGACTGAGAAGGGTCTAGAGCAGCAGTACTCAACCTGTGGGTCATGACCCCTGTGGGGGTTGAACGATGCTTTCACAGGCATCACCTGATTAATAACAGTAGCAAAATTACAGTTCTGAAGTAGCAATGAAAATAATGCTATGGTTTGGGGTCACCAAAACATGAGGCACTGTTTTAAAATGTTGCGGCATTTAAAAGGTTAAGCACCACTGGTCCAGAGTGTTGTTTTACATATATTGTGCTATATTCTATCCATTTTTATACATATTAATGTGTCCAGGATTCTAGTACCTTCTACATGATAGTCTGAATGCCTCTAAGTTCAAATGATACCTACCTCTAAGTTCTTTGCCATTTGACCAAATGTGAAAGCATGAAGAAGTAAATTCATCAGCCAGTCCTTTGGGCAGATAATTCGGGCCCTTGCATAATGAAGTTAATGTGATGAGCTTTGGTCGGTCCCCTACCAAAGGCTGAGTCCCGACAGCATCAAGTCTCTTCAAGTCCTGAAATTTCCAGGGTTCTTGCCTGTGAATCACAGCTCACAATCACATACTCAGGCAAAGGAACTTTTCCTGGGCACATAACCTACCTGCGTAGGCACAAGGAGTGCTAATGGGAAATACTGCAAACAATCAGGTACTTGAATTTCTCGTTCCCTCCAGGCTGTCACATTTTCTGGGTCTAACGAATGTGAACACTGATGATCCCTTCACACTGAATTTTCACAGTGGAATGTCTTATTCTCAGCTTCAAGATCTCCCCAACTTCAGACCCAAGTACAGAGCAGCCTAATAAAAAATAAGTAAGTAAATAAACAAACACTGCTGTGGGTTGATTCTGATTCATAGAAACTCTACAGGACAGAGTAGAACTGCCCCCTTGGGTTTCCAAACTTTCAATCTTTATAAGGGCAGATGGCCTCCTCTTTCTTCTGAGGAGTGACCATTGGGTTGGGACCACTGACTTGTGGATTGTAGCTCAGTGAGGATCCAGGTGTCTTCATCCTGAAGTTTCTTAGCACATCAAAGCGAAGCACATTGCGCAAACTGACGTGTACTCCACTTCTGAGGTTCACAGTCTCTATCCATAACCTCGTACACCATTTACCACTGAGTTGATGCCAACTCACAGTGACCTCGTGTAAAAGAGGGCTTCAAAAGGTTGGTGGAAAAATTGCACTATCTTTCCATTCCATTGTCTCAAGATCTGTTTGAAGCGTCCTCGCATGTCAGAGAAGATCTGCGCCCCGTGGCATGTTCAATGGCTGAGTTTTCAGAAGTAAATTTCCAAGACTTTCTTCTGGGTGGACTTGAACCTTCAACCTTTCATTTAGCACGTAAGCACACAAACCAGGACTCCAACAATACTCCTTACCCAAACATAAACATTAAGTTCATCTTCTGTTCTCTCCTTTCTCTAAAAGATACTTACTCTCAAGGCCACTGCTCTCGAGTTGATTCCGATCCGTAGGTGTCCTATGGAAGAGAGCAGAGCCGCTTCCCAGGGTCTCAGAAACGTTGGCTCTTCATGGGAGCAGATTGCCTCAGCTGTTTTCAGAAGGAGCTGCTGGCGGATTGGAAACCACTTCCACATTTTGTCCTGTTGATACCTCTCTGAACGACAAGACTTACTGGATTCTGGTGCACACAGATTCCAGGGCAGTGCATGGCCCAGAGTTGATGCATTTAAATACTTTCTTGTTGGAGGTATAAGTTTTTGGTTCTCACAGGTATGGATAGGAAAGAGTTAGAGATGATCCACAAAAGAAGTACATTATGGCTTTCTATTAGCCTCCTCAGAGAGGACGGCTAGCTGCAAACAGAGAGAGGGACTACAGAAACCATTTATTTCACTCAAGGGTGATGTTTATAACAGCAGTATTCAAATCAGTAATGTTCTTCGTGCCTCCAGTGAATAATCTGAACGGAGCTAAGTACAGAGTGTGTTTTTCCCCTGAACAGGGCTTATGCAGAGATTGTAATGAATTCTTTAATTCCACTCATTCAACGCTGAAGCAGAGTCTAGCCACTTCTCCCTCCGCGGCACCAATAGTGCTCCTGGAAGCATATTTCCCTGATCCTGCAAAAATTCTCATTAGAATTAAATCAGAGGACAGAAATGAGCCTTTTGGGATGTCTAGAATGTCAAAGATCTTTTGGGTACATCTCGGATAGCCTAGTCTTAGGAATGACTTGTTGACTGCATATCGTCACTCCAGAGGACGGAAATAAGATTCCCTTGACCCGCTCTTCAGAGATGAGCGGTGGTGCTTGTAGATGTGTCTTTCGGCAGGATTTCTTTATTTAGAAGACTTCATGGCATGACATTAGAAGACTTTAAATTTGGGCATCATCACAAGAGGGTATGCATCTATCCTTCCAGTTGTGACCTGTTGGGAGATGGCGGTGTAACAGGAAGTCTACAAAGGGACTGTTGTTTTTATTGGGTGCCCTTGAGCCAGTTCTGACGCAAAGTGACCATCCATACAACAGAACATACAACAGCTGCTGGACATGAGTCGCTCTTACAAGCACTGCCATGTTTGTGTGCACTGCTGCAGCACAGACACAATACTAGAGATAAAGCAATGACTGTAAGACGTTCTTGCTCACAACGCTGCTGCTGCTGTTCTTAAATATTGTCAGGTTGGTTCTAATGCATAGTGACCCTCTTTACCACATGATGAAGTGCTGCCCAGTCCTGCGCCATGCTCACAATGATTCTGACATTTGAGCCCTTTGTGGCAGCCACTGGGTCAATCTATCTTGTGAAAGATCTTTCTCTTTTTCTCTGTCCTTCCACTCTACCAAGAATGATGTCCTTTTCCAAAGAGTGATCGCTACTTATAACCTGTCCAAAGGAAAGGAGATGAAGGTCCACATCCTTGCCTCTGAGCAGCATTCTGCCGGAGACATTCCTCCAAGACAGATAGGTTTGTCTTTTGAGCAGTCCGTGTACCTTTCGATATTCCTCACCAGCATGACAATTCAAACGTACTGACTATTCTTCAGCTTTCCGACTTTCACATGCATAGGAGGAGATTGAAAATGCCCTGGCTTGGATGAGGCACACCTTCACCCTCATAATGACATCCAAATGCAAGATTCATTTCATTATTATAGGGGGAAAAAAAGAGTTGATCTTTAGGAACACAGAGCAAGAGCATCCATTCAGATTTGGAATGATGGAGATGTGGGAAGGCACGGAAGCAGGGGTGAACACTGTGAGTCATTAGGATCTGTTCTGTGCTCACAATGTCCCGTGGCACCACCCTCAGCTCAACACTCTTCTCTCCCTGCACTCGCTTCAGAACCCAAACCTGGAGGGGTTGAGTTGGCTCGGACCCATGGGGACGTCATATACATCAGAGAAAACTGCTCTGAGGGGCTGTGCTCAAGTTGGTGTTTCAGAAGTAGGTCATCTGCCCTTTCTTCTGAGGTAACTCTGGATAGACTCAAGCCCCAGACTATTGGTGAGCAGCTGGCAAATTCAGCATCTGCACCACTCAGGAAATTCACTCTCCGTGTAGGTGAGCTCAGTCTTTTTCCTATCGGTAGATACCAGCTTCTATTCAGGATTCACATCATTCTTCTTCCTGTCTGTAAATACCGGCTTCTATTCAGGATTTACACAGTGGTGTGTAGTGTTTAAAACTTTCATTAATTATAAGCTTCTACATGTTATTCCATGCCAGTCTTCTGCTTGGACAGGGCTCACTATCACTCTAAACTGATCAAATCCCAAACCAACAAGGTGGTCTTAACTTCAAATCTGGTCCTTCCTTATCATCGCATCTTCGTTTCCTCCACTCCAGAAATGGACCACCATTGCTTCCTGGTGTCAAAGGATTATATATAATCATTAATATTCACCTCACATCCTTGAAACATGTCTTGAGGAGAGGCCAGTCCCTGGAGAAGGACAGCCGGCGTGGTAAAAGAGAGGGGCAGCAAAAACCAGGAAGCTCCTCAACAAGATGGATTGACATAGTGGTTGTAACGATGGGCTCAATCACAGACACTATTGTGAGGATGGTACAAGACTGGGAGGTGTTTTATTCTGTTCTACATAAGACCTCATTTGACAACACTCAACAACATATATATATGATTATGTTAACCACATGAGATGGTACCTACCCCACCCCCCAAAACACCTAAGATTTTTCTTTTCAAAGCTATGCATTGAATTTTTTTAAAACAAGACAACCATGTCACCGTCAAAGTACTCTCCATGAAACTTAATACATTTGTCAAATCTGTGACTCCATTCTTGGGAACATTTTTCAAGCTCATCTGTTTGAATGGCTGGCAGCAACCCCCTTGCTTTTTCTTCACCTCTTCTCTATCATCAAATCACTGTCCTTTTATGTCCCTCTTAATTCGTGGAAACAAAAAGAAGTCACATAGAGTGAGGGCTGGTGAGTAAGGTGAGTGGGACAAGAGAGGTAGGCTGGTTTTCTGGCCAAAAACTGGCACACTGGGATGGCTGCATGAGCAGGTGCATTGTTGGGGCGGCAAAACCTGTTCCCCTTCTGGCATAAATCAGGCCTTTTTGCCCCACACTGTTATGCGGTCTTTTCAGAACCTTTAAATAGAAAGCTGGATTAATAGTCTGACCTGGTGGAGCAAACTCCAAATGCACTATCCCCCTCCCATTTAAAAAAAAAAGAGCATTGTCTTGATCTTTGATTTCACTTGACAAGCTTTGGGGGGCAAGGTGATGATGGTATCTTCCACTGAATTGATTGATGCTTGCATTTGGGCTTGTAAGAATAGCACCATGCCGCATCACCAGTAATGACCTTGGGGAAAAATGTCCGGGTCACTTTGGAGCTTTCAAAGCATGGCATGTTTCCACCCCACGCTCTTTTTCCTGATCAGTCAGAACCAGAGGCACACATTTTGCAGCAACCCTTCTCATTCCCAAAACTTCTCTTAAAATTCACTGAACCAAGCTCCAGGATAGTACAGATAGGAAGTTAGTCCCAACTCTTCAATGGTCTGTTGTCAGTCTTTGAGTACATATGCATGAATTTTGTTGACACTTTGTACATTCAGTATGTTGATGGATGTTCAGAATGAGGTTTGCCATCAATCGACATTACATCTTTTTTAAAAATAAGAAAACCACTCATATAACCTCCCCCCCCAAAGCACTGTCCTTCTGTTTTATACCACAACAGTTTCTGTGACATTTTTCCCTGAGCAGAAAACAAAATTTCACTGTCATATGTAGTTCTCTTAAAACGGCCATCACAAAAAATGAAGTTTGAGCCAAACTGTTTTTACGAAAAATTTCACTGTGACTAAAGAGAACCTTACCAGGCGAAGCCACTAGGTGCACTAATTTGGAGTGGGTTGCTGAATGCTCACGTAGTGGGAAAACACATACTACAAAAGCTAAACTCAGCAGAGCTTTTTCTATTTGGGGAGGAGGGATGCCCCTTCACACATACAAATTATGTTCTATATATAGATGACAGGCTATAATTGTGATAACTACATAGTAAGTTATATAAACAACAGGGTCACTATGAGTTGCCATAAATTCAATACATATAACAGTGCTGCTTTGAGCCATCAAGTCCATTTTGACCCAGAGAGACCTGCAGGATGCAGTAGTGTTTTCTCACAGGGTTTCCCAGGACGTGATCTCTATGCGGGCAGATCATCATGTTCTTTTGCCCATGGAGCTTCTGGTGGGTTTAGCTGCCAGCCTTTCATCTAGCTGCAAGCTTTTAATCATTGTGCCAAGTAAACAAGGATATACGCTCACACATTCTTTGGATATAGATGTACTATTTATGTGTACATATTTGCTGACTATAAATATATTTGATAAATGAAAATATCTAAATCATCTAAATAACTATATAAGTATCAGTTCCATGGATCAGATTGTGACTCCTGGCCGCCCTGAGCGTCTTGGAGGTATGTTAATTATATCACCCTCTACTCAGTCTTCCACGTTGTAAACTCTGGTGCCATCTGTCTTATTTGTTCATGACTCTCCATCAGGGAATCATCATTCCTACCAGGTGTTCACCCCACCAGGCCCCAGGACTGGAACACACAGAAGTTAAGCATAGCACTACCCACCTTATTGCAAGTTAGAGTTCCAAATTCAACCATGAAAGTCTGGAGGCCCAGTGTGGTACAAGTGGTTATCGGCCCAACTATAATGGAAGCGACCCGTGACTCAAACTCACATAGAATGTCCTAAGAGTACAGACAGCTGCCGCTGAAGCCTGATGGGACAGTGCTACTGTATACACCTGGGGCTGAGGGGAGCTATGAACCGTAATGTCAACAAGGGTAGGGTTGAAAATCCTGTTTCTAAGACTGCATTGCTCTACTCTTTTGTTCCAGAATGTTCCTTGGAGGCAAGGATGGCGGGCTTCTTCTGACACACTTTGGAGCTATTATCAGGAGGGACCTGTGCCTGGAGAAGGCCACCATCCTTGGAAAAGCAAGAGGACACAGAAAAGGGGACAGTCCTCAAAAAGAGGGATGGACATGGTGGCTACAACATGAGACAAGTGTAAGTACAATTGTGGGGGGGGGCATGCATGGCTTTGTTCTGTTCCATGTAGGGTCAACATGAGTTGGAACTGAATCGATTGCTCCTAACAATAGCATCTTTTCCCAGGAACAAGGTGAACACTTCTTCTTTCCAAGCCTGAAGGACTCCAGGCCCTGCTGACTATCGATTTAGTCAGAAAGGAGAGTTAGAGAGAGAGACAGACCCGTGGAGAAGAAGTCTCCCAGGTCTTTTCTCCTCCATTAGAAAGCCACTCCTCAGTGTGGTCCAATGCAGCATCACACAGTTTCTGGGTGGCTAACGGGATGAATCCCTGCTCTTTATCTGAGTCACGACCTTCCACTAGAAGTGGAACTAGGGAGGGAACCTCTGAGATTCAAGGGAGGATGCCAGTTTTCCTTTCCTTTTATCCGCATAGGCGAAATTGCACACCCGAATCTTTGAAGATTGGGAGGAAGGCTCATTCATCCGTCCCTCATGCTGGGAAGCTACCAGAGAGAGGGAGGATGAATAAATGTTTGCCTAATGAATTGTGCTCAGTTCGGGCTGTTAAACCTTATGAGGACCATTGGCCATCTGGACCATATCCAGAGGTTAACCAGCACATGGAGCCAGCCAGAGACAGTGCCAACTCCTGAGCCTGGGGATGCTTATCCTGGAACAGATAACACCCAGGAGAGACACATGAGCAGTCTGCAGATGCCTGAAGGTCTGTGAGGAATTAGAGGCGTTCGACTCAGTGTGAGAACAAGGGCCAGTGAATAGGGAAGAGAGACGGTAGATTGTCACATGTTTCCCCCATCCAGCACTTCTGTATTGATTTCTAACTCAGTCACTCACTCATGCAAGACATGGAGCTTCTGATATTAAAAGACAAATTATTTGCCATCAAGCATCCTGCAACATAAAGACAGCAGGATAGTAGTCATCATTTACCAATTCTATGATAAAAAAATCAAAGAATTTTGCAGGATTTATGAACACCTAGAATTATCCTAGTTCTGGCTCTATAAATGCACAAGGATAAGGTAAATAACAGGTGATTACAATGTTCTTTTTTTAAAGTTAGTTGTATTAAGGCATGAACTACACATGGTAAAATCTGCTCTTCTTGGGCATAAAGTTCTATACCTCTTAAAATGCACATGATCAAACAGCGTAGCCAAAATTAAAATAGGGAACATTGCCATCACCTGAAAATAGTATTCCTGCGTGTTGTGAAAGCCAATCCCCACTGCCAACAGATCCGAAGCAGCCATTGATCTCTTTTCTGACCGTATAGTGCTGTCTTTTCCAGATGGTCAGTCTCTTCTATCAGCGAGCTTTGCATACAGTAACCTGGTGGGGCTGTGGTGGTGTAGTGGTTACAAGGTCATCAGTTGAGTCTATGAGCCAATCCTCCTCCACAGAAATTGGAGACTTTTAAACTCCTCACAAAGTTACAATGTTGGAAAGCCACAGGGGCAGTTCTATCTCATCCACTAGAGTTGCCCCAAGTCAGAATCAAGAGGGAGTTTGAGTTTGAGTTCTATATTGACTCTAATTCTGACTTCTTTGGGTCCATGCATACTGCTCTGTGTATTGTCTGTGGATTCTTTTCCATCCACGTGCGTGGGTCACTGTTATTTGTTAGGCCATTCCATTCCCTAAATCAGTGGCTCTCAACTTTCCTAATGCCATGACCCTTTCATACAGTCCCTCATGCTGTGGTGAATCCCCCAACCATAAAATCATTTTTGTTACTACTTCATAACTGTCATTTTGCTACTGTTATGAATCAGGCAACCCCTGTGAAAGGGTCGTTTGACCCCCGAAAGGGGTGGCGACCCACAGATTGAGAACCGCTGCCCTAAGTAATGATCATTTGGATTTATTCTAGTCATTGACAATGATAGATAAATACACTATGTGTATGCGTGTGCAGGACTTGTGTAAGGTGTATACTTTCATGTATACTGGGCATATACCATGGAGGGAGACTCCTGAGTCAATACATTTTGAAGTTGCTACCTGCTTTCCTCAGTGACTGTGCATTTTATAAATCCACCAGGGATGCCATAACCCTTTGCTATCAAGTCAATTCTGACTCAGAGAAACAGGATGGAACATCTGACCATCCCTTCACCACCACCACCACCACCACCACCACCACCCCCGGATTCCAAGGCTGTGAATGTTTACATTCACCAATTTCTCTCAAAGAGTGGTTGGCAGGTTCAAACCACAGACCTTTTGGTTAGCAACTGAGCCCTGGAACTACTGCATCCCCAGAACAGCGATGCATCAAGCACATTTATTGCTTCACCTGCTCACTAGAACATGCTACATGTGAATCTTTGAGTGTGTGCATGTGTGTGATTAGTATTAGCCATGGTAATATGTGTGTGGACAGGTATCTTACTGCAGCTTTAGTTAGCTTTGTACCAATGACTTAAAAGTGTGAGCATCTTTCCGTGTAATTACTGGTCATCCACATGTCTTCTTTTGACAAAGGTTTTATTCAAATCTGTTGCCCATTTATTAGCTGTCTTTTTAAATTTTGTGAGAATTCTTGAACATCAGCTGAAAATACTCTTAAAATCAGAAAGGGGGAGACGTGGGCAATGCATCTGGATGTAAGGAGATCTGGCGCATAGTAGGTTATGCCTTCAACTGCTAACCAAAATTTGGTGAGTCAAGCTCATCAGGCACACCTAGGCTGTTTGCTTCTCCAAAAGATGTACAGCCCAGACACTCACAGGGGTAATTCTACTCTCTCCTATGGGTACCTTGTGACTCAGAATCAACTCAATGGCTGTGTGTTTGGTTTTGATGGTTTGCATCTGAGTAGTTACCTTGTGAAGTACCAAAGGAATGTGGGATAGATGGACGTGGGTGACAAACTGTCAGTCTTCTCCACACATGCTTCTTGGGAAATCTATTTATTGGCTTTGGAAAAGGTTTATCAAGCCCAATCAAAGGGTTTTAGAGGAGAAAAATCCCTTCACCTTTTTCATTGGGCATGTTTCTGCCTCCATCAGTGTTTGGGACTGGCAGTTATTTGATGCTAATGAGCAAAACCAGTAACACTGCACTTCAGAGAAGCTTGTCCTACTCACAATAGCTAGTGTACTTGGGCTCACTGTTGCAGGCCATGTCAATCCAGCTCCTTGAGAATTTTCCCTCTTTTACTGACACGCTAAGAAGCATGACTTCCTTCTTCTCCAGGGACGGCCCCTCATGATCACATGTCCCCAGTACATAAGACACCAAACCAAATTGAGTGCACTGCCATCCAGCCAATGCTGCTGCTTGCAGGTTCCGGGACTGTAACTGTTCACAGGAGTAGAAAGCCCTGACTTTTTCCAGCAGCGCTTCTGGTGGTTTCAAAGTGCCAACCAGGCAGATCGCAGCCTGACACGTAACCATTATGCATCAAAACCTACTTGTCTAGCTGTGTTGAATCCTCCGAGGAGTGTTCTGGCTGCACTTCTTGCAAGACAGACTTGGTTGGCCTTCTGGAAGTCCATGACTCACTCAACATTCTTCATCAACAACGCAGCCACCTGCATCCATGTCTCTTCGGTCTTCCTTATGGAGAGTTCAGAGTCAGCACATGTATAAGACGGTAAAACAGCCGAAGTATAGGAGGTATATGAACCGCTGATGACATTTAGTCACTGAGCTGATCCTTCAATGGCCCCTCCTTTGGACTTCATGTTACAGGGCAGTTCTACCCTGTCCCGTTGGCTTGCTGTGAGTTGGCATTGACTCAATGGAAGCAAGCTTAGTTTTGATTTAGACTGCGACAGGCACATTGACTGCCATGCTGTGGTTGGGACTCATAGGGACCCTGTGCAGAGCAGAGTGAAACGTTGCTTGGTCCTGGACCATTCCTTTCATGTTTGAACCCATTGCTGTGGGCACTGGGTCAACACATCCTTTTTCATGCTCTCTTTCTTCCTGGCTGCCACACAGTGTGAACAAGTCTGCATGTGTGTGTCATCATTTGTAAGCATATCAACATACACTGTAATATTCATATACACACCTGTAAATACGGAGATATCAAAACAGCAGGAAACATGAAAGCATACTGGCTAACATGGGCTGCCAGAAGAATGAACAAATCTGTCTTGGAAGAATAGCAACCAGAACACTCCTTAGTAGTAGGACGGCAAGACTTGGTCTCACATACTTTGGAAATGCTACCAGGAGAGACCAGCCTCTGGAGAAGGACATCCGCTTGGGTAAGCATAGGGTGAGTGAAAGAGAGGAAGACCCTGCATGAGCTAGATTGGCGCAGTGACTGGAACAAGGAAAGTAAACTTAGCAACGATGTGGTGGGGAGGGGGGGACATGGAGTTGTTATGAGACAACGTGGATTCTAAAGCTGCAACTACTAACAACAGCGTACTGAAACATAGATCAGATATTCAATGTGTGGTTCAAATGTATTTTACAGATGGAAAAATTATCTCCACACGCAAAAAACGGGGGCTTCGATAAGTTTGTGGAAAATGGAGTCAAACATTTATGGAATTTTTCCATGAACTTTTTGAAGCATGTATGTGAGCATCTGGCTATAAGACTATAGATACACACTCTGTATATTCTGACCTGCAGAAATACAGATGCACGTGTAGCCCTTGCTATAAGAAGGTATCATGCTTCCTGCTGTAATAAAAAAATTAAATATTGTTTTGAGAGGTTTACAAAAGAAAATACACCTGTTTTCAGAAACTGCTTATATCAGGAAGATTCTCTCCACCACGCAAAAGATGGTGCTTCTTAGTAAATCATTTTGATGTTATTTTTAATTTGCTCATTGATATTTTCTCTCTTTGTACCATGAAAATCAAACATCAATGACATAAACAGGAAAATGCCTGCTTGCTAGTTTGTTTAAGAAAAGAATTTTATACTCAGGCACAGCTTAAAAAGCTCATCAGCCTATGCCCTTTTATCTCATGTGTACACATTCCCAGAGCCCTGGTGGCAGAGTGGTTATGCATTGGGCTGCTAGCCACAAGGTCAGAGTTGAAAACCAACACCCTCTCTGAGGGAGAAAGACAAGGCTTTTTACTCCCATAAAGAATTCGTCCCAGAAACCAACAGAAGCCATTCTACCTGGTCCTACAGGGTAGCGATAAGCCCGCATCGACTGGATAGGAGTGAGTCCGGTGTGGGTACACATTCACATCATGGTTGTCCATGAGCCAAAGTAGTCTTGAGGGTGGCTCTGACCTGCCTAGGTTACCTGGCTGGTGAGTGTTGGACTCAAAAGTCAAGGTACAGGACATGGGGAGGGGATGTCACAGGAATAGAAAACTGATTCTGCTCACCTCGCTGTCCTTCTGGGGCTTGGTGGGCTCTGCTCCCTGGCTGACTCCATGGTTGCCCTTGCTGTGACAATCTGATAACCTTCTTTCCCTTCAAGCTCTGAGAGTGGGCGGGGGGTGGGGGGGGTGGTGAAATGCTGGATCAGATAGGAGAAAATGGATTTTGACAAGGCTTTTTCAGGCTTTCAAAAAGCAGGCCTTCTCACCGGCCTGATGTTTCATCTGGATTTATAATCTTCCCATTATGAGAAAATCAAAGGAGGTCATTTGGAGAGGTTTTATCTTCTGCTTCTTCTGCGGAGTCCTTATGAAACATTCATGAGTTTTCTGACAATATCAGGCCAAGCTCTTTGTGGGTCTGGCTTCCCATGCTCTGCCCTTCCAAGGTGCCTGTCCCACTCCAGCTGATAGTGAGTTTTATCTGAGCCGTCTCTGGAGGTTAAATCATCCACGAGAGTCGGATTTTCTCCAGTTCTCCAGCTTACACGCTTGATTGCCATCTGGGAAGCAGCCAGAGCTGAGCTCATCAATTGGACTGGACTCAGTTGGGTCCCCAATCCACCATGGCAGTTGCCTCCTTTGCAGGCCGCCCTGCCAGGTGAGCTCCACTTTCCACCAGACTTTCTCTTCCTTGTCACCCCATCTGGGTGTCATCAACCTTTCTCACTTTCTTGTCTGGGTATCTGAACCAATCCTACTTCCATCAACTAGATTCAACTCATAGCAAGTCTGTAAAACAGAATACAATTACCCCTATGGAATTCTGAGACACTAACTCTCTACAGGAGTAGGAAATATCATCTTTCTCCTGCTTTATCT
This sequence comes from Tenrec ecaudatus, assembly GCF_050624435.1. NCBI lineage: Eukaryota > Metazoa > Chordata > Mammalia > Afrosoricida > Tenrecidae > Tenrec > Tenrec ecaudatus. Next base: position 4,387,136 of record NC_134534.1, on the reverse strand, counting down.
ATATATCAAGCTAAAATCAAAGCATAGCTCACACTTGTGAAATATATGTTTCCAACTGTTTTGAAACTATTAAGAAGTCCCTGCATGATGCAAATTGGTAGTTGCTCCAGTAGGTACTTGTGTAAGGTAGGGTTCTCTAGAGAAACAAAACCAGGACACTTTTGAAAAAAAATATATATATATGCAGCGAGAAGGAACATAACAGCTAATTAGTCCACACAGCAATACAGAGGGCTAAGTTCAACTCTTTTTCATGTAATAGTTAATGTACTAGAAGTCTTCAAGTCATGTGGGCTGCCAGTCCAAGATCAAGGAAGCAGACAGTGGAGTCCTCCCTCAAACAAGGCAGGCAGAGTCTCCCCAAGCAGCAGGCATCACCAGCAGTCAGCAGCTTAGGAGACCCAGATGGGATATCAAACTCAAACAATGCAAGGTCAAAGGAGCCACCAGCCTCAAGCTCAAAGGATGTCCACACCAGCAGCATGGTGAAGTAGGCCTCAAAGTGTCTCAAGCATTAGTGACAAGATTCATGGATTGCCTCGCCAACAGGTGATGTCGCACACAGGTTGAGGCAGAGGACTAGCTTCCAATCTCCAAAAAGCAAGAGAAAGAGGGATGGCCATTGAGCCATTTGTCTTTTGCCCCCAACCAAACTGTGACCTAATTAATCCCACATGTTTCTTTTGGCTAGGTTGGCTCAATCGGCCAATCACAGTACCAGCAGGTTGGCTGTTTGCATCTACTCAAAGGAGCATCAAGTCGAAGTCCTGCTGATGTAGTTATAAAAAGTCATTTAAATATATATATTTTAATTCCTCACTGTCATTGAGTCTGTTTCAGCTAGTACTTACTCTATTACAGGACAGGGAAGAACTGCCCCTGAAATCGCAACTCTTTACAGAGTTGAAGGCCTTGCCCCTCTCCCAAGAAGCAGCTTGTGGTCTTGAACTGCTGACCTTGTGGTTAGCTGCCCACCTTGTTAGTAATCACTACCCTACCAGGCCTCCTTCTGAAAAGTCATGGCCTATGGAAACCCTAAGGAGCACAATCTTCCTCTAACTCATATTATTTTTCTCTAGTTAGAATCGCCTCTGTGGAAACCTGTCTTGTTTTGCTTTCTTCAGGTGTATTTAAGTATAGAAAGGAAATCATTATCAACATTAACCACTTCGTTCAACATGAATGAACATGGTCACTGATACGTAATACTCTTGGACGAGAAGTACAGGCATGCAAGTAGCAAGTAGCAATCTGTCAACAAACTGCTGTAAGTGGAGAGGACAAAATAATTTTTAAATGACCTGAGCACCCCTTTGTGACAAGAAATTAAAATGGACTTTCAATTCTGTCACCTATGCCTGTGTTGCAGTTCATGTCATTATTTCTATCTCACAGGTGAAGAGACAGAGGCTCCTAAAAGTTCAACAACCTGCCTGCAATGTTACAGCTCACAGGTGCAGAAACACAGTGTGTGCATCAGTAAGTGTCCTTCTGCGAACACACCTGTGAAAATGCCCCACAGGTAGGATCATGAACAGGGGCCACCCGACAATTCCCCACACTCTTCCTTCCGATGTCCTTTCTTCCCACCCCTGGCTAGGTAACCGCTGATGGAGTTGCTATCACTATTGTCTATAACACAGCAGCTCGCACCAGGAGCCGCTGGGTAATTTGCTCTGATGCATTGAGAAGGAAGTGCTGTCTTCTCTTCGAACATATGGAGCCAAGTCTGAAACGCTGAGTCAAAAACCCAGGGTGCAGGATCAGCTAGACAGCTGTCCTGCACTTGTCAAAAATCATTCACAGGATGAAAGCCCAGAAAAGGTGGGAACATGCTCCTCGGTGAAAGGGGATGAAGAACCTGTGGTGCTTCATTGATTTTTGAGTGAGAAATAAATATATCTTAGGGACAACTTGCGAAACCACACTCGGCCAATGAGTCAGTGCTGACTTATCGAGACCCTATAGGACAGGGGTGGATTTCCCCTGCGGGTTTCAGAGTCTGTAAATCTTGACCGGAGAAAAAAGCCCTGTCTGTTTCCCATGGACTGGCTGGGGGTTTTGAACTACTGACTTTGGGATCCCAGCCCAATGTGTAACCCACACTCCAGCAGAGCTCCTCCTGGGGACACCTTGGGGAGGTAGCATCTGAGTGACCTCAAGGACATCCTGGCTTCCACTGGGCAATATTTTTATACCAATGTTAAGTGCTTGTTTGCATGAATTAGCTCCAGTCCTGTCCAATGATCCTGTAGAATCAAGGATTATTTTCCAGAGATGCACACTGGAAGATGTGGGGTTGAATGGCATGATATCAGAAACTTCCCTTTTAAGTGAAGAAATAAAAAGTCAATGCAGCAAAATATTAACCTTGGCTAACCCAGAGAGAGTTTCTATGGATACTTGTATTCTTAAGTTTTCTATAGCTTGAAACTTATTCTAATTGAAATGGATGGTAGTTTTTATAAAGAGCTTCTATTGCTATTTCTCAGTTGTCTCTCATGGCTATAAGCAACTGAATTCAATTCTGGCTAATAAAAGCAGGGAAATAGCCCTTAGTTTTTTATTGTTCACAGAGAGAGCTAGAGAACAAAAACAAATCATATCATTGTAAATGAGGGAGAGTACAGAGTGGAGACCCAAAGCCCATCTGTAGGCAACTGGACACCCCCTTACTGAAGAGTTGCTGGCAGGAGATGAGACAGAGTGTAGGATAGCAATGATGAAACATACATACAAATTCCCTCTAGTTCTTAAATGCTTCCTCCCCCAACTACCATGATTCCAATTCTACCGTACAACTATGGGTAGACCAGAGGATGTGCATTGGTATAGAAAGAAAATGGAAACATAGGGAATCCAGGACAGATGACCCCTTCAAGACTAGTGGTGAGCGTGGCGATACCTGGAGGGTGGAGGGAAGGTGGGGTGGAAAGGGGGAACCGATTTTACAAGGATCTACATGTGGCCTCCTCCCTGGGGGATGGACAACAGAGAAGTGGGTGAAGGGAGATGCTGGACAGTGTAAGACATGACCAAATAATAACAATTTATGAATTATGAAGGGTTCATGAGGGAGAGGCGAGTGGGGAGGGGAAGCAAATGTTTTGAGAATGATGATGGCAACAAATGTACAGATGTGCTTGACACAATGGATGGATGGATGGATTGTGATAAGAATTGTAAAAGCCCCAATAAAATGATTTTAAAACAACAACAAAAAAGAAGTGATGTACGCCACATCCTGGAATACAACCTAACAGGAAAGAAAGGTGGTGTGGAGGGATGTCAGTGACAAAGGCCTCAGTGGGGAATGTTCACTCCAAACTCCAATGTGATGGTCAGGGCTTGTTCTTCAGAACACCTGTCCAGTTCAGGATAGTTAATGGGGCAGGTGGCTCAGTGGGGGTGGACCTAGGAGCCTTACAATGCCTTTGCTGGTGCTGTTCAGTTGCCCCTGCAGATTCAAAACACAGCGAGTCCCTGTCACACAGCAGAAATGTCCACAAGGTTTCCAACTTAGTCAGAGCAGACAGACCACCAGGCCTTAGACTATGTTAAGTGCTTGTTTGGATGAATTTATTCCACTCTTGTGTATGCTAATGACCCTTTAAGAGAGAAGGATTATTTTCCAGAGATTTCTCTCCTGCAGACCCCAGAGTGAATCCAAACCACACGCTTTCTGTTTGCTGCCAAGTGTTGAATGATCCCACCAACAAAGTTACTTTTAAGGCAGGGTTTTTGACAGGTGTGTGTCTTAGGGAAGGAACGATGGATACACATCCTGAATAGCAGAGGCACACATTGGATAGGGCCCTCCTTATCTGCCATTGGCATGTCCCTAATCATGGGGACTCGGGTGGTGCAAAGCTAGCATGCTGCAGAGTTTTCTGGGCTACCAGCTTTTCACCATCAGATCTCTAGGGCAAAAACATGGTCTAAAACAATGTGTGTGTACATATACACCTATGTATATATAATGAATGCAGATAGAGATCTATGTGTGTATAGTACATACAGATACACACATTCAAACAGGTAACTAAAAATATATACATATTGCTAGTAGGTATCCAGTTCATGCATGCACCATTTATTCCTAACAGAAATGTGTTTAAACAAGTCTCTGAGATCGGCGGGTGGCTGTAGACAAGTTATCTCAGTAATATCTTCATCTTAATCTAGGTAGTCTTCAAAGCAGTGAGGGTGGGGGGCAATCAACACATCAGCTTCTGAGGGGATCTGCTGGGCCAATTCAACTCAAAGCAGAGAGATCACCTTGGGAGGCTATGGTGACTGTGGGGATTACAGTGAGATCATGTTAAAATGTCTTCAAGAACAATGGACGATCATGGGCGCTTATTAGGAAGTTTCAAGAAAAAAGAAAACAACATTGGTGAGAAAAGGTAAGGCAAATCATGCCCAGGAATGTTCTCCCATCCCTAGCGTGACTTCTCCTTTATCGGACGTAGCAAGGGCTGCCCTGCAAGAATTTCACCAGGAAACCTTTACTCCGCCGACTCTGATCTTACCCATTCAGATTTCTTTCTGTTCTCAAAACTTCAAGACCAGTAAAAAGATCACATCTTGGCTTCATCAAGGGGACCACAGCAGTCCAATCGCAGAGTGGAGAATTCCTCAGGGGAAGGGGTAGCGTGAGGGAAGCACGACTTTCAGGAGAGAGTGGAAATTTTGAACGAACTTTTTGAAAAGTGCATATGTGCAAATATATATATACATGAATGCATATACCCCCACACACACACATACGTGCCTCTCGCAGTTTCAGGTTGCTCACCTCTGAAGGAGCTCTCTATAATTCTATAGCTCTTAAATAATTCAAAATGAGAATACCTTCCTGCATGACACTCTTTTCCCCTCTTAAGCCAAGTAAAAACAATTTTTAACAAAGGGTTATATTTAAAAGGTACATATGCAGAGAAGGATGAGCGAATAAATTTCAGACAGTGGAAATACTGTGAACGAAACGTCACAAGCAGAAGTCCAAGAAGTCAGGTGGCATCCCCAGTTTTTCCAGTATGGAGATGTGGCCCTGGATGGTGAAACGTGCAGATCCACACCTGTTCTTGCTTCGTGCAGACTCCCAGTGTTTGATTAGGGAGTCCCCTTCAGCCCCCAGCCCCCAGGCCATCACCTTGCTTCACTTGGCTGAACGGGTGTCACTTATGTTAGCCAATAAATGGCAAAACCAACCACCCCAAACCAGAGTCGTTGCCACTTTCCATTCTGGGTCCTAGCAAGCCTACACGGGGCTTCTATGCCTGTACATCTTTGCAGTAGCAGATAGCCTCATCGCTCTCCCTCAGAGTGGCTGGTGGATTTGAACCACTGACCTCCAGTGAGAAGCCCAGTTATAGCCCACAGCACCACTAGGACCAATGGCAGGCTCTCTGGATAGGGAGCAACGGGAAGCCGCTTCCGCCACAGGTGCCTTCCCCACAGTCTTCGATTAGTCCCGGGAGGCCACTGGGAAGCTGGCAGTGGAACAATAACAAGCCTTTGCAATTCCCTCCTAGGGATTAGAGACTCATGAATTATGCAGGTCTATGCAGATTTTTCACCTGTGACAGGTGTAGTATGGGCAATTTCCCTAACATATTAACTAACCCAGCCACAATGGCAGAAACAGTTCTCAGGGAGATAGGCCCTCTGTTTATTTAAGTCTCACCCCGCCATGTGGCAGGTGTGTGCGGCTGGGCATGGCAATAGGTTATCGGTGGAGAGAGGAGCCCAGAGACGGACTTCGGAGCGGAGATGGACCGGTGGCTGATTGTTTACTGTTCATTGACTTATTGTCTCTGCGGTACCATGCCACCTGAGTCGGGGCATGTCCCAGCTGAAGAACCAGCTGGTGTGCTCTGCACAACACTTCTCGGAGAGAGGAGGCAGATGTCAAGAAGGGAGAACAAATTATCCCGGCCCAGAACCCCTTGAAATGCAATCACGGTGGGGAAACCTGGCAGATTCGCATTCCAGCATCTGGGTTCCAGAAGACCCTGACCCCCAGACTGCCCATTCCCTGCAAATCACGCGAGCTGAGAAAGCCTGGGCAGGCTAGCTGTTGAGAAAGCAGACACTGCGTTCAGACGCTGTGAGTACTGTGCCTGACAAATGATATGGAAACATCTTCATGGTGAACGTGTGATAGGCCACAGAGGGGACACTGGCATGGGGACCAGAGACCCAGGTTCTCGCCATGACTCTCCAACACCTCTCAGAGAAGACAGTGGTCATTTCCATCTTGCTTTACCCCATGCTAACAGGAGCACTCCAGGGCTCCCCAGTCACAGTCTAGGAATAAAATGCCCTGAGTCTTGGTTTGCCCACAGATGGCGATTGTTGGCAAAGGGAATATGGGAACCAACTTGGAAAACTGTGACAGCCTCCTTGCTTACTGCTCCCTTAAAAATGGCAAAGCCAAATCCGAACACTCTGCTACCAAGTGGATTCCAAGTTGGAGAGACCAGGTGGCACAGAGGAGAATGACTCTGCAGGGTTTTCTTGGGGAGCCCTGATGGCAAAGTGGGTACACGTTGGGCTGCTAACTGCAAGGTCGGCAGTTTGAAATCACCAGCTGCTCCTCCGGAGAGACGAAGAGGCTTTCTACTCCCCTACAGATCTTCGGTCTCAGGAACTCACAGGGGCAGCTGCACCATGTCCTGTGGGTTTGCCTTGAGTGGGAACGGGCTGGATGGCAGTGAGTATTGTATGTAGAGAGGTGGATATCCAGGTCTTTCTTATGTGATGCCTCTGCGTGACTTCAAACTGCCAAGCTTCAGGTGAGCAATCATCTGCACACCACCCAGGTTTCCTCTTCAAACCAGTTTCTAATCAAGGTCACTGGGGTGAGTGAGTTTCCACGCCTGCTGGGAATAGGTCTTTACAGATCCCCTTTGCAATTGTCTTTGCCAAACAAGGGGGTGGGGCGTCTGGTTAAAAGTCTGAGGTGGAAGCACAATTTCCCAGCAGGCGTGGAACCGGAATCAACCCCAGGGAACATCAGCATGTGTCATCTTTAAGGTCTATTCTCTCTCTCTCTCTCTCTCTCTCTCTCTCTCTCCCCCCCCCAGGATTGCTCTGGCAGCCCTCCCTCCAGCCTAAAGGGGCAGTTCCGGTCCTCCCTTTGCCCACCATGGTCCACCTGGGAGGGACCTCATGGGCCACTGCCTCCCACTCCATCCTCCACCTGCTGTCGACTCTCTAACCATCTGCTTGCCTGAAGCCCAGTGGCCTGCCAATCAACAGTCCAGCTACAGAGATATCTAGCCTCCTCTCTGACCCAGCTGCCTCCCCGGTTCCATCAGCCATTCTGCAACTGGCCACAGCTCACCTGAGGCCTGGTTGATGCCTCAGTGAAATCGATGCCCCCATGTCCTCACATTGTGGCTGTTCACAATGCCGCCACCCTCCTTCCCACTCCAGGCCACTGTGAGTTAACTGTCTCCAATGGTTGAAAATCCTCTGTCCTTTCTCTTCCCCATGGAAGGCCAGTCTCCACCAGAACAGAGTCCGAGGGAGCTATTCATGATGTACATATCACCACACCACTGCCGTGCCCATAATTTCTCATTGCCCTTAAAGTTATAACCATAGACACACAAGTCCTTACTGAATCTGGTTCCCCTGTTTCTCCACACAGTCAGTCCCTGCCTTAGGGCCACACAAGGACAACTCATACTGTTTTTTGTTGCTATGTAAATTTGGCCTCACTTTGAAATGATGAAATCAGCTTCTACTAGCATCGAAATCCTCAGCACAATCACTGGCCTGCGCTGCACAAACTCACTGCCATGGAGTCAGTGAAGACTCAAACAAACACAACTCATTGCCATTGAGGGAGGCAGGACTCGGGGGGTTGCTCAGACGGCAACTTCTTATGGGAGTAGAAAGCACAGTGTTTCTCCCAGGAAGCTGCTCGTGGATTTGAACTACTGACCATGTGCATTTCATCCCTATTTGTAGCCACTACATCTTCAGGGCTATATACGTGCTATACATTTAGCTCTTTCCTCATGACAAAGGCTTTGAGGCATGCAGTAAAATGAGGCTAAATAAGGATCTTATGCACCCATTCAAACTCAATGACAAATCTGACACGCAGGCACCCTTAGGTGGATTTCATTTGTATCCTGGGGAATGTTCTTGTTTCTAGCTTGTATGAGTTCCTCATGTATCCCCCTTGGCTCTCAGCCTTCCCCAACACACACGCACACACACACGCACACACACATGCACACATGCACACACACACACATGCGTACACACACACACACACACACACACACACTATTTATTCTTCAGGTCAAAATTCAAAGTCCATCAGGTTAAGTGCCCTTTGACACATCCTTCCAAACCCAAGATGTTTTTTCTTCCTAAAAGTTAGCACCAGTTTGTTAAAGTCCCTATTAGACTATAATCTGCCTTATCCCACCCAATGGTTGGCTTCGGTTAGGTTACCACTTAGTCGCCTGCTTCTCATCAGACACAGGTGTGCAGGCAGCTCTTGTTTCCCTGCAGCTAGCCACCCAGAGTGACGTCCGCGGACAAAAGTGAAAGCAAGGGCATGAGACCTGTGAGGCCATCACCCAGCTTGGGACCCTTAGGAAGCCTCCTTTCTGACCCGATGGCTCCCACTTCTCCACTGGGACAATTCATATGGAACTCACATAAAGTACTACACTTAGTGTTACCACAGCAAAAAGAATACAGATGAAGAGACAGGCATAGGGGACACAGGAGGGCCCCCGACTTTGAACTTCTACAGTCTTAAAGGGGACATGCATGAGGGCATAATTCAGGTACTGCGATAGGAAGTTAGCCTACATTTGCCCAATATCCCACTCTAGAAAGATAGTGTTTTGAAAATGATGATGGTAACACATGTACAAGTTTGCTTGATATCATTGGTTTATGGATTGTTACAATATCTATAAGAATCCCAAATAAAATGATTTATATTAAAAATAATTAGTAAAGGGGCTAATCCAAGGGGCTTAAGTGGAGAGCAAATGCCTTGAGAATGATTGGGGCAGGGAATGTATGGATGTGCTTTATACAATTGATGTATGTATATGTATGGATGGTGATAAGAGTTGTATGAGTCCCCAATAAAATGTAAAAAAAGAAAAGAGGAGAAAAAAATGATTAGGGCAAAGACTGTACAGATGTGCTTTATACAATTGATGTATATATGTATATGTATGAACTGTGATAAGAATTGTATGAGCCCCTAATAAATTGTTAAAATTAAAAAAAAGGGGGGCTAATCAAAGACAACATTAATGGAAGATTGTTATGCCCCAGGGGGGTGATTGACAAGACTCTCTACCATAAATTAACAAGGAGGTTTTGAACAGGAGCCAAAGATAGATTTTAAAAAACACATAGATCCAAGAATGTGTTTGGGGCTCATACAAGCTCCCACTTCAGAACAATTCTTTTTTACCTCATGGCCCTGCTCGGTACTCACCCCCAGGAAGGGAGCACAGAAGACATGGGTGCTACAGCAAAAAGTGGTGAAGAAATTAGAAATAAATTGTGCCTGGGGTCTTAAAGGCTTGTTTCCAAACAAGCAGCGAGCGAAGTGAGATGTCAACTAAGTCCACGTGGAAGAAGCACCCCATCCTCAGTCCCGGAAGGACTGTAAATCATATCATTGGAAGTTGAGGGAGGAAATAGTATCAGAGCCTACACTCTGGGAATCCAGTTTGCAGAAGGCGGTGGATGACAATGAGAGTCCAAGATACATCCGTGGGACCACCTAGGAAAGAAGCCTCAGGGGTCCTGCTATTCGTAGCAGAGGGATGGGAGGAAAGTGGCTGTTAACCAGAGTGCACTGGGGAGGTGTCCACAGGAGATCAAAATGCTAAACCTGACTTGAATGGTTAAAACCTTGTCAGTTGATCCTCCTCTCTGATGCTCATTAAGCCGATCCGGTTTTCCACACTTTCTGTATTTTTGTTGTTTTGTTTTTTGTTTGTGCATATTGAGGTTTATCTCAGATGTGTAATGTTACTGGAGTCACCCTCTTGAATTTTTCTTTTATGGTTTCCTGTTTTTCAGAATATGAAACCTCAGATTGATGAACCTATAAGGACAGCAAGTAGAATGAGGGTTTCAGGGGGGTGGGGTACAGTGTTGGGGTGGGGAGTAAAAGGTTGCTGGTGTCAAGGAATTCAGGAAGGAAAATCATTTTTTGAAACTGGGGTAGCAATTGTACAATACTGCTTGATGTGATTGAACTATGGAATAATAAGCTGCCTGTATTAGTGCTCAATAAAATGGATTTGGAAAAAAAGGGGGGACATGTTCACAACCCATATGGATCAATGTCTTTTGCCATCGCCATAGGGCACCCTTGTCTAGGGTCTTTATTGGGGCCTTATTGAGTTGACATAGCTGATTAAATCAGGCCCCATTCCCAAGGTCTACGGTTTCTTGCTCTAAGTGTTTTTGAATTGGCCCACCTGGGTAGCCAGGACCCACAGGTGGGGCCTCTTAAAACACATTTCCATCACAGGAAAGTCCAAGGTGGTAGAAATCTCAGCAACCAAAGGCCAGATCCGGTGGGTAGAGTTCAACGTTTTACACCACCACACTTGATCGCTGCTCAGAAAGAGATTTTATTCTCCAGACTCAACATTTCTAAGGTCCAGGGAGTCGAGATGACCCACCATTTACTCTGAGAAGTTTTTTGATTCTTGAGCCCTGAGGACTACGGTCTCCTAGAAGTCACCATTAATCCTCACCATTAGCTAGTCCGGGTCAACTAGTAAAAGCCCGTTTGCCACATGCCCTGGGTCCCTTTGAAACAAGTTCATTGTGCTCTCTGATTTAAAAAACAGAAACCCCAAGACCAGACTTGAAGCATCATTTTAAGGTTGGCTGTTATTATTAAACACTCTTCTGGCCCTGTTTCCATGGCAATACCTATAGGGCATGGGAAACCTTAGGCTACAAGTGGGCTGTTAATCATAAGGTCAATAGTTCAAAACCACTAGATGCTCCTGGAGACACAGAGGAGGCTTTCAATTCCTTTAAAGATTTGCAGCCTCGGAAACGCATAGAGGCGCTTCTATTCTGTCCTAATCTACTCACTGGCACTGGGATGCCCTCAATCGAGCCCTGGTGCCACAGTGTACAAGAGGTCAGCTGTAAACCCAAAGGTTAACTTCTCCACAGGACAATGAGGAGTCTGCTCCCACAGTTTCCAAACCAAAGCCAACTCAAGGACGTCAAGCTGACTGCAACTCATAGTGGCTCTTTCAGAGTCGAACTGCCGCACCGAGTCTCAAAAAGATGCACTCTCTAAGGCACCACACTGCCACGCTTCTCTCCCATGATGCAGCTGGTGGGTTTGGACTGCTGTCCTTTCGGTTAGCGGCCCCGTGTTTATATGGCACGAGGGCTCCTTCCCATGAAGCTGCCTGGGAAACCTGTGGTGCAGTTCTCCTCTGCCCTTCAAAGCCCCTGCACAGCCTGTTGCTAACAGACAGCACCAGGTTACAATCTCATAATGTCACGTATAGTCTACCTGTTGGTATGTGCCTATCAGATATGTGCTGAAATAAATGAACATATGGATACACCTCTACGCCCGTTAGACACTCGCTTTTGTTGTGGTTTTTCCCGTGTTACCGGTCGTTCTCATGGTCAGCCTTGTCTCCCAACTCTGTGGCGTGCCCCAACACTGCATTCAGAGACACCCACGTTCTTCCTTCACATTTTGCTTCGTTTCCCCAGCCTTCCCAATTACAATCAAACTAGACATCTGCAGTTCCGCAAAGCTCACCTCTGAATTCATGGTTCATGTTGTTGTGCTCAAGGACACAGGGATGTGTTCGTTCCCTTCAGCCTTACCTTGTTGTAACACACTCCCAACTTAACGCTTTCACAAGGAAATTCCAACGCTATTGAATTTATGCTCAGGCCTTCCATTGGGGGGGGGGGATTTCAAGGTCTCTTTGCATGTGTTATGCAAATATGTGCCTTAGGTCCTGAAATATTTTCTATAAAGAAACATTTGTGAAAACCAACCCAAGCAAAATAGAGAAAATGCCAAATGTTCTATTTAGATTTTTTTTTCTTTTCTGAGTTTGCTAGTGTTATGTAAAATATCTTTGGGCAAATCACTTTAGCCATCCCAAACGTGGTGTTGCAGGAAGAGCCGGTGTTCCCACAGGGGTTCAATTGTTTCCAAGAGAAGGCTACAATTGAGGATGTTGCCATTGGTGACCATGTGACTTGATCACTAATTGATCACTAATTGATGGGTGACCACTGACCACCTATTCCACATTTCTTATGCATGATGAGCTCATCATCAACAGTCCTCAGGACTTTAAGAAGACATCCTAGAATACTTGAATAGGCAGTCTTCCTCCCCCCCCCCCAAAAAAAAATAGCAGGGTCCTTTACTATACCACAACAGGAAAGACGATCAAGAAAAACACAGAAGATCTAAGCAACACAATCAGCAAAAACAGCCTCATAGACATGTACAGAGCATACCGTTAGGTGTCTGGAGTGGGTTCTACCTCGGATCTTTGCTTCTCACGCTGTAAGAATCCACGCCGAAGCACATTTTGTAATCCAAGCGAGTTTTTATGAAGGAAATGGAAACTTCCAGGTTTAACAGTCTCAAAAGGGTTCACCCTAGTTCTGGAAAGCACATCAAGCCATGCTGAAGCTGTGCTGAGGATAACACCTGGGCACTAAAAACCAGGTGGAAAATTAAAAAAAAACAAAACACCCACATGTGTGGAACCAGGGAATCCCTGGAGTCCATGAGCCAAGAAATCAAGTGAGCAAGAGAGCAAGAGCCTAAAAGCCCAAGCACAATTATGCCCAGAGCAGGCCTAGAGCAGGCCCTGAAGGGGTACACATGTGTGTGTGTGTATGTGTACCACACCCTGCCAAGCCAGAGGCCCTCCTTACAGCATGGCCCTGAACGAGGGCAGAGCAAAGAGACTGATGGCTGGCCAAGAGGGGGTGCCAAGAGAACATGCAAGGCTGTGCTTCCTGCCTTTATTCTATCCCACCCCCTGGAGGAGACACGGTTGAAGGTATTGGTTTACCTCATTGGCTGAGTTCAGACACACCTGTGAGATATACCCAAGATGGGTGTGCCCAAAGTACTGGTTTCACCTGGGCCTAGGGAATCCTGGTCTGTGTATGCTTAGCTTGGGTCTTCCCATGGGTGGTCAAAGGCTGCCTGATTTTTTTCCACCCCTCTATGTGGGCCTTTGCAGTCACTGGGGAGACACCTTGCTTGTCCCTAAATCTAGCTACCTAACAATACTGCCCAACTGTACAATGCTTCTCCTAATCTCAATGATCAGACACCAGAAGAGACCTTAACCTATGCCACAAAGAGAGCTTCAATACATTCAAAAGAACTGGGATACTACAAAGTATCCTCTAGAACCATAATGCTATGAAACTAGAAATTAGTAACAAAGACAGAGGGAAAAATAAATAAATGCATAGAGATTTGAAATTGACATAACTTAGGAGACATTAAAGATATATATCAGTTTAGCATCAAATGATCATGAAAATGCAACATACTAAGACCTTTGGGCCTCTTCAAAAGCAAGTTGCATATCAGCAAGGAGGAGAGATGCAAAACCAGAGTGTTGGAGCACATCAAGAAAGCAAAGGAGAACACAGCTCCCAGAAGAGAAGAACTAATAAAGACCAGAGGTGAAAGAAATGAAATAGTGAGGAAGCAAATGAAACACGAGAAAGAACCAAGGCTGGGCTTCGTTTCTCTGAGAGGGTCGATGAAATCGTGAAACCTAGGGCCTGACAATGGAAAGTATGAGAGGCTGCACCTCACCATGAAAAGAAATTAAACAGGCGGCGTGCCCATAGACCCGACAAAGCTGAGGATCGTAATGGAATATTGGGGAAAATTGCACCCAGGGGTGATTCAAGGACAGAATGATCTGTTTGGAGATGGAAGTGCATTTGCAGAGTTCTTCCACCTCTTCCTCCTTCCTTCCCTTCCTCTCCCTCTCTCCCTTTTTCTCTCCTTTTTTTTTTTTTTGGTTTCTTCCTCTGTCCTTTCCTGTCTCTTCCCCATTCCCTCCTCCTCTTCCCTTCCTTTTTTCTTGCTCTCCACATTTTCCTCCTCCCTCCCTCTTTCCTTACCCCCCTTTCTTGCTCTCTCCTCCTCCTCCTCCTCTCAGTCTCACTCTTCCCTTCTCCTTCTCTCTTTTATTGGTGTTTTTGGAAGTTTTTTTTTCTATAAAAGACGAGACAGTGATTCCCCCACATTTATGTATGGCTGCTCCCTCTCAATACTTAGGTTCCCTTCAATGTCACCTCCTTAAAGAAAACTTCTGGGGTCAATTTACTTCATCTGCCTTATATCTTCATGGGTTGATTTACGGTACCCTAAGGAGAACTATAAACCAGGATGATGATGCAGTTCTGTACTGTATGCAACATGTATAGTATCTTCAATAGCACATGTCACTTAACAACCATCTGTGGGAAAGAACTCACAGGGCATATTGCACTGGGCAGGTCTGGTGTACAGGACCCCTTCACAGTGTTGAAGGGCTTCACTTGAGGATGATGCTGTGCGTGACCAAAGCCAGGTCTTTCCCACGGTCTCATACGCAGGGGAAAGTTGAACAATGAGTAAGGAGAACACAGAAGTGATGCATTTGAACCATGATGCTAATGAAGAGTAACATTGAAAGAATCATGGAATTGGAGCACTTGCCGATGAATATCAAGGATTTCAGCCCTCAGGATGGATCACAACTCAATGTAGCGAAGACCCAAATCCTCACAATTAGACCAATAGGTCACATCCAGACAAATGGATAGAACGTTGAAGCTGTCAAGGATTTTATCTTGTTTAGATTCACAATCAATGCGCATGGAAGCTGCAACCAAGAGATCAAAAGAAACATTGTATCATGTAAATGTGCTGCATGAGATTTATTTAGAGTGCTAAAAACGAGGATGTTACTCTGACGACTAAGGTGCGCCTGACCAAAGCCATGGTATTTTCAACTGCCTCACATGCATGGGAAAGTTGGACAAGAATAAGGAAGACTGAAGAATCCATTAATTTGAATTGTGGCGCTAGAGAAGAACATGGAAAGTACCATGGGTTTGCAAAAGGACACATTTCTTGGAAGAAATTCAGCTAGAATGCTCCTTTGAGGCTAGGATGATGAGACTTCGTCTTGGTGACTTTGAATCTGTTGCCAGGAGAGACCAGTCCCTGGAGAGGGAGGCCATGCTTGGTCAAGTAGAAGGGCAGAAAAAAGAGAGGAAGACCCTCAACAAAATAGACTGACTCAGTGGCTGCAATAAAGGGCTCAAGCACACGTGCAATTGTGAGGACAGCGCAAGAATGGGTGGTGCTCGGTTCCGTTATGCGTAAGGTCGCCATGGCGCAGAACCGACTCCATGGAACATAACAATAAAAACCATGGACTGCCGATCCAACAAACAAACTAGCCTAGGAAGCAATACAACCATACTGCTCCTTAGAAGCAAGAATGGCAAGACTTTGCCGCACATGTTGTAAACATGCTATCGGGAGAGACCACCCCTGCCATCATGCTTATTAAAGTCGAGGGGCATCAGAAGAGAGAACTGACACCATTTCTTTTATGAATGGGCTCAAACAGAGGATTATGAGTAGGATGCAGACCAGGGCAGTGATCTATGAGTTGGAACCTACTAGAGGTCAACCACCGCCACCAACAACAATAGCATGCACACAGAATACATACCAAACCCCTTGCCATTAAGTGGATGATGACATCCAGTGACTCTATATAGCGCTTCTGAGGCTGTAAATCTTCACGGGATAGATTGTCTCATTTTTGTCTTGTGGAGTGGATGGTAGGTTTGAACCGACAACTTTGCTGTGAACAGTCGAATGCTTACCTGATAGCACCTCCAGGGCTTATACATACTATGTGTAATTATCAAGCTAGCAGATTGTCCCAGAAGAATGTTATTCTTTGAAGTCACTCCCCCCCTTCCTCACAAGTCCCCTTTTCTCTTGCTACTGCATACATCTACTTTCCCAAGGAAGCTGCTCCCTCACATGGGGGGCTGCAGAAGAACAAACTGTTGAGATTGCTGGGCAACAGCCGCCCTGTGGAAGCAGGCAAGGTCAGGGATCGCCCAGGGTGTCTTCTGTGCTCCGTGGAGGGCAGACAGCCTGACCTGCCACTGACCCTGCTGTTACCTCTGTCTGTGCAGGGTGGGCCCACGCTCCTTGTCTACTTACTTAGACTGCTTTATTTTAGTGACAGCACACGCAGCCAGAGAAGCACCATACCTACTTGAATAATTCCGTGACACTGGTTCCACTATTCAACTTGTGCACCCGTTCTCTCTCTCCTTCCCCACATTCCACCTCTGCCATTGCCTTAAAGTCACTGCCCCCTGACCACTTATATCTGAAGTCCCTGATGGCTGGAGAATGGTGCCCTGGTGATGCTGTGGGCCGGCATTGGCTGACACCCAACCTGGCAGTTCTAACCTATCAATCACGCCTTGGGGGAAACAGGAGGCTATCTGATCCCATAAAGACTGACCGTCTGGGAAACCTCACGTAGAGTCAGAATTGACAATGGCAGCTTGTCTGGCTTTGAGTGGCTGTAGAAGGAGCCCTGGTGGCAGAGTGGGCTGAGTCTCAGTTGTACAATCTCAGCCCCCATGGGTCGCCTTGCTTGGTTCTATAGAACCACTATGAGGAGCAGTCTGACAGCTGTGGGTTTTGCTGGTGGCGGTGGCTGAGAACTAGCTGTACTTGTTACATCGGTCAGCAGAGCTATAGACTAGCAAAGGCTGCAAAGCCCTAATGGCCTCAAACAATGAAAACTTGTTCTGGGGCTCAGTGTGTCCTCTGCAGGTTCACATGATACCTATAGTCATGGTTTCTGCGGGTGAGGTTCCTGGGACACAGGACAATTCAAGCCTGTGCCTCCTCTACGCCATCTGTTCACGATTGCTGTTGCAGAGAAAGAAGTGGGTAGAATCCAGTACCAGCCCGCAAATGCCTCCAGCTGAAAGTGGAAAACCAAACTATCCGACAGAGCCATTTCTCCAGGAATTACTTCATGCTTTGGGTTAGGCATTGGCCAACACAAGGTCAATAGTTCAAACCTGCCCGTTGTTCCATGTGAGAAGGGTGAGGCTGTCTGTTCCAGACAGATTTACAATCTAAGGAAACGTCATAGAAGTGCATTATGAACTTGGATAGACTCCAAGGCAGCGGGTTTGTATTTCATTTGGTTTTTGGTATTTTGGAGGCTTTCTTTTCCTTTTTTTGGCAACATGTAGGAGCCTGATGGCCTCAGGTGCCATGGCTAAGCACTCAGCTGCTGACCTAAAGGTTGGCTGTTCGAAACCACCAGTGTCTCCATAATGAAAGAACCTAGAAACCTGCTCCCCTAAGTAGCACAGCTTGGAATCCCTGTGGGACAGTTCTACTCTGTCTCACAGGGTCACCATGAGTGAGAGCTGACTCAAATTACTCACAAAACAACAATTAAAAATGGGGGAAGTGGTGAGTCTGCTCCGTTGTTAACAAATAGCCCAGAGCAGCGGTTCTCAACCTGTGGGTCATGACCCCTTTGGGAGCGGAACGACCCTTTCACAGGGGTCGCCCAATTCATAACAGTAGCAAAAAATACAGTGATAAGTAGCAATGAAAATAATTTTATGGTTTGGGTGGTCACCACAACATGAGGAACTGTATTAAAGTGTCATGGCATTAGGAAGGTTGAGAACCACTGGGCTAGAGGTTCAAATCCATCCAGAAAAGTATAGGCAGAACATCCTGACAATAGACTTCTAGAGACCAGTCACTGAAAGCCCCATGGAGCAGAGTTCTACTCTGACATGCATGGGGTCACATGAGTCAGAATTCATTCCGTGGTGTCTGTCTGTCTGTTTGTTTGATTTGGAAGCAGAGGAGGGAGGGGTATTTTTAATAATCTACTGATATCCTATACTCTTAAATTCTTGTGCCTATCACACTTTTAGCTAAACAATCATTTGAATTGATTAATGGCTATACCCTAATAGTCTCAGTATTTCATGAAGGCAGAATCATCAGTTCTTATTAACGGCTGCTCTCTAACCCTTCCCTAGCAGATGTTTGTAGAATGGTGAATAAATTAATGAATTAGGAAACCCATGGAAAGCAGCATGGCCAGACAAAGCCATCCACAGGGTTTTGGAGGAGCGGGGGAGATTCCAAGCGGGCAGCTGCTCCAACAGACCTCTTCCTTACTCTTCAAAGATCTAAGGAAATGGGGACAAGTTAGCTGATTCATGGGGGTTGAAGGGAAAAGTTAATTGTGGCCAGAGCTATCAACTAGAGATAAGAACATTGAAAGAGGGAGGGAAGTTCAAAAAGCAATGCCAAAGTGTGAAAGAGATAAATGCATGGTTGAAAGAGATTGAAGGGGGCGGGATAGGAAATGAGAGAAGTGATGGATGTAAGCATGTTGTTGGCAGGTGCCATTGTGATGGGTCAAAGGTGCTTTGGCTTGAGTCTCTTGTTGCCTCTATTGTGTCAGCTCACCTTCTGTAACATCATCCTCTTCTTCCTTGTCCCCCTCTCCATGTTATCAAGAAGGGGTCCTTTTGCAGAGACTCATCTCTCCTAACAACCTTGGGGATATTTTGGCTTTGGTTCCAGACTGTACAACCAAGCAGGATTACAAGAAGGCCAGTGGCAGGAATCTGTTTGGTTTTGCTGTGCATGTGAGAAGTTAGTGTACACAATTCTCTAGTCTCTGAAGTGTGCAGCCGCATGGTGAAGAGGTTTGTAAGAATCTCCAAAATGGGACACAGAGCCATGAAGTGAGCATGCACGCACACTTGGAAAAATGAGACCCATTGACTTACTCCACGCAGAATCATCACAAGCCTTTCCATCTCTGAAAACTGCGATATCTGTGAAGTGCAATAAAGCAAAATGCAGTAAAATGAAGTGTGGCTGCATAAATCTAAAGAGCGCTTATAAAATTAGCTATCACGAAGCAAGCAGGTTATAGACAGGCAGAATCATTTAAATCCCACGTTCACCACAGCCCTGAAAGTAAGATAGCTCCTGAAGGTCACTAGGGAAGACAATAGAAGCCACTGATTGCATAGCATTGGCCTCAAACCACACCCTCTTGCGCCCACACTCTTAGGCCTTGGGTACCTAATTAATACTTGCTGGGTTGAATCGCAGACAGATAAATACAGGCAAGGATTGCCTGTAGGGAGGGAGAAATTTCCACGCAGAAGTTCAAGAAGGATATGGGTGGTAGCTGCCAAAGGGTATTTCTTCAGGAATTCCAATGTGGATAAGAAAGCATTGTCAGTATGTCTATATTAGGTCTTCATTCCTAATAAGGTGCTTACTAGGAATAAAGACCTCGGAGTGGTAATGAGAGAGAGGGAATTGTTAACAACTGGTAGTGATTCTGCTTGCAATATACAACAAACTTTAAAACGTGGTTCTTCTTTCATTTTGTTTTTTGAAAGCAAAACCCCAATAACTAACAAAATAAAGCATAGAGAACATCATCTGCAAGCCATATATCGGACTTTCTTCAACTGCTCCCCAAATCAACCAAAGAACGCTAAGACCGTGGTGGTTCTCTTTTAACATTTTATGATCAAACATGCTAAGAACCCTGTTAGCATTTCATCTAATTAGCAGTTGGCTGGAGAAGCAGCGAGGATCAAGAACAAAGCTATCAAATGAACACATGTCAATCCCAGTCTACTCAACAGCTCTGCCAAAGAAAAAAACAAACTCAGAGTCCACGTGAGGTAAATGGTGGCATTTGAACCCCAGACATGGTTCACATCAACCTGGAGAATCCATCTATACCCAATCTTGTATATTTGAAGAGTTACTGTGGTCTACATTTGAGCCGGACTGTATCTCTACCACCTGAGGAGACACTGTACGCCCCCATCCTGTGACATTCTGTGTAGCAGCTCACTCCGTGGTTTGACTTGCTCTGCAAAAAAGATCTGGAATGTTAGCTAGGAGGTTTCCATTCACTGTTTCACATCAACGTCTTAAAGGCTGTTCATACATTTTCATGTTGACTCCTTGCTTCGTTCACACGTCATAATTAGATGAGAAGGTCCATGCCCTGTACCCCCACTTTGCAAATAAAGAAACTAAAGCACAGGGTGGACCTTGGGCCTAATAAGTGTGGTTTGCTGGGATTGATGTGTGTGCACAGACAGTGAGAATTGGACCACGGCACCAGTCATGCCTCTCTGCTCGTCTAAATTGTGCAAAGCTTAACTGTAGAGACATCTGTTGCCCTGAATTTTTAAACACCTAAAACTGATATAGATATCATGTGAATTAAGACAGCCTATTGCATTCTTTGGACACAGTACCAGGATGTAGCTGTCCTTGGAGATGGACATCAAGGTCGGTCAGGGAGGGTCAGCCAAAAAGAGGCAGTCTCCCCAGAGGATGAACTGACCCTGTGGTGCCACAATTGACTGAGACCTCGCGGTCATCGTGAGGTGGGTGGCCCCCTGGGCAGTGTCTTGTCCGGTTCTACCTGGAATGGCTCTGAGTCAGAACCACCTTGGGAGCAGCACACAAGATGAATGATTCATTTAAAGGGGAAAAGGAACATCTATTGCTTAAAATAACAGCTCTTTCCAAATTTTCTTTCCAAGTTCCAGTGGTTTTCTCTCCAAGCTTCCTATTATCTCTCAAACTCTAAGCAAGGGCTATCAATTAAGGTTGTATGCCTTTTACTTTAGAAGAAGTTTGGCTTTCGGTGATAGTCATGAAAATCGAAATGACTAGAGGATCACACAGCTGCTGCCTCACCTCCCCTTTCCACTGCTGAGCAAAAAGCACAGGTTGGGAATCCAAAGAGCCAGAGGATTCCCGGTTTCTGTACTTACTTGATTGTTACAGGAAGTCCTGGTGGTATAGTGAGTTGGAGGTCACCTGCTAATCTCAAGGTCAGCAGTCGAAACAACCAGCTGCTTGCTCCTCGGGAGAAAGAGAAGGCTTTCTATTCCTGTGTAGAGTTACCGTCTCAGAAACGCACAGACACATTTCTATTCTGCTCTATAGTGCTGGCTTGAGTCAGGATTGATTTCATGGCCACTTTTTTCATTGTGACATGGTTTAAATAACACGAGGTCTATCAAACACTCATCACAGTACCAAGTACAGAGTACCTCAGGGAAAGCAGACATGCCTTGACATGAAGGCCGGGGGAAGGGCGAGGGCGAGGATGAAGGTAAAGGTTAAGGTTGGGGTTAGGGTTGAGGTACTCTGCTTTTCTCTATTGACAGTGGTTTTTCCTTGGATTGCCACATGGACCTCATCGCAGGTCATTGAGGCCTCCCCCAGGATGCCACCCCTCAGCAATGCCCTTCCTGAGCTTCCAGACAGACACTGTGCCTGCTCCCCTCTGCCTGCCTGTCACTGCCCTGCATCCAATGCTTGGGAGCATCTGAGGGATTTCTGGAGGTCCTCCAGTGCCTGCAACTTAGTAGACAATCAAAATCAATTACTCAGTGACCTTTATGCACTAATATGCAATTATGATATAGAATGATGTAGAATAATGATATAGAATGATATGGAATTATGATCCAGAAAAATATGGATTGATATAAAGTGCTATGGACTGGTATGGGATGATATGTTATAATAAATGGTGATATGGGATAATATGGAATGATATAAAATGATGATATGGAATGAAATGGAATAATCTCAGGAGACATGTAGTTATTTGGGTGCTATGTAGTTATAGGAAACAATGATACAGAATTATATGGAAAGATAAGAAATTATGGTCTGGGCTAATAAGGCATGATGTAGAATTATGAGAATGATGCTGTGGAATGATATGGAGAGGAAGAACAATGCATAGTTCCTTCTTTTAAAAGCCAATGCAGTGGTGTCCAGCAGGCAGTTCCAGCAATCTGATTCATATATTTCCCTTCCTTGTGAAAGAGGTGCTGAAAAAGGCTGAGCATTGAAATGAAACTTTAGAAATATAAAAGCAAAGCCCAGTGGGCATCATGACACCCTGCACTTATAAGAACCCTGCCTGCCTCAGTGTGGAATTGGGCATCCTGGGGGTTCTCTGTGGATGCCTTTTTCCGCAGCAGATCACCAGACATTTCTTTTAAATGCCTCTGTACCATCCCGAACCTGCCACATTTTCGTTAGCAGGGGAGCATATGAAACATTTACACCACCCAGAGATTCCAGGAATGGATCCGTGACAAATTCATGGGCACAACCTGCTCATCTCGCTCAATAGAAGGAGAAATGTTCAGATGATGACAAAGCAAACAAACAAGCAAAAATGCACTGCCATAGAGTCAATTTAAACTCAGAGTGACCATGTAGGACTGGGTAGAACTGCCTCTTTTGGGTTTCCAAGATTGAAATGCTTTTGGGGAGTAAAAAGCGTCATCTTTTTCCCAAGGACTGGCTGGTGGTTTCAAACCACTGACCCCAGAGAAGCCGCCCCATGTGTAACCTATATTTCATCAACACTAGGGTATAAGATCAAAGAGGACAGGTTGTTTTGTTTTCCTCAGTTTTTTATTTAATTCAAGCATATAGAAAAGTACTTGGCAGACAGAAGACAATCATCTAATAATGCATTAAAATACTTGCCATACAAATGAAGCCATCCCCTGGGCCACCATTCTAGGTACCTTCAGCATGACTAGGACAATGGCACATCTGAGTCAAGGTCATTGTTATCCTTTTACTTGTATTTGGATTTTTGTTTCCTTGAATGGAAAGGGAGGGGAGATTTAATATCATCTGAGGTCTATAATCTCCAGTGAGTGTCGTAAGCATTTGAAATATCAAAATCATTGAAAGAACCCTTGTTCCCTTTTTCTTTTTTTAAGGGAAGTTGGAGCTAGCATTGTGTATAGAGAAAGGGGGACTGTGGAGGCCCATCTCTGATCTGCATTGACAAAGTTTTGTAGCTCTGAGCAGGCAGTAGGCCACACGTTAGGCGGTGATGTGAGGGTTTGGGTTCTGAAGTCTGTGATGATAACGTGTGCTTCAATCACCCTGAGCTCTCTGCAAAACTTCTCTGGGAGTTAGCTTTGAGGATAAATAGAGGCTTAGGGAGCTTGTTCTTCTGGGAAACAGGAATCTATTTCATCACAAGATACATGCAGGTGGGTAGAGTGGTGCTTGGAAGTTGAGGCACTGAATGTTTTGTGTAGCTAAATTAGACAGCTGTCTGCTACCTCAGATCTATCCGTGAATAAACAATTTCAGGTCCAGCTCTGCCCCTGAGAACTACATGGTTGAATAACTTCGGTTCAACCCCCTTGTGGCATGTGTGGGTCATGGGTGGCAAAACACGTGATAGCTAACACTATTCATACTGACCAAAAGCAGTCCATTAACTGAATGGGTGCCTTCTTCTCACAGACTTGGAGAAAAGGACACCCAAGTCATATAGGGACACCCACACATATGGGGATTCCACTCAAGAACTGAGTGAGTGAGTAGGAGGCATGAGAGAAAAATTTTGTAGTAGCAAGTGCAGTGGATGATCCCTTGTCTGTGCAAGGGCATGTGAGTTGTGTAAGTAACTGTGTGCTGGTTGGGACCTGAGGCACTCTGCTCATAAATAAGCACAGGCTGTATCTTATCTACTTGATAAGAAAGGTTGCTTGGTTAGGTGACCTGATCAAAGCAATCAAATGGGGAAAGGAAATTAAGTTTGGACATTCTAGGATCTCTTGGTTTTATGAGTAAGTCAAAATATTGCCACAAGTATTCTAGGTCATACATGCATGGGCTTATTACAAATTAAACATTTTAAAACATATCTCTTGCTTAGATACCTCATCAGTTCTCATGGAAGCAGCAGTCATGAAATCTAAGGATGCAATGTACTGGGTTAATCTGCTGCACAAGACCTCTTTAAAGTCTTGAAAAATGAGGATGTTGCTTTGAGGATTAAGTTATATCTGACCTAAATCATGGTATTTTCAATTGTTTCCCATGCATGTGAAAGTTGAACATTAAATAGGAATATCAAAGAGGAATCAATACATTTGAGTTATGGTACTGGCAAAAATATTGACAGCATCACGGATTTCTTAAAGTACAAGCAAATGTGTCTTGGAAGAAGTAAAGCCAGAATGCTCCTTAGAGACAAGAATGATGAGACTTCATCTCACATGCTTTGGACATGTTGTCAGGAGAGACTGACACCATACTTGTCAAAGTAGTAGGGCAGCCATAAAGAGGCAGACCTTCAACAAGATGCTGCGTCAATGGGCTCAAACATAAGAAAAGTTGTTGTGATCGTCAGGTGTCAATGGGATCAGGTACCAGCCATTTAAGACCAGGAACAAAATCATACCATTGTGAATTGGTGGGGAGAGGGCACAGAGTGGAGGCCCAAAGCCCATCTGTAGACAATTGGACATCCCCTCACAGAAGGGTGGTGGAGAGGAAACAAGCCAGTCAGGGTGCAATGTAGCAATGATGAAACATACAACTTTCGTCTCCTTCTTTAATGCTTCCTCCCCACCACTACCATGGCCTCAGTTCTACCTTACAAATCTGATTAGACCAGAACATGTACACGGGTACAGATAAGAGCCTACAACACAGGGAATCCAGGACAGACAAGCCCCTCAGGACCAATAATGAGAATAGAGGTACAGGAGGATAAGGGGAAGGTGGGGAGATAAGGGGGAACTGATCACAAGGATTGACATATAAACCTCTCCCAGGGGGATGAACACAAGAAAAGTGGGTGAAGGGAGACAGAGGATAATAAAGGATATGAAAATAATGATCTATAATTTATCAAGGGTTCATGAGGGAGGAAGGGTGAGACAGGAAAGGAAAAATTGAGGAGCTGATATCAAGGGCTCAAGGAGAAAGAAAATGATTTGAAAATGATGATGGCAACAAATGTACAAATATGCTGGACACAATGATGAATGTATGGATTGTTATAAGAGCTGTAAGAGCCCCCCAATAGAATATAAATAAATAAATAAGAAAAATGGTGAGGATGGCATAGAGCTGGGAAGTGTTTGGCTCTGTTGTGCATTGTGTCACCATTAGATGGAACCAACTTGGCGAAACCTAAAAACAACAATAATGTATCTCTGTGATCAGGGGCTAGCTGGAGACAAGTTCCCTCAATCATATACTTATCTTAGTCTTGTTAGAGCATTTTTTAAAGTTCTAATCAAAAGAGTGGCTTTAGTGATATATACTGCACCATTTAAATTTATGGCACAGAGCTGTCAATCAGAAAGTTATCATGACTATTTTTCTGTAGATTCCAAATGAGTAGTCTTGATAGACTCCCACTCCCCCAACCCCCAACCTCTACACAGGACACATTTTTGAAGACAATTGAAAATTGGACTGATGCGCAAAAGACCAGGTAAGTAAGTTGGACCAAGGAATTTCTTTTACAATCATAGAAGAAATATGTGTTCAATCTTTGAAGGCGGCCAGCACTGTCCTACGATAATCCAGCTGGGAACCCTTACCTACAGCACTGAACTCATGCCTCCTGACTAACTCAAAGAGCTTGGAAAAGGAACTCAGTCTGAATCCATCAAGGATATTAACATGCCATTTTGAGGAGGGACAAATCAAAGAGTGCAGAATTTTTCAGGGAAGTGGTAGAGAGATTGTAACACACCCTTCCAAATGATGTTGACAGGGATGGAGGAAAAGTGAAGAAATAATAGCTCCCCATTTTGATATGTTTGTTTAAGTTTTTTATGATTACATAGCAATACATTTTCATTTCCCCTTATATTGAACCAAATTTTATGAGTCTCACAGTATTGAGTTCATGGGTCAAGACTGCAAGGAATAGCTTGTATTTCAGAGCAGACTCCTACATTTTTTCTCTTTGCTTCTACCACATTCCTTCTATATAATCAGAAAGGCCGCAAAGTCCAGAGTTATCATCCTCTGTGGTAGTGCACTGGGGACAAGCTGATGACAAGAAGAGTGACTAATTGATCTCTATATCACCGAACTCTGCATAGAGCTGGTGAGTGATAAGCAGACTATAAAGTGAACTGTCATAATTTTTAGCAACTGTTGTCATTTTAGCAGTAGTCACAACAGCTCAGTATAAATTTGTACAATACATTAAATTTAACCTTGATCCTTTCAATCCAGGGGTTTCATTTAGGAATCTGTAGGCAGTGCAAGTGACTAACACGCTAAGCTGCTAACTGAAAAGTTGGAGGTTCTAGTCTACCCAGAGGTGCCAGGAGAAAGAGGCCTGGAAATCTGCTTCAGAGAGAGAGAGAGAGAGAGAGAGAGAGAGAGAGATTACTCAAATAATACTTTAAAAGAAACCCTGCCCTACAAAAGATCCTTGCTGACCCAGTATGGGCAGAAGAACAGCATTCACTGAGCACAAATAAGAGACCACCACATTGAACAGCCTCACCCAGAGGGCAACAAAGAGGAGACAGCCCCCAAGATAGCATTGGCTGGAGGGTGGAAAGAAGGCAAGAATGAAACACACACACACACACACACACACACACACACACATACACACACACACATGCATAAAACACTGGAAAGAGAGGAAGGTAGGAAATCACTAGCACAAAAGGTACAAGATGACATCACAGAGTCCACAGATGCGACAGGAAAACACTCCTAAAGGTCAACAAACAGATCTGGAACTATTTATAAGCTTTTCTTTTTATCATTTTTTTTGGTGATTGTTGTTTGTTTTTGTTCTTAATGTTTTGTTTTGCTCTGCCTTGTTTTTGTTCTTAATGTCTCTGCATGTCTATCTAGATAAGATAGGAAGGATAATCCAGAGGAGAAAACAATGGGACACAGGAGAGGGGAAGGCGGTGGGGGGGGGGGGGATGGGGGGGGAGGAAGTGTGTGTTAAAAACCAGGGACAACAGAAAAACAAGTGATCTAAAATTGATGGTGACAAGGCCATAGGATGCCTGCTAGGACTTGATCAAGGGCAATGAATTACTGAATAGAATTACTGAAACCTGGATAAAGGCCGAACATGATAGTGGGACAAGAGGAAAGTAAAAGGAAATAGAGGAAAAACTAGGAGGCAAAGGTCATTTATAGAGGTCTAAATTCAGGCAAGTTCATATGTAAATATGTTTATATATAATGATAGGGAAATAGATATATGTACATATATTTATCTGCTAAGTATTAAGGTAGTAGGTGGACATTGGTACTACCTCAATAAGAAAACTTTGTCCTAGTATCCTGGTATTCCGTGATGCTCACCTTCCCAACATGATTGCTGAAGACAAAATGGGTGCATAAGCAAATGTGGTGAAGAAAGCTAATGGTGCCCAGCTATTAAAAGATATAGCATCTGGGGTCTTAAAGGCTTGACAATAAGCAAGCAGATATGTAGCTGAGAAGCAACAAAGTCCGCATGGAGGTAGCACACCTGCCTGTGTGATCTGGGGTGTCAATGGGATCAGGCATCAGAAGACCCAGAACAAAATATCATATCAATGTGGATAAGAGGGAGTGTGGAATGAGGACCCAAAGCCCATTTGCAGATAATTGGACATCCACTCACAGAAAGGTCACAGGAAAAGCCAGTAAGAGTGCAGTATAACACTGATGACACATATAACTTTCCTCTAGTTCTTTAAGGCTTCCTCCTCCCTGACCCACTATCATGACCCCAATTCTACCTTAAAAATCTGGTTAGACCAGAGCATGTATCTGGGTGCAGATAAGAGCTGGCAGCACAGGGAATCCAGGACAGATAAACACCTCAGGACTAATAATGAGAGTTGTGATCGCAGGAGAGCAGGGAAAAGTAGGGGGAGAAAGGCAGAACTGATCACAATGATCGACATATAGCACCCTCCAGGGGAGACAGACAACAGACAATTGGGTGAAGGGAGACATTGGCCAGTGTAAGACATGACAAAATAATAATTTATACGTTATCAAGGATTCATGATGGAAGGAGGATGGGGGAGGAAGGGGGGAAAGTGAGTAGCTGATACCAAGGACTGAAGTAGAAAGAAAATGTTTTGAAAATGATGATGGCAACAAATGGATAAATGTGCTTGACACAATGGATGGATGGGTGGATGGATTATGATGAGAGCTGTATGTGCCCCCAATAAAATTATATTTTAAAAGAGAAGTGATTATATATCAAGAAAATATCCCAGTCAAGTCCATATCAAGTGCCAAGTCTTATTCTAGTCCATTAATCCCTCTTCAGTCTCACACGGCCACATGTAATGATGTAGAATTCAGGAAGATCACAGGCCGGTGGGTGCAAAATCTTGTGGATCCAGTGGCAGTGGAATCATCAAAGGGCTCACACTTGTCTCAGAGTGGCCCCAGCAGGTCTCGCAGTGACTCGACGGCAGGAAGGTGAAGGCAGAGAGAGATGGGAGATTTCCAGGACCCTCACTGTAAGGCCATGCTCACAAGGAGCCATCCTCAGGCTGTGACCTGATATCTTCAAGTTGACACAAAATTATATAACTACCACAGGTTGGATACCAAAGTTCTTGATGCTGACCTCTATTGGAAACCCTTCATTATTAGCTCTAACTTTTTGAATCTGTGATTATATCTCAAAGTCACAAGAAGGTCAAGGCTATGTCCTCAGGAACCAGGATGGGGCTCAGCAGGTCAAGGATATTCATTGGATGAGTGCAAAGGACCTCAGGTTTACCGCAGATTACAGAGACCCGTGTGCCTGATTAGTAGTACTCTGTACATAAGTGCCAACTAATGCAAACAAAGACACAACTTCAGAAGTCTTCTGTCTAGTGAATTAGTTTGAAGAGCCAGGAAAGTTTGAGGTAAGGACATATTTCTTTCTACCTGAAATTCCCCATTCTCTTTCAAAGACATAAGGAAATAGCTGTAATCACCTTGTGTTCACATTCATGTCATAACCATTTCTTACTGGTGCCTGTAACTATCTCAGTTATCTGAAATGGTTTAATACCACAGTCAAAAATCAGCTAGAGTTGGCAATAACAATAAAGCTCATAAGGGTCCTGGTTGCTTTATGACTCCAAAGCGCCATTATGTTCCTCAGAATTCAAGGGAGACAGATAATCATAGAACATTAAAATTTTAGCATCCTCAAACAACAGTATGGTTATTGCTTATTAATTATACCAAAGGAGCACAACTAATTAGTTTAATAGGCAGCATTATGTATGCCAACTAGAGATCAGAGGAAGGCAGGGGTCATATAAAATTCTGTAGAGGAACAACTGACACCCACTATAGCGCAGCTATTTGGCATGACAAATGGAAAAAAGCGGGAGACCAGGAGAATTTAATCCATAGCCTTTTCACTTGGAATGCTGACTACGGTTTATGCATCAGAACAATACTCCTCAAAAAAAACCCAAAAAAACAACCAGACACAGTTTTCAATCTCTGTTTCTTCCCCTCTCCCAGTGAAAGGAAGGGGGATCAAAGATAAGAATGTTGTTGTTAATTTCATAGATGTTGCTACACTTTTTAAAATAAAACACTGACCAAACTATTGTCATATATTGGTTGGACTATGGTCATGCATTGGTAAACATATTTCCCTACTTTTATGTGAATTTTTTAGCTTCTCTTCATTTTTGACGTCCCCACCTTTTAGGTCACGCATTGTTTCCAGCAGTGGTTTCCATTCTATACCTGTGATTCTAGTGCACTTTGCACGACATCAAGTGCCTGTCATTTCGAATGATCTGTTCTTCTCTTTAGCAAATATCCTACCAAGTGGTTTTCCTCTTCATCGTCATGGCTATTATTAGCTGCCTTACGCTGGTTCTGAATCATGGTGACCCAGGTGTGCAGAGCTGTGAGCCATACGCTCCTCAGCAACTTCCGTAAGGAGATCTGCAGACCTGTCTTCTGAAGAGCCTCTGGCTGGGCTCAAACCATGAATCTCCTGACTACTAGTCAAATCCTTAACGGTTTGTACTCCCTAGGGCCCGTTTGTAGCAGAAGTTAGTTATATATCCTGAGTATTACTCAACAAACCCCCACGGAGATGACCCATATATGTGAAATTATCAGACAAGAGGCCAGGAGAGCCCTGGTAATACATATGTTTGAGGATATACAGTCAAATACCAGCAGGCTGAACAAATACATGAGAAATATAAAAGTAAATGGAAATCACCAAAAAGAAGCAAATTTATAGAAGTATTATGCCCAATATCTGAAAGGAAACATTCACTGGGTGAGATTACAAACAATTTGGGACAGCAGGAACTAACAAGTCACTGAATCTAAAGAGAAAGAAATGCAAATGATACCACCTAAAGGGCAGAGGAAAAATAATATATATGATAATGAAATAAGTCTCATTGACCTGTGGTACAGTATCAAGTGGGCAAAAATGCATGTGGTTGGAATCCGTGAGGGGAAAGAAAAAGATAAGCAAAAGTAAATACTTGAAAATATATTTTGAAGCTACATATTTGCCACTGTCCTGTATTTACCACCATCCATCCTCTTAGAGAATCAGCACAAGTATAAGGAGAGGAAGGCCCTCAACAAGATGATAGATAATGGATAGATAGATAGATAGATAGATAGATAGATAGATAGATAGATAGATAGATGATAGATGATAGCTATAGATAGATGATAGATAGAGATAGATAGATGATAGTGATAGATAGATAGATGATAGATGATAGCTAAAGATAGATGATAGATAGATAGATAGAGATAGACAGATAGACGATAGCAATAGATAGATAGATAGATAGATAGATAGATAGATAGATCGATAGATAGATAGATAGAGTGGCTGCAACCATGGACTCAGACATAACAGTGTTGAAGCTGGCACCAGACTGAACTAAGCTGCGTTCTGTTGTACACATGGTCACTATGAGTTAGAACGGATTCAGTCGCACCTAAGAACAACTCCCCCTAGAGCCCAGGAACCCATTTCTCTGTTGGTAGAAATCCTTCCCTACCTACAGTAAGTCTGTGTTCCACCTACTTACTCCCCCATGCCTGTGAGCTCACCTCATATCTTAGGACCAATACTACCTAGAAGATCTCTTCCTTTAATAATTCCGTTTTTGTCTACTGTCACTCAACCCTTGAGACAGCTTCCTATTTGGAACACAGAACAATTGTAGGGCCTCATGAGATCTCCAATTCACGGTCACCAGCATGGCTCTTTTGTTTTTCACTCTGGGTGTCTGCACATTCCTCAATCTGCAAACATTTCATAATTTAAAGCAGTTATTTCTAAGCCATCAATGTCTCCTCCCTGCCATTTCCCCCTCTGAATTCCTAACCCAATAATCTGCCTTCTTTGAGCCTACACTTAGGCAGGAAATGATGCTAGAGAATAGCACTGAATGTGTTATTTCACCTTAAATTAGCACTGAATGTGTTATTTCACCTTAAATTCATGTCCATAGGCACCTATATCTATATAAAATACTCTGTCAAGAGATTCCTGTAAGTTCATTTATCTAGCCGTTTGGGAGACATGAACTATATGAGTATTTTCATTGGGCAAATAACCTCAAGATTCAAAACCAGCAGCCACACCACTTGAGAAAGACAAGGATTTCTACTCCTGCAAAATGTTGCAGTCTTGGAAACCCATAGGGGGAGTTCTAGCCTATGTTGAAAAGTGTTGCTATGAGTTGGGAGACAGTTGATGGAAGTGAGGTTATGTATTTTAGTGGTTAAAACAAACCTAGATTGCTTTGAAGGCATTGTTGGTCTCTTGTGAACCTCAAAGGCAATTCTGGTGAGGACTCCAAGGGAAGTGAGCAGAGCTAAAGAGAAAGTCTTTCTCATCTCAGGTAATACAGATGTCACCATCAATAGGATGAAGCTAGAAATGTAGATGCATGAAGAAGAAATGGGCATCAGGTTTGGAAGAAGGCCTATGACAACGTGAGCTTTGCAGATGACACAACATTGCTCGCTGCAAGTAGAGAAAAGCTAACGCACTTGCTGATGAAGACCCCAGACTGCAGTCTTCTCTATGGACTGAGACTCAATATAAGGAACATCAAATCCTCAAAACGGGATAAATAGACAACTTCATGATAAACAGAAAGGTGAATGAAGTTGCCAAGGATTTAATTCTGAATCCACAAGCAATGCTCATGGAAACAGTAGTCAAGAAATCAGAAGTACTTACATTGGGTAAATCTGCTGCACAGGACCTCTTTAAAGTGTGAAGGAGCAGATATCACTTTGGAGACTTGGTGTATCTGACCCACAGCATGTTTGTCAGTCACCATATCTGAATATGAGCCTGGACAGTGAATAAGGAAGACAGAAAAAGAACTGGTCCATTACAACGGATGCACTATGAGATGTTGGTGAAGAATTTTGAGAGTACATGGATAACCATAACAGCAAACAAATCTATCTTAGAAGTACGGCCAGAATGCCCCTTAGAAATGAGGATGGTGAGACTTTGTCTCACATATTTTGGTCACATCAACAGGAGAGATCATTTCCTAGAAAAGGACATTGTGCTTGGTAAGAGCGTCAGTGGAAAAGCTAAAGATTATCAACTTCGAAAAGATCGATAGAATCAGTGACTAAACATAACAACAATTCTGAGGATGGAATTGCCTCATTTTATTCAGCATGGTATCACTGAACTGCCTCAACAACAAACAGCATAAACACTGCACAGTCTAGGCTACATGGCTTTCTTATTGTGGTAGCTATATAATTGCTTGTCAATTTGAGAATTAAGAATGAAGGGGCGGGGGTCTAGTCCGTCAATCAGGTCATAGACAATGAGGCCTCTGTGTGAGCATGGCCTTCTCTGGAGATTCTGGCAACTCCTGTATTTCCTCCTTGGAGGTGGGAGACATTCTCTCTCTCTGCTGATTCCCTGAGAGACTCTCTACTGACAGGACACATGGATCCATACTGATGGTAGCAAGAGCCCTGGAGCTGGAGAATCCACGTGGAGACCCCTGCCAGCACTGAGATGCTTACAACGCCACTGGATCCACAAGACTTCCTACCCACTGGCCTGTGATAACCCTTCATTCGGCATCATTGCATGTCTTTCATGAGCCTGAAGAGGACTTTATAGATTGGTAATGGACATATGGGCTAATATCAGACTTATGGACTTGATCTGGATTGGCCTGCGATGTTTTATAAATATTCAATTGCTCTTGTATATAAACATGTTTCTTATTCACATATGAATCTCTATGAATTTTGTTTCTGTAGTCTACCCAGACTAACACACTTATGCAAGCAATGGCCCCATAATCCTCCCAGTTGCTGAAACACCTATCATAAACTTCCATCTCAATTCCTTTATTTCCCTTTCCTCCAACAACTGTGTTGCTGTGTGGAGATATTAAGTTGATATCAATTCATCAAAACTCCATATCATAGATTAAAACTGCCCCACCAGGCTTTTTAAACTGTAAATTTCACAGAAGAAACTTGCCATGTCTTTCTCCCATGGAGATATTGGGTGGGCTTGAATTTACGACCTTTCAGTTTGCCGTAAAGTTCTTAACTATTGCAACATCAGGAAATTGCCTTGTTCCAACCAATGGAATCTCCTCAATATAAGCTGATTCTGTTTTCATCTCTCTAACTCCACTGCTACTGCCGTAGTCAAAAGTATCGCCTCCCATATGGAAAGTATCAAATAGCTCTAGTTTTCTAATTGATCTTCTGTATTTCAGTTCTACAACTTATCAATTCTTCTCTCTAAAAATGTACATTAATAGACATAATTTATGTCATTGTCCCTCTCAGCCTAGAGAATTCCAATGGTTTTCTTTTACATTAAAAATTAAACACATCACTTTGTTCCCCTTGCTGCAGATGAGCCCTTTAGGTTGGAATGCTTTAAAATAAGAAAATGTACAGCCACCACACAGAGGCTAGAGCAATGGGCTCAAACATACCTGTTATTGCAAGGCTGGTACAGGATCAGACACTGGTTTGTTCTGCTGACCTCAAGGTATCAATGAGTCAGAACCAACCTGACAGCATCTATTAAAGTCTCCTAGATTCCAGTGTGCAGTAAATGGTCACTTATTGGGAAGTAAAGAAAGAGATTTGGTTTCTGAAGTTGAATGACAGAGATATGACACAGCTTAAAGCAAGACAGAGCAGTTCAGGTGGAAGAAGCAAGAGCCACAGGAAAAATATGAATAAACACAATCTCCTCTTAAAAGGGAAGTCTCTGGCATGATGGATGACCTTGAGAAAGGTGGCAGAGCTTTCTTTTATTATAGAATCTTACTTTAAAAAATTGGATTAAATTGTACCTAGCAGGTCCATTCTATGCTCTGTGACCAAAGATCATCAATCCATCTCATTGGAGGTTTCCCTTGTTCTCTGGGTTCTCTGAGAAACTCCACAAGAGAGCATATGGGCATTAGATTTCTGCACATGTGAAGATATGCCCAGGAAAGTTCAGGGACAATCAGTATCACTGAGGCTGCGCCTCTGGAATTATCGATGGAGAAAACGTTGCATGGAATCTGGAGTCTCCGTTTGATCACTCATTACCTCTGCATCTCCTTTCCTTTCTCTTGGCATCACAGTTGTTGTCAGGTGTTTTTGAGTTAGTTTTGATTCATCTCAACTCACAGTAGCTGCTCTCCAGCCTATGCTGACTCACAGTGACCCTAAAGGACATGTCTCCACGACCTCTGTAAGATTCCCAGAAGGTAACTCTTTATAGCAGTACCAACACCCATCATTCTTCCATGGGGCAGTTGATGGTTTCCAGCTGCTGGCCTTGCAATTAGCAGCCCATCTCATAAGGCTGTGTGTGTGTAGTTAGTTATTCAATCATGGCAGTGAAAAACAAATCAATAGCAAAACCTAGCTAGCTGAGTGACTCTGATAACTGAAGATGGAAGTCTGTTTAAAACCCGAAGCCACCTGGAAATGGCAACATTTTATTTTTACCCAATTTTACAGAAATATGATAAAAAGTATACTTGTTTATTCCCTTTTTATAAAACTCTAAGGAACATTATACTCTCTATGATTAAATTTTATTCCTATTTGTATCACCATCATTATCCATTCCACCACCTTTAAAAAAATCATTTTATTGGGGAGGGGGACTCTTAAAGCTCTTAATCACAACCCATCCATCCATTCATTCTGTAAAGCACATTTGTGCATATGTGGCCATAATCATTTTCAAAACAATTTTTTCCTAATTGAGCCCCTGCTATGAGCTCATCCCCCCCCACCTTCTCTCCCTCATGAACCCTTGATAATTTATAAATTTTATTTCATCCTTCACAGGGACCACAGTCTCCTTTCATCCACTTTTCTGCTGTTTGTCCCCCTGGGAGGGTGTTATGTGTAGGTCATTGTGATTGGTTCCCCCTTTATCCACCCACCTGCCCCTTCCCCTCCTGTTAGCTCTGTTCTCATAATTGATCCTGACGGGTTTATCTGTCTTGGATTCCCTGTGTTGCGAGCTCTTATCTATACCAGTGCACGTGCTCTGGTCTAGCTGGATTTGTAAGATAGAATTGGGGTCATGATAGTGGGAGGGGGGGGGAAGCATTAAAGAACTAGAGGAAAATTGCATGTTTCATTGGTACCATCCTGCACCCTGACTGGATCATCTTTTCCTTATGACCCTTCTGTGAGGGGATATCCAATTGTCTAAGGATGTGCATTGGGTCTCCATTCTGCCTTCCTACTCGTTCACATCAACATGATTTTACTTGAGTAGAGACCCAATGTCCATCTGCTACCTTAATGCTTAACATATAAATAAATGTACATATACCTATTTCCCTATCATTATGTATAAATATATTCATATATGTACACGCCTGTATTTTGACTTCTATAAATATCCTTTGTCTCCTAGTTCTTTCTTCTATTTCCTTTTTCTTTCCTCTTGTCCCACTGTCATGCTTGACCTTCATTCGGGTTTTGGTAATTCCTATTGGCTACATTGCGCTTGATCAAGCCCCACCAGGCCTCCTATACCCTCCTCGCCATCAATTTTAGATCACTTGTTGTTCTTTTGTCCCTGGGTTTGTTGACACCCCATCTTTGTTATTTTCATTTATTTAGCTAATATTGTTTGGTGCTTACCATGTGCCATACACTGAATCACCCTCTATATAGTCTCTTTGAAACCACATCTGCTATCTTCATATAGACACTAACAGATCCTGTTTTGTAGTTGAGGAGAGTGAGGCCCAGAGTCAAATACCTTCCTCAATGCAAGGAGCATCTGGTAAATGGAGGTATCTCAAGACACATGCATGCTCCTTGTCCCTGCATTTCCTTGGAAGGCCAGTGAGAAGAAAGGGAACATCCGGTGAGTTGGGTTGACACAGTGACTCAAAGAGTCTGATGATCATGAAGAAGACGCAGGACTGGAACACATTTGGTTCTGTTCTACATCCAGTCACCTTGAGTTGACGGAGCCACCAGACAAAAACTAGCAACTAGCAAGGGATTAAAGAGGACCAACATGAAAAGTTAATCGCCACACGGAGAATTCCCTTATTTTTTCAAATGACCTACAACTAAGCCTGGCAGGAGGGATAAGTCCCTGGAAAAGAACATCATGCTTGATACAGATTACAGTTGGCAAAAAAGAAGACCTTCTGTGGGATGACGGATGGAGTCAACCTTTTGATCTGCAACCACGGGCTCAAACATAGCAATTGTGAGGATAGAAAAGGAGCAGGCCATGTTTAGTTCTGTGGTGCATGAGGTTGCTCAGTGTGGACACAGTTAAAGGTGCCCAGCTAAAATAAAATATGACCTCGTGTCCTTTCCCTGACCAGAGCAGGGGAGATTACAGAATACAGTGCAGGATGCGTCAGACTTTTAGTTCCTACACAAAACCCCGTCTACCCCCACATCTCTATCCTCCTCAGTCAGTACCTCTGTAACCATAGCAACAAGCCTAGCCCATCATCTGGATCTAACCAGTATATTACCTGTGCCCATAGACTATTCTGGAGCAGAGAACACGAGCCTGAACATGCAGTCTTGCTAATGCTGGGTGCCTCTCTCTGCACATCATTTCCATCATGCCTCAGCTGCCACTATCACCATACCCTCCTTTGCCCTTATTCTATCAGCACCGAGGTTGACTTTGAAATGAACCATCATTGCCTCTGCAGCCCAGCACACCCCTCCTCCTTTTCTTTCTAATCCAAACTAGGGACCCAGTCATTCAACACCGATACCAGCTATCCCCACAGCACTGGGATCAGCACCTTACATTTAGCACCTGCCTGAAATCTCCATATTACTCCCCAACTGTCTTGAGCCAGACATCCTTGGAAAGGCATGCTCATTCATTTCAGAACTTGATTGTTACCCACTTATCCTGTGTATCAGATAGTGGGAATAGAAACCAGTATAAAGTGGTCCTGACCCTATATTGTGCACATTTACTGAGAGAGGGCGATGCCCCTGTATCCAGACTCCTCTTACACGTTTACTATATTGAAGTGGGCATTTTCATTGAGACAGTCTAGCCACTTAGTGAGCAGAGCCAATGGCAGAAAGTCTAAATCTAAAAATCAGTACCAAATAATATTTTTCATTTTTATCCTGTGCCCTAGAGATTCACAAGTGACAAGAAAATAATATTAAGGACAAACAAACAGGAGAGCACCACGCACACAACGCATGTTTGACTTTACAAACCACAAACTATCCTGACTGTCACCTGGGACTGAGATGCAGGTATTACAGTCTCCTAAACACACAGAGACCCAGAAACCCGACGGGGCTTCCCTAGGTCACCTTTTTGAATAAAGATGGAGCTACCACCTGAATACAGTTTTTCTAACCCTTTGGTAAATATTTGCTCTGCTTCCCCAGGGCAGCCCTGAAAATATTTGAAATTAGTTAACATTCTGGGGGCTTCTCTGCTCCACACAAAAATCCTCGGGCCGACATTGGGATGGCATCTGATTAGTACAGGTAGCAACCATCCTGTGCTTTAGAACCAGTTGTTGGCCTTCGTCGTGTGACACCTTGGATTTAGAGTTTCACTCATGGGAAGCTGCTGAGTATAACTCTGAGAAGGTGGGTTGCTGTGCTAAGAAATTGGGGGTAGAATCTTTCATCTGAAGGGGTCCATGAAAGAGTGGCATTTTCCTCTAAATATCTGAACAATTGGTGGAATTTTTTTTTTGTGATCCAAGTGAAAATTGGTGGAAATTAAGTATCACTCTAGACGACTAAATTAAAGCAAATGCAAGTGAGATGTTTCCATCCACCTACTCTCTCTAAAACAAACCTAATATTTTATGGTACCCTGGCTTTATAGGGATTGAATGAATCATTAAGGAAGATTCTTCAATGATTACAAGGTTGCCGTCACACAAACACACACAGCCATCAAGCCATCATGTCAATTGTGACTTGGAACAAAGTAGAACAGCCCATTTACAATGGTGTACAATCCCCTGACGCAGAGCACCCTATCTTTCTCCAGTACAGACTTTTAGTTTGCACTCCAATGCTTAACCCACGATACCACCAGGGATCAGTCATAGCTTCCCAAACTTTAAAGTAGGCCGCTTTACAAACACAGTGCTAAACACCCCACTCTGAGGTTCTTACATTAATCAGTTTTTTGACATCTATAGCCACCTAGCCCTCTATTGATGCTCACTTTTTAAAGAAGGCAACCCCTATTATTGACCCCCCTTACCTGTGAAACATGAATGTTAGAAATGCTTTCAGAATACTTGACGAAATGTGCATGCAGCAGAATTTTGGTTTCTTGTTCGGAGACAAGAACGTATGGCCGGGAGTGGCAGTGACCAGACGGTGCATTTGATAACATTGAGGGCTGTTGAGCTGCATGTCTCCCCCAGCAACCACAGGGAGGGAAGCCCCACAGTGGGGGGAGGGCTGGTCCAGATCAGTATTTAATCTAGTCTGAGAACCGTATGAATCAGAATCACTGAGGGCACTGCCATTGAGTCAATTCTAGCTTAAAGCCCCCTTCTGGGGCAGAGTAGATCTTCCCCATGTGTGTCTCAGATTTTGTAATGCTTTGCAGGAATAGGAAGCCCCCTCATCCTCCTATGGAGTGGTGATTAGTTTTGAACAGCTGAACTCTCCATGAGCAGTCCCTCGAGTAACCATGATGCCAACAGAACTCTCTAGAATCATTGAGAGGAACTTGAAAAATATCTTCTGCATCTCCTATCAGTTGACCATATAGAAGATCAGGAAGTCTTCATTGTTTTTAAAAACCGTTTTCTTAGAACATAATCTACATATCATTCACTTCAGTAATTCAATCATGTCCAGAAGAATCTTACAATCATTACCACAATCGGTTTTAGGACCCTTTCTTCCCTCTTGTGTATGCATTTTTCACAAGATACACCCTCCAATCATGATTCCAATGTGGAAGTCTAGAAATCACTCATCTATATGAATATTGAAGTCTGATTCATTACTGGATTTCATAACGTCATGGTTTGTCATCAAGGGTGAGGAACCAAAAGGGAACAGGGTGAGTCATCATTCCTGAATTACATTGAACCAGAAGCTCTCTGGGGTGGAAACTGTTCACATTGGGAATGCAGGAAATTTATATATATATGGCGATTCTTGCCATGTGCCCACCATTATCCCATCCTCCCCTGCCTCCCATCATTCCATAACTTCACTTCACCCACCTCTCCTGGAGTTCTCATATTTGCCATTGGGGAAATGTTGCTGATTTAGTCTTGTAGAGTGAATTTTTCTAAACAGCGTGGTCTTCGTGGGTGTTATTGTTTACCTTGGAGACCAATCTGTCCTTTGACTGAGAAGTGAGCTCCAAGGGGGCTGCAGTTCCAGGTTGAAGGGCGTGTTGGAATCACTGTGATGAAATGAAGCGGAGAAGTCAGCTCCGACCTCCTTTGCCTGTACAAGGGAGAAGGAAAGTCCGCACCAGCCTAAGGATGGTTTCCACAAGATAGAGAGGTCAGATCTGCCCCCACCTCCCATCCTTTACCCTATTTGGACAACATTGATCCCATGGCATTCTACTTCTTTGCTGGATTCCATAATCCATTAAAATGGCCACACAGAAATAAGACAATACTAAGAACTACAGGGGTTTCTAAGGGAAGCCAACCTGTTACCACAAGCCAAGATCAGAAAAATTAAGAATATACACTTTAGTCCATAACAGCACCTCCAGGTCTCTCACTCTCCTTCCTTAAATCTGGGTTAGAGCTTTCTCACCTGGCTTCACTCAGGGACCACCTGCATAGTTCCTCTGTTCCTATAGGGATCTTCATGACATGGCATTCCTATGGTCCTCATCCATTTTGGGTATTGGCTGTCTGAAGATGGCCATGCTGTTCAAGGATTGGTGGGCAGGGCCCCTCCACTGTGTATCTCTCTTTTTTCATCCTCTTTTCTCAATTTCCTCTTCCAATCATTTTCAATCTATTGAGTCTTCCATTTGATGGTAAGAGTTCCGGGATTGTCACCTCTTTCTATTTCATTTATTTCTTGAGTCATTGCTATAGAAGGATATATGGTGGGTCAGCCACAATCTTGGGCTGTCTCCACTGGGAACTTTTTATCATCAACGAGAGACGGGAGATAGGTCTATTCATTCTACCTAATACTGATTGAACCAACAAAAACATAGTGAAATTTATATTCCTCCCTTTTCTCTTTAAAACATGTATAAATGCAACAACCTAATGTGAACTTTCCCTATAGTGCTAACCATTGATAGAGACAATGAGCCCCCAAACAAAAAGACATCTGTTCCCCTGAAAGATTCATGATCAAGAGAAGGAAACAAAAAATTATATAACAGTAATTGAATGCTAGAGAATTTAGAAGTGCATTCTTTATTTTGTCCTTTTGATTATGTTTTTTTTTTCTATATTAAGTTTGGTCAAAGCATGTCATAATGGTAGCCTGGCACCACCCAGTTCTTCAGGCCTCATGACAAAGGTGACAGTTATTCATTCTTAAGGAGATTTCTGGAGCCACTGAGGCTCAGTGCATCTCCAAAATTATTGCCCTGAGATCATCTATTTTGGTTGTTTTTAACATTTAAATTATTTATTTATTTTTAAATAATTTTATTGGGGACTTGTACAACTCTTAGCACAATCCATACATACATCCACTGTGTCAAGCACATTTGTACATTTGCTGCCCTCTTCATTCTCAAAACACTTGCTTTCTATTTGAGAACATTGGTATCAGTTCCTCATTTGTCTCTTCCCTCATAAACCCTTGATAATTTATAAATTATTATTATTTCGTCATGTCTTACACTCTTCTACATCTCCCTTCACCCACTTTTCTGTTGTCTGTCCCCCAGGGAGGGGCTTTTATGTGGACCCTTATAATCAGTTCTACCTTTCTAGCCCACCATCCCTCCACTCTCCTGGTATCGCCATTCTCACCACTGGTCCTGAAGGGTTCATCTGTCTGGAATTCCCTATGTTTCCAGTTCCCATCTGTACCAGTGTACATCCCCTGGTCCAGCTGGACCTGTAAGGCACAATTGGGATCATGATAGTGGGGGGGGGGAACATTTAAGAATTAGAGGAAAGTTGAATGTTTCATAGTTACTACATTGCACCCTGACTGGCTCGTCTCCTCCCTGCGACCCTTCTGTAATGGGGTGTCCAGTTGCCTATAGATGGGCTTTGGGTCCCCACTCTGAATGCCCCCCTCATTCACAATGATATGATTTTTTTTCTTTGATGCCTGATAGCTGATGGTGTCGACACCTTATGATCACACAGGCTGGTGTGCTTCTTCCATGTGGGCTTTGTGGCTTCTCAGATGGCCACTTGTTTACCTTCATGCCATTAAGACCCCAGATGCTCTATCTTTTGATAGCCGGGCACCATCATCTTTTAACCTCAATCTGTAATATGCCCTGAAGTCTTCTTTAAAACCATGTTGTTTGTGGTGGTTAGGTGGCATCAAGTCAGTTGCCACTCACAGAACGCTGTGTACAACAGAAGCAAGCCTCGCTGGTCTGGCACCATCCTCAGACTCGTCTGTGCTTGAGCTCAAGGTTGTAATCACAGTGTCTGTCCATTTCAGGGAGGGCCTGCTTTGGTTTCCTAGCATGTTGCCTTTTCCCTTTACTTTAGAGGGCAGTGTAAAACAAATTTGTTTTGTTTAATCAGAGAAGAATGTCTGTGTGAATATTGTGCTCTTTGAAGAGTTTTCTATATAGAATCAGATTGGCAACAGGAACAAAAGATTGGATAGGAAAGTTAGGGGTCAGTGAGTTCAAGTCAACAGAGTGAAACCATCCAGAGAAGGTGGGTTCCGAAGGGTTGCACAATCTGAAGAGTGTAAACAATGGCACTGAATTCTGCATGTAATTACTGTTGAATTGGTGTATGTCCTCCTTGTATATTCCCCCAAATAATGGTTGGTTTTCTTCTCAAATGAGAAGTAAAAAACATATTCAAAATAGTATGCTATAGCAAGGAAATGTAAATGACAGCACAGGTAAGAGTCACTGGAATAGGAGAGCGTGCTGCAGTATGAAAGGATGGTGATGGATGGGCCGACGTAACTGATGTCCTTGGCAGCCAACCTAAGCCGGTTTAGAGCTCACTTGTGAAGATCAGCTTAACCTGACCTACTTGTTTCAGGTGTTGGTCACCTGAACCACCTACTTGTGATTAAAACAAAACAAACCCCACACACAGAGTTGAATGTGTATTTATTTGTTCACAATTCCTCTCTCTCCAATTGAACCAGCACTCAATTAGGAGTCAGTACACACCTCCAACCCCCTTCCAACAACCTGAAGCCATAGTCACTGGCAGTAATTTTAGAAGCAGGTCAGTCATTCAGGTAAATCTTGTCTAGGTTCGTTTCAAGTGAGTTCTATTGATAAATGTGGAGGCTAATCTCTTGGAATTGACTGCTATTGATTTGTGTCTAATTGAATTCAATTAAACCCCAGTGATTTGCATTGAACAAATTAAATTGTGCAAACTAATTGGATGGCAGACATCGTCATTGAGGTGGAGAGTGTTTATGGGGGTGAGCCTGCAGAGAAACGGCTTTTAATATAAGCTCCTGGGGTGATGGCTATTGGAAAATTATTAAAAGTCAACAATCATGTGGATGATGAAGAACACCATTTCCAGAGGGATGAACAGCAGAGGTCTTGTAATTACACTGGACCTCCTCATCTGTAAATAGTTTAGGATTGGCTGCTCCCCTAACGGAGTCTGGGCTCATTTGTCGGGAGTGACAAATGTGTCTTGGGAGAGAAGAGGAGAAATCAAAGAAAAGAGCAAACACTTACTCCACATGGGAGGGTGTATTCTTCTTTGACCTTTGCGTTTTCTTCTGGGAAACATTGGCACTGCTGTTGAGTTGATTCTGACCAGGAGTGGCCCTATCAGAAGAGTGAAACTGCGCTGTGGGATTTCCGAAGCCATGACCTTCATGGACGTGGACTGCCACTTCCCCCTCTTGATGAGTGGCCGGTGCGTTCAACTCCCGGGCCTTCTGTGGAGCACGCAACCACTGGGCCTCCTGGGGCTCCACTTTGTAACGTTCGTATTTAGAAGAAACCGGAGTTTGTTAATCCACCTGAAATAGTGGTTTTATTGAATGCAGCTTTTCAGAGTCCTCAGTTGTTGGGAGCCGATAGCCATTAAGATCCTGGCCTCAGACACGTAGCAGAAACTTGGCCGCTTTGTAACAGAAAGGCTTTGTTTCCTGCCCAACTTCGCCCCCACATTCCAAGCTACTGTAGCATTAGCAGTTCCGATAACTGACCTTGTTGCCATTAGTCAAAGTACTGAGCACCCATTGAACTGCAGATATACCATATTAGGAACATAGTGATAAGTTCACCCGTACATCACCACGATGTCTTTGAGTACTGTTGCGCACCCTTTGTACCTTATTGGGAACATGTGACTGATTAGTTGTTGTACAGTGTGCGGTTGTTACACAATGTGCTTCATTGGAATATGTGCCTCCCACTTCCTTCTCTGTTGTGAATATATACCCAGAGTTTTGGCAAAATAAACGGGCTTGATCAGCACTTGTCTTGCCCCATGTCTCTCTTTCTTTTTCCCATCCAGGGTCGTTGCCCCTCCGGGTCACTGCGTGAGGGTCTCGCTGAACGAGACCCTAACACTCAGTATCACCCATGTCCTTAGCTCAGCCAGAATTCAGCCCCCTGAACTGCTCGGTGCACTCGACCAGTGATCTCTTCAGACCTGTGCCTTTCTTAGCGCCTCTCTAGGCCTTGTCTGCTGCCGGGGACATCAGAGTGACACCCTGGGCACCTCTCTGCCTGCTACCGGGAAATGCAGGATAGTCAACACCTCAAGGGGTGCAGCTGT
Organism: Tenrec ecaudatus; assembly: GCF_050624435.1. NCBI lineage: Eukaryota > Metazoa > Chordata > Mammalia > Afrosoricida > Tenrecidae > Tenrec > Tenrec ecaudatus. The sequence continues at coordinate 4,342,739 of NC_134534.1, read as the reverse complement.
GTGTAAGATGAGCTTGGAGACATTGGACAATGGGGCTCTGTTTCTCTGGACGAGACGGCCTGGACTTGGTCACAGGAAGTTCTTCAGGTGCGTATGTGACATCAGGAGAATGATCGCTCCACTCCAGCATGCAGTGGTGCTTTTTCTCCATTACAGGTTTGTTCTAGCTCACTCCTGACTCTTGAATGTATTCATAGGAAATCATTTTCTTCAAGTTCCACTTTAGGGAAACAAATGAGTTCGTCTCTCTCAAGTCACATTCTTCCCTCCTGGCAAGGGGAGGCCCCATTAGAAGAACAGCCCTTAGAACCAACCCTCAACTTCTTAAAGATGATGGTGTCAGATGGAGTTACATGACCTCTGCAGATCGCCTTTGTTGAAAATAGGTTCTTCATCATGGACACGTTTGATGCCTCTTAAATCCATGGTTCCCGGTTTACAGATGAAATATCTGGAGGTCATGCTGAGGTGATTTAGTGAATATTTCATAGACCGTTTTAAAATCTGGGATTCAAACTGAGGCCTAAAGTCAGGCAAAGCCTCGTGGGAGAGGATCCCTCAGTTTGACTCAGCAGTCATGATGTGGACTCAGTGACCCCGTATCTCAGCCTTGAGGTAATGCGTCTCCCCTTCTGTTTGCTTTCACCAGCTCCTCAGAATTGGACAGAATGTTATTCATACCTCAACCAAATTCCAAGTCCAATAAAAAGGAACTCAAGGGTATTTTAGAAGCTAACGTGCGAGCATTACTCTCTGATTCTAGACATGCTATATTATTTGCGTATGAGGACCCCAATCTAGTATCTCTCCAGTCCCCCCATGTACTTCCAACTATGACAAGGAGCATGCACATCCTAATGCTAATGTCCAGGAACGATGGAGTTCAACACTTCCTACTGTATATGCCAGCACCTTCAAGGAAGACCTAGAGCAGCGGTTCTCAACCTGTGGGTCACGATCGCTTTGAGTCAAATTACCCTTTCATAGAGGTTGCCGGATTCATAACAGTAGCAACATTACAGTTATGAAGTAGTAGTGAAAATAATTTAATGGTTGGGGGGTCACCACAAAATGAGGAACTACATTAAAGGGTCAAGGCATTAGGAAGTTTGAGGAAAAGGCATAGTTGAATTCTTGGGTCTAAGACAAGGGCAGTCTGACAGGGCCTTGCACTCTGAAGGGTTAAAGCTTCATTGGCACCATGTTGAAATTTAATAATTTGACCTTTGAACTTACATTTTGTAAGTGGAAGTTACAAGATATAGTGATAAAGAATGCCTGTTAGCAGGAGAGATACAAACACAGGAGTAGACACATCTTGCTGCCTGAAATGAGCTGATTGGTGACCACCCACTAGATAGATCCATGTCTAAACCCTAAAACAGGTGAATGTGGTCTGATTGGGGGGTCGGGGGAGGGAAAAAATAATATGTAATTAAACTAAGGCTCTTAAGAAAAACTCACCGTGACGCTGGTCCTCAATCTGATGGCAAGCAGTGTCTGGGTAAGAGAAAAAGGCACATGGAAGAGAAGATCATGTGAAGAGATGAATCCAACTTGTTTGATGAGCCCTTCTGTCTGCATAGCCTCACCTGATAGGACTCAATGAGAAGATATTAAAACACCAAATCTAAGACTTTTTGGAGTCCTATGAAATCATGTTTGCCTTTGTCTTAACAATTCCACCCAATCAAACGGTTGCCTTCAATTCCACCCGGCTCCCAGCAGCCTGGTGCACATCGGAGCAGAACTATGCTCTGTGAGGGTCTTGGTGGCTAAGTCCTTAGGAGACAGATCATGAGATCTTTCTCTTAGTCAGCTCTGCTACGTCCCAGCCACCAGCACTGTGATCAGCATGTCAACCAGGTGCGCCAATGAAGGAGAAATAACAACTGGCAGACCACTGTCTTCAGTGGCCATTTCCCACATCATGTGGCAAGCTCCTGGAAGGTAAGACTCTTATTTAACCAAACCTGGGGATCCAAGCAGCTGGCGCAGCCTGGGTCACCTGGCAGCCTACCCCCAGTGTTTCAATGAGAGAATGCGCCTCTGAGTCTTCTCAGAGGATACTCCTCCCGAAGGGCGTGCTCTTTCCTACTGAGCAGTAGTGGCATCTTACTTGCTTTCTCTCAATTTTCTCCTTTCCCTACTGAAGACCGAAGGGCAGACAATGTGAAATATTCCAGGCAGCTTTTAAGAAATTTTTATCCAAACAGTTTGCCTAATGAAGACCTGAGACATCTGTGAGATCCTGGGTAACGAGCTCATTCTGCTGGGGAACTAAGGAAGCAGCCAAGCTCCCAGCAGGTCAGAAATGTATCCATATGTTCACATTTTTCAGTAGCATCTGGGCATCTCGGCTTTGAATACTAGAATATCAGAATCAGAAAGAAACTGGGAGAGCATCTGATCTCGACCGCCATTTTATGTTCAGGAAATCAGGAGCAGTGAACGACATGGCCAAAATCCCACACTGCAAACCAGAGTTGGAATTAAAAACTATTGAAACAAAGGTGGTAGTTCCCTTCAGTTTAGTTGTAAATGCTCACTCCTAATCACTATTTTTCTTTTCCCTCTTGCTGAAAAAAATAATTGGAAGTAACTGGAAGAAACAAAATATTTTCAAATTCTTACTCAGATGTAGGGCTGAAGGAATACAAATTGTCCTTGAATTTGTGGAAATTTGGTGGCATGAAAACTAGCAAGTCAAGAGAGCCATTGGCAAGGGTACAGAGGTACCAGAATCATGAGTGGAATTCCAAGGCCCCAAACAAGAAGTAGAAAGGAGCCCTGGTGGTGTAGTGGGTTGTGTTAGACTGCTAACCACTAGGTCATGGGTTCAAATTTGCCAGCTGCTCTGCAGAAGGGAGATAAGGTGTTCTACTCCAGTAAACAAGCACAGCCTTTAAACTCAAAGGGGTATTTCTACTCTCTCTGCCTTAGAGGGTTGCAATGAGCAAGGATCCAGTTGATCTCAGTGGGTTGGTAAGAAGTAGAAGAGGCCCAGGGGTGCTGTTAGGTTAGTGATAGACTGCTCACTACACAGTCAGTGGTTTGATTTGATGGCATTCGGTTTAGTTTAGTTTCCAGAATAGGAAGCAGGGGCCTCTGGGTGAGACAAATGGTTAACAGCTGCTAACTGAAAGGCTGGAGATTTGAGTCCTCCCAGAAGGGTTTCAGAAGAAGCTCTGCATCTACTGCTGAAAACTGGACCACTATTCTTTGATTCATTGTCATGGGTCAAAGTCAACTTCACAGCAGTCGGCGTGGTTTGGTTTCAGTGGTGAAAGGCAGTACTAGAGCTAAGTTTGCAGACACCACTTGCCCTGTAGCTTATACCACTATGAGTTCTGATTTGGTTTTGAGAAATCCTTCACAGCAAGTATGGCTTTCAAAAGCTTCGTCCTGGATACACTCTGCCTGAACTGATGCGACCCCCATGCCTGCTCTCCTGCTCACAGTCTCCCTCTCCATCCCACCTGTCTTCTTTCCCTCCTAAGAGGGTCCCCCTGCATCTATGTTCCTTCCACTATCTACTCCAGATTGACCTGGGGATTTTAGACTCAAGGGAATTGGCCTCTAATGGGGACTCTTTGGTCACAAATGCTCCAGGCACAATGATCTATTAGCCATTCTCCAAGTGATCCAGCCGCTCTGTCACATCTGGAATGGTGCACACATTGTTCACTGCCATCAGATGTGCCCCAAGCCAACTGAGCACCTTCCCGGAAGCTCACCCGCATTCTATACAGTCAGCTGTGATGTCACTCTCTCCCTAATCTGTCCCCAGATTTTCCAAGACACAATAAACCTATCCCCTCTTACATGTCTCCTTCCTATCCTTCTGCTGTCAATAAACAACTGCATTTTACTGGCCCACCTGTCTGTGTGTGCTTCCAAACTTAACTCCAAGATACTTGATGGAGACAGCTGGGATTTGTTTCCAAGTCCTCTCTGGCACTTGTAGATTCTACCAACACCAACCCAGCGGTTTCTATAAGTACAATTCAGTGGCCTGGATTACATTCTTCAACTTGTTCAACCATTATCACTGTGCTTGGCTGAGTCGCTCTTTCCTCGTTGACCTGAACTCAATGCCTCTAAGGCATCCTCCCCTCAATGCCATCAAGTTCATGCTGCCTCATAATGACCAGTATCCGACAGAGTCAAACTGCCCTTGTGAGTTTCTGAGACAGTAACTCTGTAAGAGATGAGAAACCCTTTTCTTTCTTCTGCGAAGTGGCTGGTGGCTTTGAACAGCTGAGCTTTTCTTTAAAATCATTTTATTGGGCCTCTTACAGCTCTCATCATAATCCATGCGTACAGCTCATGTATCAATCACAATTGTGCATATGTTGCCATCATCCTTTTCAAAACATTTTATTTCTACTTGAGCCCTTGATATCAGCTCCTCGTTTTTCCTCCCTCCCCTCTTCCTCCCTCATGAACCCTTGACTATTTATAAATTATTATTTTGTCATATCTTACACTGAACACTGTCTCCCTTCACCCACTTTTCTGTTGTCTGTCCGCTTGGGATAGGGTTATATTTAGAACATTGTGATCGGTTCCCCCTCTCACCATTGCTCCTGAGGGGTTTATCTGTCCTGAATGCCCTGTGTTGGTAGCTCTTATCTGCACCAGCGCACATGCTCTGGTCTAGCTCTAGCGGAATTTGTAAGGTAGAATTGCGGTCATGACAATGGACAGGGAGGAAGCATTAAAGAACTAGAGGGAAGTTGTGTGTTTCGTTAGTGCTACACTGCACTCTTCCTTGTGTCCTCTCTGAAAGGAGATGTCCAATTGACTACAGATGGGCTTTGAGTCTCCACTCCACCCTCCACCTCATTCACATCGATATGACTTTTTGTTCTAGGTCTTTGATACCTGATACTTGATCCCATCGACACCTCATGATCACACAGCCCAGTGTGCTTCTTCCTGTGGGCTTTGTTGCTTCTCGTCTAGATCGCTGCTTGTTTATCAAGCCTTTAAGACCCCAGATGCTATATCTTTTGATAGCCGGACACCATCAGCTTTCTTCACCACATTTGGTTATGCACCTTTTTTGTCTTCAGCGACCATGTCAGAGAAAGTGAGCATCACAGAGTTCCAGGTTACTTTAACAAAGTTCTTGCATTGAGGAAGTACTTGAGTGGAAGCTTAGTGCCCATCTACTGCCTTAATACTACACAAATAAATATATGTACATAGATCTATTTCCTTATTGTTATATATAAATGTATTTATAAATGTACATGCCTGTATTTAGACCTCTATCAATGTCCTTTTCCTCCTAGCTCTTTCCTCTATCCTTTTATGTTCCTCTTGTCCTACTATCATGTTTGGACATCATTCAGATTTTGGTAATTCTTCTTGATTACATTGCCCTTGATCAAGCCCCACCAGGCATCCTATGTCCTCCTTTCCATTGATTTTAGATCACTTGTTGTCCCCTGGTCCCTGGGTTTGTTGGCACCCCTCTTCCCTTACCCCTCCTCCCCCTCATCTGTGTCATCCTGGAACTGTTGGTACCACTGTTTTCTTCTCAGGATTATTTTGTTGTTTTGATTTGCTCTGTCCTGTTTTTGTCCCTATTATTGTTTCTGCGTGTCTACATTGATAAGATAGGTGGGATAAACATTATGAACTGCTGACCTGGTGGTTAGCAGCCCAACCTGTAAACAGTATGCCACTCAGGCTCCTACCTAAGGTGCAGACTAATCCTAATCTTTTGAGTGGCTGTTGTTACCTTGCTCCCACAAAGATAGGTCTTAAGAGAGATTTTTGTACATTTTCAAGGTACAGAAATGAGGCCAGGCACGTTAGAGACCAGGCAGCAGCAGCCTCAGGGAAACAGAAGGCAGTTAGGGTATGCCACAGTTTCATGGCCAGGATCTAGAATTTGGTACTATTACAAGTGCAATGGGGGTCTACTGGTGTGTGCTACAAAAAGAATTGGGAGCTATTGCAGGTTTACGAAGGAGCATGACATAACCTGAATCATGTTTCAAGTTTCTCTGGCCACCCCACAGATACCAGTTTCCCTCTCTTGCCAGTCACTCCCTCTGAATATGGGAGCCTGTTCAGTTACCAACCCAAAGACTGATATCTCTAACCCATCCAGCTCCTCTGCAGGGAAACCAGGTTGTGACCTGCTTACACCAGATTCCCCCAAACAAAAGCCAAGCCTATCATGGAATTCTCACGGACGCAATAACTACTGACATTGGCATTTCAAACAGTTCTGTAATTTCCACTTTACATGAATGCCTCTGCCTCACTGAGATTTCAGCTTAATGTGTATCAGAAGCACCCACATGGAGAAAGCACACCAGCCCAAGCAGTCATGAGGTGGCATCAGGACGGGTAACAGGCATCAGAAGACCCACAACAAACAAGCAAACAAACAAACAAACAAAAACATACTGTTGAAAATGAGGGGAGTCAGAGCAGAGACCCAAAGCCCATGTGTAGACAATGAAACATCCCCCCACAGAGGGCTCACAGGGAAGGGATGAGTCAACCAAGGGCAGTAAAGTACTGATGAAACACACAATATTCGTCTAGTTCCTTGAGGCTTTGTCATGCTCCACTAGCATGACTTCAATGCTGTTTCTTACTTCGGACTAGACCGGAGCATGCACACAGGTATAGATAAGAGCCGAGTACACACGGAATCCAGGAACAGGAATGGGAATAGTGATACTAAAAGGGTGGAAGGAAGGGGGGCAGGGGAGAGGAAGGGAGGAAAAGAGAACGGATCAAAATGATTGACAGATAACCACACACACACACCTCCAGGGAAAAGAACAACAGAAATCATGGGGCAAGAGAGACAGCTGTCAGTGTGAGATTTGAAAATAAAAATAATTTATTACCTATCAAGGGTCACGAGGGTGGGGCGGGAGGGAGTGTAAAAAGAGGAGCTGGTACCAAGGGCTCAATAGAAAGTACATGTCTAGAAAATAATGATGGCAACATATGTACAAATATGCCTGATACAATTGATGTATGGATTGTAGTAAGATTTATAAGAGCCCCCAATAAAATGATCTTTTAATTAAAAAAGTAATAAGTAGGGGGAGGAAGGGGGAATCGATCACAAGGATCAACTATAACTCCCTCCCAGGGGGGATAAATAATAGAAAAGTGGGTGAGGGGCAAAGGAAGATGGTGTAAGATATGGAAAAATAATCTATAATTTATCAAGGGTTCATGAGGGAGGGCCGGTGTGGGGAGGGAAGGGGGAAATGGGGAGCTGATATCAGGGGCTCACGTAGGAAGAGAATGCTTTCGAAATGATGATGGCATCATATGTGCAAATGTGCTTGACACACTGGAGGAATGTATGGATTGTAATAAGAGGTGAAGAGCCCCCATAAAATTATTTTAAAAAAACATTTTTTAAAAGCATCACATGAAGGTCAGCTAACTCAAAGAGCTGATCTTTCCATCAGTCTTTTAAGGAAGGTCACAGCTAATGAGAGTGATTTTGTGGAATAAAGCATAACTAAGATGAGTTTGGATTCCCCATAGGAACTGGAGAGCAGGGACGGAACCACGGCACCCAAGGGGACCTGCGGGCCAGTTAAATCCAAGGCAACGAGGTCAGTTCAGGAGATGATGGTGACTGTTTCGTTTCCCCCGGTATTCCAAAAAAGATCACATTAGTAGATGTTCTTGAAAGACACAGAACAGTCCCATAGATTAATTAGGAAAATTTTAAGAAGTTGAAAACTGGCTAGCTGCAAAAAAGGCCAGGCAAGTGGTACCCATAGAATTTTCCTTCATGACAATGCACCTTCTCATCCTTCCAGGGTAGCAAGACTGTCCCATGAGATTTTCATGGAGAAATATGCCTCTATCCACCCCGAAGCTCTGATCATTCTCCCCCATGTTTCTTTTTATTCCAGAACTCAAAGAAGAAAAAGAAACAGGAACAAGAGTTGCATCCTCCTTAGAAGATGCTAAAGCTGCCCTTTCCACACGGTGTCCCATCGAAGATGCAGACTTCCCCGGAAAAGCGCTAAAGAGATAGAAGCGCCACCTTCAGAAGCGTAGACTTAGATGGTGGATGTGACTAGAAATAACCATTTTCTATTTGGATAATTTGGTTTAATACCATTTTTTTACTACTGTGGAATAGTCCTTTTTCACTAATGATCATACATGCAAATGGTCATTGCTTGAATTGAATTCAGCCTTTACGTTACCATCTCTAAAGAGATCAACCAATTGACAAAGGAGGTCACCGGTCCTGAGGTCCTATCTCTGAACTTTGCCCTTCACAGGGAGTTATCTGTTTTTCCACTCTAGACCTTGAACTTTGTGCCCTTCTCTGTCAGCAGCCAGTTCTCAGAAATGAATACGAACATCTCTGTCAGTGGGACCTGCCCGTCAGAAGAATAACTGCACTTCACACAGTTACCTGTTGCAGTGTTTTCTCTCTTTCAAGACAGCAGCAGCAGTTAGGAGAAGTTTATGAAAGAGCACACAGACTGTATCCCACTCTCCTCACCTTAGGAAAAAGTGTGGTTGGGGGGATACCGATCTGAGTCTGGGAGCTGCTGCCCAGATCCACTCTAAGGAGGGAGGGAACAGCCTCTGGGCTCCATCTGTGACAGGTTAGTGGGTGCTGGTTTGGAGAGGACGGGGCTTTGCGACCACCCCTCCAGAGCATGGCCGTCTGCTACCTTCATACCTACAGCGAAGACTGTTCTCAAAAAAGCTGGCACAGAATCACTCACCAGTGCGTTTTTAAGTTAAGTATTGTTTTGTTTACTTGTTAGGTGGCCTCCAGTTGGTTCCAACCCATGGAGACCCGACAAGATGAAACACCACCCTTGCCTGGGCCATCCTCACAATTGTTCTTATGTTGAAGCCCATTGACACATCCACTGTGTCAATACATCTCAACAAGGGCCTTCCCCATTTTTACTGCCTCTCTACTTTACCAAGCATAATATCCTTCTCCAGGGACTGATCTCTCCTGATAACATGTCCAAATTACATGAAGGAAAGTATGATCATCCTTGCCTCAAAAGTGCCTTCTTCCAAGACAGTTTTGTTTGTTGTTCTTCAACTTTTCTTACTCATCTAATCTGGCGTCACTTTGAAGATTAAGAGGAAAGTGGGGAATCTGGCCTGTCAATCGGGTCATAGTCAATGATGCTTCTGTGTGGGCATGTCCTTCTCCTGAGGAATCAGGGAGATCCAATATTCCTCCCTGGAGGTGGGAGACACTCCCTGGGAGACACAGCAGCTGACAAGACACATGGAACTACGTAGTGCCCTGAGATAGAGAAGCCACATGGAGGCCCCTGCCAGTCCTAAGATGCTTACAATGCCACTGGACCTACAAGACCTCCAACCAACTGGCCTGTGATATTCTGTGCCATGTGTTTTGTGAGTCTGAAGAGGATTTTATAGATTGGTATCGACCCGATAGGCTAATATTGGACCCATAGACTTGATCTGGACTGACCTGGAAAGTTTTCTCAATATTTAATTGCTCTTGTATATAAACCTCTTTCTTATACACATATGAATGTCTATGAATTTGCTTCCCTAATCTCCCTGGACTAACACATTCAATGCCCAGCTTTCACATACGTATGAGGTGATTAAAAATACCAGGCCTTAAAAAAAATTACCATGGGTCACACACACTTTAGTCCTCAAAGAAACATACCATCTTTGCTTTCCAGTACTGTAAAGAGGACTTGTGCACTTATTTGCCCAATGAAACACATCTTTTGAACTCTTGCCTGCTGCTTCCATGAACACTGATTATGCATCCAAGCAAGACAAAATTTTTGACTTCAACCTTTTTTCCATTTATCCTGATGTTACCTACTGGTTCCGGTTGTGAGGACTTGGGTCTTCTTGACAATGAGTTACAATCCATAATGAGGGCTTTAATCCTTACTCTTCATTGGCCAGTGTTTCCAGTCCTGTTCACTTTCAGCCGGCAAGGTTGTACCATCTGCACATCACAGGCTGCCTTCCTCCAATCCTGATGCCACCTCCTTGTCCACATAATCCCGCTTTTCTGGATCAGTAATAATGCGCTAAAGGATTGGATGCAAGCAATATCCTTACTCGGGTTACAGTCCTGATCTAATTAAGGACTTTTTAGTGAACACAACACCTGTGATCAGGTCAAAGCTGTGGTCTTTTGTAAAGCACCTTGTGGCTCTCATCTTAATTACCTTACAAGAGATAAGTGAGCAGAGAGATAGGGATCTAACTACACCATGAGAGAGGAGCTAGCAGGAGAGCACTCCTTTGGCACCAATGTTTCAGTAAGGAGACCCCCGAGAACCAGGGGAAGACTGATGTCAAGACTATGGGAGATCTCAAGGGCATGCTGGGCCTGCAGATACTGGAAGGACACAAGGACCCACCCATGAAGCCAACAGAGGCAGAAAGCCATCCCTGGAGATGACGCCCTCTATTGGACTCCTAGCCTTCTAAGCTGTGAGAAAACAAATCTATTTTGTTCTACTTATTCATTATGTTGTTTCTATTGGAGCACCTTTAGAGGATTAAGACAAAATCACACGGTCAGTAATTGCTCCCCCCCCCCTAAAAAAAAAATAGGAGAAGACAAGGGAGGGAATGGAGAAAAGCAAAAACCCTTGACCGATCGGCATAATTTATTTTTAAAATCCTTCTTTGTAATATAGTTTGCTTTTGAGATGTGAACATAGAAATTTTTCTTCCTCCCTGTCTGATATTTTTTTGCATGAGATATGAGTGAAAACAAAAAATCACCTGCCCTTGTGAGGATTCTGGCTAGCCATGTTCCTGTAAACAGTGTGGAAGTGCTTCACTGGATCTCCAAGGCTGTCATCTCGACAGAAACCACTGGCTCTCTGTCTCCTGTGGAATGGCTGGTGGATTCGGATCACTTAACCCACTGAGGCACCAGAGATCCTTCTATGTGATATGGGCAATAGCATTTGACCCTTAATTTTCTTTATCTTTTTAAATGAAACCCTGGCTAAGAAAGTGGGATGATTTCTCAAGGCATTGTTGTGAAAGCAAAAATGGAACCTGCTGCTCTGCTTTGTGACCCTGTCCCCACGCTGCACCCCACCCCCCGTGCCCCCACACACAAATACATCACACATAGTAAATTGTAAAGCATGACCGGGGATCAGAAACTCAGCCTGGGCCAAGACGGAGGCTGCGGCTCTGTTTTGTGGGAGGTCAGAGCTGGACATCAGATAGGGGTAGGGACCAGCTACAAACAATCATCCTCTTTGCTGTTTCTTTCTGGGATCCGTCACTCGAGTTGCCGAAACTCTCTGCAGCCCTACAGTCATTTGACATTTGCAGTCATTCAGTGAGACAAAGAGAACTTGCAAAAACCATTAATCTTTATGAAAAAGCTAACAGGAAATGAAAGAGGTCAACTTGGCACAGACACATAACTTTGAAATGTCAGGAGGTAGAAGGCTTCAGAGTGTAAGGTCAAGCTTCTGTACCCTGGAGGAAAGATCTGCCTCCCACCATAGTCTTCTCCTACCACTGACAGCACCCCCATTTCTACCCCCATCACTGACATCACCCACCACTACAGACTCCCACCACAGTCACCTCATACCTTTGTCAGTTCCCACTGTTCCCATTGAATTCCAATTCCTCACCTTCCCTCCCCCTCCTCTCCTCTTTTCCATTTTCCCATATCCTAGTTTTCTTTACACTTTCCCACCTCTTTCTCCATTTTTTCAGTCTCTCTCACACACATGCAACATACAGTCAACACACAGGCACATCTCATAAGGAATAAAGGAAAGGTGACTTACTCACCTTTCAGACAATTCCTCCAACATCGACTAACTGCAACAGGTCCCCTCCAGCCCATTTAAATTCTGAAATATCTCCATTCCTCCTACTAGCCTTTCTTTCTCTTTGGCATTTTGTAAGCGCATGGCTAGCTCTTGCTCTGCATTGAAAACAGCAGTGTGAAGGGGTAGAGATGAGTGTGGTGGCTGTCTGTACAACTGGCTCTGTCATAGCAAATAAGACAAAATATAAGACAAACAAACAAACCTGTCAGAGTCAGGAGCTCCAGCCCTGTCCAGATAAGGAGCCCCAAAATCCGTTTCCTTGCAGAGTGATTCCAGGGCATGGAGTTCTAGTCGGATTTGGCAGTCCCAGGATCCAAAGAAGTACCTGCCCTCTATTTGACCAAACACATTAGAACTTCTGCCTTCAGATGCAGAACTGTGTGACTTCAGAACCCACCAGGACTGCCCAGTTCCATGTGAAGACAGGGGTAGGGGTGGGGATGGGAGACTTGACTGTGGAGCCCTGGTCTTGCAGAAGGGACAAATGCATCATGGCAGTGATTAAAGACCATGGGGCAGCATAGACTCTGGGTGCTGCGGGAAGATCTTCTCGAGCCGATCAAAGCTGGGAAATTTCAAAACACTAAAGACAGCATAACTTGCTTGCAGCTCATTTCGGCTTCAGGCAACATTTGGGAAACTATTCGAAAGACAACTAAATATGGGGTCTCAAGGATCAATCAGCTGCCAAAAATGCTCACCAAGATGTCATAGAGAGATGCCAAGGAATGGTAGCACCCTAACCTAAAGGTTGAAAGTTCAAGTTCACTCAGGAGTACCACCGAAGGGAGACCTGGCCATCTACCGCTTTGGAAAACTGAGCTGATGAAGGTCTTTCAAATTCTACCTCAACACACATGAGGTGAAGCACCAACACTGGGGCTACTGGTGTCATCGAGGAAAAACAGTGGGTGATCTCACCTGGGAATTGGAGAATGGAAACTCTTGCGGAGAAGAAACACCAGATCTGCAACCATGGGGAAAGGGCAAGCGGCATCTCCCTCTGCTGCTCATGGGGCTGCCAGCAGCACGGAGCCCACCAGCAGGGGACAACAACAACCACAACACTGTAAGAGCAAGTTCTCCTCTGAGCAAACGAGGTGCCCAGATGAGGTGTCAGAAGAGAAGCATGACATTGCAAAACTCCAAGCTCCGGCATGATGCCGCGGTTGCCATGTGGTGAATGGCATCTAAACTCCAGGGCCAGCATCTTGACAGGGAAGAATTGGTTTTGTAAGAAATATCAGCATATGCATTTCTCTGAGTGGAGATGGACCATCCTGGCTTTTTCAGGCGGCTGAGAGCTGCTACAAACAATTGTTAGTGTTCTTCAACGTCGAGGTGACGTCTTTTCTTATAGTACAATTCTACTGTTTATGACGTTTGTAATGGATAAATGTGATCACATAAAAATACTTTAGTATGTAAACTGGCACAGAATGTATGCTCAGCTATGATAATAAACCAATTCCTTAAAACCTAAAAAAAAAAAAAGGAATTTCAGGGGGAAGTGGCTTGGTCCTTGGGAAACATGCATCATGTGTACATGCCACTGCACGTCTGCAGTTGGCATGCAATCTCCAAGGCATTCATACATGGGCACTTGGCCAAATAGAAGACACTCCAGCATGTTGAACTACAGCCTACAGTCTTCAAATCCTAATTGCTTGCCAAGTGCCTGATAAATAAACGAGCAATCATTCTGTATCACAGCCGGGGAGTTCAGTCTTTATCATCACGTGAACTGTGTCCTACCACGATGTCAAGCAGCTAATGGCTTCTCTAGTTCTAATGCTCAGATCATCTTAATTAGAGAGAAAAGAAAGAAAAAATGAGATCTTGAGGTGACCAAATTTGGGTGATTAGAAAATCCTTTCATGTATCTGTTACTTGTGCTCTGGGGAGTTGGAACACCTGGTTTTGCTCAGAAAAAGGGGGTTGCATTGTATTGTGTTTCTTGCTTGCAGTTGAGTCACTTCTGACCCATGACAGTCCCATGTGTGTCCGAGAATTCCTCCACAGGGTTTTCTTGTCTGTGACCTCAACCAAGCATATGGCCTGGGCTTTTTCCTGAGGAACTGGTGTAGGGCTCAAACGCAGGGCGTTAGGCTCATTGTTGTCCTTATCTTTAGGTGCCATTGGATCAGCTCTAGCTTACAATGACCACAACCAAAACCAAAAGACACACCGCCTGGTCCCGTGCCATCCTCCCAACTGGCCTTCTACTGGAACCCACCATTGCAGTCACTGTGTGGCACTATCTTATTGGCCTCCCTCTTTGTTATCGCTACCCTTCCACCCACACACAGGCACATTTGAGAGGATGGTGCAGGCCCCGGGCAGTGTTTCATTCTGTTGTGCATATGGTCATAATGGGCTAGAAGCAACATGATTGCACCCAACAGCAACAATGAACACCTTACCAAGCATTATGTCCTTCTCCAGGGACTGGGTCTCCTCTTAACATGGCCAACAAGTAGACCGTAAGCCCCAAACACGAACACACTGCTACGGAGCCAATTCCTACTCTCAGCAACCCAACAGGACAGAGTATAACGGCTCCCCAAGGTTTCTGAGGCTGTCCATCAATATAGGAGATACTAGCTGCATCGTTCACCCACAGTGCAGCTGGTGGGTTTGAATGACTGGCTTTGAATTTAGTAGCTCAATGCATAACTTTGCACCACCATAAAGCAGGAAATGCTAGAGCGTATTGCTTTATTACAAGGAACATTCTCCTATGTAGCACTTCAGTGTCTGGGCTTTATCCACCAGGACAAGTCAAGGTACAGGGAATTTCTTCATTAAGACCATAGGAGGCACTTGGATGGCTTCAAACTTGTAACCACAGACTAACAGATTGTAGGACAAGCACAGAGCTAGTGTCTCACTGCAAGGGGCTCTATAATCTCCACTTGGCAATGTCTGGGGTCCTAAGCCCCGGGCCTGAATAGAAGACTTGCTGGTATCTTTCCTGTGGTGTCAAACACCTTCCCTCACCTCTCGGTGCTTCAATTCCTTCACTTGCCAAACAGGGAGGATAATGTTCACAAAGTTTGCTTGCAAAAGAGAAATGAAGCAAATGTTGAGTTTAACAGAAGACGAGGCACATAAACCAGTCTATCGCTGTTACTATTATTATTACACTTCCGGTAGCTTGACTTTCAAAGAAATGTTGAGTCTCAGCCAAGAGAAATATTTATAATTCCGTAGGGAAATATGCCTCCTCTGATTAAATCTTTTATTTGAGTTTTATAACCATTATCATTAACATTATTATTATTACCATTGCAGGGAGTCATCCCTCATATTAATTGAGGTAAGATGCTTAACTCTGCTGACTTCAGCTATATAAGCGGACAGAATGCTACTAAACTACAAATCTCCTTGTTTCATTGGCTTCTGGGAAACAGAAGCAGGGAGAGATCCACGAACTCCCAAAGACAGTGCTGGGCAATGTGTCTGAATGCTCAGCCTTCTCAGAGCAGTCCTCCAACTCAAGAGCCCTGCACTGCAGATGAAAGAGAGGAGGAACCTGGATGCTACCAAAAATAAGGGTTAGTAAATTGATGTATGGAGTGCTGTAAGAGCTGTCAGAGGCCCCATAAAATGATTTTGGAAAAAAGAAAAGCATTCTTTAATAATCAACAGGGTTTCCTCTCGCTCTTGTGCTTATTTTTGGGTAGGATACATTGCAAGCTCCAGATCCCAATATCTTCAGGGTCTAGTTTAATGGGTGCCAAATTTATGTGGCCTACTTCCCCTTTCCACCCACCCTGGAAATTATTATATAATATATATATTTACATATATATTATATAAATAATAGCATAACTCAGGATAAAAGGTAGTCTGTACTTTTGAAGTCCCCTGGATCATTCTAGCACTCCCACTTTGGAAAGCAATGGACTAGTTAAAAGGCTGCCATTGTATTGTGAAAACGTGAGCCCTCCTCCCAGTGAGTGAAGCTGACTTGAAGCCCCTGATCCTTCCTCTTATGGACCATGAAGTTGAGCAAGACAATTAGCCCTCTTTGGGACTCAAGTGGCTTACCTTCTAATACACAGTGATTGATAGGTCACATTTAAGGTGACTGTTGAAGCGCTTTTTGCTTGTAACCCAAAGGCCCTATCAAAAGAAGGAGTGAGTCATGGAGCGCCACTAAATGTAAATCACCTGTAGCAGCAGTTCTCAACCTGTGGGTCAAGACCACTTTGTGAGTTGAACAACCCTTTCAGGGGTTGCCGATTCATAGCAGTAGAAAAATTAGTGATGAAATAGCAATGAAAATAATGTTATGGTTGTGGGGTCACCACAACATGAGGAACTGTATTAAAGGGTTGTGGAAGGTTGAGAACCACTGACCTACAGCACTTGAAGACGCCCAGGCAGCACCATCACTATAGACCATCATAATCATCTTGAATGTCTTTCTTGATTGCACTAGTCTACCCACATCCAGCCACCCTCTCTGTACCTCCAAGCCCACACACTTCCCCATGATCTCTGTCCCAAAATGCACCCCAAATGTCTCGTTTCTCTCCATGATCACTGCTCACACTTTATCTAAAGCACCATCACCTCTAACCTCTGTGTTTGTCCCTGTTCGGTTCAGTCACCGGAACTGTCAGGATGAGCCTATAGACACAGATCATTGCACGTAACTAGCCTCAGCCCTTCATCACCCAAACTCCTTGTCATGCCCTGGAATGGCCCTGAAGGTCTTCCTGGTACCCACCACTGTCTCAGGTCCTCTTTCCTACCCTCTCCAGCACATGAGGATTCTTTCAGCCTCTCCATCACTCACAGTTACCTGGGACCTAAAGCCTTCCCCTTTGGCCTGGAGTGCTCCCCTACCATCTATCCATAGGCTGCCTTGCAGACCTTAGCACAAGGTCTCTTTGTCTCTGGATCTAAATGAGCAATGCACTCTTGTGTCACTGTCTACACACCTGTTATCTTCAATGAGGCCATCATGACCAAAAATGATCTTATTTTTCCTACTTAACGTGCATCTTATCTATGACCTGGACAAGATTCAGACTCCATGAAAGCTAGGACCCTGGGTGAAGGTTGGGACCCTGGGACCCACTCAATGGTCCTGCAGTAGGCAGTCCATGTACTGGCTTTCACAAAGGTAACAACCAAGAAAAGATCAGAGAAGCGGTCTATTCGGCAGCATCAAGAGGTGTCATGGCTATAGCAAAGGTTCAACGAGGTGGTGTGGTTTCATAGATCCTAACTCAGAGAATGTGCAATAAGCTCCTTGAAAGGAAGACACTTGTCTGCCTTGCTCTTTATTGTACCCCAGCAGTCGCACAATGCATAGGCAAGAAACCAATCTCCACTGCATGAATAAGCAAAGACGCTCCCCTGCTATTGTGATTGCCATTGCTGTCGGGTGCTTCCCACTGGGTTCTGACGCATAGCGACCCCAGGAACAACAACATGAAATATCGGCCTCTCCTGTGACAGGCGCACACTGGTTATGTGGTATTCCATCAATGCAGCCACCGTGTCCATGCCTCTGGTTCACAGTCTTCCGCTTTTTTCATTAACCCACTCCTTAACCTAGCATGGTGTCCATCTCCAGGGACTGGAAGGACAGTCGGCATGTATGCTACTGTGTTATCTGTCAAAAGTGACCTTTGTCTGCAGCCTCTCCAGTCCAACCTTTACTGGCCAGCTCAAAGACTTTCCGGGATTCCCCATCGGGCAGACAAGAATGCAAACCCTACCTGTCCAGCCCTGGCATCCGATGCTCTCCAGAATCTGCCTTCCTTAACAGCCAACACCTGACTTCACTTCCCCATGAGGCTGCTGTGCTCCCTGGGTTCCTGGTGCTCCTCTGCATTTCTGTTGTCAACCATGCGCTGCTGAAGGCCACATGTTCTGCTCCTTCCTTGGTCTGCATGTCCTGTTGCCCGCCCCTGTCCACGCCTCCTCGTCCCTGCGAACTGCGGAGGAGCCGGCAGCTGCCCAGCAGTGGCCCCTCCTGATTACTCAACAAAGCTCCATCCCCTGCACTGTCTACCTACCTTGGCGTTTGCTTTTGTGGTCAGAACAAATGGATTGTAACTGTTGGGTGATATTGGAAATTAGGTTTATTTGATATGAATTCTTCTCTTGTGGCTAACCCTGTCCTCTAGGGTGGCAAGTACCCAGTTCATGCTTGCAACGAACGGGGAAACGTACTATTTTCCCCCCAGTGAGCTCATTGAGAAAACTTGAAAACTCACCAAATTAGAGCTGCATTGGATTTGCTGGCATTTGGCCAGCTCCTCAGCCGACTCAAAGCAATCATTTCATTTCAGCAGCTCGGGGGAAAGGGTTTTCTCATTTAAAAAGTTAGCTTAATACTTCACACTTAAGTGATATCGGAACCAGCCAAATTTGATAAGCCCGGCTGTCTGGGGAAAGTGACTCACACAGACACAGCATCAGTGACTGAGGCAGACGTGTTACTTGAACAAAATGAACTTCTCCGGTAGTGTAGTTGGTTATGCATCAGACGACTAATCACTAGGTCAGCAGGTCAACACTACCAGCTGCTCCTCTGGTGGAGGGGTGGGGGGTGGGAATGGAACTTTCTGTTCCTGCGAATATGTATAGCTTTGAAACCCACAGGAGCGGTTCTGTTCTGTTATATAGGGTTGCTATGAGTCGGAATCAGTTCACAGACAAAGAGTTTTTGAGAGTCCCGTGGATGTGGATGTGGAACAATGGGAAAGAGGCAGAGAAGAAAAGTGGATGCATTCAAATAGTGCTGGTGGTGACAAACACTGAATATGCTTTGGAGGCCCGAGTCTTCGAAGCAGCCCAGACAGAGTGTCCCTTAGAAGAAAAGCTGCTGGACCTGTGGATTGCTTACTTTGGATATGTTATGAGGAAAGACCAATCTCCAGAAACAAAGTATCTGACGTACTAGAAGAAACGCTCAAGGAGGCATGTAGGCACCACAATGGGATCAGAGCTACCAGTGACTATGTAGCAGGCACAAGACGGAGCAGCATCAATTCTGTTGCAGTAGGGCATCCTGAGCTGAAGTCTACTTAGCAGCAACTAGTCACAGTAACAGTTGCCAGGAGGGAAACAGTGAGACTGGGACTCAGGATATTTCAGACTAGTTCTGCCTCCAGCCCCAGTGTACTGAGATGCTGGGTAAGGCTGGTAAATTCTCCAAGATTCTATTTCCTACACCACATTACTGAGCAACGGCTACATACGGTCTATTTCACAGGGCTGACTAGCATTGAGGTGCCTGCAGATGCAGTGAGAGCCTTGAAACTCAGCCGTCCTTATAAGGGGAATTCGCTGAAGCTAAAACGAGTCTCAATTTCTTTAATGGCAAAATGAAAAAGACAAAGCTATGTCCCCTAGTTGGTCTCCATAATGAACTGAGATAATGTATGTGAAAGTAAAAATTACCTGGCCAAGAGGTGAAGAGGCACCAATATATTCAGCTGTATAGTTCAGAAGAGCAGGTTAATATTTTGAGGTTGAAAAACTACAGTCCCCAATCTGGTTTCAGAAATAAAATTTAATTGAAATACACCCACACTCATCCATTGACACATTGCCCGTACCCAATACGAAAGCTGAGTAGTTGCTTTTGAAACTTTATAGACCTTAAAGCCTAAAGCATTTACTGTATGGCCTTTTATAAGTTCACCAACCCTATTGTGAATGATGGACAAGAACCCTTTCATCATTAACGTAGGTAAGAAATCTCTCTTTCTGTGTAGTCCTTTCTTCTTGCCAACAATTCCCCTTCCTTCTGCTCCTTAGTTTTAACTCCTCCTCTTCTTCCTTAGAAACAAAACAAAATTGCCATGCAGTATGGCAGGGACCAGATCAAATGTAGGATGCACGTGGTAGACAAATGGCAAGGAGGTGGGGAAAGGAAAAAAATGATGAATATAAGGAAGAAATGGGTAGCGGGGGCACGGGCACTAACCCACCCAAGAGGAGGGTATTGTTTATATCTCCACAGGGAAAGTGGGACCAGACTTCAACCCAGTGCCCCAAGGTGTGAATGCAACATTCCGGTATGGAGTAGGGAACCAGTGGAGAGGTCTTGGGGGTCTGGCCCCAGTCCCAAATACCAAGTGGATGCCTGCCCCTTGCCAAAACAGAATTTATTTCAAAGGATTGCATTGAATCTACAGCTCCGGGAGAGGGACATATCTGATCAGAGCACAAGGAAGCAGGTGAGGGGGAGTAGGAGAGAGTGGAGCACATCCTGGCCCACAAGGCCTTGAGGATGATGAACCCAATTAGAGAAGCCAGCCCACAGAGAGGACCACATGGCCAGTCCCACTATGAGACATGATGACCCTTACTGGCCCATGGACAGCACCAGAGACACAGTGTGGGAATTGTGCCCCATCCATCTGATCCCCCCACACCAAGGAAAAGCACTGGGGGAGTGCAGCGGACCAGCAAGGGAATGGAGCGACAAGGTCCCCAGGGAATGCTGAAAGTGGACTTTGGGGCCAGGGCGTGGTGCCCCAACAGACTGGACTGTAAAACACTCCAAAAGGCCAACAAATGATCATTGAACTAACTACAAGCTTTTCTTTCTTGTTGTGTTTTATTTTGTTCTTTGTCAGTGGTTTGTTGCTGTTGTTTTGTTGTATATTGTTGCATGGTTTTGCTCTGTCTTGTTTTTGTGTATGTTATTATCTCTATAGGTCTGTCTAAATAAGATAGGCTGGATGAACAATCTGGAGGAGAAAACAACAGGTCCAACACTTCCGCGGGGGACATGAGATAGGTTAGGTTGGGGGGAAAGGTAGTGGTGTTAACAAACCCAGGGACAAGGGAATAACAAGTGACCAAAATTGGTGGTGAGGTGGGTGTGGGAGGCCTAGTAGGGAATGATCAAGGGTAAGGCAACCAAAAGAAATTGCTGAAACCCAGGTTGGAACTGAGCATGATAGTGGGACAGGAGGAAAGTCAAGGGAAATAGAGGAAAGAACTGGGAGTCAAAGGACATTTTTAGAGGTCTAGATAAAGACATTTACATATGCAAATATATTTATATATGAGAATGGGGAAATAGATCTATGTGCCTGTATTTATAGGTTTAGTATTAAGGTAACAGAAGGACATTGGGCCTTGACTCAAGTACTCCCTCAATGCAAGAATACTTCTATTCAATTGGCCTTCTGTGGTGCTCACTTTCCTGATACAACTGCTGAAGACAAAGTGAGTGAATAAGCAAATGTGGTGAAGAAAGTTGATGGTGCCCGACTATCAAAAGATATAGCTTCTGGGGTCTTAAAAGCTTGAGGGTAAACAAGTGGCCATCTAGCTCAGAAGCAACAAAGCCCACAGAGAAGAAGCACATGGCCTAAGCGAATACAAGGTGTTGAATGGACCATGTAGCAGACACCAAGGAACAAAAACAATCATTGTGTGATCACCTTCCTCACATAAACGCTGAAGATGAAGGTGTGCATAAGCAAGTGTGGTGAAGAAGGCTGATGGTGCCCGGCTACTGAGAGATATAGCATCTGGGGACTTAAAGGCTTGAAAGCAAACAAGTGGCCATCTAGCCCAGAAGCAACAAAGCCCACACGGAAGCAGCACACCAACATGGGTGATCGTGAAAGGCAGAGGAGGCCAGGTCTCAAACAACAAAGGCGGGTGGGGTGGTGGTGGGAATCACATCACCATGAATGAGGGGGAGTGCGTGATGGGGACCCAATGCCCATCTGTAGACAGCTGGACATCTCTTCCAGAGGGGTAATGGGGAGGAGATGAGTCACTCAGGGTTCAGTGTAGCAATAATGAAACTCAAAACCTTCCTCTAGTTCCTGAACGCCTCCTCCCTCCCAATTATCATGACCCCAATTCTACCTTGCGGACCTGGTTATACCAGAGGATGTACAGTGGTGCAGTAGGGATCTGGAAACACAGGGAATCTAGGATGGATGAACCCCTCAACACCAGTGGTAGTAGTGGTGACACCGGGAGGGAAGAGGGTGTAGAAAGGGAGAACCGATCTTGGAGATCTATGTGTGACTTCCTCTCTGGGAGATGGGCAATGGGAAAGTGGGTGAGGAGAGACGCCGGGCAGTGTAAGATAAGATATAATAATTATTTATAAACTATTAAGGGACCAGGGGGAAGGGGACAGCGGGGAGGGAGGGGAAGGAGAAACAAAGGGAAACCGAGCTGATTCCAGGAACCCAAATGGAAGGTGTAAGGAATTTTGGGGCGCGAAACAGAACCAAAGATCCAATCGGCAAAATTTAGAAGCAGGCTTTATTGGGAGGCTTGGGGGCGGATTCATCAACTCAGGGAATTGAGCTATTGAAACCGCGCTTTGGGAAATTCAGGCTGGGGTTTTTATACCCCTGCTGGCAGGCACAGCTGGGAAGGGTCCAAGCTGGAGTATCTGTGCACACAGGTGCTTCAGAAGGGAGAAGTTCTTTGACCTTGTCTATATGCCAAAGACGGCTAGAGTGGAGTCTGCATATCTTCAGAAAACATTCTGGCTCCGGGAGGAGCCGGCTCCAGGAATTTGAAGGTTGAGCAGGGGAGGGGGAGATCAGTGAGAGAGGGAGGTCAATGAAAGGGAGGTCTATGAGAGGTGAATTCTGAGAGCCAAGCTGAAGGCACCGGATTCAAAATGGAGTCCCTTTTGCCAAGACCAGGCAGAAGGTGACTTTTGAGAATGACGAGTGCAATGAATGTATAAAGGTGCTTTGCTCAATTGATGTATGTATGGATTGTGATAAGAGTTGTATGAACCCCAATAAAAAGATTTATTAATTTTAAAAAAAAGGAGTTAGTAGAAAATAAATAAATATGTTTCTTACTTTTTAAATTGTTTGATATTCGAGTGGATTTTTTTTCAGTGTGGTTTATGTTCTGCCTTCAACTGGATTCTCTAGAAAGGCAAAACCAGTGACCCTTACATGCATGTATATATACAGAAACATTTATTTCAAGAAAATGCCTCACACAGTTATAGGGGAGGGCACATCCAAGTCCAGGCAGGTTCCATGTTTATGGATCAGATGTTAGGCTGCAGGCCTCTTCTGACTCAAGTAGCTGACTAAATAGAGACCCACAAGAAGACCACAAGCCAGGGCCACAGAGAGGAGTTCATCTGAGGCCAGCAGGCTGGGCCTGTAACTGTCCAGTGGGCAGGTCAGCAGACAGGCTGCCGACAACACCCTGGGTCAGCAGACATTATGTGCGGCTGTTGGTTCAAGAACAAAGAACTGGAGGTCAACTGAGCCAAATTCAAGATCTAGACACAGCATAAAATGAAGCAAGATTTTCTATAACTTCGGCTTAAGTTGGAACCAGCCCACGCCCTGGAGGAAATTTACTTTCAGTTGCATTAGAGCTAAGCCTTGAGTAAGGGTATTGCATCCCATCCTAATCACCATACAAATGATTCGCTGCTCAAACTATATCTTACTATGAAGTTGATTACATAGTGTTATGTCATATCACATGGGATTATTAGGTAGTCAATTGGCACAGAATCTATCGCATGCTCTTCTGTGTGCTTAGAAGGAAATGGCTGACTATGTACACTTGTAGTATTCCATTGGCATTTCAGTCCATGTTGTACATAAAGAAGTGAATATATGAGTGAAGAAGAATTCACAGTATGTCTTTTAAAATCTTGATAATTTGAAGGGATTATTGCCCTTAAATGGGATTATAAAAAATGATCCTTCCATAAAGATGCCCAGGCACAGCCGGGTCCCAATCTAGCCTCTCCTCTCCACCCAAGTGCAACGCATTCCACCTGTGAGACACAAGATACATTTCCACGGTCTGCTCATCAGTTCAAAGTGGATCCAATTAAAGCCCCATTTACGGGAAACTAATCATAGTTCCCTGCAAATTGGAGGAAATGCAGTTCCAATCAAATGCATAATTCCCCTTCCCTCCTGATTCACGTTTTCTGGTATGATGCGACATTTGGCTGTTGCCACCACCCTCAAGAGGATCTCTTTTGGGAAGGAATTTGAGCATGAGTACTTTCATCTAACTGGGGCTTAGCCTCTAGAGAACTTGCATTTTTTTTTTCTTACCAGTCTCTTCCACTCTAACATCATTTCATTTGGAGCTACTGTGATGTCAACACAGCCATAATTCTATCTGATTCCTGCATCACATGGATTTGGGTAACAATGACCCCCATTTGCAACATGGAGGTGCCAGCTCCCCTCACAAAAGTTTTACTTGCATTAACCCAGTTAATTCTCAACACATGCCAGGAGATCTGTGAGGTTACCCACATTTAATAATTAAAGCACAATAACAAAAAAAAGGAGTTAATGGGATTCAGGAAATTGTTCAGATGTGCATCGTTAGCAGAGTCAAGCTGATGTGCATAAATGGACCTGTTTAACTGGTCTGTCTGTGATCTTGGTTGCTAAGCTCAGCTGATTTCCAGGCAAATAAAGAATGGAGAAATGGAGCATGTGGTGGACATTCATCACATCAATACTTAATGCTGTTGTATTAAGCCAACTGCTCACGCCCCAGATGTTTTGAAACTTTGTAATAATAAGCAGAGGGAGCTGGACATATGGCTCTCTCATTTTCTCCCCGCCATTGAGTCAATTCTGACTCACAGGGACATTATAGGTTAGAGTAGAACTACCCCTCTGGGTTCGGGGGCTGTAACTCTTGATGGGAGTGGACAGCCTCATCTCTCCTCCATGGAGTGGCTGATGCACCTGCTTACCTGGGGTTAGCAGCCCAATGCAAAAGCACAGTGCTACCCGAGCTACGAAGCTAAGCTTTAAGGAAGGGTTTCGAAAACCATATCTGATTTCTATTTGTCTTTATATTTTAAATAGTTGAAAGAAGCAAAATAAGAAGGATATGCTATAATTCATGAAAATCATATGGAATTCCTATTTCAGTATCTACAAGCAGTGTCAGGAAAGCTCGATGGGGAGCCCTCCTATTCTGTGACACAGGGGTCATGACCAGTTGGGATTGACCTGATGGCACAAGATGACAACAGCAAATTCATTATCCAGGGAACAGGAGGAATCCCGGGGAAGCTGGCCAGTTTTATTCACAAGCACTATGTTGTACTTGCGCATATAGAATTCTCACTGGCTGGAGACAAGATTCACTCTGAAACTGACAGAAATGAGTTTGTAAGTCCTGAGCTGAATAAATTGGAGAGAATTAGCCCAACTTTCTGAGGACCACAGGGACAAAGCAGCCACATGGAGGCCTTGTCCACCACAGTGTTATCATCTCGTGCTGTGGGGTTGGAAGGTTAAGACAGAAACCTGCGCCCAACCAGTGAGAATTACACCAGTGGCCATTTCTTCTTTTCTTCCTCGGTCCTGAGAAAATTCTGAATTAGATTTAAAGCTCTGAAAGACAGAAACTATATGAAACTACACAGCCAGGGGATTTGGCTTATTTATTTCCAGTTTCCTGATATTATTTTTATTCTATATCCCTGTTATAGGGGTCTCATATGTCTTTTTGAATTTAAGTTGCCTCAAATACTTGCTTTGAAGGTAAACAAGGTGTGATAGTTAGGTGGTATGGCAACTTGGGTGGGCCAGGATTCCCCCATTAATGTTTGATCAAATCCATGATGGAATCTTCCGTGAAGCAGCTAATCAGGCAATTAACCTGATTAGAGTCTTGATATAAGGGGGGGGAGGTTTCATTCAGGATGTGGACTCCTCCTAGTCTAAATGGACAGTGTGGTGAAGCTTGCTTTATCTTCTGCTTCCTGTTTGTCAGCCCCTGCAGTAACGGGAGTCAGGAGCCACCTGCATCTTACATCTGACGCTCGGACTTGAACAAGACGGGATTTACCCACTGCAACAACTGCGCGAGTCTTTTTCTTGATATAAACCTCATTCTACATGCATACACATACAGCAGTCACTGGTTTTGCTTCTCTAGGGGCCCCAGCCTAACACAGAAAGGTCAGCTATGCCAAAGGTCAGCAGTTCAAACCCCTCAGGTCCTCCACAGTAGAAAGATGAGGCTGACTGATCTTTTAAAGGTTTCAACCTGAGAAATCCTATATAGTATTTTAGAACCCATGGTAGTGGGTTTTGGTAATCCATATAGGGAAGGACAGAACAAAGTTGCTGCGAGTTACAAGCATATAGTAACTAGTAAGCCAGAACCAAATCCCTCGCCATCAAGACAATTCTAACCTATAGTGTCTAACTCAAGTTAGACAACTCTAACTTAGCCCTCATAGGATAGAGTAGACCTGTCTCATAGCTCTACTGAGACTATACTCTCTAAGGAATCCGACTGCCTCGTTTTTGTCCTGCAGAACACCTGGTGTGTTCAAACCCCAACCTTTTGTGGTCGACTGTGTTTGCAACTTCTGATCATGGACCACGCCTGTAAGCACTGACACACATTTCCGTCTTGGTTATCCCAGGGGAAGAGGGAAGGGTGGGGAGAAGGAATAAATACAGTGTCCATTCTCTGTGTGCTTGCTGTTTACCAACCTCTGATAGTCCCAGTAACCTGGACACCCCGCACTCGCAGTCATCCACAAGGTAGTGACTGTTATGAAACCGAGCTTCGGGGAACTATGAGTTGCATACAGTTTGAAGTTTGACATCTAAGGACAAAGTAGGAATTTGTTTTAACTAGACTTTCTCACTCCTAAGCCCTATTTGTTCTCATCGATAACTGCTTCCTAGATATTAAAATCAAGAAAAGTCTGGTGAATGGTAAATGAATAAATGGGTGGATGGATTGATAGATGGATGGATAGACAGATAGATAGGTTGATGGCACTGTTGATATACGGTACTCTGAGGATGATGATCATAAAAATTATGATTCTCTGGGGATAAAAATGGTATCCCTGCTTCACAAAATCAAGTGTAATCAGATAGATATAAATAACAATCAAACTACTGTGATCATTACCGATACTGCAACTCTAAATTGAACTTAGCCCCTGGTGGGTTATTCTCGTCAGCACTTGGAACTCACCTGCAGCCCCTGAGAAGAAAGATAAGGCTTTCTGTTCCCATCAAGACTGCAGCCACAAACAAACCCTACCGGGTTACTAAGAGTTGGATAGGACTTGATAGCAGCGGGGTTGGTTTGGGTCTTCGCTGTCACAGAAAGCATTAGAGAATCACCATCTTCCCCAGAGAGTCCTGCTTCTGTACACTTCCCTGGAACAGCAAAGCCTGTGTGCTAAGACCATGAGAGAACTCTGGTGAAAGATCCGGAAGAGGGCCCGTGGGACTCATCAGTCAAGTAGGTCATTCCGTCTGTGTGTGGTACAGTGACTCTGCTTCTCACATCTTCTTGTGAATAGAATCCTTCAATATTTCAAATCAAGACATGAACTTTTTCTTCCGTTAGTTTGGCTTGAAATATGCCAAGTGTGTTGTTCTTTTATTGAGTTTCTAAACGCAGAGAAGCACAGTAAAATACTTTACTTTGTCTTCTTCAGATACCCTTTTTAATTTTCTATGCTGCTCCCCGCTGCCCCCTGTCCCCAGCCATTTTAATTAATCATTTCTTCTAGTCTGGGTTCAAGAACAAGTTTCAGAGTCTCTTGACATCCACTTTGATCGCTTACTTCTTTCCTGCCTTTTAATGACCTTTTGCTTTCCTCAAGTGTGAGGTTCTGAATGTCATCCCACATCTTGTCAGGTCTTCGATCATTAGTTTCTGTCATTTGAATATGTATCAAAGCTATTTTTTAAACCTTCTCAAAACTCAGGTAATATACATAAATAATTCAAGTTACAGAGACAAGTATTCAAATGTTCACTGCATTAGAAATCAGAGCACACAGAAATAGACCCTGGGCTAAGACCGCGAGACGCGCTCCAAGGGCCTTGGGGAAGCACCACGCATGCGTTCTTCTCTTCGCAGAGAACCCAACCTCTGTCTTTCTCCTCGATACTGACATCAGATGATGTAAGAACAGAACGCAGTGCTTTGCCCACAAAAGCCGGATGCTCCCTTAGGAGGCAGGCAACTCTCCTGTGGGACTTTGCTCAGGCAGTTCCCGGGACACCTGCGGCCACTTCCTTGGTCAGACCAGCAGAGGAGTGGGAGGATGCGCCTTAAAGTCTAATATGCTACTTTGGGGTCTGCACCGTCGAAGCGAAGGAAACCACAAAGCCTTCTTGCTGAGCGGGGCGCGTGTCATCAGGCACTCCTGGACTGCTGGACTAGACAGACCCACAGCCAGTGAAGATGAGCGCACTCACGGGCTGCTCTTAACAACGGAGGAGCCAAGACACGAATGGGAAACACATCAGTGAGTGCTTTGCTCTGATAGCTGCGTCAGACCCAAGTGAGGTTGATGATGGATCTTAGAGATCAAATGGTTAAGGCAAGGAGGCCCAGGTACCCCTGTATGAAGTACTCAAAGAGCGCGGCAAAGGCCAGCACAGGATCGGGCCCGTCAGGTTTGGAAAAGTCTCACCACTTACCCTGTGTCCACAGCTCCTGACCCTTTGGGAGCTCTGCATAAATGCCTATAAAAAGAGGCAGTGAAGTGTTGACACGGATGTAATAGTGTGCCTTGCACGGAATGGGGTACCTGCTACCATGGAAGGATGCGCTTGAACTCTAAGACCCATGGTGACTCACACACTACAAATGAGGCAAAGGGAACAGAAAGGAGGAGGAGGAGGAGGAAAAGCAGCGAGCTCTCCCATCTTCCAAGGAGAGAACAGGGAGGCCGGGCGGGGCGGGGCAGGTGCTCTCAACCTAGGAGGAAGTTATAGGGTAATTAGAGGAGAATAAATAGAATAAACTCGCTGTTGACATTTAGCTATTTTGAGAATTATAAAGCTAATTTATGATGATTGCATCCAAAGGGATATGGAGGTCTTGATTGTTTCAACAACTGATCTACAAACATAATGAGCAGCAATGACGGGCAAGACATATGGCTAGGCCAGATACAATGCAGAGTATTTGTTGAGTGCCTTCTGTCTGCCAAGTATATTATCATATTTAGTGCTCCCAAAACTTTCTGAAGGGGGTATAACTGGCAGCACTCCGTGGGGATAAATGAAGGTGCCCGGAGGATAGCAGTAGGGGAGGAGGGCTCTGAAGACGTCACGCTCCGCTTCCCTGTAGGGACCAGTGGGCTCTGAGACAGTTGCTGGTGTGGGAAAGGCTGCCAGGATCTGTCAGCAGACACTCATTCAGGT
Organism: Tenrec ecaudatus; assembly: GCF_050624435.1. NCBI lineage: Eukaryota > Metazoa > Chordata > Mammalia > Afrosoricida > Tenrecidae > Tenrec > Tenrec ecaudatus. The sequence goes on along the minus strand of NC_134534.1, from coordinate 4,313,701 downwards.
GGGGTCCATGGACCTTGCCATTGGAACATGGCTTCATTCTGCAGGCAACAGGTTCAACCTGGGAAGGGTAGCGATGCTCACGGAAATGCTGAAAGACCACCCTAGCCACAGTGTGTAGGATGTATTTGAATGAGGATCAGACAAGAGGTGGGAGTTCCTGAACAGTGTGGCTCATTCACTTGGATGTGAACTAAAAGATCAGCAGTTCACGCCCACTCAAAGGATCCTCTGTAGAAAGACTTGGAGGTCTACTGAGGAAAAATCAGCCACTAAAATCTTACAGAGCACAGTTCTCTTCTCCCACATCCAGGATACCAGGGTCAAAATTGGCTCAACCAGAAGTGGTATAAGCCAAGAAGCAGAAGAGAAGCAATTGGGAAGCAGTAGCTAGAATTCAGAGAGAACATGATCGGAGGCAATGGTCATTGTGGATGGAAGTCGTGCCTGATTGAAGAGGTGAAAAGTAACCGAACTGTCAGGACAGGGTGCTTGTTAGCGACAAGGAACTGCCTGGAGAGAGAGTCCGAGGGCTCCCAGATCTGCGTTTGGATCCTGGATGGTGGCAGTCAAGATAAGACGAGGAAAGGCCAAGGAAAAGAGTTGGCTGGATCAGTGAGTAATGATACAGCCAGCCACTTTAGAGGCACACGGTGCATCCCTTACACAAAGAACAGAAGACAACTATGCCAGCCCCCGTGCCCCTGCTTCACACACCATACAGCACAACCCCAGCACAAAAATCACCAGATAACTACCACGAACCACTCATGCCTCAGTCAGGTGCTGTGCGGATAAAGGGGGCCCAGCCGAATCCCACCAAGCATCGTCTGCCACACCGGGGAGACTCACTACTCAGTGAGTGTGACCGCAAAAGGTGATGTTGCAAATGGCGAAGGTCTTGACCATAGTGGCCCCGCTCCATAATTCGCTTCTGGTCCTTCACAGTATGTGTTTTTTCTATGTTGGCATATTGAGAGTAGCTTGTTGCTAGGTGCCGTAGAGTCAGTTCCAATACATGGCCACCGTAGGGACAACAGAAACACTGCACGGTCAGGCTGTACCATCCTCACAAATGTTCCGTCTGAGTCTGTTCTTGGAGACACAGTGTCAGTCCGTCTTGTTGAGGGCCTTTCTCTTTTTTCTGACCTTCTACTTCACTAAGCATGACATCCTTTTCCAGGGACTGGTCTCAAACATACATAAGATGGAGTCCCACCCTCCTCAATTCTAAGGTGCCTTCTAGCTCTACTTCTTCCAAGGCAGGTGTGCTAGTTCTTGTTCCTCTGCAGTCCATGGTACACCAAATAGTCTTTGCCAACCTCCTCATTCAAATGCACCAACTCTTCTCTTACTCACCTTATTCATTGTTCAGCTTTTGCATGCATAGAACATTGGAGGAAAAATATGGCCCCATAGCTGTATACTTTCTTGTCCTGTTATGTTAAATAATAGGTTCCATAAGGCCTACCATATTGCTTTACTCTATCCATATTAGATCCCTGATATGAGGTATTACCTCAAACCAACCCCACTACCATCAGTCAATGATGACTCCTAGCCATCCTACATAGGGCTTCCCAGACTGTCCGTCTTTATGGTAACAGATTGCCTTGTCTTTCTTCCAACAAGTGACTGGTAGGTTTGAACTGCTGTCCTTGGGCGTCAGCCAATGCCCAACCCACAGCATCACCAGGGTGCCGTTCTCTAGCCATCAGGGACTTCAGGTGTAAGTGGTCAGGAGGCAGTGAGTTTAAGGCAATGGCAGAGGTGGAATGTGGGCAAGGAGAGAGAATGGTTACACAAGTTGAATAGTGGAACCAGTGTCACGGAATTATTCAGGTGGGAACGGTGCTTCTCTGACTGCATGTGTGGTCATTAAATAAAGCAGTCAAAGTAAGTAGACAAGGAGCGTGGGCCCACCCTGCATGGGCAGAGGGAACAGCAGGGTCAGTGGCAGGTCAGGCTGTCTGAAGTACACCTAGCACAAAAGACACCCTGGGCGATCCCCAGACCTTGCCTGCTTTCACTGGGCAGTGTTGCCCAGCAATCTCATGAGGTTTACAGGTTGTTCTTCAGGCCCCCTGTGAGGGAGCAGCATCCCTGGGGAATAGATGTATGGAGTAGCAGGAGAAATGGGGACTTGTGAGGAAGGAGAACACTTCAACAAACAGCGTTCTCCCGTGACGCCTGGTAGGTTGGAACTTATCAGGTGGCTCCCCCTGTGTAAGCATCTTTCCACTTCCACCAGTTGATTTCGGTGCAGAGAGACTGTAGGACAGAGAAGAAGTGCCTTTGGGAGTTTCCAAGGCTGTATGTCTCTAAAGGGGAGGATGGCTTCGTCTTTCTCCAGACCAGCGGTTCAGTTCTCAACCTGTGGGTCATGATACCTGTGGGGGGGGGGTCCAACGCCACTCGATTCCTAACAGTAGTCAAATTACAGTTATGAAGTAACAACGAAAATAATTTTATGATTGGGGACTACCACATTAGGAACTGTATTAAAGGGCCATGGCATTAGGAAGGTTGAGAAACGTGATCTAGACCCTTAGCAATATCATTGTGCTCACTCCCTTCTGCATCCTATTAATTTTTTAATAGTATATTCCAATGGGCCACGTCAAAGTGAAAGAGAAATGGATGCTTCAGCGAGTTAAATAATTAGGTGGTGCATATCCACATACGTCTGGAGCTAAATACAGAGCTATATATTAGGTAACAATTACACGAGGAGTTTGAAACTATAAGCCCACATTGTACATTTTTCTATTGTTATAAATGCATCTAACAGGATGATAGAGCGGTGCTTTTTTCTTTTCCCCTCTATGTAGAGATTAGTTAACTCCATCAATCTTATTTCCAGTTCCATTATGAAACCAATATGCCACACATACCATACATCCAAAAACAAATCTAGTCTTCTGAATATTAATTAACATTGTTTCAGAGACACGGCCGCTGTTTATCATTGATTTTAATTAAATATTGAGAAGGAAATTAAAGAGATTTTTATTTCATTTATTCAGCAGCAACATTACAATTTATACAAATGAAGGCATAATTAAACAGTCTGCCATTAAATTACAATCTGCATCTCATGTAAGCAAACATATTAAAATTGAAAAAGGCTTGTCATGAATATAAAACCAGCTTGCCGGAATAAGAATTGCTCCAAATGCAGGGTGCGCATTGAAGCAATGGCTTTGTTTGTTTGTTTTTCAAAACGATCAGGACTCTTTGCATCCGACCAGACCTTCAGGCTGCACTGCTCACACTGGGGCAGCGGAGAAACCTAGCTGAGGATGGTAGTAACCCTATATATCCATTAGAGCTGAGCCGTGAAGAACTGAACCCGCAGCAACAGCTCAATAAATCCACTCATGTGGAGAGTGCCATTCTTATCCCTTCTAGGGAGTGTCCGAAGGAATTCTGGTAGCACCGTAGTTAAGAACGTGGCTACTAGCAGAAAGGTTGATGGTTCAAACCCATGGGATGTTCTGCAGGAGGAAAACCTGCTGATCAGCAACTCAGAGGCCCTCTGGAGCAAGACAGGCATCCAATCTCCTTAGCAGCATGCTGTGTCTGTCTAACTTTCTTTTGAAAAACGAGGGGGAAGCAAATGGTTTGGAAGCAAGGAGGGGTGGAAACGAACTCAAACTCAAACTCACTGCCATCGAGTCCGTTCTGACGCACAGCAACCTGACAGGACGGGGCAGAGCTACTCCTGTGGGTTTCTGAGAGTACAGCTCTTCATGAGAGTAGGAAACGTCCTCTTTCTCTCTTGGAATGACTGGTTTCCACATCGTCAGTGGTTTCAAATGGCTGACCTTGTTCTCAGCAGCCCAACTTGTGATCCACTGTGCCAGCAGGGGTCCTCATGGGAGGACAGTAAACCCACAGCACTACCTCCAGGCCTGATAAGCCTGCGCTGTGCAGTGTCATTCAGTGGGGCCTGACTCAGTGATTCCACGTCCTTCAGAAAGAAACACTGCCCCGCCTTACGCTGTCCTGAGAGCTGTTTTTGTATTTGAACCCATTGCGGCAGCCACTGTGTCAATTCATCTCTTCCTGTGCCTTCCTCTTTTTCAAGAACGCTCCACTTTGCCAACCATGATGTCCTTTTCCACAGAGTGATCTCTCCAGATGACATGTCCAAAGACCGTGAGACAGAGTCTTGCCACCCCGTGCTCCTAAGGAGCATTCTGGCTGTACATCTTCCAAAGTCGATTTGGTTTTCTTCTGGGAGTCCACCGTTCTTTCAATATTCTTTACTGAAACACTAATTCAAATGCATTGATTTTTCCATGATCTTCCTTATACGTTCCCTGCCTGTTGAATGCACGTGAGACAAATGAAAATCCTGCAGCTTGGATCTGGTGCACATTAGTCCTCAAGCTATTTGCCTCTGGACACTTACAGAGATCTTTGCCAGTAGATTTTTCCCAATGAAATAAATCATTTGATTTCTTGACTGCTTCCCTTAGGCATACACTCACTGCCACTGAGCCAATTCGTACTTACAGTGACCCTGTAAGTCAGAGCAGAATTGCCCTGTGGGTTTCTGAGTCTGTAAACCTTAGAGGAGTAGAAAGCTCCATCTTCCAAGGGAGGAAGATTACCAGCCCAACACGTAACCCACTACATCACCAGGACTGTAGCACATGATTCAACTCTCAGAAGAATCAAGGTACCGTTACTATAAAAAGGTAAAGAAACCATCCCAGAGAAGGAGCAAAGATAAGGCTGGTACTGTGAGTCTCATGGTAGAATGCGTCTTCTCCTACAGCACTACTGGAAATACTTAGACAATATTCATAAATATGGTTACTGTAATTTAGAAGGACAGCATTTGCCTTTATTTTAGTTTGATGACTTTGTAGGTGCTGTTCAACTTTTCTAAGTCTCCCCTTGCTCATCTACAGAGGAAAGAATACAACTCTCCAAACCCTCCACTGGAAACATCCCATGATAATAGGTAGAGGCAGGCACAAGCAGACCTCAGAGATATTGCAGGTACATATTCCAGAACACTGCAATAAAGCGGGTGTCACAATAAAGCAAGTCAAACACATTTGTTGATTTCCCAGGGCATATAAAAGTTACAGTTCTGCCATAGTATAGATCCTTAGGTGTGCAATAGCATTATGAAAGGTGAGATATTGTGGAAATGACCTAACTGGGAGACTCAGACACAATTGAGCACATGCGGTTGTGAATAATAGACCCAGTCGATGTAGGGAACCAGCAACCTTCGATTTGTAAACCTAGGAAGAGCAGCACTGTGAGACGTACCTGCACTGACTGTTGTTGTTAGATGCCACCGAGTTGGCTCTGAGCCATAGTGGCCCAAAGCACAGTAGCATGAAAGGCTGTGAAGTCCTGCACCAGCCTCGCAATTGCGCCTGTGCCTCGGCTCCTAGCTGCAGCCACGGTGTCAGCCCGTTCCCTAGAGGACTTCCTCTCCTTCCCCGCCCTCCATTTTGCCTAGCACGATGTCCTTCTCCAGGGACTGGTCTCTCATGATACCAAGTCCAAAGTATGTAAGACGAAGTCTTGCCATCCTTGCTTCCAAGGACCACTCTGGTTGTATTTCTCCCAAGACAGATTGGTTTGTCCTTTTAGTAGTCCATGGTACTTTCAATATTTGTCTCCGGCAATTCAATACAAATGCATCAATTCTACTTCCATCTTCCTTCTTCAATGTCCAACTTTCACATGCAAATGAGGCCACGGAAAATACCTTGTCTTGAGTCAAGCGCACCTTAGTCCTCACAGTAATACCCTTGCTTTTCCTTACTCTAAAGAGATCTTATGCAGTATATGCACCTAATTAAACGTCTTTTGATCTGTATAGTCTAGATTACTTAAAGATACATGTATTATATGATTAAAAATTGAGAGTTCTCTCTTAACAGTGTAGAAGATAGAGGTGCATCTCAACTATGAATCAAGGAAAAGCTGCGGTCAGAAAGACCTGGACTTCAAGATGTTCTTTCCTTACTAGCCTTGCCATCTCTTCTGCCGTTGCACCTTCATTGGTATTGGGCTAAGATGTTCACATCATAACTTCCCTGGATGCCATCAGCATAGTTCCCAATAAATCAGAATCCTACTAAGGATGAAGGTGGGACGGAACACATGGGACGGCAAAAATGAACGCAAATAAGTAAGCAGGCAAGCCAAGGCAGCAAGCTCATCAGCAATCATCCCTGGAATCACCAAGAGGTCCTGGGAAACAACAGATGCATGTGAAATGCATTGATCTAATCAAGCACGAGTGGATTCAGGGAAAGCATATTTAAATGGTGGAATGCAATCCTGGGGACATGTCTCAGAGAGGGCAATGAACCTTATCATCAGTTGGGTAGGTTAACTAGACCATGAAAGATCCAGCTGCGCCCCCTGCAGTGAGATTGGGTGCTGATGAAGGACATGTGCTGTTGAGCAGAGTGACATGGCAAGGCAGAGTGCTTACTCTTAGCCCGTGTAAGGACCCTTCTCCAGCAATAAATTAATCCTTCCTTTTCACAGTTTTCTCAATTGAAGTCTAGTCTGATTGGTCTGTGTTTCACGTATCATACAATTGACTGTCCGCTCACTTGAGGAAGAGTCATCACAATCCATTGAAGAACATTTTCTCCCCGTACCTGCTGTTAGCTCCTTATTTCCCCACATCCTCCCCTGCCATGCCTCCGGGTAATCATTAATCCACTTACTGTCTCTATACAAGGGGTACCCCCACAAAAACCGAATTTTTCCCAAGCTACGCATATAAATATTTTTATAAAACAATCTCACTACCTTCAAAGTACTCTCCATTAACTTAATACATTTGTCAAATCAGCTATTCCATTCTTGGAAACATTTTTCAAACTCATCAGTGTGGATGGCTGATAACATCTCCTTCATATTTTCCCTCACCTCCTCTAAGTCCTCAAATCACTGTCCTTTCATGTGCCTCTTCATTGTCCAAAACAAAAAGAAGTCGCACAGAGCAAGGTCAGGGGAGTCATGTGACAAGAGAGGCATGTTGTATTTTGCCCAAAACTGGCACACCGAGATGGCAGCATGAGCAGGTGCATTGTCGTGGTGGCAAACCAGTCCCCCATCTCCCACAAATCAGATATTTTTTGGTTGCACATTGTTATATAATCTTTTCAGAAGATCTAAATAGAAAGCGTGATTGATTCACAGTCTGACCTGGTTGAACAACTTCAAATGCACCCCCCCCCACACACACACAGAGCATCATCTTGATCTTTGATTTCACTTGATGAACTTTTGTGGGGCGAGGTGATAATGGCATCTTCTACTGTCTTGACTGATGTTTGCTTTGGTGTCCTAAGAATTGTATGTCTCCTATACATGAGGATGTGGAAATAGATCTATTTGCATATATGTATAGGTTTAATATTAAGGTAGAAGATGGACTTCGGGCCTCCATCAAGTACTCCCTCAATGCAAGAATACTTTGTTCTATTAAACTGGCATTTCATGATGATCACCTTCCCGACACAATTGCTGAAGACATAGTGGGTGCATAAGCAAATGTGGTGAAGAAAGCTGATGGTTCCCAGCTATCAAACGATATAGCATCTGGGGTCTTAAAGGCTTGAAGGTAAACAAGTGCCTTCTAGCTCAGAAGCAACAAAGCCCACATGGAAGGAGCACAACAGCCTGTGCAATCACAAGGTATCGAAAGGATCAGGTATCAGGCATCATCAGAAAAAAAACATATCATTGTGAATAAGGGGGAGTGTAGAGTGGAGCCCCCAAGCCCATCTGTAGGCAATTGGGAATCCCCTTACAGAAGGGTCTCGGAGGAAACAAGCCAGTCAGGGTAAATAGCAACAATGAATCATACAACTTTCCTCTAGTTCCTAAATGCATTCTCCCCCACCGCCTCACACACACACACACTATCATGATCCAATTCTACCTTACAAATCTGGCTAGACCAGAGCATGTACACTGGTACAGATAGGAATAGGAAACACAGGGAATCCAGGGTGGATGATCCCTTCAGGACCAGTGGTGAAGGTGGCCATACCGAGAGGGTGGAGGGTGGAGGGGTAGAAAGGGGGAACCAATTACAAGGATCTACATATAACCTCCTCCCTGGGGGATGGAGAACAGAAAAGCAGGCAAAGGGAGATGTCAAACAGTGTAAGATATGATAAAATAACAATTTATAAATTGTCAAGGGTTCATGAGGGAGTGGGGAGTGGGTGGGAGGGGGGAAATGAGGAGCTGATGCCAGGGGCTTAGATGGAGAGAAAATGTTTTGAAAACGATGAGGGCAATGAATGTACAAATGTGCTTTACACAATTGATGTATGAATGGATTGTGATTAAGAGTTGTATGAGGCCTTAATAAAATGATTTTTTTTTAAAGAATAGTATGTCTCCTCCCAAGTAATGACCTTGGTTAAGAAAAGAAAGTCTGGGTCGCTTTGGAGCTGTTCTTTCAAAGCTCAGCACGTGTCCACTCCATGCTCTTTTTGCTGGTCAGTCAGAACTGGAGGCACAAATTTAGCAGCAACCCTTCTTTTTCCCAAATCTTCTGTAAAATTCGCTGAACTGAGCCCCCAATCACTTCAATGGTCTGTCTTCAGTCTTTGAGCACAAGTGCACACATTTTGTTGACATTATCTTCCATTCGGGAATATGAAAGACGTCCAAAAGAGGTTTCTCACCTATCGACATCTCATCTTTTTTTGAAATGACAAAACCACTTGTACCCTCGAGTTTTTCCCTTAGCTCTGTCCTTGTAAGCTGCGTTCAACATCACAACAGCTTCTGCGGCATTTTTCCTGAGCAGGAAACAAAATTTCACAGTTGCACCCACTGTTCTCATGAATCGGCCATCACAAAAAACGAGGTTTGAGCAAAATGTTTTTACAAAAAAATTCACTGTAACCAAAGAGAATCTTCCCAGGAGACGCCACTGGGTGCACTAACTCAGAGCGAGTTGCTGGATGCTCACCTAGCAGGAAGAATGCATACCACAGAAGCTCTGCTGGGTGGAGCTTTTTTCCCTTTTTGAGGGAGGGGGATCCCCCCTCCTAGATCTACCTATCTTGGAATTCATATACGGAAAATCATACAACACAACAAACAAGAAGCAAACAAACGAAAACCTAACAACAGTGACGAGACAAAACATACAATAACCTAAATCTAAAGGAAAGAGCAAAATGTTAAAAACTGAAACAACTTTAAAATGGGTCAGCAGGGAGATGAAATGATAAAGAATGACATTTTAACCTACCTTTAGCTGACACAATCGATGCTTCAGTGCTCTCTATCTGACAGTAAGGCTGTTCACATCCTTGGACTGTGTTTGAATGGATTGACTGGAGGGAGCTCTATTGGTGTAGTTGTTATGCGTTTGGGCTGCGATCTGATCTGCAGGGTCCACAGTTCGAAACCACACCCTAAAATAGTTGCAGTCTCAGAAACCCCCAGGGAGTCTCGATGAGTCAGCATTCACTTGATTTGAGTAAGTTTGGTGTTTGGGACCCATGTAGGGACCCTACAAATGGATTTTGGGCTTCCACTGTCTTCCATCGCCTTCTGCAAACTATTCAGAAATTAAACTCTGATACCATTCCCACCTTCTAATTTTAATATTATCGTTTATAATCCTTGGATAACACAGGCTAGTGTTCTTCTATGTGGACTTAATTGATGCCTTCTTAGGTTGCTGCTCATTTGCAGACAAGCCTTTAAGATCCCAGATGCTATTCTTTCTGATAGCTGGCCACCATGTGGCAGCCTCTCCCATTTTGCTACAGCAGCCATATCTTCAGAAATCTCTTTATCAGAGTGAGTGTCGAATAGATCCATGTCATAAGAACTAACTGCCCTTAGATTGGGGCTAGAATTAAATGTGCATGTGAGCTCCAAATCCATCCGTCTATGCTCTGTATATGTCTGTCTATGGTCTGTATATGTCTGTCTATGCTCTGCATATGTCTGTCTATGGCCTGTATATGTCTGTCTGTGGTCTGTATATGTCTGTCTATGGTCTGTATATGCCTCTGGTTCGCGTTAGAGGCATACTTATCTTTTTATGATAGAGAACATTATAAGTCACCCCCCTGGGGCATATGGGAATTCTATTAGCAGTGTCACTAATTTAACCAAAGGTACAGAACATAAAACCCTGTTGAGAATAGGAAGAGCAGCGCCAAGCCATCGTCATTTTACAACAATTCAGGTGGTCAGTGTCTTATTTGGTGCCTAATGTCCCGGTCAGAATGTTGCTAAATGCTGGACAAGCAGCAGGGGTTGGAAAGGATCCTCCCTTTGCAGTGTCAGTTGCTATGGAGTCAGGTAGAACTCGCGATGACCTTCAGGCTATTACAATAAAACGTCACTCAGGCCAGTGTCATCCGGTTGGCAGTTGGTAGGTTTGAGATCCTTGTTGCCTATCGGACTCATCCCCCAGCATTCTATCAAACAATGCTCTGTTGGCACTAGCCCAGTTTCAGATAGATCTCCAGGCCTTTCTTCCAAGCCTCTTTTACGCTAGGACCTCTACTAACACCTGCCCACCATCAATCAGTGCAGCTGCTGTTAGGTGTCAGCGAGTTTGTTCTGACTCACAGCGACCCTGTGAACAACACAACAAAACACCACCGGATCTCACTGTATCCCGACATGTGTCACGTGGGAGCCCATTGCCGTGGCAACTTGTCAATCGACCTCGTGAAGGTCTTTTTCTTATTTGCTGACCTTCTGCTTAGCCACGTGTGACCTCCTTCTCCAGGGACTGCCCTCTCCTGACAGCACCTCCACACTAACTTGCTGATATTCTTGTTTAAACAGAGGACTGGCTTCCTGCCTCCCGGACAGATTGGTGTGTTTTCCTGGCAGTTCCCGGTGCTCTCAATATTTCTTGCCAACATCATAATTCAAATGAATGATTTTTTTCTCTAGGTTTCCTTCTTCATTTTCCAATTTTTGCATACATATGAAGTGGTTAAAGATACCATAGCTTGAGTCAGACACACCTTAATCTTCAGAGTGATATCTTTGCCCTTAAACAGTTTAAAGAGGATGCTGATAGCAGATTGACCCAGTGATATAAGCTTCTGATTTCCTGACTGCTGCTTCCACGAGGTCCCCATGGGTGTCCCTGCTGGAATTTGGAAGAGGACTGGCATAGCTCCTAGCGTCATAGCAACACTGATAACTGAAGGCGGGTTCACACCTAGAGGGGCTCAATTGTATCCAGATTTTGTTGTTCTTTCAATTATTACACATTTTGCCCCAAGATTTGCTATACACTATTCTGGGTCAGTAAGCACCTCTCTTGAAAGAAACACTGAGACTCAATGATACCATAGCTTTACACCCCTTCCTCAGCTCATGACTACACACACACGCGCACACACACACACACGCACACACACACACACACGGGTGGTATGGTAGCTCTCCAAACAGTTGTCCAGTTCACATGGTTACACGGGGGAAAGCTATGTAAAACACACAAGGTATCTTTGCCTTTCCCAAGCCCCACGGGTGATTGACAAAGGAATGGGCTACACAGTCAAGTGAATCAAAGAGAAGATGGGATAAAAGGATTCACAGTCTGGCTCCTCTGCGGAGTCATCATTGGCTGTTTGGGGTGGATGACAGGCTACCTCCAACCTTGTGCTCTGGGAGACAATGGCAGTTACCCTGCTATCCTGCTGCTCACCACTCTCCATCCTCAGACTGTGCTGCCATCTGACCCCTGTCCACTGCAGCCTTACCACCGGTGTGTCTAGGAACCTTTCCTTCAGCCAGATCCACCGCCATGGGATCAGTCTGACTCGCAGCTATTGCAATGGCATGGTGGGTTATGCACTGGGCTGCTAACTGTAAGGTCAACAGTTCAAGTATTCCTGCTGTTCTGAGAGTGAACAAGGAGGCTAACTGATCCCATGAAGAGTTACAGCTTGAGAAACCCAAAGGGGCTGTTGTACTCTGTCCAATAGGATTGATGTGAGCCAGAAGTGACTTACTGGCATTATTGTTGCTGTGTGGGGTGTTTTGTTGTTGTTTTTCATTAACAAAAAGCATTTCAATTACAAATAAATTTAGTCATAAGATTGCTCATAGAGTGGGGTCTTAACTCAGTGGTGCGTGTTGATTGATGGGCTAGTCCCCATAGACATTTAGGGGAATCAGGCATGACCTCTCTGCTGCCCTGTTTCCCGGGCCACCGCCCCCCACTTCTCCCCATCACACAGTGACTGCAAATGACTGCAGCTCAGACTGTGATTCCTCTGCCTCTCACCAGTTGTTACCAAGCAAAGTCATGGGCACGATGCAAAATTAATTAGGAAAGCCTTGCGATTTATAAATATGCAATCGTGGTACAATAAATCTGAAGTTCTGGAGTTTGCTCAATGGCCCTCAGGGTGGATATTTTGCACGCCTGTAGCACACTAAGCAAGAAGTCTAATCAGATTGGCTCTGCCATAAATGGAAGCCATTTATTTGGCCCTAATTGGGATCTGAAAAGTTATTAAAGCATATTTTTGGAGTTTGTTCAAATTAATTATTGTGGAGCAAATGGATTTGTAGTCAAGCTACTTCCTGAAAATGCTTTTTCCTCCCAAGCCAGCTGTACCTTGTTCTAACAAATGAGAATGATAGGGATAGAGAAAACATAATAGTTCTCCCAGGTGGGGAGAGAACGGGAAGGGCCCAGGTTTAGAGCAGAAGCTGGAGAGTGTCGAAGAGTGGAATAGAGGTGTTTGGGATCCATGCCCTTAACATTGAATTTATTATTTTTTTCTGCTGAATCCCCGCCAGGAGAAACAGTAGAAATTTATTACATAGAGAAGGAGGCAGACTGTTAGTAGCTTGATTTTCGAGTTCTAGACTTCTCCTTGAGGAGGCCTGTTGCCAATGTGGGTTATGCCTTGGGCTGTTAAGCAGAAGGTCAGCAGTTCAAACCAACCAGTTTCTCTGTTCGAGAAAGGCGTGGCTTTCTAGTACCATAGAGAGTTCCAGCCTCCGAAACCCACAGAGGAGGCAGTTCTAAGCTGTCCTATAGGACTGCTAGAGTCAGAATCTGTTCCCTGGTAGTGAGTTGAGAGAGACTTGTCCTTAACCCATCATAAACAGCCATAAAAGTAGCTTTGATCCATTGGAGGCTGCTTTATGGGGCTGAATGGACTTGGATGGTGGTGGTGGTGGTTGCTGTCTAGTTGGCTCCAAGGCAGAGCAACCATGTGCCCATCAAAACCAAACCGTGCCCTGCCCTGTGCTGCCCTCTTATCTCTTCTATGCTTGGGGCACCGTGTCAATCCGTCTCTTTGAGCACCTTCCCCCTTTCACTGCTCCTCTACTGTACCAACTTCTCCAGGTTTGGTCTCTCATGACAATATGTCCAAAATATGTAAGATAAGGTCTCACCGTCCTTGCCTCAAAGGAGCAGTCTGGTTGCACGTCTTCCAAGACAGATTTCTTTGTCCTTTTAGCAGTCCACGGCACGTTGCTATGCTTCTCCAGCCGCACACTTTACATGTACCCTTCATCTTCAGTGTTCTTTTTCAGTGTCCAGCTTTCCCATGCACGAGACTAAGGACAATGGCATGGCTCAGGTCAGGCGCACCTTAGTCTCCAAGGTAATAATAGATTCACTTTACTTTTACTCTAGGGTGTGCTACCTCCAAGTCAAGGAAGGGAAGGAATGGATTAACCAGGAGAAAACCACAACGGTGATGGAATGGTGCTGCTGCATTTCTAGTGAGAGAGGCATCTAGGTTTTTATCTGGTTTGGGATTAGGGTTTTCAACAAATGACAAATAAAGACCTGTACCTACAAACAAACTTCTATTTCACTTCTAGCCGTCTACAGAGTTTTTGATGGTACTTGGCAGTTCATGCTCAGCTGCTAAGCACAAAGTTGGAGGTTCAGATCCACCCAGAGGTTCCTTGAAAGAAAACTCTGTCGATCTGCTTTTGAAAGATCATCCCGTGAAAACTCTACGGAGCACAGTTCCACTCTGACAGACAAGGGATGGCCATGAGGCAGTGTCCCTGCAACAGGACCTGGATTGGGAAATCTTCATGTAACACTTTGATGTCTCCCTTAACCCATCTGGCCACAACTCTGGGACTCTTGGTTCTGCAAAACCAAGACCATAACCTTGGCACCTCTGGTGAGAATCACTGGAGTTATAACATGTTATTTGAATCAACAACAAATGACCAAATCTTGTCTTGGTATTCTGAACTTCTAAGATAATCAGACACCATGCATATATTATACATTCTGTAATGAATGCTCTTACAACACCCAAGCACATTTCAACTATCTGTTCCACCCAATTTATTCAGAAATGGGTTTGATTTTTTTTTAAATAGGTAGGAAATGTCCTCATCATACTCAGAGTTCTTTACACATAAAGATCAGCAAACCTTCCTCATGACCCTCTGATTTCTATTGTCTGACTAATCTCTGTCTCTGGCTTTGTTCCCATTACAATATAAGCATCTCTCTGGGTGATTCCAACAGCTGTCAGACATTTCATACACACATTATAAGCACAGCAATATTCATTTTTCAGCCACACCCCCTCCAACTCCCTGAAATAAAAATGAAAGAAAATTCAGCAAGAAAACATCATGTATCATAATATAAGTGCCACATTAGAACTTTAAAAGTCAAGAGTGCTTTCCATTTAACAGCTCTCCAAAGGGAATTTGGTGGTAGGGTGGGGAACCATGTGATTTGATCCATATTTGTTTAATCAAGTGATCTCAATAAGCATAAAACCACCTTACAGAAAAAGTGTTGCCCTCTGCTGTGTTGAGTAGCCTCTGGGGGATGCAAAGGGAAGCCACCATATTGGAAGTACACAGTATAAACCTGTGGGTGGCCATGTGGAAGGATGCAGATCCCCTCACCTAAAGACCAGTCTCTATAGATATGTTACCATTGATGTCCCACCTCCAATTGGACCTCCCAAGAAGAATGGGGGGAGCCTCCAAAGCCAACCATGGATGATATGAGAGAAAGGGATTCATGTGCTAGGAGTCATTGGTGAAGACTTGCACAAACGGCTAAAACCAGATATGATATTTTCAGGAATTTGACTAGTTTTCTAATCCAACATCCCATCAGAGGCTGGTCCTCTCTAGGCATCTCCAAAACCCAAGAACTTGAGAAGAACTCAGTTTGAAAACTACACAAGAGGAGAGTGGTGAGACTGAGCAAGGCACTACACAAGGTCATTAGAATGAGATTAAAAGGCAATTAGGAAGGTCCCGGGAAGTGGTTCCTGGAACATACAGATACAATTCCTCTCTAGAGGAATCCACCTTGCATAAAGACCTTTGGGATCCATCAGAATACTTCTCTGAAGCAAGGATCGCAAAACCTTTTGCTCTCATATTTTGGACATGTCCCCAGGGATGAGAAATCCTTGGAGAAGGCCTTCATGCTGGCTAAAGTAGAGCGTCAGTGACAAAGAGGAAGCCTCGCGATGAGCTAGATTGGTACCGTGGCTGTTGTGAAGATGATGCACTACCAAGAAGTGGCCATAAGTTGCAACTAAGTCAATCACACCACAGAACAACAACCAGCCCAAAAGAAGGTTAATAGAGGTAAAGGGAGGGGTGGGGGATTAAACTTTAAAGGTGTGGAGAAATCATAATACAGTGAAAACTGAAAACATAGGTCTAATACTCTAAATTAAGCAAAATAGACAAAATTAGTTAAAAGAGAACAGATGGATTTGTTTTCTTTAATTCCAAGTTATGCTCTTATTTCCAAGAGAAAAACCCCAGAATCACTGAATGCAAAACCATGGGGAAAGATACACCTGATAATAATAGCCAAATAAATGATAAATAAAACAAAGGAACGAAAACTAAGGCTGACTTGTCTATTTAATACCATACAGAATGCATTTCAAGGCCAAAAGATTTCTTGAGGATACATACCATAAAGACGTCACAATCCTGGACCTGTGAAATCCTACTTTTCTGTATTTTTAATATAGAGACGAGAAGCCAACAACATTAAGGAAGTCCACCGTTGTGGAGGATTTAAACATATATCTCTCAATTACTGGGTCTGCCGAGCACAGAAAGAGTAAATGAGTATAGCTAAGCTGTGAGTCAGACACTAAGGCACAGTACCCCAATTTTGAGAACACTGCGTCTTCTCAAGAGCACATGGGAATTAAACCTTTAGACAGACCAACACAAGCCAAAATGCAACAAGGCCAAATCCCCTCACATTCTGGGTCACAGAGGACGTGTCAAGGAACCAGTTACACACCCAGTTTGCAGAAGGCTATGGGTGACAGTGGAAGCCCAATATGTATCCGCAGGGTCCCCAGAGGGACGGAACCTCAGTGAAGTCCCTCTGATCATGCAGAACCTGGGGATGTGCATAGCCCTGGGTCCAGATGGAGAGCATTGTAAACTCCGTCATGGTGGACGCAATCAGACTACAATGCAACATCGTATCATTTGATCTCTCTTTGACCCATTTTAAAGTTGTTTCCATTTTTAATATTTTCTTTCTCTCTGGTTGAGGTTTTCCTGTTCTGGTTTGTGTTTTTGTCATTGTTGCTTTTGCTTGTTTCGTGTTTTTATTCTGTATGATTTCTGTATATGAAGTCTAGAATATGTAAATCTATAGAAACAATAAATGGATGCATAATTACCTAAGATCGTGACAGGGGAGCCGGGGAGATGGGGGCTAAACACAAGGAGTGTGACAAAGAAGAAAAGGTTCTGAAAGTGGTTGTGGTGATAAGTACACATCTTTCTTAATATTTCTGAATGATTAAATTGTATTATATGTGAATTAGGTTCCAGTAAAACTATTCTAGAAAGTATGTTTTGAAATATGGCATCATACAAACATCTCCCACCTGGCCCCATTACTTAAGACTCCATAGAGGTGAGTAATGTGATATGAATGACAGCCATATTCCACTGCCGTTGCTTCAGTTCTGACTCATAGTGGCACAATAGGGTAGATCAGAGCTGTTCCATAGGGCTTCTGTCTTTCATTGCTCATAGAAGCAGCAGTCAAGAGATCAAATGTTACATTCCATTGGTAAATCGGCTGCACAAGACCTCTTTAAAGTTTTGAAATGCAAGGATGCTACTTTGAGAACTAAGGCGTGCCTGACTCAAGCCATAGTACTTTCATATGCATGCGAAAGTTGGGCATGGGATAAGGATATTGAGCAATTGATGCATTTTAATTATGGTGCTGACAACGAATATTTCAAATACCGTGGACTGCCAAAATAACCAAAAAACAAATGTATCTTGGTAGAAGTACTGCCAGAATGCTCCTTAGAAGGAAGGATAATGAGGCTCATCTCACGTATTTGGGACATATTTTCAGAGGAGACTAGTCCCTGGAGAAGGACATCATGTTTGGCAAAGTAGAGGAACAGTGAAATAGAGCAAGACCATCAGTGAGATGGAGTGATACAGAGACTACAATTGTGTAAATCATAAGAACACTTGTGAGCGGGAACAGCAAGTGATCCAAATTGGTGGTGAGGAGGGAGTAGGAGGCCTGGTAGGGTATTATCAAGGCTAATGTAACTGAGAGGAATTACTGTAACCCAAATGAAGGATGAACATGACAGGGGGACAAGAGGAAAGTAAAAGGAAATAGAGGAAAGAGCTAGATGGCAAATGGCATTTATAGAGGTATAAATAAAGGCCTGCACATATGTGAATATATATGAGGATGGGTAAATAGATTTATGTGCATATATTTATAGGTTTAGTATTAAGGCAGCAGATGGACGTTGGGCTCCCACTCAAGTACTCCCACAATGCAACTTTGTTCTATTAAACTGGCATTCCATGATGCTCACATTCCCCACACGATCACTGAAGACAGAGCAGGTGCATAAGCAAATGTGTTGAAGAAAGCTGATAGAGCCCGGCTATCAAAAGATATAGTGTCTAAGGTCTTAAAGACTTGAAGGTAAACAAGCTGTCATCTAGGTGAGAAACAACAAAGCCCACATGCAAGAAACACACCAGCCTGTGTGATCACAAGGTGTCAAAGGGATGAGTTATCAGGCACCAAAGAACAAAAAATTATAACATTGTGAATGAGGGGGAGTGGGAACACAAAGTCCATGTGTAGGCAACTGGACATCCCCTTATGGAAGGGTCGTGGGGAGGAGACGAGCCAGTCCAGGTGTAGTGTAGCAATGATGAAACATACAACTTTCCTCTAGGTCCTAAATGCTTCCTCCCCAACCACTGTCATGATCCCAATTTTACCTTACAAATCTGGCTAGACCAGAGGATGTACACCGGTACAGATAGGAACTGGAAATACAGGGAATCCAGGACAGATGATCCCTTCAGGACCAGTGGTGAGAGTGGTAATACTAGGAGGGTAGAGGGAGAGGGGGGTAGAGAGGGGAGCTAATTATAAAGATGATGTAAGTCTGGGTACTTTAGAGAAACAAATCCATAGAAACTCATGTATAAGAGAGAGTTTTATATAATGGTTAAGTGAGCATCAAGAAAACATCCCAAACCAGTGCTGCCCAAGCCCACAAGTGCAACATTAATCCATTAACCTTTATGTCCAACACCAATCCACAAAGTCCTCCCCCATCTCACAAAACAGACACAATGATACAGACTGCAGGAGGAAAGCCAAGTCAGTGAATATGTAAACATCTCAGCGTTGGCAGGGGTCTCCCTATAGGTGCTCCAGCACCCAGGGATGCACTGGGATAGGTCCATGTGGCTTCTCCTCAGGAATGTCTTGCAGGAAGTCAGCCTTGCCAGCTGAAGCAGGGACCTGGCTAAGGCAGCTACACCCTGGTCCGACCATCAGAAAGCAAGAGACCTAAGAACTAGAAAGGCAAGGCTCACTGAGCCATTTATCCCTCCACCCTTCAATTAACCCCACATGTGTTTATCAGCCAGGTTGGCACAATAAACTACCTCAAGGATCTACATATAACCTCCTCCCTTGGAGATGGACAACAGAAAAGTGGGTGAAGGGGAACATCAGACAGTGTAAGATATGACAAAATAATAATTTTTAAATTATCAAGGGTTCATGAGGAAGTGGGAAGCGGGGAGGGAGGGAGGGAAATGAGGAGCTAATGCCAGGGGCTTAGGTGGAGAGCAAATGTTTTGAGAATGACGTTAACGAATGTACAAATGTGCTTCATACAATTAATGTATTTATGGATTGTGATAAGAGTTGTATGAGCCCCCAATATAATGATTTTTTTTAAAAGCACTTGTGAGGATGGAGCAGGACTGGGCAGTGTTTTCGTCTACTGGACGTAAAGTTGCTATGAGTCAACGATGACTCAAGGGCAACCTAACAACAGTAATAACAGTTTTCAAGATCATAAATATGTATGGGGGCCAACTTTCTGGTTTTTCTCCCACAGAGCGATGGGTGTGTTTGAACAGCCAACATGTGTAGCAGTCCAACACTTAGCCCATTGAACGCCAGGGCCCATAGTGATGGATTAAGAGAAATACGAAGAAATAGTCTTGAGGTAAAGACATATAAACAATAAAATGCTGTCTTGTTGAGAGGGGAGCCTTGAAGTGACAAGGTGAAGTTCTACTTGGACACACTTGGTTTTGATGTGCAAAGTCTAGATGCATACATACTTCAATGACATTTTCCTGCCAGTCTTTACTGGCTTACCCAATTCCTACAGAGGGTACACGGTGCATGCTGGATACCATGTTAATTTTAACCAACTGAACCCTCTCAAAACCTGTGAAATGGCCATCGTACCCAACTTTTACAGAGAAGAAAACAAAGGTACAGAAAATCTAGTCTAGTTCCCAAGGTTCACACAATTGTTGGGTGGAGTAGCCAGAGTTCAAAGTCAGGTTATCTGAAGTCAGCTCCCTAGCCCTGAACCCCTGACTTGCTTGTGCCTTATGCCAGCATCATCAAGTGGACTCTGAGTCCGTGCCTCATAGTTTTCCATGGCTGATTTCGCAGCAGTAGACAGTTAAGCCATTCTCCTGCCATATGTCTGGGTGGACTTGAACCTCCCAAATGGCAATGTCCACGGACTTTTTGAAGCCACCCTGACATGCAGGAGGACTGCTGGTTGTGCTGCAGTTAAGGTGTGGGCTACGAGCCCAAAGTTCAGCAGTTCCAACCCACCGACTGGCTGCTGTGCAGGACAAACAAGTGGCAGCATGCTTCTGAATAGAGGCGGCCGTCTTGGAAACCCTATGGAGCAGCCCTCCTCAGTCCGAGAGGGTTTCCTAGTCAGGACAGAAAGAGTGACAGTAGGATCTATGCGAAGATGAGCCAGGCGTAGAATGTACCCTAAAGAAACTGAGCAGTAAACACAGGCATACACGTATACATATGCGTTCACCTACTCTATGGACTAATTCTAGTGGAGGCTTACCAATGGGCCGTGTCCCGGGAATTCACATGGATGGTGGAGCTGATGAAAGCCTGCCTCTCCCCAGAGCTGCTGGAAGAATATGCAACAGCCTCTATGTAGCTAGAGGAATTTATTTAATAGGTGCACCTGGTCCCACCAGCTGTGGAACATTTGGTGAGGCAACCTGAGGCCCATTCCAACTGTCTTTGTCACCTGATGGCCCCTGAAGAGGGAGGAAGTCAGATGTAGGAGTGAGTCATTCTGTCACCTTTGAAGTGACAGTGGTTGCTATGGAAACCCTTTTGGAGGGCGCCTCAGAGGAAATATGCTTCCAAGTTCAAAGGACAAGATTCTGTGATGGGTGTTAGTTGGAGCAGAGGCTTGGCAGTGGTCTCAGCATCCTGAGGTCTGTAAGCAAGCTGTCCATCATGGACAGGTGGAACCAGGAGTGACTCTCTCAAGGCAAAGCTCTGAAAGGCAACCCCATGGGCACACACCACATGACTTGGGTTTAGATTTGTGCGGTCAAAGGCAAGTCAAAGGAGTTCATAGTAAGATGGCAAATCAATAACTATGGATGAACTGGTTGCTGGTGTTATGCAAGGCCATTCAGCTCATTGGGACTCATCGCATTGTGAGTACAACCAAAGGAAGCATCGCTGAGCCACCTGGCTTCCTTGTAACTGTTGTGATGCTTGAGCCCATGACTATAGCCACTGTGTCGACCGATCTCACTAACAGTCTTCCTCTTTGCCACTGACCCTCTTCTTGACGTAGCAGAACATCCTTCCCCGGAAATGAACCCCTCCTGATAATGTAGCGAAAGTACAATAGTGAAAGGTCATTATCCCATGTGAGGATCCTTGGAAGGGAACTGGAGGGTCACTGTGTCTGAATCAAGCTGATGGCAGTGAGAGTTTATATACAGGGCTTCTGAGACTATACATCTTTAATTGGGTTTGAAACACTGACCTTCAAGTTAGTAGCAAGGCAGCTGATCCAGGCTCCTTAAGGTGGAAAGTGTACTCTGCTAAGAACTGGAAACCAGCAATGAATAAGAGAGCCCTGCCCTTGAAGAATGACCATTAGCCAACAGCTGAGCAAGATGGCAGCACCAGCAAAGTTCCACTCATTTCTGTTCAATGTCAAGTTCCTCTAATGGGCTTGCTCTGGGTTCGCAGAGACTTGTCAGGCTTGCATCACAGACGGTCAACTTCCCTGTCTAGCCTTCCTTCTCACCCATCACAGGCACTACCCCTCCAAAATACAATTTCACCCCCAGATCACTCTGGGCTTCTGCTTACAGGAAACCCCTGAGATTACTTCCTTCCTAAGTAGAAGAGTTTTCATGTAGTTATTAACCTGCCCCAAATAACCAGCTGGTGACCTCAAGGGGGGTACCGCATTAGGGATTCTGTGTTGGTCTCTGCACTTTACTTGGCATCTACAACTGCTTACTGGGGCCCATGCTCAAAAAACTCCAACACACTGCTCGAGTCATTTCTGATTGATAGTGGCCCTATATGAGAGAGCAGAACTGCCCTGTGGGTTTCTGAGACTCATTCTTTACAGGAGTGCAAAGCTTCATCTTTTCATCCAAAGCGGCTGGTGGGTTCAAACATCTGGCCTTGTGATTAAAGCCAGTGAATAACCAACCATGTCACCAGACCAGTGAGTGAGATTTCTGTAGCACACCAGAACAGTTTCCAATATACAAAGTCCCCGTTTCTTCGCAGACTCTGCCTCTCTTTCCCTCTGCTTCCAGCATTAGGATCCAGGTCCAGGCATACTCTTCCAGGGTGTGCCAATGCCTGTGAGCTCTGCCTTGCAGGTCCTCCAGGGCTGAGTCTTCCCCTCAACTTTCCAGGTTACGTTATGCCATGGCTCAGCCTTTGCCACCAACCTGGCCAAGCTACACCTGGATGAAGCACTTCAGTTGGTTTTCAAGACAGGAGCTGTTTCGTTGCCTTCGATCAAGAAGAGAGAACAAATATTTTGGCAGGGAGGGGATGGCTATGCCTACAGGATCAAAAGGCTGGGAGAAATGCATGGATTCAAGAGCTTTAGAATATTCACCCAAATGTCCCCCCCTGAAGTTTCAGGGTCCTCCTCTTTCCCAGTTAGGATCCAGATTTTCTGAGGTCAAGAACTGAACCGCATTTGTAGGATAGCTATCATTACAACAAAGTCCTCGCGTCCTCCTCTTTGCTGTCCTGGGAAGAGCAGTAGATGAAAGCATCTTCGCATGCACGAGATGTTGTGGCTTTCCACCTGGCTTTAAATTAGTGGTTAGTCGCCCTCACCCTTTTGGAATCTCTTGCCATGAGACACAGACATTTGATGGTTCGATTTTCCAATCGGTGTGATTAGCACGTGCGCAGAATCCAGGGCTTTAGACCTGTTTGTTCCAGTGCAGCCCCTTCCCCAGAAGATCCATACCCAGACCCACCTAGGAACACGATCCTCTCCTGAGGGTTCTCCAATGCGCACCACTCATTACTGTTTCCCAAGGATTAGGCTGTGCAAGCTAAGGCACAGCGCCATTCTGTCAATGCACCAAGCTGCATAATGCACACATGAGGATCCTCTGGGGATTTGGATTCAGTATATGTGGGTGGAAATGCAAATTCTCAGCAGGCTATAGAACTGGAACGAATCTGCTCAAAGCCTGGGCTGACTCACTCAGAAGTATGCGGTATTGCACCTGCTAGTACACTCCCCTTTAGTATCATCCTGCCCCTTCCGCTGGGGATGGAGCTGTAATAAGCAGGGCAAGTCCCTGGGTCAGTATGTGTCCCAACTCCCACCACTCATTGGCTCCCCAGCACCAGCCCCCAAGGGTCATTCAACCCCCAAACTGTGCTTTTGAGTCTACATTCTTCAGGTTCCCTGGGTGACTGGGTCGGGCTGAAGGAAGCCACGGAAGATCGTTCTTCAGAAGCCGACCTTTGAGTGAGGAGGAGAAGTGGGAGTCAGACTGGGATGCAATGGCCGCAAGGGTTGGGGTTTGGGGTTAGAGTGGTGTCCAGGCTCACACAGAATAGACTCCAGGGGAGAGGACATTGGCCTATCCACAACTACCTCTCCTTGAGCTGCTTTTGAGGAAGAGAGGAGAGAATTCCTGTAAGCAGAGTGATTCCCTGGGAAAGGAAGCGGGGTGGGGTGGGGGTGGGTAGGGGTGGGGGGTCCTTTGAGCCTTGCACTACCAGGACTGGTGCCTCTCCTTTGTTGCCCATGTAGCATGGGTTATTGCTTTGTTCATCTTTAAATTCCTTCCTTCGGTTCACACTTCATGGATCCCGGGCCTTGCCTCTGTCACTGTCAGTGCACCCCTCCCACATGCTACACACAAATCCCCAATCAGTGCAGCTGACTCCCTCACTGCCACCTGGCGGATAAGGGTGGAGCCATCCACGTGAGTTTCTGAGATGCTAACTCTTTACAGTAGGAGAAAACATCTTTCTCCCATGGAGCTGTTGGCAGTCTTGAACAACCAACCAGGGGATTACCAGCTCCACGCATAACCCACCATTCCTCATCCAATGGCTATGTCGGGCCAGGACGCAGAAACCTGTTCCCATAAGGATGGCATCCCAGAGAACTCAGCACCACTCCGTTATCTAGGGTCACCATGAGGTGTCCTCTCAGCTCCATAATGCTGCTCAACCACTGCACTGCCAGGGCCAGGAGGGCGCAGACTCAGGCAAAGGGGGTTGGAGCATGAAGGGTACCTGCAGAATGAGTAAGGGGGCGGATAAAGGAATGAAATAAATGGACGAAGAAATGAGCCAGCTAACAAGGATAATGGGAAGCCCTCTTAGACAGTGGATGGAAGTGAGGCGGAAACACAGAAGACCAGGCTTTTCAGACTAAATGCGCCCCACCCCCAGCGCTTCCCCCAGCCTGGCATTCAGACATCCAGGGAGATCAGGAGATGGGAGAGGAGGAGGAGGAAGCCTAGAGGCCCAGGCTCCCAGTATCAGGACGCAGTCCTCTGCTGCCCCCATGTGGCTCGGTGGGCTACAGTACCAGACAAGGTCCTCAGTGACCTGGGCTCAGTCTCAGCTACACTTAGACCTCCACCTTGTCATCTAAAGGCAGAGGAATGCTGGGACTCTGGGCACCATCGCCCACAAAGTCCGGGTCACTGATTTTGGCTGGGAAGTTTTTCATGTGTGGAACTTAATTCAGGTCCTTTAGTATGTGCAGTACACAGGCTCTGCCCCATCCCCCCACCCCCATCCCTTGTACGGCCAAGAGCTATACATAGAAAGGAAGTCTTTCCTCCCCCTCCCCCTCCCCCCACTATCATGATCCCAATTCTACCTTACAAATCTGGCTAGACCAGAGGACGTACACTGGTACAAATAGGAACTGGAAACACAGGGAATCCAGGGCGGATGATCCCTTCAGGACCAGTGGTGAGAGTGGCAATACCCAGAGGGTGGAGGGAGGGTGGGTTGGAAAGGGGGACAGATTACAAGGATCTACATATAACCTCCTCCCTGCGGGGTGGACAACAGAAAAGTGGGTGAAGGGAGACGTCGGACAGGGCAAGATATGACAAAATAATAATTTATAAATTATCAAGGGTTCAGGAGGGAGAGGGAAGCAGGCAGGGAGGGGGGAAATGAGGAGCTGATGCTAAGGGCTTAGGTGGAGAGAAAATGTTTTGAGAATGATGAGGGCAATGAATGTAAAATGTGCTTTACACAACTGATGTATGTGTGGATTGTGATGAGTTGTATGAGCCCCCAATAAAATGATTTTTTAAAAAAAGAAAGTAGTGTCTGAGATAGAGCTGGAAGATGAACGTGCCTTTATAGAAGGCACTACATAGTAGCAACAGCAATGACCTCAAACATATGAATGTGAAGGTGATTCAAGACCAGGGAACACCTTGTTAGGTTCTATGACATAAGTTGCTAAGAGCTAAAGCCAACAACTATGGTAGTTAGGGATTATGTTAACTAGACACTCCTGGATAGGAGTGGAGCCAAGCATGCCAATCAAGTGGGGCCTCCATGACAGCCTTTTGAGTGTGTGAGGACGTTTTGCATAAGAGTGAGAGACTGGAACTGCTCTCTCTGTCCCTTCAACTTCTTGCTTCCTGGGACTCTGCCACTGACCCTGAGTGCTGTTGGCACCTTGCTGTTTTCCGTTGACCTTGGATCCACATAAATCTGCACCCATCGCCCTGTGATCTTACTGCATTCTGTATCACCTTGCTGAGCCATTGACTGCAGCTCCATGAATCTGAAAAGGAACTTCTGGGCTAGCATCAGACTTAGGGCCTTGAGTTGGACTGGGCTGGTATGAGTTCTTCATATATAGTCACTTTTTGACATAAGGCTCTTTCTTACACATAGATGGATGACACTGGACTTGTTTCTCTACATAACCTGGCCTATCACCACAACCAACAACCACAGCAATGGCTGTAAGAATACCAATTGTACATAAAATCAGGCACAGATAATATCCCCATTTCCCACTGCATTAATGGTTCATGTTTGCCCTTATTGTCCTAGGTGGTAGAAGCCAACCGCCATACTCAATATCTCAGTTGCCTTCCAGGACATAGGATGATGGGATGTGCTCCCCTATGGCATTTGTCACGTCTTGGCAAAGGCTGAAGGAGGCCGGGAATGAAGGACACAGTCAAGGAGTCTTAATTTCCCCCTAGGTAGACTATGCTCTTCAAATCCCACCACTGGGAATTAGTAGAACTTGAGGACCCAAGGGGGGTTGTAGCAGGTGTGGAAATTCAGACAGCTATAAATTATCACTAAATTTGGCACCAAACCGAGCAGTATTTCTGAATAATTCTTTTATGCCTGTCATAAGAATTTGGCATGCTATTCTGTACTGCAATGCATGTCATAAATACAATAATTTATGGTTTGTTTCTACTCAGTAATGCGCAGTGTCATACAGAACTTGGGAACAAGCACAATTAGAACTATACTCAGTTGTGACATTTCTTGAAATGTTTCTATTTAATTATTTTTTTTTGCTACACACTGACATTAATAGCTTTCTTTGTGAAGAGAAATCATAATAATTACTCCAGGGGAAATGACAAAGATAAATGATATTCATGAAAGATGGCAGGATTGATCAAGAGGATGATGGGAGCTTGGCTGGGAGAAAAAGGGAATGAAAGTTTGGCTGCTCCTGTTGTGCCCACCTATGACCATCCTTCTTTGACCTCTCTGGAGTCACTAAACTGCCGAGGGTTATATACGTATCTACGTATACACCAAGGTTTGTATCCAGGAGATGACTCACCAGGTTGTAGAGCCAGGCCACTCCCAAGTCTGTGGGTCATATGTTTTGCTTTCGTGACTCCAGTAGCTGCCAGAGCTCATGAACTGAAGATGATTAGGTCACACAAAGGCTTCTTCTTGCTGCATAGACAAATGCATTCAAGGCCAAGGAGAGATTATTGATGACCCCAAGAATCAGCAGGCAATAGACATCAGGGAGCTGGCTCAAGTCTAAAAGCCCAGCAGATGAGGACCCAGCAGAGAGCAAGCAAGCTTCTACCCAGAGTGCACAGACAGCAGAAGAGGGCCACACCCAGAGGGGGATCTTATCCTCCAGGGGATTACTGGGTTTTAAATGCCAAATCACTGAGAATCCTATCCCAGTCAAGTTGATACAAATTTTTTTTTAAAAAACGTTTTATTAGGAGCTCATACAATTCTTATCACAATCCATACATACATCAATGTGCACATCTGTACATTCATTGCCCTCATTGTTTTCAAAGCATTTGTTCTCCACGTAGGCCCTTGGCATCAGGTCCTCTTTTTCCCCCTCCCTCCCCACTCCCTCCTCCCTCCTTATCCCTTGATAATTTATAAATTGTTATTTTGTCATATGTTGCCCTGTCTGACGTTTCCCTTCACCCCCTTTTCTGTTGTCCATCCCCCAGGGAGGAGGTCACATGTATGTAGATCCTTGTAATTGGTTCCCTCTTTCCAACCCACTCTCCCTCTACCCTATACTTTAACAATCACAAGTGCCAACTAAGTGATCAATGGGAAGTGGCTGTGTTGTCGAGGTCCTCAGGTCTCTGGGTCCAGAGTGGTCTCCTCTGACAAGTAGGGAGAATGCCAGTGTTGGAGTCCAGAATCCCAATTCACACTGACTTAGAGTGGCAGTCCTTCACTTACTTGTGGTGAAGGATACCAACTTGCTGTGGCTTGTTCTAAAGGTGCGGTGATATGAACCGACAGCAAAGCGTGTGGAATAAAAATAAAATACATGAATTCTAGGGTCAAATGACCTGGGTTTGAATTCTGTTGTTCCCATTTTTAGGAGCTGTTTATTCAGAGTAGTTAAACTCAGTAACTGTAACCCAATCAAAGATGGGCTTCCCTCCTGCTGACTCGGTCCTAAGTTAGTTCTGATATAAGCGGAATACCTCTCTTTCTTTTTCTAATTATTTTTTAAGTTTTCATCATGATTGCCTTTTATTCTCAGTGTCTATGTCAGATTTCTGTCTTTCTCACAATAACTCTCACTGCTCTGGAGTCAATTCTGACCCCTGATGACTCTTTAGGACAGTGTAGACCTGCCCCCATGAGTTTCTGAGACTAACTCTTCATGGGCGTTCAGTTCAGAGCCCCGCATTTCCCCCACAGCCTCACTGATGGTTAGAAGGGCTGGCCTTGTGGACTTCAACCCAACAGGTCCCCACTGCACCACCAGTGCTTCTGATGGCTGCCTATAGGGATGGGAAGTGGTGCATATAAACTTACAGATAAATGTGAATCCATGCCTACCCAAACCAAACCCACCTTCACCGAGAGTCCTTTTGCACTCATTGCTACCCTGTAGGCCAGAGAAATGCCACAGAGTATTTCTGGGACAGTAAGTGTTAAAGGAAGCCTGTAGCTTATCTCTCTCCCATGGCGTGCCTGGTTTGTTTAAACTACTGGCTTTGCATGCGGCCCACTGCTTACCCTCGGGCTCCGTATATGGGCATGCACACCCAGATTAAAACGTACAGAAGCCATCAAATCTTCCTCCAGCAAGGAAAATGAGGTGGACGATGTAGGCGTTTTGTGAGTTGTGGTCACGGCTCCACTTGTGGAAGGTGCTGGATCACCAGGGCTATCTCTGAGAAAGGGGATGTGTTTTCAATTCAGAAATTAGGGATAGTTGTCTGTGGGTCTTCTCTGTCTTCTTCATACATTCCCAGGGATAGCTCACCATGGCCCAAATATGCCTATCAACATCAGCGAAGCAACCCGCTTTGTCTGTGTTTTCAAATCACGGAGGCCCCGATTCAGCTTAGAAGAGGATATCTAAGCGGCCGTGCTTTGAACAATGTTGCATCAAACTGAATGTCTGCAGTAGAACACAGCATCAGCAAAGGACATGCTACAACCTTGCAGGCGGCCCATGTTACTATGGATAAGATGAAAGGAAAAAGGGAAATGGCAGGTTGTAACTAAAGTCCACATCGTAATTGGGGGAGGGACCGCCTGTATATAACAGCACTTACTCTATGCCAGAAGCCCCCGGGTGGTCCAGAGGTCAGTGCTCTCTGCTAACTGAAGGTTGGTGATTCAAGACCACCAAGAAGCATCTTTTAGAAGACTACCTGGCATGGTACTTCTGAAAGAGTCAGCCCCTCTAACCCCACCACAGCACAGTTCTACGCTGACCCCCCTGCAGTCTGGATGAGCAGGAATCAATCTAGCCAAGGTTCCTCTGCTATACCTAGGGACTTCATGGAGAAATACGATGAAAACATAATAGAATTTCCCACAAATGTTTCCAAGCCCCCCTTTTATTTATTTTTAATTAATAAATCATTTTATTGAGGCCTCTAACATATATTAGAACAATCCATACGTCCTTTCTATCAAACGGACATGTACAAATGTTGTCAACAATTTTAAAACATTTTCTTTCTTCTTGAGCCCTTTGATATCAGCTCCTCTTTATTCCCTTGCCCCCACCCTACCACCCCCTCGAAACCTTTATATATTATGTATTGTTATTATTTATTTATACCTATCTTACACCACCCATAGAATGCCTTCACCTACTATCCTGGTATTCATCCCCCTTGAGGGGGGTTATTCTGATATCATTGCTCTCTGTTCCCTCTTCCCTTTCCTTACCCTCCTTGAATCATTACTCCCATTACTATTTCTAAGGGAGGTTGTTTATGCTGAATTCCATATATTGAAAAATGTTGCTCTGCACACCACTCTAGGAGGATTTGTGAGGTCAGACTGAGATCATAACAGTGTGGGGAGGAAGGATTAAAGAGCTAGAGGAGTATTGTGTGCTTTGTTGGTGCTAAACTGGCCTCCTGGGTGTATCTTCACGTCCCTGCAGTCCCTTTGCGCAGGAATGTCCACTTATCCCTGGATGGGCTCTGGGATTCTGCTTGTGCCCCTCCTCTTCACCTTGATGAGATTGTTTATTTTTTAACTTCTGATGCCTGTACCCATCAACCTCTCGTGATCACAGAGGCTGGTGTGCTTCTTCCATGTGGACTTTGTTGATTCCCTGCTACATGACCACTTGTTTGGCTTCAAGCTTTTAAGATCCCAGGCTCTATAACTCTTAAGAGCCAGGCACCATCTGCTTCCTTCACCGCCTTTGCTTATGCACCCGGTTTTTTCTTCAGTGATCCTGTGAGGGAGGTGGGCATCTCCCAGTGCAACATTACTAGAACAAAGTGTTCTTGTGTTGAGGAAATACTTAAATAGAGGCCCAAAATCTTTCCAATACGAAATGTATTTCCATATAAATATATGCTCATATACCGATATTCATATTTTATGTATTTAATATATTTACATATGTACATATCTGTGTTTATACCTCTCTAAATAGTTTTGCTTCCTGGTTCACAACCCCTTTGGAGGTCAAACAACTCTTTCACAGGGATCGCCCAATTCATAACAATAGCAAAATTACAGTTATGAAGTAGCATCTAAAATAATTTTATGGTTGGGGGTCACCACAACCTGAGGGAACTACTAAAGGGTCTCAGCATTAGGAAGCTTGAGACCCACTGCTCTATTTCATTTTACCTTCCACTTGCCCCACTATCGATTGTAGATCCCTAGTGGTTCCCCTGTCCATGATGTTAATTGCTTACGGCTCCTTCCCCCCACTTCCTCCTCCCCCAAGTTCCTCCAGAACCATTGTCCAGGGCTCTTGCTTCTCGTGCCTATCTTATATTGATAGACAAAACAAAAACAACAAAGACAGAACACAAACAAAAAATCCTATACAAAATTTCCAGTCTAACTGACGACCTTTATGACTGACTCCCCACCAGTCTGGAGGGGACCCAGGCACTGCCCCTCTGAGTCTGATGTCTATTTTCAGGATTCCTCAGGGCCTTTATGACTTTGCTCCCAATGCCGTTCTAGCTTCACCCCACTCTGTGGTAGGAGGAGATTCAAACCAGACTCCCTCCCGTGCTGTGTTCCCAGTATCATCCTCTGTAGTGCTATGCTCCAGTGAGGGGATTTCATGTCTCAAGCTCTTGTTGACCCTACAGTCCTCTCTGTGCCTTAGCCACTCTGTGCAGGGACATCGTCCTGAGGACTTGGTGTGCCACAATAGGTTCTAGTCCCTCACTCTCTCTTTCCTTCTTAGTGTGCTCCCATGGGGGTGGGACAGGCTACCCCCACTCCCCGGCCTGTACCTTCTGTGTTGTCCTCTAGCACATTCTTCTAGGGAGGAGATTAGCATAGCTCAGATTGGGGTCAACTCAAGCCCCCTTTTATATTAGCCAGTTACTTATCCTTCCTCATCTGAACAGCCAATAATTATATAAGCTTCCTACCTTCTCAGGCTGCTGCTTTACATTAAAAAAGTCCTAAAATTCCTTCCTCTTACTACTTTCCTGGCAGGTAGTACCCATTCAGGACAAGTTCAACATCATTCTGCTGCCATCCCAAACCCCACAGCTGTTGAGTGGATGCTGACTCACCACCATCTTTTAGGACCATGTAGAGCTGCCACATGATGTCACTCTGAGCAGCAATTGTCTTGTCTTTCTCTCATGGAGTGGCTGACAGGTGCAAACCATTGAGATTTTGATGAACAATCAACTGCTCCATCAAGGAGCCCTGGGGCTCCTGTGACGGTCATAGGGATGCATACAAATGCATCATCTCTTTCCCCTGAAACGCTCACCCTTCCAATTAGCCTGGGAATGTCCATGATGCAATGTCCACTTGAGTTTCTTCAACATCACTCTTCTCTCATGGAAATGTGGGGACATGGGATCCTCCACACCACAGGCCCTGGAGCTGGTCTGAAGAGAGGGTGCACATGAATTCTGATGTCCCTGACTTCTGGAGGAATTGGGAGACTGGCAGAAATGCTCCATCAGTCAGGTCGCCCCAGACAGATATGAGAGTCACCGTGCTTTTGATGGGCTTGGGAATTATATTGATTAAAACCTTTTGCTTGAAGGAAACAGAAACAACTTTGATGTGTGGTTGTTTTTTCCTGTATCCAAAGATGGTTTTGTCATTGTTGTTGTTCTATGTTTTAACTCTTTGCTGTAATCAGGTGAACCATTACAGCGCAAATTTATTCTCCATTCAATAATCCACATGACCCAAAAGTGTTTCATTGATTGCAATCTTTGCAATGGAACAATACTTTTCCCCCTTCCTCCCTTTGTTTCCTGTTTCCATTTGACCTTCATTCCCAGGCCTTCCTGCTGCCTGAGCTTTATTCCTGAGCCAATGCTGCCTTTCCGATGCGCTGTGACTGTTCGCTTTATAGATCTGTCTACTGTTCAGCTGAGGAGTCCTGGAGCTGTAGTCATTATGCACTAATTGAAGCCACCAGGGATCCTCAGGAGAGGAGGAGGCTTTCTACTTCCATACAGAGTTACAATCTCGGAAACCCATAGGAGCAAATCTACCCGTCTTACAGGGTCGCTATGCGTTAGAATCAACTTGCTGGCAGTGACTGAGTGATTGTTGAGCTGAAAGCTGATTCATGGGGTGAGTTCATGAGTGATTTTTACGCAAGAGTAGAATATATTGTAGTTTGAGAATTAAATAATTAGATGTATGCAACTAATATGGCCCTTCTCGCCATAATTCCTTTCATGATGTATCCTAATTCTTGACTGCTTGGTACACAGACTGAGGCTATAATCCATTTTGGGAGGAGTTCTCTGCTATCCTAATTGACAGGATTAAGTCCTGACTTTAGCAGAGGGTGTGAACCAATTCACACCCCTTGTTTTCTTGAGGGTCAGCTCTGCTGAAAGACAAAAAGCACACCTCCATCAAAGCCATTCCTCTGTGTCTAAGAGCCAACTTGAGTCCAGAGAAATCCCAGCACCACTGGAAGAACACAGCCATGATCTCCTCATCTGACCCTACAGGATGGGGCTTTGAGACAAAGAGACAGGTGGGCATTCTGGTCCCTGGGGACAAAAGCCAAGGGGCCCTGTGGTTCAGAGGCCAAGGACCAGGAGGGACTTGGCTGCTGGCTGAGGAGAAGGGTTGCTGCAGGCCTTACTGTTCACTGATCCTCATTTGTCAGAAACCAATGACTCCCTTAACAGAGCCTTTAGCTATGAGAATTGTCTAGCAGTTCTATGTGGCCAATGCAAAAAAAAAATTAAACTCAAAGCAGCAATAGAGCAGCCGGGGAGAAATGGTTAGGTGAAGCAGGAGAAACAAGGGTGGAGGCTCGAGGCACATCTGGACTGGCCTGTGGAAATAGGGCACACAGGAGGTCACGTGTGGCCTCCCATGCCACTAGGCAGGATGTGGGGCTTCAGGACAGCTCTCCACCCGTCTTCTGGTTGGCATTCTCTCTGTCTCTTGTTCTCTGTCTCCTCGAAATCCTCTGTTGTTTCTGACCGGGGTGGGGG
The DNA here is from genome assembly GCF_050624435.1 of Tenrec ecaudatus. Taxonomy (NCBI): domain Eukaryota; kingdom Metazoa; phylum Chordata; class Mammalia; order Afrosoricida; family Tenrecidae; genus Tenrec; species Tenrec ecaudatus. Next base: position 4,280,419 of record NC_134534.1, on the reverse strand, counting down.
AGGGGGGAGCGAGGCAATCATGAGAGGCTTGGGGCATTTCTGACTTCACTGGCACCCCCTTCAGCTGACTGCTCCCTCTGCGGCTCTGGTGGCTGTCCATCTGTCACTCTTCCTCAGGGTGTGCATTTCTGTGGGCGATGTAGTGTTGTGGTTACATGTTGGGCCACGATCTGCATGGTTGGCAGTTCAAAGCCCACAGGAGCTCTGAGGGAGAAAGACAGGACATTCTACTGCCGTACACAGTTACAGTCTCAGGAATGTGTAGTGGGGTCGCTGTGAGTCAGCATTGACTTGATGGCGATGAGTTTGGTTTGCATATGGGTGGCCTGGAACCCCCTCCTCAGCTTCAGAGTTGGGACAGACATAGTCTCTCACAGTGGTTGCCACGTCCATCCTCAGACTTGGGGAATGTGCTCCACTCCGGTTCCATCCCCGAAGTCCCTTCATCTCAGCCCTGTCGCACAGGGTCTAAATGCCTTATTGAAGAAAAACGAAGCCAAACAAAAAACTCTGCTACACAGTCCATGCTGACCTATGGTGACCCTGTAGGACAGGGTGGAACCGCCCCTGCGGGTTTCTGAGACTGTGACTCTGGACGGGGGTAGAAATGCACCCCTTTCCCCCATAGAGCAGACCGTGGATTTGAACTGCTAACCCCTCAATGTGTCAGCCACTACTCCACCAGCTCTCCTGTGGTAGCAATCCTTCTCACCCCACCCCACCTCAGGCCTGCAAATTTTGCAGAAACAAACTCCTGGAGCAAACTTTGAGCCCCCCCACTTTCCATGTTCACCGGGATATCAAGCCCCTCTGAGCACGCCCTCTACAGTTACAAGAAAAGACTAATGTCCTTCATCCCAGATGGCAGGGCACAGTGGCGCTGATGAAACTTGCCTGCGCCATCCTGAAGTTAGCAGAGAAGTCCCCTTGTCCCTGCTACGGGGGGCAAGAGGAGTAAGAGAACACTTTCTACAAAAGTCATCTCCCGACTGATTCTTATTTCCTCAGCCCCATGTCGTATGATGTGAGGAGCAGGTTCAAGTGTCTACTAACAAGTGTGAGACAAAATCGTACTTCTCAAATGCCTGAGGATGGAATCTGTTACTAAGTAAGTGACAGGGGCATGCCCTGATGGAAGGTGAGAGAGGATACCCCTCCTTTTGATGCCAAGTTGTTTAAAGAGAAAGGATGCCTGAACGAAAACCCAGGACTGGACACAGAACACTGTACAACACGCTTTTTATCTCTTCCTTCAGTCTAGGTTTCTCTCTTTCATCCTTGTCTTCCTCCAGAGTAGCTGAAGAACTCTGTTTCTCCATCCTTGTAGCAGGCTAAGTCACCCCAAGGCCTGGAGTATATCTATTTTACTGCCAGATACCCTCCCAAATCTGCTGAACTCTCCCAGTTTCCCTGATCTGAACTCTTCAGAAGAAAAACCTGGAGACACAATTCAGGCTAGGGACCCAAACCTGACCCATAATTCACAGCAGCCAGAGTTTCACCTTGTAGATTGGAGTAATTCCAGGATAAAGTCCCTACTTGTCATCATTGCAGGGATGGGGTGAAGACCGAGCACCCTTTATGGAAGAGGTGCCATTGGGATTGAGTCATGAAAGATGAGAATGGCATCCATGGATAAAGACTGGGAAAGGTGATCTTTTATGGGGATTGTGGAAGGGGTAGGAATAAAGGCTTTGATGGGGATAAATATAACCTAATTAAATGTTTAATGTGGCAGTTAAGAAATATTGCCACTTTTAGGTGCTCAAGAAACCATTGCATAATAAAATATCAGCTTTTTACTATTGTTTAAGGACTTTTTTCTTTTAAGAAATTAACACCATTAATTTAGCAAATGCTTCTGTAGCCCTATGATGCCGCCGATGTTCTTCTGGTGCTATAGAGACATGGGTGGGTGCAAACTTCCTGTGTATGAAATGGGAGGGGGATAGAGAGTGAACAAATACGACTTTGGCACCTCTTAAGGAGATACATTGAAAGCGGAAACTGACAGGGAAGGAGAGAGCTACTTTTAGGATCATAGCCAAGAAGGGATTTTTCCAAAGTAGTAAATTTAGGCAGAAGTGTAAATAAGATGAAGAACGAGTCAAGCCACGCTTTAGCAGAGATGATTAAAGGCAGGACAGCCCAAATCAAACCCACTATCATTCAGTGAATTCTAACTCATGGCAACTCTGTGTGTTAAGGGCTTGGATTCATTGAGCATACAGTGGCTTCCAGACGTAGATCTGAGGCATTGTTATGGAAAGTCAGACCACTAACATTGCATTAATGAGGACTGAGCAGAGGAGCCCTGGTAGTGTAGTGGTTATGCATTTGGCTGCAACTCATGTGGTCAACAGTTTGAAACGACCAGCAGCTCCTTGGGAAAGAGACTGGGCTTTCTACTCCCATAAACAGTTACAGTCTCAGAAACCCACTGTCGGTTGTGATGAGTCATCATTGCTGGGATGGCAGTGAGAGTTGAGTTTAGCAGAGGGGTGAGTTGGCATGGCATTTAGCAGAGGGGTGAGTTGGTGTGGCACAGGAATGTGCTTGAACCCAGTTCCTCAAGGTACATGTTGGAGAAACAGCACATGAAATAGCAAGGCATGGGAGGTTTCTCAAGAAGGAGAGAATCCCAGAAGAGGAGGGCTTTGTCATCCTTAACTGCTCAGTCACACAGGGCTGGGCGTGTGACCACGGCCAGTCCGTTGCCAGGAAATGACAGCTCTGGGAGCGCAGCGTGGTGTGTGCAATTAACACCGTGGCCACAAAACCTCCGCCTTGACCACGGTGACGTCTTTGCCTGCTCTCTCAATCTCTATTAAGAATGCCATAAAACCTTTACTGATTTTTCCGTTTAGAGAAATGGGGGGGGGTGGATTTAATTGTGCTCATCACACACTGAAGGGCAAGATTTTACTTTCCAGAGCAAGTGCCCTGAAGGGAATTGATGCTCAAAGCCTGGGGTCTGAAAAAACTTGTGTCTGAAAGATATCTGGGAAAACTAGTTGATGTGGGTGGATATGGTTACAGATATTCATAGTATCAGTGCAGATACAGGTATGGGTATAGGTATAGGTAGAATATAGGTCTACTAAAAACAAACCAACCCTTACCCACTGCCAGTGATGCTGTTCCAGCATATAGCAATCCCTAAAGGATAGAGTGGTGTGGTTGTGCATTAGGCTGTGACCCACAAGGTTGGGAGTTCAAAACCACAAGCCATCCATTAAAGAAATATAAGGCTTTCTAGGGCTGTAAACAGTTACATACCGTCTCAGAGGGTCACTAGGAGTCCACATCAACTTGATGGCAATGCATTCACAGCTTCTACAGTATAGAGCAGAATGGTCCCCTGGAGTTTCTAAGGCCCTTACCTTTAAGAGAGCAGGCTACCACACCTTTTCCCCAAAATATAATACACTTCCCACTGTCATCCTTTCAAATCTAACACATGTTGTTGTTGTTAGGTGCCATTGAGTTGATTCCAACCCACCGTGACCCAATGCACAACAGAATAAAATACTGCAGGTCCTGTGTCATCCTCTCAATTGTTCCTGTTCTCGACCCCATTCTTGCAGCCATGGTGTCGATCCATCTCATTGAGGGCCTTCCTCTTTGGTGCTGCCCCTCCACGTTGCCAAGCACGATGTCCTTCTCCTGTTTCAGCAACCACAATGCAGCTACTCATATGGGCTTCTTCAGAAGTAACACGCAGAAAATAATCTGACCCAGAGTGATTCTGAGACTGAATCTGCGTGTGAGCAGTTAGCCTCACCATTCTGCTGTGGACCCGTTGGTGGACTTGAACTTCCGACATTGTTAGCAGTCCAACACTTGGCCTACAGCAAGCTCCAGGGCTCCTTAAAGTATACTGTATTAAAAAGCATATCTTTGTCTCCGTCTCAGTCTATGCATGTGTGCGTGTGTGGTGTGCACACTGCATAAGGGAGCTTCAGAAAGTCTGTTGAAATGTAGCATTATCCTTTCATCCCATGTTCCAGGAACATTTTAAGTTTCCTCATAAGAAAACACAGTTCTGCTTTGGCCCTTGACTGGACTCTCCCTCAGAGCAGCCCAATGGGGCAGAGCAGAACTGCTCCTTGGGGGGTCTGGGCTGTAAAGGGAAGGGGCAACCTCTGTTGACTCCCATTTCAGGGTTATCTCTTGGTAACTGACACCAGCTGGAATTCCTGGCACTCCTTGCTGTGTCTTGGTGGTTCCTTGATGTCTGTCTTTTCTGAGCGTGTTTCTGTACCCAGTGTGCTCATTCAATAGCTCACAATACATTGCAATTAGGACCCACCCTACAGTAATCAGGCATCATTAACATGCCAAAAGAAACCCTACTTCCAAACCGCCTCACAGCCACTCTTACCCAGGCCAGAGCTTTCACCTCTGTTTCGGGGTGGGGTGGGGTGCTGATGATGCTATCCATCAAAGAGCCCTGTTGCAATAGTGGCTATGGTTCAACTGCTAACCTCAAGGTCAACAATTTGAAACACTAGCTCACTCCATGAAGAGTTACAATCCCAGAAACCCACCGGAGGAGGCATGAGTTCTACCCCTGTCCTGTCAAGCCACGAGGGATCAGAATGGACTGGATGGCAGTGAGATTCCGTACACAACATTCTGTTCTTTCATTTCCTGCCCACTGCTCACCCTCGACCAGGGCCAGTTGTTCTTCCCTCACTGACTCTCATAAGAATTGTTAAATATGCCCTTGGTAATTTATACGGGGGGAATGGGGAGGGAGGCGGGGAAAAAAAAGAGGACCTGATGCAAGGGGCTTAAGTGGAGAGCAAATGCCTTGAGAATGATTGGGGCAGGGAATGTATGGATGTGCTTTATACAATTGATGTATGTATATGTATGGATTGTGGTAAGAGTTGTATGAGTCCCTAATAAAATGTAAAAGAGAAAAAAAAAAGAAAAGAGAAAATGATTAGGGCAAAGAATGTACAGATGTGCTTTATACAATTGATGTATGTATATGTATGGACTGTGATAAGAGTTGTATGAGCCCCTAATAAATTGTTTAAAAAAAAAAAAAAAAGAATTGTTAAATAGCAGATGTCATTTGCCCAAGGATGTTGCTCAGAATGGGATCACCCACAAGCAGAGCCAACTGGTATTAGAGCCACTGGTCCCAGAACGTCTTCAGATAAGGGCCACCTCGGCATTCAGAGCCACATGTAGGGAAAGGGCAAGCAGATGGGGCAGGGGTTCCTGGAGGTTGGGGGTGCCGAGAAGGGGGCAGTGCAAGGATCAGACGACAGTTCAAAGCAGCACAGCCACAGATGGATTTCAAATCAGGGCGGCATCTGATGTTTCCAAGCTAGGGCAGTCTCATGGTAGAAACTGCGTGGTGGGTATTTTTGCCTCCTCTCTGAACACACTTTTCCTCTCCCTGGGAACGAAATGCTGTGTTTTGTTTTATTTTGTCTAGGGGAGGCTCTTCTTTGGTCATCTTTCTGGAGCTGGAAATAGGCCACACCTGACTGGGCCGCCTGCTCTGCAGCCATTGCCACCCGGGGATTGCTTTCCTGACGAGGTTTGCACCAGGGAAAATGAAGTGTAGAGGTGATGTCTAACTCAAAATGTGACCTCAGGCATTTTCATGAATGTTCTAATTGGTGAAACATTGAATTTCTGAAAAGATAAAGCCAAATTTCAAATGGGATCCAGCTGGCAAGCATACTTCAAAACAATGTATGAAGGATTTGTTATTGAGAGCATGCAGGTTTCCAGTCATATTTTGAACTTCTACTAAAAAGTAGAAGCTCCCTGATAGCCTAGTGGGTCACACATGGAGCGGCTAACCACACGGTTAGGAGTCTCAAACCACTCTAAGGGAGAAAGGTGACACTTTCTGCTCACATCAAGAGGTACACTCTTGGAAACCCACAGGACCCTGAACTATAGGGTCACTATGAGTTGAAATCAACCCAAAGGTAGTAAGCTGAATTAGTCTTACTGTATGGATGCAGCACAAAAGAAGAACTAACCACCCCCTGAATAAAAAGCCCAAGTGGTGTCCAGTTAGTGCTGACTCCTGCTGGCCTGGTATGACAGCACGATGGCCGCATGCGGTGGCTGAGGTTGCCCGTCTTCGGCAGAAGCAGACTGTCATGTCAGGCAGTGTAATAATCTCCTCCATGAGAGATGGACAACAGAAAAGGGTGAAGGGAGATGTCAGGCAGTGTAAGATATGATAACATAATAATTTATAAGTTATCAAGGGTTCACGAGGGAGGGGGAATGGGGTGGGAAGGAAAAAAATGAGGAGCTGATACCAAGGGCTCAAGTAGAAAGCAAGTGTTTTGAGAATGATGAGGGCAACAAATGTACAAATGTGCTTGACACAGTGGAGGTATATATGGATTATGATGAGTTGTAAGAGCCCTCAATAAAATTATAAAAGATGAAAGAAAGAAAGAAAGAAAGAAAGAAAGAAAGAAAGAAAGAAAGAAAGAAAAGTAAACTGGGCAAATAAGCTGATACCAAGGGCTCAAGTAGAAAGAAAATGTTTTGGAAATGATGGCAACATATGTTCAAATGTGCTTCATACCATTGATGTATGTATTGTTATAAGAGCCCCAATAAAGTGATTTATTAATAAATGAACAAAAAATCTATGATTCACAAAATCAAATACCTTCACCTAGGCAATGAAACACAGGTTAATGTCGTTCTATAGTCTTTGATTTACCTTAAGATCAAGGCTTTAGGATTCAGAAGAACATGTAAACTCCCTGACAAATGTCAGTATCAGCATGTCATTGCTGCATGAAGATGAAAAACAAAACCCACCTTCTCATGGACCTTTTCAGTCTACTAATCATACTTGGTACGGCGCTTTCTCTAACATTCATTCAGAGACTCTACCACTGTCAGGACTGGGGAGAGGGCTTGTGGGCCACGGTGACCAGCACATGGCGTGGTGAGTAGGGAGGGGACTTGGTTCCCATGGTAACTATCTCTGTGACTATGTACCTCCATGGTATTACAATTCATGACTCTTCCTATAATTGGAGTATTTTCTCAGTGTTCAAAAACAGTTTGTCCTTGATTTAGAATAATTTCTCAGGATCCTGAAGAAATAGGTGGATGGATGGACAGATGGGTGGGTGGATGGGTTATGAATAGATGGATAAATTGATGAATGTATAGAGAGATGATAGATAGATAGATAGACATGTGTGAGCACACATACCTAAGAGCAATTGTTTTATTAGATCCCTCTTCATCCCCACTCCAAGACACCAAAAGGTATACAATTTTCTTTGTTTAAATGTCTGTTCATACAACACACACAAACATTCACAAAGTCTTTGGGAGCAACCTCCGATACTATACCTCCTCCAAGTTGCTGTCCCGATGACAACAGGAGCATGTGAATTACAGGAAGGTGACCCGTCCCACCTTGAGTTCTAGACACCCAGACCCAATTCATTGGCACGAGTTGAATGGAGCTTTTGTCAGCCCGGTGCTTGCCTCTGATGCTACCATCCTCTGCATGCAATCTGTACTGCTAATGTGCCCAGAGGCTAGAAGACTCTTCCTTAATGGGTCTCGGTGGTCCAATATATCTTAACCTGGGAAAGCCTGGATGGCTTGGAATACTGGATAGAAGCCCCAATAAAGGAAACTTCTAATAAGGGATTTTTGATTGAGATATAATTCATTTACCTTAGTATACACTCTTTGATGTGTATGATTCAGAATTATTTTTAGCAGAGTCACAGGTTATACCAGTATCACCAGGCTGGTTTCAGAACATGTTCATCACCCTGAAAGGTATTCAAGAAGATTAAAATGGAAAAAAGAGGTGGTCTTAAAGTTCATCAAATCAAGGAAAACTAAAAACTTCAAAAATGCATCTGATGGAAAAAATTCAATTCTCTGTGGAGAACATTTCAGTCTCTCTCTCTTCTGCATGGCTCAGGTTACTCCAAGAGGCTCTCTGTTTTGACTGAATAGACATTTCAATCAAACTGATAATCCAACTGACCTTCAAACAAAAATCCTGGTGTGTCATGATGTTTGACCGACTTGATCAAGCTAGAGGGCTATTTAGTGATTATATGGTATGGATAGAGAGCAAGGAGAGAACTCTATGTGGACTCCTACTATTTTGTGTGACCATCCAGTTTCTACATTGATGGAGTTGGGGGCTGTGTTACTGGCCGCCCACAGAAAAGAAATAGTGGTTGATTTAGGTAAGACAGAGTCTCTAGTTACCATTTAAAGGAGTCCTAGTGATACAGCTGATAAGTGCTCTTTTGTGAACCACAAGGTTAGAGGTTCAGAGCCACCCATGGGTACTTTGGGGGAAAAAACAAAACCCGGGAGTCTGGTTTTATGAAAATGGCAGCAAAGAAAAACCCCTGGGGCCGTTCTCTTCTGTCATTTGGAGCCACTGAATCAAAAACTGGTTCCAAGCCACACAATCACATGCCACACGTAAAGAAACAGAGAGTCAATGGGATCTAGTTTTCCTTAGTCCCATCTGCTTCTCTTGCCACCATCAAAATCCCGTGTCAGACAAAGAAGAGAGCGAGAGAGAGAGATACTAGCAAATAGTCAGGTCAGTAGGCAGCTCTGTCAATGATGCTGACTGTAAGTTTTCTCTGTCATTGGTTGCAAAACTAGTTGCACCAGTGAGATGGAAGTAGAGTGTCCCCAAGTCAATATGTGCAGGTCTCTTTCCTTTCAAGTTCCTCAGGAGGTGCTGTCTCACAGAAAGGCTCAAGAAACAGATGCCAATAAAAATACCTGGGGAGCAATAAATGCTGAAAGACTATGGATAAAAATGTGCGACTACACCATCTTCCTCAAAGCAAGCGATCACTCCCTCTTTCTCTTGGTGGAAGTACTGTTTGTTGTGATTTCAATAAATAGAAGACAGTGACCACGTTTAATCTCTCTCTGCAGCCCCAGCACTGAGCCCGGAACCTGGCACAGTGTACATGCTCAGTAGACATGGACCGATGAATAATAGTTGGTATTGAAGACAGTTCATGCTGGAGTCTGGGGAACAAATACTGTCCTTGGAAATATCAAAGAGAAGGGACTGAGGAGGGTCCACATGCATGGTGCACTGGACAGGTGGGTTGCTTTTTTTTACTGGGATTAGAGAATGCCAATTATCACTAGTTGGTGGAGTCCTCAGAATGGAAAAACAAAAGCATTAGTAATTTTGAGAAGCAGATTCCTCCTTAAAGATGTAATAAGGGTGGGGAGAGTGATGGACTCATTATTTTGACCTGGCTCAATGCGTCATTAGACATTTTCATGGAGTCAGGCAGGGAATGGAAGGTTGGAGCTGACTGTGTGGAGAGCTGATAGGTGGCAGCCAGCCTCCCGAATAGACAGGTGTCTTGACCTCATCTCCTGTGACGGTGACACCAGCCTGTTGGAACAAATGGCCTTGGAGAAACGGCACAGTTCACCCTCTGCATCAGCCACTGCTATCCTATAGAGAAGGCATCCCAGTGGCACCAGGAAGAAGTGCTTGGCTGCTAACAGAAATGTCAGTGGCTGGAACGCACAGGCCACTCTGAAGGAGAAAGATGAGGGAGTCTGTTCCCATAAAGATAACTGCCACAGAGACTCAGCACCGCAGAGACTCAGCACCGCACAGACTCTGACACCGCGGAGACTCGACACCGCAGACTCGACACTGCAGAGACTTGATACACACTCTCTTGGAGGCGTGCTGTGAAGCAGAGTGCATGCAATAGAAGTTGGTTTGTTATCTGAAAAATCGAGGTTCTGCCAGCTTCTTGGCTCGGGAACCCATCTGATGTCTGAGTGACTCCATTCTGTGTCCCATTTTAGGAGCTTCTTCTCAAGACTCATGACATCCATGGCTAGCAGTCCATGACCCAACAGCCATCCCGGATCCTGCCGATCAGCATAGCGGTACACTAGCCTGACCCTAGGGTCTCTCCTGTTCTAGGTCTAAGGGCTAACTTTCCGCTGTGGGTTGATTTGTACTCCTCAGAAAGCTTGTTCAGTTTCTAACCCCTAGTGAACTTATTTGCAAACAGACTTAGGAAATAAAATTGGCAAAGTTAGCATGAGATCATGCTGGAGTAGGATGGACCCTAATCCCGTAGCAACAGCTTCCTCAGACAAAGCAGAGATGAGACACTCGGGAAATGGCTCTCTAAGGATAAAGCAGAGACTGGAGTGATGTCATCACAAACTGAAATATGCCTAAGGCTCCAGGAAACTGGAAAATGGAAAGAGAAGTAAGGACCCTCCCCTAGAGTTGTCTAAGAGTTTTTGCAGTTCAGAAGGGTGAGAAAGGAGGTGTCCATTGTTGGGAGCCACGTAGTGACCAAGGCACTCCTCAATTAACACAACCGCTGTTGCCACTGGAAGGTGGCATCCAGTCACGTGGATTCGGACTCATTGGGAGCCCATGACAGAGTGGAATGGCCCCCTGACAGTGTTTCCTAAGCTGGAATGTCCCTGTGAGCAGCCATCAGGCCTTCCTCCTGCCGAATGACGAGGTGGGTTTGAATCGCCAACTTCTCTCCTGGCTGCTGAGCTCATACCCCTCACACCTCCAGGACTCCCGAATGGGAGGAGCTTCAAAAAGCCCATGGAACAATTGGATTGTCTTTTCATTCAGTTTCCTCACAGACTTTCTGACACTTCTTCATTTACCATCAAGCTCCCTTTTACTCTCCCCCCTCACTCTTCCATCACTTTCTCACACACAATATTCTCTCTCTCTCACACACACGCACATACACTCACATGCCTTTGACACACACAATACTCTCTCTCACACACACTCACACTCACATGCACTTGACACACACAACACTTACTGTCACTCACACACTCGCTAACACACATCCACCAAACCATGATCGGTTTGCTTTAAATCACTCATCTTTCCCAGGCCACCCAAGTGACCCAGGAACCCCAGACTCCAGAAGCCCCGGTGCATGGTGACCCTCCATCCTCAGCTTTGTCCAACCCCATAGAAAGAGACAACTCCACACCCACTCTTTCAGGTTGCAGGATATCAGCCCTGGAAAACTGACAATCTCAAATGATACTCACAATCTCTGTTGTGTTTTGCTTTGTTTTGTTTTGACACACAGGCACTTGTCATAAAAACAACAATACACCAACATTAGCTGTGTGCTTCACAGTTTACAGTCTGTGAAAGCCAGCGTTTGGGCGGACAGGAAGACTCTATCCTAAAATAACTCCACTTCACAGCCGGGAAATCCGAGGTGCAGAGAAGCAAAGAGCTTTGTGCAAGGTCATCGACAGGGTCGGTAGAAACAAAATGGGCACTCAGACAAAATCCTCTGCCTCCTAAATTCTCATGCTTTATTACCCTGAGCATCCTGTCTGCTGGTGATAGCACAGGTGAGAATCCTGTCATCACCCCTCCAGACTTAGAGATGGCTATTTAAGTATTCGCTTCTGCCCATGAGTTCTGAGCACTGCCTTATGCAGACAACACAGAATCATAAGTCCCATGCAACTCAACCAAACCTTTCAGTCCAAACCACAACTCTCTTTCTTGAGACAGTCTACTTAGTACACATGACCAGCTCCTTACAACAGTACCACCCAGTGACCGGTACTTCAACATCACAAGCCACTCTGAAGAATGGCAGCCTGGTCCCATAAAGACAAGGGGGGATTGCTCTGAGTCAGAACTGATTTTTCAGTCACCTCCTATGCATGCGAATGTTGGACACTGAAAAAGGAAGGCTGAAGAAGAATGGATGAGTGTGAATCATGGTGCTGGCGAGGAATATTGAAAGTGCCAAGGACTGCCAAGAAACAAACCTGTCTGTCTTGGAAGAATAGTCAGAATATTCCTTAGGAGCCAGGCTACAGAGACGTTAGCACATGGGCTTTGGACATGTTATCAGGATATACTGGTCCCTGGAGAAGGACATCATGCTTGTTAACGTAGACAGAGAGAAAGGGCCTCCAGGAGGGAGATGGACACAGTAGCTGCAACAATGGGCTTAAACACAGGAAAAATGGGGAGGATGGGATTGGACCAGGTAGTGTTTCCTTTGGTTTTGCATAGAGACACTGTGGGATAGAACTGACTTGGTGGCACCTAACAACAAGAACGTCTTCTCCTAAGTTAATACCTGCCACCCCTCCAGCCTTCTGCTTTGTTTCTTCTCCCTGGCCCTCCCCACCTTGCACCTTGGGAACCTCCAAAGTGTGTTCACTTTGCAATGGAATTCTTTATCTTATGCTGCCCCTTGTAACAGTGGTGTCATGGAATTGCCCTTTTGTGATTGATGAATCCCACAGCATAATGTCCCCCAGGCCCATCCGTGCCGTGAACCGCACAGTGGGTTTGTCATCGCTCTGCAGCAATGGACACTAGTCCACTTCATGTGTGCGCCATGGTTTCTTTATCCAATCTTCTACCAAGGAGTCTCTGGACCATCTTGATCTTCCGGATCTTGTGAGCAGTGCTGCGATGAACGTGAGTGTGCAAGAATCACAGCATGGACTTTTATTTCAAAGGCACCCCACTTAGATGAAGGACAATGGATTACTGATAGAACTTGTCTGCAGCCTCCGCCTGTTGGGGAAAAAATGTTTAAGCAAATTGTCTTTGGAATAAATCGTTCATGTAGGAGGCCGAACTCTAATAGCAATATAGTTTCACTTACTCTCCTGTGTGGCTGTGTGGCTGTGTGGGTATGTATTTCAAAAATTTTGTGGGAAAACTCCATTAACTTTTCACTTGATTTTTCACAGGGAATTTTTGAAGCTCCCCACATGTATTTATATGTACATATAAATACATATATATACATATACACACATATGTAAATACACATATATAAATACACGAGGGGAGCTTCAAAATATACACACATACACACATATGTATGCACATGTACCAATCAAGTGTAGGTATCTAAGGAACTCACCCACTCTTGAAAACAGGGGAAAGCCCACAAGAAGACAATAACGTGCATGTGCTTAAGGAACACAACTGCAATGAAGTTCCGGTCCAAAGTGGTAAGGGTATCTCTCAGAGGGTCCTGACACCAGGAGACACACCTTCTTTCTTTACCCTGAAACCAGGCCCATGTTCCAGTGTGGTTTCTTGTCCCCACTCCCAGGGACAAACTTCCTCAGGGGCCTACATGCACCTGCCCGTGGGCCATCTGACACTGTGATTTCTCACATTTGATCATTACATTGACATCCAAGTTCTTCATCTGTGTCGTATGAGTTTGGTTGCTGTGAGTCATTCCAGGAGACTGATGGCCTTTGCATCTTTTTCAAACTTGAGGCTCAGTCCCCAAAAGAGACAATGGAAAAACCCTTGAAAGAACTACTGAGGCAGGTGCTACTTCTGGAAAGGGACCTCCCAGGTGATATTTCAGGGTGCGGTGTGTTAAGCATTTAACCGCTAACCTAAAGATCAGCAGTTTGAACCCACCTGGCACCCTTTCACAGCTGAAAGCTGGGGCAGTCTGTTCGCATAACTGTTCCCCACCTCAGAAACCCTATGGAGGAGTTCCACTTGGACCTCCAGGGCCCTGGGGCAGGAATCAACGGGAGCGAGGGGCGTTTTCCTTGGGGTATAGGAGAGCTGAGTTGTCATGATGGGATGTGTTACTAGCATCTCCTGGGTAGAGAGGCCAGCTAACAAACCCTCCTCCCCCACCACTAGTTACAGTAGTCTATCCTAACCGCCGTGATTCCGTGTTACACAGCAAAATTGTTGATGGCAAGTCTCTCAAGGCTGAGGAATCTCCAGCAGGCCTCAAAAACCTTTCTTCCAAGATGCCTCTGGGAAGGTTAAGACCATTCACCTTTTGGCTCAGTAGCCAGTCTTTCAGGGATGCATGGGGAAAGACCAGGGGTGCTGTCTGCCATTCTTCAAAGCTCAGTTCTGGACTGTAAATCATTTCCAGGTTCAGGGTCAGAGGGGACCTGGTGGGGGCCATGCTGGACCATTTTCTCTGCATTCATGGGGAAACTTGAGCAGAACTGGAGTGCTGACGTGCCTTTTCTGTCTTATCCTCACTGGCATCTTGCATGTAGGAAAGGTGTGCCCATTCCATCCTTCCAATACACCAACCATTGAAGAGATGCTCCGGTGCTCATTAAACTCTGAGTGAACATGAATTGTGAAGTGGTGAACCCCAATCCCTTTTCTAGCTTTGGTCAGGTGGTCTGCTTCCTGCCCTCCACATCCCTTCAGACAGCAGTCTTGTTGCCCCAGCATGTTGTCTGAATGAATGTTATGATATGGGGTGTCTGCCCTGACTAGGAATTGCTATGTGTAACAGGTGTCCAACATTTTGCATCAAAGTGACACAGCACAAAGGACCAACAGGGAGGCCATTCATTCTATGCCTGGGCATCTACTGTCTTCTGGTGTGCTAAGTCCCATCGGCATATCCTGTGCTACTTGAAGGGCAAAAGTCTAGACTTGCGATGAGAAGGCTGAAGAGCCTGAGCCATCTGCCAGGAAATGTCCATGGCTTCTGCATTCCCAAAACCCAAACCGAATCCTTGCCATCCAGGCCATGCCACCTCCTGGCAAACATAGATGACAGGGCAGAACTGGCCCTGAGAGTCCTAGACTGTAACTGTTTCCAGAAGTGGAGGAAAGCTGTCTCCCTCCTGCACAACAGCTGACGGTTTTAACCTGCCCACCTTGCGGAATGCAGCCCAACGTGTCGCCGCTGTGGCACCAGGCCGACCAGGCCGTGCTGCCATTTAGGTGGCGAGGGAGTAACATGTAACATGCAAATTACAGCTAAGGTATGGCCCATGCTTCCGGGACCTGAATGGCTGCAATCCCATCCTCACCAGGTTCTTCTCCAGCTTGGGAGGCACTCTGGCGGCACAGTGGTCATACACTGGGCTGCTAACTACAACATTAGTAGTTCAAAACCACCAGCTGCTCCATGAAAAAAAGAAAAAGCTCTCTAATCCGGTAAAAAATTCATCTCAGAAACCCACAGGGGCAGTTCTACACTGTCCTATAGGGTTGCTGTGAGTCGGAATGAACGCGATGGCGGTGAGTCTGGGTTTTGTTTGCAGTCTGAAGCTCAGACCTGGTGTTCTCAGCCTCAGCAGCACTGCCTCTGGGGTGCTTCCGCAAAGCAAAGCACTGAGATGCGCTTTCAGAGTGGAAGAGGCCACGTCACGGGCAGAGCAGTGGTCAGCTAAAGAGGGCCAGGGGCTACCACGTTGCACAGACCTTGAACTCCAACTTCCAGAGCCAGGAGTACAACAGACAAGCTGCCCGCCAGGCGTGTAGGACCCCAGAGATGGAATGAACTTTAAGGGTGATCAGGAAAATGGGTTGGGTAGGGTGTGGAAATGTGATCCAGTTGTTTCTGTTTTATAAAACCAGCACAGGGGTGCAGGAGGGAAATCGAACCTGGGTGTGAAGCTCAAAGCAAGAAATGCAATGGCTGTCACGTCAGGCATGTTCGCAGAGCTGTGCGAAGGTCCCTGCGGGCTGGTGGCAGGAGCAGGGGCTGCGGGGCTCCAGGACTAGGTGGGAGGAGAGTTTTGTTGGGTAAATACGATGAGCGGAGCAAGGGTGAAAACAAAACCAAACCAAAAACCTCACTGCCATCGAGTTGATTCCAACTTACAGCAACGAGGGTAGAACTGCCCTGTGGGTTTCTAGATTGTAACTCTTTGTAAGAGTTGAAAGATCCATCTTTCTCTCATATACGGCTGGTGGTTTTAAACTGCTGACCTTATGGTTAGCAGCCCAACATGTAACCCCTCTACCACCAGGTATAAAGAGGCAAAAATACCAGAGCATTAGAAGCCAGGTGAGCTGGATGAGCAAGGCCTTAAATGGTACATGTATTATTGTAAGAACCAGATGTGCTCCAGGAAAAATATGCATTGAGAGAATACACCGCAGTAGTCCCCAGTAAGATTAACCTTCTGTTATATGTACCCCAGTTGAGCTCAGGCACGCTTAGTGTATTGCATGCACACAATACACAGCTTTGATATTTATACATATTCACAAATGATCGTTCATGTAAATAAACTTTCTGTTCGAAGTTTTATGTTGTCATTGTTTAGACTGCTGGAAGAGCTTTCATTTTATTGAGAGTTGAAGCCTGCATATTACCAAACTAGGTGGTCCTACTTAAATACAAATGAAGCTGTTAATTAGGATTTCAACTAAGCTCAACTTTCACTCTGGGGTTCTTCCTCCTTTGTCCTGTTGATTGTCAACTGTGGAAAATCACTCACTTCCCCACTAATTTCTTTATCAATTAACCCTTATATCCACATGCAGAAGCCTTCATTGACTCATTCATTGTAATCTATTCTTAGTTTTTCCCCATGAACCAAACTCACTGCCCTCCAGTCAAGAGGGACTCATAGCAACCACACAGGACAAGGTAGAACTGCCCGCTCCACCTCCAAGACACACTCCTGACTCCTCGTTGCGTAAACGCAAGTCTCCTGAGCTTGTAGCCTTTGTCATTGAAGAGACCAGGGCTATGATTGCACCTGGAGTGGACAGTCAACATTAAGATGGGCACTGAGGCAAGGAGAGCAGAATAAATCTAAGCCAAGCACTTGAATAAGAGGCAGGATTTGTATGGTTCAAGTATGAAATGAAATCCGTGTAAAATAAATAGATAGATAAATACATATGCTATTGAGTCTTGAACAACATGGGTTTGAACTTCAAGGTCTACTTATACTTGGTTTAAAAAAAAATCACACTGGCAATTCCTCATGAACAGTCAGTTTTCTCTCCGTAAATTCCCCATCACAGTAACAGGTGATCTCTTATGGGTTTCACATAGTTTGGGGCCAAGTTGAGTACAAGACTATCAACCTTAATAGTACCAGGAGACCCGGATGAAGTGACAGTAGTGATGCTGGAATTGTTCCCATCTAGCAGAAGGACAGTCGTGGCTTTTATAGGAAAAGAGTTGAACTGCTTATTAGTGCACTACAGAGAGAGGTCTTCGCGGAGTCTCCAACCATTCCAAGACAAAGGGACGCAGCAAGAGGCGCATTCTAGAAAAAGAAAGGAGAGTTTGTCACGCCATCACTACAGCTCTGCCAGCAGCCGTGCAAGACTTGAGTGTTTGCCTTGAGTGAGATGCCTTCTTCCTTTTAAAAGCGCAGCCTCTGTGTGGATGTGGTATAGAGTTCATACAGGGGGAGCTATGTGTTAATTGGCTGTTGGTGTTATCAGCAGGGATAGGAATCTACTAGTATTGTTTGGGGGAATCAAAAGTTTGAGGGAGTTGGTATCCCCGGCCCCCACAATGTTCAAGGACAGCTGTATATGGAAATTGGAGCTTGGGGTTCGCAGGGATCACAAGTGTTTTGTGATGCCATAGAGTTAGGCAATGAGAAGAGCAGGTCTGGCCACAATCTGAGGACAGAAAGGAGAATTCCCAGGAAAATAAGACCCATCACCTTCAAATGTTGACAGTTCCCATCACTCGGCATGTGAAATGTGTACACTCACAGGACTCATCTGACAGCGGGGTGGCTCTAGGCCACAACCTACAGGGTTGCCTTGAAACAAAATCAACATGATGATTTCTGTTTATTGTTATTATTTTAGGTAGCAGGGTAGCAGGAGGAAATGTCCCACAGGAAGTCATTGGATATGTGTGCACATTATCCTGACTATCACAACTAACTACCATAGACTGTGACGTAAAACAACCTAAACCAGTTCTCTCACTGGTCTGGAAGTCAGAGTCTGAAAGTGCTGGAAAGAGTTAGCTCCTTCTAGAAGCTCTGAGACAGACTGCTCAAGTCTCTTCTAGCTTCCAGCTTTTCGATCCTTCCTTACTGATGCCAATCTCTATTTTCTTCTCTGCAACCCTCCCTTCACCCCTCCCTCAGCGCATTCATCATTGGATTCAAGACCCACCTGCACTGAGCACCTGTTCTGAAGGTTTTCATCTTGAGACTCTCACTCTGAGTATATCTGCCGAGATCTTTATTACAAGTAAGGTGGCATCGGAGGCTCTAATTGGACATATCTGTTAGAGGACACAGTCATCCCACATAAACATCTCACAGGTATGTAGAATAAACCAGGTATAAAAGCAAAATCAACTCCCAGTCCCAATGGGTAGCACTGGGTTTTCGTCTTCCGCTTATATCCAGAGATGCAGGCTCCTAGCTGGCACTCAGGCGGTGTTACATTCTTTCTGGGGGATTTCAGAATAAGCCTGGAGCGTAGACTGAGGACAAAAATTAGGATACAAGTGTAAATAGTATGACAGGTGAGAACAAAACATATATAGGTGGGCCCTCACAGGAAGCAGAGATATACTATCATACATAATAAAAAAATATCCACACCACGGAAGAGAAAATAAAAGAGACTGGGGCCTTTTGAAAACTGGCCATTGGTGCACATCCAAAGACTTCATCAAAAGAGTTAAAAGAAGACTAATAGATTGGGGGAACTCTTTAGCAATGACACATCTGATAAAGGGCTAATTTTTAAAAGTCCATAGAAAACTATAGTTTAATAAGACAATAAAACATAGCCCAATAAAAAATTTAGCACAGGACATGAACAAACAATTACACAATATGAAATTCAGGTGACCAACAACCATATGAAGAAATATGCATGTTCATTAGCAATAAGAAAAAAACCATTTAAAACAATGAGATACCACCTCACATAAACAATCTTAGCTGAATTAAAAAAAACAAACAGAAAATAGTACATGCTGGAGAGGATTTGTAGAGATTGGTACACTCATAATTGCTGGCAGCCCTGTAGAATTGTACAACCACTGTGGAAATCAGTATAGCACTTTCTTAAAAAAATAGAAATACACTTTACTATATGATCCTGCAATCCTTCTACTGGGCATATACCCTGAAAAACCCACACAACACAAACAACCATATGCACACCTGTTTATTGCAGCAATTTCCATGATAACAAAAAACATGGAAACAACCCAAAACCTGACAGTAGAGGAATGGATCAACAAACTCTGGTACAGTCTTACAAGGGAATATTATGTCAGTAAAAAACACTGATATTATTAAACACAGTAAGACATGGACTAAACTAGACATTTTACTTAGCAAGTAAGTATTCCACCCTTCAATTAACCCCACATGTGTTTATCAGCTAGGTTGGCACAATAAACTAACTACCTCAATCCACCCCTTGCCAACTTGGCATGTGTACATAATTCTTTAGCCTCACAATTACAATTATGTAACACCTATACCTTAATCCTATAATCCTGTGAATATCTTCCCCCACCTATGAAAGTTTGTAAGCCAACCATTTCATTATCCCCCAACTTGGGGCATTCAATTTAAATACTGCCCACTTAGAACAACCCAGTGCTCTGAGAAGACAATCATGTTTTTCGAAATAAAGAAATCTTCATTCCAGTTGGAACCTTGTGAAGTCTGCATCCATAAGCAAAGGCAAATCCAGACAGGCTTTCCATAAAGTCAGCAGCAATATGCACCAGTTCACAGGCTCAAAGATCTCTTCATCTGGTCAGGTTCTGGTCAACTCAATGTGCGCTGCCTCACTCAACTTCCACAGGGTGCCCATTGGTCGCCTTGCCTTTAGACCAATGTTCTCTCACCAATACTCAACAAACCTAGCCCCTTGTGATAGGTCATGAACCTTAAACCAGTCAACCCACTCTTACCTTCTCCTCTTTTTCCTATAAACCATGTCCACAGGTGTCAGTGGCCAAACTCAACTCATCTCTTTATTGCTGCATTTCTCCCACTTCTACTCAACAGGTAAATCCAGGCGGTCACCTAGCAAGCCTGCTCACAGGCTCCCTCTAACATTCAGTCCTAGAGAGGCGTTTTCTTCATGGTTCTAGATTTTTTCCAGCTTTTTACAAAGACTACTGGTTTCTGAGTGCTCCAAAGCACTGGGTGCGGCATGTATTTTCAAAGCTTTCTTTGCAGACGAGGCCTAAACCCATACAAATATCAAATTTTAATGGCTGAAAGCAAGTGGGGTTACAAACGTTCTGTTTTCCTACTTCCCATCTTTCCCCCAGAAAACAACTGAGTAAATAGGGAGGCTTTATCTGACCTCTGGCTAGACAAGAAAAAACTACCATTAGGGAGAGGTCAAACAAACATCTGCTCTCTATCTTATGATTTGTTTCTCCAGTACCCCAAAGTACTATAATGTAATAGTCTGGGTACTTTAGAGAAACAAATCCACAGAAACTCATGTACAAGACAGAGTTTCATATAAAGGTTAAATGCAGATCAAGAAAAACATCCCAACCCAGTGCTGCCCAAACCCACAAGTCTAACATTAACCCATATGTCCAACACCAATCTACAAAGTCCTCCTCCATCTCACAAAACACACTATGATGCCAACTGCAGGAGGAAAGTCGAATCAGTGAACATGTAAGCATCCCAGCGTTGGCAGGGGTCTCCACACGGGAGCTCTAGCACCCAGGACTGCATCGGGGTAGATCCATGCGACTTCTCCTCAGGAATGTCTTTCAAGAAGTGAACCTTGCCAGCTGAAGCAGGGAACTGGTTAAGGCAACTGCACCCTGGTCTGACCATCACAAAGCAAGAGACCCAAGAACTAGAAAGGCGAGGGGCGAGGCTCACCAAGCCATTTATCCCTCGGCCCTTCAATTAAACTCACATGTGTTTATAGGCCAGGTTGCCACAATAAACTAACTACCTCAGCACGATTATCAGTTTTATAAAGAAAAATATTTAATGACATCATTATTATAAGGGGGAAAATGTGTTTTTTTCACCAAAGGATAAGACTTTGAAGACTACAAGGAGGCCAGGGCCAGGGGCAGGGGCAGAGTGCAGAGAAACACAGAAAATCGTGGGGAAGGGCAGAAAACACACATTTGGTGCGGGGTGGGGGTGGGGGTTGGCAGGTGTTGAGACCATGCTGTTACTGATTGGATTAGATGAAATGGACTATTCAACTACACAAGATATGTCTTTCTTTGAAAACAAAAATAAACAAGTAAAGTTAAACGTAAAATTAGAGAGGGGCCAGAGAGAAGATTCACACCCTTAAAACTCCTCCAGATTCCTTGCCCCTCTGATTAAAACATTGATCATTGGTTGGAGTGACTATAAAATGGGGAAAAGTAAAACTGTAGTGGAATTGGATTCTTTCATGACATTCAAGTTCATTTCAAACAGCTGAACCACAAAAAAAACAAACCTGTAGGTGGGTGAAAATGTAAGACAGAAATAGAAAGGAAGATGATCCAGGCCCACCTGTACATTTCTACAACTTATTTACTCTGGGTTAATTCTGGAGCCATCTGTAGAACACATGTCTCAGGCTTAGCCCCACAGAGGGGCCAAGGAACCAGGGTCTTCATATACCATCTTCCATTAGACACTGTTTGAGAACTCTTGGCTGTGTTAATAGTATGTTAATCCTGATACACTATTGGTATGTCACTCAGTAGACAAAATTAGCTCGGGCACCTGGAAGACTCCCTTAGCCAAAGAAATCCATATGCCACCCATTGGAAGTTGCATCAGAATATGCTGAGTTGGGCGGGGAGAGGGACTACCCACCCTCCGTTTGCAATGTTACTGTTATTAGGAGAAATCAAGTCACCTCTGACCCACCACAAACAACCCAATGAATCGCTGTCTAGTCCTGCTCCACCCTTACAATCACTGGTGTGTTTGAGTTCGTTGTTGCAACCATTAAGTGAGCCCAATCTTCTTGCGTGTCTTGCTCTTATTTGTTGACTTTAATAAGCAAAACATCTTTATTCGCATAAAGAGTTCCAGTCTCAGAAACTCACATGGGCAGTTCTACAGCGCCCTGTAGGTGCACTATAAGTTGCCATTGACCCAATGGAGTGAATTTATTTTTGAATTTTTGAGTCCCTCCTAGTCACATGTCCAAGGTACACAAGACAGGTGAAGTCTTCCATCCTTCCTTGTAAAGAGAGTTCTGCGTATTCTTCTTCCACGACAGATGTGATCGCTCTTCTGGTAGTTCCGGGTACATTTTATATCCTTCACCAACATCATCATTCAAATGCATCAATTGTCATCAGCTCTTTTCTCCTTGTGGCTGCGGGGGAAAGGTCTTGTTCTGTCCCCCAAGTCCCTGGTGACGAATCTCACCCTCATTTCTGCTCGCTTCTCTGTATTGCTCCAAAGTAGGTAGGTTTCAATCACTGATGTAGGGGTTAAGTGTGCTTCACTATCACACTCCCGGGGTTCCTTTGCACATGTATAAGGGCTGGGAGCACAAAACTCTACTTTGGAAGATGCAAAACCCACTCCTTAGGGAGCAGAAAATAGCAGGGAGAAAATGTTTTTGAACATTTCACTGGACATAAAACCAAATTAAAAACAAATCAAACCAAGTTGATTCCAGCTCAAAGTGACCTTATCAGACAGCGTAGTATTGGTCCTTCGGGTTTTTGAGATGAAATATTTTCAGGAGTGGACAGTCTCATTCTTCTTCCATGAAGTAGCTGGTGGGTTTGAACGGCTGACCTTGAAAGTTGGTAGTTCAAAGTGTAGCCTGATACATTGCTAGGCTTCCTCTTCTACCTCATCATGCTCCTGTAGAGAGTTTCTGAGACGCTCACCCTTTCTATGAGTAGATATGTTCATATTGCGTTCATGGAATAGCTGGTGGGTTTTGATTTACTGACTTAGTCGTTAAAAACCCAATGCCTACCCCACAGCGCTATCAGGGCTGCTTTTATCGGTCATCATAACTACTCAGTGACTGTTTATCTCCCCTTCCGTGCTCCCCCATTGCAATATGCATTATCGTGGTTTCCTCAACTGGTGGTGTTCACCTCTTGGGAAGTGAGGCGCACAAGTCCTGGGATCAGTGTCCATCTGTGGCTAGTGCCCCTTCCTTATCTCTTTCCATTGAGCTCTCTTCCCTGCTTGAACAAGCATCATGATAGCACAGGTAAGGCAGATGCCGAGGAAGATGCTGGCATTATGACCGTGCTGATGGTTGTCCCTGGGTACCCTTGCTCTGTGTGCCTTATTCAAGCTGCAGGGCATCATCTCAGGAGACCTGGGAACAGACTAACTTCTATTAGAGAGTCTCCTGGATAAAGACTCCCACGCCCACTTCACTCAGCTCCTACCTCATTAGCATACAAGCCGCTCATGCAAACACCCCCAGGCCTTCCTGTGTCTTACCCCAGCGGTGTCTCTCTTACCAGGATGAACTCTATTGAGGGCAGCAATCTTTTCGGTGTCATGAGGGTAAATGAGATGGTAATGAAAGAGCAGATTATGACAACTTCCATCATTTATTTCACACTCCCCCGTCAGGATAGCTTTTACAAACAGCCAGTGCCCTTCATTGAAATGCAAATGAGTGACAAATTATGAAAAAATGCATTGTGAAAAGTAAAACAGGGTCCAAATAAAAGATCAGAAAGGGGCGGTTGGATAAAGATGAGAACATGAGCCTGAAATGTTAACGGCCCGCCAGGGAATGACTCCATCACCAGGCACCCGGGATGGGGCTGCAGGGGGCAGGGATGTCACTCGCCCAAAACCAAACCCACTGCCATTGAGTCCATTCTAGCAACCCTGCGGGACAGAGTCGAAGTGCCTCTGTGTCTTTCACAGACTCCAATTCTTTACAGCGATAGAACAGCTCCTCTTGTTCCTCAAGAGAGACTCGTGGTTTCTAACTGTTGACCTTGCAGTTAGCAGCCCAAGATGTAACCCACTGTGACACCTCCCCCCACTCCCCCATCTCCCCTCCATACACCTGAACCAAGCAAAGACACACACACAGGACTAGGCCTGCTACCAGGTTATATTCCACAGTCTGCAGAATTCACCAGTGACCTTTGCTCACTGCCCTGAAAGAGGTGGTGTGGGCAGATGGGATCCTGCTACCCCCTCACCCACCCCCAGCCCCCCACGCCCCCGCCGACACACACACACAGGAAAGGAAAGAGAATTAACATAAAAGGATAGTGTTGGATAGGATGGTTAGGACCTCTGGGTGGCAAGATCAGCGAGTCAAAAAGTATTTAGGTTGCAGCTCACAGATGCACACACGGACCGTGTTTTGACAAGTCTCTGTGCTCAGTTGATGATTGCAGGCAGGTTATCTCGGCTTAGTCTCGATGGGGTGCTTTCAAAAAAAAAGTCCAACCCTAACGGTGGCTTTGGAGGGGGTCTGCTGGGCAGGGGGTTCAGCTGAAAATGCTATGCCAGCTGCTTAGGGAATTTCAAAACGGTCGTCTTGATAGACTTCCTTGAAGAACGCAAGATGATCATACGAAGCTATCATGAAGGTTTAAGAAAATATCAAACTAGTGAGAAAAAGACCAAGAGAGGGATTTTTCCCCATGTGCCTACTCATTCTTTAAGGGGAGTAAGAGCTGCCATATGAGAGTTTCACTGAGAAATTGAACACTACACACCCCACAATCCCATTTGTTTCTTTTCAGAATCCTTTTTGTCCTCCAACCTCAAAGAATATTGAAAAGCAACATGATTGGAGTCCCTTTAGGATGGACTGCTAAGAGGACAAACGCATCCGTCTTAGAAATGCAGACAGAGTGCTTCTGAAAGACAAGGATAGTGAGACCCATCTTACACACTTGGGACCTACGGTCAGGGGAGACCAGTCCCTGGAGAAGGACATCGTGCTGGGTAAAGCAGAGGGGCAGTCATAAAGGGGAAGGCCCTTGACGAGATGGATCGACACTGTGACTGCAGCAATGCGCTCGGGCGTGGGAACAGCTGTGAGGATGGCGCAGAAACAGGCAAAGTCTGTTCTGTTGTTCATAGTATCACTATGGGATGGAACTGACTGGGTGGCACCGAGCAACAATAACAAGGATGCCAAAACTTCTGTTTCGATGTGCCGAAAACTGAAGAGTCCAAAATTATTTGGGAAAAGTTTAGAGAGATGTATAGAATTAGGACAAGAAACAATAGCTTTACTTGTTTATTTCCAGCTAATAAAAAACTTCTATGATTTTTTAACAATAACTTCCCTATTACCCCCTTTCTAAGTTAGAGACTGGTGATCCAAAACCACCAAGTAGCACTGCTGAAGCAATATCTGATGATGTGCTTTCTGGGGATCTGTCCCTGTAAAAACAATAATAAAAAACACTGTTCTGCCCTGTAACGCCCGAGGTACCGTGAGTAGGATTCGAATGGACACCAGTTGAGTGGGTGTGTTTTGTTTCTACAGAGGTGCTGGCAGAGAGACTGTGACCTTGACAGGACACTATCCCCATCTTTCAATGGCCCTTGTCATGACCCATGCTCCCTGGAGACTAGACAATCAGCAGGATGGTCAGCAGCACACGTGTAGATTTGCTTCGCCTGTGCCATTCATGCCTCTGAAGACATGCATTGTCTTTGTCTAAACCTGAGTTGGAAGAGCTCACAATACTTCAGAGACCAAATATCACAACAGTTGCTCCCTTACGCCCCTCACGTTCCTCCATATCCTGAGGAAGTCCATAAGGAGAGGGGGCTGGGTTCTAGCCTATAAAGGGGGATCTTGACTCTCCTATGATACTGCACAGCTGCCACCACCCACACTGGGTATGTGCTTTGCACAGAAAATGTATCAATTTCCTAGGGGTGCCATGACAAACAACTACAAATTCAGTGGCTCAGAACAGTGCACATCTGTCATCTTGGTGTCCTGCAGGCTGGACGTCCAAGATTGGTGTCACGGGTGAAGCTAAGGCGTTAAGTTAAGCTGATTTCTTCTGGAGACTGGAGAATGTGTTTCAGTGCTTTTTACACCTTCTAGTTTCCCTGGAAGTCCTTGTGGTGCAGCAGTGAAGCACTCAGCTGTTAACATGAAGGTGAGCAGTTCAAACCTACCCAGAGATTCCACAGGGAAGGACGTGGCGATCTGAGCCTCGAGATCCCATCAGGTGTGCTAGGATCAAACTCAACTTGACGCCGTCCAACAATAATTATGAAGCCCTCGGCACTCCGGTCCCTCCCTGGCATCTTTCTGAAGTCACCCTCCGTTGTCCCATTTCCTGTCTGAGTCACATCTTCCCAGTCATATGGCACCACAGCTACCTAGATGATATTTGCCCACATCAGCGAAGTTTCTTGGCCATGTAAGGTGACCTATTTGCAGGTTACAGGAACTCGGCTGTGGCCATCTGTTATGAATTGAATTGTGACCGCCCAGCCCCAACAATATGTGTCAACTTGGGTTGTATTATGTAATTATCCTTCATTTATGATCAGATGGGATTAGCTTATTCATTATACATCCTCACCTTCAAGATGTTTCTGAGACAGGATTGGAGCTAGTGGTATTAAGGAGGTAAGATAACAATCTAGAGGATTAGGTTGAATCTTGATCCAATGTCTTTTGATATGCAGAAGGGCTGAGATATAAATTAGCAAAGATCAAGAGGACCTATTGCTGCCAAGGATAAAGCAGAGCACTGGAGCCAGTGCATTTTCTCTGGAGTCAGGCTCCCTGACCCAGAAGAAGCTTGGTGCCCATGCTCTCCAAAGAATACCAGGCCCGCCGACAGGACAGGGTAGAACTGCCTCTTTGGGTTTCTGAGACTGTAACTATTTTCCCCTCAATATTCAATTTTATTTCTTTTTCAAAACCATTTTATTAGGAGCTGATGCAGATAACCTATCATTCCACAGTTCAATCTCATAAGTGGTATTATACAACTGTTACCACAATCAGTTTCAAAACATTGTTTTCTTCCCTGAACTCCTTGATATCAGTTCCCTTTATCCTTCCCCACCCCTACCCCCTGCCAAACACTGTGTCCCCCAGAAACCTTTATTCTCCCTGCTGTTCCTACAGGTTCATCAATCCCGGGTGATGGGAGTAGACAACCTTGTCTTTCTGTCCCACAACAACATAGGCAAGTACTTAAATGGTACTCATCGGTGGACTGAATTCTATGCTGTGTTTGCCCAAAACTACTGGGTGAGGCCAGACTAACAGGAGAAAAAGGACCATGATACAGACATCTGACCCTCACCACTTTCTCTCCCTTGAGAATGTGGATAAGAAACAGACTCTAAAATCCTTGATGATCTGAGTCATTTAACTTCCTAATTTTCAAGATGCAAAATTATGGGCAGTATATGTTTAAAAAATACAAAGCTGAATCAGAATGGTCCCTATCTTCAATAAGCTTGAGGTGAGGTGGGGAAGCTAGAGTTTCAATAAGTGCCTTTGTGCCCCATGGCAAGTGCTAACAACGGAAGAAGGGTGTTAATGTAAATGATGTTTTAAAAAAAGGAAGGGCGGAGCCTAAAAGACAGACTGATCACCTGTGCCTTCAGATGGGATAGAGACATAGGGAAGCCGAGAAGGATTCATAGGCCAAAAGTCAAATTCACTGTCATCAAGTCAACTCTGACTTCTAAAATCCCTACAACACAGAAACGCACAGGACACACCTGTGCACTTCTGAGACTCTTTCCAAGAACAGAAAGCCTCATCTCTCTACTGGTGGTTTGGACTCCTGCCCTTGTGATTAGCAGCCCAACTTGCAGGCTCCTAAATTTCAGAGACAACGGGATGTTTTGTCTTAGTACATAGGTAAGAAGTGCCCAGATAAAGAGTATTCCAGAAGGTGTGCTGTCTTCTCCAGGAATTTATGTGTAGACATTTCACAGGACAAACACTGAATCCTGTTACCACTCTGCACCTACCTACAAGAAACTGGGTTCCTGTTGTCAAATAAACTCCAAAGTCACTGCCATTGAGTTGATCCCAACTCCTAGTTATCCTATAGGACAGGGTATAACTGCTCCTGTGGGTTTCTAAGACTATAAAAATCTTTACTGACATTGAAAGCCTCATCATCATGCCAAGGAAAGACTGGTGGTGTTGACCTGGAGGTTAGCAACCCAGTGCTAACTCACTCTGCCAGGAGGGCTCCTCAGAACCAGCTCAGGGACAGTAGGCTTTTGCTGGTGTTGCTTTAAGTTGAAGGGCTGCCCTCTCATCTAACCCCCAGTCAGAACCCCACCTCTCCATTACTCGGCTTTCACTTACTCTGGCCTGATGTGAACAGGAGCCCGGGTTCTTGGATCCTTTGTTCAATGATGAAACAAGTGCACAGAAGCAGGCTCTGCGAAGTCATGGGAAGACTATATGAAACCAGCAAGCAGTCAAGTGCAATTTCCCAAATGACCTGCTTGCTACATGGTCAGTTTTATGTGTTGTATTGTTAAGTGCCATCAAAGCAGCTCTCTCATAGCAACTCTATGTACAACAGAATGAAGCACCACTTGGTCCTGCACCATCCCCGTGATTATTGTTATGTTTAAGCCCATTGTTTCAGGGCTTGGGTCAATCCATCTTGTCGAGGGCCTTACTTTTTTGCTGCTCCAGTGTTCCCACCTTTTCCAGATGCCTGGAGACTGGAGGCACTGGACCACACATCCGTCCCTGTGAACAGAAACCCCTCAGCAGAAATAAAACCTGAGGGCACTGGGCCAAGCACCTGGGTGCCAGTGCGGAGCTTTTAGACTTGCAATAATTCTCAAGCAAATGGCAGAAAACACATACCAGGAAGCCAACATGTCATTTAATTTTAACCAAGAATCCTGCTGCCTAATCAATGACATATGTAGTAGAGCAAGTCACAAAGTCCTGCTGTGAATTAGAGAGACCTCTTGTGGAAACAGGGCCACATCTGTCCTCCTTTGGCTGAATGACACAAGGCAAAGGTCCAGCCTCCATCACTTTTACCCTATTTGGACACCAGCTACCCATCCTTCTGCACTCTACTTCTGTGACTTGGTTTGAGAATCCATTGCAATGGCTTGGATTCTGACCCAGTAGGTCCACCGAAGAGGAAACCACTTACCTGAACTATGGTGTGGGTCAAGAATATGGAAAGTACCAGACTGTCAAAAGAACAAACAGATCTGTCTTGGAGGAAGTACAACCAGAATGCTCCTTAGAAGCAAAGATGGAAAGAATTTATCTTTCATTCTTGGACATGTGGTCAGGAGAGAGCAGTTCCTGAGAAGGACATCATGCTTGGTAAAGCAGAAGGGCATCCAATTCTACCTTACAAATCTGGCTAGACCAGAGGATGTACATGGTACAGATAGGAACTGGAAACACAGGGAATCCCGGACAGATGATTCCTTCAGGACAAGTGGTGAGAGCAGCGATACCAGGAGGGTGGAGGGAGGGTGTGGTGGAAAGGGGGAATCTATTATACTGATCTACATGTGACCTCCTCCCTGGGGGAAGGACAACAGAAAAATGGGTGAAAGGAGACATCAGACAGTGTAAGATATGAAAAAATAATATCAAGGGTTCATGAGGGAGGAGGGAGGGAGGGGGAAAATTAGGAGCTGATGCCAGGGGCTTGGGTGGAGAGTGGATGTTTTGAGAATGATGAGCACAACGAATGTACAAATGTGCTTGACACAATTGATGTGTGTATGGATTGTGATAAGAGCTGTATGAGGCCCTTATAAAATAATTTTTAAAAGAAAAAGCCTACAATAAATAAATAAAGTAAAATGTTCTGAATCCCACCCCTCAAACAGATAGATAGATAGATAGATAGATAGATAGATAGATAAGATGAAGTGACAATTAAAGGAAAAAAGTAGAAAGGTATGAAGAAGAGGAAGCCCCTCGACACGATGGATGGACACGGTGGCTGCCACAATGGGCTAAACACAAGAACAATTTTGAGGATGGCGCAGGATGAGGCGGTGTTGTGTTCTGTGGACAAAGGGTCCCTATGGGGCAGACCCCGCTTAACACCATCTGATAAGAACAGAATAACAGCTGCTCATTTCAAAAGCTTGGGTGATGAGGGTGCGAGCAGATGGCAGTCCAGTTGCATGAGCCCAGAGGCCAGTCTACGGGGCACCACCTCAAGGCCCCTGTTTCCTCCTTTGCTCACGTTGGAAGGTATTTTTATATCCCCCAACTCTCTGGGTCTTTAAAGGAGCAGACGAGATAATCAATGCAGCTCAGCTGTGCAGAGCGGAAGGGATCATGCGTATGGTTGGGTTATTATCACTTGGAAATTGAAGCTGGGCCGGGAACTCATCCCAAACTGTGAGTCCCTGGTCAAGAAAGTCCTTGTCTGGGTCTCAGGTGTTGCAGAGGGCATCAAAAACACAACCCTTCTCAAATGCTGACAGCGCCCCTTTCTCTTTCTCCTTCTCCCCTGCCCCCAAATAAAACATGATGCTCTACTGACAGGGGGCAAATGTGTAACCCCTCGATGCCTCTGTTTACACAGAGATGCCTCAACCCTGAGAATGCCTTCAGGGCCTGGCAGGCTCATTTCACACAGCCCAGAACCTACTCCACCCCCTGCAAGGCCCAAGAAAATCTAGCTCTTATTATTTTCCCCACAAGGTGAGAAATCATAAGATGAAGAATGAGACTGAGTAACAGATCTGGAAAATCATGCCGTCAACAGCCCCTGTGACTGTGAGGCTGCCAGTTGGGACTTGGGCAGAGTTTGGTGGATCTGGTGAGTAGGTTCTTCAAACTCCCTGGAAGCAATGAAGCTGGGTTCTCTACTTACCATAATTAAAACCACCAGAGCATCCTCATCACTTTCATTAGAACCATGGATTGCATATTAATGAGATGGCCAAGGGAGTTCAGGTGTCAGGACTGAGAGGGTGGAGGCATGAATGGTAGCAGTC
The DNA here is from genome assembly GCF_050624435.1 of Tenrec ecaudatus. Lineage (NCBI taxonomy): Eukaryota > Metazoa > Chordata > Mammalia > Afrosoricida > Tenrecidae > Tenrec > Tenrec ecaudatus. The sequence continues at coordinate 4,249,729 of NC_134534.1, read as the reverse complement.
ACCCAGGTTGGGTTGGAGAGAAACCAGCTCTTCCTCACACCCTCCCTGTGACTCAGTGCCCTGGAGGCTGATCCAACAAACATGCATTGCCATCCTCAGGCCCTTGCCCTTGACCATAGGTTGATTGACTGTGGGAGTGCCCGTGATAGGAAGACGCTGGCAGAGTCAGAGCATACACAGATCTGCGGGGACAATAAGAAAGTACGATGGCTTTGAGGACAGAATCCCTAGATCCTTTATCTTATGCATCCCACAAGTCTTCCAGCAGTGGCTACACTTTGCCAGACATCGTAGTATGTGCTGGGGAAGCATGTGAAAATTGGACCTTGACTAAGGAAGACTAAAGCAGAATAGAAGAACTTAAAGTATGGTGCTGTCTGAGAATACTGAAGGTGCCATGGAGCCCAAAAGAATGATCAGATCCATTTTGGAACCCAGAATTCTCCTTAAAGGCGAGGGCGGCAAGGCTTCATCTTCGGTCCTTTAGACATGTTGGCAGGAGAGACAAGTCAGTCCCTGGGGAAGGACATCATGCTTGTTAAAGTGAAGAGGCTGTGTTAGTCCAGGTTAACTAGAGAAATGAATTCAGAGACACATATATGTAAAAGAGAGACATTCATATCAAAGATGAACTATATATTAAGAAAACATCCTATCCCAGTCGAGATCAAGTCCACAAGTCCACCATTAGCCCATAAGTCCAGTACTAGTCCATATATTCCTCTCCAGACTCAAGTAGCCACTCACAGTAATGCTGAATGCAAGACATCTCAGGTCAGTGGGTGAACAGTCTTGGGGATCCAATGGCGGTGGAAACATCCCCAAGCCTTTGGCTGCCATCAGCGTGGCTCCAAGTTGCTCCTCAACAAGAAGGTGTAGCAGGAAGAGAGTGGGTCCCGCCTCCAGGGAGCTGTTTATCTCCATCGTACCTCCAAATGAGGTCATCAAGCCGGGACCTGATTGACAGTCCTTACTCCACCCCTCCACTCATAATACCCTCAAGTTGGCAGGAGATTATGTATCTACCACAGAGGTGCTGGAAAAAGGTAAGACCCTCAATAAGGTGCACTGACACAGAGGCTACCACAATGGGTTCAAGCATAAGAATACTTGTGAAGAGGGTGTTTCATTCTGCTGTACATCAGGTCCTTATAAATGGGACTGACATGATGACACCTAACAAGGACAACAACGACAATCCATGATCTGAAAGTTCAGAATGCAGGAGCACATTGTGGCACACGGGACAGTTGAAGCAGGCTATCATGACACAGGAGCATAACAGAGATCATATTTTTTAGCCTAGGGATTTGGGGACTGGTGTGCTGTGGAATGGGCTGGTGATTCAGAGGTAGAAATCTCCCCTTCAGTGATTTGACTCTTGCCAATATTCCTTGTGCACAGCGTGGTCCCTCTGTCTGCCCAGGGAGACGTGGCTACTGTTGACTGCATTTCAGTGGAGCTTCCAGACTAAAGGGGACTAGGAAGAAGGGCCTGGGAATTCACCTCTGAAAAGTAGCCATGAAAATCCATGTGGATGACCATAGTCCTATCCTCCTGGGAATGATGCAGGATGGGCAGTGCTTCATCCTGACATGCATGGGGTGACCATAGTTGGGATCCATTTGATGATAGCTAACAACAGTCAATCAGAAGAACTTCTCTAGAGAGTTGAGTCTTTAAAGGCTTGCACCATGTAGTAAGGCCAGACCTGCCATCAAACCAAAACTAAACCAAAAGCCAAGGGATGCGGGAAGCTACCATTAAGGAGGGGATCAACAAGACTGAGACCCTGATGTGACGTCCTGGCCCCCCAAATGGTGAGAACATACGTGTCTGTTGCTTGAAGCCATGTGAAGAAGATAACGGCTCCTCTCTTCCAGTGTTCCCCAAGGGTGGGCAGCATCTGACCTGAGTCTGTCTGTGCCGGAAAGGGTGATTGGGTTTTGACTGGGGTGAAAATGGTACCAGAGGTGTCCAGGAGAAAGGTTGAGGGTGGGCAAAGCCCCCTGCTGAGGAGGAGCACCCCCAGAGAAAAGCACAGCAGAGCAGCCACGCGCAATGGAGAGAGTCCAGCAAGGAGACTCAGCACGTGACAAGATTCACAAAGGAATCAATGTTACACCTGATCCCTTGACGTGGCCTGGGTTTTTCTTCCTTTGTTTGTTTTGTTTTTCAGTAATGCTAGAATCTTAATTGAGAAATGCCGAGAGAAATAGAAAGGATGTCCAATATTCTTTCCACTCAACAAAGTACTTCAACTATCCAGTGCACACGTACGCAAGCACTCACACACATGCATGCACTAATTAGAGGCAAGCATTTTATTCTAGCTTTGATGTTGCACTTTCCCTTCCACCTCCACCAAGCCTATGCCCTGTGGGGCAACAAAAATGGCATTCGGCTGCACACTTTCCATCTTCTCTCTAAGGATGGTTTGTTATCAGCACTTAACTTATAGGCATCTCGGTTAAGATGTTATTCTAATGAGATGCAAAAAGATTTTTAAAAACCTTTAAGTGAAGGTAAGCTGATTACCCACCAGTTTATTTTCTCTGCCTCGCTTTTCTGGTCTCCAGTGATTACAAATCCAGTGGGGAAAATGCCCTCAATCAATCAACGAATGTCTGTATCTCTGTCTTTCACACACACATACACACAGATTAGGTGCTGAGAAATGGGTAACATTCTGCCGTTTGGAGTAGCCTTGAGTGGGAACAGTGTGGCCCTACATACCTGTGATTGTAGAAAATAGGCTTTGAGACAGAAATGTCTCTCATGTCCTCATTGGCGCCTTTTTCTTGCTGCAAAAGTTGGCTGCATAGTCTAGTCTAACATTCAGGAAAGGTGTTTTGGTTTTACTCTTCATTTCATCTTCCTTTCTCAGAATCACCCTCTACATTCCTAACTGTCACGTTCATTTCTCACCTCGATATTTGAAAAATGTCAGGGAGTATCCAGTCTTGCGTTCACACATGAGGTTGTTTATGGCAAACAGCTCTGCTGGTTCTTGGAAACTGGCTATGATTCACTTGTCTGAAACTTCCCGGGAGTCTTGGAAATGCACTTAAGTTGTGTTCCATGCCTCTTAGAGACACGGGCGCATGTTGCTCTATCTTAATAACAATGGGTAATCCATCTTTGAGAACGTACAGAATCATATTTGTGCCAACAGTAGTGACACTCCATCTCACATACTTGAGCTCTATAATCGGGTGAGGTCAGTCCCTCGAGAAAGACACCCTGCTTGGTAAAGTAGAGGGTCACAGGAAACAAGAAAGATGCTCATTGAGATGGATCAACACAGATGCCCCAACAATGGGCTCCAACACCGCAATGATGGGCAGTAGGGCTCAGGGCCGAGAGAAGTCTTATTCTGTTGCATGTGTGGTCACTGTGAGTCAGACTGACTCAATGGCACCTAATGACAACAATGGCCAGTAAGAAGTGATGTCCTCTTATTCAATCCTATATTCCCTACATCTACCTCATACCTTGACTATTACACATTTATTCACCAAATATTCCCCAGATATTCAGAGTATTGCATTCAGATGAGAAAAATGGATGGCAAAGACATTACAAGTTGTTTAAGTGGTCAAGCTGGACCTTAGAACTTCCAGTTAGCAAGGTAGGCTGAGCTAGCTTGAGTAATTCTGGAGTGCAAAAGAACTTCATTGTTATTGGGTGTCATCCAGTAGGTTTCTACTCATAGGGACCCCATGGAAAACTAGAGCTGCCCTATAGGGCTTTTGAGGCTGCAATGTTTCTAGGAGCAAATCACCAGGCCTTTTTCTTATGGAACTGCTATGTAGGTTTGAACTGCCAACCCTTCAATTAGCAGCCAAGAGCTTAAACATGGTGCCACTAACATTCTTTGAACAGGGGTGAGTGAGGAGATTGTTGAAGCTTTAGGAAAGTGGTAGACCTGTAGGAAAAGGCAGAAGTTCCAAACCAGCATGTAGGATGGTAAAAACAGAAGGAGAACGAAGAGCTGGAAGAGGCTCCCATGGTCCAGTCATGCACAGACATTGACTGAACACCCACTGCATGCCAAGCAGCAATTAGGCACTGGGATCCAGTACAGAATAAGATGAAAAGGGCCACTGCCCTCAGTCAACGTATTGTCTAGGGGATTTTTGTCCAAAGGAATAGTAGACTCAACCACCACATTTTCTTTTAAGAGGTATCTAGCTATGAATTGGGTAGGTTTCTAGGTGGGGTAAAACAATGAACATGCTCTAGTCTACCCCAAGGCACCTCTGAAGAAAGACCTGGATCCGTTTCAGAAGTCACAGCCATTGAACTTCTCTTGGAGCACAGTCTGGCTCTGACTCATGTGGGCGGTATTCCCACAAGAAGGAGTAGATTGGAGGACAACTGTGTTGTGTTTGATTTTGAGGGTATGGATAGATTTATGTGCCCCAAATAAGTTAAATTACACAGAAAAGAAATCGGGTCTCTTATATAGTAGTTTGGGTTTCTTTCTTCTACAAATGAGACTCAAGGGAACTTAAACCATAGGAGAGGGTAGAATAGAGGTCAGTGGTATGATGGGAAATGGGGTTTCTATCCATTCTGAAGCTGACTCACCACGAAGTCCTGATACTACAGCATTTTTCTGAGTGGAAGCAGCTTCAACACAACCCACAGAATCGTGGTTCTTATTTTGACCTTGGAACCTATGGAGCGACCACCCCACATCGTGCCTGATGCTCACCAGGATTTCGTGTGCTTGTTTTCACCAGTGTTTGGTGATGGCCAGAGTCGGGCCTACCTCCTTGGTTCAAGGAGACATAGGGTTAAAGACTAAAGAGATGAATGATTAGGCAATGGGTAATATAGATATTCTTCTCCATGAATCTGAATTTTTTCTTAAAAATTAGAGCATCAAAGGAGGACAAGAGCTCTCAAAAACACCTTATGTCTGATAATATCACTCAAGAAATTTTTGATTTATTGTAATCTCTAAGACCTAATCTTACTGTTGGTATGATCAATGATATAAGGATAATGCCAGGTATTTTATGTCTCAGAAGTAAGTTCTATTTCTATCTCTGCTTCCAGTTTGTTTTGTTGTTGTTGCTTTTTTTTTTTTTGGGGGGGGGGAGAAGGAGTACCAACATATCCCATTTCATTGCACTTCACTTTAGTGAACTTCATAGATGTTGTGGTTTTTAAAAACTGAAAGGTTTTGGCAGCCCTGCATGGAGCTAGTCCATGGGCACCATTTTTCCAAAATCATGTTCTCACTTCATAACACTGTGTTACATTTTGATCGTTCTCATAACATTTCAAACATTTTCATCATGCTACTACATACTTATAGACTACATAGAGTCCAGTGTAAACCTAACTTTATATGCACTGAAAGGGAGAAAAAACACCCATGTAGTTATCTTTATTGCAATATGTGTGTTACCATGGTGACCGAGAGACAAACCTGCACCATCTCCAAACATCTGTTTGTTACGTACTGAGAAGTGTGGAAATGACGAATCGCATGGTCATTCTCTGTGGAACTTCATGAGGAGTCACCGTACTGGTTTCTACAACAGCTGTACCACTTTGAAGTCCTCAGACCTGCTACAACATGTGTAAGTGTGAAATGCATGTTCAGAATAATAAGTTAGTCACCAGACAAGCGTTGCATGGTTCCAAATGGTGTGGAATAGGCAAATAAAGCCAACTTGCGTTAGCCTGGCTGACTAGAGAAACAAATCCAGTAACATTTATCTAAGTGTAAGAATGAGCTTTATATCAAGAATTAATTATATATCAAGAAAATATCCCAGCCCAACTCAAGTCCACAAGTCTGATACTTGTCCATCAGTCCCTCCTCAGATTCATGCAGCCACACACAATGAGGCAGAATGCAGGAAGATCACAGGTTGGTTGGGTGCAAAGTCATGTGGATCTAATGGTGGTGGAAGAATCACAGTGCTTTGGTAAGTCTCAGAGTGTACGACAGCAGGAAGGTAAAGGCAAAGGCAGGAAGGTAAAGGAAGGTAAAGTCAGAGGGAGTGTGACCTGTCTGACAGGTTGAATACCCGCCCTACACTTTTATATATCTTGAAGTTGACATGGAATTATGTAATTATCACACAAGCCAAGATAGCCTAGTATCAGGAGGAAGTCAGAAGAGAGGATGCATTGCTTTGGGGATGCCAAGCTCCTCTTAAGAGTGATGTGAAAATGTGTACGTGGATCATAGAAATGGTATCACGTGGTGCTGAGCCCGACACCACGATGAACCCAATGTCTTCTGCAGAAATCAGTATGATGACTCTTCACAAAATGTAAGATGATCACCCTACAATAAAGCAACTCTACTTCTAGGTACATGCAGCCAATTCTTGTATATTATTAAGGTTTAGTTCCAAACCACCATTATAAAAATGAATAACAAAATAAAATTTTTAAATAATATGTGAGAAGTATTGAAATTACAAATATAATGTGACATATTTTTACACAATAATATCTTGAAAATGACAGAAACTCAAAAGGACTGAAAGATCACATGAACTGCAGCTTCCAGAACTCTGAGATCAGAAAAGTAGATGGTGCCCACTATCACTGTCGACTGCTCAGAAAGGGATTATGTGAGGAGGTCCTCGATAGAGGGGAGAAAATTGTGGAACAGAATTCAAAATTGTAAAAACACCAGGATTACTGTTCTTATAAAAATTGGGGGAGCCCCAGATAATTTTTCCTGTTGTCACCTTTTAAGCCTAGAACTAAACTCATTCCCTTGGCTCCACTCTCAGCTAAGTGTTAGGCTTGTAAGGTGAACAATAAAACCAGGAACCTCTGCACCTATCAAAAACAATCAACTCTATGGCGTCCAAAAGGCCAGTACTTGCCCAGGGATAAAGTTCAGTAAGGCAGGAAGGGATAGGGAAAAATGGTGAATAGAACCCGTAAATCCAGGGAGGTGGGAAGAGTCCAAGGATGGCAGTCAATGTCACAAAACAAAACGTGTATGAAAAGTTGAGTGGAAAATCAATGTGCTCTGAAGCTTTCATCCAAAGTACACACATAAAAACAACAACAACAAAAATGTTTTCAGGAAAATGGAATTAAAGATAATGAAATTTTCCACAAACTTTAAAAAATTCATATATATATTCATTCTTACTTTGAAGGAGCATTCTGACTGTACTTCTTCTAAGACATATATATTATTTTTTCTACAACATACATTCTACTTATTGCTTTATAATCTTACTTTAACATTTAACATATTCTCAGCATTTCATGATATTATCATATAGATTTCAACACAGCACCATCATGTCCATTCTGGTGCATAGAGACCTTGCAAATCTTTATGAAAGCAGAATTCCTCATCTTTCTCCATAGCAAAAACTGGTGGCTATCAGTCCAACACAATTCGCTGGCCCACCAGGGTTTCTTCATGTATGCGTATTGTTACCCAAGGCAATTAAACAAAAGACATAAACTCTGATCTCTCCACATTTCATTTAAGATGAGAAGATTGTGTGATCGCGTGTTCACCATGTCTTCCCACCCACCTCCAATAAGGGCACATTCTCTAAAGAAGATGGGGGAGGGACTCCAGAGGTGAGAATTCAATTTTCAAAATCAGTCTGCAGCCCAAGGCCACATCTGGATGATGCTCACCTCTCATTTGCTGCCGGTCCTAACTTCTAGACCCCCTTTGTTTCCGTGAGTTCATGATGCAATGCAGGAGCGTGGGTATCCTTTCTGAAGCAAACAGGAAACTGAGCCTGGCTACCGGGATTCTCACTCGCACATGTAACCAGGTAGAGGGTGTAGGCATCCCTGATACCTCAGCGATGGCAAGAGGTAAAGAAACAGCCTCCCCCCAAAAATAGAACCTGCTCCCATGGGGGGTAGTCAGTCTGAGGAATTCAAGGCTCCATCACATTTCTTCATATTTACCTTCATTTCCATCCTTGACCCACCAGCCGTTCCTCTCACCATGTTGGACCACCGACCCCTTTAAAAACAAAATATGACAAAATAATAATTTATAAATTATCAAGGGCTCATGAGGGAGGGGGGAGCAGGGACGGAGGGGGAAAAAGAGGACCTGATGCAAAGGGCTTAAGTGGAGAGCAAATGCTTTGAAAATGATTAGGGCAAAGAATGTACAGATGTGCTTTATAAAATTGATGTATGTATATGTATGGATTGTGATAAGAGTTGTATGAGCCCCTAATAAAATGTTAAAAAAATGACCCACTGATTCCTGGAAAAATACACAGGTATTTCAACTCTAAATCTATCAGGTTCACAGGCTCTGAGAAACCCGTCTATGTTCAAGGTGTTTACAGCCCTGTGATGCTGAAGGTCTAGAGACCAGGGCCACCTTCATTGACACCTGGAGCAGTAAGGAGGCACTGCTTTCTGAAGGCACCTGTGTCTTTGCACACCGCTCTTAAACACAGAGGAAGGCAGCTGGGCGCCCGCATGCCACCGACGACAGCATCCTTGTTTGGAATGAATACATGCAAGGCTGGCACAGGAATGTGCTGACGGATGTCACCATCACACCCCTTCCCCCTGAAAAGGTTCTTTTCTAAATGCCTCTGTAACAACCTGTCACTCCCGAGAATTCACTGCATGTGTCATTGGCTCGTTCAGTCACTACGGTCTTCCAAAAGACCACTGTCACTTATCCTTAGTACCATGCTGCATTTGAAGTGCAGAATTAGAACAGAGAGGCCCTGAGTGTTACAAACAGGTAGTATAGTCAGCTTCTAACCAACAGGTTGGCAGTTCAGTGCCCACCACAAACACCTGGGAATAAAGTCTGAGCGATGTACTACTGAAAGGCCACCACTATCGAAAGCATGCCAGAGCACAGGCTCACTCATGAGGAGCCAGCTGCGACTGGCTGGATATTCTTTTTTGGCTTAAAGTGATAACGACAATGATTCATCAGACAGCTGCTCTGTGCCAGGAACGCTGTCAGGCCTCGCATGTCCACCCACGTCTACTCATCACATCAAATAATGAGATAAATATTGCATTCCTAATTTTAATGTTCAGAGAGTTTACATAATTTGCCCAAATTGCCCACCAACTAAAGGCCACAGCCAGGACACAAACTTAATTTTGGCTTATTCCAAAGACATGATCCCCATGCAATGGTACAACTTGGATACAAACTTGGAAACTGGGACCATTTTGTCTCTCCTCTGAGCTTTGGTTGTGTTCTCTGTCTTACTCTTTCCAGTCTAGTCCTGCAAGCCTACCTGAAGTAGGACCACTAAGGAGTGGCTTCCCGAACTTCCCTCCCAGAGAACACACATATGAACATTGCCTAGACAGCTCGTGGTTGGTATATTTACATCCAGAAGAGATTTGGGGTCAATATTAGATGCTGTCTAGTTGGCTCCAACACATAGTAACCTTCTGGGCAATAGAATGAAACACCATCTAGTCCTGCATCGTTCTCACCATTGCTGTGTTTGAACCTAATGGTGCAGTCTCTGTGTCAATCCATCTGATTGTGGGGCTTCCTGATTTCCACTGACCCTTCACTTTGCCAAGTATGATGTCCTGCTGCAGCCATATGATGACATGTCAACATATGTGAGGTGAAGTCTCTTTGAAGGAGCATTTTGACCATACTCCTTCCATGACATACACATACATATACACACGCATATGGTGTGTGTATGTATATATACACACACACATGCATATGTATTTGTGTATATATACATATACATACATATATATCACAACACTGGGAGGGGTCACACTCTACTTACTGCTTCAAAATCTTACTTTAACACTTAACATATTCTCAGCACTTCATATTATAATTTATTCTATTGTATCATTTTAATTGTTGCATAATAGGCTATCTTAGACGAAAACAAAACCCAAAGAGTTCTCATCAAGCTGATTCTAATTCATGATGACCCAGGTGTGAGCAAGTACAACTGTGATCCATAGGGTTTATGCCGGCTGATTTTTGGAAGAAGGTCATTAGACCTTACTCCAATGTGCCTTGACGTGGATTGGAACAACCAATCTTTCCGTCAGTGGCTGCACTCTTAATCTGGTGCCACATGCAAAGATTCCTATAGATTGTCTTACTTTGTGCTATAATTCAGTAATAAATAGCTAATATGTGATCACATTTCCCAACCACTGTTATGAAAGTCACTGGGATTGTCTCCATGAGCACGTGCAGGTATTGCCAGTGTGTGCATCCTCATCCGGCGCAGACTCTGAGCAGAGAGGTTGCCAGGGTCCAAGAGCTCACACAGTTGAATCTGGGCTCTCTTTGCAGAAAATGGTCCTTGGCAGTAAGTCCAGTGGAGCCCATCAGCCACATACCTAGGCGATGGTGGCCCAGGCCTGCCACGGTGGGGCTTGGAAACATATACGCTGCTTTTGTCAAATTGACAGAATATTTCTTGGCTTTGGCAGGAGCATGCGCTTATATTTCTTTAAAGCACTTGCTCCGGTGCAGGCGGAGCTGGTGAGATTGGCGTTTGCCTCTGTGGCTAGCCTATGAGTTCCTCGAGGGTACAACTCAGGTAAAAGATTCATGTTGTGATCTCCACTCCCAGCACACTGGCTGTGCTCGGGAAGGCGCTCAGCAACATTTGCTGAGTCAAACTGTCCTTGGCTGGTAGTGGGAGGGTGGAATCAGCAAACTCCAGAAATCTCTGCCCATTTTCATTAAGGCGGGATCTGTGTGTTTGCGAGGATGCGAGGTGGGGGTTCAATTATTTGCATTGTTGTGCACTCCAGAGTCTGAGCCAAACTCTTTCTAGAGAGCCACGGTGTGCCTGAACTGTCACCTGCTGTCAACCCATTGAACATCTGCAGCCTAGACTAGGCAGGATCCTAGAAGATGCACAAATCTCCTCTTCTGAGACGGGACCAGACGTGAAGGAACGGCAGCTACAAAGCCAAGGATGTGCGCCTTCCCCTTGAGAAGGACCCCCTCCAGGTGCATGCTTATTTCCATGGCCAGCCCCTCTGTGGTCCTTTCCACTCGCACCTTTCAGTCCCGCTGCATCTCCAAAAGACAACGGGGCTCCAGGGGCGTTAGTGCACGCCTTGTTTCACTCCCCTCGGTGGTTTTAATTTGCTCAAAATCTTTTGGAAGCTGGAAGCTTTGCTCCCTGGTCCCAGCCCTTGCCAGAATGAATAATCCATCTGCTCATCCCTGGAGTGTAAAACTAGCTGCCACTCAGAATATGAATGGCAGTGATTCGTTGTGCTGTGCATGGGGTCTTTTTGAGGCAGAACTGACTTGATGGTACCTAATGGCAACGCTCATTGTGCTAAATGCCTTCACCCAAGAGAGCCAAACCCATTGCTGTGCACTCACCCTGATGCAGAGCCACCCTGTGGATGGAGTAGAACTGCCTTGTGGGGGATGCACGCTTGTCAGTCTTGTAGAAGCAGAATTCTGGGTCTTTTGTCCTTGGAGCAGCTGGTGGGTCTCGTCCTCAGCCCTTCAGATTAGCAGCCAGGTGTGACCATTGCACACTGGGGATCCTAAGCAAAGGACCTTACATAGGGTAAATTATTTAATCCATTCAAGAGTGCTATCAAAGAGGTCTATGTTTGTCTGGGGTGATTGGAGAATCAAATCCATAGACGCTTCTATATGTGTGAGACAGAGCTTTAGATCAAAGAGCAATTGCATATTGAGAAAACATCTCAGTCCAGTCCAGATCAAGTTCATAAGGCCAACATTAGCCCTCATGTGCCATAACTTGTCCACAAATTCCTCCTTAGACTCATGCAGCACCTGCAATGATGCCGATTGCAGGAAAATCCCAAGCCAGTGGTGGGTCGAGTGGTGGTGGAAGCATCTCAGCCTTGCTGAAGGTGTCTGCGTGGCTCCTCCAGCTCCAGGCCTCTGGCTTTTATCCGCATGACTCCATGTGGCTTGTCAAGAAGAATGTGATGCAGAGCAAAAGTGTATGTTCTGCTTCCAGGGAAGAAGAGAGGGAAATTTCCAGAATCCTTATGAGAAGGCCATGCCCACAAGAAGGCATCAATCAGTCTGTGACGTGATTGAGAGGTTAGACTCCACCCCTATAATGTATTTAACAAATTGACATGAAATTTTGTCATGACCACCAGGGCCTATTATTATCTTGATTCCACATTGATAAACCTGGTACCCAAACCGGTAGTATCAGTAAGGTCGGTGCAACACAAAGGCGCTAAAGAAGTCTACCCAATTCCAAAGCCCGTATCCTTAATCATTGTACTGAGGGGGCACAGGGGACTGTGCTCAACTACTAACCCAAACTTTAGGATTTCCACCCAACTAGAGCTCTGGTTCCATCAAGAGGATAGCCTTCAGACCCCTTATGGAGGGATTCTGGAACACACGGAGTCATCCCTGAGTAGAAATGCAGCAGGTAGTGTGTGTTTCTTGGCCTGTTTGTTTGTGTGCTTTGTTTTGTTTTCCAATGTCATGTTGAAACCCTGTCAATCAAGAAATAGAATGATTCTCTTGAATTTGGCATGGATTTGTGATTTGCTTGCATTGACACGGTGTGATTCCCAAGCCTCGGCGGCCTGACAACCTGCATGTTTGCTCCTTTGTGGCCCTGAGACTGCCACGCGGATAAATCTGAGTTTATCTGCTGAAGAGACGTCTGCAGAACAGAGGTGCCCACCCAGCAGCAAGTATCAACCATGAGGCATGGATGTGAGGCCACCAGGGACTGCTCTGTCCCCACGGAACCACCAGCTCACTACCAACAATCAGGTTACCTGGGCTTCATAAGACAGCAATCTACTCAGCTGCTCCTGGGCTAAGTTTCTATTTCATTCATTCATTCATTCATTCATTCATTTCTTTAGCAAATGAAATGGTGGCTATTCTAAAACAGGAGCCCTGGATGCCCTCTCTGGTTACGTGTTGGAATGCCAATTGCAAGTTCAACCCCATCAACTGCTCTGGGGAGACAGATGAGGCTCTCTGCTCTCATAAATATTATCAAATCCTCAGACACCCACATCAGGTCACTTTGATTCAGAATTGACTCGACGTCAGTGGGGTTACTTGGAAGCAAGTGTTGAGGTGGTTTGTCATAATGAATTAAACAGCTAAGACAATTAAACACATTTTCTTGTGCAAATGGAATCACTCCTGAAACACCTAGGAAGCCTATTTATAGAACTGAATAGTTCCTTTTATAAATCTCTTATCAATCCACAGCATTTTTTGTATCATTTCAGATACAGAAGTAGTATGAAAGCAATATGTCCCTGCATACCCAAACATCTAAGTGCCTTAGTTCTGCTATTGCATTATTTTAATTTCATTCAGCTAATGAATCCAATTAAGTTTTCAGCGATTCAGAGTACATTAGAAGCATGTCTGCCCATGGATTGAAAGGTGGCATGTAAAGAAGTATTGACATGCTGTGTAACGCACACACAGAGAGAAAGGGAACCAGTAGAACTAGTCAGTTCCAGAGTTCAATTCAATATAATAAGGACATTCACAACAGTCCAAAATTATCCTTAAATATTAGCTCAGAAGTGAGTCCTCTATCGAGAGGATTAAACTCATTGCAGTTGAATCCAATGCTAACTCCCAGTTATGCAGGACAGAGAAGATCTACCCTATAGGACTTGCAAGTTGTCAATCTTCTGAAGCAGATCACCGCGTCCTTTGTCCTAGAAGCATCTATCTACTGAGGGGCTCAAGCAGAGGCTGCTTGCCTGCCTTCTGGGATGTATACCACCCCAGATAAGGTTTGGCCACAGAGAAGAAAAAACATCAAGGATCAAGCAAGAAAACTGCGTGTTTCTTTCTCATCTTAAAAAAAAATGGCGTGAAGGTTGGCAGTCCAAAACAAGTTGGACTTGTGGATAGTTTTGTAGTTCATCCAGGGCTGGGGTGCTACCCAATCCTGCCTTCCAACAGGTCCGCTACAGGACAAGCTACTATGTTCTCATTCCAGGCAGGCAGCAGGAGAAAGGGAATAAGCATCTTTCTTGTGCTTCCCTATCAATAGGTAGAACTTGACCATATGACCTGGCTTGGCTAAATGGGAGACTGGAAAATGTAGTCTCTTAGCTTAGTGACCATGGGGTCAGATATATTGTGGTCAAATGTACATTAGAACTGGGTCCCTGTGTTAGTCTAGGTAGACTAGAGAAACAAATCCAGGGAGACTCATGTATATAAGAAAGAGCTTTATATAAAGAGTAATTGTATATTAAGAAAACATCCTAGCCCAGTCCAGATCAAGTCCATGAGTCTGATATTAGCCCATATGTCCAATATAAGTCTGTAAATTCCTCTTCAGTCTCAAGCAACACATGCAGTGACACCAAATGCAGGAAGATCACAGGCCAGTAGGTGGAAAGTATTGTGGATCCAGTGTCAGGGGAAGCATCTCAGCACTGGCAGGGGTCTACACAGGGCTCCTCCAGCTCCAAGGCTCTGACTGCCGTCAGGATAGCTCCATGTGGTATGTCAACAGGAATGTCTGGCAGGAAGTGAGTGTATGTGGCCTCCAGTGAGCTATTTATCTATGCTGTGCCTCCAAATGAGGTCATCAAGCTGTGACCTGATTGACAGGCTAAACTCCACCCCTTCACTCTTAATAGTCTCAAGTTGACACCAGGTTATGTAACTACCACAGTCCCCAAGAAGTAGATCATAAACCTGGACTAGGAAGGGAGGGTTCAAGAAGATGTTTAGTCAGAAAGCTTCTGTACAAATCATTGAACACACCTTCCTCATTAAAGTGATCATAGGTCCCCCATCTTCTGCAACAATACACGTTGGATAAGAGGTTTATGAATAAAAGGATGGGTTGTGAATAAAACAGAGGTGTGTGCGACAGATTCCCATCATAAAAAATAGCAATCATACTGCGGATAATATTTTTGTGGGTTCTTATTTTCTGTGGTCAACAAACTAAAGACATTTAACTATTTTTGTGTAATGGTTTCTTCATTCTTTACATTGATAACTATTTTAAAATAAGAAATTAATATGAGTAAATTTCAGCTGGGTTGTAAACTCATCACTGGCCACTTGCATTTGAACAAGGGCTTCTACCCTCCCCTGCCCGGCCCGCGCGCTCTCACAAGTCTGAGCAAGAAAATAGAAAAGTCAAGCATTGGCTCAATTTTAACTCACAGGCACTCTCCAGGAGAGAGCAGCAGTGCTCCAGGGGCTTGCCAAGACTCTACAGTATTATCGGAGTAGAAATCCTCATCCTTCTCCCTCAGAGAGACCATGGTTTTAAACTGCTAACCTTGCAGTTAACAGCCCAACTCATAACCCACCATGCCACCAGGGTTCCGTGAGGAAGACAAATAAAGGGAAATAGTGTAAGGGAAATAATACCTGAACTGGACCAGGTGTACCTAGAACCCAATCCTAAATTTCCCAGTAACCATCATGAGCAGATCAGGAGGGGTATTAAGAGTTTTACATTAAGGAGAAGGCACTCCTTGTTGTTACTTATGAGAGAGGAAAGACTTACTTCGTGAGTGATTTTGTTTTCCCTGCTTGGTAATACACTCTAACTCCAAAGATGCGTTGGCAGCCATGTGCATGGCTTTATCCAAAGTAAACAAAAACCAAAAACCTAAAGCTCAGGTTGACACCAAGAAGGCTTGGCACTGGTTTTCAAGCACAGGGAGGTTTTGTTTTGCTTATCTTTGGATGCATACCAAACCAGGTCAAAAGATAGTGCCTTCAATGGACAGGATATTAGCATCTCACACCATTCACATTCAAAGGTAGATTGGGCCCAACTTCTGTGCTCTTGGCTATTGTAGCTTGAGATCCGTTATTCAATTGTCACCAAGCACTTGCATCTAATTCATTAGAAAGCTCAGATCTGGGCTAGACTTCCAAGATGACTTCCCACACACCTGATACCTTCGTTCTCCTCAGCACTCCATTCTCATCCTCCAGGGTCTCATCCCAAACTTTGAGCTTCTCCCAGGGTGGTGGTCTCCAGGACACGTATACACTGCCTGGCTTCCTAAAGCCCAGACTACTCAAGAGCTATACAGTCATGGTGGCACAACGGTTATGTCCTTGTCTGCTAGCTAAAAGTTCAGAAGTTTGAACCTACCAGTATGTGGCTGTGCAAAAGAAATAGCCAGTGATAGGCTTCCATTAAGCGATAGCCTGGGAAACCCTATGGGCTGTTCTCTTCTACCACAGGGAATTCCTATGAATGGAAATTGCCTGGAGGCCATCGACAGGAGTGCACATGAGAACATAAGCAGCAGAAACCCAGCCTCCGCACTCCTGTGGCATCGCTACCATCACACGCACCATGCTGCATGAGCCCCCCAGCTTGCCTCCACTCAAACGGACCAATCAAAAGGAAAGCAGAAAATGTTTGAAACGTAGAATAAATTCAAAGTGGCTTGAAAGCTTCCTGGAGTGCTTCCAGGGTGTCTTCCGCTTTCTGAAAGCATTAGCCAAAATCAAGGCTCCAGGCATTGATGGAACACCCATTGAAATGTTTCAGATAGCTGACGACCCACTGGAAACACTCAATTGTCTATACTAAGAAAATTTCGAGATAGCTACTTGGCCAACCAACTGAAGGAGAACCCCTTCCAAAGAAAAGTGGCCCAACAGAATGCTCAAACTATAGAGAGATATCATTGATATCACACACAAGTAAAATTTTGCTTCAGGGCATCGAAACACAGTTGCAGCAGTCCATTGACAGGGAGCTGCCAGAAGTTCAGGCAAGATGTGTAAAAGGTCGTAGAACAAGGGCTGTTCTTGCTGACGTCAGCTGGATCTCAGCTCAAAGCAGAGAATACCAGAAAGATGTTTACTTGTGTTTAATGGACTACGAAAGGCATTTGACAGTGAAGACCATAAAAAATTGTAGATAACTTGAGAAAAATGTGTACTCCAAAACACTTCATTGTGCTCATTAGGTACTTGCACATGGATCAAGAGGCAGCTATGTGAACCCAACAAGGGGACACGGCATGGTTTAAAATCAGGAAAGGTGTGAGTCAGGGTTGTATCCTATCACCATACTTGTGTAATCTATATGCTGAACAATCATCAGAGAAGCTGGATTATAGGAAGAATAGTGTGGTGTCAGATTTGGAGGAAGGCTTATTAACAACTGTGGCATGCAAAGGACACAACCTTGCCTCCTGAAAGTCATGAGGACCAGAAGCACTTGATGAAGATCAAGGATTATATCAATCAGTGTGAATTTCAGCTCAATGTGAGGAAGACCAAAATCCTCACGACTGGACCAATAGATCACATCATGATAAATGGAGAAAAGGTTGAAGTTGTCAAGGACTTTGCCATTTTGGATCAATGCTCATGGAAGTAGCAGTGAAGAGATTAAAAAAAAAGACATTGCATTAGGTAAATCTGCTACACAGGACTCTTTAGAGTACTGAAAAGCAAGAATGCCACTTTGAGGACTAAGATGAGCCTGACCCAGGGCACGGATTTCTCCATTTTGTTATATGCATGTGAAAGTTGGACATCGATTAAGAAAGAGCATAGAAAAAGAGATGGATTTGAATTGTGGTACTGGAGAAGAATATTTAAAATATCATGGACTGATATAAAATGACAAACCAATCTGTAATGGAATAAATAAGACCACAGTGATCCTCAGAGGCAATGAAGGCAAGACTTTGTCTTACATACTTTGGGCATGGTATCAGGAGAGACCAGTCCCTGGAGGACATCATGTTTGGTAAAGAGGATGGGCGACAAAAAAGAGGAAGGCCCTGGGCAAGATGGGTTGGCACAGTGACTGCATCACTGGGCTCAGGCATATGAACCATTGTGAGGATGGCTCAGGACCATGCACTGTTTCCTTCTGTTGCACATGGAGTTGCTATTGGTCGGAGCCAACTTGATGGCACCTAACAGTAACTATCATGCATCACACTGGGACTGGGTGCTTAGAATTTATACTCCAGTATTAGTACCTCTTCTGGCTTTGGATTTTATTTTGTACAATCTTTGGATCACATGGGCTGATGTGCTTCTTCCTTGTGGACTAAGTTGATTACACACTTAGTTGGGTGCCTGTTTGGAGACAAGCTTTTAAAACACCAGATGCGATTTTGACTAATTGCTGGACACCATCTGGTTTCTTTACTACACTTTGCTACCGCACCCATATCCTCAGTGAAGTTCTTCTTTTAAACATTAACAAATGTGTTCTTTGGCATCCTGGGCCACAACTGGATCAACCTTCCGCATCGCTGTTCTCCTTTAGATCTGAAAGAAGGAAGCTAAACTTCGTTACAGAGTTTGTGCCAACTCAGCAGAATCCATGCCAATGGTTTGCAGGTTGAATAAGTCTGATTTGAGAGGATCAGTACATTTGAAACTAAGACTTCATTAAGCAACGTCTACTTCATCTCAGTTATAAAGTCTCCATATGATTGCAGGACTTCATCTTTACTTAATACTAACAGTTCTCTTTTCTAACTTCCTGCTTGCCGAACGGTTTAATCAGAGTTTGCTGCATAGACATACTGAACAGCTACCTTTTAACAAACAATGCCCAGCTTGAGCTAAAGTCTAATAATCATAAATCTGATCTTCATTTCTTTGGTGCTACAAACAGTTAAGTTATGGCAAGAAAGTGAATTGCCTTTTCAGAACAGCAGTGCGGAGTTCAGAGCTTGACTTTACAATGGAGTTTGGTTTCAATCTGGGGAAGCTTTTTTTTTTTTCCTCATACAAAGCAGTGAGCATAATAAATATAAAAAACATTTAAGTTGTCAAGCATTTTGTCTTGCTTGGATCCCCAATCATGCTCATGGAAGCAGGAGTTAAGAGATCAAAGGATTCGTTGCCATCACCAAATCTGCTACACCAGAACTTTTTTGGAGTGTTCAAGGGCAGGGAGTTTACTATGAAGACTAAGGAGTGCCTGACTCAAGCTGAGATATTTTTAATCACCTATATGCATGTGAAAGTTAGATATTGAATAAGGAAGACCAAAGAAGAATTGATGCATTTGAATTGTGGTTCTGGTGAAGAATATTCAAAGAACCATGGATTGCCAAAAGAATAATCAAACCTATCTTGGTAAAAGTGCATCTAGAGTGCCCCCTAGAGGAAAGGATGGGGAGATGTTGTTTTACATGCTTTGGAGAGAACAGTGCTAGGAAAAGGGCACCATGTTTGATAAAGTGGATGGGGCAGCAAACTAGGAAGGCCCTCAGGGAGGCCGACCCACACAGTGACTTCCATGCCAGGCTCATGCAAAGGAACAATTGTGAGGATGGTGCAGGATGGGGCAGTGCTTCGTTCTGTTGTGCATAAGGCTGCTGTGGGTCAGAACTGACTCCGTGGTACCTAACAACACCGTGGGCTTGGGGGCTCAGGTACAGGTGTATACACAATCCTCATATGTATAATGGAGTCATAACTGCTAGCCCACAGACATAAAAATGATTTATATGTTTTACACCTGAAATTCACCCCCCAAAAAACCCACTGCCATTAAGTTGATTCTATCTCATAAACCATAGGCATGATTTCCAAGGCTGAAGAACATGACGATTTGAACTTCAAAACTTGAGATTAACAGTTTGAAGCTTCCCCAACAGCTCCACCGGGTCTTCATAACATCGCAAAAAAAAACAAAACTCAATGCCATTGAGTGGCTAGCAACCTGCAGAACAGTGGCTGAACGGCAAGCGACATTAGGATTCCAGGCCATCCTGTGTGCCTGCCTCGTCTTCTCAGCGAAGGATTCTCATTTAGAAATTCCTGATTGACTTTCCATCTGGGCTACTTTAGATTTGCTGCCACCCATCTTTCACACCGTGGGTAGATGTGTCGGCATTAATAGCAGTGCCCTTTGGCATGTCAAATGGGAAACATTAATGACAATGGATTTTAATTACAGACGTCAAGGTTACAGTTGTTACTGCTCTGGGCGATTTCCATTCCTAAGTTCATTAAACTATTAAAGGTAGAAAGGTCAATAGTGATTTATTCCAGTGACAGCAAACTCAATAACAATTCTTTACAAATAAGCCTTTGGTGCCTCACCTATGGGGAGACCAAGAGCCCATGGAACTCACTGTAGGAGCTGCCTACTTGGGTTTCTTCCAAAGGGAAAAGAGGATATTCCTCAGGTGCCTTGGGGGAAAACAATGGAAAGGAGGAGCCACTTGAAGGTCTGGATCACCCTGAAGTCTACAGGGCTCACACTCCAAGGGCATGGGAAGGTGCAGTCCAGTGTTTGGTTGTGGGTTTGCTTCATAGGACGAAAAGTAAAGGGGGTGAGTGCGCTTAGCTTCAATAGCGGCACTTGTAGACATGTCAGGGAAGAAGCAAGATGCTTCACAAGTACAACCTTAAGGGAGACTGGGGCTCTGAGACCAGGAGGACAGTGAAGCTGGCACTGGCCCCCTCCACTGACCTTGGGAGTAAAGCTGGGTCAAAGAAGATGGACAAGGGTAAGAGGAAGCGTTCACATTGAAGCTGTTGCATTGATTCTCCCACCTGTGTTGTGGTGTGGATTGGTCAAGGGCAAGGGCAAAGGACTATGAGAATGTCCCAGCTTCAAGCCACGATGACTCACTCCATCCTGTTTCAGGAGCTAAGCTAGAAAATGGGGTCTCTGAAGGCTTCCTCTCTCAGACCTCCAAGTTGCTCCATCTGAGCCACCGCCCATGGAGAACAAACCTTTCCTTTGGCCTTGGGGGAAGTCAGTCAGTTTTCCTTTCCCAAGTACCCTCAGCCTCAAGAGAGACGTCCCCTCCCTTCTCTTCCTTCTTCCCTCCTTACCTGCATTGAACCCCCTCTCTCTCCCTTCTTCCCTTCCTGCCACCCCGTCTTCCCCTTTTGTCCTTCCTCTCCCTTCTATCCTATTCCCTCCATTACGCCCTCCCCTTCCTTTTCTCCCTCCTTCTCTACTTTCTTCCTTCCCTCTCTCCCTCCCTTCATCTCATTCTTCCTCCTCAGACTGCAGTTAACCAGGGGCCATAGGTCCCTCCTCTTTGCATACCTTGCACTATATAGAATAAGTGTTCAGTGCCTATTGCTTGAATAAATTGATGAATATATGTAACATCTTTCAGACATTATTTTCACCCCTAATTTTAATAATCATTTCTGAAATTCACCATGATATATCTATATCTCTCTATCTCTATCTCTATCGATATTGATATCGATATCCATATCCATATCTATATCTATCTATTCCTATTTAGCTGTGTCCTTTTTGTCCATAATCCTTTGACTTGTTTATCCAGTAATTCAATCCAATAGAGGGAAAACAAGTATTTAAGCACCTGATTTGTTCAAGACACCAAGCATGGAGCGGGTTGGGCACTTCCTGAAAACTAAACATGACTTCACCATTCAGGGAGACAATGACCACGGAACGGGTGTTGTAAAGGCCTGGCACTTCGTTTTTCAGGTGCAACATTCACTTTAACTCAGTTTGAAATGTGTATGCCCTCCGTGCCATGCGGCTCTATCCTGGCTGTGGACACTGCCCAGAGATAGACTGTCACCTAACGGCCATAAGCACTACTCTCTGGAGAAAGAGACGCCCATGCAACGCAAAGCCAATCAATTCTCTCTCTCTGAAATGCCAGCGGAACTCAGAGGCACTCACGGGAAATTGGCATTTAACGCTTATTTATAGACTGAAGAGAGGTCTGTTTTGTAAGATAAGTTTTATTTTATAAAGAAAAAAGCCTCAGAGGAGTTGAGTAGGCTATCCAAGCACGCTCTACATCTATCACTTCTGATACCTGCTCTTCATAGAAGTTCAGAAGGTAATTATTAAAGGGGATTAAACATAGGTCTTTCTCCATATTGTCGGGAGAGAATGGCATCATATTTGGTCAAGTGGAGGGCAGTGAAAAACGAGGAAGACCCTCAAGAGACTCATGACCCAGTGGCTGCCCAATGGGCTCCGACATAGGAATGACTGGGAGGATGGTGCAGGGCCGTGCCGGGTTTGGTTCTGTTGGGCAGAGGGTCCCTATGGGTTGAGGCCAACTCGAGGGCACCTCACGACAATGATGATGGTCCACGCTGGGCAACCAATGAGGAAGACTGGAGATGAATGGTTGCATTTGAATTTTGGTGTTGCCAATGAATATGGAAAGTATTACCACTGCCCAAAGAACAAGCAAATCGATCTGGGAGGAAATACAGCTAGACTGCTCCTCAGAAGAGAGGAGGCTGAGATGTGGTCTCACATGTGACCAGCAGATGCTAGTCCCTAGAAAAGAATCATGGTTAGCAAAAAGAGGAAGACCCTCTGTGAGATGGATGCAGTGGCTGGAACAATGGGCTCCGTAATAACATTGGCAATAAGGGTGGCCCAGAACTGGGCCATTCTGCTATTCCTACATTGGCAGTGAGTGGACAGTACCTACAGGCCTGGGTGGTACAAACAGTTACTCACTCAACTGCTGCTAAGAGTTGATGGTTCAAATCTGCGCACAGTCACTTTGAGAGAGATGCTCAGTGACCTCCTTCAGAAAACCCATGCACCTACAGAGCACAGTTCCACTTGGACAGGCAGAACTGTGCCATCAGGCAGCAAGCAGCAACTGGACAGGGGCTTGTAAGTAAGATGTGCACTTTGTTTTTCTCTGATCATGTGTGGGCCTTTCATAGGCTGTTGCCGGCAGAGTATTTTTAGGGCATTTAAAAGATCTTGAAGATACTTCCTAGAAGCAAATGGAACACAAATATTATTGTCTGTTGTTTACCAGCCAAAATGGCAGTAATATGTTCAGGCATTATTTCCTCACCTCATTACCACTTAATTGAATTAAAGTTAAATTTGTATTCATGCAGCATAATTAGAAATTTCAGGTAAGGGACAGAAATCTTCTCATCAGTGGCCATCTGCTGGTAAGGAAGCAGCAGTCGCCACCTTCCCAGGAATATTTGTGGTCAGTATACACAGATACCGAGTAGTCGCGATGATGACTCCACCCCAGCACCCGAGGAAGACGTGGTGGCTCTGTGATGACGAGCTCGCAGAGCTAATTACTCCACAGCGGGGCTGCACTTCCAGTTTAACAGCAGCTTACCTGAAAGTCCTTTCTTTCCTCACGCTTTCCCATCTTTCATGCTTAGCACTGCCATGACAGAAACACAAATGGGTGCCTGAAAAGGACAGAAATGCATTTCTCTCTGCTTTAAAAGGAGCAATGAAACGGGGAGTCTTTCTACTCCAATGAAGCCCTACAGTCTCAGAGACCCACAGCGGCAGTTCTGCACTGTCCTATAGGGTGGCTATGAGTGGGTATGGACTTAATGGCAGTCAGTTGGGTTTTGTTTTTTTAATAGGCTCAAAGTCAGACTTCAGGGCATTAACAGGAGGGAGGCTTCTCTCTGTGTCGATAGACTACGGTCAATATGTATGTAGTATATACAGCAGAATTCTACTCACAGATGATAGTAGTGATATTGTTCAAAACTTCTCACATACACCTAGGTCACCTTTACTTGGAATGGGTGCCAATAAGAACCTCTTCCTCTTGGTTGTTAGCCTCTTCTTGGGATTGGCCAGTGCATGATTCCAGTGCTGCCGCTGTGTTTGGGAAAATTTCAGTTGATGTTCTGTCAATTCCTGGGACCTTCTTTTGGGCCGATACCTTCAATACAGCATGGACATCTTCGCTTGACACCATCAGTTCTTGATAATATAATGCTTTTTCAAATGGTAGCATTCAACCAATTCTTTTTGGTGCATTGAGGCTGCGTGTTGCTTCTATTTTCTTTTCATGCTTCATGCATCATTCAAAATTTCACCAACAGAATGCTTCACCATATCCAATCAAGGCTTGATATATTTTTTCTTTGATTCTTTCAGCTTGTGATATGTTCAGCATGTTCTTCCTTGTGGGCATTATATCTCAGGGTCTTGTCCCATCTCATTATAATACTTTCCTTTGTCTTCTCAAGCCACCCTCTGAAAATTCCTGTTCGGCTCTTTTACTTCATCATTGCCTCGATTCAGTTCTTCTACATTTAAGAACAAGTTTCAGAATCTCTTGTGACATCCACTTTGAGGTTTTCTTTCTTCCCTGTCTTTTGAAAGACCTTGTGTTTTCTTCTTCTGTGATGCTCTTAATGTCAGCCTGCAGCTTGCCTGGTCTTCAGTCATTAGCAATTGAGATGGTCTCTAAATTCAGATGGGATATATTCCAGGTTGCATTTGAACTCTCATAAACCTGTTCTGACTTTATTCAGCTTCAACTTGCATATGAGAAATTGATGGTCTGTTCCACATCAGGCCCCATACATTTTGGGTGAAGACATTTCCAACCATAGCACTTCCCTTGTCCCGTGTCCAACCACATTGGTGCCCACTAGAAAAAAATCAGTAAATGACTGACAGGCAAGTCAGTAGCCACCTTATGGGAAACCCCAGTGAGGATCAATGAGAGCAGACTTGGCACCAAGTCTTTCTGGGGTGCGGTAAGGAGGAGCTTGGATATGATACATGATGACCCCCCCCCATCAGCTCTGCTCTGGAGGGGAGTAGAGATCCTCTTCTATGAGCATCAAGAAAAATTTGATAGCCTCTCTGATGTTTCTTCCCACCTTATGCTGCCTTTTTATTTTTCAAAAGCAGTTGTATTGACTTACAATTCACATACTACACAAGTCAATGGTTTAAATATATTTAAAAGAATTATGATCAGCAAATCAATTTTAGAACATTTTCTTTAACCTGTACCCATTATTACTAGCTCCCCATTGTATCCCCAATCTTCCCTGCCATAACCCTAAGGCACTATTAATCTAGTTACTGCCTCCATATATACTGCCTCTAGTTACTGGATTTCATATACAGAGAAGCATGCCAAAAATGCAACGACATCAACAAAGCAAACCACAGAAAAAACTCGAATCCAAGGGAAAGCAGAAGATGATAGAAACTAGAACAACTTAAAATGGGCCAAAGGTAAAACAAATGATAATGTGTAAAGTGTTAACCCAACAACAACAAAACTGCAGTAATCCACTTCCCAAGGCACTGTGCCTGCGGAGGGCAAGACTTCATATCCCTGGTCAATGGCCCAAGGGAATTCAATGGAGGCCTAATCATTGTAGGACATCTGCACAAGGATTTGGGGATCTCATTGTTATCAATTGCCTTCTGAAAACCAGGGTCTCAGAAGTTATGCTCTAGCACAATTCCCTTCTCTGATCTTAGATTTTATTAATTATAATCAATCCTTGAATGGCACTGGCTGGTGTGCTCCTTCCGTGCCAACTTAGATAGATGCCTGTTTTAAGACAAGCTTTGCAGGCCCCAGATTCTAGTCTTGCTGATAGCTATTATGCCAATATTTCCCTTATCACTGGCTCTGAGTAGAGTAGCATTATCAGTCAGCAGGAGAGTGACCTTGTAAGTATTTTTATAAATTGGAAAATGTAGACCCAAAAATATCAAGTGACTTTCCCAAAGCAACAGAGGCAGAATTAACTCAGGTCAGGTGGGCCACAAACTCATCCGGCAAAGAAGTTGGCCACACAATGAAACAAACCCTGACTGAGATATGAAAGTGGTGGTAGGCTTCCCCACCCAGTGGCTGAGTAGATCAGCGCCCCACGTGTGTACTTGTCCATTCATACCTGCATCATATTCTCAGTCATCTGACAACTCTTGAACATCTACTTGGTGCCAGGCACTGAACTAGGTTTGAAGGTGTACCATTGCAATGTTCATGGACTCACTCTTGAGCTCAACTATCTATTCTTCACTAACTCTGTGACCTTGAGTAGAACGTCTAATATATACAAATCCCTGTTTCCTTAGACATGTGCACATGTTCACATGCACACATACGCGCACCAGAGATAATGTAATTTCCCTCTTTGAACTACACCAATAATGACAAAATGGCAGATGATCTAAAAATTCATTAATATGGCAGATATTAGAATGTAAGACATCAGAGTTAAATCATGGTTACAAATACAAAGACAGGTGAGATGGAGATGGAGGTCATGGTTGACTATGAAGCACTCTGTTTCTATTCATGGAAATGGAAATTTTGAACATGGATATCGATGATGATTACACAATATGACTGGATATATATATTCAGCTCTGTATCCACCAGCTTGGGTCTTCTTGCTTCATCTTCCTGATTTCTGGCCATCAGCTCCTACAGCTAGATAGCAAGATGAATCAGGACAAGCATTGGCATATATATATATATATATGATGTTTTGTATGTTATGCTTGAGTCCATTATTATAACTATTGTATCAATCCTTCTCATTGAGATTCACTTTTCATAGATATTCATCTTTAAACATCACGATGTCTATTTCCAATAATTGGACTTTCCTCTTGACATGTTCACAGTAAGTGACCAGCATCTTGCTATCCTCACCTCTAAGGAACATTCTGATCTAATTCTTCCAAGACAGATAAGTCCAGGTATAAGAACTGAAACAAACACACAAGCTCATTACCATTGATTTGACCCTGATTCTCCAGGACAGAGTGGAACTGCTCCATAGAGTTCCAAGACTGTCTCTCTAAGGCAGACTGCCTCATTTTTGTCAACAGTGGCTGGTGGGTTTATAGGGATGGTAAAAGGCAACTCAAATACGATTCAAGAATGTTCAGGGCTGAGAAGAATAGAATATGAATCCAATAAGGCTGATGCTAAGGTTGAGTAGGAAGGTCAGAATCAGAGGGAGACTCTTGAAGGTGGGTGGAGGGAACAGTGTTGGCCACCAGGCCTTTTGGACGAGAATCCCAATGCAGCCCACTTCCTCAATCTCCGCCCCCGTGCCTGCCTTCCCGGGATGGCAGCTGGCTGGAGGTGAATTGTATTCAGGGTCCCATGTCTCGTTTCTATGATTGATGCCTTCGGTCTTTCAGCAGGGTGAGAATATAGAGTATGTTGGATAGTGCATATTCGGGAAATTTATGTTGCATAGCTAAACATCGTGTCTGTCTATCTTTTCCAAGTAATCTCTGATAATACCCAAATGGGCTTTTTATTTTAAACATCTGGACAGCCTTATGGTGGTTGAGAATTAAGGTGCTGAGCGAAGAAAACAGCACAGTCATAAAGTCTGCCGGATAAACAAAGCTTTCTCTGCAACATTAACTTCTTCGCGGAGAAATCTTCTCCGCTCCTCCAAATGCACTTAGTAACTTTATATCTCCGTCTCCAGGTACACTTCTCTCTGGCAAATACTCCCATGGCATTTAATGGGGCCATTAAGGTAGGAAGCGATGAGATATTAGCATAAAAAGAACATTGCCAGAAGAGAGATGCAAAAAAGGCCTCTCTCTCACACTGGCTCGCTCCCCACCCTTGGGCGTTTTGCTTTTGTTTTATGACAGCAGAAATCCCCATTGTGGGTGGCGGTAATTTTAGCAGGATAATAACTCTGTCGACACCCTCATAAATTGGCAAAAGGTGTGTAACACAGGGAGGGGAGTGAGACCGGAATGGAGAATAAGACAGTCGTTCTGTTTGTAAAGCACACGGCCATGGTGTGAGGCACAGAAGCTTCTGGGTTTCTTCTCTCTTTGGTGGCCTCTGCAGGCTTCCCTCCAGTGCCATCAGGGTGGAGACATCCCCATGGGTTTCCTGGCTCAGATACATGTGAGCCTGGGTCAATGTGATGCCATCTATCTACTGGGTGCCCCTCCCCATTCTGCCCTGACCAACACTTTCTCCCTCAGACAGACTTAACACATATTTCTGCAGCATCTTTGCTCTTAAACACTTTTAAAAGGGCCTTGTGCCTGATTTACTCAGGGCAGCACATCCTTACAAACCAATGATTCCATAAAATATGAAATAGATGAACCATTTCAACTAAAGCAGAGATTATCAGAAAATATCAAATCAACACTGAATAATGGGCTATCCACTGACAGACCTCAAATTCAAAGACATAGCTGTGTTCTTAATCAAGACACTATGCAAGGACTATCAGAAGTCCTGAGTGGTATATTGTTTTCAGATAAAAAAGAATTTAAATTATTTTTAATAAATAAATAAATATTAACAGATGTTTTTAAAAACATACACACACACACAAGCTGAGACGGGACGTGGGAGATGAGCTCTCACTATTTATGTACTAGATGAGGAAACCTAGACTAGCCATGCTGAATCTCATTCCAAACCCTTTCCTCATAAAGCCAAAGCTGCTTCAGAGTCTGTGATAAACCAAAACTAAATTCACTTAAAAACAAATGAACAAACAAATATCACTGCCATTGAGTCAATGCTGACTCTTAACAATCCTATAGGACAAGTAGAGTGGCCACTATGAATTTCTGAGACTGTAGCTTTTCAGGGGAGTAGAAAGTCTCAGATTTTTCCCATGGAGTGGCTGGTGGTTTCAAACTGTTGTCTTCATGGTTGGAAGCCCAATGGGTAACCACTATGCCATGGGGGCTCCTCGGGTCTGCGATAGTTAGGTTTTATGTCAACTTTGGCCAAGATTCTCCCATGATAGTGTGGTCAACTCCACGGGGGAGCTTCTATGTAGCAGCCAAGGAGTTTCAGGAGGAATAGCGGAAGGGAGGGTGAGTGCCAATTCCTCAGTTTGGCCAAAGCCTTGATGCATTTGAAGAAGGTTTTATTCGGGGTGAGGCCTACTCTTTTTTTACCCCTCTTTTCTTTTTTTTTTTTTTAACATATATTGAGGGCTCGCACAGCTCTTATCACAATCCATCCATACATCCATTGTCTCAAGCACATTTGTACATAGGTTGCTGTCATCATTTCCAGACCATTTTCTTTCTACTTGAGCCCTTGGAATCAGCTCCTCCGGTTTTTCTCTCCCTCCCCCACCTACCCTCCCTCCCTCCCTCCCTCCCTCATGAACCCTTGAAATTTACTAATTATTATTTTTTTCATGTCTTGCACTGTCCAATATCTCCCCTACCCCCTTGTCTGTTGTTCATCCCCCTGGGAGGGGGTTATAGATAGGTTATTGTGATCAGTTCTCCCTTTTCCCCCCACACCTTCCCCTTCCCCTCCTGGTATGACTACTCTCAATATTGGTCCCGAGGAGTTTATCTGTCCTATATTCCCTGTGTTTCCAGCTCTTATCTGCACCTGTGTATATGCTCTACTCTAAAGAACCAGAGGAAAGTTGTATGCTTCATTGGTGCTACACTGCACCCTAAATGGCCCATCTTCTCCCCATGACCCTTCCATAAGGGGATGTTCAATTGCTTACAGATTGGCCTTGGGTCTCCACTCTGCACTAACCTCCTCATTCGCATTATGAGATTTTGCTCTGGGTCTTTGATGCCTGATGCCTGATCCCATTGATATCTCACTCACAATCACACAGCTGGTGTGCTTCTCCTTATGGGCTTTGTTGTTTCTCAGCCAGATGGTTGCTTGTTTATCTTCAAGCCTTTAAGACCCCACACGCTATATCTTTTGATAGCCGGCCACTATTAGCCTTCTTCACCACATTTGCTTATTCACCTACTTTGTCTTCAGCGATTGTGTCAGGAAGGTGAGCATCTCAGAGTGCCAGATTATTAAAACAAAGTGTTCTTGTGTTGAGGGAGTACTTGAGTAGAGGCCTAATGTCCATCTGCTTCCTTAATACTAAACTTACAAATATATGCACACAGATCTATTTCCCTATTGTCATATATAAATATATTTACATATGTTCATGCCTTTATTTAGATCTCTATAAATGTCATTTACCTCCTAGTCCTTTCCTCTATTTCCTTTTACTTTCCTCTTGTCCCACTATCATGTTCAGCCTTCATTTGGGTTTCAGTAATTCCTCTCAGTTATATTGGCCTTGATCAAGCCCTAGTAGACCTCCTAAACCCTTCTTGCCATGGATTTTCAGTCACTTGTTGTTCCCTTGTCTCTGGGTTTGCTAACACCCACTTCCTTTCCCCCGCCTCCCCCTTCTCCTATGTCCCCCCTGGGACTGTCATCCCATTGTTCTCTCTTTTGGCTTGTTTATCCCACACACAGCAACAACAATATGCACAAACACAAGACTGAGCACAACAAAGCAACATACGTATTGATAGTGTGTGGAAGTCAACTCACTTCTTCTGCTGGATATAGAGCCTGCATCTAGTTCATTGACCTCCTGTTATATTGACTATGCATCTCAAGAGATATTAGCAGGCTACCAGTCTTGCATTTATGTAACCAACCACAGATCCATCATTCAGCTCTGTATCCACCAGCTTGGGTCTTCCTGCTTCATCTTCTTGATCCCTGGTCATCAGCCCCTGCAAGTAGATGAATCAAGAGATGCCTCGGCTTACATCTGACCCATGCACTTGAACCAGATTGGACTTTCCTCCTTTGACAACCATGTGTGTCATCTCTTTATATAAATATATTTTTGTAGATGTACCTATACATAGACCACTGCTTTTGCTTCTCTAGCAAATCCAATCTAATCGAGGGTCATTTCTAATCATGTGTCTTCACCTTCTCAGGGACAAGCAGTGTCCAACATGGTGAACATCAACAAGTGGTCATTGAGTGAATTATTAGCTACCAAATATCAGGACATGATAATCCTATGTCATGTTATCCAAATGGCCATGGTCAGTTAATGGACAAAAATGTCGATAGGCTCACTTTACTTCACAATTGACATTTTATCTTCCCCTCATCTTCCATTTCATTAGAACCAGCCTCTTCTCCCACCTGTCTTAGATTTCCTTGGAAGGCTCCACATTAGACCATGTGCCCTAAACCTGCCTGGTCTTAATTTTTCCAACATTGTTTATGTGAGTATCCCCTCTTTTCTTGTCTCTAATTTTATAACATTGCATTGTGCTTTCAGTGAAAGTTCACAGAGAAAATTGATTTTCCATCTAACAATTCACACACATTTCCTTTTGTGTCATTGACCGCAATCCCTGCAATGTCATACACGCTTCACATTTCTTTTCTCAGTTTACCGTTTCCACACATCCTTCTTTCTGATCTCTTCCTGCCTTTTGAGCTGTATCCCTGGATAGGAATTGCCATTTTGCTCTTCATGGTTGGTTGTTCTAAAGTGTGTGCACGTCACGATGTTATTGTTCACTGATCTATCCGGCTGAACATTGAAGTCAATTCCAGCCCTGAAGGGCAGCTAAGGGCAATAATCTCAGGTTCTACCAGTCTCTACAGACCAGCAAGTCTGCTATTTTTCAGGCTTTTGAATTTTGTTCTGTGTTTTTTCTTCCATGCTCTCTATGACTTCTTATTATGAGCCCTTTCAGAGCAGTTAGTAGTGTTATCGGGTACCATCTAGTTCTGCTGCTCTCAGGTTATAGAAACTGGGTTCACATGCTATCTCCAACATTTGGAAACCTAAACTCTGTCAAATGTATCAACTGGGCCCCTGATGGTGTAGTATGCAAAGCTTGGGTACTACTCTATAGCCAGGGTTGAAAAGCAATTGAAGTTGAGGAGAAATAAATGAAACTAAGCATGCACTGAGAGAAAAAGAGAGGAAGAAAGAGCATGGGTTTGGATAGGTTCCAAACCCTGATCCTGCTGATTCCTGGCACCAAAAGCACTCCCCTTCTTATGCAAACCCGAAGTACTCATCTGCTCAAGTGATGCTCAGTCTGGCATCAGTCCATTCATGCAGTGGTATGCCTCATGCTAAACTTGAACTCTTAGCAAACATACTCATGTACCTTTTAGAGGAATTTCAAGTCAGCGGACTCACCTTCCATTTGTAATCTTATTTTGAAATGTAAGATGGATTTATAAGAAAATCGTTTTTTCAGGCTGCAGCAGTTAACAGGAGACAGAGATTTGGAGAAAAATGAAGCCTTTTCAGTGTCTCAACACTGTCATTGCCCTGCCAGCTGCCCGCCCTCTCCACAGGGCAGGAAGGTTCAGTGGGTCCACATTGTTGGGCTTTTGGCAGTAATCTCAGCAGTGAACCTGGGCGTTTTCCAATTACATGGCCTATTGTTTCCTTATTCACCCGATACTGGATGCACCTGCCAGCAACCCCACTCGCCTCTCATTGTCAGTTTCAGCTCACCCTCCCCTGTACACCTCAGCTTCCCATTGCTCTCAGTTCACAATATGCTTCATTTCAATTATTTCAGTTCCTACCACCCGCTTTGGCTACTGTTTCAATATGAACTTGGCATACAACTAAAGCAAACTCATTGACATCAGATTTGTTCCAACTCATTGTGATGCCACAGGACAGGGAACAACAGCTTCAGAGGTTCTTTAAAGCTCTAACCTCTATGGAACCAGACAACCTCATCCTTCTCCCATGGAGAGCTGGTGGGTTTGAACCACCAACCTTCTAGTGAGCAGCCGAGGTCTAATGAGCGCCCCACCAAGACTCTTCTAAACCTGGAATTGAATCTAAATTGAATCTTAATCCCACTGACATTGCATTGGGAGAAAACAGCTTCCCTTTTGTCTCCTGTAGAGCAGGTGATCAGGCAGAACCAACTACACCACCAGGGCGCCAGACCTTGGATGGGGAGAGTGGATTATGAAAGTCAGAATTTCCTGGGCACCACAGCCGAGAGCCTTCTGCACCTCTGCTCTTTGAGGCGCATCCTAAAACACGCATACACATCCCAGAAGTGGCTCTAAGCACTTGTCAGAGCAACCCATTCACGTAACACATTCTGGGATGTGCTGTTATTCCCTTCTGCCAGATCATTCAAATAATATTTGAACAATTCTCTAAGCTATTAAAGGATAACTGGCAATGCTGTGGGGTAAGCCTTGGGCTGCTTAACACAAGGTTGAAGGTTCAAATCCACCAGTGATTCTGTGAGGGGGGGGAGCGGAAACAATGTACTCTGCTCTTGTACGATCTACAGTCTCAGTACCCTGAGGGTATAGATCTGCTTTATCCAGTAGGGTCACAGTGAATCAAAATCAACTTGATGGAAGTGTGTTTATGTGGAGGGAGATACTGGAAGGCCCGTGGGTGGCACAACTATTTTTCAGTGAGCTACTAACCTGAAGGTTAAGAGTTTGAACCCACCCACCAGCACCAAGAGAAAATATCATCATGGAACAACTCTCTGTGGTACATGCGGGTCTCTGGAGCCAGAGTCAATACTGACAGCACTGGCATGAAACATGGAAGTGGGCGGTAAAGTGATCCCCAGTCTGGATGTTGCATTTACACAGGCAAAGAAAATATACAAAGCAGGGAGTCTCCCAATAATGAGGGAGAAAGTAGGCAACTACAAGAAACTGCGATCTGGTGCTTCAGGGCTCAGGGGCCAGATGAGCAAAGAGAAACCACAAAGGTCACTTTACTAGAAACAATCTCCTAAGTAGATGTATTAGAGACGTTGCCTGAGTGACCTAGAGCTCCTGCTGCAGCAGTCCCACTGCAGTGTTAGGAGACAGCAAATGGGTTCCCTCTCGTAGTGACCTTGTGGACAACAGAAGGAAACCCTGTCCTGTTCGGCAGCTTCCTCACAATCGCTTGAGCCAAGGCTGCAGCCACGGTGTCCGTCCATCTGACTGGGGGCCTTCTTCTTTTTGGCTGACCCTCTACTTTCCCAAGCATGATGTCCTTCTCTGGGGCATATTCTCTCTTGAGCACATGTCCAGAGTACTTGACACCATCTCTCATCTACCCATCTGAGGAGCATTCTCATGGATGCCGCGAAAGGACAGATTTTATTTTCTCACAACTTGCAGAGCCTAGAACTCACATTAAGGGCATTCGCTCTAGGGGAGGGTCCCCCTTTGTCTCCTGCAATTTCTGGCACCTGCTGAGCTCCATAAGTGGAGAGATGGGGTTCTATGGACCAGACAACCAGACTCCCGAAAAAGAGGCAGTGACCAGGTCGAGACGACAATGTTTTTGAAAAGATGCCATAAAGTTAGCAGCTGTTGCTGTGAGTGTTGGGAAAAATTGCAGCTGGGAACCCACGGCTGCTTTGGGAGGGCACTTCCTGGATTGGGAGATTTGTGCTGCCAGGAGTGGGCACCAGAAGCAGGAGCCAAAAGCCAACAGAAAGAACCAGCTAGGCTCCACCCTGGTGGAGGGTGGAGCTGACAGCCGGTGTTAGGTCCAGAACATAATCTTGGGAGAACTAGCCAAGTGGCCGAGAAACCAAGGTATGTGACCCTCCCAGTTGGGATGAACTCCCCTTTGGATCGCTACACTTCTTTACAGCACTGAAGAGCAACGAGGCTACTCTGAAGACGAAAGTTCACTGGGTACAAGCCACAGTACTTTCCGTTGCTCCCTATAAATGTGAAAGTTGGACATTGAAAAGGAAGCCCGAAGAATTGATGCATGTGAATTAGGGTGCTGGCAAAGAAGAGTGCAACTCTCATGGATTGCCAAAAATAAAACAAACAAACCTGCCTTGGAAGAAAGAGAGTCAGAATGCCCCTTAGAGGCGAGGATAGCGAAACTCGGTCTTGTGTGCTTTAGACATGTTTCTAGGAGAGACCAGTCCCTGGAGAAGGTATGCTCAAGTCTCACCTATCTTTATGGAGGGAGGTAAGGCTACTCCTGACCAAAATCTGAGATGACTAAAAGATATTCAATCCATCCTTGACATGATGCCATCCGTACCAGGCAAATTTACAAGAAAAAGCAGGAAAAGGCATGAGCGGCCTGGAAGACAGGAGTTCATGGCCCATTGCACCCTTTTCTGCCGTGCTTGGAGATATGGGCCAACCAACCCCTTGCACTTTTTCATGGCCACACAAACCAAGGCGGAGCCACATCGTACCTGGATAGTCCCTCCTCGCTCCCCAGATCCCAACGTGGAGTGACACAAGAGGGAGGCATTCAATGTCCAAGAGGAAGACAGAAAGGCTCATTCAGGGCGATGGCCTCTGGAACAGACCATCCGGGTGAAGCCCTGTCTCTGCCCTGCAATGCCTTGGAACGTTGGACAGGGTGGATTATGTTGCCCTCTGCCCACTGATTGGTTAAACTATATATAATAATGTCAGCTATATCCGTACCAAAGGATTATTATGAGAAGTTAAAACCAACAAACAAACACAAAGAAAAACAGCTGCCATTGAGTCAATTCCAACTCACGGCAGCCCCATATAGGTCAAAGTAGCCTTTCATTCCAGAGGGTTTCAGTGGTTGATTCTTCAGAAGTCAGGCTCTAGGACAGTATCCCAGGGCCATCTAGGTGACCTGTACTGTTAACTATTGGCAAGTAACCTAGAGTGTAACCATTTTTGTCATGTAGGGAATCTCTGTGATGATTCAAACAACAACAAACAACATTCACATTCTCTTCAAGTCCTCTCTGGCTCAGAGTAACCCTGTAGGACAGAGAGGAATGGCCCCATGCAATCTTTACCGAAATAGATTCCCTTACCTTTGCTGACAGGTAGATTCAAACTGTCAACCTCCTTGGCCTTTAACCACTGCACTACTGGGGCTCCCTAATCAATGATTAATACTTGCTAATTGCAGCATGACTAGACATCTTGTAGACAGACATTGTATATTGTATAACCAGTTAACCTTGGGATCATTTTGCAGACACAGAATTATAATGAGGCATTTGCTGGTCAATTCATATCTCTCACAAGGGAAACTCTACTGAAGGATATGATCCTGTTACTGTGAGGCAGAGACTTGTGAACTAAAATGAATTAGGACTCTGACTTAGAGACGCATTTAATAGGACAAAAGAGAGACGGGAAATTCCAAGGAAGGCATTGGAAAATTAATTACCTACTTAGGCAAAAAATAATTACGCTGGGTCCTTACCTCCCCACATGCATCAAAATAACTCCCGCAGCAATCAGAGGGGAAAATATCAAACACTGACTCATAGAAAAGCAAAGAAAACACAACTGAACATTCACTAACTCTTGGCGGTGGGTGGGGTGGGGGGTGCTCGAAATTTTAGAACAAAAAAGGAATCACAAAGGAAAATGGGCAAATCTGACTCTACAACAATTAAAGTCCTTTCTACAAGAAAGAAAAGGAACCAAAGTTAAAAAGGTAAACATGTCCTAGTATTTTCAGTAAATAATTTCCCCAAGGGTCATGAGCTCTTTTTATACAAAAAGTTAATGAATGAATTTTTTAAATGGTGCAAAGACCCCGTGGATAAAAGGACAAGGGCATGATTAGAGGGTTACTCAAAAGTGAGAAAATATGTTGATTTCAAGCAGTTTTAAATACTTAAATTTTACTAATGGTGTAAATTAATACATCTACTCAACTGGCTACTTTTTTCCTGGCTTAAAAGCAACAGCTTGAAAGCACGTACGTTTGTTTAGTTTCTGTCTCAGTCTGACGTGCTCTGGTGGCTTGCATGTGGCTGTCAACTGTAAACGCTAAAATAACCATTGCAATATCAACACAAGGAGGAGCTGAGATGCAAACAAGGAGAGCAATTAAAAGCAAGTTAAAATCCAATATGGCGGCATCCGAAAGTTCATGGGTAAATGGAATGAGAAGATAGAGTTTCTTATGAACATTTTGAAATCCCTTCATTTGTCATTGTTGTCAGGTGTCTTCACTTTGGCTCCAACTGAGCATCCCCACGTACAACCGAACAAAACCCTGACCTGTGCTGTGTCACCCTCCGGGTCAGAACTGCAGCCACTGGGCTGACCCTTCTCACTGAAGGTCTTCCTCTTTTCCTCTGAGCCTTGACTTTCCCAAGCACGATGTTCTTATCCAGGGTCTGATCTCTTCTGATAACCTGTCCAGCATATGTGAGACAAAGTCTAGCCATTCTATTTCTAAGGGACATTCTGACTCTAGTTCTTGCTAGGAAGATGTGTTCATTATTCCAGCAGTCTATCAGGTGTTCGGTATTCTTCAGGAACATCAACTCTAGCTACAGACAACTTACATGTAGATGTATTGTTGCTGTTATTGTCAGACTCAGAGCAACCTTCTATGACAGTGTGAAACTACCCATTAGAGTGTCCAAGATTATAATCTTGATAGGAGCAAATGACCAAATCTTTCTCTTTAGGAATAGCTGGGTGGATTTGAAGGTTAACAAGTAAGTGCTTAACCCAGGAGGCCTAAAAGAGAGATAGATTCCAAAACCAAATCTGTAGCCATCAAATAAGTTCCACCTCCCAGATACCCCATAAGATAGAGTGTCTCCTGCAGAGTGACTGGTGGGTTGAACTGAAGACCTTTCAGTTAGTCCCTAACCACCCAGGGCTCTTCATTTAGATATAGATACCAACAGTGTTGTGCACATCAAAACTCAAACTCAGTACCATCAAGCCCATGGGTAATTCTCTCTCATAGCTGACTCAAATATGTAAGAAAGGAAACATGGAGAAAAATCAGTTGGGACAAATCGTAAACAAGGAGCAAGAACACACATTTAAGCAGTGCCAACAAAGCAGTGACAGAACTCTCATAATAGCAGACTACATTATATGTGAGCATTTGTCATGTCCTCAGATACTCTTTCAATCCAGTGTGTGTGTGTGTGTGTGTGTTTGTGTGTGTGTAGGACCATGACCTAATCACTTCTGTATGGGGAGTTGAGCTAATTTCCACAAGAGGAAGGAGATATTTCCTGCTCACTCTCCTTTAAAGTGGAGAGGAATGTTCTCTGTGGGCTGGGTGCACCTGGTCCCTTCGCAGGCCTGAGAGCAAAGGTAGAGATATCCTGTAATTCGCATGGATGCATGCCACTGACCTCCCTCAACACGGCCACTGTGCACTAACCCTGTCGTTCTGCATGAACCTGTACTGCTGTCAACATGCAAATTGTCACCAGGGCTGCCTGGAATCCTGAAAGAGGGGTGGGTTTGGGTCATAACCTTGAAGCAAAATGTTTTCAACGCATAATGGTCAGTAGCTCGCAGGGTCTGGGAAAGGATAGGCAGACAAGATGGAGAAAATGCCTTCTCTGCGTTGGAAGAGACTTGTTGCACTGGGCCAGTCTACTGGGCAAGGACGCTGTACAGCACAAGGTGCCACTTTGAGGACAAAGGTGCACCTGGCCCCGAGCCAGGATGTTTTCAGTCACCTTACCTGCCTGGGGAAGCTGCATGGTGACTATGGAAAATTGAAGAAGCACTTGTGCCATGATGCATGACATGAGCAAAGGACATTGAATATACCAGGACCTGGCAGAACATTCTGATCATCTTAGAAAAAGAACAGACAGTGCACGTTAGAGGGAGAATGGAGAGATTGCTGCCTTATGTACTTTAGACATGTTACAGGGACCCATCTGTCCAAAAGAGGAAGACTTCCAAAGAGATGGATGGACACAGTGGCTGCAGCAAGCAGCTCAAACCGAATAACACTTGTGAGGACATGGGGCAGGACCGGGCAGGGTTTCCTTGTTCAGAGGGTTGCCTAGAGCTGGAACCGAGTTGACAGCACTTAGCAGCAGCAACGTGTTGGAAAAGACCTTGGCAATGGTGGGTGCAATTCTTACCTTACTGAATGGTAAACACGTTATCGGGAGTGTCTGCCCGAAGCTAACTTGTTATTTGTCTTGGACCTGAGACTCATGGCAACCGTATGAATAACAGAGCATTGCTTTGGAGGTATCATCCAAAATGCTCTTGCTGTTGGTGCAATTTTTAAGGAGGAACTATTTTCTTCCCCACAAGATGTCAAAACAAGTTACAAATCTTCCATCCGAGCCCCCTTCTAATTACAACAAGCTGTCCAAGCTCCAAGGGCACTTATAGATTCCCTGTCAGTGACTTGGTCTTCCAGAGACCTATCACTTCTAGTCTCAAAAGGCAACATGGTTTGCTGCAAAACAAGCTATCAAGCGCCTGGTCTGTGGTTGGTTTTCAGTATCATGTCAATCATTCTGATGTCAGGTGCTGCCCAGTCAGGCCCCTCTTCCAGCAGACTGAAAAACGACCAGGTCCTGCATCATCATCATGACTGTGGAGTGTTTGTGCCAATGGCTGTACCTCTGTAAACTTTGAAGCCTTCCAGCGACATTGCCAAAGGTGGAGCTCATTGACCTGGTCAGCCTGGCTGTTCATTACACAGGAATAGCTTTTGAGCTCTGGTACCTTGTAGCATAGTGGTTATGGGTTGGGCTTCTGACCATAAGTTCGGCAGCTCAAAGTCACCAGCCACTACTTGGAAGAAGGAGGAGGCTTTCTACTTCCATAAAGAGTTACAGTCTCAGAAACCCTTGGGAGCAGTTCTATCCCATCCTGTAGGGTCAAAATCTACTCAATAGCTTTCTTTTTGAGCTGTCTTGTATCTTACTATCAGTTTGGGGAAAGCTTCATTGGGCAAATATAATACTTAATTTTAATTTAATATCTTACATGGACGACAGAGCCCATTTGAAGGTGGGCAATAATAAAGAGTTCTTAGCTCCTAGAGTAGCTTACATTTGGTGGGTATGGTCTTGATTCATTCTCGTGAAGGTGCTGTAGCTTCACAAGCCCCGTGTGGTAGATGGAAACAGGGCTGCAAGCAGTTGCTACTGATTGTCAGCAGTATTTCAGACACTGACACAGGCACTCAGCTCACTGCCATCCAGTGGATTCTGACTCATAGAGGCCTACACCGGAATCAGTGATTAAATCAATAATTAATTATAATTAAATTAAATCAATAATTAATGTGAGTGGATTAGGTAGCAGGTGAGGTCCAGACTCTAATTTTCCTATCGTGAAATTCAACATACAGTATATTAGTAACACATATGTTATTAGTATGATGTGTGTGTAACTAGCATGGTTATGCGTACATTGTTGTTGTTAGTGTGTGCTGCTATAGTACAACAGAATGAAACACCGCCTGCCCTGCACCATCATCACAGCTGTCCGTATATTTGAGCCCATCATTGCAGCCATGTGTCAATCCCTCTCATCAAGGGTCTTCCTCTTTTATACTGCCCTTCCGTTTAACCAAGAATGATGTCCTTTTCCAAGAACTGGTGTCTCCTGATAACATAGCTACAGAATTCAAGATTCTCCTGATAACAAGTCTAGAGCGTGCAAGACTAAGTCTCACCATCCGAGCCTCTAAGGAGCATTCTGGCTGTACTTCTTCCAGCACAGATTTGTTTGTTCTTCCGGAAGCCGTGTGGCACTGTTAACATTCTTTGCCAGAACCATAATTCAAGTGAATCCATTCTTCTTTGCCCTTCCTTAGTCAATGTCCAGATTCCATGTGCATCTGAGGATATAAGTACAGATATAGGTATAGATATACTTTGTATGGTCATAATATGTATTCTTGCCCAAAGGTCAGAGGTTAGAACCAGCAGTTACTCTGTGGAAGAAGGATGAGACAGCGCTGCCCCATGGAGGTCACAGCCTTGGAAACCCTGTGAGGCAATTCTGGTCTGTGTTCCAGGGTCACCAAGAGTTGGAGAGGACTTGATCCCACGCAACAAGGACATCAATCAAGGAGCATCATACAACAGTGTGCAGGGCGGTTGACCCATATGATCTGTGCCGTCATTGTGTATCTCTCTTCTTGCAGCACACAGTGGCATTATCCTGGATGGTACTGTATCTCTTCATTATTGGATTGGATTTTGAAATTAAAGATGAAGATATGGAAAGTAAAGAGGGAATCATCCCGCTCCCAGTGGGAACCATCTGTTTGCTGGATTCTTGGGAGCAGTTGTGGTTGAAACTGTAGGCAAATCCTGCAGCAGTTCATCTCAGGATCAGCCCGGGGCTGAATCCTCAGGATCACTTCTGACAGCTCCGTCACTGTGGTTATCCATTTGGCCTGACAGGAGCCACAGTAAAATTGGCAGCTGTGCTATCAATCATTCTGTTCAATAGTCATTGTGTGGACAGGGACAGCTCCTCCCATGGGGGTGGGGGTGGGGGTGGGGCATGGTATTATCCTTTCACGAACCACCACTAGTGTGTCTACCGAGGGCATGGCAGGACTACATGCCAATTCTTCTCCATTTTACGTTTGCACTACCCACCCCACCTTCACTCCGCCCCACCTTCACTCTGCCCCACCCATCCTCTCCACAGCTCATTCTAGTCTAAAATATACGACATTCAATCTTTTAAGGTACACTTTGGCAACACCTCTGAAGTGAAAAACGTCTATCTTCAAAGACATATTGTTAGTTACTGTCCCGTGGATTCCAACACCAGGGGACCCTGGTGTGTAGAGTGGCAGGACTCGCGGAGGTTTGGAAAGGGCGGGCCTGTAGAACAGATTGCCAGGCCTTGCTCCCAGCACAGTTCTGGGTGGAATCTAAACACCCAGCTTCAGCTCATTTAGCTGAGCACTAACCATCTGTGTCATTCAAGGTCTCCATCTTCACAGGCTACAAAATGTGATTGACCAAGTTTCACTTTTTCTAAAGAATACATAAAATAATAGAAGATTGTAAAAATCAATGTTACCGTGGAGAATATAAAATAAGACAGTAAATCAGATCATGTTACTTCTACTTTTCTTTCTCACATTCTCTTTATTTCTTCCTTCCTTCATTTTATGTAAAATTTTAAATACACCTATTCCTCACTTGTTGAGTTGGTTAGATTCCAAATAACTGGTCCTTGTGTGAAAATAGAGGATAACCTCATCTGACCCCAA
Source organism: Tenrec ecaudatus (assembly GCF_050624435.1). Taxonomy (NCBI): domain Eukaryota; kingdom Metazoa; phylum Chordata; class Mammalia; order Afrosoricida; family Tenrecidae; genus Tenrec; species Tenrec ecaudatus. Next base: position 4,208,235 of record NC_134534.1, on the reverse strand, counting down.
AATGTAAGATGATCACATCGTGACATCATCACATCACTGCCAAACCGCTGAAAGCCCTGAGAAGCCGAGTCGACATGACCCTCTCCATCAATGCTTGCTTGCCTCTCACCTCACACCTCTGTACATGTTTCTATGTCATCAAAGCACAAGACCGCCAGATCATGGGCTTCTCTTAGGATGGTCATAAATGGGAAACAACACACCGTGAGGAGGAGGTGTGTTGCATGGCGAGTCTAGAGAATCTTTTTAGAAAAACAGGTTCTTGTTGAACACCTTCTGCACGTACCATTCGAAGGCGGGGAAGACACTTTGCAGAATGTGGCAGCATTCTCATTGCTTCCGTGTGGGCTGTTCTGTTTCCATGAATGCCCTTCTCACCGTTGCTTAGGGTCAAGTTGACCACTAGGGGCCACTAGGTCCCATTCAGAGGATTGCTCCGAGGGGCACAGTCCTCACAGATGGAACTATCTGCCACAGGAGCCACTGTCTTTGGGCTGAAAGAGGAGCACCAGGGGAGCTTGCGTTCCAAATTTTAAAGATCCCACTGGCCATTAGGACCCAGGGTTCCTCTAGTGTCTAGCAATAAGTCTGATGTTTTTGAGGGATTTGAGTTTGTTCTCCATTTTTATCCTAGTCTATCCAAGACCGTCTATTGTGTTTCTCCCTGGTGCAAAGAGTCTCTAGCAGTAGCCCGCACCATCGAGTTCCTCTGTTCCCAAGGCGGGTGAGGCTGTGGTTCATGTAGGCTAGTTTCCTCTTTGTACCTTTGCTCTGCGGGCAAATGGTTGTATAGAGATGGCCACTGAAAAGCTTGTAAGATCTTGGATGCTATTCACCAAACTAGGATGTAGAACATTATCTTTATGAGCCATGGATTTGCATTCGATCAAATCTCCCCTGAGCCTGGAGTCCTGTGCCTTCAATCTGGAACCCCAACCTTCAAGATGTTTGTTAATGACTAGGAAGTTTCATAACCATGCCCTCTATGTGCTTTATTTTATATATGCAACACACACAAACATGTACATATGTTTGGGCAAGGAAACAATCTATCCATATGCATCTATATAGTCATTTGTGTTTACCTATACATATGTTGCTGCTATTGTTGTTGTTAGGTGCCCATGGGTCAGTTCCATCCCATAGTGATCCTATGCACAACAGAAACACTTCATGGTCCTGTGCCAGGCTCACAATTGTCCTTCTGTCTGAGCCCACTGGGGCACCTACACAGTCATTCCATCTTGTTGAGCGCCTTCCGATACTAATGGATACATACATCTAATATGTAAGCACACATACATTTTTGGTTTTAAGATTGTATCTAGTGTGACATTTACCATGCTCACCCCTTATTCTCCTGTGCTTTCTAGCATCCTGCTCTACTTCGGTCAGTTTTGTGCAGACCTCACCATGATCCGCTATCACCTACCCCATCACCCAAATAACAAGTGTCTGCTCTCTAAAACTGACCCCAACCCCCTCCACTCCTATCCCTTTCACGAACCAAGATTGCTACTTTCTGAAACTGCACTTGTTCTTGCCTTTTTAACAGTGAGATCACCCAGCGCTTGTCCTCTTGTGATTGACACATTTTGCTGAGCACAATGACCTCCAGCTCCATGCACATATTTGAGCATGTCTCCACAGTTTCCCATCGTGCACCTGCACCAGCACTTGGTCATCCAGCCATCTGTTGATGGCCAGTAGGTGACTTCCATTGTTTTGCTATTGTAAACAATGTTGCGGTGAATGTAAATGTGCGTATAACCATTTGTTTCAATAGGTTTACCTCTCTGAAGATCCAGCCCAAGGAGAGAGGCAGGTCTATCCAGACAACACTGGAGCAAACAAAGAGGGAGGGAGGGAGGGAGGGAGGGGAGGGGAAAGAGAAAGAGAGAGAGAGAGAGAGAGAGAGAGAGAGAGAGAGAGAGAGAGAGAGAGAGAGAGACCGACCTTATCATGGCCCATCAAGCCTGCGAAGACATCCCTGCTCAGATCAGCCAATGCACAGAGAGTACTACAGGCCAGCCCCACCATGAAGCATGACATTCCTTCACTGACCCATAGTGCTGCAGAGAACCCCACTGGAGACTCCGTGCGGAGTGTGCCGGCTCTGCCCCACGCACAGCTGGATGCAAAAAGAAAGGAGTGCAACAGAGCAGCAAGGGAAGCAAAGTAACAAAGTCCCTGAGGAATCCTGAAAATAGACTTCGGACTCGGGGGACAGGGCTGGCGCCTCAGCAGACTTGATCAGGAAGCATACATAAGTGTCAGCAGATAGGCTCGGGCCCATCAATGGGGATTTTTTCTGTATTTGTTTGTTTTCATTTTGCCATATGTCTGTAGATGTAAGATAGGCAAGAAGAACAATCCCAAGGAGAAAACAATGGGACTGGCAGTTCTGGGGACATGGGAGAGGAGGGAGGTGAGAGGGCAAGGGGGCCAACAAACTCAGGGATAAGGGAACAACAAGAAATTTAAACTTGATGGTAAGGAGGGTGTATAATGCCTGATGGGGTTAAATCAAATGCAATGTATCCGAGAGGATTCACTGAGAGCTGAGTGGGGGCTGAACATGATAGTGGGATAGGAGGAAGGTGAAAGGAAATAGAGGAAAGATGTAGGAGGCAAGAACTATTTGTAGAGGTATAGCTAACTATTTATAGAGGTATAGCTATAGGCATCTATATATATACACATATATACTAATTTTAATTAAAGGGAGAGAGGCTAATGTACACATATTTTATGTTAAGTATTAAGATAGCAGACAGACTTTGGACCTCTACTCAAGGCTTCCCTTAACACAGAACACTGTTCTAATAACCTGGTACTTCGATACTCACCTTTCCGACACCATCGCTGAAGACAAAATGGGTGCGTAAGCAAATGTGGTGAAGAAAGCGATGATGCCCAGCTATCAAACGATGCAGCATCTGGGATCTTAAAGGCTTGAAGTTAGACAAGCAGTCATCCAGCAAGGAAGCAAATAAGCCCACATGGAAGAAGCACACCAGCCTGTGTGGTCATGAGGTGTCCACAGGATCAGGTATCCAAAGACTCAAAACAAACAACTATATTGATGCAAATAGGGGGGTTGGAGTGGAGACTAAAAGCCCATCTGTAGACAATTGGATATCTCCCCGCCCGTGGCCCCAGAAGGGTTCTAAGGAAGGGATGATTCAACCAAGTTGCAGTATAACACCAACAAAACACATATCATTGTTCCTGAATGCTTCCTTCCCACCAACTATCCTGATCCAGTTCTACCTTACAAATCTGGCTAGATCAGATAACACACACTGGTACAGAAAAGCGCTGTCACGGAATTCAGGACAGATAAACCCCTCAGGAACAGTAGTGGGAGTAGCGATATTATGAGGGTAGGGGAATAATAATCTGCAGGTGAAAGGGGGAACTCATCGCAAGGTTGGATATACAGAGCATCCCCACCCCATACCAAAGGAAACAAATAACAGAAATGTGGGTGAAGGGAGACAAGGTACAGTGTAAAAAATGAAATAATAATAATAAGATAAAATTGATCAAGGATTCAAGAGGGTGGGAGGGTCAGGGAGGGAGGGGAAGAAAGAGTAGCTTATGCCAAGTGTTCCAGTAGAAAGTGTTTGGGGAATGATGATGGAAACATATGTACAAATATGCTTGATACAATTGATGTATGCAAGGTTATAAGATCTGAAACAACCCCCAATAAAATGATTTTGTTTTAATAGTTCTACCGTTCTAGGGTATATATCAAGGAGTCCTGTTGGCCATTTTGGATAAGCATGGGACTGATAATCGCAAGATTGGTGGTTCAAAGCCCCTAGCTGCTCTGAGGGAGGAAAATGGGCCCCTCTGCTCCCAGAAAGAGCTACAACCTAGGATACCTTATATCAGGTGGCTTTGAGTGTGAATCGACTTGATGGCAGTGGGTTTCTGGAGGAAGGATACTGAGGCATGGAACTGCTGGGTTACAGCATATTTCTATTTCCAGCCTTTTGGGCAAACCCATACCATTTCCCATATGGTCAAATTAATTCAAAACATTGATCATTTTCTGTGATTTTGATCAGTGACATTGTTGCAAGTATGAGATGATATCACATCAGAATTTTTATTTCAATCGCTCCGATAGTTAATGATCACACCATCTAGTCATCTTTGTTGGGCTACTGAAAGTCCTCTTTTGTAAAATGATTGTTCATGTGCATTGCCCATTTTTAAAAATTGGATTATTTTTCGGCTGTTGAGTGGCTGTGATGAAGAGACTAGACCCATAATGAAGATATCATTCCAAAGGCCTTTTTTCTCCATATGTAGATTCTCTTGATGATGTGTTCTGATGATCAGGAGGACCTCACTGTGGGAGGTCCCAGCATCTAACTCATCTCCTGGTGCTTATGCATTTCTTTTGTGCTTCATAATCGTTACTGCAAAACAAACAACTCGCGTCCCAGAGTTTTGCCCCTGAAATTTTCCAGGATGCTGCTCCATTCAGCTGCTGCTGATGATGAATGTCCAGTTTTCCCAGCACTATATGTTCAAGAGAATGATTTGTCCTCAGTGAATGGACTTTGGCCCCTTTTTGAAAATTACCTGCCCATGGATGAAGGACCTATTTCTGGGTTGTTGATTCTATTCAATTGGTCTGTGTGCCATTGAACCAGTAGCAGGCAGTAGCAGTTGAAGACATCAGTTGCTATGGAGGTGGTAAAAGACAAGGCCTTCTACTTCCATAGAGATTTTCCATCTCAGAGACTCACAACTTTACACTTTGCCCCGTAAGTTTACCACAAGTCAGAATGAAGTAGATGGCGGTAAGTTGGGAGAATATATATGCTTTCAGTCTGGAGAGCAGGAGGCAAATTTGTTGTTTATCTTTAACGTTTCCTTGAATACACAGGATCTCTTTCCTTTCCATGAGGAGCCCTAGTAGCTCAGTGGTTAATGCACTCAGCTGCTAAACCTGAAAGTTCAGTGGTTCAAACCCATCAGCGAGTCCAGAAGAGAAAGGTGAGGCAGTACATTCGCTCAAAATTAACATCCTGGGAAACACTGTGGACAGTTCGTCTCCCTCTTGTAGCATTGACTTGAGGAGCGGCCTGAGCTGGGTTTCAGAGTCTTTTCTCCATAAAGCTAGCCATGCTTTTTCCAGTTCAGAAAAGAATGTTGACATTCGGTTTGGGTCTGCAGTCTACCTACAGGTCACTTTACACTAGGTAATATTTCTACCTTTCTGCTTAACATTCTACTTCTATTAGAATAGGGATCAAACAATGTCCTGGGACCAGAACTTCACCCTATATCATGTTCCCGAGCAAGCCTCGTCTCCATCCCTTTGTCTCTCTCACTAACCCAGCTTCTCCTCTCTGACCTCCCTCAAGTCCACCAGAATCCGGCTCCTCCGCAGGGATCTGCCCTGACCATCAGTCTTCTCACAAAGTCCTCTCTCAGTTCTTCAAGTCATTTCAGGCCCAAGCTAAATGCCACCTCCTCCCAGAGGTCTTCCCTGACCAAGTCCACTAACCCACTGACATTGAGTCAATTCCAACCCATAGCAACCCTTGCGGACACAGTAGAACTCCCTCAGTAGGTTTCCAAAGACAGTCAATCACTATGAGAACAGAGAGCCTCCATGTTTCTCCCACTGAGAGCCGGAAACACAGGTTCAAACACAGACCTATGGGTTAGTAGTCCAACGCGTAGCCTACTGCGTCACCGGGGACACGCCACTTCCTGAACTTGCCCACAGAAAGCCATCACTCGCTGGGTCTCTTTTTTTTCTGTGAATTAAGGCAGAATTCACATAATAAAACCACCGTACTGAAGTGACTAAGGCAGCGTCAGTGAGTGCCTTCATGGTATTGGACATCCACCACCCTCTCAAGTTCCATAGTAGTTTCATCACCTCCCCCAGCTGCCCCTGTTCCCGGGAGGCTGTCACTCTCATTCCCCTGCCCCTTCGGTCCCTGGCGACCATGCATGTCCTTCTGTGCCTGGGAAGGACTTTGCTGTACATCCCCTGTCACCACGTTCCAGAAAATGACTTTCCTCATCTGACTTAGTTCCCTTAGGGAGAAATGCCTGAGGTCCACCCACATTGCAGCATGATCTTCCTGTCGTCTCCCTGGATCATCATTTCCACTGATTCCTGAGAGTGTAGTAAGTCCTTGCAGAGGGCATTTATTTGGTTGTGGGATGTGTATACCAAATGGGACGGGGGTATTGGATGGCCATTGACTCTTAAAAAAAAATAAAGGCTGTTTGGTCCTATTTAAGCTGTATAAAATCAATCATATAAAATCAATGACCATTTTCCAGCACACTTTTTATTGGTGTTTACTTAAATGCTTGAAAAAGTATAAGTTACTCACTTTTCTTAGGATATCAGTGTTTATGCACCAAACAAATACACAGAGAGCTTTCAGTAATTAGGTAAAAGCAATTCAAAGTCTTCCATATCAGCAATAGTCATGTGGGTGATTTGCAGGGCATAGAGCTGTCTGGCTATCTGGCCAGTTACACTCTCAGAATCCACTGGGTGGGTTGGGTTGCTGGCAGTAAGTTGGACTTTGTGTCTATTCTGTGCCTGTTTCTGGTTCTGACATTGTCTCCAAGAATGTGAATGCATCTCTCCCTTATCTGGTCGTTAATGCTTTCAACCGTGAAGAAAAAAAAAAACCCAAACACTTGGAGGCGAAAGAAAAATCTGTTTTTATGGTATTAAAGTAAAATAGATTATTCATAAAGAAAGCATCTTACTGAATCCATTCCATGACAAAACTTAGCATAATTACTTTCCCCACCTTGCAACTGAGAGACGTTATGGATTAATTTGGAGATAATTCACAATTTCACGATACTGATTCTTCTTCATGATGTTCATTAATGAATTTGCATTATCCTTCCATTTATTTAGGTCAGGGTTTCTCAACAGAAACGGCCTACTGCAATCTGAGTGGGATCATCATTTTGGGGGGTGAAGGAAAACCCTATCACTTGTAGGGCTCTTGATAATCCCTGCTCCCGCTGGCACTGTCATGTGAGCATTGGCCCTGCTAACTGGGATTTCAGTGGTTCAAACTCACGAGGTGCTCCGTGGGAGAATGATGAGGCTCACATCTCCCATAGAGACTCACGGCCTCCAAAATCCAATATGAGTTCATTTGGGGTTAGATTCACTCGATGGTAATGGGCATTGCTGGCACAGAATTAATAGCCACCTGCAGTCATTCTGACGACTGAAATAATTCTCCATTTCCAGAACATGATACCTTCCGATGTTTTACATCTAATGTCAACTTTGTTCTTGTGAAACTTGTCGCTCATGTTGCTACCTTGAGTGGCATAGTTCTTCCGGTCTTTCCTCCTTCTACTCCCCACCTGTGTTCGACCAGGTTGTTTAGAGAAACAAATCTAGTAGCATCATCTATGTGTAAGAAAGAACTTTATATCCAGAGGATATCCCAGCCCAGTCCAACTCAAGTCCATAAGTCTGCTGGTAGACCCTCTTGAGACTCACATAGCTGCAGGCACGTGACACAGAATATTTAAGCATGAGGATCACAGGCTGGTAGGTGACCAGTCACATGAAACAAGGTCAGTGGAAACATGGCTGGCGCTTACAGTTCTCAGGGGTGGGTGGCCCACATGGGCCACCCTGGAGGCAGGCAGAGTTCCAGCAAGCCGGACTGGGGAGGAGGAGGGGCAGAGAGAGGGGGCGGTTCCCAATTTCCCCACTGTAAGTAGGCCACACCCCCAGGAGGCATCATCAGACCATGACCTGGTAGACAGGTTGGACTCAACCATGCACTTCCACACATCTTCAAGTTGAGAGCAACTCGAACTGCACCAACCCCTTTACTTCCATTTGTTTCGTTCTTTTGCATTTTCTAATTGGCCTTTACCAATGGATTCTGTTCCTGATATCTAATTATTCAGCAATCTTACTGAACACTAGTATTAATTCCCTTGGTTTCTAGATAATTTGGGCTTTCTCTAAATGTCTCTTCCATCAAAAGTAGGTTTTCAAACTTTTTAGAAACTTATTTTTTTTACAAAAATGTTTTGTTATTTTCCTTCAGTTTGGACGTCTCCTGGACAGTACTGGGGAAAAAATGGTCACAGCGGTGAGTCTGTGGACGACTTCAACTCGATTTTGTCTCAGCTTCTAACATGTATGCTGTGGGTCATGGATAAGAATTGAATCACATCAAATTATGTTTCCATCTCCATCAGGAAGAACACATAATCTTCATTTGTGTTGCTTATAATGTTGTGCTGCTCTTGCATGTCTGTGTACTGACTATGTCACTGGGCTTTTTGATGGGTCATCACTCTTTGTGGCCACCCCTTCTTGTGCCCAGTGAATTTTTGGGGGGTTCCCACTGCCATCACGCTGACTCCATGTATAGGGTGCCTAAGACTGTAAATATTTATAGGAACAGAATCAGCTTTATCTCTTGAAGTACAGGGTGGATTTGATAAGCCGATCTGTAGTTGACAGCCCCATACTTACCCTGCTGCAGGCCAGGACCCCTTTCTTTCTTATTCAAATCTGGAGACTGATTGTTCAGCCCTGTATCTTCAATGAATGTGTCTTCACAGTTCTTTCTATTGTCTTCTGAAAACTGATACCAGTTTCAGACACTGAATCTGTATGTTCCTGTCATTTAACTGGTTAATTTCCCATCTTGTGGCTTCTTGCTAAATTTGGGAGATTTTGTGTGTGCTGTTTATCACTTTGCTCTGTTTCTTTTCATTTCTGTCAAGTCCATAGTTTACCAGCTTGGTGCACTGTTTTATTCCTCTGGCTTCTAAGAAAAATATCCAGCAGTAGTTACTGTTTGGATATCTGTGCTTTCATGTTTTATTCCTGAGGGTTTTTTGGGTAACTATTTATCCTCATGAATAGAAGACTACAGAAGAATGCTTGCCTCTGATTGATGGAAGAACCTAGACTACATCGTACACTGCCAGAAGAAGGGTCAGCCAGTCTTGGAAGAAGTACACTAGCAATGGGACATCCCCTCACAGAAGGGTCACAAGGAAGGGATGAGCTTACCAGGGCGCAGTACAGCACGGATGAAACACACAATATTCCTCTGATTCCTTGAGGCTTCCTCACCCTTCCACTACCATGTCCCCCGTCTTGCCTCCCTCTTCAGGATAGACCGGAGCATGTATACTGGTACAGATAAGAGCTCGGGGCTCACAGAATCCAGGTCAGATAAATCCCTCGGGGACAGAAATGGGCACAGCAATACCAGGAGGGTAGGGATAAAGGGGGACAAGGAGGGAAGAAGGGGGAATCCATTCTAATTATTAACACATAATCACTCCCACCCTCACCCCCACCCCTGTCAAGGGTGACAAACAACAGAGAAAACATGGGGGAAGAGAGACAGTGGTCTGAAATATGAAAATAATAATAATTTATCAAGGGAGTGGGGAGGGACGGAAAAAGAAGAGCTGATACCAAGAGCTCAAATAGAAAATAAATGTTTTGAAAATGATGATGGCAACATGTATGCAAATATGCTTGTTACAATTGATGTATGGATTGCTACAAGGGCTGGAAAATACCCCAATGAAATGATCTTTTAAAAAAACTAAAAAGTACAGCCATAATATTTCTTAGAAGCAATGATGGTGAGAGTTTGTCTCAGTACTTTGGACGTAATGTCATAAGAGACCAGGCCATGAAGAAGCTCAACATGGTGCTGGGTAAAGTCACTGAAAAGAGGAAGAACATGGAGGAGTTAAACTAGCGAACAATGGGGTCAAGCACAAGCAAAGGGAGTGCTCTGTTCTGAGGCACACGGACTGCTGTGAGTGGGCACCAGCTCTGGGACCAACAGCAACAATAGACAGGGCTGGACCTCGCTTCCCTCTCAACATCATAGACACACTGCATCGGGTCATCTGACAGGTCTTACCAGCCTCTTTGACATTGGATTTAGCGTGTGTGTTTGGAAATCTTGGTTGGCAAGCCTGCAAAGGCACAACAACTAACACATGAACCTCAGAGTTCTCATTGGAAGACGTATAAGCAGGGATGTAGATAAATTCAAGGCATATTTTGGGATTGAGCAGTCGGAGCACTTTGGATCTGGTTGCTTATCTCTTAAACCACTTTGGATCTGGTTGCTTCTCTCTAGTCTCACACACACATGCGGTGAGATCCTTTCTTCTAAAGATACTCAGGCAATGACAGGTCAATGATGCCTTATGAATATCACCTATAGGCATCACCCACAAATCCAAAGAAGCTCTGGCAGTGGTTAAGTCCTTCACTGCCAACCAAAGGTTGGCAGTTCAAATCCTTCAGTTGCTCCACAAGAGAACAGTGCAGCTGCCTGCTTCTATAGTGATTTCCAACCTTGGAAAGGCCAGCAGGCAGCTCTGCTGGGTGCTTCAGGGCTGCTGCGAGTCAGAGAACGCTCAAGCGTACTGGGTGTGAGTCTTTCAGTGTGACGCGTAACACGATGAACGAGATCGCAGCCCTGCCAAGCACTCCCCAGAGATCGCAGTTACTTGCTTCCTATGTCAACTCATTTGATCCTCGGAGTAACTCTATGTAGCTCAGATTCTTCTCATGCCTTAGAAGGGGAGATGTGCACAGAGATATTTAGGAACTGTTGCAGATGTTATGGTTAGAAAGCTCACTGCCCTTGAGTTGATTCTTACTCATAGTGACCCCTGGGACCGAGAGGACCCGCCCCACAGGATGTCCAAGGCTAGAATCTTTGTAGACACAGACTGCCCCGTCTTTTCCTCAAGGACCAGCTGCTAGATCCAAGTTACCAATTTTCCAGTTAATAGCCTCACACTGAATCACTGTCCCAACAGGGCTCCTTCACAATCCTCATGGCTGACATGAAATATGACCCCCGACTTGTGAGCCCAGGTTCGAAAACTGATGTTCTTTTAACTTAGCATGTGCTTCAAAAGAGGAGCCCTGGTGGTGAGGTGGTTACCAGTTGGGCTGCCATCTGAAAAGTCAGCAGTTCAAACCCACCAGCCTGTCCATGGGGGAAATATGGGCTTTGTATTCTCACAAAGAGTTACAGACTCGGGAATGCACAGGGGCAGTTCTACCCTGTCCTTACAGGGTTGCTCTGGGTTGGCATTGACTCTGTGGCAGGGCCGTTGGCTTGGGTTTTCTCAAAAGAAGAAATAATCGGTGCGTGTAGTGTGAACATGTCAGCATGCACACATTCAACAAGATTTCCATTGACCAGAATGACATTCTTCATAGTCTAACAGCCATTGTGAGGGTGCAGCAGGACAGCCGGCATCACGTTCTCTAAGTTGGAACCAATTCAACAGCATCTACCAACAACCACAACCACCACCACAACACACGCTTCACAGTGTGTTTCCCTGCACACGCCCCTGGCCCTACAGCTTCACCTGGGCCTTCTGGTCTATGATGGAACATTGGGGCTGTCATTTCAGTCGCACACAGGTAGCACTGACAAACAGATCTGCTTTACTTAGTGAGCTAAGCTGCTGGGAAAAGGAAGGCTGAAGTGGAAGGGCTGTATTGGAGTTAGGGTGCTGGTGAAGAATAGTAAAAGGACCCAGGACTCCCAAAAGGGCACACACACACACACCTGTCTTCAAGGAAGCACAGTGGGAGTGCTCCTTGGAGACAAGGGGAGTGAGGCTAATGCTCCTGTAATTTAGACCGGTTGTCAGGAGAGACCAGACCCTGGAGAACATCACGCTTGGTGAAGAACAGGGAGCATAAAGGAAGGCCCTCAAGGAATGGACGGACACCGTGGCTGAAGCAATGGGCTCAGACATAGAAACGATTGTGAGGCTGGTTCGGGACTGGACGGTGGTTCATTCTGTGAGGCACGGGGCCTCTGTGGGCCACACTGCACTGGAAGGCACCCAGCAGCAGCAATAAGATGGTATTAAGTTTAAAGTTGACTTCATGGAATAGCTTTGGTTCAAGGTTCCAAAGTTATTTCCAGGCAATAGATCCAGGGTCCCTCCTCTGTGTCATCGAAGTCTAGTTTCCATTAAGAATTTGACATTCTGTTCAAAGGGAGGCATTTTTTAAAGTACATCGAAAGAACCTTGGGATCAGGGTGACTTCCCATGGTGAGATAGAAGTTTAAAATTGTCAAGTTGGTTTTCTTTTTTTTTTTTTCACCCTAAGGTTACATAGACAAAAAACCAAAAAAAAAAACAAATGATAGAGCTTGAACAGGGACCATGATGCCCTCTGATACCCGACTCAATGCTGGGCCTGCCCTGCCACCATGCTGCCAGCCGTCCCTTTCAAGCCGAGGCTGACACTTCCGACTGTGACTCCACTGCAAGCTCTCCCCAACACTGGGCTCCCAGCCCCACTCTCTGATCTCAGGAATCCCAACCTCCATTGAAGTGATTGCTCCTCCACCTTGTGCCCACCTTCTAGTGAAAGGGCGTATTGAAGTGGAGCCCAGGAAAGCAGACAGGTCAGGCAGGAGGTAGTGTGCAGGGACAGGCTTTCGTGATTTCCAATAGACCAGAGATGGGATGGCCTGGCAGCCTGGGCAGACAGTGACCAAGAGTGCCTCTGAGAGGTGCAGGGGCAGAGGTGGGATGTGGCCAGCTGGATCTGGTAAGCCGGCTGGGTGTGCCGCTGCCCCAGATGGTGGAAGATCTTCTACGGGAGGGAGAGCAGTAGAGCAGGACTCTCTCCTGCCCATGGAAGCTCCCCAGAGCAGGCATTCTGGTGCTGATTCTTGCATCATCTCAGGTGAGCTCAATGTCCAGGTGGAGCCCGGTACATTCAGTGTTGGCCTCCCATCCCCACTAATGTTTCCACTCAGCCTCACAAATGCACAATCTGGACCCACCTCTAAAATCACGGAGTTTGTTGTGGTTCATGTCTGTGCTCAGTGACAACAGCACTATTGTGTGTTGGGACTTATTTTCTGAGGCTCTGTGCCAAGCTCGTGATGGACCCACCTCTAAAATCACAAATTTAGAAAACACACACACACACACACACCTTATTGGGGGCTCTCTAACTTTCTCTCCTCCTTCCCCAGCAATGCACATACTCTCCTGCGATCAGCCCCTCATCCCCATCTGCCTAGACCAACAGACGGCCTCCTAAGGCTAGGTCCTCCAATTCCTGCTACAAAGACCATGAAACAAGAGGGACCTGACCGGCCATCGTCTCCTTGCATTTCCCTTGCTAGTCTGTCTCCTCCTGGATGAGAACCTCTGCTCTACCCATTGATGCTACACCTTTAGTAGCTTCCCATCCAATTGAATGGAGTCATGGGGTACTCTGGTGGCTCAAACTCGAAATGCACAGCTCCTTCTTCAAACCATTCTATTCCTTGTGTCCCCCATTCTGGACGGTTTCCAGTCTGGTCCATCCTCTCGCAGAAGCACAGACATTTCTTGGGCCTTCGACTCAAGTCACAATGTCAGATGAGTCACAATGTCAGACACTGGAAAGGTGATGTTGGAGAAGAGCATCCCTTGTCCCCCAGACTTCCAGAAGAAAGAAATCTGTGTTACTAGAAATAGAGCCAGACTGCTCCTTAGACAGGAGGATGGAGAAGTGCTGTCCTCCTTATTCTGAACATGCCATCAGGAAAGACTCATCTCTGGAAAAGAACAACCTGTTTGCTGTAGAGGAAATGCAAAAAAAATTGTAGAAGTAGAGGAAAAGTAAAAATAAATAAGAACAAAACTTGAGGGAAACCCTCCCTGAGACAGGTGGACAAAATTGCTGACACAGTCACTCACTCATATCAATGGTCATGAAGAACCAGGATCAGTCGACACTTCATCCACCAGACAAAGGTCACCGTGAGTCAGCGCCAAGGTGGTGGCGGGTAACACCAAGATAAACCCAGAGCTCGGCCTATTCCTGCAGGTGGGCATTAAGAGGATGCAGCAGGCAGCATGCACTCTAAATGGAGGGTCAACGCCAGCACTGGGATCTTGAGCACAGATTCACTTATCCTTGATGGGCCAAGTCCTCTGGATATTTAGAATGTTGGAGAGGCCTGTCCTCCTTTTATTCTTGCCCTTTCCACCCATGAGCATTGCCTTGTTTACAGGCTAGTCACCACCTGATCTCCTGTGGCTCTGAGCCATAAATGGAAGTGTCTTATGTCTGTGCTCCAAGGGAGAGAGGAGGTGAGGCTTTCTGCTCCCGTATAGCTGTACAGTCCCACAAACCCACAGGGGCAGCTCTCCTCTGTCCTATGGGGTCGCTGTCGTTGCTTTTGAACCATCTCAATGTCACAGGGTTTTTTGTGGTTCATGTCTGTGCTCGGTGACAACAGCACTAGTGTGTGTTGGGACTTATTTTCTGAGGCTCTGTGGCAAACTCGTGATGAGGATTTGCTCTTTTGGTCTTCGTATCAAATCAACTCCATGAGTACAATGAGAGCATCCATGTTCCACACAAGTAGGAATCGAGGCTCACGGAAGTGAAGTAGTGCAAACCGCCGGCATCGGCAAGTGCTGTCCTACAGCACAAGAAACTGAGGCACAGGCGCTCAGTAACTTGCTCAAAGGCAAACGGTCAGTAGGCAGCCACGTGGAGCTGGGCTCCAGCTCTGTTGGGATCCAGTGCCCACACTCCTCAGGAACGAATAAAATTCTGCGTGACCTGAGTTCATCTTTGCAGCTCCGTCCTTATTGGCGAGGATGCTAACTTAATTTAATCCAATTCCTCCATGGGAATCAACCGGTTGAAGGAGTGGAGGTGTAGGATACACAGACTGACGACTGGGACTGAGTAGTGATCAGGACCCAAAAGTCAGGACCCAAAGGGGCTTTGAAGAGGCCACATCATCAGTATGATGCCTGAGACTGATCAATAAGCTACCTGGCTGCTGACTTCACCGGTGGATCAAAACGGTGGTAGGTACGGCAGGAGCATGAAAGGCAGAACCCCAGGGCAGAGCAATATCCCCAAAGGTAATTTGGGAGCGAGGAGGCAAATCAAGCCAGTGGATTTCCCCCAGACACTACAGCATGAAGCTCATTTTGCTTATAATCATCCCAACGAATGCTCTGACCCAGCCCTTCTAGTCGGCCCGTCATGCTTTCTTATTGAAAGCACCATTCTTTAATATAGATGGGTATGTCTCATTGGCCAGCGCGGGGGTCAGCGCAAAGCCTCTGTAGCTCAGACAGATATTGAGATTTTGTTCTATTTTGGTGGACCGCTGGAGACCCCCGAGGGTGGATCCCGCCGTGAGACTGCCTAGAATGAACAAAGGAGGATTGTGTGGCTTAAGTAAGATGTAAGCAGGGCAAGAGAGGGGCGAAGCTGGCACAATGGACTCTCGGGAATTCAGCGCAGATGCTCAAGGGCTGCGCTGGGACTCAGAACCGACTAGAAGTTCACACTGTGGGATGAGAGAGAAATCTTTTTATTTCTCCTACAGATGAGAAAGTCAAAAGAAAACCCCTTGCTTCTGCTCGAGAAGATACAGAAGAGGAAACAGCAGGGGCAAATTTGTGTGCGGATAACAAGAATTCTAAAGCTGGGGTAAAAGGAAAAAGAATCTTTATTGCTAAATTCTCCACTGTTCCAAGCAACTTTTCCTAGTTCTTCTGATGTCTCTGTAGCATCAGTGGAAGATAAGGTGTGGTGAGGTGGGGTGGGGGAAGGGTTAGGGGACGGAGGGGAGACCCAGGTCTTGTCTGTACCCTAAAGACAAACTGACCACCCGTCTTCCCATCTACTCTACCCTGGGCCCTCTCGAGAAGCAAAGCCAAGGAAGCTTAGCCACAGGGGCGCTGTGGAAATGGCTCACATAGTTGCAGGCTGGGCAAGTTCTGAGGCCATGGGTCCGGCATCGGGCCAGAGGTTGACATCTGCTCAAAATGTGACCAGATGCATTGGCAGAACCTGGGGGCTTTCAGCGCGGAGGTCTTACCCCACCCATTTTGAGTAGATATGG
This sequence comes from Tenrec ecaudatus, assembly GCF_050624435.1. Classification (NCBI taxonomy): domain Eukaryota; kingdom Metazoa; phylum Chordata; class Mammalia; order Afrosoricida; family Tenrecidae; genus Tenrec; species Tenrec ecaudatus. Next base: position 4,192,288 of record NC_134534.1, on the reverse strand, counting down.
GAATCTTGCACCTCAAGATGCAAACCTGTAACTTGCCCCTCCCTTGGTCTCTCTCCTTACCACAGGCATTGGTCCTGCACCCTCGGACCCCATCTAAGACCCAGTTCTGTGTCTGGCCACTTGATCTACATGCCTGAGAGAGCCCTAGTCCATGCTTCTGCAAAGCTGACAATACTGCAACCTAGGCCCTGCACCAAGGGAACTGGGCCTGGTAAGCACCTCTCCTGAAAGTCAATCTGTTTGCTGTTTTTACTGTGACAAATAGATGAGGCAGCACAACACTTGCCAGGCCAACAATCCCCAGATGGATGGTTCAAATGCAAACTCATGGTCATCAAGTCCATTCTGACTCAGAGACCCTATGCCACAGAGTAGAACTGGTCCCTTCTGGTTTGCAAGACTAACTCTTTATGGGAGTAGAAAGCCTTGTTTTTCTCCCAGGGAGTAGGTGGTAGTTTTGAACTGCCAACCTTTTGGTTAGCGGGTCAACTGATGCATAACTGTTGTGCCACCAGGGTCCCCTATACAGTTCAGTGACATTAAGTAGGTTTATCAGGTTGTTCCTCCATCACCATTAACGGTCCCTGAGTCTTAACATCCTTCTTAACAGAAGCTGAATGTCCACTGAGCATTGAGCCCTCCTTCTCCCTGCCCCTGGCCATCACCAGGCACGTGTGATGGCTCTTGCCTGTGTTGGTACTTTCAGCGGATAAGTGGAATCATGGCACCTTGCCATTTGTGACTATTTCTCTCTGCTCTTGTTTGTTCTCAGGGTCCCTCGATGCTCCAGCTTGCTCGGTGGTGGCAGGATTCCCACGACACACGTGCTCTACGCTGTGTTCATTGTGTCATAGAGACGATTGCTTCCTTGCATCACACACAATGCTCCAAAGCTCTACACGGATCTTACCACAGACATCGACTGCTGTCACCTGGGAAGAAATGAGAGGGCCATGCCACTCTCGCTTCCATGCCTGCTCATACCTGTGGGGGCTTGGGCACAGTTCTGTGTCCTGCACCCACTAATCACAGAGGTAATGGTGGTGTGGGTGAGACCAAAGACTTGGAGTCAGGGCACAGAGCCGTCAGGCGGAGTGGATGCTGCCGAGCCTGGGGAGCAGCGATGCCCACTGGCTGCTGCACTGTCCGGAGCAGAGGGTGTGTGTGTAAGGCTCTGCCTCTGGCAGCTCGGAGCTTCCCATCTCATTCTGATCAAAAGAACCAGAGCCAGCCTCCCTTGAGAAGACAGGAGACCTCACAACCACTCCTCTTGGGGAATGGACAGTGGGTGGAAGGGAGTTTGCTTTTTGTGGGGGAAGTCCCACCTGGCAGAAGCCCCACCTCATCCCTTACACGCACAGTCTCTTACTCTGTCCTCCTCTTCGAATGACACCGTGTCTGTGTTACTTTGCTCCCAGGCCAGAGCCTCATGGTGGGCACGACACAGATGTCTACAAGGACACCAATGTGAGCCTCAAGCTCAAACCCCAGTAAACTGAGCTCAGAAAGGGGAGTTTCTGTCGGAGCGAGGCCCTGTCATCTCTAGACTGGGCTGTGTCCTGTGCATGTCTCATTGGGAAGATGAAGTCTGTCATTCGTGCTAAAATGCGTGGGCGGGGAGGAGGGGTATGTCATCTGAAGAAAGACCACCTTGCTCGCTCATTTTCCTGCCATTTGGGGAAGTGATTATAGGCTCTTCTGTGAGACATTTAAAAGCTCTTAAATCATCTTTTTGAAATTTCCAAAATGTGCCCCAATTAAATTGTCAGAGGAGACAGGCCTGATAAATGTCTTCCGGTGGATGGGTCTTCCTTCGTTTGGCATCTCTGAGTGCTGAAGGCCTTGGGGAGCGCAGGTGAGGAGAGGTAGCAGGGCCTTGAATGCTGGAGTCCAGGTTCGGAAGAGGCGGGTGAATAACCACAGGCAGTAGCCTCCCATCCGCCTGCCTCCCCGCCCCCCGCCCCCGTCAATGACACCCAGGGAGTGACCATTTAGTCCTCACCAGGTGCCTGGGCAGTGGTGTGGGAGTGAGGCCGGAGCAGTCACCCTCCCTGAGCTGAGAGAGCAAATTCAATGATCCTCAAGTGTGTAACTGAGGAAACAATGGCCATTTCTTCAGAGGACCCAGCGACACCATCTTCATTGAGCACTTCGAGCAGCTCCTGGCCCATCTGTCCAGACCCAAACTCACTGCCATCAAGTCAATGCCCATCGTAGCAACCCTACAGGTCAGGGTAGAGCTGCCCCTGTGAGTTTCCATGACTGTAACTCTTTAAGGGAGCGGAAACGCCTGCCTCTATTGCAAATGGCAGCACAGTGTTCGCCACTGCCGCTATCCCTCCGTGCACTGCTGGCGGACAAGTTGTGGAGCAGGTGACGGTCCGCCTTGCAGTGACCAGTGTCAAGCGGTGGACCCAAACCTCCCTGTGGGTGTTCTCTGAAGCCTAGGATCAGGGGAGTTGGTGAGAGGTCTCAAGTCCAATGCCAATGAACCACATCATCCATCAACGTTTTCTTCTTTCTCTCTCCCGAAACGTCTCCTTGGTTCTCTCCACACTCGGTTAAGGCTCGTGAGGTAGAAAGAGGAGGACTGGTGCACAGACAGCGCTAAAGCTCCAGTAGGTACAGAAGGAAAACCAAGTTGGCTGTTGAGTCTATGCCAACACTGGACAACATCAGGTGTGTCAGGGTAGATCTGTGCTCCGCAGACCTTTCAAGGCCAGTTACTGTTCAGAAGTAGCTCACCAAGTCTTTCACCCGAGGTGCCTGGGTCAGGTAGCAACCCAGCATATTAAATGCTTGTGCCCCAGCATCTGCGTTAAAAAGATAAGACATCTACCAGTCCAAGTGGGTGCACACACCCTCAGAGTCCCCTTGGCTTTACCATGTCAGAATTCAGCTGGCCATTCTTTCTTTGCTTCCCCATAGGAACGTCCCCTTCTAGTCTCACTATGGTACATTGTCATCTCTCTTCATCAGATGCTCATTTCACCCTGACAATGAAACAACTCCCAGAGATGGACCCCATGTGTTCTTGGTCTCCAGGAAATGTGGCTGCAAATGAGGGAGGCATGGGTTTAAGCAAACAGTACAAGGCCGTCTACATTAACTCCCAGCCATGGAGTCGGTGCCAACTCACAGTGATCCTACAGGACAGGGTAGACTGCCCTGTGCATTTTCAAGACTATAACTCTTTATGTAAGTAGAAAGCTCTGTCTTTCTCCCAATTACAATTATAACATGAGAGGTCCTGATCGCAACTCTCACCACCAGTAGAGGCATGGACAAGTTAATGCATCTCCTTGAGGCGCTGAGGTCCCATCAAGGATAAATGAAGACATCATCCTTCCTCAATAAGGTAAGAAACAATAGATACCATTACCAACAATGCTAACAATACTGACTTGTGAAAGTCAGGATTTTTCTAAAGGACAAAGATGGTGAAGCCAATCCACATGTGCATTAAACCAGCATGCCTTGTCATGGAACCTGCAATAGATCATCTGTCCGGGTTGTCAGAGTTGATTAAAGATAAGAAATCATCCTAAAATACTGAAGAAAAGATTATAAGACACAGAGTTTAGATCAAGGAGACATACAAACAAGCAGACTACAAATATTATTTAAAGTAGTTGCCGTGTGTCATGGAGGAAGATATCAACAGAAGAGAAGGTATGTAGGAGCCCTGATGGAGCCGTGGTTTTGTGCCTAGCTGCTCCCTGGAAGCTGCACAGTTGAAACCCACCCAGTGGCTCTTTGGGAGAAAGACCTGGTAATTTGAATTTGTAAAGATCACAGCCTGCAAAATCCTTCTACTGGATCACAGAGTGCGTGGGAGTCCAAAATTGCCATCGCTGATCTTATCTTATGTATTGGATGGAAAAAGATTCATGAACATAATCCCAGTTAAACATCATTGGAAATAAAAACTTGAACCCCCCCCCAAAAGGGTGCATTCTCCCTTGCCATTGAATGTGTCCATGCAAGTGAATCTACACAAATGGTTCTGTGAATATCAAATATTCTAGTGTATTATATATGTGTATATATATATATATATGTATATATATATAACCTAGTGGATTTCTATTTAAAAATACACACATTCACATTCTAAAGAGGGTTACAAAGGCTTGTGAGTCCATGTTTCCTCAATGATGTCACATGACATCATAATTTACTCTGAGTCTTGTCTCAGTTCTGACTCGTCTTCTGATCACTGAGGGGGAATCAAAGGAAATGAAAACTTATAGCTGACGGGTGCTGCACCCTTATGAAGCATGGCAAGCGTCATTGAGCACCATGCTCAGATCTAGCTGGATCTTCCCAGGGTGGTGTGGTCTGATTACTCTGAGAAGGCATCCTGAGAATGAAGAGGAGTTAAACGTACTCATCCTCCCTGTGAGCTGGATGCCTTGAGGTCAGTGTCTGGGAGAGCTCAGGAATGCTAAGTTAATTGGCCTAATTTGGACATGTTGTCAGGAGAGACTAGTCCCTGGAGAAGGACATCATGCTTGATCAAGTGCAGTGAAGAAGAGGAAGGCCCTCACTGAGATGTAACACTGGGCTCAGGCCTAGGAAGAATTGTCAGGATGGCCCCAAACTGGGCAGTTTCATTCTGTGATGTATAGGGTCGCTGTGGGTTGAAGCCAACTCAATGGCACCTAACCACAACATAAACGCAGAATTATTATGCAGAGTTTCTATGATGACACATCTTTACGCGAGCAGACAGCCTCATCTTTCTCTAATGGGTGGCTAGTGTGTTTGAACAATCAATCTTGTGGTTAGCAGCCCAATACCTATCCCATCAGGTGTGGTAGACCCCATTTGTAGTCATCACCAGAAATAGGAGTTTTAATATAGAGATGTTACCCTCTGCTGCCAAGGAGTGCTACCCCTATCGGTTCCACCTTCTGATCCTGAATGTGGGTGGAAGGAAGAAATCACATCACTCACGGTCTACCTGTTGTTGATCAGTAAAGGGAAGAACAGATCTGACTGACTGGACTCTGGGCTCTGCCTGGCTGATGCTCCTGGAATAAGCTCCACCCACCCCTAGCCCCATCCTTGACAGCCCTGATTCAAAGTCTGCTTGTATGTTAGTCTGGGTTGACTAGAGAAACAAATCCAGAGACACTCATATGTGTATAAGACAGAGGTTTATAAACAAGAACAATTGAATATTGAAAAAACATCCTAGCCCAGATTAAGTCCATAAGTCCAATATTAGTCCATATGTCTGATATCAATCTATAAAGTCCTCTTCAGACTCACGAAACACATGCAATGACACCGAATGCAGGAAGATCACAGACCAGTGGGTGGGAAGTCTTGTGGATCCAGTGGTAGTGGAAGCATCTCAGTGCTGGCAGGGGTCTTCCCGTGGCTCCTCCAGCTCACGGCACTAGTATAGTTCCATGTGTCTTGTCAGCTGCAATGTCTCCCAGGGAGTGAACCTGTGTCCTGCCTCCCACGAGCTATGTATCTCCTTAGCACCTCCAAATGAGGTTATCAAGCTATGACCTAATTGAGAGGCTAAACTCCACCTCTTCACTCTTAATCCTCTCAAACTGACAACAGATGATGTAACTACCACAGCGTGGTTCCAAGTCCCCAACAGACTCTGGGTGCCCTATCTTGGAATGTGTCACTTTGAGGACTAAGGTGCACCTGACACAGACCCAAGGAGACATGATGTGCTCTACCGCTCCCCCAGGGAAAACATGTACAGTGAACACCATCACCAGGGAACTTGACCACGGCCAGGAGCTGGCTTTCACCTGAGTGCCCTGGCTGCCCACAACAGGCTCCATATCCGTGCAAACTGCTCGTTCTTCAGAGTCCCAATCATGGTTCAGATCTCACCCCTCCGCAGCCACACTTGAGAAGCATCCATGCGGAATTCTGAAGGCTGGGGAGGGGATGGACTGCCTGAGAAGACAGCTGGTCCCAGAAGGACCAAGGTCTCAGCAGCTTGTTAAAGCCCATCTCCCTGGAGGTTCTTGACTCAGTACAGCTGGAGCCCTCCTCCAGGAGACACCTGTCTGTCCTTACATGATGGGCGTTCACGGTGGAATCAGACCCATTCCACAGAAACATGGTAGAGCCTATCAAATCTATCAGACAAGCCAGGTGCTCCATCAAGTGTATTGTGCCAACATGCGATACACCCCACTGAAGGCCGTCCCCTCTGCATGTCTGTATTTGGGGCTCTGATTGTTGGAAGCCAGAAACCCCCGCCTTTCATTTGCAGTATTCTTCTCTGTGGAACCCATTATACTCACTGCGTTCACCCGACTGCCCCTCGGTAAATACTGAGTGAGTCAAATTAAATTGAAGGACAGTGTCTCTCTGCATGTAATTTCAGCATTAAAACGCACAGTGTCTACGTGGTGAACTCAGGGTCTTTCTGGCAGCAACCTACGCACAGGTGTGAGGATGGCCAATTGCCTTCCCTTGAGTCCAGCAGCTGCCGATGTTCTCAGCAGGAGCCAGGATAGGAATGAGAAGCTACAGGTTCAAGCACTGGGCTCTGGTCTGCCAGATTCTAGGTTGGTTGCCATTGTAAGCTTCCTGGCATTAATGCTTGGATTGGATCCGGGATCTAGACATGGCTGTGTCATGGCCCTTCCTGCTTCAATGACGGGTGAAGGGGCCCTGGTGTTAAGCAAGAAGTAAGTGGTTCGAACCCATGAGCCATTCGATGGAGGAAAGATGAGGCTGTCCGCCTCCTTAAAGACACCTTGGAAGCTCTAAGGAGTTGTTCTAGTAGGTCCTCGAGTCAGAAACAACTCAAAACTGAAAGTGGGGGTGGGGGAAGCTCCAAACTAACTGTCACCAATCGGTCTCAACTCATTGTGACCCTACCGGACAGGGTAGAACTGCCCTTGTAGTTTCTAAGAGTGGACTCTTTACGGGAGGAGAAAGCCTCATCGGTCTCCCGTGGAGTGTCTGGTGGGTTTATTTGAGCCGGTGACCCTGCAGTTGGCAGCCCAGGTGTAACCCAGTATGCTCCCAAGGCTTCTCTGAATCAACTGAAGGGCAGGAGATTTTTGCTGCTGTTGTTTTAAGGTGAAGGGTGACCCTCTCATTTAGCCCCTAATCAGAACTCCCTTTTTTTCACCCTGCTTTCATCTACTGGCCTAATGAGGAGTCCTGGTGGCAAAGTGGGCTTCACACGGGACTGCTAACCACAAGTTCAGTGGTTCAAACTCACCAAGTGCTCCACACAAGAAAGATGAGGCTGTTGCCTCTCCAAGAGAGTCAGAGTCTTGGATACCCGCAGGAGCAGCCCTGCTCTGTCACTTAGGGTTTCTGGGAGTGCCCATCAGCCCCAGGGCAGTGAGTTTGTTTCTTTCTGATTCGAGGTTAAAAGGAACATAGGTCGTTGGATCCTTTGTCCGATTATAAGACAAGCCCAAAGAACAAGTGTTTGCAGGTGATGGGAAGAGTGCATGAAGCCAGCAAGCCACCATGTGAAACCCCCACTACACACACACACACACACACACACACACACACACACACACACAATGCCCTGCTTGGCAAGCCTTCCCGCCCACCCAGCGCTGAGGATGAGTCTTCTGTACCATGAGGGGAGAAGTGTGCTGTGTAGCTGCCCCTCTAAGAGATGGACTGGCTTGGTGTGAGCTTGGACGAGGTCTTGGTTTGTCCTCACACAGCCTGCCTCTTTCACACTGCTTCCCAGGGTTGGCCTGTTCTGTGCATCCCTGGTTGCTGCCTGGGAAGCCCTGTGCATTTTGATAGTGGAGCCACATCACCATCTAGTGGATATCTGGATTTTCTTCAATTTTTTCTTTCTCACCAAAAAATATCAAAGACCTCTGTCCTGGAAAGACTAGGGTCCCTGGTGGTGCTGAGCATTAAGCTCCAGACTGAAAAGGTTGACGGTTAGAACCTACTCCTTGTTCCGCAGGAGAAAAATGAGGCAGTCGGATTCCAGAGAGAAGTAAAGCCTGGGGAGCCCTCTGGGACGATTCTACTCCATCCTACAGGGTCACCGTGGTAGTGGCAGGGTCTCTGCTAGACAGAGGGGACACAAACACCAAAAGCACCACCTCTGAGCCAGAGACACTGGAGAGAGATGCAGCTATCTGTGACACTGGTCATCACAGCAGGTGAACTAAGAAGGAGGAGCTTTGGAAGCAAAGAGCGTAGAGGTGATGGGGAGGAGGTCTGCCGGAAGGCTTCCTGGAGGAAGCAGCCAATCTTGCTACTATTAACTAGTGTGCACTGAGCACCAGCCTTCTTCCAAATGCATTGTGAGCGCTAGAGCGCCAACTCATTTAATCCTCACACACTGTGGGCTGATAAGAACAAGCTGGGATCTTTATCCAGGTGGTTGGAACTGATGTACTCGCATCCCTCCTTCACTGCTCCACCTTAATGCCAATTACTATCAGCTGTATCCATGGGGCCTACAAGGTGCCAAGGAACCAATTCTGGCTCACAAAGGTCCCATGAGTGAGCATCTGAAGAGAAGGGAGCTCCCCGGGGGTTTTCAATTGCTGGTGTTTTGGAAATAGATCGCCAGTCTTCTCTTCTGAGGCACCTTTGGGTGGCCTCAACCTTACAGCCTCTTGGTTAGGAGCCAAGCACTTAGCTGTTCGTACCATCCAGGGAAAACTGGCTGCGGAGGGGCTTGCATGTCAAGTCAACGTCTTCCTCTCCATTTGTCCTAGGAAAATGGGTCGCTCAGAAGAATGAAGGATGTGTTGGAACTGACAGAGAAAGGACGTGTCCTAGATGGGACACAAGTCCAAACTCCTGGATTGCACATGAAGATGGCTTCATTCAAGCAAGACTGGTCAGTGGGCATGATTTGTAAAGTGAGGAGAGGTGGGTGGGGTGAGGGAGCTGGCACAGGGCTTCAAACAGACTCGGTCTGCCTCAGCCCTCTGCTGAATGGAGACCTTGTGGTTTACAGAGGAATGGACCCAGAACCACTGGGAGAGAGGAGCACTGTCCTGGACACACTCGTGTCTTCACAGCCTGTGTCAGGGACTGCGAGCTGCAGGCCAGCGGTAACAACACCGTGATGGACCCATCAGACTTTCGTCCTTGTGAACGTGACTCATGGTCGTAGGAAGACTTTGGTTTCAAACCCAGAGCGAAGGCTGGTGAAAATGAAGTGTATCTGCTCCCTGCTTGTGGCTCACTCTTTTATTTGTATCTGCCTGTGCAGCCATCAGTACAGAATCACGTTTACTGTCAAGAAACCCCAACTCCTCCCAAGTGCACCGCCACACAGATGATGATCGATGAAGAAGAAAGGTTGTGTGAGGCCGGGCTGAGGAGAGAAACAGATTCAGTGATATGCGTATATGACCGAGCGTTATATCAAGGAGTTATTATGCATCGATCAAACATCCCAGCGCACTCCAACTCAAGTCCATCAGTCCCATGCTAGTCTGTAAGTCCCTCTTCAGACTCAGGCAGCCACATGTAATGATGCAGAATGCAGGCAGATCGCAGGCCAGTGAGTCCAAAGTCTTGTGGTCCCATGATGGAGGACATATCACCTGGCCTCCGGCAGGTCTCTGAGTTTCCCACCAATGGGAAGGTGAAGGGAGAGAGAGAGAGAGAGAGAGAGAGAGAGAGAGAGTGTTCCCAAGGTCCTCCTTATGGGCAGGCCATGCCACAAGGAGGCACCACCAAGCTATGACCTGATTGGCAGACTAGAGTCCACCCTACACTTTTATCTATTTCAAGTTGACATGAAATGAGGTCACCACCACAGATGTCAAGGGCTTCACTTTTCTTTGACCCAAAGTCAATGCCGTGGCAGCAGTAGGCAAGGAGTCAAATGGTGTGTTGCATGAGGCATGTCTGCTGCACAAGAACCTCTTGAAAGACCTGGAGAAGGATGGTGTGGACTTCGAAGACTAAGGTGCGCCTGACCCAAGCCAGGATGGTTTCACTCGCCTCACATGGGTGTGAAATTTGGACCCTGAATTAGGACAACTGATGCAGAATGGATGTGTTTGGATTATAGCCCTTGAGAAGAATGTTGACAACATCATGGGCTGCCAGAAGAATGAACACATAGGTCTTGGAAGAAGCACAAACAGACTTCTCCTTCGAAGAGAGGATGGCCGGACGTCCTTTGGGCATGCTGTGAGAGACCAGACCCTGGGACAGGGTCGCATATGTAGCAAAGTGGGAGGTCAGCGAACAGGAGGATGATGGTTGGATTGATCCAGGGCAGGATTGACAGGGCATCTCCCGCCATGTGGTGAGAGAGTGCCGTACCGGGCAGCATGTGGTGCTCTTGTGCACAGGCTCGCTCTGAGCCAGAACCAGCTCGATGGAGGCTGCCTGCCACAGCATGGGCACAGTGGGTTTATAGATAAAACCAAGCCACACCCACTCCCTTCCAGCCAATCACGACTTGTAGTGACCTGGCAATAAATGTTCCCAAGACTGGGAATCTCTACAGCAGCAGACGAGCTCATCATTGTCATGGTCTGATACACCAATCTTGTGGTTATCAAGTTACCAACATCTAACCCACAAGCACATATTGGCCCTCACATATTGGCCACATGAAGTTCTGTCAGCAGAAAGGAAATATTGAGGCTTGTAATTTCAGAAAGGAAAGAGAAACCACAGAATGAGTAAAAATTCTTCCTCTCGGGAGTTTCATAAATTATTATCTGATGTTTGAAGCAATAATTACAACACCGTCGGATATGGCTATAAGTGTATGCAGCATAAATATTTAATTAAAATATATTTTTTAAGTTGACAGGTGAAGACCCTGAGATAGAGTAGTGCCTGTCCTCTCCAGGTGGAAAACATTGATAATATCCACAATGGTGATAAATTATGTACATATATTGTAATAACCATAAAAACTACCCAGAAAACCATGCCAAGGGATATGGCGTGGTTTCCAGCAGGGAGAACAGAACACTGGTGTTCTATACCATCCAATCAGTTCTCACTGTCGTAACTCTATGACCAACAGAGCAAAACACGGCCCGTCCTGGCCATCCTCATAATGTTCCCTGCTATAGAACAAAGTGCCACCAAAAATGTAAAGTCACTGCCATGATTTGAAGCTGACTCATAGCGTTCCTACAGGACAAATTCGAACTCTGTCCTAGGTCAAGTAGGCTCTCTTGTGGTGCAGAGCACTAAGATCCAGGCTGAAAATCATCAGAAGTTGACGGTTAGAACCTACCCCTTGTTCCGCAGGAGAAAAATGAGGCAGGCGGACTCCTGAAAGATAGACAGCCTGTGGGAGCCCTCTGGGACAATTCTGCTCTATCCTAGAGTCACCGTAGAATTGACAGGGTCTCTGCTAGACAGAGGGGACACACACACACACACACACACACACACACACACACACACAACTACGGCCTCTGAGTCTGAGATGTTGGAGAGAGATGCAGCTAGCTGAAGCGGGCGGGACACCCTCATCACAGCAGGTGAACGAAGGAGTTTTGGAAGCACAGTGGGCAGAGAGCAGAGGTGATGGGGAAGGAGGTCTATCAGAAGGATTCTTGGTCAAAGGGGCAGATCTCGATCCTATTAGCTGTATGGACACTTGATGGGAGTAAACGCCCCATCTTTCTCACCCTCGTGGAGCAGCTGGTGGTTTTGAACTGCAGATCTTGTGTATTACAGCCCAACTCACAACCACTCCCCTACCTGGGCTCCTAGAATAAAGTAACCAAGCAACCAAAACCAAAGCCAAAACCAAAACCAAAACCAAACCAAACTCACTACCATCGAGTCAATGCTGATTCGTAGCGACCTCTTGTGGGTTTTCAGAGCCTGTGGCTGTTCTTGGGAGTTGAAAGCCCAGTCTTTCTCCTCTGGAGCTGCTTGTGGTTTGAACTGCTGATCACGTGGATCGCAGCCCAACGTGCAACCACTCTACCACCAGGGCTCCAGATCAAAACAGTCCTAGAAACCAAAACACACCTGAGTTTAACACAGAAAGGCAAGAAAAGAGAGACAGAGATAAAGAAACAGAGGGAACCAGAAAAGACAAATCATAAAATAGTCGACTCAGTCACAGACTATCAATAACAACCTTAAACATCAGGCTCCAAACTGGTCTGCATTTGGTCCACGCCCTACTGGGAATTTAAATCCTCCTTACCTCCACCCCCGCCCCCACCCATCCAAGAGACTGAATCAGGATCCTTAGTTTAACAAGATCACCAGGTGATCCTCCTGGATGCACTAATAGAGCAATAAATATGCTCCTGAGAACAGTCAGCAATTGAGACACAACGGGCAGCTGGTTCGAAAACAGAAAACCCCGAAGTCCGGAAGGTGACCCTGAGTCAAGCAGGAAAGAAGGAAAAATGGAAGCGGGGAGTCCAGGGAGGAAGTGGGAAGGGTGCTGTTACATTGAGCGGGTCTCAGCCAAGTTCACCAAGAGAGGGGAACACGTTGTTGAGTGGGTGACTAAGGTCCTCCATCAGTGCTCACTCAGAGCACAATACAAGTGAGGGGAACTTTGCTTGATATAATCTGATGTGTGGATTGTTATAATATCTGTAAGAGCTCCCAATAAAATGATTTAATAAACAAACAAATAAATAAATAGATGAATAAAAGCGAGGGGGGAGCAAAAATCTTACCTGGAGAGCTGAAGAACATTGCATTCCCTTGACTCTGAATCCTTCCATCTGGGGTGGAAATGCAAATTCTTTGCAGGGGGTCAACCTTCAGTAAGCAGTTTGGAATGACTGCTTAAAGATATAGATGCCAAACTCCATCCATTACAAGTCACAAACGGGGAGAGTTAAAAGAGGGACAACACCAACAAGACAAACCCTCCAGGCCAGAGCAATCGTGCCACATGCGCTGCACTGTCCGCATCAAGATGGAAGCAAAGAGACGATGGAGAGAGAGATGACCGTGAGGAAGAAGGGGCAGGACCCTCTCATGTCAGGTGCGCACGGTGGAACTTCATCCTGTGGACCAGGAGGAGCTCGTCCAGGAGTCTCCGCGAGAGTGCGACTTCGCCATCATTACATGGGCACTCATGCTTAGTCGCGCTTCACAGAGGCGGTGCTAGGGCAAACGGAAAGTCAGAGGTGCCCCTGACTTGAGCAGATCTACTGGCCCCATTCCTCCAACGGTGATGCTCACTGGGTGTCTCGGAGTCACGTATTGGTGATCTTCATAATAGTCCCAACTTTTTCACAGCACTATTGCACACTTGATAGATCATATACAGTGTGAACTTTAATTTATCTGCATCAGGAAACCAAAAAAAAAAAGTGGGGTGGGGTGGTATGACTTGCCTTATTGCAACATTTGCTTTGTTTTACTTGCCTGGTAGTTTGGTGCTGCTGAGTGGATTCCAACCCACGGTGGTCTGATGCGAAACACTGCTTGGTCCTGCACCATCCTCACGGTTGTTCCTGGTCTGGAGCCCATTGCTTCAACCACGGTGTCAATTCATTTCATTGAGGGCCTTCCTCTTTTTCGCTGCCCCCCCTGAATCCACAATATCTCTAATGCCCCCTGTGTTTTAGTACTTATGAGAGTGGATTGAGGGTACAAGAATAGAAGAAAAGACCACTAGGGAAGTATTGTGAAAGCTCACTTGAGGCTCAGACTAACAGATGACCAGCAAAAAGGATGGGGACGAAGGGAACTGCTCAGAGTGTGGAAGAGGCGTGTGACTGTCTAAGGCAGCGTTCCTCACTTGACGCACTCTTTAACTTGGACATCTCTAGTCATGAATTTAAAGAAATTCATTAAAGCATGGCAGTTTCCTTTCCTTTTTTAAAACTATCTACATCCTCTACATGTTCAAACAATTAAGTCTAGCTTTCTGTGACCTGTTATTCACCATTAGCAATATACAAGGGCACTTTTACAAGTTTGTTGGAAAATGGGAAACAGAGATACTGGAACTTCCCCCAGGAACTTTCTGAGGCCCACTTGGATCAAGATACTGTGCACAGGCATAGTGTCAGGTGAGAATTAGGTGAGCTTTTAAGAACAGATGGATCTATATACCTACCTTTGTACATGCAAACACACACACACAGTTGAAACAGATCCAAGAAACTATGTCCACACTTGCTGAAGCACTTGACTGCTAATAGAAGATGGATTTGTCATCTCTTGTCTGGGGGTAGACTTCCGTGAGGATGTGCAGCCTCAGCGGCCTGATGGGGCATTTCTGCCCAATGCTGTGGAGCTGCTATGGGTAGAGACCAACTCCAAGGTGAAGGTACACACTGAGGTGGTTCATCCTCACTTCCATCCATCCCGTTTCTTCCGGTGCCAGGCCACTCCCATCTGCTGAAACCCTAGTGGTGGGTCTTTCAAATATCCTAAATATGGTTCACTGTATGCTCTACCGGTGGGCTTTCAGCTGATGTTTGAGAGGTCTTGCTGAATGCAATGTCCACATGCTTCATAGACCTCCAACCTCAGTCTGTGAGCTTGTCAACCACCTGTCAAGTGTCCCCCTCCCTGAAGCCCTCTTCCAGGAGAAAGGGCTGACCCCCCCCCCCTTGAGAGTGTGGACATCCTTTCAAGGTGCCAGAGCAAAAGCTGAGAGTTACCAGGCTCTCCTTATATTTAAGCTTATTTTCCCTCCAACAAAGACCTTTTGCTCATTTGAATGCAGTGAACACAATGAGGAGACCCAAGGCATTGATTCTTCAGAGCTGTCTCAGGGTATAGAAGAGTAATCTCCTCCTCCTCCAACAATGTGTTTTCAAGACATATTTATTAAGGCCTCCGTTCTATGACTCATAGCAACTCTTTAGGGCAGGGTAGAATTGCCCCTTGTGAGCTTGTGGGACGGTAGCTGTTTACGGGACCAGAAAGCCCTGTCCTTATCCCAAGGGCCAGCTAGTGGCTTCAAACTGCTGAGCTTACAGACTGCAGCCTGATGTGTAACCACTCTGCAACCAGGCTCCTATGAGTCAGCATCACAATGAGTTTGGTTTGGGTTTTGCTTCGCTATTTTTGTTCTACAACATTATTCCATTCTTTCTTCATATACCAAATCCCCCACATACGCTGCCTGGAGTGGCCTCTCTCCTCGCCCTCCATCTGCACCCATTGCTTTGTTGTTTCCTCTTGGGAGCTATCCCGACCTGCTATTCACAGTCCTTGCTTACGTGTCAACACCTTGTTACTGTGCCTCCCCAGCCAGAGCATTAGCTCCCGGAGAGCAGGGTCGTTATATTTCTTTATGGGCACAGCTTCAGTGTGTAGACAGGCACCGGGTCCCTGGTAGGTACTCAATGCCTAATTGCTGAAAACCAAACGACGGGCTGTCCCAGCGTGCTTTTTTCTACACAGCTCCCTTTGCAATTTCGTTGGAGCCCTGGCTTATCTCGTCATAAAGCAGTTCTTCTCTGGCAGTGGTCCCTTTGGGCCAACTCCTCTCCCACAAAGTTCTCAGCTTCTATTGCCAACAAAGAGTAGAGGACAAAGGCTTGGAAAACAAACAAAAATAGCACTGCCACAGGGTCAGTTCTGACTCATGGAGATCCTACAGGGCAGGGTAGAACTGCCCCGCTGGGTTTCTGAGACCGTGACTCTATAGGAGCAGGAAGCCAGTCTCTCCCCCTCTGAGCAGCTGGTGACTTCAAACTGCTGATCTTGTCGCTAGCAGCCCAGGGCATGACCCCGGTGACACTGGGGCTCCTAAAGGCTCTGAAGGGGCGGTAAGGATCCCTGAGTCTTCCACAAGCCTCTTCCTGGCCCCCTGCCTTGCACTGATTGTCACCAGACACTGAGGCCCACATCATCGCCTGATGAAGCAGATGTCTGCCAAGTGCGGACTTAGCCATTTCTCGGGCCTGCCTGCCTTAGCAATGCCATGCATGCAAACCTGGAAGCAGGTTTTTGGATGCCCCTCCTCTTTTTCTGAGAAATATTTCAGATCCCTGGGATCTCTTCACCTTAAGGAAACACATCTAGAAATAAACCCTTTTCTCTTTTTTAATAATACTGGTGTTCACAGCAGAAATTTACCTAACAAGTCAGGTTCCCATTGCGCAGTTTCTGCCAAGGACTGACGGAAGAATGAGCAAACCTCTTGGAGGAACTACGCCTGCATGGTCCTTCGGAGCAAGGATGCAGAAACGCTGCCTCGTGTACTTCAGGCGTGTTGTCAGGAGGGCCCAGTCCGTGGAGAAGGGCATCATACTTGGTGAAGTGGAGGGGCGGCGAAAAAGAGAAAGAGCCTGACTGAGATGGACTGACAGAGGTTGCGACAACGGGCTTCAGCATCAGAACACAGTTAGGACCATGCAGGGCCGGGTGGAGATTTGTTCTGTTCTGTAGGCAGTCACCATGAGTCAGAGCCAACTCCATGTCACCTAACCGCTACATCAACCCTGCCACCTACCAGCGGAGCACCAATGGAGAAGTCTGAAAGGCAGAGGGAGGAAGGTTTGGAACCTCAGAAGGGGGTTGGAGAAGATGTGGTGGCCCAGTGGTGGGGACTCCCCAGTGGGACGCTAGTATCGGCCTATGGTGAGAGGGTTAAACCCACCCAGAGGCACTGCAGAAGCCAGAACTGGCCATCTGCTTCCAGAAGCTGCAGGACACTAGAAGCCTACAGACTCCTACTCTGCACCCGTGGGTCCTCTATGCACTACAATGGACTGGATCCCAACCAACCTACCTCCGGGTGTCTTCTGGCCTTAACCCATCAGAAATGCAGGTGCAGGCCCTCTGTTTCCTGAGTCCCACTCTAGCAACGTAAGGCAGTCCATGGAGCCTGGTTCCGGGGCAGGCAAAGGCAGAAACACAGCCCTAAACAGTTCCAAAGCATTCAGCATTCTGCTTGCAACAACCAGCCCAAACTGGTAAAACCAGAAGTCCTCTCCTGTACATGCGCGTCTAGACAGTATTGTCCGTAACTGACCCCCTGAACAACAGCTCTTTACCCACACCTGCGTGGTGTCCTGACCTCAGCTAACTTCTCTTGCTCTCCCTCCCTGGGGACACAGGGAACACTCTGCCCTTGGGGTTTCCTTTTGGGCTTGCGATCTGGCTGCCCCCATCGATATTCTTCCCACTTGAAGCTTCGTGGGGCTCTCCCGGCTCCGAAATCCCTACAACTGGGCACCTCCCAATTTTCCTCATCATCCACACTGGCAGCAGGAGCCTTCTCCTGACCGCCCCCCTCCTCCACTTCACTTCTAAGTGTTTTCTTCGCTCATCCTTTATGTGCACCATCACCAACTTATGCTCTGATCTGAAGGAGATGTAGGGGGTTACTCCTTGGTCAGTGGTTCAAACTCACCAGATGCTCCTTGGGAGAAAAATGGGGCTTTCTGCTCCCGTAAAGGGATAAAATCTCCGGAACCCCCAGGGGCAGTTCTACACTGTCCTATAGGGTCGCTGTGAGCCGGAGTCAACTCGATGGCAGTGAGAATACACAGAAGCGTGGATAGAGGGACAGGTTTGCATTTCGTTTCTTATTTTGGAGTTAGCTTGCTGCAGGGTATATGGGAACTTTGAGGTCTCCAGTCTAATAGTATAAATGTGAAGCTCAAGCACATGGCTACAATGACCAAACTGCAACATACTTGCTCATTTTCAAAGGTTGTGAACTTGACCTACACAACTCAGTCTTTTGCCTTTGACTCAATTGGAACCCGTTTGTGCTTAGAGATGAGATTCTGCGTGTGGGTTTATCACCTGGATAATTTCAATGATACTGATTAGCACTGGTATTTTCAACTCAGGTGGAGTGTTTCCCAGGAAAGCCTGGTTGATATTCATGGAAGATGATATTTGGTATACTTAATATATTTGGGGCCCCTAAATATAAAATGACTAAAATCACAGCAATATTGTTGTATGTAGGTTATATGCTAACTCTGTTTGAAATATAATTCTGAAAAAAATGCCTTATTAAAGTACAGTCTGCATTCAAAACTAAAGAAAGAAAGAAGGAAACATCTAAATGCCGAAATGCTAAGCGTGGGGAATGCTGGGACTGATGGGGAAACAAACACCTTCTCAGATGAGACAACAGTGAACTTGGTCACCAGCAGCCCCACTCAGAGAGGCTGAAGAGAACAAAGTTCTTTATTCACCCAGGAAGTGATTTTAAAACGGACGTTTAGGGCTTCAGTAAGGAACTGTAAAATGCAGGTGTGTCTGCCAGACTCTTGTGCACATAATTGTCATCCATCATCCTGATGGCTGAAACAAAGCTCTGCTACTCGAGTCAATGATGGTTAACATTAGGGAGGCAGGTGGGAAGTCAGAGAATAAGATTTTCACACTTCATTCAAAGTGGTACTCTGCTAACACCGGCAGACTGAACCAAGTCAAAGGAGCCCTGGTATCATCACGGTTATGTGTTGGGCTGCTAACTACAAGATCGGCATCTCAAAACCACCAGCCAATCCTTGGGAGAAAGAGGCGGCTTTCTATTCCAGCAAAGAGTTGCAGACTCGGAAACCCACAAGGTCATCTCTACCTTGTCCTATAAGGACTTCTGCGAGTGAGCGTCGACTCAACAGCAGTGAGTGCTAAGTCATGTATCTAGTCAATGTCCAGCTTTCATATGCATTGATTGAAAATAACTATGATTTCAGTCAGGCACACTTTAGCCCGTAAAGTAGCATCCTTGCTTTTCAATTCTATAAAGAGGTCTTGTGCAGCAGATTTACCCAATGCAATGTGCCATTTGATTTCATAGTCGCTGCTTCCATGAGCATTCATTGTGGATCCAAGCAAGACAAAATCCTTGACAACTACAACCTTTTCCACATTCACCTGGATGTGTTTTGGTCCAGTAGTGAAGAGTTTGGTTTTATTCGCATTGAGTTGCAATCTACATTGAAGGAAGGCCACCGCTCTAGGTCTTTGTGAACAAGTGTTTCCAGTTCTTGCTTTTAGCAAGCAAGACTGTGTTCCCTGCATGCCACGGCTTGCTAAAAAGCCTTCCTCCAACCCTGATGCCATGATCTTCTTCAGAGGACCCAGCTTCTCATATGATCTTCTCAGCATACAGATTGAATAAGGATGGTGACAGGAGATGTAAAACGAAATAACTTTCAGAGGTTGCTCTACCCAATGGAAATATTCCTATTTTATCACCATCACACCTACATGAATGAAATATCAGACAGTATTGCTCAAACACAAACAAAACAACTCTGATGGAAACACAGAAATGGAAAATGAGAAATAAAGAGCAAGAGAAATGGGTAAATATTTTAATAATGAGTACTATCTGGGATAGGTTCAATACATTTAACATTTAATGGAATGTAAATGTTGAATCTGCTTAATAATTTAGTAATGTGGACTCAGAAAGCACTATTCAAAGTATCTCGAGGATGACAAATAGGAGACAAAGTCATATGCCGGAGAACCAAGAAGCCAAAGCTGATTGGAAAAGGATCCCATCATCCTGTGATTATTCGCTGGCAAATGGTAGAGGCAGGAGCATAGGACAAACTTTACAATGGCCATTCCGCAGATAATAATGCATTGTAAATGGTCACCATTAAAACCATGTATTGCTACCAAACTTAGAGGGAAGAGACTAGAATGACAAAAATATCCATCAACACCAAAAAAAACCCAAAAACCAAGAAAGTCACTTAAAATTATGTGAAGCAAGAGGGACAAATAGACAACAGCAACAAAAAACCAATGAAGCAGTAAAATAATAGCTACAAATACAGGATATTTTTTCAAAGCAATTTATTAAAAATTTTTTTTTACAAAATAACCTTATCACCTTCAAAGTACTTTATATTACACTTAATACATTTGTCAAATCTGTGATTCCATTGGTGGAAAGATTTTTCAACTCACCTGATTGCATGGCTGACTGCACCTCCCTGGTTTTTTTCTTCACCTCTTCTATTCTGTCAAATCTCTGTCCTCTCAGGTCCCTCTTCACTAGCAGGAACAATAACAACAACAAAAAGTCTCACAGAGTGAGGTCAGGTGAGTCAGTGTGTGGGGCAAGAGAAGGCATGCTGTTTTTTGTCAAAACCTGGCACACTGAAATGGCCGTGTTAGGAGGTATTTTGTTGTAGTGGCAAAACCAGTGCCCCATCTCCCACAAATCAGGCCTTTCTGTGGCACATTATGAAGCTATCTTTTCAGAACCTCAAAATAGATAGCTTGCCTAACAGTCTGACCTGGTGGAACAAACTCCAAATGCACTGTCCCCCTCATATCAAAAAAACAAATGAGTATCATCTTGATCTTTGATTTCACTTGACGAGCTTTTTTTTTTTTTTTTTTTGAAGTGACAATGGCATCTTTCCCTGGCTTGACTGATGTTTGGTTTCAGGGTGGTAAGAATAGCACCTTTTCTTATTACCAGTAGTGACCTTGGAAGAAAGTCTGGGTTGCTTCACAGCTGTATTTCAAAGCTCAGCATGTTTCCACTCGATGCTCTTTTTCCTGGTCAGTTAGAACCCAACGCACACATTTCACAGCGGCCCTTCTCATTCCCAAATCTCCCATTCCAATCCGCTGAACTGAGCTCTAAGATAGTACAACTTCCCATCCCTTCAGGGGTCCATCCTTGGTCTTCAAGTACAAGTGCGTGAATTTAGTCAACATTTTCATCCTTTCGGGATGTTGACATATGCCCAAACAAGATTTGTCATCAACTGACATTTCACCTTTTTGAAATGAGAAAACCACTCATACACTTGAGTTTTTCCCATAGTGCTGTCCTTGTAAGCTGTGTTCAACATCACAACAATTTCTGAGGCATTTTTTCCTGAGCAGAAAACAAAATTTCTTAGCCTCATGCTGTTCTCTTAAATTGGCCATGCCAAAAAAATAAGGTTCAAGCAAAGCTGATTTATTGAAATAATTCACTGTGACCAGAGTGAAACTTCCCAGGTGATGCCACTGGGTGCACTAGCTTAGAGCAAGTTGCTCAATGCTCACCTTGCAGAAAAACGCATATTAAGAAAGCTCTGCCCAGTGGATCTTTTTCCTATTGTTGGTTTTTTGTTTTGTTTGGGGGGGGTATTCCCTCATACATGTACAATCCTAATTAAGTTAGGTATTAAGAATCATGGCCCTGCCAAGTTAACACATCTTCTCTGAATATTTAATTAACAACGATAACTTTTCAGATTAGAGGTGTATATGTGGAGCAGGGAAGGATCACTCCCACTCGTGGTGAACTTAGAGACAGCAGAACAGATCCTTGTCCAGTCCTGCACCGGCCTCACAATGGTCAACAGCTGGGGCCCATTGTTGCAGCCAGGGTATCTGTTTGCATATATCTCATTTCTGACAAACTTGTGCTGCACCAAGTGTGATGTGTGTTCCTATCCATGAATAAACAAAGCTGCATGGTGATTAGCAAAGACATACTCAGTCAATGGGGACAGACGGAGGAGGTAAGAACATAGACAGAGAAGGAAGGAGAAAGCAATCTACTTCAACCAGACTCTAACCAAAGAGAAGCTGGTATAGCAATTCTATGGTCTCATTAGATCGCCCTTAGCCAATATAGAAAATGCCACCATTTATATAAAAATCAAACCACCAGGGAGCAATGGCTGTTTGAGTTAGAAGATCATGTTAAACATAGGAAGGCTAAGAATTCGTGAAATCAAACAGAAGCACAAAAAAAATCACTATAATGGTGAGAAGCTTTAACACACCCTTCTCAGTACATAATAGAACCAAAGTCAAACCCATGGGCACTGAGCCAAAGGCAAATCATCACCACCCTATAGGACAGGGTAAAACTGCCCCTTGTGAGTTTCCAAGCTGGTAATTTGTTACGGGAGTAGAACTCATTGTCACCTAATCAATTCTGACCCACAATTCTGACAAGGACTGCCCCTGTGGGTTTGAGAGACTGTACATCTTCATGGAAGCTGTGCTAGTTACATAATCTGGTGTCAATTTGAGAGGATTAAGAGTGAAGGGGTGGAGTTTAGCCTGTCAGTCAGGTCACAGCTAGATGACCTCATTTGGAGAAGCTAAGGAGATAAATAGCTGACTGGAGGAGGGACACGGGCTCACTCCCTGTGAGACATTCCTGCAGACAAGACACATGCAGCTACACTAGAGCCCTGGAGATGAATGAGCCATATGGAGTCCCCGGCCAGCACTGAGATGCTTCCACTGCCACTGGAAACCCAAGACTTTGCACCCACTGGCCTGGATGTTGATCTGGACTGGGTTGGGATGTTTTCTTAATATACAATTACTCTTTAGATAAAGCTCTTTCCTATATGTGTGTACATATGAGTCTCCCTGGATTTGTTTCTCTAGTCTACCCAGACTAGCACAGGACTAGAAAGCCTTATCTTTCTCTGGAAGAGAAGCTGGTGGTTTTACATAAGATATATATATATATATATATTCTGTTATATATAATTATATTTATAAATATATATATATTCTGTTATAAATTCACTTGCTTTGTTTTTTTGTTTTTTAATTCACTTGTTTTATATATACAACAAGTGAATTTATAACAGAATCACAAACTGAAAGTACACATGATTGACTGAAAAAATATGTGTATGATTTGGTCTCGAATTGAGTGATGCCTCCACCTGGAGAGGTGTTCCCATAAGCCTGGCCATTGTCAAGAAAAAGTGAAGGCAGCTTTCTGCAAGTTGTCACTGGCGCTGGGAACCACGGTGATAATAACTAGAAATTGTAATCAGAAGAATTTCCTCCCCATGCCTCTGGCTCCCATCACCTGGTTTCTTTACAAAAGTCTAGAGCCCTTGTCAATCTGTGCCTCATTAGACAGTTAACAATGGGTGCATCCAATGGAAATGTTTGGAAAAGCAAGCCTTGTAAAGGACAGTCTGATCTCTCCTCACCCTCAGTTTTTCCCAGGCGGAAAGTACATGTGTTCTACAGACCCCGCGGGATGCCAGAACACTGAGCCATCACACAAAACCCTTTCTCTGAATGCCATGGATAGGCGAGAACACATTGTAAATGACCTAGTTCCTGCTGGGGGGCCTGTCACTTACCTGTTTGTGTAGGTAACCCACACCTGGATGCTCCAATCAAACCTTGGTTCTGACAGAAGTGAGACAGAAAGTGAGGGGAGGGTGTTCAAGGATGATGCTGAGCACATCAGGTGTGGATCCTGCACACTCGTTAGCACCCAGTAATGAAACTGGCAGAGAGACCAAGAAGGGAGGGAGACAGGATGTGAATGCAACATGCTGGCATGGAGTAGGGAACCAGTAGAGAGATCTGGGGGGCCGGCCCAAATCCCAACAACTAAGTGGACACCTGCCCCTCCCCCCAGGAGAAACTATTTCACAGGACGGCATTTAATCTGCAGCTCGGGAGAGGGACATATCTGATTGGAGCACAGGGGAGCAGATGAAGGGGGAGGAGGAGAGTGGAGCACATCCTGGCCCACCAGGCCATGAGGACAATGTTCCCAATTAGAGCAGCCAGTCCACAGAGAGGACCACTTGGCCAGCCTGACTATGAGACATGATGTCCCTCACTGACCCATAGCCCTACAGGCAACAACACCGGAGACACAGTGTGGGAATTGCACCCGATTTGATCCCGTCTCACGGAGGCAAAATACTAAGGGGGTGCAAGAGAACAGGAAGGGAATGGAGCGGCGAGGTCTCTAGGGAATGCTGAAGGTGGACTTTGGGGTCAGGACATGGTGCCCCAACAGACTGGACTGGTAAACACTCCTAAAGGCCAACAAATGATCCTTGAACTAACTATAAGCTTTTCTTTCTTGTTTTGTTTTTTGTCATTGGTATGTTGTTGTTTTGCTGTATATTGTTGCTTGGTTTTGCTCTGTCTTGTTTCTGTGCATGTTATTATCTCCGTAGGTCTGTCTAAATAAGATATGCTGGATGAACAATCTAGAGGAGAAAACAATGGGACCAACAATCCAGGGGGACACAGGAGAGGGGGAGATGGGGGAAAGGTAGTTGTGTTAACAAACTCAGGGACAAGGGAACAACAAGTGACCCAAATCAGTGTGGGGAGTGTATGGGAGGCCTGATAGGGCATGATCAAGGGTAAGGTAACCAAGAGGAATTGCTGAAACCCTGGTGGGGACTGAGCATGTTAGTGTGACAGGAGGAAAGTCAAAGGAAATAGAGGAAAGAACTGGGAGGCAAAGGGAATTTATAGAGGTTTAGATAAAGACATGTACATATGTAATATATTTATATATGAATATGGGGAAATAGATCTATGTGCATATATTTATAGGTTTAGTATGAAGGTAGCAAAAGGACATTGGGCCTCCACTCAAACACTCCCTCAAGTGCAAGACTACTATCTTCTATTAAATTGATATTCTATGATGCTCACTTTGCCGACACAACTACTGAAGACAAAGCAGGTGAATAAGCAAATGTGGTGAAAAAACTGATGGTGCCTGGCTATCAAAAGAGATAGTGTCTGGGGTCTTGAAGGCTTGAAGGTAAACAAGCGACCATCTAGTTCAGAAGCAACAAAGCCCACATGGAAGAAGCCCGCCAGCCTGTGTGATTACGAGGTGCCAAAGGGATCAGTTATCAGAAATCAAAGAACAAAAAATCATATCATGTGTGCTCACCTCCATGATACGATTGCGGAAGATAAATGATTGCATAAGCTAATGTGGCCAAGAAAGCTGATGATGTCCAGCTATCAAAGGACATAGTATCTGGGGTCTTAAACGCTTGAAGGTAAACAAGTGGCCATCTAGCTCAGAAGCAACAAAGCCCACATGGAAGAAGCACAGCAGCCTGTGTGACCACGAGGTGTCAAGGGATCAGGTATAAGGCATCATCAGAACAAAAAATCTTACCATAGTGAATGAAGGGTGGAGTGCGGATTGGAGACTCAAAGCCCATTTATAGGCCACTGGACAACAGGTCTTGGAAGGAGATGAGCCAGTCAGGGTGCAATGTAACAACGATAAAAATTACAACTTTCTTCTGGTTCTTAAATGCTTCCTCTCCCCCACATGCACACTATCTTGATCCCGATTCTACCTTGCAAGTCTGGCAAGACCAGAAGATGTACACTGGTACAGCTAGGAACTGGAAAGGCAGGGAATCCAGGACAGATGATCCCTCCAGGATCAGTGGTGTGAGTGGCGATACTGGGAGGGTAGACGGAGGGTGGGTTGGAAAGGGGGGATCGATTACAAGGATCTACATGTGACTTCCTCCCTGGGGGGTGGACAACAGAAAAGTGGGTGAAGGGAGACATCAGACAGGGCAACATATGACAAAGCAATAATTTATAAATTATCAAGTGTCCATGAGGGAGGGGGGATGGGGAGGAAGCTGAAAAAATGAGGACCTGATTCCAGGGGCTTAAGTGGAGAGCGAATGTTTTGAGAATGATGAGGGCAATGATGTATAAATGTCCTTTACACAACTGATGTATGTATGGATTGTGATAAGAGTTGTATGAGCCCCCAATAAAATGATTAAAAAAACAAAAAGAAGAGAGGACAGCCAGAAAGACTTCGAAGCCTTAGTTCTCTCACAGTGACCCTATAGGACTGTAGAGCAGCCCCTGGTGGTTTCTGAGACTAACTTTTTATGGGTGTAGAAAGCCTCATCATTGTCCTGCGAAGTGTCTGGTGGTTTTGAACTGCCAACCTTTCAAGTCACAGCCTAACATGCTGAATACACACTCAGGACATGGCCAGGGCTCTGTGCTCATTGGCTCAATGGCAGTGAGTTTGAGTCCACAGAGACTTAGCTCTCTAGTGCTGCAATCCCAGAAATACCACAAGGGGTGGCTTCAGCAAACAGGCGGTTCTCTCACAGTGTGAGAGGCTAGAACTCTGAACCAGGGGCACCGGACGGGGCAGCTTCTCTCTTTCTATTGGCTCTGGGGAAGGTCCTGACCACCAGGCTTCTCCGTGCTCTAAGAGGTTTCCAGTACAAGGATGTGCTCCATGCCCAATGCATCATTCTTGATACACAAACTCTCTCTCCCTTTCTCTTTCTCTCTCTTTCTCTCTCTCTCTCTCTCTCTCTCTCTCTCTCTCTCTCTCTCTCTCTCTCTCTCTCTCTCTCTCTCTCTCTCTCTCTCTCTCTCTCTCCTCCCTCCCTCCCTCCCTCCCTCCCTCCCTCTTGTTTTCTCTCTGTATCACTTATCAAAAGTGATGCAGACTACACCCCATAGGGAAAAAAACCCTCAAACTAACCCCACTGCCATTGAATTGATTCAACTAATAGTCAGGGTGGAATACTTTCGTGGGCTGAGACTAACTCTTTACAAGAGTAGAAATTCGCATCTTTCTCCCTCGGTGAAGCTGCTGGCTTCAAACGGCTGACTTCAAGGAGAGCAGGCTAACATGTACTGGCTATGCCACCAGGGCTGCCCACACCCCTGGGAAGTGCCCCTGACATAGGCTCTGAGCTGTGACTCAGTAAGCATGCTACATCCCACCCTGTCCCCTTGACAACGAAGCAAGCAGCTGATCACACAGGGTGGATATTACATGACTGCCGTGCCACAAGGACTCATGGACCAGCCAAATTTGGACAGACTTTGGGATGGAGGGGACACACTGGGATCCATCACACACACACACACACACACACACACACACAGCCCCCAGGGGTGAGGCCGAGCAGGCACTGGCCATGTGGGTTTCTTTCTTAGAGTAAAGCATTCCGAGCTGACCCACAGGGAGTTGCAGTGGTTCGGGGAGGCTGGAGGCACATGATTTGCGTGGCTTCCTTCAGGATGTAGCTGCCCCATTGATGGAGGAGGTGAACACTGTGCGGGTTGACGACAGAAAGTCTCGGGCTTTCCATGGGAGCAAGGTGGCATTTGCGAAGACAAGAGAAGTAAAATCCCTGGAAGTAAAGGCCCTTGGACACCAGTCCCATCAGCAAGGGGACGTGAAAGCAGGGGTCATTTTCTCCCCGGGTAAGTGACCTACCTACTAGCCTCTCAAAGTGCTGGCAGCAGTTTCCCCTTTTGTGAAGAGAAAGTCAGAGAGCTGAGAAAGTCCTACTGATGTCCCTTTGAGGCTGTCCAGGTGGAAATGGGGACTTGCCAGTCCCCTGATGTGTCAGCCGAGTGCTTCCGGTTTTCACATCCCTATGACATTCCACCCCAAGGTTGTGGAGAACAACTCATTCTGTTGGGTACAGCAGAGAAGACCCCAGCTTGGCCCTCACCTTCCTAGGCTGAAGAACATGAGGGTGAAGTAAGTAGTGGCCAGCCAGCCAGCCCTTGTGTCAGGATGCTATGCCATGTGATGTTTCATGGATCCTGTGCTCCAAGGCCACCCTGTGTCAGGCAAGCCCCGTTTTACCAATGGTGTGTGCTCACTCCATGTGGACCATCTCCCACTCGGTCATGATGTTACCTAACGCCTAATAGACTGCAGTATGCCCACTGCCCCCAGCCAATTACAACTGAACTTGAGCCTACAGGACAGAGTAGGCATGTCCCTGTGGGTGTCTGAGGCTCTCATTCCTATGGGATCAGACAGCCTCATCTTTCCCCCTAGAAGTGGCTGGTCCATTTGAACTGCTAACCTTGAAGTTAGCAGCCCAATACTGAGCCCACATTGCCACCTGAGCTCATTAGACAATACAGCGTAGCTAGTGTGGGCATGAGTTTTCTCTGCCCTCGGCCACCAAACCCCCAGGTGAGCCACTTTATCGTGGCGGTGTGGCACTGAGGTCTGCCTGTTCTTTCAAAGGAAGATCCCAGATGGGATTGAGGACAGGTACTTTTGAGGAGAAGCGGGCATCGTGTCGTAGCAGATGTGGAAAGATTGGTGTGATGGTAACCTGCCTCCGAGGCATGCCTGGGCAGGTGGGATGGCCAGCACACGCTGAGCTACAGTAAATGCAGGCGGGGAACCTGTGTGCATGGCAGGGACCCACCAGAGACCCCTGCGTTCATTCAAACGCTTCAGAGTTCATTGTCCAGTACTGGCTCTCAACTGGGATTCTAGGTGGGGGTGCAGGGAACAAGATTTTGATTCCCGGCGGAATCAAAGAAAGGGAAAGAAAGGGAGCCAGCTGACTGGAGAAAGTGGGGTGATCTTCCAACTGATCCTCAAAAAAAAATACATTGACATTGAATCAATTGCAACTCATGGAAACCGTAGATAGTTTCTGAATCTCTAAATCTTCATGGGAGCAGCCAACCTCATATTTGCTCCACGTAGGGGCTGGTGAGTATGAATGGCTGACCTTGTGAGCGGACCGATGCCTAACCCACAGTGCCACCAGCCTCCTCCAAGCTGCTGCTGCTGCTGTGACCATCAAGTTGACACTGACTCGTAGGCGCCCGACAGAGCAGAAGGAAGCCCTGCACCATCCTCAGGGACGTTGGTCCGTTTGAGCTCGTGGCTGCACCCCAGTCAGCCCATCTTGTCTCTGAGGGTCTTCCTCTTTTCTGCTGCCCCTCAACTTGACGCAGCATGATGCTCTTCTCCGAGACTGGCACTCGTGATGAAGTGTCCAGAGAATGCGTCCTTGTTTTGAAGTGACAGTCCTCAAATACTTAAACGGTGTTTAACAGCTACTTGGGTGTAGTTAACTTGCAAATGGGTCAGCAAACGTGTTCAGTTGCTTTCAAGATGGTATGGTGATTGTGTGTCATACAGGGGCGGGGATCCAGCAGAGACTTACTTTTGCTCTCGATTTGTTTAACTTGACAATTTCAGCAGGCAGAAGGCCAAATTAGGTTCGGGCATGCACTCTTGTGATTGCAGGCCTTTTGCCTGCCTGCCTCCAGCAGCTTGTGTACTATTCGGAGAGGGGCCCTGCTTGCAACAGCAGCTTTTATCTTCAAGGCTGGCAGTTCAAGGCTGGCAGAGAGATGCGGCTCTGCTCTCCTGGAAGACTGGCCATCTCTGTAGGGTTCAAAAGGAGGCAGGGGTTGGGCCAGTCCTTATACAGAAAGAAAATGAAAGAGCAACAGACTCTGCCCTCTAGTGGGGCAAAGTCTCATTGCCGAGATTAGAAGAAAGAAAGAGGGGTGAGGACGTCTCAGCTGGCTTCTCAGCTTCCAGGAATATATTGCCAGGGAGTTCTGCTGGGGTGTAGCTGGGTGAGTTCAGGCCTGAGGCCTTAGGTTATCTGCCAATCAATTGAAGACCTCTTGTGCCCCACAGGCTAGTCAAGGAGCACAAACATGGCACACAGGTGCTTAAAAAACCCCAAACCCCATTTCTACCTTATGAATTGGATTAGACCAGAGCACGCATACTACTACAGATAAGAGCTCGCAACACAGGGAATCCAGGATAGATAAACCCCTCAGGGGCAACAATGAAAGTAGAGCTACCAGGAGGATTAGGGGAGGGGAGGGGGAGAAAGGGGGGGGTCTATCACAATGATCAACTGAGAACCCCCTCCCAGAGGACAAATAATGGAAAAGTGGGTGAGGGGCAATGGAGGATGATGTAAGATATAGAAATAATAATCTACAACTTGTCAAGGGTTTATGAGGGAGGGAGGGTAGGAGAGGGAGGGGGAGAAATGGGGAGCTGATATCAGGGGCTCAAGTGGGAAGAGAATGCTTTGAAAATGATGATGGCGGCATATGTGCAAATGTGCAGGACACACTGGAGGAATGTATGGATTGCGATGAGATAAGAGGCCCAAATGAAAGTATTTTTTTTTAAAAAGAAATAAAAACCTCAAGAGACTAGTCTTGTCCAGGGTCAGCCAGCAGGTTCCGTGAGAAGGCAGGAAGCTGGCTTAGCAGCACCGCAGGGCATCCCACGCTTTGTGGAGTCACTGTGTGCTCTCCGCATTTGTGGATAGGTGAGTTGTTCACAACATCTGCAGTGTGCCTGCTCTGCTCTGAGTACTACTCTTCATTAATATCCTGGATACCCACCACAGTGAAGCGACAG
The DNA here is from genome assembly GCF_050624435.1 of Tenrec ecaudatus. Classification (NCBI taxonomy): domain Eukaryota; kingdom Metazoa; phylum Chordata; class Mammalia; order Afrosoricida; family Tenrecidae; genus Tenrec; species Tenrec ecaudatus. The sequence continues at coordinate 4,162,455 of NC_134534.1, read as the reverse complement.
GACAGAGGGGAATCACTCCCTGGGATTTCTGACACAGTAAAGTTTGAAGGGATCAGACAGCCTCATCTTTCTCTCGAGGAGCAGCTAGTGTGTTTGAACTGCCAGCCTTGCAGTTAGCTTACCTGACACTGCCACCAAGAAGAGGAACAAAAGAGATGATTCTGACAATTTGAAAACTGTGTTCTAGTTCATATATTCCCAAACTTATTTGATCTACCTCAGCCCTTTTTAGGGAAAAACAAAAACAAACAAACATACTATTCAGCATCCCCTAGAAGTTGGGAACATCTTTATTGCTTGCTACCCACCAGTCGGGATAGAATATGCTTGCATGCTTTTATGTGCTAAACACACAATCAGGGGAGCTGGGGTCTAGGAAGAGCACAGCACCAGGATTGGATGCGGGCTTATTAGCAACATGCGAGATGCAGATGACACCGCCTTGCTTGCTGACAGTGAGGAGGACCTGAGGTCCTTGCTGATGAAGATCAAGGATGGATTACAACTCAATGTGAAGAGGACCCAAATCCTCACGACTGGGCCAATGGGTAATATGATAACAAAGTTGTCAGGGATTTCATCTTGCATGGATACACAGTCAATGCTCATGGAAGCAGCAGTCAAGAGATGGAAAGAGCATCGCATTGGGTCAATCTCCAGCACAAGACATATTTCAAGTGTTGAAAAGCAAAGATATTACTTTGAAGACTAAGGTGTACCTCACCCAAGCTGTGTGTTGTCAATCGCCTCATATGCACATGAAAGGTGGGCATTGAATATGGAAGAATTGATGTGTTTGCACGGTGGTTCTGGAGGAGAATATTGAAATGGCCATGGACTGCTGGTCTGCCAAAGGAACTAACAAATCTGTCTTGGAAGAAGTACAGCCAGAATGCTCCTTAGGGGCAAGCATGGTGAGATTTGGCCTCACCTACTTTGGATGTGCCATCAGGAAATATCATTCCCAGGAGAGGGACATGGTGCTTGGTAGAGGGGCAGCCCTAAAAGGACGCTGTGGCTCCAGTCATACATTCAGACACGATGAGCGTGAGGATGTCACGGGACAGGTGATGTTTCCTTCTGTCGCATGTCAGATGGCAATGAGTCCGCCCCAAATCGCCTGCACCTAGTAACAACAACAGCCCCTGGGCTGTCCCGCTCCCCTCCAGGGGCGGTATTGCCCCCTTTGGGAAACACTGTTCTAGGAGGAGAAAAGATGGCTCCAAACCAAGCCCACTGCCCTGGAATCACTCCCGTCTCCTTCCAGGGAACCCACGGAGTCACACAGCCCCTGGGGGTTTCCAGGCCGATAACTCTTTATGGGAGCAGAGAGGCTCCTCCTTCTGCCAAGGAGAAAATGCTCTCACTCACAGTGACCCCAAAGCACAGGGTAGAACTCCCCCCCTGTGAATTTTCTGGACTATAACTTTCTGGGAGTAGAGAGTTTGGTCCTTCTCAGAGGGGCAGCTGGTGGGTTTGAAGTGCTGACCTACAGTTGGCAGTCTGACACATGACCGCAATGCCAACAAGACTCCTAAGGAGAGAGACGGGGCACAAAGAAGCCCAATTCTAAGGTTGGTGAGTGCTAGGCAGAGAATGCCTTTCAGATGGGATAGACCTTTCACCTTACCGGGGTGGAGAAGGGGAGAGATGGTCTTCTCTGCTTTGGCTGCCCAGAGTGGGCCCACTGGAATCAGGACTGGGGGTAGTTGTGGGTGGATGTGCTGCTGGACATCTCTGGGTTCTCCTGGAACAGGCTGTGCATCACGGTAGGGGTAGGAGGGGGTGTGTTGGCAATAAGGCCAGCCTTGGCTCAAGTGCTGCAGACTTGCTCTTGGAGATTTAGTGGCTTCTCTTCAATGGATGTTCCTCCCTTTGTTCTGTGCCCTTGGGACAATCTTGGGGAGGTGGTGAGGGATTGTCTTGATTGGGTTTTTTTTATGTTCACCAAATGGTGCTTTTTCTGAACTCCTTGCTCCAGCATGCTGAGGTTCCCACCCACTTGTGTGGTGATCTACATGATACTGGGACAAGGGACAAGGACACCTATCCTTCTTGACCGCTACGATGCCCATCATGTGGCCTCTGTGAGGCCCATCATGAAGTAGGGTCAGAGTAAATGGGGGACAAACACATAATACCTGATATCTATGAAAATCCATGCTGAGGGCTATAAGTGAATTATCTCACCGGTTCCCCACTAATATGCCTGAGGGTTGATCAAGACCATCTGAGCAATGTTTCGATGTTTCGTAGCTGCAGACAAGGAGTTAAAGGAGTGAGAAGACCAGAGCAGGTGGAATCAAATCCTAAGTTGATGTATGTGGGAAAAAAAAGACAGTTCCCCAACTCAACTCCCCCAAATATATATGTGAGACATAGGACACTGCTTGTACATAATGGTAAATGATGGTCAAGTTACCTCCCAGAAGACTCCAGCCATCCTGAGCAAGCAGGCACCAGTGTTTCTCCCTCAACAGGCAGGGCTCGCCCCGTGCTGTAGGGACAGTGCATTGCTTCCCCTGAAAGCTTAGGCTAACTAAAGTCTCCAGCTCTAGGGCGATCGAGGTTAGGCCGCCACCCTGAATCGAGGGTCCGTCCACCTTGTCACATGTGCACCCTTAATCCCTCCTCTTCCTTTAGTGTATGTACCCCTAGATCACCCCCTCCCATTACTGCATTACCTATAGCACAAATCTTTCCTGTGATGTATGCATTTGCCTGCAATTAGGGGGCTTGCACATCCCCAAAAGATATATAAGCCTTGGTTAGCAATAAATCTCTCTCTCCTGCCCTGTACCACCAATAGGCGCTGAGGTGAGCATGCTACTATGAAATATGTCTGACTTCATTATTTCAATCGCTCTTCTATCTCTCACATTCTCTATGACTTTACTATAATCTTTACTTATAATCGCTGTACAATTGTGCCTAATCGGTCTGTGATGATTTATTATGGGCTGGCTCCCCTGACAGATGTATTGGAATTTTGGTGCTACCAAAGAATACTGAAAGTAGCTCCAGCACAAGAACAAGCAAACCTGTCTGGGAAGAAGCACACCAGAGTGCTCCTAAGGAGAGAAGATGGTAAGACGTAGGTCTCATATGCTTTAGACAGATTAGCCGGTGAGACCAGTCCTTGGAGAAGGACATCCTGAAAAGGAGAGGGTCGGTGAAAAAAGAGGAAGACTCTCAAGGACATGGAGCGACACATCGGCAACAACAATGGGGTCAATTGCAACAATAATTGTGAATCAGACTCAGGATCTAGCAACCCACTAGAGGGCCCTTCACAGCACTTAACATCAACAACGACAGGATCCAGGGATCTTGATGTCTACACCTCCATCCTTTAGCACAAAGCACACCACATGCCACCATCCCTCCTTGATTTTGTTTGCTTGCGAGCCCACTACCTGTCAAGCATGTATTGGGTGCCTGAGGTAGGGAATGAGAAAAAAGCCCTTGTCTCTTCACAGCAGACGAGGTTGGCTCAGTCTTGTAAGAAATTGAAGGTCCTTAGGGGGCACCAGTGGGATCCCTGAGAAGTGCAAAGGGTCTGAAAGCTTAAGGTTGGTGGTTCCAATCTACCCAGTGATGCTGTGGAGCGGGGGCTGGGGAGGGAGTCAATCTCCTTCCATGAAGATTAGTCCTGAGACTCTAAGAAGCAGTTCTACTGTGTATCACCAGAGGTCGCCACGAGTCAGAATCAACTCCCGGGGGATGACTGGGAGCCATAGGAAGCCATCCAAGGGCTTAAATAGCAAGTGAAAATACACATTTGTCTCTTTAGAAGGAAATTCTGTGAACTAAGCTTTTCACAAAAACTGGGACTAATGCACTCCACCTCCACCCCCATGAAGATTTTGAGCCCAAAATCCATTTTCAATTATTTTCTGAATCATTTCTAATGATCATCCTTTTCATAAGAGGGTTATGTCACAGGGTAGGGACAGAATAAAGGAGGGGGCATGAAAGGAAAACGTGGCCCAAAGCCTTTTCCATTTAATTTATTGGAAAATATATTACTGGAAGGATGTAAGATGACATTAAGCCCCAGAACAAATATTAATGCTCAACCCACAATCCTAGGACTTATGGAAAGCAAGTTCAGCGGCTGATCTCACATTACAAGGGCTTAAAGGATCCTGGAGATGAAAATATGAGTAAAAGCCATTCTTTCAGACAGCTGCCCTGCATTATTTTTTAAAGGGCAGAATAGAAGAAAGTTGATTATGCCGTGGGATGTCAATATACCGAACCAGTCCGTCCATGGCAAAAAACAACCAGGAAACGCCTTAGAGGACAGGATGGCCCCTAGACTTCTGCCTACTTATTTTGGACACATCACTGGGGAAGACCAATTGCTGGGAAAGACATAGTGCTTGGTAAAAGAGAGGGCCAGCAGAAAGGAGGAGAGGTTTCCATGAGCTGGCCTGGTCCGCTAGAGATGGGCAGGAGCAGGTACAGCTTGGCGCTGTGTGGTTTGGATCAACGGGAACCGGAGGCAGCCCCACAGCAACTAACAGTTGAAGGAGTTTGAGCAACGCCCAGCCCCATGAAAAGACCACCCGCTGGGACTGAAGCACCATGGGACAAAGTGGAACTCTAGGCGTGGGGTGCTGTCTATGAACACGCTCCATGCAACCAGAGGGGCGTGGGGAGCCGTGGGAGCAACACCACGCTGGCGGTCAGCACTCCTGATTTTGTACCAGCTAAGCCGTGTGTGTGTGTCTTAGAGTGGGCGAGCTGCCTTCTCTGGGCCTGCTTTCTCATTTGCAAAAGAGACTGGTTGGAACAATGAGTTGAAAAGGACCTCCGGCATAAAGTAATGTAGTAAGTGAAGAGTCGCGTCGTTAACAGGAGTTTAAAACCATCCCTCACTCCGCAGAATGTGGGCTTGCTCTTCCAGTAAAGTGTTACTCTCAGAAACTGACTGGGCAGCTCTACTCTGTCCTGAAGAAAGGAAAATATATAAATATACTATACAGTATATTATATATTAATATATAATAAAATATTAAGACTAAGGGTTCCTGGGGGGGTGGGCAGGTGGGGGATAAAGGTGAGTTGAAAGCAAAGAGTTCAAGAAGAAAGAAACTATTTTGAAACTGATGGTGGTAGCAATTGTATAATTATGCTTAACCTCATAATATCTGTAAGAGCTCCCAATAAAATGATTAATAATATTTTTTAAAGAATCGAGTCAATGGAGTGAATGTTTTGGGGCCACCTGGTGGCATGGTGGTTACATGATGGATTGTTACTGCAAGGTCAGCAGTTCAAAGCCACCAGCTGTTCCTCAGAGAAAGACCAAGCTTTCCACTCTGGTGGAGTTACAGTCTCAGGGACACACAGGGGCACGTCTGCCCTGCAGGATTGTTAGGAGTTGGGATCAACTCGATGGCAATGAGTTTGGTTTTGGTTTTCAAAGATCTAAAAATACCGATGCCTGTGTGCTCGGGGAAGGAAGGCAGCATTAGTCTCCATGTTGCTGGTGCACCAGATTCAGGGTGGAGGTGGGGGGCTGAGCTCATTATTTGGGAGGGGTTGGAGATGACCGCTTGTAGGGCCCTAGAGTTACAGCCTCAACATTTCCCCCTATACTCCATCTGACACAGACCAGCATCTTAAATTGTCTCTTTTAATAAGTTCATTCATTCCAAAACTTAAAATGTCATTGATGTTGCGAGGGGTCGTCAAGTTGGTTCCAACACTGCCTGGTCCATCAGTGTCATCGCAGTCAGTGCTCTGTGGGAGCCCACTGTTGCAGCCAATGGTTTAATTCATCTCTGTGTAAATGGTTATCTCTCTGTCACTAACCTCTACTCTACTGTACCAAGCTTGCTGTCCTTCTCCATGCCCTGGTGCCTCCTGGAAATGCCTTCAAACCAGAGTAATCAAGAAGGGAAAGGGAGGGGCAGTTTGCAGAATGGTGTCACATTGCAAATCAGAACAGCCTCTGGCCTCAGACTCCCTGGGGAGGAATTTTGCAAAGCCCAGTCCTGACTGCTGGCTGTGTGATCTTGACAAGTTACTGTCCAGTGATCAGTTTCCTAATCACTCAGGGACCACTGTTCACAAGTATTTCTGAGGGTTGTGGGGAATTCAATAACACCAAACTTGTGTTCAGTAAACAAACGAAGCTCACCAGGAATGGAAATTTATATTGCAACAGAAATCCTGTGAACTTCAGAGTCGATGCTCCAGAGGATAGAGGTGAGTGGGGAAGGAGTGGAGATGGTCCTTTAAAGTCAGCCTACACACACACACGTCTTTGTTCTTCATTAGCTGAGAAATGTCTCAGCCTCACACGTTGGCGAATTGTACTTGGGCTTGTTTGCCGGTAGGTACTGGGTCTATGATTGAAGCACTGAAGCTCCTCTTGGGATTAGGACAGGGGGAGAGCCCCTTATTTGCTATCAAGGGCCATTTGGATATTTACAACATCACTCATGAGCAATAGAAAGGTATCAACATAAAAATTCGCCTGATGTATTTGGTCAGGCTTTCAATGAACTCACAGCTAATGTGACTCCTGGGACTGCCTCTCTTCACTGAGGCGCATGATGGGAGATGATGTTCGTGATTTGGGGGTCTTACACGGCTGGCCCACAAGCCAGATATACCCCGCTTCTGGATAAGGGTATCAAAAGGCTCTTGCTCAATAAAGAGATGGTCTGATGGTGGCCTGTCAGGTATACTTGGCCAGGTATGTCAGCGGACTAGTGTATCACCTGCAGGATGTTGGCTCAAACTCCTGGCACATCATGATATGTTACTATGAGTATCATTTAAAAATATGCAGGTGAGGATGCATCAGGAACTACATGTTGGGCATTTTTTTAAGAGTTGAGTCAAGTCTACCTGGAAATCACATGACCGCCCAGCTGTGTAGAGGCTGTTGCCCAGTCTGCCCCTCCAGCTGTCACCACTGACATGGATAATGCCATTCAGGTGGATGAGCCCTCTGTGCAGCTACTCTGGGCCTTTCTGCTCCCACTCACTGTGCTGCTGGCCACTTTATTGCATGTTAAGACTTTTTGCTGCCAAGCTCTGCTCCTTACAGATCAGTGCCCAATTCACCCATGGCCGCCATCAGCAAGCCCCCTCACCCACTTCCAGCTCTGACCTTTATGTTGAAGGTGATCATCTAGTTTCAAACACCGGAGCATACCCCCTCCTCCTCATCACACAGAAACCCTCTGCCATCACACAGCATATGCCCCCCCCCCAACACACACACCTTTTTATACTCAGGGCTTGGCCCAACCCTTTCCTCTTCTCTCACCTGAATGATGGTGAAACGTGTCAGGCAGTTCCATGAATGCAGACAAACAAGATCCACCCCCAGGTGTGTCCTAGGGTCTCAGTGTCTCTCAAAGTCACGTGTTCAGGTAATTCGGAACAGGTGGATGCACTTCTTATTCAGCCTACTTCAGGGCTGATGTAGGTTGGAACCATCTCAGCAGTTTAAGGTTGTTCTTGGTCTTAGAACTAGAAAAAGCTTGGTGCCTTTCCCATAATTTAAGAGTCAATGTAATGAGGAATCTCTTGTGAGGAAGAATCAGGTCACTGGGATCCCTAGTGACATGGTTAGTTAAGTATTGGCCTGATCCCTTATAAAAGGGTGGTGGAAACTCACCAGGTGAAACCCGGGAGGAAGATAGATGAGATGGACTACTTCTGTGAGGAGCATCACAATGGCTACCCTGTAGAGAGTCTTACCCTGTCCTCTAGCTTTCCTGTCAGTCACAATAGACTCTCAAGCAGTGGTCTGGGATTTTATTTTATTTGGGGGCTAGAAGTTAGGTCAACTATTTCAAAGTCAGGGCACATTGACATGACATTGATTAGGAAGTATGAGTTCACGACAAGTTGGATGTTTGTAACCCAAAGACTGCCTGCATCTTGAATAGGAAGCTCATTTGCTAACATAGATCATGCTAGTCCTGGGGATGTAGTGGGTTATGCATTAGGGAAGGGTCAGCAGTTCAAAACCACCAGTTGCTCCATAGGAGAAGACGGCTGTCTGTTGTTCTAAAGATTTTTAAATTCTTGAAACCCCAAAAAGTAGCTCCACTCTGTCCTTTTGGGCCATGGAGAGTTAGCGTTGCTCTGGCAGTGGTGTCTTTGGCAATGTATGAACCTTGGGACACTCCAGCCAGGAGAGGCCTAGAATTAAAATGGAATGATCCAACAACTGGGAGCTTAATCCTTATGAAAGTTCAGCCCAGGTCACCTCCCAAAGCCTTCATAGATAAACAACGTGGAGGTCACAGAGAAATTGCCTGGATTAATTACCAAATAACCATCCTTTCACTCTAAAACTTTACCAGACCTAGTGTACAATATACACCGTCTCAGTCTACACTTCCCTTCTCATCCATGTCCCTTACATACATGTCTGTGTTGTTGTTAGGTGTCATGGAATTGGTTCTGAGTCACAGCGGCCCTATGTCCAACAAAAGGAAACACTGGCTGGTCCTGGGCCATCATCACCATGGTTGTTACATCGGAGCCCATTGTAGCAGCCACGGTCAGCCCGTCTGGTCGAAGGTTTTCCTGGTTCTTGAAGCCCTTCTATATGTCCAGGTAGGTATCCTCACACCTATTTTCCAGGCGATGGAATGGAGGTCCAGGGTGCAGGGGCTCCTCCCACTGTACAAAACTACCAACCTGCTCATAGCTCATGAAACTACCTTCCTTGTTGCCTACAGATGGGCTTTGGGTCCCCATTCCACACTCCCTCTCATTTACAATAATATTTGTTTGTTCTTTGATGACTGATACCTGATCCCATTAACACCTCATGATCACACAGGCTGGTGTGCTTGTTCCATATGGGCTCTGTTGCTTCTCAGCTAGAAGATCACTTGTTTATCTTCAAGTCTTTAAGACCACAGACACTATATCTTTTGATAGCCAGGCACCATCCGCTTTCTTCACCACATTTGCTTTGTCTTCAGTGATTGTGTCAGAAAGGTGAGCATCATGGAATGCCAGTTTAATAGAACAAAGTGTTCCTGCATTGAGGGAGTACTTGGGTCAAGGTCCAGTGTTGTTCTGCTATCTTAATACTAAACCTATAAATATATGCACATAAATCTATTTCCCAATCATCATATATAAATATATTTACATATGTACATGCCTGCATTTAGACCTCTATACATGCCCTTTGCCTCATAGTTCTTTCCTGGGGAGGAGCTGAGCCAGTCAGGGTGCAGTATAACAACGATGAAACATACAACTTTCCTCTAGTTCTTTAATGCTTCCTCCCCCACCCCCCTATCATGATCCCAATTTTACCTTACAAATCTGGCTAGACCAGAAGATGTACACTGGTACAGATAAGAACTGGAAGCACAGGGAATCCAGGACAGATAAACTCCTTAGGCCCCATAATGAGTGTAATGATAGCAGGAGGGTAACGGAAGGTGGGGTAGAAAGGAGGAACAGCTCATAGGGATCTCTATATAGCGCCTCCCTCGGGGGCAGACAACAGAAAAATGGGTAAAAGGAAACGTCGGACAATGTAAGACATGACAAAATAACAACAATTTCTAGAATATCAAGGGTTCATGAGGGAGGAGGGACAAGGAGGGAGGGGAAAAAGGAGATGCTGATACCAGGAGCTCAAGTAGAAAGCAAATGTTTTGAGAACGATGATGGCAACACATGTACAAATGTGCTTGACACAATGGATGTCTGTATGGATTGTGATAAGAGTTGTATGAGCCCCCAATAAAATGATTTTTAAAAGAAAAAAAAAAAGAAACTACCTTCCACTTGCAAATCCTGAAAGGAGGCAATGTGACTCAATATCAAAGCCTTTCTGCACCTTTGCTGTGAATAGGTAACAGGCTAGAGAAGACAATCTAAGCTTCCAGAGAACTGACCCACCCCCCTGCCTATCATACCCCCATTCTGGGCCAGGCAGTGGGGTGAATAGCAGGAGTGCATGGATGCACTGGACTGAACCCTTTATCTGAAGGAGCACAGGTGTCCATTCTGGAGATCCACAACACAAATCACACGCGTGCCGAAGATGCAGCCGGCGTAGCCTGAGAGCGCTATCACAACCCTCAGCCCCGGTAGTGAGGCATCTAGAGCCTGCCCTTCCTTCCAGGAGAAGGTCAATGTTGGTGCTTCCTGTGTGCTCCCCACAGGCTGTCTCCAGGAATGCATGGCGGCTGTGGGGGATGAGACTGCGTTTCTCACAGACAGTGGGGGACACATCTCTCCTGCAAAGCCACCCTGGGGTGGAACGTGACAAGGGGGGGCGAGTCAGTTGGTCTTCTGAGGGACCCTCATTTCTGAGAGCAGATTTTTCTGCTGATTTTAGCTGTGGAAAAATTCCTGATACAGAGAAAAGACCCTCGTGCCGTCTGACTTCTGAAGCTTCATGTCTGTCTGTCTGTGCTCACAAAGCACACCCTCCATTTGCTTGTCTGGCTTCCCGCGTGCTCCTCGTGCCTGAGGCACTGTGTTTGTTCCTTCCCTTGTCACCCCACAATCCAACCTGCGCCCAGCCATCTTAGTCAACTCCTGGGCCTCAAGTTAGTTACCACTTTTCCCTTGAGGCCCTTGCTTACACATCACACCTCACCTCTTCAGAGTCTGGGGTGGGCCACCGTCCTCTGAGCACCCACACGATCCCTACCATTCCCAATGGTACCTACTTATTAAATTCCTCAGTTGGTTGACAGTGTCGTCCCATGATAGACTCTGAGCTTCTGCCTCTGACCAACACATCCTTGCCACATAGAAGCCCTGCCATATGCACGTGTTGAGTGACATGATGGATGAGGGCACTTGGTTGTGGAAAGCAAACACTCTCAGATTCCCTGCCCCAGCCTCTGCCAGGGAATGAAGACGGGTCTCCTAACACCAGTGTCCTTGCCCGTGCTTCCCTCAGAGCCAGCATTTCATCAGTTTTCAGGACCAAGCCTAGGACTTTCTTTGAGTTCTCTGAGGGCAGGGACTCTGTCTGATCTTTATGCTCCCATCTAACACAAAAAGGAGTTTCTTAGCAAGTGGTTTGCGCTACAAGGGGCAAACATTGCCTCCATCTTCTCTACAGGTTCATAACCCACCCAGCTGTGTTCATCCAGCCCTTGCAGTACTTATTTGCCCCTATTACCTGCCTGAAAGGGAGTGACATTTATTAGGGTACTATGTAGTACGGTTACTACAAGGGGCCTGGTAGTGGACTGGTTAGGTGTGGGGCTGCTGAATACAAGATCAGCACTTCAAAAACCACTGGCCACTCCACAGAAGAAAAATGAGGCTCTCTACTCCCATTACAAGTTACAGTCTCAGAAACCCACAGGGGCAGCTCTGCCCTGTCCTGTAGGCTCGTTATGAGTCAGCCTCAACTCGATGGCCACGAGTGAGAGTGACCACAGTCATACTGACTCCGGGGATTTCAGAGGTTCATGAACGACAAATTCAAATAGATCTTAATATGTGCGATCTTTATTCCTAACAATGTTGGAGAACTTTAACAAAAACAAACGAAAGCCAAAAAAACAAAACAACGAAAAGACAAAGATAAAATTTGAAATTTGCTGAAAATGAAGACATATTAGACCATTATCTTGGCAGGCATTTTGTTTATAACGTTTGTTATCAATAATAGAATGTCCTTGTTTTGCATCATAGATATATATATTTATGTGTATATATATATATATATTAGATATCTATACTTTGATAGAAAGAGACATATAAAAGCCTTTTCAAATGAGGCATGACACACAACATTGGACACGCTTATTTACAGTACACGGACATACTTCCTACACAATTATAATAGCTGCTTGGAGGCCAGAGGGGGTTTACAAAGACAGTGGGGGCACCCCGACCAAAAAGAGGTGCCCCGTGCAGCTGGACGCTTATTGCCATGAGTTCTCACGATGTCCAGACAGCATGTTGGCATTAAAAATGGCATCTGTTATTGAAAAAGACGATGGGCACTGCATTCTTTTTGGCTCCACAGTCACTGGGGACATGGTCTTTCATCTGACCAGGGAAAGAGGTGTGGTCCGACAGGAGTCGGAAACAGAAAATGGAATGAGGCTCATCCTGCGGGCAGGACTCAGGTTTGAGCCCAACAATGGAAAAGACGCTACAAACTCAGGGGCCTGGCACTGAGCATAAGCACTTGTCTGTGTCAGGTGTCAGTCCAGACCTTCAAGAAACAAATCCCTTCCTCTCCAATCTGAGGAACCAGACTCCGTGCCCAGCACAAACTCTAGAATGCAAAATATAGAGGACTCAGCATCACCATACATGTTCAGATTATACCATCATGCAACTTCTGAGAGGATCTACCAAGAAACCCTCAATGGTTGAGTTTCAGAACATTCCAGTCCCCCTCACCTTTTTTTGCCATTTAAAAATGTCCACAAGCTTACCCTTTTGTAGAGTTGCCTACTTGAACTTGTTTTTGTACATTAGACCATTAGGATACAATGTTATTGCATATCCCCCCATGCCTTATGAGTGGTCTGCCTTCATGTTTCAAAGTCAGATTGCAAACATGAGAGACTCTGAGATGTGAGGGTGGGTCTAGATGCGCTGAGCATTATGCTGACGGCATGAGTGACCCAGAGTCATGGCCCAGGGACTGGGACCCAGAATCTGGTCCCACATGGGTTCCAGCACTTCAGAAGAGACTATTGAAAGGGGTAGGAGGTTCCATTCCCAAAAGAAGGCTCTCCTGCATTCCTCGGCCCTACAGCTCTGGTCCACGCATGCTTTCATGAAACTAAATCATCCTCAAGACTTCCTGCCACCATGGGGCATATTGCCATCTTTGGGACCATGTTAAATCTCATGGTAATTTCCCAAACACACCCTTACGTCATTCACCAATGATGATTGCAGGTAAGTCCCGAACCTGGCTCTTGCGCTCTTTGCTGCTCTCCTTTCCACCCCTGCTGCATCTTGGTCTGTGTCGGAGTGATGCTCTTCCCTAGCCCTTGTTTTCCTAAGGCAAGAAGACGTGTCCATCCAAAGAGGACCAGCACCCTCTGGGAGCTCCCCTGGGTTTGTAACCCAGCAGTTGGCCCTCCCTTTAGATGTGTTTCTCCTTCTGGAGAGATAAAAGCAGCTGACTGATCACATCCAGGATGTCTCTCCTTTCTTTCTTCTACTTTTTTTTTTGCAATGGCATCAAATGCTGGCCTCGCATTTCTTTGGAATTATGTCAGCAGGAGCTTTGTATACGTGTGCATCGATCTCAGTGCCCCTTCTGCTAGATGTAGTTTAAGTTAGTTTGCTCAACTCAAGACGGGGATTGGAATGATCACAAAAGTCGTGGTGGGCCATGGCTGTGCATAGACAGTGTCTGGGAAATTAGCTGGAGCAGCTGCTCCAACCTGCCTCCCATCGAAATTTTGTTGATCACCACCTGGATCCACAGTTGTCATGGCCGTCATCCCTCCTTGCCTGAAGTCACCCCTCTTCACTCCACTGCTCTTATGAAATACAACGGGGACTGATGAAGGCCTCCTTCCTCCCTTCTCCAGAAAACATGACGAGGGAATGGCAGTATGGACCGCCCATCGCCTTGACCAAGTGGCACATCTGAATCCGTTAAAGTTATATTTACATAAATATGCTCCGTTTCTGCACACACAGAGGTTAACCTGAGTTCTGAAATGCTATGCGCACTTAATAGAATCAAAAATGGTAGTAAAGCTATGAACTAGTAACATACTGGACACATATCTAGTTCAACGGGAGCCCGCCACCTCCCTAGGAGCACAGTGGTGGCTACAAAGTTGAGCTCACCCATTTGGGGGCTCTGTTTCTTGATTTTCTCATGCTTTACCCAGAAAGCATCTTCTAGAATGAGAAGCCGGGGGGCCTAGGGAAATCAGAGCAAGGTGGGTGGTCCTGTCTGCTCTCTAGCCAGCTTTTCCAAATATCCAAAATGGAAGCAGCACCTCTACAGGGGCAACCGCCCCACCACACCCGACCCCACCTCACCGCACCGCCTGCCTGTGTGAAGTCTGCCCTGAAGTGGCCACAGTCTGTAAAAGCACGTTCGAGCGAGCCTGAGCTCCCAGAGGATGTCAGACGTTTCTGGTGCGTTCCCTAACATCGGGTCCCTCAAAGCCTCTACTTAAAGTAGTTGAGTCCGGCCACCAGGAAGAACTTCTCCAGAAAGAGTTCTGAGTCCAGCACAGCGATGTGGGCGGCCCGGCCGATGAGGGTGTTGGCAGTGTTGGGCAGAGCATGGAACACGTTGTGTCGAATTAAAGTGCAGTCCTTGGCTTCCACCAGAGGGCGGAGAAGGTTGTTGATCATTTCTGCATACACGGGTCCTGCAAAGAGGGAGGACAGGTATGAAGACATCTGGGGAGAAGCTGACCGTGGACTCTAAAGAGCTGGAAGCAGGCAGACCTCAGAGAGGTGGCAGGTTTGGTGCCCGGCCACCGCAATGAAGCGAAGACTGCTAACGGGAGTCACAGGAAGGGGTTGGCTTCCCAGTGCGCATAGAACTCATGTTTGCACTAGGGTCTAGCGATGTTTCCAGTAGTGACTAGACTGTAGTCTACTACAGTGGCCCTGGAGGTATAATAGATTAAGCACTGGCCTGCTAACGGCAAGGTCAGCAGTTTGAATCCACTAGCCACTCCACTGGAGAAAGGTGAGGCTGACTGCTCCCGTAGGAATTTACAGCTGTGGAAACCATGTGGAGCAGTTCTGCTCTGTCCTACTGGGCTGCTTTGGGTCAGAATGGACTCGATAGTTAGGGGAAATCTACTAAGTGTAGAATAGCTTGATGGAAACTGTTAAAATATTGTGAGAATGACCAGGGATTCATATGCCTAAGACTGTGTCTGTGTATAGATATATAAAAGGGCTTCAAAGTATTAAGAATAAAAATTTTCCATTACATTTTTGAGGTTCCTCATATATTCATATCACAAATATATATCATGTATATTTTTGTGCATTTCATGTATATATGTATATATCATGTGTATATCATGTATATGTATATATTTGTGCATATGATATACAAAACAGAGACATGAGAGAAAGGGAGATCGAGACACAGACAGAGGAATAGAGACATAATCCTACCTCTCGGTCATTGGATTAAACACAGCTCTATGGTGAAGAGGAAAGGGAATATACGGTTCACCTCCTTGTCCATGAGTCCAGAAGATCTGTATGGTGCCCAGCTGCCACCAATGAAGATTTTGATCTAATATTCTCTGGAATATTCATCAAGTGTTGAGGGGCAGGGTTCGAAAGAATTTCAAAGTCTCATAGAATCTAGACTTCTGGAGTGACTGGAGCTAAATGAAGCCTGAATTAATTGTCCTGAGACCATCTTTACACTTGAAACCTTAAACCAAAATTATCCCTCATCAATCTGGCTTAATTAGTAGAGAATGTCTGTCATGAACACTGGGCTCTTTTTAAATAACGTTCTGTTTTAAATCAAATTCTTCTCAGCAACAGGAAAGGTGATAAGAAGTTTGGGAGGTCAACGTGCTTATGTTGAGGAAACGGGACCATTCAGGAGAAAGAAAATGTGGCTGGGCTGCATGACCCGAAGTGGATGGGGGATGGGATCAGACCTGTGGACCTGCTAAACAGGCTGTGCTGTGTATATCCTCAAGCGCAACAAAAAAGAATGACAGCCCTCTGCTACCTTTTGATCACCCACCTTTTGACAACCTGCCCTGCGTTGTCACACTCTTTTTCTGGAATTCACTCTTGATTTTCAATCAGAAGGCTCCCATGGGAGGGTGCCTGGCTTACCTGTGTGTCTGTCCTTGAGGGCCGTCCTGCACATCTCAATCCTGGCTGAATGGAATGGCACGTAGCGGTCTTGGGGGGAAGCAACCAGCACGACATTTTTGAAATGCTGCAGTCCTGTGAGGAAAGAGGGGCTCTGCATCTGGCCGGTTCCACTCACACCCTCTGGAGTGCCCTTGCTGCGGACCCTTGAGAGGGACACCCAGAACACAAGCTGGCTTATTGCACAATGAGATCTATGCACACTGCGGAGGCTGGAGTGGACCCTGGCTACCTCAGGGAGGCTGAGGAGAGAGGTCACTACAAGGGACTTTTGTGCTTGAGGAGAAAAAGAATCTTCGTTCACATCAGCCATGGAAGCTAAGAAGACACCAAGCAATCTATGCTCGGCAGAGGCAGGAAAGGGGGGAAACGCAGAGCTGCTGATGAAGGGAGAACACAACACACCTGATTTTTTCTTTTTTTAAATGGCTGTACACAAATGTTAACTGGAACAGAAGAACAGGATGGGTCAGATCCCTGGCTTCGAAGACTTGGAAGAGGTATCCCAAGCTCTTTCCGGAGCCCAGTGCAGGACATCAGATGGTTGCCAGGCTCGTGGAGTATTACACACATCCGAAGCCAGAGAGTTGACCGCCATCTTTGAGCTGGGCCCCATTGTTTCTCACTGGGTCAGTCAAGAGATTTGTGCAGTGCAGATGCTGTGCAGATGCTGTCCTGGGTTTCTAAGAGGGAGATTTTGTGTCTAGCGGGGTTTCAAGCCACGAAGTCTCCTGTGATGGTAGGTATGTTGATTCACTTGCGGTTTAGAAATCTGTGTTCATTCCAGGGTCACTTTGTCAGCCATGATGAAACTGAGCTGCACTGGCTCAGAGGTGTGAAAATAATTGATCCAAATTCTTTCTGGGTGAGGAGTGCTCAATATCTGAGCTCACCCTAACAGGCATGATCGCAAAGTGGCCCAGGAACTTACCACAGGCGACAGCAGTGGTGAGTAAGCAGAGTTTCCATTAAGGAAGACCAGTGAGCTAGTTACAGGGTCAGTGTTGGTTAGTGAGGGGGGCTTTTGCATGAGGCCAATTGGTTCAGCAGAAATGAACAAGCCCCTTGGCTGGACCTGGAGACCACTGGCCATAATCATTGCTTCATCTGATTCATCGTATGACCACGGTCAATTTCCTAACTCATGACAGAGTGAGTGAGGGTGAATGGATAATATCAGACTTGGGCTGTCCCCGACTGACCCTGTCTCTACCACGCCGTCCCATCATGGGCTGTGTCCTGTATTGGTGAAACTGTAACTAGGCAGCTGACCGATGCATTGGCTCACAACCCTTGGGGTTATGTGATCAGAACTTAGAACATTGGTAGGAAATAGCAGCAAGATGACCCTGGATATCCTCCTTGATTCTCAGCTCCTGACCAAACCTGTTAAGTCCATGCCTGCTGGGCCCCTTGAGGAGAGGGAGATGCCCTGTACCCTGAGCTTCCTGGTGGTCTCTTGCCATAAAGCAAGGGCAATGTGACATCACTGATGCCCACTTGTGTCTCCGCTGTGGTTCCCAGCTTATGCTCAAGACCACAAGGTGGGCCACTGCAGAGCCGGTCACCTACCTGTTTTCTGGCTTAGCTGGTAGAGGAAACATTTGCGCAAGTCAGCGTGATCCCTGAAGGTCAGCTGCAGAAGGGAGCCGGACTTCTTCAATTTCTGCATGAGCCACAAGCCTAGGAGTGAAATTGGAGTTGAGTCATCAGTCCTTGTTTAACGGTAATTGCTGATAGCTTAGAATAGAATCAAGAGAACAGCAGGACATTTTAGCAAAGCCTGGGGAAGTTGGAAGGACATTTACTTTAATAGGTATTGGTCATAGGCTTGAAAATAACAAGGCTACAGGCTTCATGAAACCATCCATGTCCTCTAATTTCTGAAACCCAGACCAAAAATGGGTGGGGGCTGGGGGTTGGGGTGGTGCCAGGTGTCTTGGAGTAGATCCTAACTCATGGCAATCCCATGTAACAGAATATAAATGACCCCATATGAATCCCAAGGCTGTAATATGAGCAGGCATTGTGCTGCAAACAGCAAGGATGGTGGTTCTAACCCACCTGCCACTCTGTGGAAAGAAGATGAGGCCGTCTTGCTCCTGTAGAGATTTGCAGATTTAAGAAAGCCTACGTGCAGCTGCTGTGAATCAGAATCAACGGCATGGCAGTGGATGGAAACGGAGTGGATCCCCAGCTGTCTTGCCTGTGGAGCCATCGAGTGAGTTGGAACCACTAGCCTTTCAGGTAGCAGTGAGCGCTGTACCAGTGTGCCACCAGAACTCTGAAGTCAAAGGATACGATGCCAAGGATGAAGGGTATACAAAGCTACTCCTGGAGTCAGAATGGACACAGTGGTAGTGAGGTTGGTTGGTTGGTTGGTTGGTTGGTTGGTTGGTTGGTTTTATACATCCTCAAAGATGGTTACAAACCTAGAGTTATGTATCCTTCCGGAACTCATTCATCCAGCTAGTTAAGCAGACACAAAGGGACCCTTGTGGCGGCTGCGGAGAGCGTTCTCAGTCCACCTCCTGCCTTCCTTGGCTTTCCGTGTTGACGTCACGGAGAGTTGCCTGCAGTCACGGAGTACCCTTGCCGCTGTATCACGAAGGGACAATGCCTGCTCCTCAGAAAACTCATCCCATGATTCCGTAGCTCGAAGATGGTGCTCCTGGCCCTCCTCCTGTAAGGCATAGGGAGCCTTGCCGCCTTCTCCTTCATTCCAAGCCTTGCTTAAGATGAAAATAAAATTTCAAGTGGATCCTCACTGAGGGCCGTGTCCTTGTACCCCAGCCAGCAGCTTTATAAATGGCCACTTCCGTGACGTTTGCATCACCTCGCCCCATGGATGTTATGAAGCCCCTCAGATTTGCCTCCACAGAGGAGTGTGCACTAGTTAATTTTTCCTTCTCTAGTTCTCAACAACCCTGTTTTATCTAGCTAGCTAGCTAAAAGAGCTATAATATATAACATAAATAATAGCTAGCTGACATAGATCGATAGGTAGACAGATTGATCAATAGATAGAAAAATAGGTAGATAGATAAATAGATAGATAGTTTTTGCCAGTTGCTCTCCTGAGCCATCTCCAAGTCATAGCAAGGTCATCTCTAACAGGACAGACGATTGGCTAGTACTGTGCCCTTTTCAGGGTGGTTGTTACATCTGAGGCCACCCTCATGGAGGGTATCCCTCCCATCTGCTGACCCTCTACTTTCTTGAACACAATGGCCTTCTGGAGCAGTGGGTCTTTCCTGATCAGGCATCTGAGCAAGTGGGCCAATGTCTCACTGTCCTCGCATCTGTAGAGGAGCCTAACTTCTCACAAGTGGCCAGCAGAAAGCTTCATGGTGCTGACAGGTAAAAGTTTAGTCTCAGAAATCCAGTATAGGGAATGGTGGTGACTTCTTGGGGGCTGGTGGTGTTGTGGCTTGCAGTGGTGCCCCAAAATTCATTTTGGAGTCTTCACAAATATCGAGTCTCATGTGAGTTATTTTTGACCGTTGATGCAATGTGAGAAGGTTTTCCCTTGGACAGAATGTGTTTGAGAGTGAATTGCTGTATCTCCCATGTCTGGCACCCTCAGGCAATAGTCTGGGGGCGCCCTTGATGGAAATTGGGGTGCAAGCATCCCCTGGTTATGATTCCTACCTCTATGAAAATGGCCAGAGCACCCCAAAACCAATCCTATGGACTTTCATAATTCTCAATAGTGCACGTATCCCAATCATGGACCCTTTGCTGCTTGCCAGACCCCAACAATTGTGAGGATGGCTCCGGACAGGACAGTGTTTCATTCTGCGGTGCCAAGGTCACCGTGGGTCAGAACCAACTCGATGGTGCCTAACAAGCAGCCCCGCCTGCGATTTCATAGGAATTGCCCTTCCTGTCCATGTCCATCGAGTCAGCCCCAAGGGTGTGGCTTCTTGGGACTCAGCTATGACTTCATGTTGATGGTTTCCCTCATGCGGCTGGTTTGCCTTGTCTTTGTCCTTTCCTTACCCCGATGGCCCTGTCAGGGAAGCATTGGACTGCTCATTGCAAGGCCAGAAGTTCAAGCTCCCCAGCCCCTGCCTGGGGAGGAGATGAGGCTGTTTGGTCCTGTGAAGGTGAACAAGCTCAGAGACCCTCTGTGTGGCTTTGAGTCGAAATTGTCTCTATGGTGGTGGGTTTGAGGAGGATAAAATGTGCTTGAACTTGGGGTCTTTTCTTAGAACACACCCAAGGGGCATCATGGCTGTAAGTCTTCTCGAGAGAAGACATAGACCCATAGAGAGACACACTCACTATTGCCATTTCCCGGGATCGTAGACATTAAAGGACACGGTGGGGATCTTTGCCAGGATCTGGGTGAGAACTTGCCCCAGTTTGGCCTCATGCTCTTTCCTCCACGCCATTCCGCATCTTCAGTCCTTTCCAAACAGGACCCCAGAGTCCTCCCCCTTCAGCTCACAGAGTGGAAGGTAGGCAAGCCCGTGGAGCACACGGTCTAGCCACCCAGTTGACCAGAGAAGGTGCATCTTGTAGGACCTTACCTCCTACGCCCCAAAACCCCATCCCCAAACTTGCGGCTCCTGGCTTCAGCCCGCAGCTCTGCAGTGCTCATGGTGATTTGTTTTTACCACCAGGCTGGGGCAAGCCTTACCTGTGCTTACTAGGGCACTGTTGTTGTAGAGAGTCCCCAGGTGAGGCCCAGACAGAGACAGGAAGGTATGAAGTTTGTTGAGGTAATACCGAAACCGGGGCCGAGTGAGAACCGATCGGATGATGATGTTTCCAAGCGAATGGCCAATGAAGCTGTGTGGAGACAGAAACAGTGAAGCTGACCAGGAGAACCCACCAAAGAAACCCAACCGTGTTGCTGTGGGGGGTGCTGACGCACGGCGCCCCTCTCCCTGTGTGTTGGAATAGAGCTGGGCCCGTGGGGTGGTGCCAATGGCTGTGGTGGCCCAGAAGGAGAGAGCCAGGCTTCTTCCACAGCACCACGGGGTGGGTTTGAACCAGGGCTTCGGACCAATTCCTTCCTGGCCAACACCCTGCCCTGCTGAGAATTTGCATTTCTACCCCTGATAAACTGCATCAGCGCTTACATTTAAACAAGATCCCCTACTACTGCCACTCTACCAAGGCCTTCACATTGGTTCCAACTCCTCTAGGGCAGAGCAGAAGAGGCCTGGTGGGTGTCTGCGACTGGGGACCGTCGTGGGAGTAGAAAGGTAATGCGTATCACACCTAAGAGGGGGCTTCCAGAAGTTGGTCAAGAAATGAAATCCAAAGATAATGGACTTTCTCCATGAACTTTTTGAAGCCTCCTTTACACATGTATTTATCTGTGAGAATCGCCTGGGATCCTGTGAACAGGTAGCTTCAGGTTCCGTCTGTCTGGGGTAGAAATGTGTATTACCAGCAAGGTGTTGAACCAGAAAGAACTGGTTGAAAGCCCTGGTTTGAAGAAAGGGACCACCTTCCTGTTGCTCTGTCAGGTTTCCCAAGCCAAGCCTCCCTAAGCCAGGGGCTTCCTGAGAGGAAGCATTTCCTCCAGGTCCGTACGTCATCACAGAGGTGTGGGTGGGTGTCCAGCGTGGAGTCACCCCAGAGGCCTCCCTATGGACCTTGGACACGCCCCCCCCCCGGTCTTGGGGACTAGAGATGGGGGTCTTGCTGGAAGGCACAGGGAAGCATTGCCACATCCTGCTTCTTCAGAGCTCCTGGGCCCAGTTGGGGCGGCCCCTCCTAGGCTGTTCTCGTGGATGTCTCTAGCTTCATTCATGTGTTCACGTATTCATCCATCCATTCATTCACTCATTCACTCATCACATCTGCCTGCAGGGGCCTGTCCGCAGCCCCACCCTGTGTTCAGTGTCCCTCAGAAAGTCGCTGGTCTATGAGAGGCATATTTGTTTCTCCACGTCCCCAGCCTAAACCGCGCAAAGAAGGGAAATGAATATGTGTCTATGAAATGGCCTTTTTCCCGTCTCTGCCCATTTGTTTTTACCACCAGGCCTCAGAGTCCGTCCTGTGGAATACATTATTATTATTGGTTCATTTCTGAGAACTAAGCGGGGCCAGGTATGTGGAGGCCTTAGACCCACTCGGGGAATGGTGCATGCAAGGGCCTCGAACTTGCAAACTCTTCATGGCTCTCTCTTCATCGTTGGAATATTTCAGCCCAGCTGTAGGGGACTCTGGGGGTGCAGTGCATTGGCTGCTGCCCAAAAGTCATTCCTCTGGAGAAAGACAACACTGTCTGGTACCTGAAAAATCAACATCCCCAGACCCACAAAGGACAGCTCTAGTCTCTCCTATAGGGTGGCTGTAAGTCAGAATCTATTCTATAGCAATGGGGATGGTTTAGGAATTGGTATCCTGGAAAGACCAGATAAAAAGTTCTTATTGAATGGGCGATTGACTCAGTTATGGGAAGTGTCATCTTAGTGCTAGTCCCATTTAACAGATAGAGAAACAGAGGCTCACAACATCGAGAGTCTATCAATGGGTTTCCAGAGCTGGCACGTGGGAGAGTTGGGATGGAAGTACTGAGCATTTGGAACAGTGAGACAAATTCCAGCCTAGGAAGTCTGGTTTGTAAGTCCAGTTCTTTCTTGGCTGAGCCACAGACACTGGCCCCCCACACCCAGGCTAAGACAGGGCTGGGCATAGTCACTGCCCCAGGTACTTACTTCTGCCCTGATTGCAATCCACCTGCTTAAAGACTCCAGGTGTACTATCCACTGGACCTGTATACTCATGCCCCGGGGTCTGCTCTGCCCCTGCATTAACTCCCCGGGCCTCCTTTTACCTGATTCGAGAAATGGAGAGGTTGTACAACTGGATATGTTGGATAATCTCGTCCAGCAGCCGGTCAGTCATGGTGTCAAAGTCTGCAAACGTGTCCATCTGGAAGGAGGGAACAAAGGAGCAGATGGTCACAAGCCCATCTCCTTCTTTCAGCTTCATGGGGCTTTCCGAGTGTCCTGAAACTTCGTGTCAGAGCTATAGATTGAGGTTCAATATCAAGAAAGTGAGTCCCAGGACAGGCTATCATGAAGACATGGGGGGGCTTCTGAAGACACCCCAGATACAGTTTGTTGCCAGCAGGTTCTGAGAGGTTCTCATCGACTCTGACACTTCTGTAGACAATGGTTCACCATTTTTTTCTTTTTTTAATTATTATCAGTCACTTTGTTGGGGGCTCTTACAGACCTTATAACAATTCATAAAACAATTGTATTGAGCACACTTGTACATAGGTTGCCATCATCATTTTCAAAATATTTTTGAGCTCTTGGTATCTGAAACAGTCAAGGTCCCCATATGAGGTCCCCAGATGACACTGACCATAAAGATGTCACAACCAAACTCCATGGGTTATTAGATGTCTGTGACCACAGATAGGGTTTAGGGGGGACCTATGTCATGGAAACTCCAAGCTGCCACCCATTCCAATCCTTCTGAGATGAAGAGGAACCCCAAGCTCACGTGCTCCCACTTCTTACTGTTCCTCACCCTCCTGGAACAAAGGAAGAAGTCTAGACCATCCAAGTGCATGGGCAGTGACGGGTGGATAGATTTCCCCCCTCCCCTCCCCAATCTGTGTGTCTAAAGCATCCTATGGCTCTCAGAGACGTCTGTGAGCCGTGCTTCCAGGGGCCCCTGAGCTCTGATGTTCTTATGATCCTACCTGGTTCTTCTCAGACATTAAGAAGTCGAGTTTTCCTCCAGGGAGACCCAGTTCAATGAATGTCTTTACCAGCCGGAGATCTGCACTGTTCCCTAGAAACGACAGAGAACCCCATCCCAGTGCCATGGTTTGTCACAGAAAAGGGAACCCCCAGGGACTCAATGCCCCTCTCCACAAGTCCCATTGTCTGTCGACACCTCCTTTCTTGCCTCCAATATGCACACAGTCTGGTCCTTTCCAATGGCTTGAATGCAATGAAACCACTCCATCATCTATCAAGGGGACTCTGTGAGTATTCCATGTGCAGATGAAGCTGGAGGCAGAGCACCTCTCCTTTCCTCCTCCGTCAGTTCAGGTTGTCTCAAACAGGTTGCATGGGTGCCTTCTAATAGCCAGTGTGGCATGATCTGGGAACTGCCACTCTCCCCTCCATTCTCTTGCCGAATATGATGCTACCTCCCCAACCTTACCACATTCAGCAGATCCTCAAAACAGGCCAATCAGGATGGGCCTACTCATCTTCAAGAGAATAAAACTTGTCTTTGGAAACAGGAGTCATAAGCATGCAAACCCCGAGGGGGACGAATGAAAGCTAAGGAATGCGAAGTTGCTGCCAGTCTCAGAGGCCCCAAGACCACCTGGTGGTGTGGTGGTTAAAGCACTTGACCAACACCCCAAAATGAGCAATGGTTCAAATCCACCGGTCACCCTGTAGCAGGAGGTAAAGCAATCTGCTTCTATAAGGAGTTATAACCTTGGAAACCTATGGAGAAGCCTGTACTCTCGCATAGGATCACTCTCTGCTGGGATCAACTGGATGGAATTGCATGTGGCTTTGACGTTTCTTCCAAAAAAAGGCTCTGAGCCATTTTCAAGACTTAAAAGCTGTGCGCAGTAAGATGTTCATGATAAAGAAGCTGTTTTCCATGAGGGTTGGTTCAATCATTTCAATGAGATGGGAAACTTACAGAGCTCTAAGGTTAAGTAGGCTTGGAGCACGAGTTGAAGGTTCTTAAGCAAATCTTGACGGATCCGATAAAACTCTAAGGAGTGTGGACACAGGCCCCTGAAATGAGAGAAGTAACCTGTGCCTGGTGTTAGTTGTTTTCCTGAAGTCTTGTGGCCCAGCTAAGAACATATTCATTGAAAGTTCAATCTTCTGATAAAAAGAGGATGAAAATTTATGTAAAGCTCTTCACAGACCACGGTGAGGAGGTAAAAAGCAATGGGCTGAGCAGATTCATTCTTTTAACAAGGAGCTCAAGGGTCTTGATTCACTTGGATTGAATCTCCTCTCCATGAAAAAACTGCATTCTGTCCAGTGGAGAGTTGCACTGTGGTCCGAGGAATGGATGAACACAAGAGTCGGCTGAGCAGTGGCAAAGACACTCTTTTTCCGTCTTGAGTGCCTTTGGATCAGAAGTGCCATGTCAAAACTGAGATGTCTTCACTAGTCCACTCTTCTGAAGACAGAGAGCATATCTCAAGCCCGAAGCCTTATGAAAACAGGAAGATCCAAGCTGTAGTCAAATGGTCCTCTTTTCATTGAATTTACTTTTATTATTTCAAATGGCTTGCCTATTAGTCCTGGAAAACAATTCTCATTATTTCATAGATGGTAATTTTATTAGTCATGCTGTGCAACTGTAAAAGAATTACCACAAGTATGTGGCTTTAACAAACAAACATGTATGTCCTCCTGGTTTAGGTCTGAATTCCGTGCCCTAGCCCGAGGGGAAGGTCTTCTTTCTGTGCTGGCTCTAGGGGCAGGTCCTAATCTGCACTCAGTGTCTGTGGGCTCAGCATCCCGTTTCAATCTTCCTCTGGGGCTAAGAGGCATTCAGCATAGGAGGCCTGGGGCCACATGATGTCGACCACTCTTAGTTCTTCTTCCTTGATGATAGGGAAGTTCCCTTGGGCTAAATTATGACATAGGATTGGTTGGAGAGTCCGTGCAATTCTGAGGTATGACAATGCAGGCAGATTTCCGGCCTTACCGACTGAAGGCAAGCTGCTCTGGCAATCACTAAAAATTGGAATCAAGTAAAAGGCATCGGTCAGATCAAGAGCTGCAGACCAGGTACATGGAGATTTGTTGGTTTGTTCAAGCAGCAAAACCACATCTGTACCAGAAGCTGCCGTTAGAATCACCATCTAGTTAAATTTTTAATCATACAGGTTTTCATTCTCCAAGGACCACCTCTTTCTTGCGAAAGCCAATTAGGAGAGGTTGATGGGTGTGATGACATCATCCCCGCTGCTTCTTTGAAGTCCTGGGTGGTGGCACTAAGTTCTAATTCCCTCAGGAACATGGCATGACTTTTGTTCTGCCATTTTCCTAGGTAGAGACCGTTCTCACAGTTTCATAATAGCCCTGCTCTCTGTGTCAGGGACGCAGTGTGGGAATTCTGCCAGTTTCTGAACATGTCTATTCCAAGGATGCCTTCCGGATCTGGAGAACACATTGCACAATGGGCCAGGCATCCCACTGGACACACTGTGAGACAATCCTGAGAGACTATTCAAAAAATAATCAGACCTCCATCCTCTCCCATTCTGGTTGGTGGGCCACAGTGATGTTTGGGGTCTCCTGGAATTAGTGTCAGTGGGGAGCCAGTGTCCAGTAATCTCTGAAAAGTCTAATAATTTCCTTTGCCACACTGAGCAGTCATGCTCCCTAGGCCTGGTAGATCCCTTCAGAGAAGGCTTGGAGAAAGATGAGCAGTATACACTTTTGGCCTTATCGTGAGGCCTCGCCTCAAGGGGACTTGGCAAGGGAGAGTTGAATCCATAAACTGGCTCAAGTTTGGGAATTGCTAGTGGGGCAATGACTCTACTCTGGAGATGTGCATTAGACTGCAGTTCACTTGACCTAAATTTCTTCCACTTGAACAGATCAAATAGATATTAAGAGACTTCCCAGCTGACACACTCCTGGGTAGTACACTAGAAGGCCCTCAAGGAGATGGATTGACTCCGTGGCAGCAATAATGGCCTTAGGCCTTGGAACAACTGTAAGGCCGGCCCAGGAGCAGGCAGTGCTTCCTTCTGCTGTGCACAGGGTCACGATGACTGGGAACCAACTTAGTGGCACCTAAAAACAACTACCCTTTCATAGGGGTTGTCCACTTCATAAAAATAGCAAAATTACACTTATGAAGTAACAGTGAAAATCATTTTCACCACCACATGAGGCACCGTATTAAAGGGTCACGGCCTTAGGAAGGTGGGAGACCACTGCTGTGTGTCCTGTGTCAAGCGTGGACACTAACATGCATTGGCCACGGGGAGAGCAGAATGAAGAGCGCCACAGGGAAGCCAACACACCGCCTTGCCATTTCACGACCGCAAGAAAAAAGTGACCACAACTGCCGACACTTCCCACTTGTGAGGCTTTGGGCAAGTTCGTTCTTCTCTCTAATTCTTAATTATTTGAACAAAGGAATCTGTCTTGGCCAGAGTGGTCCTTAGAAGCAAGGGTGGCTAGACTTCATCTGGGACACTTCGGACTTGTTCTCAGGAGAGGCCGGTCCTTGGAGAAGGGCATCCTACTCGGTCCGTGAAGAAGAGCAGGGCCCTCCATGGGTTGGGCTGGCACATTGGTTGTAACAACGGACTCAAACATAGGATTACTGGTGAGGATGTTCTGTTGGACGTCGGTTCCGAGAGGCTAAACAAACGTTTGCTTGGTGGATAGCTGATCAAAATCAGGTCCAGCAAGACTCAAACTTGTACACAGCGCTGCCTTCTGAGGCAGGCGCTGGTCCTAGCACTTACCATCCAGGCCGTGGACGCAGACCACCAGGTGAATCCCATCTTCCAAATTGTCTTCCTCTTCCTCTGGTGGGAAATACGGCACGTCAGAAGCCAGTACGGATAAGTCACTGTACAGAAATCCTTCAATCTTCAGCTCTTTTTTAAATTTTTCTTTGGCCTGATAGAAACTGGAGAATACACCAATTAATCGCATGCCATGCTGCGTGCCCATGTTGAGAGGAAATGAGTTGGGCTTAGATGGGAGGGTGATGAAGAGATGCAAGACGGCAAAGACAGACTACGAGGTCTCAGGGGGTGGGGCGAGGGGAACAAGGAGGAGAGAAGCAGCGCCCCTCCCCCAAACCCAAAGACCCGGCTGGTTTCACTTCCATAGGTTTCTTGTGGTCCCTGCATTGAGTCAGAGACTGGACGGCAGCATACCTAAGGGGCTCTCCAATTCCAAGGATCTCTGGGATCTTTCAAAAGCTCATCCAAGAGCCAAAGCTCCCGAACTTGGCACACCTGACCTCTGATTTACCTCCACCTGCTTCTGCAACGTCCTCCCTAGTCATTCCCTCAAGTGACACACTTCACATCCTGTGAGGCCTGTGAAAGCTGGGGCTGCCAGGAAGAAAAACCTCCAGTCGTTTCCAGTACAATGAGATGATGAAAGGTGAACTCAGCGTCCTGTCCAAGGTGGTGGACAGCGTGCCAGACTCTGAAGATCGAGGCAGTCCGGCCAAACCATGCGATGCCAGGCCCTCAACAGGGCCTGGCATGGATTTGTTGAATCAGCCAGTGTCCTAACTGGAGTGTTTGGGGAGCCATGATAGGAGAGTAGGTTAAGCGCTGGACTGTTCAGCCAAACAGTGATTAGAATCTACTAGCTGATCCGCAGGGGAAAATGAGGCAGGCTGTTCCTGTCAAGATGTGTAGTCTCAGAAAGCCTGGGGAACAGCTCTTTTCTGTCAGGTAGGGTCATCAGGAATAGGAGCTGACTGCATAGCTGTGGATGGGTTTGGGGTATGTATTAGGTGTTGCTCTTCCTTGCAAAAGCAAAGGTCCTTGTGAAGTCACTTGGTCTAACATTGATTTCAGAGTTGCCTGAAAAGGTGCTAATAGCCAACAGATACAACAAATGACCTCTGTTCACCTGGGGAAACAGAGGAAGAAGATGACACAGAAATCATAGAAGGAAATGGCCTGCAGGTCTAAAGACAGCTATGAATGACTGCTCCCGTTGCCATGAGACCAGAAGAACTAGATGGTGCCCAGCTACCATTACAGGATCATTTTGAACAGGGACTCAATACATGGATCTTGAGCAAAAAGAAAAATTATAGAACTTCAAATTCCAGACTTATTGGGTCAAAGTAGACCGGAGGTACTGTGCAATCCAGAAATTATTATAGAACCAAAAGGATCCGATGAAGCTGACTTTAAGCTTAACAGGTCAATTAATTATGTATGTTTGCCATTCATAGTCAATTCACATGGAATTGTATGCATTAAGAAGAAACCATGGCAACTTTCTTAAACAGCACAAGACATGGACAAAACTAGAGAACAGTAAGCTTAGCAAGTTCAATCTTACAGAGATAAATATTTACTATCACCATCGTTATAAACAAAAACAAAGAAGAATAAACGTGGCTTATACACCAATGGACAAGACTTTGGTGACGACATTGAAGTCAGGTCAGAGGGCGGGAGCAGGGAGAGGGGAGTGAGGGAGCACTGGGGGAGGGGAAGAATGAATGGAGGGTTTAACAGGATAGTGTTGTTGATTTCATTTCTTGAGATGGATTGTACAATATACATGGGTTTCCTTCTTTTAAAAAAATTGCCCCAGATCCCTTATCCCTCAAAATTAGTGGGTTGAGAGGCTTAAAAATATAAAAAGGAAGACTTGGAGTCTTCAGCAACAAACCCGGGTTAGAGGTGGTGGAGCAGTGGGGCAGAGCTTGAAAATGAAGACACCATGCGAAGGTACAGCGGTGTCCATCACCTGGGCATGCGGACATGACTGCATGGGTCTACCACAGGTCTGTGTACTTCCCCAGCAAGAAGTGTTCTACTCTCTGCCACCTCTTTGGGGAACGCTAGAAATAACAAGTTTCTGTTGTGATTTGGACCTTGTTACTATAAGTGGTATGTTTGTTAATTGTGTGAACGTCATGGGCTGTTTTGGTAAAGTGATTCCATGGTGTATTTCAGTTGCTGTGTGGTTTATAGTGGGAGGAGCAAAGTACACACAAACCCAGCCTGGAATAAAGGGTGGGTTTCTGACCTTGCCGATGTGATGGCAGCTGCTAGCATCCAGAACTCTGCAGGGGACCTGAGAAAGTAAATCTGATGAAGAGCCCATGCTCCCCAGAGAACCTTCAAAACTGCCGCTTTCGAGGGTGAAGAACTGGAAGAGGGATAATACTCTGAAGAGGGTTATTGGTGATAATCACAACTGAACAGAACCTGAGGGTCCACCGCTGAGGGCATGGATAAGCAAATGCACATCTATAAAATGGAACATCATTTTAAAATTTTGTACGGAATTATCCCCCATTTGGAGAAAATGCACATCTGGATATGGATACACAGTGGGGATGAACAACAGAAACATGGGTGAAGGGAGACCATGGATAGCATAAGATAGGAAAATAACAATAATTTATAATTTATCAAGGGTTTATAAATTTATAATTGATCAAGGTGGGATGGTGGGAGAGGGGGGCCAAAAAGAGGGTCTCACACCAAGGGTTCAAGTAGAAAGAAAATACTTTGAAAATGATGATGATGGCATCATATATGTACAAATGTGATTGATACAATTGATGTATGGATTGTTATAAGAGCTGTAAGAGCCCCCAATAAAATGATTTAAAAGAAGAAAGAAAGAAAGGAAGGAAGGAAGGAAGGAAGGAAGGAAGGATGGAAGGAAGGAAGGAAGGAAGGAAGGAAGGAAGGAAGGAAGGAAGGAAGGAAGGAAGAAGCCAGTAGTGGAATAACACAGATAGTGTTTATCTTTGGGAGGCAAGATCATTGATCTCTTTAATTTCTTTAAACGTCTGTGTACTTTCTTAGTTTTACATGGGAGCTTCAAAAGGCTCCTGCTTAACTGAATGAAAAGATCATGTGTGGTAGTAACCTAATGTGGTGTCAATATAAGGATTAAGAGTGTAGGGGTGGAGTCTAGGCCGTCAATCTGGAGACAGCCAATGAGACTTCTGTGGGCATGGCCTTCTCCTGAGAATTCTGGGAAATCTGGTACTTCCTCCTTGGAGCTGGAACACACTTCTCTCTCTCTACTACTTCCTGGGAGACATTGAAGAAGACAAGCCACATGGATGCAACCAGACCTCTGAAGCTGGAGAAGCCACAGAGAGGCCCCTGCCAGCGCTGAGATGCTTACAATGCAAGTGGACCCAAAGATTTTCTACTGGCTTGTGATTGTCCTGCATTTGGCTTCATTGCATGTGTTTCGTGAGTCTGAAGAGGACTTTATAGATTGATATCAGACACATGGGCTAATATCGGACTTATGGACTTGATCTGGACTAGGCTGGGATGTTTTCTCCATGTTCAATTGCTCTTGTATATAAATCTCTTTCATGTACATATATGTGTGTCTGTGGATTTCTCTAGTCTGCTCAGACTAACACATCATGGGATTGTCTTCTACCCACTTTTTCAAGTCCCCCAGTATGCAGCCAGTTCTGTATTTAAAGCAGAAAAGAGCTGTGGCTTCCATTTTGAAATAGCCATGCATGGATTTGAGAAGCAGGTGGGGAGACATGAAAGGCCGAGCTGGGATCAATGAACCACCAGCAAGCTCACCTGAACATTCTTTCGCTGACTTCTCCCTCCAACCTGCTTGTCTGCGTGGAAACCATTCCAAAGGAGCCCAGGGGTTGGTGAGTGATGGGGAATGGGGTCTGCTTGGAGGAGAATCCCCCGGCCCTGGCGGGGGTCTCCTTGAGCACAGATGAGAAGGGAAGGCAGGTGGCAGTACACGACACAGAGAGGTTAACCACCTCGCCAGCCTTCACGCTGTCCAGGGGAAAGGGCTCTGGAGCACTTAGTGAGGGAACCAGGACACAAGGCCCTGCATTCCTCTCTTGGTTTTCAGATTCTTGGGAGCGGGTAGAGGGAGTCACAGTGGGGCACACGGTGCCTGCTTGATGCCCAGCCTCTGGGGAGGCATTAGTTCCTCTATTAAGGGCTGGGCCATCAGTGATGGGTAGTGAGCCACTTGGTTTGCAGGTGGGACCCAGTTCAGTGGCCCCCGTGGCTGATGCACAACTCCATGTAGGCACCTTGTGGTGGACAGGATTCTCGACATCAGAGATGCTGCTGTCAGAAAAGGCTCGCTCCCCAACCTTCAAGTCTTCTGCCATATCCTTTGGGGTTTCCAGTGGCACGCGAGGGGGAGATCTGTCCCGAGGTTTCTCAAGCACTCTGCTGCATGGTATTTGTAAATGAAGACCTTTGGTATCAACTCCTGTGGGGTCCTCGGTTCTGCCCTCCAGATAACCATGTCCTTGAGCGGTAGCCTGACTCTTCTGACCTTGGGGGATATCTATATAGCCAGGGTCCTGAGGGTCAGCGGCATCTAAAATGATTTCCACGAGGGGGTGGTCTCCCTCGGGGTCTTGGGTCTGGGAGCCACCGGAGCATTGGCAGCAGTCTCCAGGAGCATCGAAGCTCTTGGTGGGTACATCCAACACGTCAGCGAGAGCTCTGCCTTGGGGCGTGGGGTCCGGGTCCTCAGCAGACTCTTCGGGACTACTGATTTGGGGCGCAGACACGGACTTGGTCAACTTCGTGGTCAGCTCCCGCTCCTCGTCCTCAAAAGGCAAGGAGGTGATGGACGTGAGAGAAGCCTGGATTCCGCTGGGCAGACTCGTGTTGCTCTCCGTGTGCCCACCCTCCAGGGAGTTCCTGTGAAGGACATGTCTGCAGACCAGTTGGTGCAAGACTTCCCGGTCACTGGGCAAGTCCAGGGCCTTGCTCCGGGCCTCAGACCACGCGATGGAGGTCGGCTCACTCTCAATGCCCGAGTCCGATATGATAGAGGAAGACCTCCTGATGACCCCAGAGAGGACTGGCACTCCCCCCTGCCCCTCTGTGAGTGGGTCCTTTGGGGAAGACCTCATAATCGAGGGGTCCCTCAGAATGGAACCTAGTGGGTCACAGGGCTCGGAGGGGGTGGGTTTCAGACCTAGCAGCACCATCTTAGTCTCCTGTTCTGCTCCCTTCCCAAGAGGACTTAAGTCATGGAGAGTGGATCTCTCAGAGGAGATGGCAGTGTGGCGGCTTTCACAGGCTGCCACTCTGCTTAGCAGCGTCCTGTCTAATTCACAGGCATCTCCCGTGGCCCCGGGCTCTTGCTGAGTATGAATGACCACCACGGGGTCTACCACTGCGGGTGTCACCACTACAGGCTCTACCACCCCAGGTACAGCTCTGCAGGGGTTCTCATTGCTTGAGCTCACATCAATGTAGGTCAGTGCTGGGGCCTGCCCATCCTCTGCACCCAGACTCTGTGCAGGCAGGTCCTGAGCTCCTGGTGGGTGTGGACTAACCTCGGACCTTTGGCCAGTCCAACACTCTTCTTCACGCAAACCCTCTTTGTTCTGGAATCCACCGATGGTCAGATACACCTGAGATTCAGAACTCAGGTCTGTGGCGTTCGGCGTCGCCTTGCTGTCACCTGGCTCCGAACCCCTAACAACCTCTTTCTCAGCGTCCGCTTGGGGTGGTTTCAGGTCTTCCCCCGAAGACAGTTCTCTATTTGCATTGCAGTGCTCCACTGTGCCTTGTCGATTCTGTCTAATGGGACTCTCGTCTGGGACGGGAGCGTTAGGATGCGCATCCAAGTGATGCCCTGGGGGGAAAGGCCAAGAACACCTGTTAGAATTAAAGGCTCTGTGTTCACAAGCTGTTCAAATATTTAATGCAAATCGGTCACGCGCTGTCATTCCCGAATCATCGTTAGCTGACGGACATAGAACCAGCGATCTGCCCCATGGCATCAGGAAGGCCTGGTTTGGGACGCTGCCATTGGCACTTCTCTGTTGGTGGCCCTGGACACAGCTGACATTTCAATGAAGTGTTTTCTTTTCGAAGGGTGCCCTTCTTAGCTCTAGGGTGGGCAGACCCATGGTGGCCAGTGGCCGCCCTGGGGCCTCACTCACAGTGAGGGTAAGAGAGAAGGGCCTCTGTCCACAAGGAGAACCGATCTCAGTGCTCAGTGCTGAGGCACCTCTGTAACCGGGGGTACGGAACTAATTGGCACTGTGATCACAAGGAGGTTCCCAGACTCACCTTGACCTTTGTGGCTAGATCGTCCTTTTCTTTCTTAGCTTTTATTTAGGGTTACCCTCTGCCTGGCATTATCACCCTGGAATAGGAGTGTGTGTGTGTGTGTGTGTAGGGGGGCTGGGGTAGGGGTCATAGAGATGCCAGTAGACCTTGGACCTATTGCAGGGGCAGTGCCCGACCACCTCACTACAGCAAAGATGGCAGGAAGGAAGCCGCCCACACGTGTGGATCCCACAGCTCACGCAAGGATTCTGTTGACACTCTACTGCCATCCACTAAGGGTGTGCCCAAAAACCAGACTCACTGCTGCCACGTCAACTGTGACCCAAGGAGACCCTACCAAAGGGTAGAATTGCCCCCTGGGGGTGTCCGAGAAGAACTCTTTATGGGAGTGGCAAACCTCCTCTTTCTTCCTCAGAGGGTGGTTTTGAACGGCTGACCTTGCAGTTATCCGCCCAAGGAGTTACACTCTGCCCCAGGGCTCCCTACTGTGTGGTAGCAGGATGGCAACATTGTGTCAAATGTTGTGAGAATGGCCCTCGTGTGACACTGAGACGCGGAGGAGGCGTCTGCTGTTGGGGGTGGGGTTGAGGTGGGGGAAGATGACACCTATAGACTTGCGCAATGTAGTCCTCTACAAATCTCCAATTGCTTTCAAAAACGTAGCATCTATGAAGTGCAGTCAAACGGGGGGTGGCCTGGACAGCCTAAATCAGCAGTCTGCATAAGGTAAGCCTCCAAGCCAGGGTACCAGTGACTCCCAGGGCCGTGTGAGCGGGAAACGGAAGAAAAAGGAATTCTTGCTGGAGATCAAGAAGCGTAGGCCTGAAGAGGCCGCAGAACAAGATGTCAAATGAACCTCGATTCTTCTTTTAATATGGAAGTGAAACTCATCCGCTTCTGTTTGTTTTCTCTACACGAGAAGACACCGAGGAGCTTAGCAGGTGACCCACTGGGCTACTAAGCACAGGCAGCAGGCCGCACCCACCAGTTGTCCGTGGGAGTAGAGGAGGCTGTCTGCTCCCAGAGAGATGTGCAGCTTCTGAAAAACTCTCTGGGCCCGTGCTCTCTTTGCTGTAGAACTGCTCTTGGTCAGAATCTACCCACTCGAGAGTGGTGGGTTTGGGGGAGGGCAGAGTACACTGAGTCCAAGAAGAGGCAAATAGATATGGGAGCCTAGGGGGAGGTGTGAATACTAATTCAGCCAAGATTGTGAGAGCAGAATATGCTCTGCTTGCTTAACGTCCATTCCCTGGGGTTAGAGACTCCTCAAATCTTTGTGAAACTCCCAGGAGATTAAAACAGGTTTGTGGTTTGGGTGCAAATGTAGCTAACTTGGCCAAAGCCATTCGGAGATGGGAGTGGTCAGAGAGGGGCTGTGAGGAGATGCCCTATGGAGGCAGCTACGCCCCTGAGAGATGGGACTGGAAGTGGCAGGATTTCCAGGCTCAGCAGAGGCTGCTATCCCATGCATGCTGCAGAACCTGCAGAGACACAGAACCTGAAATTCTACATGGCTCTCCCTGCCATCGAGAGTCAGTGTAACCCTCATAAAAACCCCCTCTCGGTTTCTGAGACAGTCACTGCTGGCAGGAGGAGAAAATTCAGCCTTTTTCCTATCCCACGTAACCCCTACAGACAAGGCACATTGGTATTTCCGGTTGCCTCGTGTGCAACATGCACGTGAAAGATGTGCAATGCACAAGAGAGACCAAAGAACTGCCATCTTTGAATTATGGGGCTGGGGGGAAACATGGACTATACCGCACCTGCCAGAAGAAGAATGAAAGAAACCTGTTTCAGAAGAAGTATGACCGAATGCTCCTGAGGAAAAGGAACTGTGGTCAGACTTCCCCTCACATACTTTGGACACAGTCTTAGGAGGTGGAAGGAAGTCCCTGGAGCAGGTCAACACAAAGAAGATCATCAGTGAGCTGGACCGATGGCGAGACTGCGCCAATGGGTCCAAGCACTGGAGCAAGCAGACACACGACAGAGGATCGGGCAGTATTTTGTTCTGTTGCACATGGGGTCGTGAAGGGTTGGTGTGGAGTCCATTCAATTTAAAAGCAACCACATAGACAAGGCAGAGCTGAGCGGAACCATCCTGCACCCGAATGGTCCTAGAGCTCCTTCCCCCAGCCATGCTGCACTGCTGTTGAAGCCCATGGGGGCTGGTGCGAGGGCTGAGGCAGCAGGGTGGAAATGGAAGTGCAGAAAGCCTCAGGTTGGTTTTCACATGAAAGCTGCGCCTGGGGTCTCAGAGCTGAAGTTACGTTAATTTGCTTAAAAAATAAAATAAAAGCATGTGCCATGATTGCCCCAAGGCATGGGAATAAGAAATGTCTGTATTTGAGGGTCTGAGAGTACGGTGGACTATTTTAAATCTCCTCGCTAAATCTTCCCAGTATATAGTTCAATGAATGAACTACAATGAGGAGAGCACAGATGGAATGAGAAGACAATAGCGTGTCCTCACAAGCTTTTTAAACTCCTCAGATATAGGTAACTTCGCACCTCATTCCAGCCCCTCCCCCCCAAAAAAAGTTTAAGTTGGCATGCTCAGTTGGTTGGGTTGCTATTTCTAAGCCAGTATGGCCCCAGTGGTTAAACATTGGAATGCGATTTGTGTAGTTGGTAGTTCAAAGCCACCTGCAGCTCCTCGGGAGAACGACTAGGTTTTCTACTCCCATCAGTAGTTCGAGTCTGGGAAACCCACGGGGGCTTGCTATGAGTCAGCATTGACGCAACGGCAGTGATGACAGGGGGTGTGGGATTTGGGGGTGGGGGGGCTGTTTAGATACACCAGTTGTCATACATGGTGTGGCCACTAGACGTCAGGGTACAACTGAGAACCAAGTAGCTACAGCTGTCTGCAAGGTTGTGTTGTCCTTGGAATTCGCTTAGACTTTTGAAAGCGTGCTCCACATCCCCGATTTCAGAGATTCTGACTTGCAGTTCGGTGACCCGTCACTAACAGGACGCCCACCCTCTCCGTGCACAGGGCCTACAATACCCCACAGAGACGGGACCAGGCAGAGTGTGGGCTCTGGTGTCTCAACAAGCTGTCTTGAATGCTGGTGTGATCTTGCATAAGGGCGGAACTCCCGGGTCATGCATCTGTTTCTCACCCGTGCAATCAGGCTGGTCAGACTGTTTGACGGCATCTAAATAAATAGATACCACTGCTGCTTTCAAATCTGTTTCGACTCATAAGGACCCCATCGGACAGAGAGGAACTGTGCCACATGGTTTCCAAACTGTTGTGTTTATGGAAGCAGACAGTCTCTTCTTTCTCTCACAGAGTGGCCTCAACCGGCGACCTTTCTCTCGGCAGCTGAGCATTTAACCACTGTGCCCCTCCCACAGGGCCTGGCATTCCTGGGCATTTGTGAAAGACCACAGGAGCATCTGCAGCTATTTGTTAAGAGAGCGTTGACACTGCGCAGTGCTTATCAGTTTCTCTCCGGTCAGCTCAACCCAACTCTGCTCACCACCAACCAGAGACAGGGACTGGATTCAGGTATATAAACAAGTACAGCCAAATGTGTTCATTTCTCCTGAGATGGGTTGTCCATCCATCCATCCATCCATCCATCCATCCATCCATCCATCCATTTCTCCATCCATCCATCCATCCATCCATCCATCCATCCATCCATCCTTCCATTTCTCCATCCATCCATCCATCCATCCATCCATCCACTCACTAACTTACTAAGCCTGCTTTTTCCAGCACACTGCCTGACTCTTGGCATAAAATGTGTATGTTACTGGGTGTGTGTATATGTATATGTGTGTGTGCACTGAATGCCATTTAAATTCAACTAGAAATGACTGTGCATCTGAATTGTACAATTGACATAAGGAAGTGTCTTCTCTATCACATCCCTCAGTTGGGATTGCAATCTGGTTCCTCTCATGCAGAGGCCCACCTGTGGTAGGACAGTCCACATAACGGTCCTCAAAGATCACGGGCAGGGTGCTCCAGTCGCCATCGATGTCGGGGCACTCCGCAGGCAGTGGGGGCATGCTGGCCAGGTACTCTGAGTTCCGGACATCCAGTGACAGCTGGCTGTGGGTCTGTATGCTAGGAACACACAGAACCAGGTGAGCATCATCCCCAAACTCACTTACATAAAGTCCATTCCAACTCATAGTGACCCTATAGGACAGAGTAGAACTTCCCCCCTCCCCCCATGGGTTTCTGTGACTGTAACTCTTTTGGGAGTAGAAAGCCTCCTCTTCCTCCTGTGGAGTGACTGGTGGTTTCGAACTGCTGACCTTGGTGTTAGCAGCCCAGCTCCTGGTGAGCACCATAGGAAAGTTTCAATGCGTTAAAAATTGCTTGCTCACTCCTCCAAGCCCAAGAAAATGTTCAGATAATCTGTCCATCTCTTTGTCCACCCAGGCAGCCTCTCCTCCACCAGCCACCTCAGCCTGCAAAGCCATGCCCTCCTTTGGCTCTGAAATGGGTCTAGGTAGTCAGGCTGTGGAGGATATGGGTTGTAGAGGAGCTGAAGCAGCAGAGTGCCATCTGCACTTCCTCTGCCCCACCTGCCTCAGCCAGCCTTCAAGCCCTCATGTGTCCTGCGTGTGGA
Organism: Tenrec ecaudatus; assembly: GCF_050624435.1. Taxonomy (NCBI): domain Eukaryota; kingdom Metazoa; phylum Chordata; class Mammalia; order Afrosoricida; family Tenrecidae; genus Tenrec; species Tenrec ecaudatus. The sequence goes on along the minus strand of NC_134534.1, from coordinate 4,124,265 downwards.
ATGGGTGTGCGTGCTAGGACTGCAGAGCACAGAAACTGTGTGAGCCCCTAGAGGACCAGCACACAAAGACCGAAGCCAGGATGCTCTACTAGCTGCTCCTCGTTGCCCCAAATGCCGTCATCTTATTACTTTGGCAAAATCGATCACCTTCGAAGAGGCACGGGCCGTCATGATCTCCTGGGCACGCTGCTTAGCATCTGATTCCCTTCGAGGCTCTCTGTTCACTTAGGTAGCCCTGACCAATGACTAGCACACAGCGGACCCTCAGCAGCAGACTCACACGAGGGCTGCGTGAACCAACACCATGTGTGTGTGGAAGAGGGGGATGCTGCGGAAGCCCAGATTCTCGGGGACAGACTGGAAAACATGGCGATGGGAGGGGTGACATGACCATTTGGGTCTGGAGTGTGAAGTTCCTTGGAAAACTTGTTGAGTCTAGATGTCCTGTCAGGGTGGCAGATCCCAAGTCAAGAAATGCCACATCGAGGTTTCAGGGAGATAATCAGTCTGTGAGTTCATTTACACTTGTGGTTCGGGTGTGCACATGTATGCTTTCACGCGTGTGGGTATTTGTGTGGGTTTGTGTGTGTTGCATGCTGTGCATAGGTGAAGAAGTAGTCGCATGTGTATGTATGTACATGTAGGTGCAGAAAGGTGTGGATGGGTGGCTTTGGGGATGGAAGGAAGATGGGGTGACAGAGGTCCGCTGGGAGACAGAAGCAAAGTGGGGGAAAAGCTCGGATCTGGATTAAGGACGCAAACCCGAGGGTGTGGAGGGGGAGCTGGAGCCCAGCTCCTTGTTGGCAACATTGGGAACACCTCCTGATTTGGGTGTGAACTCTCCATGGCCCTACACGATTCTCCACTTCTACCATCCCAGTCAAATTCCCCCCCACCCCAGTTCCACTGCCCACGCCCCAATGCTTGATACAGCTGTAGACACTGCCCTGTGACAGTGCGTCCGTGAATACGGAGAGATGGAATCTACGGTTGATACATTAGGTGCCGTGAGCTGTTTCTGATGCGCAGTGCCCCATGCACGGGACGGGGCAGGACTTCCCCTCAGCACTGTCCAGGCTGTCACATTTCCAGGAGGCGAAGAGCAGGGCTTTTTCCGGCTGAGACTCTGGGTGGTTTCTGGCTGAGTTAGTAGCTGAGCTCTCAATGATTGCATCATTAGGGCTCCTAGAGCCACTGGTAGCTAATGACATGATTAGAAATTTCCATAGAACTGAACATAAATCTACCAGGATCAACATAATCTCCTCGCTCTCTCACCAGATTCGGGTCACCGTTAAAATGGCCCTTCCTCCTGCACGTGTCTCCCTGGCAATTCTGTTCACTCACACTCCCCAATCACTCTCGCCCTGATACATCCCTCCCCGTAGCTCTCGTTATTAGTTGGCATGGCATATTTATTTTTGGTTTTCTACCACTAGACTGTAAGGTCCACAAGGCAGGGCCTTCTCTCACGTGGTTCACTGCTGAATATACAGCACCCAGAGCAGCAGCGGGCACGTAGCCGACAATAAACGGATCCTCGTTGAGCGAGTGAACCCCTGGGGTTTCAGCTAGCGCACTACGACTCAGAGAGGTTAAGGAACAAGTTTGGTGTGACCAGCTTAATAGAATCTATATTTGCAACCAAATATGTGTGGCTTGAAATGCTGCGGTCTCTCCATGATACCAGTTTTTCCAGTAAAAAAACAACAACAAAAGTAATCATAATCCATTGTAGTTATTGTTTATCCTGGCCCGTAGAGCCCCTCAGGGCTTGTGTCTGCCTACCCCTCTGCCGCTGCTCCCACCCATTTCTGCTGTGTCCTGGCCATGTGGCCATCCCCGTCGACTGGCACTCGCTGCTCTTCAAACGTGTTGAGCTGCCCCGTCAGGGTCTGTACACAAGCCCTTCCCTCTGCCTGACGCTCTGTCCCCCTGCAGCCTGCTGGAAACCTGTAAGCCCAGGCTCTCTTTACACCATGCTGTCGCACCACAAAGTCCTTCTGTGATCACGCTGACTAAAGCAGCCCTGCCCCCACGCCCCACCGTGGGTGGGAGCCCGTTCATACACACTCTGACGAGTCAACTATTTACAAATCTTCCCAAGTCCGTGTTCAGGGACTTCACTTTGGGAGCTTGAACTAAACCAGCCTTGCAGAAGTACTTACACCAAGGGAATTGGCCAATCATAAAAACCAGAGTTTGTGTATCTATGTGTGAGTGATTGGTTTACGGTGCTGCTTTATTGATCTATATTTATTTATTTATCTGCTTTGTGTAGACACTAGCCACATCCTTTCTCATCATCTCCGACCCGCCTGGCACTACCTGAAAGATGTGCGTGCCTCGCTTTGAAGAAACAAGAGGGATAAAGGAAACCAAAAGCCCTTTCGGAGACACACTCGACAGAATGGAAAGGCTGGGTTTTAAACACCGGCTGTTGGAATGCGCAGCCTCCTCGTTTGGCACAAGTGACTGCTGTCGCCCCTGGTCTCGGGTCTCAGCTGCTGCTGTCAAGTGAGGTCCAGTGCAGCTGCAATCATGGGGCCCTGTGTGGCAGGATGCAAATGCACCCTAGGGTTTCTCCTGGCCACACGTGTCTCAGTTGTCTCCCATGGAGTCGCTGGGCAGGTTAGAACCAGCAACCTCTCAGTTCCCACCCGAGTCTTTCACTCATCTTTTCCCGTATGTAGTCTGGGTAGACGAGAGAAACAAATCCACAGAAACTCATATCTAAATTAGAGAGTTTTATATAAAAGGTAAGTGTACATTGAGAAAGTATCCCAACCCAGTCCAGTCCAAGCCCTTAAGTCCAGCATTAGCCCATATCTAATCCTACACAGATCCACAAATTCCTCCTCAAACTCGCAAAACACACGCAACGAGGCCTAATGCCGACTGCAGGCGGAAAGCTGAATCAGTGAGCGTGTAAGCATCTCTGCGCTGGCAGGGGTTTCTACACGGCTGCTCCAGCACCCAGGGCTGCCTCAGGGTGGGCCCATGTAGCTTCTCCCCAGGGATGTCTTGCAGGAAGTGAGCCTTGCCAGCTAAAGCAGGGAACTGGCTAAGGCAGCCGCACCCCGGTCTGATCATCAAAGAACAAGAGTCATTTCTCTCTCCGCCCTTCAATTAATCCTACAGGTCTTTATAGGCCAGGTTGAAACAGTAACCCTAACTGTCTCACCCCCTCAGGACTCCTGTCCAGGAGATCGGACTTCCTGGCTGCCTGACAATGTCCTGTTTTGCCACATCCTTTGAGAACAGGACTATGACCAGGCCATCTTAGCATTGCCTAGTTCCGTGGTGACGTTGGAATGCAGATGACCAGAGGATGGTCCTGATTGGTGGCATTCTGTTCAGTGGCCCCCAAAGTTATACTTGGTTGTGTCGGATTCACCATTCTGATTTAGTTTTGGAAAATATCTTCAGCCAGTGGTGGCTAGGGACCCGAGTGGAGGGATGCATAAAGGAGCCAGTGAGTTGACGTTCCTCTGGTCAAGCTGTGTTAGTCAGAGCTTAGCCCGCTTCCTTGTAGCTCCCCTGCCTTGTGAGAATACACATTAACACTCCAGAGCCACTGAATCCAAATCTATACCATCAGCTACCGAACTCACTCAGCCCACTGCCGTCTTTTAGGGAAAAAAAAAAACTCAGTGCCCCCTTGGCAACTCAAGACCTTATCCTATAAGCCCTACTCCCTCACTGCCATGGAAACCAGGATGACTTATAGAAACCCCGTAGAGCGAGGGGTGAGTTTCCAAGCCTGTAACTCTTTACGTATGGGAGCCGATACTTCCACCTTCCTCCTTCAGAGCTGCTGGTGGTTTCAAACGGCTGACCTTGCAAAGTCCAGCCCAACTGTAACCACTATTCAATCCAAATTCATAGTGATCCTGGGTACAATAAAGCAAAAGGCATACCCGGGCTTGTGCTCGCTATTGTTGCAGCCATCCTGCCAGGGCCTTCCTTCATCTTTTTTGCCGCCCCTCTACATTACCAAGCATGGTGTCCTCCAGGCACTGGGCCCTTCTGATCACGTATCCAAAGCATGTGAGGCGGAGCCTGTGCCCGGGCTTCTAGGGAGCATCTGGCTGTACTGCTTGCTTGCTCTTCTGGCAGCCCATGGTCGATTCACTGTTCCTCATGAGCACCCTAATTCAAAGCTCCATTTCTTCAGGGGTCTTCCTGAATCATACAGATTAGTAAGTAAGCACAAGTATGCCTGTGCATACTTGGCTAGTGGCTTCTCCATCCCTGCTTTCAAATGTCTCTCCCGGTGTCCTCATTGCCAGAATCCACAAGGGAAATGGTGCAACTTGGCAAACAAACTGAAGAGTTGAGATAAAAGAAAGTCACGCATGAGGGTGGGAAGATCTCGCTGTCCTGAATGATGTACGGGTCACATGTGCTCGCCCTGCGGGACGGACGGTCGTGCCTGAGCCTCTGCTGCTCAGGGAGATCCACCAGCGAGCCTGACTTCTTCTCTTCTCAGCCCTGAACTCCCGTGCTTGAGTGCTTCCCTTTGTATCTGGAAGAAGGGCAGGCCTAGGGAGTCATCCTGCCTACGGAGCCATTCCAGTGTAAGCCTTCTGCCGAAGGCATTGCTTTGCTGCTGCTGAGTCCCAGGTGAGTCCTGCAGTTTTGGACGGAGCTGGTGGCCAGGCCACCTGCTTCCAGTTTGTTTCCCACAGAGGACTCAGTGCCCGTCTCTTCAGGGAGCGAGGACGTCTTGGTTCTGGCCCACTGCACCATCATCACACTCAACAAAAGAGAGCATGGATGACATGGCAGTGAATTTTCATATATGTACCTGTGGAATCACGACAACACTGGAAACTTCACAAATTCCATTTCTTTCAATTCCACTCTTTCCATGAAATTTGTGTGTGTGTGAAGGTATGTGTGTATGTATGTAAGGATGTGCATTGTATATGTATAACACATGCATGCGTATGTGTGAGGCATAGTCAGTTACTCATTAGACTGCAAATCACAAAGTCAGCAGTTCGAAACCACCAGCCAATCTGTGGGAGAAAGACGAGGCTTTCTACTCCCGTAAAGAGTTACAGTCTCAGAAACCCATTGGCCGTCCCTCCCTGTGCCATCAGGTCACCGTTGACTGGATGGCAGTGAGTACATGCATGCACATATATGTTGTGTGCTCATGTAGATATATAGGTAGGTGTATACATCCCTACATAACAATAGAAACACTTTTAAAGAAGTGGCAGGCCCCACACGCCTCAGGCAGGCGTGGAGCCCCAAGGGCAGGGCACTTACAGACTCTCCTGGAAGGTCAGGACCGTGAACTTGTGATGCTCCATGTAAAAGAAGGCCTCTGAGAACCGCCGGACCTGAGGGTGGAGGAGACAGCGACCGGTGAGGCCCTGGGCCAAGATCTCAGCTGCTGTGCAGGCAACAACACCTGAGGCTTGGGACGGCAAGCACCACGGGTGGAGGGTGCTCAACAAGGAGGAGCCCAGCATCTGGGGTTTGTGTACCCAGTCTCCTAGCTCCCTCTGCTGTTCTTTCAGACTCTGAGCCCCTACGTGGGGCAGGGGTGTGGGTCCATGTGTGCCTATTGGATCCTGCATCGCTTCCTGTCAGTTGACATTTAGTTCACATTTGTTGGTCTAGGTGAAAAGACCCGTATAGACATACACACACACACACACACACACACACACACAATCAGTGGCTGTCAGTCCACTCTTGTGTCACAGTAGAGCTATACTCCACAGGGATGGCCAGGGCTCGGCTTCCATAAGCAGAAAGCCAGGCCTTTCTTCTGAGGCACCTCAGGAGGACCCGCATGGCTAACCACATGGCTAACCGGATACATGGACTGCGACGCCTCTCACACCCAGGGACCCTACCCAGAAACCAATTCAACTAAATTTGCAAAGTCAGTCATGTGTGGAGGCTTCCAAAAGTTGGTAGGTGAATTCTACCATCCATAATTCCATGTTTCCCTGAGTTTTTGAAGCTCCCGAGTGTGTCTGAGAGACACTCCTGGGATGCTGGCCCTCAGGTTCCCCATCCCACCCCCGTTCCCCATGCTCTAAATGGGAAGGCTGGTGGCTCTTCTATCGCATTACAGCATTGGACGAGAACCCCCAGCTGCTGGTAGAGAAAAGAGACCCTAAGAACCATATCTTTTACTTGATACCATGTTTCCGTCATGCTCTTCCAAAGGCCGGGCAGCCGCCGTGCCGCGGGCTCTGTGATCATCTGAGCTAGTTGAGAAGATACGTTCAGGACAAGGGCTGAAGACGCAGGGCATGTTTGAGAACAAGGTGCAGCCCCTGCCCTCAGGCATGCCCGTAAGTGACCCCCAGCACCACCTTGCCCAGGGGATCTTCCTACCAGGGAGGAAAGCACTGGTGTGGGCCCCGCCTTACCCTCAGGGTGTGATGTTCCTGGGTGAGATAGGTGGTCACTTGGGGGTGCAGAGTGACGGTGTCCAGGAACTGGGTCCACAGGGCCACCAGGTGGGAAGTGAGCCAGGCCAGATCTTTGCTGATCTGCTCCGCTATTTTCTCTGGGTTGTTCAGCATCTGGGGAGACAGAGGATGACAGAGCCCTGGAGCCCAGTAGCCCACTGCGGCCCCACCGCTGGCATGCTGGCTGACTTCTCTATGCCCCCACAGACCTCTTCTCCCTCTGCACTCCTGGGGCATCCAACCAGGGTGACTCAAAGTGTGTGGTCACACAGAAAAAAAAATCAATCAAGGTTACGGCTTCAAAACCCCTAAAATCAGGTGCCGTGACCTTCTGCCTTGAATTCAACTGGCCCGGCAGGTACACTCTCTTCATGAAATGTGTTTCTGAAGGTGCCCCAAGGAGACTAAGACAGGGATGTGACAGAGAAGCTTGCCTGCAGCTGCCCACGGGTAGCCACAGGGACACATTGAAGCAAGTTTTGTTTGGGATACACTCAGTCATGCTTTTGGATCCCCTCTCGTGTTACCACTCAGGTCAAGAGAGGCATGACTCGTCAGCGAGGCAGTGAAACGATGCCGATGGTCCGACACCTAGGTCTTGTCTCAATGTCTAGAATAATACACCCCAAACGAATGATGCACCCAAGCCCTTTGTCTTGTGCCCAGGAAGGCCTGTCATAGTGCTTCCATTTGTCTAAGTCTGTGTTCGTTTTAGATACAGCGTATGCCTGGACTCCTACAGCCACTCCCTGCCTTCCATCTTTTCCTTGTACTCGCGTGTGCTTTGCAATTTCTCTTTGCTAACTCTCTATCCCAGGACCATCAATCTCCATCAACTCACCTTTCCGTGACCAGGCCTGGGGACGCTGCGTCCCGGGCACCTTTCCAGTTCCCTGCGCTGTGAGCAATGAGCGCCTACCCCTTGCAGCACAGGACTGGAAGGACTGCGGCAGCTTCTCAGACCCTGCGGCACACCACAGCCCACCCGAGTCCCAACCAGGTGCTCTGCAACCGTTACTGCTTCCAGCTCTGAAGATGCACTAGCTGGCAAGTGGTACCCTGGTGGCGCAGTGGATTTAGCCCTGGGCTGCTAACCACACGGTCACAGGTGGTTCGAAGCCACTTGTTCAGCAGGAGAAAGAGGAGGCTCTTGGCTGCTATAAAGATGTTACAGTCTCAGAACCCCTAGGGAGCAGCTCTGGTCTGTCCTGCACGGGCTGTGGATCAGAATCCGCTCAACAGCATGGGGTTCGGGGTTTGGGATATGGCAGGGGCTGGGGGTAAAGTTATTCAGCAAGTCCACTCTGATCTGTCAGCGGATCAGACTCTGCTGGCCAGTGTGTTGGAAGGATGCTGGGGCTGTGTCCCTGGTGTGTCAGAAACGGCCGAGGCACCGCTTGCACTGGACCACCAGTGTGGAGAAAGGAGGAAGAAATGGGTCTTGGGAATTCCTGTTACCCCTCTTGATAGTGGACATGGCTACTGGCAGAAGGGCAAAAGACTGCTTCTAGTTCAGCCACAGACTGGGGGCTGGGCCAGTGGTGGGCTTGGGGAAACCCCCCTTTCCCTACCCCGCACAAGACACAGGAGAGGGACCAAGGCTGTGATGGTGGCTCCATCCATGTCCAGAGGAACAACCAGAACCTCTTTATCATTGCTGGTATGCTGGGCTCCACTGTCCACCGCCTCTCCTGCTGACCCTCGGCATTCCTGAGTGCCTCTGTCCTGGGAGGAGCACCCAACTCTGGGCAGTCCCAGGAGAGGCTGGGGTCTAGGTAGTAGCACTATTTAGTTAGATGGTGATGGTTTGGGATTCCTGGCAGTAAGTCAATTCTGACTCCTAGGGATGCTGTAGGACAGACTGGGTCTTCCCCTCCTGGTGGGTTTCTGAGCTTGTAGCTCTTTTTTTTTAAAAAAATCATTTTATTCGGGGCTCATACAACTCTTATCATCATCCATCCATCCATTCATCCATCCATCCATCCATCCATCCATCCATCCATTGTGTCAAGCACATTTGTTGTCATCATCATTCTCAAAACATTTACTTTCTACTTTAGCTCTTGGTGTCAGCTCCTCATCCCCCACTCTTCCCTCCCTCACAAACACTTGATAATTTATAAATTATTATTTTTTTCATGTCTTATACTGTCCAATGTTACCCTTCACTCACTTTTCTGTTGTCCATCCCCCAGGGAAGAGGTTATATGTAGATCATTATGATTGGTTCTCGTTTCTCCCCCCACCTACTCCTTTACCCTCCTGGTATTGCTACTGTCATTATTGGTCCTGAGGGGTTTATCTGTCCTGGATTCCCTGTGTTTGCAGCTCTGATCTGTACCAGTGTACATGCTCTTGTCTAGCTGGATTTGTAAGGTAGAATTGGTCATGGTAGTGTGGGGAAGGTAGCATTAAAGATCTAGAGGAAAGTTGTAAGTTTCATTGGTGCTATACTGCACCCTGACTGGCTCGTCTCCTCCCAGAAACCCTTCTGTAAGGGGATGTCCAGTTGCCTACAGATGGGCTTTGGCTACCCACTCCACACTCGTTATCTCGTGATCACACAGGGTGGTGTGCTTCTTCCATGTGGGCTTTGTTACTTCTCAGCTACATGGTTGCTTATTTATCTTCAAGCCTTTAAGACCTCAACTGCTATATCTTTTGAAAGCCAGGCACCATCTGATTGTAGGTCTTTTTAAGAGTTGAAACCTCATCTGTCTCCCTCAGAGCTCCTGGTGGTTTCGAACGGCTGACCTTGTGGTTTGCAGAGCAACTTATATTACACTATGCCACCAGGGATCCTTGAGGGAGAGGTTTATAAGACCAAGTCAAACCAAATGCACTGCCAGCGAGTTGATGCTGACTCAAAACAAACCTATAGGACAGAGTAGGGCTGTTCTGTGAGTTTCTGAGACTGTAACTCTTGGTGGGCGTAGAAAGCCCCATCTTTCTCCATCAGAGTAGCTGTTAAGTTCACACTGCTAACATTGCTGATTAAAGCCCGATGTGTAAGCTGGGTCCCTGTGATTATAATAGAGGTGCATTAAACACACGGTGAACTCCCATGTGCTGAGTGCTGTAGGAGCCTCCTGGGGGGCTTCCTGGAGGAGGTAACACCTGCCTGCACTGTCAGGTTAAGGAGGTTATACATTGGATAAGCCTAATTTTCTTTCCTAGAACCAGCCAGGCTCTGACCTCGGGCCTGGATCCTGCCTGCCTTGGATAAGGCCTCGCTGGAGGCTCTAAAATGACAAGCATCCAGATCCCTCTGCCATTGCCTCCGGTACAACTCATATACATTTCCCAGATGTCTGCAAACCCTGCTTCACCGCACATCCTCCTGGGGCCCACTGCTGCTGCAGGTCTCAGCCCAGTGGCTTCCCAGAATGCCCACTATGATGTCTAACAGCGATGCCCACCCACAGTGAGGGGCCCATGAGCCTGAGTGCCTAAGAGACACCACCTGCCTTAACCCACAAGCCAGGCCTGCCTGGTACGAACCTGCTTGTCTTGCCCCCTCCCTCAAAGCCAAGCTACTTCCCTCTCTCCAGTAGATTCTGACTTGTAGGGACCCTGTAGGACAGAATAGAACAGTCCCACCGAGTTTCCAAGACTCAGCGCATCTTCTTTCTCCTGCTGAGAAGCTAGTGGGTTTGAAAGGCTGGCCTTGCAGTGAGCAGGGGAGCCAGCTGGGGAAGCCCCACGAGGCATGTCTACCTTGTCATAGTAGAGGGTCTTCGGAACCAACTCAAACTCGTGCAGCAAGAACCACACAACTTCTGGATAAGGATCCTCAGCTCCAGCAGATGACCCAATGGGATGTAAACAAGGCCCAAGTCCATGGCAAACGGGTAGATTACGACTCAGAGTAGAACTGCCCCGCTGGGGTTCTAAGACTCATCTTTCCCTCTCCGGGTGGCTGGTGAGCTCCAAAGGCTGACCTTAGGGTCATCAGGCCAGTGCTTAACCCACCCAGAGCTGTTACAGTGCCCCGCGCACTGTAAATGACAACCACATGGGTCTGCCAAACGCAGTTTCTGAATTCATGGCTCATGGACAGATAAATCAGTGCATTCCCCTTTCTGGGGCCTGGGGAAGCAGGGGTCCTCTAGCCTGCTCCCTTTGCCATCGCCTCAAGAATGGAGCTGGACCCACACGAGGTGTCTCATGGAGGCTCAATGGTTTTCAGGAACAGACTGGCCGGGTGTTTGGGTGGGATGTCCAGTATGGGGTCGCAGGCCCATCGGCCCCTCTCTGTCGTCTTGACCAAGCACACGGCCCTGTCGGTCCCACTCGGCTTGTGCAACGCAGACCCAAGGAGTCCAACTGCCTAGTTACCTGCAGCTCTGAGCACAGCTGGGAGAGCGTCTCTTCAACAGCGAGGGCCTCTGGGAAGAGAAAAACACACACCAGACGGTTAAACAGCCCCCTGAGTCAGGTTCTCAGGGCAAGCACGGATCCTGGTAGAGCAGCCCCTCTCCCAGCTGCCTGTTGGGCCATGTTTGCCAACAGCACTGTCCTGCCTGGGAGGTCCATGGGACCGCATGTAGTCAGGCCCCCCGCCTGCAGTTAACCCAAAGGTCCATCCATCCAGGGCACATGGAACAGCAGGCCTGGTGGGCTGCTTCCAAAAGATTAGCCATCAGCGCCCCCTACTGACACCCTGGGGCTGGCCGGGAGTGCACTGGACTCCGGGGAAATGGGTGGTTTGCAGATCCTGATGGCAGGCCAGGCGGCTTCACAGAGGACACGGGTGAACGCCGTCTCCGGGACACACGTCTGAGAAACCGCAGGTACCGGGGTGCATGCTCACACAGGTGGCATGCAAAGGGGTCCTCTGAGCGTCTGGGCCTGGCGAGCAGTGCGGCTCACATGGTGTTTCCACACAAAATGGCCCGCAGGGGCTACATTTGTTCACCAATCGTGGCTCCGCCCAGATCCATCCAGGTATTTCTCTAAGCGTGCTATGCTGATTCATTACCGGACAAAATCAACTTTAAAAAATCAAACAAATTCATTCCCTCAAGGTAATGCCACCTCATAACAACCCTGGAGCACAGAGTAGGACTGTGTGGGTTTCCACATTGTTATGTCTTTACGGGAGCAGACAGCCCCCTCTTGCTCCCTGGGAGGAGTGGGTACCTTCAAACTGCTGACTTAGGGGTGAACAGCCCAATCTGTAACTCACGACACCACATGTAAAGGCTCAAACGAGCTCTTCGCAAAATGCCTTAAGGGGGAGGGCGTGCTTGGGACAAGGAGAACGTGCACATAACATATTTGCATAAAATACAACGTGCGCGCAGACACACACACACACAAGTGCACAGAGGGGCATAGTATAAGTCTATGTGATTTACATGGTCGTGGGCTCCTGTCCCCATTTCCCAGGTGGAAAACAGGAAGCCAGGGACAAGGGAAAGGCTGCACCCCCTCCCCTGCCTCCAGACCCGCCAGGCGACCTCACTATAGCACCGAGGGCCAAGGCTCAGGGCACATGTGATTTTGCATCCACAGGTGAGGGCCTGCTTGCGCTCTCCGGAGTCCAGGAAGCCAGGGTGGGACACTGCCACTTAGTCCTGGCCCTGAGCTACAGGGGGGCTCTTCTGAGGAGATTTTGAAGAACCAGGAGTCCTCCTTCACCTGTGCCAATGAGTGTGTTTGCTCCCCGAAAGACTTCCAGCACTGGAGACCCTCTGGGGCACTTCTATGGGGTCACTCTGGGCCATGAGGAGAGGGTCTGGGCTGGGTTTGAGTCCCAGAGAGGAGGGTGGGCTGCGGGGGGAGCCCCAGCCGGGCCCTTACCCAGCTCGGTCCGTGGCAGCTCGGGGATGTCCCTCAGGATGAGCAGGAAGTAGGCGCGCAGCCCTCGGGTGGCTTGAAGCAGCAGGTGGCACAGGCCCCGGTGCCACTGGTAGGCGTGCTGCATACAGTTCTCCGAGGGCACGTAGAAGCTCCCCTGCGGAGCGACAGGGCACACTGAGGACGTGGGACCAGCCCATCCGCCTGCACCCGCCAAGGCAGGCCCTGGGGCGCGAACCAGGGACCCGACCTCCTCCTGGGGACGTGACTGATGATTCCACGTGACGTTTTCTCCGCCCCTCTGCCTGGCAAAAACCCTCGCCTGTCCACCTCGCTCTCACCATGTTGGCGCCCAAATTACGCTGGGGACAGATGACGAGGACGATGGATGGAGATGAGGATGGCTGAAGATGAAGATGGAGCTGAGGGGAGCTGATGGCAGCCACTCACAAGCCCCTTCCCCTGGGGTCCAGGCATCACTCACAACCCCGTCCCCTAAGGTCAAGAGCACACAGGGGTAGGCTCCTTTGCATGGAGAGGCAAGGATTCAGAAAGAGCCCCGTGGCTGAGTGAGTCACCCATCGTGTTTCTGACCTCGCACCAAGAGAGGAGGACAACGCGTCTGCTCCCATAAAGACTTACAGTCTCGGAAGAAGTTCGACTTGCCCAAAAGAGCTGCAAATAATCTGAATGGACTCAGTGGCGTTTGTTTGGGGCCTGGGTGGTTCTCGCAGCAGACAGGTGAGACCATCCCTGTGGCAAGAGCCCGCTGCCAGGCTGGGTATGTGAGCTTGCAGAGTGGCAGGCTCTGTACACTCCATGGTGGACACAGGCTGTGGGAGACCAACAGAACTGGACAGATGCGGCTTCCGGTGGGGAAGATTCCCCCTGTCCACAGTGGCTTGGAGGCCAAGCCCTGACCAAGAGAGAGCTGGCCTCCTTGTAACCCGAGAGAAAGGTCTCATGATTGAATGTTAGGAGAGGACTTTTGTTGCCAGTGGTGGTGTGTTCCTGGGAATGGACAAACGAATCCTGGAGCATTAGTTCCCTGACGATGGAAATAAGGACGCCAGTGAGTTGTGTGTGTGGTGTTTGGGTGGTGCCAACAGTCCAGTACTCAGTGACTAACTGCAAGGCTAGAGACTCAAATCCACCCAGAGGCATCTGGAAGAAAGGTCTGGCGACCCACTTCCAAAAATCTAACCCTGGGGATTCCTGGGGAGCCCAGCTCTCCTGGATGCATATAGTGGGGGAGTGGATTCCATGGAAACTGGCTTGGCTCTCACTGTACCGCGTCTTGGTTTTCTACATAGTGTTTTCGATGGCCCCTGTCACAGGACCTCCTGTTCCCCTAGAGTACTATCCCATGGCTATGCTGGGAAGAGAACTTGGCTCTTCCAGCTTCCTGGGCTGCTGTTGGGCTGCCCCCTGCGTGACAGACACTGAAACAAGGTATGGCACTGGTGGGGCCCCACATGCTTGGCGGGATTTTGAGCGACCTCATAGCTGAAGACACAGCAGCCACCTCCTTGCTCTGCCTGATCACCCCACTCCATGCTGCCCTCTGGGTGCTGAGCGGGCCATCAGGTGCAGGGCAAGTGTGTAGAGTCCGAGATGGCAATACTAGGGTTGGCGTCACCCAGTGACTCAGGGTGTCACTCCCCCCCCCCCAACTCCACCATGGTCTTCTTCCTGTAGCAGACCACATCGAATCCTCAGTAATATCTGCTGTCCTTTGCAGCCAGAGAGCAAATACCAGGCGACCAGTGTTATTGTATGTTGCTTAAAAGAACGCTTGATCCGGGCTCACAAACAGCGATCACCACAGTATCAGGCATTTGACACACCCAGTGACTGTGGGAACACAGGCGGCCAGCAGAGCGACAGGGCCGCTTACCACCCTTGTTGATGAAACCGTGACTGGGCAGTCATGTCAAGTAGTAGGGCGTTTCAGCCTGGCAGGGATCTTAATACATGGTAACTAGGTGTATGTACAAACAAACAACCATGTTTTGGTTGTTATAACTGACCGCAGGCAAATATTTAATACAAATCTGCACACTGCTGCTGAAACACTGCATACTTTCCAGACATGTCCCTTGGCATGACACCCCCTTGCGTCCCCTGAGGATGCCCCCAATGGTGCCACAGAGGCAGGCGCTGGCAGCTGCATGTTACAGAGCCTGATCTGAGGAGCAGTCATGTGTGCAGAGAAGGCTGGGGGGATCCCACGTGTGCCGGCCCACAGCAGCGAGCTGCACCTGGGGTGATTCTCTAGGAAAGGAAGCCAAGGCAGAGATGCACCTGCAGCCAGTCACGGGCTGTGTCCTCGGTAGGAACACAATGGCGGCAGGGAACTGCACAGCCACGCCATCACCGTGAACACCTCAACTGATCCCAGAGGGGGTCTGGACCTATGATGGCCCCACAGGGGACAGAGAGCAGGGCTTTAGGCTCTCCAAGTGACCAACATTGGGTGGGGCTTACCCTGGGCAGGAAGCATGGCTTCAGTGCCTAACTCTTCCCAGGCTGCTGAAGTCCCAGAGAGTGGCTTGTCCTTGGCTGCAGGGACTGCCTGGGTGGGGACTGGTTGCGTCCGGTCTGTGGAATGGGCTAGAGAGCACATCGCAGAGTCCCCTACAGACCCTCTGAGAACTCCTCGGCACCCCAGGGTCTCTCTTCTTGAGTTATGTAAGACAAACACTCGACCGGGTCTGGAAGGAAAACCTGTGTCCACTTCACAGCAACACAGTTCAGTCCAAGAGCACGTCTGTGACCATCAGGCAGTCAGGGCAATCCATGCCTTCCAACGCACCACCTGTCTCACTCTGCCAGGCAGAGAGCAGAGACGCCAGCAAGAAACAAAGGAGGGAGGGAGGCACGCAGAGCTTGCACGTGGCAGAGGACATGCCCTCCTGGCCAGCTCTGAGCAGGGAGGACGCAGTAGTTTCTGAAACGGCTACAGAGGCGTACACCATATTTCATCTGACCTTCAACATGCCCCATGGCAGGCAAACACTCTTGTCTGGATTCTTTTTTTTTGAAAAGGATACAGAGGCGGTGAAATTCAGCAGTCACCACAACACCACTCCCCTGAGTTCAGTCATCTGTTTTTCATTTTCTTCTAGAGAAACCCATTCAGAAAGGCCTCAGCAGTGAGCAATCACCAGACAAGGGAAACTGTCCGCATGGGCCCCCGAACAGGGGCGGGTGGAATCCCCGTGTAATCACTTCTGGTTGACTTTTCCTAATATTTCCAAGTACATAGATTCTTATGTCCCTGGGTGTTCATTTAATGAATGTCTATTTTGAAAACACACGCACACATTAGGATATGCCTTCGATGTGTTTCTGCCTCCTTGTTTTTCTCACGCAGCCCCTCTTGGCGATCTCTCCGCACCAGCTCCTTCGCTGAGTGGTAGGGACTCCTCTTCCCATGGCACTGATGACAAGGTGAGGCTGAAAGAATTAAACCACTTGCACGGAGTCACCCTGCTTGCCAGCAGAAGCAATGCTTCTCAAGGTGCAGGTGCTAAAACCCTCTCAGTAGCCACAGATGATTCTGAGAACAATGAGGGGCAGCTGTCCCTGCAAAGGCCCCTGACTGTGATAGGCGTTCATTAAGTCCCGGTAGCTCCATTAGCGGTGACTAAGCAGAAAGGTGTTTGCTTGCGTTTTATTGACAACACAAAGACATGTGACCGTGTGAATCATAACAAACTATGGATAGCCCTGAGACACATGAGAATTCTAGAACACGTCATTGTGTTCCTGGGGAACCGATACATGAGTCACCACGGAGTCATCTGAACAGGACGAGGCGACACTGATGGTTAAGAATCGAAAGAAGGTTTCCATCAAGGTTAGCAATTCTGTGGCTAGAAGTCACAAGGAAGGTGAGCATCAGGGCTGTATCCTCTCACCATACTCCTTCAATCTGTCTGCTGAGCAAGTCCCCCAGAGGCTGGCTTACACGAAGAATGCGGCATTAGGATTGGAGGAAGGCTCATTACCTGCGAGATGCAGATGATACAGCCTTGCCTGCTGAAAGCGAGGAGTACTTGAAGCGCCCGCTGATGAAGATCAAGGACGGCGGCTTTCAGCATGGATCACAACTCAGTGTAAAGAAAACCAACATCTTCACAACTGGACAAATGGGTAACATCACTAAAAGCACAGAAACAATGGAAATTTTCAAGTATTTCATCTCGCTTGGATCCACAATCAAAGCTCCTGGCTGCAGCAGTCAAAGGTCAAACAACACGCTGCACCGAGTAAGACCGCACCGGAGTGCGGACGAGCAAGTGCCACTTGGGGGCTAGGGGTGCACCTGACGCAAGCCAGGTGGTCTCATGGGCATGTGAAAGCTGGACATTGAATAAGGAAGTTCGAAGAAGAACTGGGGCATTTAAATTCTGGTGCTGGGGAGAATATTGAAGGTACTACCCAAGGGCAGGAGTCTTAAGAGAAAGGAAGCCAGAATGCCCCTTATAAACAAAGACGAGGACACTTCCTCTTAAGCATTTGGAGCATGTTATCGGGAGAAGGCAGTCCCTGAAAGAGGCCATCGCGGCTGACAAAGACGAGGGGCAGTGAAAAAGAGAAAGACCGCCGACAAGATGCCTTTACACAATGGTGGCAAGGACAGGCTCTAACACAATAAAGTTTGCGAGGATGGCATTGCTAGGATGGCACTGGACCCAGCAGCGGTTTGTTCTGTTGTACAGAGGGTCCCGATGCCATAGAGGGTCCCGCTCTATAAACACCCTACCGGATGAAAAGCAGCTTTCCCCTAACAAGTACGCAAGTATTTGGGGGAGTCGCTCCCCCAGCCCAATTCAAGCCATTGAAATCTGATCCTGTGCTCTGATCACTGCACACTCAGGAAGAGCCCCCCACAACATCCTGGTCTGAGGTGTGCCCAGGCGGGTGGTGGGTGAACAGTGTGTTGTCTCAGAGCCAGATGACAAAGTGTGTCTTGAAGGGGGCTTCCCTGATCCCCGAGCCCACACTGATAGCCATCTGGCAGCGAAGCCTCGCTATGAAAGTGGTCAGGGACAAAGTTGGCTCCTGGATGCTGAATCAGTCCCAACCCAGGGCAACCCCACACTCAGGGGGCAAAATGCCACCCAATCTTTTATATATATATATGCCACCTAATCTTCTTATACCATCCCCATGTGGATTGGACTCTTGGGATCTACAGAGTTTTCATTGGCTGGTTTCCAGAAGTAGACCACCAGACCTGCCTTTCTAGTCCATCTTAGTCTGGAAGCGCTACTGAAACCTGTCCGGCATCCTTGTGACGCTCACACCACAGCCAGAGATGCTGCCTATCCAAGAGATGCACAGGCTGCAAATGGCACCTGGGTCTCCAGGACAACGATGAAATTGGACTAGAACAGAGTAGGAAGAAGGACTCCGGGGCTTCTTCCAGAAACGAGCCATGAAAACCTTATGGATCACAGCAGCCTGCTGCCCACTATAGTACTGAGAGATGAGACTCCGAGGCTGAGAGGCATGCAGATTTCACAGGCTTCAACCATGGTCTTGAACAGGCTGATGTGCAGGAAGATGGGCAACTTTTCATTCTGTGTGCGTAGTTAGGGCCAACACAACGGCTACACAATCATTTGCTAGGCTTGCACTGACAGCTGTGGTCACCTTCTAGCACCACATATCCCGTCAGGTCTGTGTCTATTGCATGGCCTATACAGTAGGAGTCACAATAGGCATTAATTCCCAGCAAGGTGAAGAAGGGCAAGTAAGATAGTGCCGCACAGCTCTCAGGGGAGAGTCTGGCACAGAATCACGGAGAGATGTTAGCGGTAGGAATGCAGAAGAAGGCCTATTGTCCACTTTTCAGGCATGGGGGACAGTTGACCCTGGGCCATGGAGGCGATGGTTCCAGGGTACAGTAAGTAGCGTGGCGATGCGGGCCACCAACGTCTCAACCAGCGCCGCCCAAGCACCCTCTTCCCTCTTCTGTAAACAGAGGAGTTCGTGTCATAAAAAGAGGAGGTACCCGCATCCCTATCTCTGAAATGTTTCTCTTTGGTGTGTTAGAGGGGTCTTCACAGGATGTGCTCAGGCCATTCCACAACCGTGTTCGTATGCAGTGACTTCACAGGCAACAGCTTCATTGGTGAGGGCACTCACACCTCCTTCCAGCGTCAAAAGTGCCGGTGTGCCCACTTGGCATTCATCTGTGAAACACTGAAAGCTCTGCTCTGGCCCTTCATTCTGCAGTCTCCCACTCCCATTTGTTCTTCATAAAAAGCAATCCCCCAACTGTATGCCATGCTCAGCGATTTTGTTAGCAGTTGGGAAATGAGAGTCTTGCGATTTAATCTAATTGAGACTAGCATTACAGAACTCATACTGAACAAACAATTTAGTTGTCAGATGCCATAAAACCCCAAACAAACACCTTTCCAATGGATGTTTTCTGCTCTACAGTCTGCCTCGTAGGAAGGCTTTGATTTTGAGAGGTATGGTGCACATTCTCTAAGTCAATCAGATGCATATATGCTTCTTCATTCAGGGGTTGTGAGAACTGGATGCGGAGGGGGGTGAAGCAGCACTGCAGAGAGGGTATAGGTGACAGGAAAGTTCTGGAGCCAGACCGTGGTAATGGTTCAGAACATCGTGAATGGGCCTAATACCACAGAATTAAGCAGGCTGAAATAGTTCAAATCATAAATGAGATCTCATGCACATTTTACCTCAATAAGAATAGACTCAACAGTTGCTCTATTTGGCTTTTCACATCACGATAAATGGAGAAAGGTGGAAGTCCTCAAGGACTTTGCCTTGCTCGGATCCCCCATCATCGCTCATGGAAGCAGCATCACCAGATTAAATGACACACTGCACTGAGTAAATCTGCTGCTCACGATCTCTTGAGTGTTGAAAAACAAAAATGCCACATTAAGGACTATGAATTGGCTGGCTCAAGCCATGGTATTTTAGCTTTTAAAGACATGTCAGATCACTTGCTGTGAGAAATGACCATTGATGCATTCACTGGCTCAGAATGGCCTGAGTTCACACTCTGGCTTTGCAAATGGAAAACTCCAAGTCCATGTAGGGGATGCTCCTCAGGGGCCCCTCCACATGTGAAGATGCTGAATCTGTAGCTATTAAAAACCCCCCTATGCTCTTCTGAACACTAAATTGTCACGTAGGTTGACTAGTTAAAAAAAAAAATCTGTCGTGAGCATTATGCTTGTTGAAGAATTACCTGCATGGGATCAGATTAAGCCCCGCAATTCTAAAGATAAAATAGAATGCTCGGGGCAGTGGTTTGGTGTCCCTGGATGGGGAACAGCTCAGAAACCAGGGGTGAGAAGGGCCACTCTACTGGAAAACTGGGATCAGTGTTACTGACTACTCTAGGGAAAATGGTTGGATATATGTTCTCGGCAACAGAAAAATAAATCATTCTAAAATATGTTTTAAAAGGCATTTTGAAATGAGATCATTCCTACTGCATAAATCCAAAACCAAACTCACTGCCATCGAGCTGATTCTGACCCACAGGGACCCTAAAGGACAGAGCGGAATTGCCCCTGAGGGCTCCTGAGACTGTGAGGCATTCCAGGAGTAGAAAGCCTCATCTTTCTCTCATGGAGCATCTGGTGAGTTTGAACCCCCTACTTTCCAGCTAGAAGCCCATCTCGTAGCCCACTACGCCACCAGTGTCCTTGTCTGATGGCATGCGATCATCCCAAATGTAGAACAAACTGCCATCGAATCATAGAAACTCTATGCGGAATTTCCAAGACTGTAAGTCTATCAGGAACAGAAGCCTCAACTCTCTCCAAGGGAGTGGCTGGCGTGTTAGAACTCCTGACCTGGCAGCAGTTTGATGCTGACCCCGCAGTGTCAGCTACCAGGGCTCCTTGCATAAGCTCGGGGGCAGGATTGAATCATATACTAAATCGAATGGTCAGCATGGGATAAGTGGGCCCTAAGCCTTAGTTTCTGCTCCCCCTTCCAGCCTGGGCCACCCCTGCCCAGAAGGAAACTTTCAGCCCTGGGTGATGATTGACAGGTGACTCAATAGAGAGGGGAGGTTGGTGCAAAATGCACTGCAACATGCGTATATTGGAATGAGTGGTTGTTTTGTTCTGTTTGCATAGAGTCGCTGTGAGTCAAAACCAGCTCAATGCACTGAACAAGCACAACATAGACAATGGCAAACCTACCAGTTAGTAACCAGGTGCTCAACCACTGGGCCACCAGGGCGCCTTGGCAGGCAGCTGGGAAGAGTACATGAGCTCAGGATGTCTGCATTCAAGGCCCCAGTAGACTGTTTAGTGAGGCAGCAGAGGGCAGTGTGTACCGTCCAGCTGGCTAGGCCAGTTGCAGCTGTACTCAAAAGAACAGGGGCCATGGAAACTGGGGAAGGAACAGCAGAGGACTGCCAGGTAGTCCATACTGACCACGTGTTGATCCCTTTGAACACATGGATCATGAGAACAGCTCATGGTGTAGAGTTCAGAATCTGAAACTTATTCCATGCGATACAGAAAAGAGAATGATCGCTTCCGAATGGTATAGAGCCAGGTGAGGGACCAGATGGGTCAAGAGACCAAGGAGGATCAGAACCTTGGTCTCCTTCGCTGTGTACTGGCGCTCATCATTGGACGCCCTCGGGGGTGCAGAAGACACGGAGGCATCGTGCTTGAACAAAGTGAGCACTGTGCACACGAGAAAGTCGCTGTTCAATCAACATTGTCTTGGCCTGATATCAAGTGGATTCTGACCCTTAACGAGCCCATGCGACAGAGGAGAGGCTGTTCTCTTTTCAGGAAGCATGGCCATGACGTTCTCCCAGGGAGCATCAGCGTGGGCTTGAATGAGTCGTCCTTTGGTTCACAATGGAGTGCTCCACAGTTCGGCTACTAAAGCTCCTTGAAGGTGTGCTATAGCCATTGGGACCGTACTCAATGGCCTGACCCTCAACCTACACGCACTCGTGCATGAGAGGAAGGGCTCCCATCAGACCAGGCTTCACAGATGAGAATGAGCTTACCTGCAACCGACCTCAGAGAAAATGATGAAATTGAATGAAACCGGAAAGGAAAACCATTTCTAAATCACAAAAGTAAGCACAGCTTGAAATGAGTTGAGCAGATTTGCAAATGAAGATAAATGCCATGTTCTTGTGGACAAGGCTAGGGCAACGTGTGTGGTATTGGTAGCTGCCGTGGCTCATCAGGCAGCTGAGCACTAGAGATTTCATCTCCATGGAAACAGAAGGTACTATCGCATCACTGCTTCTAGATGGATTTTTTAATTATCATTTCAATATTTTAAAAGTACTTTTTCCAGGTGATTACTGTTGATGTGTTAGGTGCTGGTTCTGACTCACAGAGACACAGAATAAAACAGCACCTGACCCTGCACGCTGTTCTCACCAGCTTTGCCATCTTGGAACCTACTGTGGCAGCGGCTGTGTCCATTCATGTGATTGGGGTCCTACCCTTGCTCACTGACCCTCTTCTTTACCAAATAGGAGGTTCTTATCCAGGGACTTGTCCCTCCTAATAACATGCCCACAATACATGTGGAAGCAAGCTATTCAAGAATTTAAGCAGCCTCTGGCTTGACATCTTCTGAACTGCCCAGTGTTTATGAGTCTGGCAGGCCATGACATGTTCAATAGTCTTCAACACCGGCATTCTGACACATCCACGCATCTCCAGTCTTTCTTATTCCTTGCCCAGCCTTTGCATGCCTCTGAGGGGTCGACTGAAAATATTACTTGGGTCAGACATACCTTGGTCCTCAAAGTGACATCTGTCCTTTCTAACACTTATAAGAGGTCTTTGGAAGTCATCTTTCATCCGTGTTTCAAGTGCTCCTAGCTTTCAACTAGTAAATGATGTCATCTGCCTATCGAAGGTTCTCAAGGAGTCTTCCTCCAAACCTATTGCTAATGCTTCTTCAGGAGGACATGCTACAAGGCAGCCTGAACTTGCCGGGGACACGGCCCACTGACTGGCCTCAGAGCTGGGAAGGGGATATCAGGCAGATGGACTGGCTTGTCTGGACATTGAGTCAGCTGCCCAGGAGGGCAGAACACCTGGATGGGAGGTCGTCTGGCAGGGACAGCCTCTCACATGCACCCCAAGGGCTGGCTACCTTCCAATGAGCTGCTCATGCCAGCTCATTCTGTTCTGGCTCAAGAGAAACGTGGTCAAACAAGTCTGCGTGGCCAAAGGCCTGGTACCCCAAGAGGATGATGTGGTCTGATCAGGGGAACTTAACAGGGGTGGTGTGGGGCTAGGGTAGAGGTAGGGAGCAGGAGCTGGTCTGGGGTTGGGCAGGAAATGCATGTCTACTGGGCACCCACTGAGCACCAGGCCCTGGACTTGGGACTTACTTAGATCACAATGCTGGCTATACAGGATGTACCATGAGATCCTTGGTACAAAATAGGGAAACTGAGGTTCTTCTAAGAATGAGCCCAGGCAAAAAATCATATCAATGTGAATAAGGGGGAGTGCGGAGTGGAGACCCAAAGCCCATCTGTAGGCAACTGGACATCCCCTTACAGAAGGGTCGCAGGGAGGAGATGAGCCACTCAGGGTGCAGTGTAGCAATGATGAAACATACAACTTTCCTCTAGTTCTTTAATACTTCCTCCCCGCAACTATCATGATCCCGATTATACCTTACAAATCCGGCTAGACCAGAGGATATACACTGGTACAGATAGGAACTGGAAACACAGGGACTTCAGGACAGATGAAACCCTCAGGACCAATGGTGAGAGTGGTGATACCGGGAGGGTGGAAGGAAGATGGGGTAGAAAGTGGGAACTGATCACAAGGATCTACCTATAATCCCCTCCCTGGGGGACGGACAAGAGAAAAGTGGGTGAAGGGATACATCAGATAGTGTAAGACATGACAAAATAATAATAATTTATAAATTACCTTGGGTGAGGGAGGAAGGGAGGGTGGGGGAGGGAGAGAGAAAACAAGCTGATACCAAGGGCTCAAGTAGCAAGAAAATGTTTGGAGAATGATGATGGCAATAAATGTACAAATGTTCTTGACACACAATGGATGGATGAGTGGAATGTGACAAGAGTTATACGAGCCCCCAATAAAATGATTTAAAATAAAAAAATTAAAATGCTGTTCAAGAAAAAAAGGAGTTCATGTAGAATGTCTGGAAACTAGTTGTGGTCGCAATTGTACAATTCCACTTGATGTGGCTGAGCTATGGGATGATATGATACGTGTATTAAATCCCAATTAATAATAACAATAAATAATCTCCCTTTAGTTAAAAGAATGAGCCCAGGAGAGGTGGAGTCCAGCCTTGAACCCTCCGTGGGCTTAAAGCCAATAGACTCCCTAGGTCCCCATCCATCTGCTCCAAGGAAGCGCCTCCCACCAGGGCGGTTGGGAATCTTTAGGGAGCCACAACGTGCAAGGGCACCACAGGAAGACTGTCTTCCCTGGGCCAGCGTGGGTGAGGGCACCAGGAAGATGGTGGAGACGCATCACAGTGACGATTGCACAACTCTTCTTGATGGAATTGAACTATTGAGTCATATGATACGTGAATTATATTAGCCAATAAAACTGTTGAAAACATGTTAAATAAAAACTGAAATAACTCTCATGAGAAATATGAAGGAAAGAGAGAGAAGGATGGATGAAAACATGAAAGGGGAGACAAAGCCCAGGGACAGAACTTGGAAAGCAGGAAGGGACAGGATAGGAGGAAGGGACACAGGAAATGCAGGCAGGGAGGGAGGGAGAGTGGGGGGGTGGCATTCCATGCTGGGGACCGCGACCCCCACCACCAACCACACGGTGTGCACGGTGGGCTGGAAAACCAATCTGCCCTGTAAACGTTCACCCAAATCCCAGTTTCACAAAGAAAGAAAGAAAAGGAAGGCATGGGAGCACACGCAGAAGGTCTCCACACAGGACGTCGATGCACAGGCTGCACTGTACGGCAGGCAGAGCCCCAAGGCCACGGGCCTGGCAGACCTTACCTCTGAGGACGTTGGCTTGCAGTACCCCGCTCCAAAGACCAGGTTCTCCAGAGACAGGCTGGACTGCTCCAGCCCTGCATCAGGACCACCTTTCCCCAGCCAGGAGCCTCTCCCGGGGCGAGTGAAGCTGAAGCCGAGAAGAGGGGAGTGGGAGAAGGGTGTAAGGAAGAGGTGATGCCACCATGCAGCCCACCAGAACGAAGGGTCCCTGAGTGGTGACAGCCATATGTGATCACCGCCAACCTAGGGTCAGCAGTTCAAATACACGTGGCATCGCTGGAGATCACCTGACAACACAGAGTGGCTAGCAGAGACTCGGCTGGGATCACAGAGAGCAGGATTCAACAAAGCTAACAGCCATGGGACGGGGGTGGGGAGGTGGTTGGGATTCAAGATGCTCTGTGAATTCTGTGAGGCCTCCTCATCTGGGGGTGCACAGGAGGACTTCTCAAAAGCCATTAGCAAATGCAATTAAAGACACTGAATGTTTTCACGAGCTTTTAGAAACACCTCATATTATTGAAAATACTCTCAATAGTGCCCTTACAATTGCTGTTTTATATATTTTGCTGTTAGGTGCTGTCGAGTGAGTCCCGACTCATATATTTCTAGTTGAGATTTATTTAAAGCAAGCCTGTGATTGAGCCAGTGAGCCCTCCTGACTGTCAGGGAACCATAAAAGGCCACCAACTGCTGCCAGGGAAGAAGTTGAGGCTGTCTGGTCCCATGAAGACCGACAGCCTGAGAAATCTCACATAGGGACACAATGAGTAAGGACAAACTTGATGGCAGGGACTCAGCTAGGAGATGACAGAAAGCACAGTCCAGAAAGAAAGTTGACCATGTCCACAGGTGCTGATATGCACAGCACACTGAGGGGCCGCTGCGGAGGGGGGATACAAGCCAGGTGCCCTCACGCACGGGATTGCTCATCCGTGCACTCACTCACTCACTCCTTCACCCATTCAGTCACTCACTCAGGCACCCACTTGTTCACTTATTCAGTCACTCACTCATTCATTAGATCGCTCATGTACTGGATCCCTCATTCACTCACTCACTAGTTCATTCTCTCACAGTCACTGGCTCAGTCTCTCAGTCATTCACTAGTTCACTCAGTCATTCACTAGCTCACTCATTCATTCACTGGCTCACTCACTCATTCACTCACTCATTCACTGGATCACTCATTCACACTCAGTAGTTCATTATCTCACATATTCACTGGCTCAGTCTTTCACTCAGTCATTCACTCACTCATTCCCTCATTCACTCATTCATGGGATCACTCAGTCATTCACTCAGTCACTGGCTCAGTTTCTCACTCAGTCATTCACTAGTTTACTCAATCATTCACTGGCTCACTCAGTCATTCACTCCATCACCCCCTCATTCAGTCCTTCACTGGATCACTCAGTCACTCCCTCTCTCCCTCTCTCCCTCATTCCCCCACCCAGTTTGGTCCTCATCTAAACTTTCTGCTGGATCCAACGGTCTCAACTGAAATACACCAGTACCCATTTGAGGGTTAAAATTAGATCAGGTTCTTCCGTCTGTTTCCAAGAAGCTGGGGTGGTTTTTGAGGTTAAGTTATAGTTTCACACCTGCTTCGTAGTGTACTGATGGGATTTAAGTGATGCAGCTAAAAATGTCTTTTCCAGAGAACTAGAAGTTGCCCTATTTGGCAGGTGTTTTCTGCCATTTTCAGGGCCCCCTTTGTCCCTGCACTGGCAGCTCACCAGCAGCAGCTCTCACTGCAAAACCCAGAGAACAGAAGACAGAGCTATTTTTACCTTCCCTCCCTGGAGAACCCCCATGCTTCTGAATTCCTCTCTGTGCGCCCCACCTGGCAAGGTTGCTACAGACAAGCTGGCAAGTGATTGTTTCTTTCCGAAGGTTAAACTTTCAATGGAGAGGTTCCCCATCCTGAGGTTTTCAGTAGAGCACCATCAGGGTTGCTGGCAGCCAGGGGCGACCCCTGCTTCCCCGGACATACCAGGGGTGACTGCTAGGCTCTGCTCAGAGGCCACATGGTGACCCTCTCCCCCAGACCCCTGGACATTCCAGCTCGGCCCATTCATAGCTGCGCGTGGAAGGGGGAGCTTTATAAACACACGTTTTATCTGGTGTTCCTGCCGTTCATTGCCAATGACTCCCTCTTACCCACTGAAAGCATCCCTACTTCATGAAGGGTTGTTGTCATGAGTTGACTTTGGGGGGACCCTGATTCATGGGGACGGAACGCTGCCTGGTCCTGCGCAGTACCTGTGAGCACTTGGGAAATAGACCAAGGTGATTCATAGGCTTATCAGAAAGAGATAGCCAGGCTTTTATTCCTAGACAATCCTTGACTGGAAGATCTGCGGAAACTTGCCCAGCATCACGGCGACATGTGAGCCTTGGTGGACAGGCCTGTTGTGACTGTGCACCAACTGGGATTCGAACCTGCGTCTCCAGCACGGAAGGTGATAATTCTACCACCGAGCCAGCAGAGACACCCCACCCAGGCAAAATCTCTTCCTCTCTCTCAGAAAGCAGCTCGCTCTGTTCCTCAGTCCTGGCTGCTCATGGACTCTGGGCGACATGTCTCAGTGTGGGAGATGAGGGGTCCTGGGCTACCCCCTTGAGCGTTAGATGACAATCATGTCCAGCGGCTGCCTTCTGTGCTCACTTCCATGTGTACACACAGAGTTATGTACATGTACACACATGAACATGTACTACAACCCCACGCATACAGCACATGTCTATCACACACATGTGTACATGCGCAAAACACATATGCACACACCACAATATGCATGTGTGTAGGCACGTGCGTAAGCATACACAGCATGCACAGGCATGCTCTATGAAACATACCATGCATGCATACATGCACACACACGTGTATAGCACACATGAATAGGTTGAACCCAGGAACACATATAAAAGGCATATACACATATGCCACACACACATATATACAGGATACCATACATAACAGGTACATGCACACACATACCACATATCATGTAAATACCCACACCATAAAACACACACACATTCACATTTGTCTAGCACACACAAATCACAATATACCACACATACATATACATGCACACACATATATAATACACATTAAACACATATACATATGTGTTCCTGCACACATTTACCATGTATGAACATAGATACACTACTTATATACATATATCACACATACACACACATCACACAAGCTAGCATGCACACCAAGCAAATGCATGTGCACACACACCATACATCCATTTACATGAAGTGCTGCCCATGTACACACCACACAATACCCCACATACATGCACACACTTCAAATCATACACACCAAGCAAGTACATACACATTTGCACATATATACTACACACATGCACACACCTTGCAGCATACCACACAGACCTTTATAAGCGCACACGCTAAGCATACACCACACACACACACATCCCTGCTCATCTCCCCCAGAGTAGAACTGCTCCTACCCCTTCCCTGAGCAAGGCTCTCCTGGTCTGGGCCCACCTGGGACAGGTACGCACAAAGACCCGCGTGGCGCTGCCCTGGACTCCCACAGGACACAGTACCTGATCAGGGGCTGCTGCAGTGCCACCAGGGCCGCATGGATGGTCACCGAGATCACCGACAGGTGGAAGTAGTCAAACATGAGGGGCACCTGGTGGTGCAGGCCGGCCCGGGGATGGAAGTGGAGCCCCAGCGTGCGGCTGCTGATCAGGGGCGCCCCGGCCACCTCCTGCAGCCTGGAAGGCAAGCGGGGAACTCCTGTTAGCAGAGACGGAGTTTCCTGCAGCACCCCTGCTACCCAGCCCCTGTCCCCACCCCCATTCCCAGTGTTCGGACTCACACCAGCCCTGCGGACAGAGCGGAACTGCTCTGAGGGCTCCTGAGTTAGTCCCACAAGTCAGGTCAGTGATGACCAAGACCCATTCCGTGGCTCCTCTCCACACACCTCAGTCCTGTTGCTTGTTCATCTCCCCTCCCCACTTCCTCAGCTGCCCAGCGAGGCCCTCAGACACTGTGCGGTGGTCTTCCCTCTGCTCAAGTGCCGGTACTGTGACCAAGCAGCTGCATCCTCACAGACTGAGACCAGGACGGGGTCGTCAGACTGGCTACAGACTGAATCATGTGCCCCCTAAAAGCATGAACCAAACAGCGGAGCCCCGTGGCATGGCAGGTTCCACATTGGGTTACTAACCATGATGCCAGCAGTTCGAAACCACCCACTGCACCATGGGAGAAAGCCGAGGCTGTCTACTCTGGGAGAGGCAGACGACCTCAGAAATACACAGGTGCCATTCTGCTCCGGCCGACAGGGTGTCTATGAGACGGCAGGGCCTTTGCCTATTGGAAGGATGGGCTCTAAAGGGTGCTTTCCCCCTTTCTTCTCTACGACACCCTAGGAGGGGGGAACTCATGCTGTTCCGTTTCCCGCGGCCAGAGCAGAGCTGACCTGGGTTCAGTGTGCACAGTCACAGGCCAAACGAAAGCTCTAGCCCGAGGTTTGTCCGATGCTCTGTCTGTTCGGCACCAGCCTGGCAGCGCTTACAGATCCTGCGGGTTCCTTTCCAGGCCACCACATTTAGAGAATGTTGCCATGAAGCGTGTCACATGGCTGTGTTTGGTTCCCCAGTGCAGATGAGAGTGACAGCGCAGTGAGAGTGCTCTGACCCTGGAGCGTGTGAGTTGTACGGTGGCCGGGTGGGAACGTGTGACAGGTGGTGGGCATGACCCAAAGAGGAAGTGGGCACAGCTGATGGAATCAATGGTGCCCATAGACTTGCTCCATGCCAGGTTGCCCCCATCTCCATCGTGTAAAACATCCAGGATCCCAAAGCATGATTCAGAAAGGTCTGTCCCTATTGAGCTGAATCTGTGCAGACGCAGGCTGGTATGAACCAGAGGGGTATTCCAAAAGATGAGCCAACAGGAAGTAAAGTGCACACTGGACTCACAGGGATGTCAAACACATGAAGGATGAAGGTCATGTCAATAGGAGTGAAGACCTACAAAGACAGGAGGTGAAAGTTCTGTGTTCTACAAGGGATAAAATCACCCTTCACCGGGATCACTGTTTAGATATGGTAATGGATAATAAGGTGGGTAGTACTGAGAGGCAGAGGGCCTGGGTTCTTAGAGGAAAAGTAAAAATGACCGAAGTCACACCAACAAACAAACAAACATAAGCACATCGAGGAGGAGGAGCCTTGATGTTCCCATGGAGATGAAATGCCGACTTACAGAGCAGACCTTCAGAGTCAGGAATGCCCCAGGGGGCCCAAGGAGTAGAACAGAGATGGACTGAGGGTCAACCGTAGGCAGGCTTCTCCTTGCGCTGAAGAATATTCCAATGGTGCTCTTTAGGGCAGAGACGCTCTGCTGGGAAGCAGTGAGCGCTAGTGCCCTCCGCCTCCTACAATCTGAGTAGCTGGTACACAGGTGAGGTCTACCTCCTCCGGGATGTTCCAGCCAAGGGATGCCGGTGTGTGGACCAGACCTCCCTGCGCTGGGCTCTGCTGTGCACTGTGCAGTGTAGAACAACATCCCTGGACTCTACGCACAGGGTGCCAGCGGCAGCCCACTCTCAGGTGTGACACGGGTGTCTCTAGGCATGGAAAAATATCCCCTGGAGACAAAATCACCCACCGCGAGGAGAGCTGCTGGGCCAGCTCGACTTCTCCAGCCCTGTGTCCCTGAGCTCATGCGACATGTGTCTCCTTTCTCTCCCTGCTCAGGTCTGCATGGAGATAACAGGAGCCGCCTGCCTCAGACATGCTTCAAACCTAGCATGTACCCTCAGGATGCTCTCCAGGCTCACCCTCCTCCCCCAATCCAATTTAGGAAAATGAAAACAACAACAAAAGGCCAATTCCTCCCCCACCTCTGGCTTCCTCTTGGTCTTAGCTAATCTCATTCTCCAGGAAATGTCCTTCTCTGTCTGTTGTTAAGTGCTTTTGCATCACGGAAAGGAAGCTAGTTGTCAAAGCCTAGCATCTTTGCCTCTCACACCAAGCCCAGGAAGAGGAAGGGACTCAGGAGTTTGTGAGGTTGACTCCTTGTCCGTATGAGTTCTCTGTCTTTATCATCCATTTACTAACATTGAGTCAGTTCCTGCTCTCTTCAACCATAGAGGAGGACAAGGCAGAACTGCCCACTGGGGCTCCGGAGGCTGTCCGTCTTCACAGGAGCAGAAGCCCTTGACAGTTTGCCTGCATTGTGGCGGCTGGGTTTGAACTGCTGACCTTGCATATAGCAGCCCAACTCATATGCCACCGTGCCACCAGGAGTCCATCCAACAGCCCCATGAGGTATGTATTCTGCAATGATGTCCATTCCTAAAGGCGTCCAGTGAGACAGGCTGACACGTCTTAATGGAGAGATAAACACAGAGCCTTAAAGACTGCACTTAGCACAATTTGATGGGAGCGGTGCCCTGTGTGCAGGCAGGTTCTCCACTAGTCACTGTTTGGATAGTGAGAGAGCCTCGCTCTCTGTGTCCCTGGAGGTACATCGCCGGTCCTTTCTTCCTAGTCCATCTCAGAATGAAATATCCACACACAAGCCTCGCAGGCCGGTTAAGTGAGGGCTTCACATGACGTGAACTGGCCTGAAATAGAACCCGGTCTCCTGCATGGAAGGGGACAACTCTTCCATTGCACCGTCAGTTAAAGGGGCCTTTTCCCACAGTTCACAGATGGGTTCTTTGGAGGAGATTCTGCCCAAGAGAGCTTCCTGTGAACACGGAATGACCCAACCAGAAAAGGTGTCTCTTTAATCAGAGAATGATGGGAGGCTCTCTCCATCCTCTCTGTGCCTGAGCCTGGAGGGGCACCAACCACAAGGAGGGGCGGAGATGAAGACTTGAAGTCCCCACCATGCCCAGTGTCTGCAGGAGGGGGTCTCCACCCCAGGGAACGATGGGCTGGGGTGAAGAAAGGGAGCAGCAGCAGCAGAAGTTGTACAGTGGAAGAGAGTTTTGAGTTTGGGTATGACACTTGAAGGACTCCTTTTTACCTGAAAAACTGTTTTCTGGCTTGGCAGTTCAGGTGGGAGCAGCCACAGCAGACCCTTAAAGGAAGCGATCATGGGAAAGAATGGTGCCGCCTTCCAATTCAATCGGCACGTTTCCCGTACATGGATTTTCCATTTTCAGGAAGTTGAAACAACAGCGGCTACTTAGTCCCAAGATGCGGAACCTTGGACTAATTCCTTTTGATTCTGAAGAGGACTTGGGGTGTGCAGCCTCATAAGGTCTTTAATTCCAAAGCCTGAGACTAAATGGGGATTTCGGGTAGGAGAAGGTATAAGTTCATCAAACCAGAAAGACCGGAATCATCTCTGGGAGCAACCTTTGGCTACCTGCCTCAAATACACACCATTGGAGATGAGGTCACGCTCCTGAAGAAGCTACGGCAGAGGCACCATGATTTTTCAGAAATAGGAGGTCTGAGGTTCAGGGCCAGGAGGGTGCCCCAGGAGTGGGAAAGCGG
This sequence comes from Tenrec ecaudatus, assembly GCF_050624435.1. Lineage (NCBI taxonomy): Eukaryota > Metazoa > Chordata > Mammalia > Afrosoricida > Tenrecidae > Tenrec > Tenrec ecaudatus. The sequence continues at coordinate 4,092,481 of NC_134534.1, read as the reverse complement.
TGTTGGCGGGTGTGCTTCACACTATCCTAGCTCACAGAGCGTAGGGATACTCACTGCTGCTCACTGTCCGTGAAGTGCAGGTCCACCTTGAGCTGAAAGTCCACTTCACTCAGTGCATCTTCCACCTACAAGAGAAACAAAGTCCATGGGGTTTCAGACACCAGATCTTTCCAAATGTAGGATATAACTGACTGTTTCCCAAAGTGTAGGAAAAGAATCTCGCCATCACGTTAAAACGCTGTGTTTAAAGCAGAAGTTCTAAGCATGTACTATGGGGACCCTGTGGGTATTACAGGGACACGAGAAGGAAAGAAATTTACATAGCTCCATCACTGCTATTGAGTCCATGCTGACTCACAAGGACCCTATAGGACAGAACTGCCTCGAAAAATTTCCGGTACAGTAACTATTGATGGAAGTGGAATACCAACACATAAACAGTGCATCACCAAATATTGTCAAGCACTTAACCACTACATCACCAAGCCTCTTCCTCAGACATACAGACAATCAATGGACAGACTTTTGGTAGATGGATGGATGGATGGATGGATGAATGGATGCATGCATGCATGCAGATAAATAGATTAGTCGAGTGCTTGTTCACTGTCTCACCACAGCTCCTCAAATAGAGGGATGGGGCGTGGCTAGATGAATGCATGAATGAATGGATGGATCTGATTGATTCATCTAGCAGCCACCATCTAGTCAAGTTGGGGAAAAGTTCACTTAAAAAAAAAAAAAGCAAAGAAACAGCCTCCCACGCTTCTTTCCTGTAAGAGTTTTGTCCCAGAAAGCTTTGAGCTACATAGAAAGTGCTCCACATGGCCAGATTTGGGGGGTACAGTGCAATGACATTGTGGAGAGGAAACCTAGTGATCTGAATGCTGAGACAATGGAGGTGGCCAGTGCTCACCAGTCCTTGGACAAGCTCCTTGGCAGGCATTGCCGTCCACGTGTATAGAAAAGGAGACAGACTCAGGAGCCAGGGCCCACTTTCCAGGATGAGTCCACTTCTTAAGAAGCAGATCTTTCATTTTGTCTTGAGACACATTCCACTTAAATATTGACACTTAAGGACGATCGTTAACATCCCATTGGCTATCCATCCTGCTTTTACCTTTAGCTAATTAAGTGCCACCGTTAGGTAACCACTGAGTCGGTTCTGACTCATAGCGACCCTCATGTACAATAGAACAAAATATTCCCAGTTCTGCTGCTCTCACAGTTGTTGCTATTTTTGAGGCCAATATTCCAACCAAGGTGTCAATCCACTTCCTGAAGGGTCTTCTTTTTTTCCACTGGTCCTTTACTTAAGAAAGCGTGATGCCTTTTAAAAACCTATTTTAATAAATACACAAATCTGTCTTGGAAGAAGTACAGCAAGAATGCTCCATAAATGCAAGGATGGCAAGACTTTTTCACATTCACTTTGGACATTTTGTCAGAAGGAATGATTCCTTAGAGAAGTACATCATGCTTGTTAGAGGAGAAGGGCAGTGAAAAGGAGGCAGGCCCTTGACAAGATCGATCGATGCAGTGGCTATAACAATGAGCTCCCACAAAAGAAACATTGTGAGGAGGACATAGGACCAGGCAGATCTCCTTCTGTTATACTTCAGGTTGCTAGGAGTCAGGACGGTCTCAATGACATCTAACAACCACATTTGAATAAGTTGCAAATGATAAAGAATGGAGCTTTTGAATTCAACCTAAGCCTAGCCAAACTCACTGCTGTGGAGTTAATGTTGACTCACAGTGACCCTATAGGACTGAACAGAAAGGCCGCATAGTTTCCCAAGCTGTAATCTTTATGGAATATCACTGCCTCATCATTCTCCAATGATGAGGATTCAAACAGTAAAATGTGGGGCTAGCCTATGAACACTCCACCCCTGCACCACCAGTCTTGGGTTGACCATTCAGCATCGTTGTGACCTTGGGCATTCAAAAGCAAGGACTTCCAAAGAACTATTGTAAGCGTCCAGCTTCTTCTGAAAATTGTCTCTGGGCCTGGCAATGCTGGTGGCATCTGGAAGCTCAATCAGGTCAGGTATGTGTTCCCCCATCACTATGGACCTTGGGATTACTCCCAATATCTGTCTGGTCCTCAACTGTGACCGCCTCAGGACTTTTCTGGTCAGAGTCCCCAGTCATCTGCCTACCCTTGGAGAAGAGACTAGTCTTCATTCACACTAGACCCATTGCTACACAGAGCATGTACATGGATCTTTATGGTATAAGTAAAGTTCCCTCCCCCTCCCTAATTGTGGTGTCCATGCAAGCACACCCTGACCCTACATGTCTGTAAGTCACCTACCTCTTTGGATACTCATTCCTGGTTAAGCAAAATGTACTCAGAGGCACATGGATTGGATTTATCGTTAGGTCCCCAGAGCTTAAAATTTGTTGTCAAAAAAGAAAAGAAAAGCAAAACAAAAAAACCCACAGCACTTAAAGTTAGCATGTTGGTGAAGTCAAGCGCTATAAATAACTTCCTCTCTTAACTTTGTTTTGCATAATCTGGAGCCGCACCTAGTACACACACGGCCAGCCACCCACTTTCTTGGGAGGGAGGTTGGCAAAGTAAGTCCTCTGCAACACCTTGTGTGCATCCATTTTCTTGCTTAGTGCAAATTCACGCTAAGCTTCCTCACTAAACTGGCTGTAGTCCTTTGGAATTTGGAGAAAACACGAGTGTCTCTGGATAAACTTGGTCTAGACTGCACAGATGACTCAATAAAGTTTTAATCCCAATATGTTCAAGATCAGAAAGAAGACAATGTCTTCTTTAAGCATCCATACATCTTTATCCATCTCCCTCCCCCATTCCTCCTCCCCTGCCCCCACTTCCCTTCAATCTTCTTCCTGTTTGCTTCATCCTGGTTAGAGACTGCATCTCCCTGGAAGGGCCATATCCCCACCATCTGGGAGTAGTTTTGTAGAAGAGTGGAAAAAATTTCCAGTTGCCCTTGAATTGACACCAACTCAGAGTGACCCAGTGTGTGACAGCAGCCCAGTGGCCCACAGAGCCTTCCAGGGCTAATGTTATCAGAAGTAGATCACCAGCTCTCTTCTAAGGCACCTCTGGGTGGACTCCAACCTTCTGGCTGGAACCACCCCTGGACAGTAGTGTCTGATGTTTCCCAGAGAGTCCTGTGTGGCTGGCACTGAGCACCAAGCCACCACTGTTCAACTACTCTCCTGCTTATTGAGGATCAAACTCCACAGGAAGAGGCCCGTTTCCCATTTCCAAATAGGGTGTCCGGCTCAGTGAAGCTGCAGCAATTTCCTAAACTCAACCATGTACTGCGCCCCACAGCTGGCTATCACCCAGGACTCCGCCTCCTTAGTCTTTGCCCAGGGTGGAATCTGTCTGTGGACTGGTCTCTATTCCAGTTGGTCTCGCCCCTCATACTCCCAAGAGTGACGCTTACAGTTTTTCCTCTATTTTAAAATTTTAAGTTCTTTACCATTTTGCTGTGAGTTGGGGGAAGACTTACAAACTCCATTTGGCGTTTAATGATCCGTGCCCGTTTTATTTCAGATCTTTGATTCTCTTCCCCGCAACGTACCATCACTCATCCCGCTTCCTCCCTGTGTTTCCTGCTTCGAGTCCCACTTTTCTTTTTTTCTTTATTTTTTATTAAATACTTTTATTGGGGGCTCTTACATCTCTTATCATAATCCATACATTCATCCATTGTGTCAAACACATTTGTACATATATTGTCATCATCATTTTCAAAGCATTTTCTTTTTACTTGATCCCTGGATATCAGCTCATTTTCCTCCCTCCCTTCCCCACCTTTCCTTCCTCCTGAACTCTTGATAAGTTATAGATTATTATTTTTATATCTTACATCATCCTCTGTCACTCTTCACCCAATTATCTGTTGTTCATCCCCCTGGGAGGGGGTTATAGATTATTCTTTGTGGTTGATTCCCCCTTTCTCCCTCACCTTCCCCTTTCCCTCCTGGTATCTCTATCCTCATGGTTGGTTCTGAGGGGTTTATCTGTCCTGGATTCCCTGTGTTGCAGGCTCTTATCTGCAGAAGTGTACATGCTCTGGTCTAGTTTGATTTGTAAGGTGGAATTGAAGTCATGCTAGCGGGGGGAAGGAAGCATTAAAGAACTAGAGGAAAATTATGTTTCATCAGTGTTGTACTTCTCCCTGACTGGCTCATCTCTTCCTTGTGACCCTTCTGTAAGGGGGTGTTCAATTGTCTACATGCCCCCACCCCCTCTCATTCACATTCATATGATTTTCTTCTGGGTCTTAGATGCCTGATACCTGATCCCATAAACACCTCATGATCTTACAGGCTGGTGTGCTTCTTCCATGTAGACTTACTTCTCAGCTAGATGGCCGCTTATTTATCTTGAAGCCTCTAAGACCCTGGACAGTATAGCCGGGTACCAGCTTTCTTGACCACATTTGCTTATGCACCCATTGTGCATTCAGTGATCATGTTGAGAGGGTGAACATCACAGAATGCCAGATTATTAGAACAAAGTGTTCTTCTGTTGAGAGAGTACTGGTGTAGAGGCCCAATGTCCATCTGCTACCTTCATTCATATATATATAATTACACATGCACGTGCCTGTATTCAGACCTCTATAACTGCCCGTTGCCTCCTAGTTCGTTCCTCTGTTTCCTTTTACTTTCCTCTTGTCCCACCATCATGTTGGGCCTTTATTTGGATTCAGTTCATTCCTTGCTGTTACATTGCCCTTGATTAAGATCCACTAGGCATCCTACATCCTCCTCTTCATCGATCTTAGTTTATTTGGTGTTCACTTGCCCTTGGGTTGGTTGACCCCCGCCCCCGCTTCCTTTCTCCCACCTCCCCTTCTTCCCTGCCTCCCAAAAACCATCAGTCCCATTGTTTTCATCTCCAAGTTGTTTATCCCACCTATTTTTATTTAAATAGATGCAGAGACATAAATCAGTGCAAAAACCAAGCAAAGTCAAACAAACAACAAAGGAAGACAAAACCAACAAAACAACAACAAAAAAACAAACACCCCAAAATAACAAGAAGAAAGCCAATAACAAAAAGCAAAAACCTTTAAATAGTTCGAGGTCTATTTTTTGACCTTTAGGAGTGTTTTCCAGTCGAGTCTGATGGGGTGCCACACTCTGTTTCCAAATTCTATTTTTAGTTTTCCCCAGGGATTTCCTCAGTTTGTTGCCCTTACTGCTCTGTTGCAGGCCCTTGCTGTTTCACCCGTGTGATGGGGTCAGATTGAGCACAATTCGCGCACCGTGCCTCCAGTGTCAGTGAGGAATGGTGTGTCTCATGGTGGGGCCAGCCCCATGGTCGTCTCTGTGCATTGTCTGCTCTGAGAAGGAATATCGTCCTCAGGGCTTGAGGCTTGGTGGGCCAGGTTATGTTCCTCCACTCTCCATCCCTCTTCGTTTCATCTGTGTGCTCTAATCAGATGTGCCCCTCTCCCCAAGCTGTAGCTTCAGTGCTAGCCTCTGAAGTCCATTCTTTGGGGGAGGGGGGTTGTCCCTCCTTCTTTTCTTACCCATGCCCTCTCTTGAATATGTCCTTGAGTAAATGCTGCCCATTTGACGTCAAACTGTTGATTATCCCCCACACACACACCCACTGGTGTTACTGTGCATCTTGTAGACCTGTCTCTCACTTGACTGCAAAACACACCTTAGAGGGCTTAGTTCAGTCTCAAGCCCGAAGGGGAACCAGACGTTATCTCCTCTGTGCTTCCCCCATTCTCTAGTCCAGCGCTTCTCAACCTGTGGGTGACGAGCCCTATAGGGTTCAAACGACCCTTTCACAGGGGTCGGCCGATTCTTAACAGTAGCAAAATGACCATTATGAAGTAGCAGCGAAAATAATTTTCTGGTTGAGGTCACCACAACATGAGGAATGTATGAAAGTGTCATGGGATCAAGATGATTGAGAACCTCTGCTCTAGTCAACTCATAAGCCTGATCTGTTTTCTGATTCTGACTTTTACTCCATGTTTCTTCCTCTATTACTAATTTCTCTGCTGAGCGACACTGCAGCCAGGTGGTTAAGAAGGAAGCTTTTGAAGGTCAGCTCTAGGGGTTCAAATCCAAACTCTGCTATTCAATATATCTGTGACCTGAGTCACTCGATCCCTCCAAGCTCATCTTACTGTCTGTGAAATGTAGGGGTAGGTTAAGCCCATCTACTCCATGGCTCTGCTTAAAAGAGAGACTATGATGAAATCCGGGACAGGTAAATCTATGTAGAGAGTCGCTTGATGAATGGCTTGTTGTGAGGATGGGATGGATATTGGAGGGAAATGAAGAGCTGGTAGCAATGAGGTCCAGAAGGGAGAAAACACTCTGGGACTGATTGTGGTGATAATTGTACAATTCTGTTAGATCTGACCGAGCTTTTGAAGTAGCATATGATGTGTGAATTATGTCAATAAATATGTCAATAAAACTATTTTCAAAATAAATATGGGACTATGATCCTTAGTCACCCTTCTGGTCTGGAAATGAACTCAGCCGTGTGGCTGAATTTTCATGCAAACACTAGACTAGTCTAAAAGGGAAACTAACTATAGAGAGGGATACGCACTTTAGAATCATCAAGCATCGGAGATCAAAAGGGTAGCACTTACCCAAGGATAAAATTCAGAGGGTTAGGATAGAAGGAAAAATGGAAATGGGAAACATGTGGGAGGGAGGAAGCGGAATAAAGAATGTTTAATTGTGGTGACTGCACTCAATGACGTGAACCAAACTGTGTACAAATGGCTGACTGGAAATTGGATTTTTCCTGTGTAAATTTTCATCCAATTCACAATAAAAGGGAAGAAAAAAAATTTTAAGGAGGAATTTTAAAAAGGAATTTAAAACGGAATATAAACAGAATTTAAGGAGGAAATGTTTATAAAGAACCTAGCAGTGTGAGAGAAGAGGACAGTTCTCAACAAATTTTCAACTTAACCATTGGATGTGGCCACGCAGAAGGGCCATCCTTCCAACAAGGTCCCATGACACCCCTCATGTGCTGTCCCTGAAACCATCTGATCAGACTGTGTAGATTCAAACTCTGACTCTCTACCTCCAAGTAGAGCTCTGTAGCTACAGTTACTTAACTTCGAGCCTCGGCATCCTCCTCGATACAGCGGGAATAATGAGCCATTGCAGCACGTGGTTGTGATGGTTCAATGGCTCACTCAAAGCACCCGACACCAGGCCTGCCACGCCACACACTGCTTACCAATGTTAAGATGCCGTGAGCGCGAAGACCCTCCTCGTTGCTGTTATGATTCACCCAGGATTCATACTCCTCGCCCATCGGTGATGACCATGGGGATCTTACTTCCAAACCCGAGGGGGCTCCCACTTAGCTCCCTGCCCTGCATGATGCCCTTTATGTCCTGTGCCTCGCGTGTGAGCTAAAGAGCCCTGGTAGTGTATTTCATAATGGCTTAAGTGTTTTGCTGCTAATCTCACGATCAGTAGCTCACGTTCACCAGTGACTCCTTGGGAGGAAGATGAAGCTGTCCACTCCCGTCAAGAGTTACAGTCTCAGAAACTCACAGGGACTGTTCTACCCTGTCCAATAGGGTTGCTAGGAGATAGCATTGAATTGAGGACAGTGAGTTTGGGGAGGTTTATTGTTGCTGTGTTTTTTTTAATAGGGTAGCTCTACGTCAAAATTAACTCCATGGCAGTGGGTTTAAATATCCCTTCTCACAAGTTTCTGCCGTTCCAGATTATTGTATTGCTCCCCACCGCCCCCGTTCAGCTTTCCTCCAAGTCTATGCATTTTCGAAGTCTTCTAAAATATTCTCCATGTGACAATATTCTCTGTAGCGTCAAAGGGCATAGATGCATACACTGTATACCTGCCCTCCTGCACACCTGTGCACTCGTTGCAGCTCTCATTAAAACAGCTCGCTCCTCACCTTTACCGCGCTTGCTTCTGTCTGTACTCCTCTCTGACTTTCACCGAGCCCTCCTTGCCCGAGCTGTGTCTTCTTCCTGCCCGCATTTCCCGCAGCGTGGACATTGGTGCCCTCAACAGAGGCGGTGGGTCACCATCATGGCTGCGTGAGCAGTTGGTCATGCACTCTAACCACCTGGCTCTACTCAGTGTTGGGGTTGCCATGAGCAGAAAGATATTCACTGGGAATGGGCTAATTTATCCATTCGGGTTTTATGGACAGATCCAATTAAATTTAATTGCCATGTATCTGGATAGAATGATTAGCTGTAACACTGTTTGCTTCCGTGTGGATTACCCCCAGCATAATAATAAATTATTAGCTACAGAGATAAGCAGTTTGGTATGCAGAGGAGGACATGCAGTGTCAAACAGACTGCCTGATAAATCTCAGGATTAGGGCTTGTAACGATCTCACACAAGTTAAGGCTGGGTGCTGGGGAAGTTTCAGGGAGGGCCAACAGGGATAACTCTGTTGGAATTAAGAGGGTATAATGGCGAAGAGACCACAGAAACACCCAAAGTCCCCTGCCAATGACAACCAGGCCACCCAGGAAGCCAGAGGGGAGAAATGGAGCAATGGACAATGGCCCATGTGGAATAGGGTGGGGTTCTCTGGCTGCAATTTGGGAAGAAGCAGAACTTGAGTGTGCAGTCTCAATGGAGTTTCCTTGATATTCAAGGCATCACCGGGTAGCACTCCCTGAGTACAATAACCAGGCATCTTTTCCTTAGTTAAGTGTAGTACAAAGCAGGATCCTGGAAGGAAATGGATGGCACATTTAAAAAGAGGGATCTAAATAGATTGTGTCAAAGGAACTATTGACGAGACAAGAAGAGGAGTTAGGGGCCACAACTAGGATAGCACAGTATTGTGGGGTTACTATCTGCAGACTTTCATATTTCAAGAAATGGAAAGAGTTTTGAGAACTCAGGAGGAAGCTGTAGAGAAAACAAGCCAGGGCTGGAGCTGGGGCCTCTGGTTGAAGACATGGTCAGTGGTCATGCTGGTCAATATTGAGAAGCCAGCCCTCAGAGGAAACATATAGGGCCCTGCTTGATAGTGTCTGCCAATTGGTGTGGTGTAAATACTTCCGTGTCTCTGCTTTCTGGCTACCAGCATGAAGACACTACCCATGGAATTTGGAAGAGCTCTGGAAATCTGGCAGAAGTGAACTGTTGCACACCAGTGGGTGAGGGGCCCAGAGGAGCATGGCCCGGCAATGAGCACTAGGGCTCCCCTCTCCTCCCCCCTTTTCCTCCTTCCCTCCAATTACCTACGGGACCTCTCACAAGCTGAACCCAACCAAAAACCCAAAGATTAGGATGGGTGAGTAGGCCATTCTGGCAGCTTCCTGGGGGTACAAAGCAGGCCAGGAAGGGTGGAAGTAGAGGGTTTAGCCAGCACCCCAGTGGGTGGGTGTTTTTGGCTTTCCAATTTTCATTACAGGTGAGGAATTAGTCATCACTGGGAGGCAGAAAAAAAGATGGAGCTCAGGGGAGCTAAAAGCTGCAGTCGATCAGGTGTGCAGCTGTGTGTGTGTGTGTGTGTGTGTGTGTGTGTGTGTGTGTGTCTTGGGCTTTGATGGGAGGCAGCCCTGGCCCAGGAGAAGGTTCTGAGCAAAGGCTGAGGATAGGACAAATAGTGCATAGCAGGGTTGAACACTTCCCTTTCACAGAAGGAGTTAAAAAGATCCTGGAAAGAGAAAGTTTCCTGGTTCCATTCATCATGCACTCATTCCTACATGCATACATTCATTCTCCCACTCAGGTGCATTTCCATTGTGGTGTATGGCAGGGTCTGGGGTGCAGGGAGGGATAAGACAACTGCCGCTGCAGAGAGACCTGTAGGTCAGCTTGTGCTGGAGGTTACATGTGATTAGTAAGTCGATGAGTGACAGAAAGAGGAGACTACAGAAGGAAGCAGACATGTGTAAAGGTATATGGATACATGCAGGCATGTAAACATACATGCACAAGTGCATGGATCTCATCCATCAGACTCCACAATGCATGCTCTAGCAGGGCCTTCAATTACCTGGCAGCCAGCGAGGCATGCAAAAGGCACAAGCTCTGACCTTACCCTTTCACCATCCAGGAGCAAGTGCGCTCGGAAGATCACGACATCATTGATGGGCACCTCTTCGTTCCTGTACAAGATCTGCAGGACCCGGCTCTGCACCGTGCCCTCATGGACGCAGGCGGAGTGCAGGCTGGAGCGCTCTGCAAGACAAGCATCAGAGGAGCCCGTGAGCGCCGTGTGGTGTGTGTCTAGTTCAAGGGAAGGAACTGCCCTGCATGCGTTCCACGGCCAGAGAGTAAAAGTTTAGATGAGTGAGACTTCGTCCTATGATTTCCATTCATAAATGTGGTTGGCATCCTCAAAGAACGTTGTTCAATCCCACCCACAAGCCCCTGTGATCTTAGCTCATCCTTGATCATTGGGAGCAGTCTGAATGACAGCTGGCTTAGGATGGCTTAACAGACCTATTTCTTGGTCAACATGAAGGGTCAAAGCCAAGCCCTATGGATAAGACCAGCATGAAGTTCTGGGCCTGACAACCAGGTACCTTGTCCTATGGGAAAGGCTGCATTCTGGTGGTGCTCTCAGTGCATGGTTGAGTAGCTGGAGGGCCATGTAGCTGTACACCAACGAGCCACAGAGTAAGCCCAGGTGTCATTTCCTCTCCTTCCTTCCTCCTGCCCCCCTCTCTCCTTTCCTGTCTTCCTTGTCCTCATTTTCTTTCTCTCTGTCCCTCCCTTTTTCTTTTGATTCCTTCCTTCCCTCCTTCCTTCCTTCCTTCCTTTTTGCTACCTTCTAGTTCTATGAACAATTGCTACGTCTTCCTGACACAAATGGGAAGTTATAGGGGAGTGTTGGCTTGGCCTCATGTCCTCTGACGCATTCACTCTACTCTACATCCACTCAACTTATTTCAAGTTGAGCGGAACTTCGGAGAAACAAAGCCCATCCAATGATGGGAAGAGTCACCGTGCATCTGCCAAGCAGGTTTATTTACCATGGGAGACATGGGTGGACATCTCTAAAGCACCTACTGTGATTGTGTATGATAATGGCCACATGCTTCCCCACTGTGTATCATAATCCTCACAGCAAATCCCGAAGGTGAATTTCTTTCCAGATGAAGAGGCCAACATTCAAAGGAAAACCCAGGGCCTTGGCATGCGCTATGTATGTGGTGTGGCACTGCGTCACGGGAGTTCTTCCTCATGGCTTCCCACTGAACCGCCAAGAAAATGCAGTCTCAGAGGGCGCATTAACGAAACCCACCCATCCCCCAGCAAATGGGAGGCTCTGGATGGAGCCATCCTACGATAATCCGGTACCACACTCTCGGACCTAATCCGGTACCACACTCTCGGACCTAATCCGGTACCACACTCTCGGACCTAATCTGGTACCACACTCTCAGGCCCTTGGTGCAGCACTGCTTCTGAGTTGGGCTGCTAACCATGAGGTCGGCAGTTTGACAAGCTTATCTCTGGCTGTAAAGCAGGACAGCCTCAGTCACTCACTGTGGTTGTTCTACTTTATCCTACAGGATCACTATCAGTCGGAGTCGATTCTGAGGAGTTGAATTTGAGAGAGAGAGAACAGAGAGCCAAGAAAAATTAATCCAATCAACAAAGAGAAACCAACCAAGTGGTTTATCCCTAGTTCCAGATGACTTGGAGCATCTCTGAGAGACAGAAGGGATCATTTTCACCTTCCAGTGCACGCGCGCACACGTACATACACACATAAACACACACGCACAGAGACACACAACAGCAACAAAAACAACCCTTACTGCCATCAAGTCAATTTTGACTCATAGCACCTTCATGTTTCCAAAATTGTAAGCCCTCAGGGAACCAAACAGCCCCCTCTTTCTCCTGAGTAGCAGTTAGTGGCTTTGAACTGCTGACCTTACAGTTAGCAGCCCAAAACACAACCACTATGCCACCAGGGTCCGCCAAACACTGCTTTTGTAGCCGCAGAGGCAAAACCAACTAAAAATAAATAAACAAAATCCCTCTGAAAAATTGTTTGAGAGCAATGACGATCTTTTAAGTTAGACAATGGTGTGTCTCAGTCAAGCCATGTTTTTGTTTGTGTTTTGCTTTTTTCCTATTGCCTCATACATATGCAAAGGGTGGGTAAGGAATAAGGAAGATGGAGAAGATGGGATGTCTTTAAATACAGTGTAGGTGAGGAACATCAAATACGCTGTGAGTTGCCAGAGGAGTGATCATGTGGCTCTGCCCCTCGCTGGCAGAACTGTGAGCCTTCCTCTCACACACTTTGGACATGTCATCAGGAAGGACCAGTCCTCAGCGAGGGGCATCATGCTTGGTAAAGTATTGCTGATGGTATTTTCGTTCATTACTGTCATGACTCAGAGTGACTATGATTAACAGCAGGAAACGCTGCCAAGTCCTGTCCCATCCTCATAGTTATGGTCATGCTTCAGCCAATGTGTCACATCATCTCATTGAGGGTGTTCCTGGCTAAGCAGAGCATTAATTTACAAAAGAAGAACGACCCTCAATGAGCTGGGTGCACCAATGGCAATACCAATTTGCTGAATCCTAGAAACAACTGTGAAGATGGGGCAGGACCAAGCATCTGCTGGACAGAGGGTGACTATGAGTCTGCGCTGTCTTGCTGGCACCTCCAGAAACATGCCACCCTGATTCTAGGAAGACCTACTGCATTTGAACAGCTATAGTTTTTAAATAGAAGTGATCCTTAGATACCAAGATCATTCTGTTTCGTTTGCTGCACTCAACCTTTCTTCCATCAGTGCCAAGGCCCTGTTGATCTACAAGGCAGTGCAAGTACCTGGTGGAAGATGGATGGAACAAAGACTCTGAAGGTCAGAGCAACAACCAAGTGTCTGTTGCTGGGGAAACAGCTATCAAAACAGTTCCATCATTTGCCTTCTTGGACAATTCACATAATCTCTTGTAATAGCAGCTTCCTCATTAGAAATGTGGGCAGAGCCACGCTGACTTGCTGATGGCTGGAGACATATGAAGATAGATTATATTGAATCTGAAGACAAGGCATTTCCTGGGTATCTGATACCCAGCATGATGACTTTTTAATTTTGTCTAGAGGGAAAGGCCCGAGAACAGTTCCATCTGCAGTGGCGTTTTTTATTTGGTTTGGTTTTGGATGGGAGATTAAGCTCTTCTGATTTTGAGCGGATTAGCAAATGAGGCCACAGGGCTCAGAAGCTCTTATGAAGGTCACCAAATGTCAGGATGCCCCAATTAAGCACACCATGAGGTCTTTTGAATGTCCCGTGGAACATTCGAGGCCATTTCCTCATGTTGATAAGTAGAGCACAAAGCAGCGTCTCTACAAGGGGAGATGCTCTAGTAAAGACAACCTTGGGAAGTCTGGGCATCACTGAGATGTCCTTGTCTTCTCTGCCCCTTCTCTTTTTCAACAAGGACATCCCATGCTGGGACACCTGGACGGGATCCCCGCTCCCTCTGCCTGTTCTGAAGGAAATGTTACCTCCTTCCTTAGCAAGGTTGATCCTGCAAGAGCAGCACCGTCACCCCCACGCTCAGTTTGCAGCACCCTCATAGCCAATGGGGGGGACCCATCATCACATACTGCTCTGCTCAGCTCGGCCTCCTTCACACAGCAGGGTCTGAGCACCCACGTGATCGAGCAGGACACTCTGCCTACGCATAAGGATCATGTTTCCTGAGGGATTCCTCCCCTCTTGTGATGAAGGAAAGAATGACGTTTCTCCCTTGGGCTTGCTGCACTGTTTGGCAATCAGCTTTCTACTCAACGAGTCTCGAATTCTACCACTGAGCCACCAATGCTCCAGCCCCTGCTGGTATTTGAAATACCAGTGATATAGCTTGGACCATGCCAACAGCACACCAACCACCACAGTATGTCACATTGACAGATGGATGGGTGGGGGTGCGGGGGGCGGCAGAAAACAAGAAAAATTGAAGTCACTGAAGCAGTTAGTAGGGCCTGGGATAAATTTCCATTTCCAGAAAGAGCTCGTCAAAGCTAAAGAGCCCAGCAAAAAAGCACCATCTGAAAGCCATGGTAAGCATTTTCCTATCAATGCTGAGAGGTTTAATTACTTAATTACAAACCACTATGACCTACCTATTAGTGTGGGCCCCAGAAAGGTCAGCACTTGACTGGCCTTATTAGCCAGAAATGAGCACTGTTAGCTGATCTCATAAGAGGAAGGCCAGCATTCTGTGTTGTCCCCAGCTTTCTGCTCTCCCCACCTGCACCAGCTGAGCCTCTTTCAAACTTGACCCCCAGAGGTCAGTACTCTCAGGTGTTTTCATTTGGACGTCAGGGCCAGCGTCCAGGGCATGCATGGCCTTGGACTGTGAGCTTGTGTACAGACCAGACGTCTGGCCCAACTGCAAGACGGATTTGGTCTTGGTTGTGCCAACTGGGAATGAGGCCCTACTCAGTCTGAGCCTCAGTTTCCCCACTGTGGGTGACACACACACACACTGTTGTCTCTTTGTCTGGTGTTTCTTTTGTCCTGTGGAAGGACATCAGCCATTTCTATTGTCCTCTATTTATAGTCCCTGCTGTGCCTGACACTAAAGACCCCTGATGGTACAAGGTTAGCAGTTCAAACCCCCCATCCACTCCTCCAAAGAAAGATAGTCACATCTTCTCCTGTATAGATTTAGAGCATTGGACATCCTACAGGGAAGTTTTTTTGTGTCCTATAGGGTCACTGTGAGTTGCAATCAACTCAAGACAGTGTGTTTGGGTACATGAAATATCAAATATTTGTCTTAACTCCTCCCAAGAAATTTAGCAGATGTCTCAAAGTCTTTTGTTTTAAAAAATGTTAATACATGTAGTGATATTTTATGTTAAATTCCACACAGTTTAATACCTGCAAACTAGCAAGGCAGAGTTCAAAGTCTCTGTGAGAAAAATAGAATAAATGCAAGACCATACCTTGCTCAAAAAAAGAGGCACATTTTAAAAAGTATACAGATGTAAGTGTACACATTGCCCCTAATCAAGGATTAATATGTTTCTGGGATTTGTGCTATGGAATCTGTCAACTCATTAAGTTTTAATGAGTCACCTGCTATGTGCCAGTGGCTCAAACCTGCCGGCCCCGCTGGGGGAGAAAGATGGAGCTCTCTTCTCCTGAAGAGAACATTTGAGAACGCCTGATGGTGCTCTTGGGTGAGCAGTGGACTGCAAACCTAAAAGTCAGCGGTTCAAATCCACCAGTGGCTCCATGGGAGAAAGATGAGTCTGTCTGCTCTTGGAAAGATGTACAGCCTTGGACATCCTATATGTGGACACTAGGGTCAAAATCAACTCAACGGCAGAAAGCCGTCTGGTTGATTTATAGCACTGAGTGGAACTACCTCCTAGAGTTTCTGAGGCTGTAACTCTGCAGGGATGTGTGCCGCCGTTGGGTTCAAACAGATGTTCAAGGTTGGCTATGAGTTAGAATCACCTGGACAGCAGTAAGTGAGGCTTGGGTGCATGTGTCGCTGGGTGTGAGAAATGAGATGGCCTTTGTAGCAGCTGGGGTGGGATCTGTTAGCATTTCAGCCAGCACTCTGTAGGAACAAACCAAAATCCATGCTCAGTGCCACTGAGTCTATTATGATGCACAGCCATCCTCTAGAACAGAGCAAAACTTCTCCTCTGGTTTTCCAAGAATAACTCTCTATAAAAGTAAAATGTCTCATCCTTATCCTAGGGAGCAGCTGGTGGTTTTGAACAGGTAACCTTGGGGTTAGAAACCCAACTTCTAACCACCACACCACCAGGACTCCCAAGGCCAGCAGAACAGGGGCAGATAAATAGGCTAGGAACCCAGGAACCACCCCACCTCTACTTTCCCAGCTGGCCCCAGTCCTCAGGCATCAGATACACATCTTTGAAGCTAACATAGCAGAGTCGAACTTCCAAACACCATCCCCCAATCTTACCCATAGCAATAAAACACTGCCTGGTCCTCTTCCAAGCAGCCCTGAGACATAGTGGTTACACATTGGTCTCTAACAGCAAGGTCAGCAGTTCAAACCACCAGCCGCCCCATGGGAGAAATAGGAGGCTTTCTGCTTCGGTAAAGAGCGACAGGCTCAGGAACCCATGGGGGTGGTTCTGCTCTGGCCCACAGGCTCGCCTTGGCACTGGACCTGATGTGCGTTTGGTTTGAGTTGGGTCTTTTTCCAATTGGGTCATCATGACCCCTCACCCCAACTGATCTGCAAATAGGAATCTGTCCATGGGGTAGTTGGGCACACAATGTTTCCTATGTCCCAACTCCTGTGCTCCCCTTCTATCACTTTCCCTCCGTGCTGCTTTGTAACCACAGAAAATCTCAATGCTCTTCCTTTCCATCTTCCACTCCCACCTACCACCATCCACTTAGAAGACACCACACAGAAGCTGCCCCCGCCCCCATGTCAAATGAAATCTCAGTGTTTACTGCAGTGTCGCTGAGCCATGCCCGGCTCAGAAACTGCAGCCAAGGTGCCAGCTCAGTAGGAAGCAAGCCTGGTGCTCAGAACTCAAAGTGACCTGGTGGCTGGGAAGTTGGCAGCGGTGATTAATACCCATTTGTTTCAGCAAATTGAACCTCAGCTCACGCAAGCTGTCTCGGGCTCCTGCCAAGTCCTCAGGTGACCCTCGAGAGATGCCAAACCAGCCCATGTCCCCGAACCCCATCACCCAGCATCTCACATGGTGAGCTTTCCTGAGAAGAGTGGGACCAAGCCTCCAAGCCCACTTCCCAGAACATTCCCTGGTAATAAGTTCCAGGAAGATGTGGCAAGTCACAGGCAGAGGGGTCTGGTTCTGCTACCAAGTCCTGCTGGAGCCATCTTCCCGGGCCGTCTGCTCCTTTCCAGCCACCATTGCAGCTATTCAGACACTAGTGGGATCCAGGGTGTTTCCCACCCATCACTGTCCCCAATGCCCACGAAGACAGGAGGGACTGTTCTGGAGCTCGTGGTGACGTTGCTTGTGGGAGGAGGCAGTAGAACACCATGTGTGGCATGGAGTTGCAAAAGAGAGAGTTTGACTTGCTACCAAAATAGTGGGTAGCCCCGAGTCACTGCCAATAGACAAGACCTGGTGATGTCTTTGTCTTTGTCTTCTAGAGACGGAGAGTCCCTTGGTGGGGCCAGTCCCAGCCTGATGGCCCAGAAGATGAGGTTGGCCAATGGATCCCCCAGCTCCCTCTAAGCTCCTGAAGCCCCCCTTGTCTGCCCTGTCGAGGGAAAGTGGGCACAGGTGCGCGTGCCCACCAGGGGCTTGCTTCCCATTCTCTCACCTGCTCAGCCTGGACTCCCCTCTATTGAATTGCTTCCTCCTGTTCCTGTACCTTGTCCATACCTGTGTAGAGGGGTGGGATTTTGTAAGTGATCGACACAAGTACCAACCAATCAGTGCTGAGCAGTTTTCTGTAGCTTCCCTACTGTGTCTGACATTGACCCCGTTGTTTTTGGTTCACAGGAAAAGTGGGGGATTGGGGTGATGAAAGGAAATACAAAGTTGAGGGCTGCCAGCGGCTACTGTAGCAGCTGGTCACAGGCAGTAGATTCTGATTCAGGGAAACTCCAGGTGTGCAGAGCGAAACCTGCTCCTTAGAGTTGTCAAGGTGGGGATCTTTCAGAAGCAGATTGCCAGGTTTGTCCCCTTAGGAAACCTCTGGGTGGGCTCAAATCACCAACCCACCTGCTAATAATGGAGTCGAGCCTCATGACAGATGCCCTAGCAGAGGGCTGTCCCTGGCGAAGCAGACCCGGTGTCTCTGAACCCTGGGCAGCCTGGCTCAGTCCTTGCAGCTGGTGGTGGTCTGCTCGCCGTCCCATGCTTTCACCTTCCTCCCAATCCCCCCAAAGTGGACTGGAGCCACTGCGAGGTGACACTGAGAGACATTCACCTGCCCACCATCAATTCCCCACTGCCTACGTACCCATTCCAGATGTCCACAGCCACAGCAAGAGTCTGCCTGGACGCAGCCATGAGTCTAAGCCAGCTCTCCTCCTTCAACCCCAGGCTGCTCAGTCCATCCATGCCCTGGGTTCCTAGCTGGCTGGCATGCCTTAGAGGTCTAGCCTGGCTTCTGATGGCCACCATGATTCAGTCCTGAACCTGGCTGAATGTAGTAACTGCCTTTCAACTTCAGACAAAAATATGTTCCAGCCACACTCCATGACCAACTTCCAGGATACTTCTTTTTTATAAATGTCTAGGATCCCTGCCACCTCTGGTCCAATCAAGTTGAGCAACATGACACCCACCCATGTATCCGATGACGAACACGGGGTCTAACCCCTTCCCATCTTTCTGGTTTATAGCAAGCGCTCTCATGCAGCAAGCTTTCCTTAACTGCCCATGTTGTCAGCAGAGACCAGCCCCCGGAGAAGGACCTCATGCTTGGTAAAGCAGTGGAAAAGCAGCGAAAAAGAGGAAGTGCTCTAATAAGATGGATGGACACAGTGGCTGCAACAATGGGCTCAAGCATGGGAACAATTGTGAGGATGGCACAGCACCAGGCAGTGTTTCCTTCTGTTGTGCACGGGGTCATTCTGGACCAGAAGTGACTTGATGCCACCTAGTGATAGCAGCAACAGTTCAGTTGAGTGAACATTCTCTGGATTCTATACATACACTGCTTAAACATACACTCAGCAGATGTCATCCATCCTAGTCACTTGTCCACTGCGTACCTGAGACACACATACACACACGTGCACATGCACCCATGTACTATGCATGAAAAACACTGATTGAGAGTCTTGGACATAAGATGGAGAATACCGACTGTAATTCTTTCTTTGAATAGATGCTACGACTTCCTCAACAGCATTTCCTAAAGAACTGAGCACACAGTAGGCGATCAGCATGTGCCTTGCCAGTTAGCTAAGGCAGGATGACGTCATGACCATTGGCAAACTACTTGCGACCACTGGGATGTAGGGGCAGAACTGAGAGGCACGGGTCAACGTGATGCTCTTTTATGATCATTTCATTTTCTGTAAAACGGTGCTCATCATCTCTAATTGCAGGGCTGCTGTAGCTAGGCAGACAACGATAATAACTGCTTAACTATAAAACAACTAATGTCCCCAGTTCTAGTGTCCCCCCACCTCCACCCCACCCCACCCCCATTGTTTGTTTGTTTTAATTGGGTGAAGGTTTACAGAGCAGATTTGGGGTCATGAAGGCTGAGGTTCAAAGGATCCATGTGTCCAGTACACTGACGATTTTCTTGTGTCTTCAATATCCATCCCTCTTCTTTGCTCCAGACAGATCAATGGGTGCACCTGAGATGACCACTCATGAGCTGTGAAGACTTCAGTTTCCACTCACCAAATTGAAACTTTTCGGAGGCATTGGCTCAATGACACCTACCATACCAAATACCAATTTCTGAGAAGGCCTGTGTGTTAGGTCGGGTGACTAGAGAAACAAATCCAGAGATACTCGTGTGTGTAGGAAAGTTTTATATCAAAAAGCAATTTTGAGAAAACATCCCAGCCTGGTCCATATCATGTCCATAAGTCAGATATTAGCCCATACATCTGATACTAGTCCATAAATTCCTCTTCAGACTCACAGAGCACATACAATGATGCTGAATGCAAGAAGATCACAGGCTGGTGAGTGAAAAGCCTTGTGGATCCAATGCCAGTGGAAGAATCTCAGCACTGGCTCCTCCAGCTCTCTGAATGTCTCAACAGTGAGAGAAAGGAAGTTCCCAGAATCCTCATGAGAAGGTCCCACCCACCAGGAAGCATCGCCAGGCCTGATAGACCTGATTGACCTACTAAACTCCACACCTTCAGTCTGTTCATCAAGCTGACATGAACTGATGTACCACAATCTGGCAAGCCACGGATTGCCCTTTTCATGGGTCCAGCATGGTGTTGCGGAAAGCAGACCATCTGCATGTGTTATTTTTAAATATCCTTCAGTCTCTGCCATGTTTTCCCCACTCAGAACTCTCCTGCTCAGCCATAAAGACCCTGCTTCTCTGCCCCTTCTTCAGAAGTCCCCTCTCTGTGTTGGCAGTGCTGGTTGCTTTTTTGTTCCCAATACACTCTGTTCCCGTGAAGCCATGGTGAACATCCTGGTCACTCCTGGTTACAGTTCTGTGTCTATTCCAATAACTGGAATATGGGTCTCCCCAAGCTTGGGGAGACATGATTCACCTTTGGGCTTCTAGCTTCTAGCAGAGAACCTGGCACAGAGAAGGCACACTACACAGTTCAAATAAATTGATAACCTCATCCTTATCCCAACACCTGCCAGTATAAGGACTTCTCAAATGCCACCAATTCCCAAGAACGTTCCCAGTGGAAGGCAGTAGTGATGTAGTGACAGCAGCCAAGGAGCTGATACCAGGAGAGGTTGGTATTCAAGTCTGGTTCCCCATCCACTTGGAGACCAGCGCCCCAGGTGTTGCTCATCTGTACATGAAACATGAGAGTCTCTTCGGTGAAGGCTGGACAAGAGAATGACCGAGTGCATGCACTGAAGGCACGAAAGGGAAAATTCAGAAAGGAATCCAGCCACCTGCAGACAACAGCTTTTTGACAAAGGGCTGAGATGCATGACACAGGGCAGAGATGGTCTCTGTACTAAGTGGTGCCGGTAAAATTGGATGTCCATTTCAGAAAAACATGAAGCAAGACCCATATCTCACACCATAAAAAAGACAAAGCTTGAGGCCCTTGTTAGTGTTGAGGATGCACACCTGTCCTCTCTCTCCTATCAGGACAGCTTCCATGTGGCCCTTATAGACCATCTTCTAGCTCCTCCCCTTGAGGTCACATGATACCCACCCAGCAGCAACCTCTCCACCCCCACCATTCTGCAAACCGCGTCCGTGCACAGGCAGCTGGGCAGTCCCCGGTCTCTCCCCGTGGCACGCTGACATCATGAATAACATGAATGCTTACTGAGTATTTGGCAGAATGAGCAGTTGCGCTTCAGTTGGGGATTGTGCTTATCCCCAAAGGACTGCTGGGGCTCCCTGGTTGTAGTGGTTAGGTGCTGTCCATTCTGCTCCCACTTACACAGATGCCGTGCACAACCCAGCTCAACACGCCCAGTGCTGCGCCATCCGCACAATCACTGTCATGTTGCAGCCCACTGTTGCAGCCACTGTGTCCATCTATCTCCTTGAGGGACAGTCTTCCTGGTACTTTTTTAACTTTAGTGTTGTTAGTTGACATAAAGTTGACTCATAATGACGCTAAGTACGTAAAGCAAAATTACACACTGCCGGGCCATGTGTGAACCCTATAAATTGTGGCTCTCACATTTGAGCCCATGGGTGCAGCCATGATGTCACTCTTCACTGACACTCTACCAAGAATGATGTCCTTCTCCGAGGACAAGTCCTTCCTGATAACATGGTCAAAGCACATGAGACAAAGTCTCACCATCCTCGCTTCTAAGGGCAGCCATGCTGCCTGTCCTCCTTCCAAGACAGACTTGTGGAGCTAGTCACCAGGAAAGGCAACATCCCTCTTTCCCTCTCTTCGTCACTGTCCCACGGCTGAAGAGCCACGTAACTACTATGGGGACCGAGAGTCTCGGGAAGACCATGTTCTATGAACTCATTTTAAGAGCTCCTGGCTAGCAGGGGGGTTGCATGTTGGGTTATTAACCCCCAAACTGGAAGTTTGAACCCACAGCCACTCCCAAGATGAGAGTGTTTCCTCCTGTAAAGATCCATGGCCTTGGAAACCCAAGGGGACAGTTCTAATAGGATGACTGAGTTGAATAGACTGGATGTTTTGTTTGTTGGTTTTTATGAATCTATGTTATAGACAGGAACTGGAGGCCTGGCAAGAAGGAGAACTCAGCCCAAGTCTAGAACTAGTGATGGAATCTGGCTCTGAATCCCAAGTCCAGGGCCACCAGCACTGCCCTTGACTCTAGCTGGAGGGCTGAAGGACTACATTCCAGACTCTCCCCAATGCCCTGTATCTGATGGATTCCGTAACCAGCCTCTGAAAGTCAAAGAAGCGCCTGCCTGGATGTCAGCCAAGGCTTGGCCAGCCGGCTCTCCAAAATCAATGTACACCTAGTCTGCCATCCTTAGAATCAATTATTGCAGATTGAGATTCAATTACCAGATGGCCTGTTTGCCCAGGCACACTGTTCTCCCCACCTCCACCTTGGTGCTGGGGCATCCATGCAAGCGCAGCATTCACAGGAGCCTGCAAATAGTTGGGGCATGGGGCAGAGGAGACCAGGCTTGCCTCCTTGTTATTGTGAGGTGGTATCAAGTCAGTTTCAACCTGTAGCAACCCCATGCACGACAGAGCTAAACACTGCCCGGTCTGGCACCTCCTCACAGTTGTTCCTCTTCTCCAGCCCCTTGTCACAGCCACGGTGTCAGTCCATGTGGTAGAGGGCGTTTTTCTCTTTCATTGCCCTCTACTTTACCAAGCACGATGTCCTTCTCCAGGGACTGGTATCTCCTGACACTATATCCAAAATATCTAAGACAAAGTTTCCCATCCTTGCCTCTCAGGATCACTCTGACTGCACTTATACCGAGACAGATTTTATTTTACTTTTGGCAGCCTGTGGTATTTTAAACAGTCTTTGCCAGCACCACAATTCGCCCACTTGGCAAAGCTGTTCTGAGCATCCCCAGCTGACATGGCCAGTCCTCCGCTGGCTGCTGGGCCCAGGGCTTCCCCACCCTGGACATCACTGGTCACTTAGCCATTCTGTATTTACATAATTGTGTGAGGGGTGTCCTTTCAGTGGTAGAATTCTCCCCGGGTGCATTGCCGGCCAATCCCGCTCCTGCCCAGCCACCACCCTCTGTCCATCCATGGAGGCTTGATGTTGCTAGGATGCTGAACAGCTGCAGCAGAGCTAACAGACTAAGGAAGACTAGGAAGACAAGCCTGGTGATTTGCTTCTGAAAACAAACTAGTGAAACAGTCCGTGAATTGATCCACGCCTAGCCGTGTGGATGTAGCAGGGCTGGGCATCCCTTCACTCTACTGGGCATGGGGTCCCTGTGAGTTGGGGGATGCCCAAGGGCAGCTGAACCACGGCAATATGAGGCTCTTGTAACTGTGGCCCATTCCAGGTGCCAGAGGACTTGGCATCAGATCCAAAAGGAAAAGGCACCTTTTAATGACTAGAGTGTTTCAACTCTTGTCCCTTCTTTATTCGTACCTATGTAGTGGACTGATAACCACAAGGTTGGCAGTTCGAACCTACTAGCTACTGTAGCACTCCAAGGGAGAACGATAAGACATGATGCCCCCTAAAGTATAATTACAGGGTTCCAGTTCATGCATGTACAAGTTTACTCCAAAGAAAATATGTGTAAACATGCCTCCAACATGAGATAATAGCTACGGACCAGCTCTTTCAATCATGTACTTGCAGCCCTGTCATTAGGGATCTTTAAAACGCAAAACCAAAAGTGCAATCAGCTTAGGGGTTTCTGGGGTACCCTGCTAGGCCAACTAAATTCAACGCAGAGAGATCAGCTTAAAGTTCTGGTGACTGTTTGTCGGGCTTCCAAAGGGGGACGTATGATCTACTTTTCTCAAAGGTCTCAGGACAATCAAGGAAGAAGCTTTCAGAAAACCAAGAACTGCTTTGGTGAGAAACAGACCAGGAATGTTTTTCTTACTTCTTTACTTTCCCATCAGGACAAGTCACAATTGATTCTCCCAGTGTAGCAAGAGCTACCTGACTAGAATTTTGTTGCGAAATCTTACACCATCTAGCCTTGTCCCATCTGAGTTTTTTAGGTTCTCAGTTACCAAAACCATTGGAAAAGAATATCATCCACCTCTCTCGGGACGGCAAGGCCGCATTTTGATGGGGTTTATGCATATTTACAAAGAAAGAAGTCTTTGGGGAAGAATTAGAAAGATGGTTTGTTAGACAGGGTTCTCTAGAAAAGCAAAACCAGGACACTTAGGATTTTATATAGATAGATATACAGCATAAGAAATAAGACAGCTAATTAGTCTATAAAGCAGTACAAATGGCTCAGTGCAACTCACTTCCATGAGACAGCTAATACACTGGCAGTCCTTCAAGTCTCAAGGGCCGCTGGTGCAAGTCAAGGAAGCAGACTGCTGTGTGCTCTGGAGAGCAATTCAGGCAATCTGGCCACAGGCAGCAAACAGCAAGTCAGGTCACCAACAGTAAACCAGCTAACAGGGCCTGGCAGTCCCCAGTTCAAGAGATATTCCAGTAGCATGGAGAAGCAGGTCTTGAAGGAACCTCAAACTACAGCGACACAGTCCAGGAGTTAGGTGTCCCACAGTTAGTGTAGTTTTCAAGTTGAGGCAGAGAATCAGCTAAGGCAGCCACACACTGGTCTTATTATCAGAGATCAAGAGACAAGAAAGGCGAGACTGGCTGGACCATTTATCTCACTCCCCTTCCATCAATCCCACATGTGTTCATTGGCCAGGTTGGCACAATAAACCTACCTATCACAGATGGAAACACTTTTTGAAGTGTATAGACCTAGAAAGAGGGTATGTCAAGAAAGCATAGCTACATACTTGGTACTTTTGATAGATAAAGGCTTCTATGATTTTGTAGCAAGTAGTATCATACAATGGTAATTACAAAAGTTCATACATGCACACGTGTATTCCAAACACGACATGCATGCACACGTCTATTCCAAACACGACGTACATGCACATGTCTATTCCAAACAAGACATACATGCACACGTTTATTCCAAACAAGATGTGTTTAAGCATGCCTCTGGGATCGATGGCTGCAAACCAGTTCTTACAAGAATGCACTTGTTTCAGCGTCATTAGAGCACCTTAAAAAAAATGTTCTTTTGGAATTGTCTTTGTGGCAGGAAAGGACACACCTGGACGCAGAGTCACAGACCTGGGGAGGCAGGTGTCACATGACAAGAGAGATCTATAGCCATAAACATCCAAGGAATATCAAGGATGGCTATCAGCCATCAGACGTTAGGAAGGAAGCAAGGATCCATTCCTCTATGATAGCTCCAGGAAGAATCAGTACAGCTGACCCTCTCATTTGCTATCTGTTCTTTAAAGCCAACCACTTGGCAGTATTTTGCTATGGAGACCCTGGGAAACAGAGACACAAGGCAGGAGCTCCACTGAACAAGTTCAAAGTAGGTTTTGGTTGAGGAAAATAACACTGTTGCTGTTGTAGTTAGATGTTCTTGAAGTTGTTCCAGCTTAGAGTGACTGTTCCTAAGGGGTTTATCTGTCCTGGATTCCATGGGTCCAGAACTCTTATCTCTACCAATGTATGTACTCAGGTCTAGCCAGATTTGTAAGGTAGAACTGGGTTGTGATAGTGTGTGGGGGGTGTCTGGGGGATGGGAAGAATCATTCAGGACCTAGAGCAGTGGTTCTCAACCTGTGGATGGTGACCCCTTTGGAGGTCGAACAACCCTTTTACAGGGGTCGCCTGATTCATAACAGTAGCAAAATGACAGTTATGAAGTAGCAATGAAAATAATTTTATGGTTGGGGTTCACCACAACATGAAGAACTGTATGAAAGGGTCTCAGCTTTAGGAAGGTTGATAACCACTGCCCTAGAGAGATGTGTATTTCATGAGTGCTATACTGCACCCTGGTTGAATTGCCCCTTCCTTGTGACCCTTCTATGAGGGCATGTCCAATTATCTACAGATGGGCTTTGGGTCTCCACTCTGACCCTCCTTATTTGCACTGATATAATTGCTTGTTTTAGATCTTTTGATACCTGATCCCATTGACACCTTATGATCACACAGGCTGGTATGCTTCTTCCATGTGTTCTTTGTTGTTTCTATGCTAGATGGCCACTTGTTTGACTTCAAGCCTTTAAGGCCCGAGATGCTATATCTTTTGATAGCCAGGCACCATCAACTTTCTTCACCACATTTGCTTATGCACCCATTTTATCTTCACCGAGAGTGTCAGGAAGGTGAGCATCAAAGGGTGCCAGGTTATTAGAACAAGTGTTCTTGTATTTAGGGAGGCCTTGCGTAGAGCCCCAAATCCAGCTGCTATCTTAATACTTAGCATATAAATATATGTACATATGACCTATATCCCTATCATTATAGATCAAAGTATTTACATGTATACACGCCCATACCTATACCTCTAAAAATAGCTTTGCCTCCTAGTTATTTCTTGCATTTCCTTTCATCTTCCTCCTGCCTTCCATTTGGCTCTTGATAATTCCTCTTGTCTACATTGCACTTGATCAAATCCCACCAGGCATTCTATACCCTCATCATCAATTTTAAATCTCTTGTTGTTCCCTTGTCCCTGAGTTTAACAACAACAATCTTGATGGGAGGAGATGCCCAGGTGTTTTGTCCTGCAGAGTATCTGTTGAGTAAAAACCACCTGGAGTGTTTCATCAGCTACATTTTGGTTAGCAACTGAGTGCTTACCCATAGCACCACCAAGGCTCCTCAACACCAACCAGGTAGAGCAAACACACAATTGGCCAGGATTAGTGAGGACTGATTGATTCCAATTAGACCTTCCGGCCACCAGTCCATTTCCACTGATGCCACACTGGCTGCCATTTGCCAGAGGTGACTATAGAGGTTGGTTACCTGACAGCTGGATGTTCCACACCTCCATGCCCTGAAATACTTCACATCTCCTTGTTGCCTGCTACTTAGAATCTTACATAGAATGACACGTCCAGAGCCAGCTGACAGCAGGCTAACTCTGAACAAACAAGTTGGCTGGAAAGTAGTTAGATCAAAATAGTTCTACAGGGGTACCCCCGCCAAATGTCTTTTTGCCCCAAAGCTACAATTTTTTATAACAACCTTATTACCTTCAAAGTACTCTTCATTCCACTTAATATACTTGTCAATTCTGTGGTTCCATTCTTGGAAACATTTTTCAAACTCATCTGTTTGGATGGATGACAGCAACTCCCTCAGTCTTTGCTTCACCTCTTGTACATCGTCAAATCACTGTCCTTTCATTCCCCCTCTTCATTCGAGGAAACAAAAGAAGTTGCGCAGAGCAAGGTCAGGGGAGTCAGATGTGTGGGGCAAGAGAGGCATGCAGTTTTTATTTGCCAAAACCTGGCACACTGAGATAGCTACGTGAGCAGGTGGCATTGGTGTAGTGGCCAAAGCAGTCCCCGTCTGCCACAGACAAGGCCTTTTGTGCCCCACACTGTTATGAAATCTTCTCAGAACCCTCTAAATAGAACATTTAACAATCCGACCTGGTAGAACAACTCTAAATGCATGATCTCCCTCACACCCAAAAAACAAAGGAGAATCGTTTCTTTTGCGGTATCCCTATTAAAATCACGCAGTGCTTAACATTCACAATGCTGTTTGCAGGTGCCATCCAGTGGGTTCCGACCTGTCGCACAACAGAAAGAAACCCTGCCCAGTCATACACCATGCTTGCAATTGTGCCTGTGCTTGAGCCCACTGTTGCAGACACGACGTTAAGCTGTCTCCTGGAGGGCCTTCTTTCTTGCTGCCCCTCTGCTTCACCAAACGTGATGCCCTGCTCCACAGACTGGCCTCTCCTGACAACATGTCCAAAGTAGGTGAGATGAGGTCTTCCCATTTTTGTCTCGGAGGCACACTCTGGTTGTACTTCTTCCAAGACAAATCGGTTTGTTCTTTTGACACTCCATGGTACTTTCAATATTTTCTCCAGCACCACAATTCAAATGTATCGATTCTTCTCTGGTCTTCCTTATTCAATGTCCAACTTTCACATGCATATGAGGTGATTTAAAATGCCGTGACTCAGGTTAGGCACACCTTAGTCGTCCAAGTAACACCCTTGACTTTCAATACTCTAAAAAGGTCTTGTGCAGTAATTTACCTAATGCAACATGTCCTTTGACCTCTTGTCTGCTGCATCCTGAGCATTGATTGGTTCTGAGAACAATGGTAGGTTCTGTGAGATGTAACATATGTGACTTGGACTTGTGTAGCAGACACATGGCTGCCTGATCCTGCTTTCTCTTGAAGCATCTCCAACAAGCTTCCTTCTTTAGCAGTGATTGCCAAAGTATGGAGATGGATTTGCCTTTGTGTTTGGTAATTTCTCCATAAAAAAAACCACTGCCATCTAGTCAATACTGCCTCACAGAAACCCCGATAATTTCTCGATCCTGGATGTAAGCTCCTCTCCCATCAGCCTCATTTCTTTCAGTGTGGTCCATCCTTTCTCAGCAGCAAGACCTCTGTCTGGGTCTGTGTGGATGGCTGTGATTGTTGAGTACCATATACCTCACCTTTGGGCCCAAGTTCTCACTGATTTCTCCACCATGCTTTCACTTCCAAACCAACCCTTCGACTTGGCCTGTTGTTGCCCTCACCAACCCTGGTTTGGCTGCATTTGGGGGCCATGATGCACTTCAAAGTAATCTTTTGGGAAGAAAATTAAACCATGAGATAACACTCGAGGGATAAGCAATACATGAGACTGGATGCTGCTGCCTACCAATGGAAGCCTACAATGTTAGAGAGGAAACTTTTGGGATAGAAAGTACAGAACATCCATAAGCCAGTAGCAGAGGCATTGAATGGGGCTATCAAGACACATGTATTAAAGGTAATGTATTCACTGTACCATTACTCTGTGCCTGGGAGCACAATCGTTTTCAATAGGAGAAATGAGCAAGACATTGCAGGAGGGAAGCTGTTGCCCTCACTCTCCAATCGAGATTTCTGAACTCTGTTAAATGGGCCATGGGGCTATGTGTAGGCGAACGCCGCCACATGGGTGTTCTGTGGTGCATGGTGGGGTTTCAGCCCAGAGAGCTGCAGCTACATGCATTCTCATTGGCCGGCCTCTGTAGAGCCTTGGAGCACACCAGGCAGCTACATGCATTCTCATTGACCGGGCTCTGGAGAGCCTTGGAGCACACCAGGCAGTGTGCATGTCTACTGATCATGCTGTATCATACTCATGACCCTGCAACAAGGGGATTTCAAAATGTTCCTGGTAAAAAAAACCCATTGTCTTTACATTCCATTTGTCCACGAGTTTTTGACTCAAAACTTTACTACCATCAAGTCCATTCCGACTCACAGTGAGCCTATAGTTCAGCGGTTCTCAACCATGGATTGAGGCCCCTTTGGGGGGTTGAATGACCCTTTCACAGGGGTTTCCAGATTCATAACAGTAGCAAAATTACAGTTATGAAGTAGCACAGAAAATAATTTTATGGTTGGGGGGGGGGGGTCACCACAACATGAGGGAATTAAGAAGGCTGAGAACCACTGCTACAGTCCCAGGTAAAACTGCCTCGTAGGTTTCCAAGACTAACTCTTTACGGGACTAGACTGCCTCACCTTTCTTCCTCAGAGAGGCTGGGAGTTTCCATTGCTGGACCTTGCAGTTAGCAGCCCATTGTGTAACCATTATGCTACTCATTGTCCCACTGGCTATCAAAAGACATTTCTACGGCAACAGGCCAAAGCACGGACACCCCTACACCTGGCAAGTCCATTGCATCATTCTGGACAAGGACTATCACTGAAGTCAAACCATTCAATGGTTACAAGAGGGGGTGAACAAATCGTAGCATATACATTAAGAGGAAATCGATGAGGCAGGTAACGTGACTCAGTTCTAAGTACATGACCTATCTACAAGCTCAGGTGAAATGCTTTTTAAAAGAAGCAGCCTGAAGAATGATCTCAATTGTGTGTGTGTGTGTGTGTGTGTGTGTGTGTGTTTGAGGGGACCCAAAACGTTTGTTGAAATAAATCGCATTGTATTTTAATTTAATTCTTTCATGAACTTTTTGAAGTCCCCTCATCTATACAGATCTATAGATGTACATACACATGTACACACACACACAGAGTTAAGGAGAGGAGAGTGGAGTTGTCCAAAAGGGGTTGGGCAGAGAAAATAAAATTAATCTGCATTTCATAACAAAGGCTTACCTGATATTAGATAGTGAGATTATGGTATATTTATCTCTCTGCCTTTGATGTCAAATCTCTTCTTTGTGAATGTTCTCAAAGAACACATAAACATTTTTTTATGATTTTACTTGGGGTTCATACAACTCTAATCACAATCCATACATACATCAATTATACAAAGCACATTTGTACATTTATTGCCCCCATCATTCTCAAAACATTTCCTCTCTACTTAAGCCCCTGGCATCAACTCATTTCCCCCTCTCCTTCCCCACTCACCTCTCCCTCATGAACCCTTGATAATTTATAAATTATTATTTTGTCATATCTTACACTGTCTGACGTCTCCCTTCACCCACTTTTAGGTTGTCCATCCCCCAGGTAGGAGATTATATGTAGATCCTTATAATCGGTTCCCCCTTTCCACCCCCCCTTCTTCCACCCTCCCGGTATCGCCACTCTCACCACTGGCCCTGAAAGGATCATCTGCCCTGGATTCCCTGTGTTTCCATTTCCTATATGTATCAGTGTCCATCCTCTGATCTAGCCAGATTTGTAAGGTAGAATTAGTATCATTAGATTGCTGGGGGGAAAGCATTTAAAAACTAGAGGAAAGTTGTATGTTTCATTGTTGCTACACTGCACCCTGACTGGCTCGTCTCCTCCCCGCAACCCTTCCGTCAAGGGTTGTCCAGTTGCCTACAGATGGGCTTTGGGTCTCCACCCCACACTCACCCTTATTCACAATGATACGACTTTTTTGTTCTGATGATGCCTGATACCTGATCCCTTTGAGTCTTTGACACCTCGTGATCGCACTGGCTGGTATACCTCTTCCATGTGGGCTTCATTGCTTCTGAGCTAGATGGCTACTTGTTTACCTTCAAGCATTTAAGAACCCAGATGCTATATATTTTGATAGCCAGGCACCATCAGCTTTCTTCATCACATTTGCTTATGCACCCATTTGTCTTCAGTGATCATATCAGGGAGGTGAGCACACAATGATACGATTTTTTGTTCTTTAATGCCTGATAACTGATCCCTTCAGCACCTCATGGTCACACAGGCTGGTGTGCTTCTTTCATGTGGGCTTTGTTGCTTCTGAGCTAGATGGTTGCTTGTTTACCTTCAAGCCTTTAAAACCCCAGACATTATATCTTTTGCTTTCCGGACACCATCAGCTTTCTTCACCACAATTGCTTATGCACCCACTTTGTCTTCAGTGATTGTGTTGGGAATATGAGCATCATGGAATGCCAGTTTAATAGAACAAAGTATTCAGGCATTTAGGGAGTACTTGAGCGGACGCCCAAACACATAAACATTTTAAATCAGAAGAAATACATCCACGAGTCTCACGTGGAGCAGAGATGAAAAAGACTCAATGTCCTGGGCCTTTCTTAACTGGCAAATGAAGCCTGTTAGATGATTCTGAACAGGTAGATGTGGAAAAAGGGCTCTGATACAGCCCCTCTGTTTGGCTTTTGGAGAGGTGGAATGGGTTGTCTTAATATAGGAATCCAGGGCATGCCCACAACTAAACCATTCTCCAAAATAAATAAAGCTCTGAAGATGTCTTAGGGTTCTTCTGAGACATAGATGAGGGATACATGGAATCAAGTAGAACCTAAAAGATCAAGTGGCCTACTGGTCTCCCGTCAAAGACACCTACTTCACCACGGAGGGAATTTATTTATGAAACAGCTGCATCCATGTGGTTGGTACATATCTAATTGGTTCCAACTCATAAAAAATACAGTGCAACTCAGCACAAAACCCTGCCCAGTTCTGCACCATCCTCATGATAGTTGTTAGGCTTGAGCCCATTGTTGCGGCCAATGCATTAATCCATCTTGCTGCAGGTCTTCCTCTTTGTCACTGCCCCTCGACTTTACCAACCACGATGTCCTTCTCCAGGGACTGGTCCAAAGTATGTGGGAAGAAGTCTCACCATCCTTGTCTTTAAGGAGCATTCTAACTAGACTTCTTCCAGACTACTTCTGTATCCATAATAGAGCCGTTTCCAGTGACCGATAGACTCAGGCTGTATTCAACAAGAAATAAAGTGGTTTAGTCCAATTGTAGCTTTAGCTTCAGTGTGTGTGTTATTCCGGGTAGACTAGAGAAACAAATCCATAGACACTCATATGCATATAAGAGAGAATTTTATATAAAGGGTAATTATACATTAATAAAGCATCCCAACCAAGTCCAGTCCAATATTAGCCCATATGTCAGTTACCAATCTATGAAGTCCTCTTCAGACTCACGAAACACATGCAATGACACAGAGTGCAGGATGATCACAAGCCAGTGGGTAGAAAATCTTTGGATCCAGTGGTGTCGTAAGCATCTCAGCACTGGCAGGGGTCTCTACATGGCTTCTCCGGTTCAGGGAACTAGCGTAGTTCCATGTGTCTTGTCAGCTGCAATGTCTGTCTCCAAGGATGTGCGCAGAGAGTGTGTGTCTCCCATCTCCAAGGAGGAAAATTCAGATTTTTCAGAATTCTCAGGAGAAAGCCATCCCCATTGGCTATGATCCAATCCACAGACTCCACCCCTTCACTCTTAAAGTCCCAAATTGACACCAGATTGTGTAACTACCACAGTGTGAATGGGCTCCCTAGGACCTAGGAGTTCTGTCTTCCTGGTTCCTGTGTCTAGTAGCTCCTGTTGCTCCCAAAGGCAGCCCATGTCATGAGTACTGACCTCAGATGGGGTTCTGGGTTCAATGCCTCTGTGAGTCTACTCAGGATCTCATGGTAAGGTTTTGTTGTGTGTCAGGGGGGGACCTGCTAGGCTCCTGGGAACGTCCATTTCTCCACTACATAGACAGAACGTTCCCAGGAGCCCTGAGCTGGGCCTACTGAGCAGAGCTCCAGGCTCCAGGGTCTGTACATGAGCTGAAATAGAATAAGGGAGTACTGAAAGGGAGTACTGGGGTATATGAAATATTAAGGATGTTCAGTTGGGAGATTATTAATTCTCCCTGCAGATTGCAATGGGAGCATATTCATTGAAGATTGGACTGTGTTCTGCCAATCTGGTCAGCCTGGAGAGGTGGAAGGACAGGGAAGGAAGAGGCAGGCATTGGCAGGCGAAGGACAGCAAGAGCAAAGGCTCAGAGGCCTGGGAGCATGTCATGGTCAGAGAGATGCATGGAAGGTTCTGAAGGACAACACAGGTCAAACAAGCTTTCAGATGCAGCCTCCAGGACAGAAGAGAGATGGATTGTTATAGATTTGACACGGAGGACACCTGGTCACGAAATATCTGGAGAAGTAGATCCTTGCTGTATGCCAGGAGCTAGAGGTATGCCCTCACACACACCCACTTCTGATCTAACTGCCTCCGTGGAAGCCCACCCTATTGCCCCAAAGAGGGATACTCTGCCCCAGCCATGAAAACAGATTTGATATCTGTTGTTCTTGTTGTTGTTGTTGTTGTTGTTAGGTGCCATCTCTTTGGTTTCTACTCCAAGTGGCCTTATGCACAAGAGAATGAAACACTGCCTGGTCCTGTTCTATTATCTATCTCACATTTGTTCCTCTGCTGGAGCCGAAACCTGTTCATTTTGGGTGACCCTGCTGACATGAGACATACCAGTGACATGGATTCCAGCATCACAGCAACACACAAGCCACCACAGTGCAACAGCCTGACAGACAAGGGGTGGAGATTCGACCTCTAGGTATACGTTAATGGGACGGGAGACGGAATTAGATGGATTCATTTGAAGAATAAACTTTCTCCGCGGCCCCTCCTTAGGGAAACCTTACAGGTTTCTACTTCATGGGCCTGGAAATGACCTCTCACCACATTCAGGAAAGGCATCCTGGTAATTTTGCACACCCCACCTCCTGTCTGATTTCACTCATCAGCCCCCAGAGGGGAAAGTGCATTCCTGTTTTACGTTTTGGTTTTAGACAACGTTTTGTAGGAGGCTGAAAAATCTATTAAAGAGCACCAATTTGTTGAAAGGAAACAGCCAAGGTTAAGTAGACGTGTGTGCATCTGTGGAGGACCCAAGGAGAATTGACGGCGTTAAATGCTGGTGTTGGCGAAGAATACTGACTAGGCAGCAGAGCGCCGGAAGAATAAACAAGCCTGTTTGGGCAGATGTAAGGCCAGAGTGCTTCTTAGAAGGGAAGGTGGTGAGAATTCATTTCAGGTACATTGAGCGGGTTATAGGGAGGGACCGGTACAGCAGAGGGTGAGTGAAAAGGGGGTCATTGTAGTGGGAAAGTCCATTTTGAAAAAGAAGCCACAACATGACACCATGCAGTGGGGAAAGGAAGCATTCATGCCAAGCAACGGTTCTCAACCTTCCTGATGCCACGATCCTTTCATACAATATACAGTTCCTCATGTTGTGATAACCCCCAACCATAAAACTGTTTTGGTTGCTACTTCACCACTGTCATTTTGCTATTGTTATGAATCAGGTGACCCCTGTGAAAGGACTGTTTGACCCTCAAAGGGGTTGTAACCCACAGGTTGAGAACTTTACACTGTAAAGTATTGCTGGCCCCCAGGATCGTGTTCTATTTGAAAGCATGCTTGTATAGAGCCAACATATCACAATTATCCTTGTATCAAACTAGACCAAAAGATAAGATATGAATCGTTCCCTCCGATACAGCATTCCAGTGTTCTTCTCTTTGTCTCTGCACTGTCATGGGTCTTTGTTTGCTGAGCCTCTGGACTCAAGCACCCTCTGTCCACACTGCTGGAGTCAGCTAGCTCAAGCTCCAGCAAAGGGCAGGAACTGGCCCAGTGCTGTCCAGAGTCACAGGGAGACCCCGAGCCCTTGCCTGGGACCTAGGGAGAGCTAGAAACCAAACAGCTGGGTTCTAATCCCAATTGGTTTCCGGTCTCAAATCTGTGTATCTGCTTTGCTCTTGATTACTGGCCTTTGCCTCGCACTTCTAACATATTACCATTCATTAAGACAAAAAATCAACTGACCCCAATCACTTGGTCTAGTGATCTGTTTAGAGATTCTGATAGACCTCCTAGTTCATCACTTATACTCCAGGTTTAGAAGCTCACAAGCAGCCATTCAAGGCACAGCAACTGGTTTCTTCTCACCTGGAGCAATGGAGGAAGCAGGAGAATCAGGAATAGGAGGCAGCTATGGACAATATGTCCACCATATGTGGACGATGGCCTCCAGGAACAACAGCCTCCGTTGCCATGAGACCCGATGAAGTAGACAGTATCTGGCTGCCATGTCATTAGGTAAATCTGCTGCAGAAGACCTCTTTAGATTTTTGAAAAGCAAGGGTGTTACTTTGAGGCCTAGGGTTTGCCTGACCCGAGGATGGTATTTTTCAATGCCTCATATGTATGTGCAAGTTGGACATTGCATGAGGAAGACTGAAGAAGAATTCATGCATTTAACTTGTGGTGCTGGAAAGAATGTTGAAAGGTCCATGGACGGCTGAAAGAACAAGCCAATCTGTCTTGGAAGTAGTAGAGCCAGGTGCTCCTTAGAGGCAAGGATGGTGAGACTTTGTCTTACATACTTTGAATATGTTGTAAGGCGAGACCAGTCCCTGAAGGACATCATTCTTGATAAAGTGGAGGGGTAGTGAAAAAGAGGAAGACTCTCAAAGAGATGACTGACGAAGGCTTAGAAACAAGTGTAAGGATGGCACAGGACCATGCAGTGTCTTGTTTGGCTGTACATAGGGTCGCTGTGGATCAGAACCTACTTGGTGGCACCTAACAACAACAACAACTATTAATGAGCATTTTGATCAAAGATTCTATAAAAGATTCCTGATCCAAGGAGGGAGGACATAGAACTGAATGTGACTTCTTGTGGATTCTAGACTTCCTGGAGTCCTGGAGGCTGGATGAAGCCCTGAAACAACTTCTCTGAGATCACCCTGAAACATTAAACCAAAACTATCCCCTAAAGTCTTCTTAAAACCACTCATTTAGGTTAGCTAGTAAATAATGTCTCCCTTGAATTTTCTGCTCTTTGAAAACCTACCTATATGGCACCAAATTGTTGAGGACAACCTGAAACATTGCATAAGAAACTTCAGGGCCAATGAGTTTAGGTTCATAGGGGACACTCAGAAAAGGGGGTTGAGAGTAGGTGCCCAAGCAGGTAATCAGTGTAACTGAATTGTGTAGGTAGGAACAGCTGAATTGGTATAGGCTCTGCTGGGTATGTTAGCCACAAAATAGTAACAAATTAAGAATTATGTACTTTGAAAGGTTGTCATAGAGACGTTATGACTCATGGCCACTTCACATGTGTCAGAGTAGAAGTGTGTGGTGTGAGGTTTTCACTGGCTGAGTTTTGAGAAGTAGATCACCAAGCTTTCTCCCACGGCTCTTCTAGGTGGACTCAAACCGCCAGCCTTCCAATTAGCAGCCCAGCAGGTTATCTCTCTAGAGCCCCTTGCTTAGACTCCTCAGAAACAGGACTTACTCTCCTTCACATTCATCGATTCTTAAACAAGACTCTGAAGAACATGGGTTTTTATACCCGACTGCAGGTGAGAGAATGAAGCTCCAACACCGAGAGTGTCCTTTGAGTCACACAGGCTGCTTATTTATGGCTGTATTAGGGGTCAAAGTCACTGAAGGTTGTAGGGATGCCAGGAACCAACACCTGATGGGAACCGGGATGGGGAACGGCCTCGGCCTGTAGAGGCAGTGAAGGAGGAAACTTTAGGCTATCCAAACTACACAGGCATTGGAGAATGGTGGCCACCTCTGCCCAGTATCACATGGCTGATTTCTTCCCAGGATAGAGAACTGGACCGAACAGCAAAACCACTCTGGAGAGACAGGGGCGTATGTCCTGTTACCAGCGCAGAAGGAGCGGCACCCACTCCTGCTCTTTGTGTGTCAGAATTGGATCTGGCCTATAACCTATAAGTCATAGATTCCCCTTGATGGCCTCTTGTGTGACTTAAATCATCAATGCCTTCCTAGACGTCTCCAAAGATGTAGCTAAGCAGGTCTCATACCTCCAACTTCTGACTCTCCATCCACATGTAACCCCTCACTCACACTCATTTCACTGTGGTGCTGGTTTAAATATCAGCACCATACCAAGTGACGTTCATGCAGGATACTTATGGCCACAACTCTTAAATCTACTGAATCTGATTTCCAGAAGGTTCTTAGCGAGCCTAATTGCCATAGGCCCATCTTCTTGTTTTCACTCTCCTATCCTGACCTCTTCTGCTTACTCTCTGGGACAGGCAGATAGGTTACAAAGGGATTTCATTGACTTTATGGAACTATAGAGTTGGAAGATGATGAAATGTATCCATGAACTTTAAAAAAATAATTTTATTGGTCCTCATACAACTCTTATCACAATCCACACATACATAACGTGTAAAGCACACTTATACATCCGTTGCCCTCATTATTCTCAAAACTCTCGCTTTCCGCTTGGGCTTCTGGAATCAGCTCCTCACTTTTCTACCCCCCTCCCTCCCCGTTCCCTCATGAACCCTTGATAACTTACAAATTATTATTATTATATTATATTATTATATTACACTGCCCAGCATCTCCCCACACCCTCTCCTCCATTGCCCATCCCCCAGGAAGGCGGTTATATGTAGATCCTTGGAATCAGTTCCCCCCCTACTATCCCTCCTTCCCCCTTCCCTCCCGGTATTGCCACTCTCAGGGGTTCACCTGTCCTCGAGTCCCTGTGTTCCCAGTTCCCACCTGCATCACTGTGCATCCTCTGGTCTAACCAGATTTGCAAGGTAGAATTGGGATCGTGATAGTGGGGGTGAGGAAGCGGTTAAGAACTAGAGGAAGGTTATGAATTTCATCAATGCAACACTGCACCTTCAGTGACTCATCTCCTCCCCACTACCCCTCTGCAAGGGCTGTCCAGTTGTCTACAGATGGGCATTGGGTCCCCGTCACGTGCTCCCCTCATTCACGATGATCTGATTCCCCACCAACCCCCTTTGGTGCTTGATACCTGGTCCCCTAGATCCTTCGTGATCACGCATGCTGGTGTGCTTCTTCCATGTGGGCTTTGAAGCCTCCCCATATACATTCAAACTCATTGCTGTCAAGTCGACTCCAACCAACAAGACCCCCCACAGTACAGGGCCAAACAGCCCCACAGGGTTTCCAAGGTGTTCATCTTTGTAGAAGCAGACTGCCGCACCTTTGTCTCCCACAGAGTAGCCTTCTGGTGAACAGCCAACTGCTTGCCTAGCGGTGCAACCTCCTTATGCTTCCACTAGTTGACATGGATGTCTATCCTCATTACGTATGTGGCCAGTTCTACACCTCAGACTCAACATTCTAATGCACACAGTACTTCCTGGGCCTCTGGAAGACCCACTGGATATAGTGTCAGGAGGCTGGGGTGTCCTTGACAACTTTCTTCCCAAATGAGGGGCAGAGCCTTTGGACCCACTCTGCAGGGAACAGGCCAAGGAGCTCCTTCCTCACATGAACCTCCGGTGCCTCCATCATGACTAGAGTCTCTTGACCACGGGTTGCTCTTTCCCTACCAACTGGATGCCAATGCCCATCCTCGTTCTCCTGACCTTGGCATTGGCTACCTCCGACTGCCCCAGGTATCTCGCTACACACATCAAAGGGCATCCCAAGAACCAGCTGCTGGGACAAGAGTCCCTTCACCAACACCTTACCACTTCCAACAGGGAGTCTCCGCTTCCCGAGCACATTGCCCCAACACTCAACAGGGACCTACCAAGTGCCCCCCACCCACGCCAGGAACTCTGCCTCATTCTGGATACAGTGGTGACTGAAGGTTACCTGCCACCCTTCCGCTCACCTGTCTGCCCAACGATGGAGGCACTCAGTCTGTGGGGGATTCTCGAGGGCACCTTCAAGGTCATGTGGATCTGGTAATACCTGAGGAAAGAGCAGAGAAAAGGCAGCTGAAGATGGGATTCCTGTATCTGGCTTCTTATGCAGATGCCTGGAATTGATCTGAAGGACACAGAGCCACCCTAGACGTACCTGGACAGCAGTCCATCACCTGGCAGCAGAGCAGAAGAGGGAGGCCATGGGGCGAAGCTGGAGGCAAGAAGCTACATTGAACTGAGGTCTAAGGGGAGCCTGAGCAAGGCTGGTGGACACGGGGAGAGGGAGAAGAGAAAGAGGCGGGGTGGGAAATACAGGTGTATGAACAGGCACACCAGTGAGTGTGCGCTTTGCTTGCTTAATCAGAAAAACCCACTGTTGTGGGCATATGGACCAAAAAAATTTAAACCCAGAAAAACTCAAACCTCGTTGCCTTAGATCAGTGGTTCTCAACCAGTGGGCCATGACCCCTTTGGGAGTCAAACAACCCTTTCACAGGGGTCGCCCAATTTATAACAGTAGCAAAATTACAGTGACGAAGTAGCAATGAAAGTAATTTTATGGCTGGGTCACCACAACATGAGGAACTGTATTCAAGGGTCATGGCATTAGGAAGGCTGAGAACCACTGCCTTAGAGGATTCTGCCTGGTGTCTGCCCCATGGGTCACAGAGCCCCGCTGTGCTCCACAGAGCTTCCTCGGCGATATCTCAATGGAAGCAGGTCCTACCCGGTACAACTGGGCCAATTGGAACCACCAACTTTTAGGTAGCAACAGAGCTAATGGTTGGTGTCAGCCAGGGATGCAGTTTCAGGCTTGTAAATGGTGAAAAAGCAAGGTGAGATAGAAGCGAAGGGGCAGGAAGAAGTCAGTGTCTGGACCACACAGCTCAGAACTGGCTGTTCTGCAACACTGTGTACTCTCAGTGGGTTCTGCTTCTGGCAGCCCAGCGTCCATTTCCATGTTTGCATGATGGTCAACACAGTGTCACCGACTGGGCTCTCAGACTGGAGCTGTCACCTGAGTGATGCCACTGGGAGCTACGTGACTTTGAGCCCTGGCTGGCCCTCCTTCTTGGACTTGTTTCTGTGAAATGCAGACTTTCAGGGGGATCTGTTCTGGTTCCAAGGGAGAAAGATGAGGCTGTTTGCTCCAAGAATAATGTACAGTCTCAGAAACCCAGAATCTCAGAACTCTCAGCGTGGACTCCGTGGAAGTCAGGAGATGAACGCTGGTGGCACTGTGGGCTGGGCACTGAGCTGCTAACTTCAAGACCCGTGGTCCCGCTCCACTGGAGAAAGATGAGGCTGCCTGCGTCTGTACAGGTTTAGGGGCTCAGACACCCTATGGGGGGGGGCCCTACTGTCTCCTTTGGGCTGCTAGAACTGACTTGATAGCAGTGGGTTTGATGCTGAATTCCACATTCAGCAAGTATCGTACTTTTATTGGTTTGAATGTGTTGGTGTTAGTTTGTGTTTTTCAGAAAAGACAGAAATACTGTGTTTTGATGAAAACATCTTTGAATTGCAAAAGCTGGCTCAGAAATTAACAACAGCAACAACAACCTGGGCCCCAAACCAAACCCTCCCTCCACACTTCCCCACCCCCAAGACGATTCTGAGGCTCAGAACATGAACAAGAGCGCCCCAGGGAAGAGACGGAAAGAGGCCTGCAGGCAGATCCCCACAGCTGCAAAGGGCACGTTTTGGTTTACGCAAATGTAAACCTTTATCTTTTAGTGTTTTCTAAACCATCTGCAGGCAAGGACAGGACATCAAGGACCTGGATGGGCCAATTATTCCTTCCTCCAAGTCAAGGGATACAGCCCCCACTGAAAATGACCGTGTTGCTGTCAGGTGCGTTAGAGCCCATTCCACTCCTTGCGAGTCTGATTACAACAGCATCTTCAGGTGCCCTGTTATTCTTGAGCCCACTGTAGCAGCCTCTGCTGTTTGAACATGAGGGTGGGGAGGTGGGATGTCATTGACAGCCTTGTTATAGAAGCTCTGGTGGCAGAATGTGTATGGGGGTGGTGGTCATTGACTGCCTTATTATAGGAGCCCTGGAGGCAGTTTAAACTCACTGGCTGCTCTGTGGGAGAAGTGAGAGGCTTTCTGCTCCAGTAAAGATGTACAGTCTCAGACACCCAAAGGGAAAGTTCTACACTGGCTTACAGGTCTCTGGTCAGAAAAATCAATACATTTGAATCATGGAACAACAAAGAGCACTGGACGTGCTATGGAGGGACAGAAGAACAAACAAGTCTTAGAAGAATGACAGCCAGAATGCTCTTTATAATCAAGGATGGGGAGATTTCCTCTCACATAGTTTGGTCCCTGGAAAAGGGCTTCATTTAGGGAGGTGTCAGACAGTGTCAGACAGGAAGAAAATAATAATTTATAAATTATCAAGAGTTTGTGATGGAGGAAGTGTGGGGCAGGGAGGAGAAAAAAAGGAGAAGCTGATACCAAGGGCTCAAATAAAAAGAAAATGTTTTGAGAATGAGGATGGCAACAAATATACAAATGGGCTTGACACAATGGATGGATGGATGGATTGTGATGAGTTG
The DNA here is from genome assembly GCF_050624435.1 of Tenrec ecaudatus. Lineage (NCBI taxonomy): Eukaryota > Metazoa > Chordata > Mammalia > Afrosoricida > Tenrecidae > Tenrec > Tenrec ecaudatus. The sequence goes on along the minus strand of NC_134534.1, from coordinate 4,051,177 downwards.
TATGAGACCCCAATAAAAATGATTTTTTTAAAAAAAAGCAAAGGGCTTCATGTTTATGAAAGCAACCGGGCAGCTGAAATGAAGAAGACCCTGAATGAGAAGGAGCTGACCCAGTGGCTGCAGCAAGGGGTCAACATAACGACCATTCTGAGGATGGTCGTGTGTCCAGGGGCAGGGAGTCAGGCCCATCTGGACAGCACCGACCTACAGCAACGGGAGTTTGAGTGGACTCAGTGACGGTGAGATGCTGCTTTGTTTTCTGTTAATCTTTATTTTAGGGAGCCCGGGTGCCACTGTGGATTGGTCACTGGGCTGCTAACTGCAAGGTCTGCTGTTCAAACATACCAGGGGCTACATCAGAGAAGGATGAGGTTGTCTTGTTAAAGATTGACCTACAGGTCTCTGTTGGTCTAAGTCACTCTGAGGCTGACCGTACATTTATACTCTGTGGGGTTAGCTCGGTTCAGCATCTTTGTGGCAGAGCCTATACCATGGTCTGGAAGATACACCACCATGACTGAGTCCCCATCAATCCTCAGTGAAAGGGCACCATTGACTGTCCACCGACGAAGACGTGGGGCCATAGAGAGATGGGTGTTCCTACAAGACTTCTGGCTTCAGAACCACAAGCCAGGAAAACTTACCCAGAAGACATCAGAGACGCACGTCCGGGCAGCCTTCAAAGAGCTAGGGGAGCTGATAAAGAATGTTACAGTCAAGTGAGTCCCACTTTTCTGGTTTGTTTCCCGGTGCACGCACAAGGTGCTGACATGATCTGTAGTCGATGGAGGGTGCGACAGCATCCCAGAAAGGCGGGAAACACCGAGAGGCAAAGGGCCAAGATGTGACACTGAGACACGCAGTAGACTTGCTGGGGACCAACAGACTGGCTGGGTGCAGTTTCACTACAAACCTCGGATTTGTAACACACACAGTTAACTATGAAGTAAAACAAAGCCCCGCTCAGTAACATGAAGTCTGCCAGCATCACTGCAGAGAGGGATGGACACTCCATTGTCCGGCAGCCTCTCACTGCAGTCACATCATGTCGCTCTGTCTTACTGTGGTTGGGGTAGTTGCCGGGTAACCTTATATGCATCAGAACACAAGGCCACATGTTCCTGTGCACCTTTCTGGTCGCTGGTATGTTTAAACCCGCGGTGCTGGCTACCGGGACGGTGGCTTCCAACTGAAGAGGTTCACCTTCCACCCCTATGCTTGGCAACATCCCAGTGTGACGTGACACTCACAGGGGCTAATTTCCAACAACAGCCCACCAGTCCTGTCTCTCCTGTCTTTCTTAGTCTACCGGCTCTACTAACACCTGCCCACACATGGCACTGCAGGGATACGAAATAGCAGGGACCTAGTTTCCAGCAGCTACAGCAACATGGCAGCCACTGCAGTACAACCAGCAGGCAGGCAGGGGGTGGGGCTGTGAATTCAACACCCTTTACAGTCAATTCCAAACCCCGGCCTGAAGTCTTCTTCTGTCAAATCACTTGATGTCCCTGCATCCCGCATCAAGGGATCAGATGGCTTCCAGGCATGCTTGGAATTCTGTTTCAACTGGGGCAACCCATATGGGCTCACACCCCTTCTGGGAGTCTCTTTCCGCTCCAGCCGATCACATTTCCCTAAGCCTCCGGTTCTTTCCTGGTCTGCAGGATGCTGCTTGAGTCTTATGGCAAATCTCTGATGTACGCACCGTGGCTTCCACCTTAAAAGTTGAAAGCAAGCACCTAGAGATAGATAGGAGGCTATGTCCTGATCACATACTCGGTAGTCAGCAGAGCAGGGGACATGCAGGACACCTTGGATTCTTTGAAAGCTGGGCCACCTGTGGTCACATGCCTCCTTCTGGATGAGATCTTTCGGGCATTGCATAGAGAAAGAAGGGGTAATGCGCCTGTGCTCTGGAAAAACGGACAAGTGGTAGGGGAGATTTGAAAGAGGAGTTCAGATCAGAATTAACAAAAGAGGCTTCTCCGCCTCTTGGTCCTCACACACTGTGGCCCGGCTGAGCCACCTGTGGAACGAGGAAACAGGAAAAGGTAGCAGAAGGTAGCATGACATGAGAGCCAGGTAAAACATGAGAACCAGGTAAAAAAAAGTGGTCAAACTAAACAACACCCCTGCTGGGCCACAGATGCAAAGTATGAAAATCCTGTGTCCCAAGGTGATCCTTGGCTTTCCCCGGCTAAAACACATACCCCGTGATGGCCATGAGCCCGCTCCTACCCCTACCTCCCCAACAGGTATAACTTCTGTGTTAGAAAGCAGATGAAAATGAAAATTATCTTCAGTTGTGAGAACTCAATCTGAGGTTGGTCCCACCAAGTCCCTTGCTCAAAACAAAAGCCACTCTTAACCTTCCTCCAGGAACTCTGGTGGCGTAGAGGGCTTCGTGCTGGGCTGCTGACTGCAAGTTTCCTCATTCAAGGCCACCAGCTGATCCGAGGGAGAAAGAGGGGGTCAGAGTCAGAATCCCCCAAGAGCACTTCTACTCTACCCCGCGGGCTCTTTATGAGCCCGAGACCCCATGGCAGCAAGTGCGTTGTTTGGTGAGTTTCACCTTCCTCATTCTGATGTCCTCTTTATTGGCCCAGAGTCCACCGCTGTCGGGAGGTGTGGAAGAACCCTCCTCTAACCAACAGAGAAGCTAAGACCAGGAGTTATGAGCCTACTGGGAGTGTGTTGGTATTTCCATTTAGTGTCTGTCTGCCCAGCGCTCCACTTGAGATAAGAGATCCTACACAGCCAGCCTGTAATAGCTCACCTCTCTAAGAGAGGCATCACACTTTGCCCCTGACATCGTGGAGTGATCAGAACTATGTTCTGCTCAGAGAGGTCTCCATGCTTATCCCTGGGACTCATTAACAGGTCAAGTGAACAAGAATGAAGATCATAGCTGCTAATCATTGGACTTTGAGATGTGGAGACTATTCTGGATGATGTGAGTGGACCCAAGGTCAACTCTCTCACTCACTCACTCTCATTCACTCACAGAATCAATGCCAACTCATGGTGATCCTACAGGACAAGGAAGAACTGCCCCGGTGCCATTCTGTGCATCATTGACACTGTAATTCTTCACGGGAGTAGAAATCCCTGTCTTTCTCCCTTAAGCAGCTGGTGGGTTTGAACTGCCAACCCAGCGATTCACAGCCTAATGTATAACTATTTTGCCACCAGGGCCCTCAGGAGTCCTGGTATGAGAAAGGAACAGGGAAGGACAGGAAGTATGCAGAACGATAGAGGGGGAAAGAGACACCAACAGCTATCTTTGAAGATGGAGGAAGGGGCTGTGAGTTAAGGAATGTGGGCGGTCTCTAGAAGCTGGAAAAGACAAGGAAACCGATTCTCCTAAAGAACCCCTCCCAGCAGACATCCCAATTTTAGCCCAGTGAGAAACCCTCCAGACCTCAAAAAAACAAAGAGACAAACACAACAACCCTCACTGCCTTCAAGTCAAGTTTGACTCACAGCAGCCCTGCAGGGTAGGGTAGAGCTCTCTGTGCTTTAGGTGCTTCAAATCTTTGCGAGAGCACACAGTCACATCTTTCCCCCACAAAGTGATCGGTGGCTTGGAACCATTGATCTTGGTTCTCAGCTTTCTCCAGAACTGCAAATCATGCAGTAGTTTATCACAGCAGCAATAGAAAATGAACGCACACCAACTTTGAGATTCCCTTCTTGTGGCAAAGCTAATGGATAAGGAACGATGGTCCCCACGATAACAACAGCTGAACCATGCCGCAGGGAGGTGATGCAATGTGCCCATCTTCCCATAGCTGAAACAAAAACAAAGACCTCACTGGCCTGAGTCAACGCTGACTTGCGGTGAGCCTATAGGACAGGGTAGGCCTGTCTTCCAGGCTCCCAGGTCCACAACTCTTTACGAGAGTAGAAAGCCTCACTTCTCCCCCAGAGTGCCTTGAGCTCCCTGTGAGTGAGTGTCTCCTTCCACCTCTGATTCCCAGTGAGTGGCACTCAGCAAGGGTGCCCGCAGAGGCCACTAGCATGAACACGCGCTTACTCACCACGGAGCCTCGGCTGCAAGAGCCCCGGAGGGAGCCGTAGAAGGAACTACTACGAAGAGTCAGACAGACAAGGGTTCAAGTTCCTGAGATCCCACAGCCTACAGTCTCCATGTCCTCATCCCCGACAAGGGCACTGAAACATCAGTGTGGCCGAGGGTGGGTGGGGGTGGGGGGATCTTTTAACACAGAGAGAGAAAGCATGGCTGGTGGCAGGGTTGCTACAGATGGTAGCCATCAAAACCATGATTCCCCTTCCAGCATGTTCGCCTCGACAGCTGCTTCTGAGGTTGAACCTCAACACAGCTCTCAAATTCCCCACTTGACAATGGTGGAGCCAAAGAGCTCACTATTACAAAAGGCCACTTGCCAATTGGAAGAGGGGTCAGGACTTGAGTTCAATTTCCTTGGGTTCGTTGACTGCCATTCTTTGCAGCATGGTCCCCCAACTGATAAGACACCGGACTCAAAACTGCATGCAAAAGGTTTCCAGGTGACCCTTAAGATTGTGTGTAAAAGGCTTGTGTGTGTGTGTGTGTGTGTGTGTGTGTGTGTAAAATAAAAACCACACATTTGATGACTGAAGGGTAACAGAAAGCAGAGAAGACACTAGACATAGCTGGTCTCAGCTGGAGGCTGGATTCCACCAGTAGACAGTCTACCCAACAGGGACCGTTAGGCAGCATTCTGAGACCAGTAACACCTGGTGGGTGTGTGAGAGCCTACAGAGGGTTTGGCGTAGGGCTAGGGGTTCCAGGCACCCTGGTCTGAGGTGTTTGATTGGCAAAGCAGGAGTAGTAACTCTGGGCCCAACTCCAGGCATTCAAGGCCATATGGGCAAATTCAAGTAGCACCGGGCCGAGCACTACAGTTGGAGTACCTCTGCTGCATCTGCTCCACCTGAATCTATCTCAACAGCTGCAACATCACCCAGAGGGTGGTGTTTATGTTCTTGCTGCAGTGTGAAGCCCAGCTGGCCTGGGGGTAAGTGGGGATGGTGCAGGAGGCATCCGTGATCACTGGGAAGAGCGATGCACAGAATGGCTGCATCTCCTGGTTCAGGTCGCGTAGCAACCACGGGCCCTGGCCCTTGCAGCAGAGGATGCTGGCCTCCCTCAGGGCAGTCTTCATGAGCTGGTAGAAAGATTCTTTGAAGAGACTCTCTGTGGAACCCCTCTGTGGGGGTCTGAGGAACATCCAAGGCATCCTGGTTATGCTCCATCATCTCAATGCAGGGTCAGCTGCTGGCTGGAGTAGCCTGCAGCCATGTCAGGCAGGAGCTTCTTAAAGATGTGGATGATGGTCTCACCAAGTTCACACTGCACCGTAGCCTCCATGGAGAGCTGCTTCACTACTTCCTGCAGGATGCCTCATTCATCATCACCCCTGATGATCAGCACCCTGTGTGGGCCAGGGGTGGCTGCATATGGGCAGGCTGGCCACCATTTCCTGTAGGTGAACTCGTTCATCCCTCTTGGTTCACTGGACATCAGGGTCCCATACATCAGCACATTGCTAGGGGTCTTACTGCAGAAGACAAGGATGTTCTGATTCTGTAATGCTGATGGGGAAGCAGCTGCTCCCCCTGCAGCAACAAGCCCTGACTGGACCACAGGCTGCAGGTCTCCCAGGGATCTAGCTCACATAGACGGTGTGGGGACCCCAGGCACAGGACCTGCAGAACTAGACTCCATGGCTGGCACGTAGGCAACAGGCAGGCAGCCCAGAGTGCAGGCCCTGGGCTGCAGGCTGCACAGAGCAGCAGCCCAGCAGAACAAGTCCTTTTCTTGAGTTACTCTAACAATAGGACCATATGATAGATCAAGAATCACAGAACCAGTGGCCATGTTCCTTTACTTGAAAGGTCCAAGACCCAATGGTAGTTGTAGGGAAATTAGATATGAATTTATAAAGATAGCAATGGAATCATCTGTCTTATTATAGCCAGTCATGCCAAATAAACATCTATCTATAGTGGGTTACAACTTAGGCTGCTAACCATGAGGTCGCCATTTGGAATCAGCAGCTGCTCCAAGGGGGTGGGGTGCGGGGAGAATTAGGCTTTGGGCTCCAATAAAGATTCATAGTCTCTGAAACCCACAGGGGCAGTTCTCCTCTGTCCCATAGAGTTACTATGGTTGGAATCAACAACATTGTAGTAAGTAAATATCACCATCTTTACCAAGAACCTCTGTGAAGTTGCGACTTAGATATTAGACTACTTACTGCAAGGTTGGCTGTTCAATCTTATCAGCTGCCGTGTGGAAGAAAAATGAGGCTTCCTAGCCCGACAGAGATGTACTGTCTCAGAAACCCAACGTAGGGTCGCTATTAGTTAAGGTTGACTTGGTGGCAGTGAGTTTTGTTTTTCCAGTTTTCATCTAATGCTTGCTGAAACTAAGGAAGATTTGGAGCTCTTGCTGATGACAGCCAAGGATTGTAGCCTTCATTATGGATTATAACTCAATGTAAAGAAGACCCAAATCCTCTCAACTGGATCAATGGGTAATATAATGATAGATGGAGACAAGAATTTCTTCTTCCTTGGATCCACAATCAATGCTCATGGAAACAGAAGTAAAGAGATCAAAAGACAGGTTTCATTGGGTAAATCTGCTACATTAGACCTCTTTAAAGTGTTGAAAACCAAGGTTTCTTTGCAGACTAAGGTGCACCTGACCTAAAACATGCTATTTTCAGTCACCTTATATGCATGTGAGCGTTGAACATTGAATAAGGAAGATCAAAGAAGAATCCATGCATTTGAATGATGGTGCTGGGGAAGAATATTGAATGTATAATGGACGGCAACAGAACAAACAGATCTCACTTGGAAGAAGTACAGCCAGAACGCTCCTTAGAGGCGAGCATGGCGGGACTTCCTCATATATACTTTGGATATGTTATCGGGAGAGACCAGGCCCTGGAGAAGGACATAATGCTTGGTAGAGAGGAGGTAAAGAAGAGGAAGGCCCCCAAGAATATAGATGGACACAGTGGCCGCAACAATGGCTCAAAGGAGAGCAATTGTGAGGATGGTGCAGGCCTGGCCAGTGTTTCGCTCTATTGTACACAGGGTCGCTGGGAGTCACATGCGACTCAATGGCACTTAAAGCAATCACAACAGCCTTTAAGGAACCATCACATTGTCTATGCCAGTCTTTTCACAGGTAGTTACCTGATATTGTCAGCATCCCAGTCTCACCTAGCTGACTGCTTCCTGACAGAAATAGACCCACAGATGATAGGGGAAATTTTTCTAGCCTGTAAAGGAAGACTGGGAAGTCATGCCAATGAAAGAGACAAAAACAAACAGAAAAACATGAAACCCCCAACATATTTTTGCTATACACTCCTCGCCTGACTCTCTTGTTCTGACAGTAAACACCCACCATTGCAATTTAGTCTGTTGTGTTTCAGTGGCCTCAATGACAACTGAGTAGTTCTTTTTTCAAGAAAAGGTTGCTCTAACATTTCAACAAAATTTTTTCTGGATTCTTGGCTATGGTTCAAACATAAGACCTGCAATCATTCACTCATAAAAATAAACCATGGCCATCAACTCAATGCTGAGTCATCATAGCCCGACAGAACCACCCCCAAGTGTCTGCAAGGCCACCATCTTTACCAAAGCCGAGTGCCCCATCTGTTTTCTGAGGACCAGCTAGTGGGTCCAGCCTGTGCTGCCAGTGCTCCTAAATCCATTCACAGTCCACTAAGACTTACTGCGGTGGGCTTCCCTGGTGGCTCACCACCATCTCCTTGCTGATACAGAAGGGTGGGCATGGCTCCCATTGTGAATTGCCTACTGCCTTTCCACACTTCTTCCTTCCTTACAAACACACTCTGAGTTTTTAGGGCAAGTAATGCACCTACTTAACAGTAATGAACCATCCCAGACTCCCTTGCAGCTAGGAGTGAGCATATGACCCTGTCCTGGCTGACAAGGTAGAAAACAACAACAACAACAAACATACACAAAGCTTTGAAAGAAAAAGCTTCCATTTCCATGACTTTGGAGTGCTTGTTCGCCCCCTGACTTTTGCCTTCTGGCTTAATATGAAGAACATAATAGCTGGCATTAAACCAGCTATCTAGGTACCGTGATGGTGATAAAGGGTGTGCTAAGGTGGGTAGACTAGCTATACAGTAGAGATCCAGTCCTTTGGGAGCTGTCTCTTTTCAGATTTCTTGTGATTTAAAGTGATAGTGATTTAGGACCAGGTTGGTAAGATCTCTCGTTATATAGAGCCAAACTACCTTTATTGATGGAATCTGATTCTACGACATCCCTGGGATCATATTTTCTGTAGGAAAAATGATGCCTGATTCACATTTTCTCAAGGGAATACAGGATAGAAGGGAAGGTAAATATGTGTTTTCTTATATTTTAATCTTTAAAAAAATAATTGCCGAGTTGAAGCAAAAGTAATAAGACATCTTGGGATTTATAGCATACATAGAAGTAAAATGTGTGAACCATAGCAGGAAGGAAGGAAGGAAGGAAGGAAGGAAGGAAGGAAGGAGGGAAGGAAGGAAGGAAGGAAGGAAGGAAGGAAGGAAGGGAGGAAGGGAGGAAGGAAGGAAGGAAGGGAGGAAGGAAGGAAGGAAGGGAGGAAGGAAGGAAGGAAGGAAGGGAGGGAGGAAGGAAGGAAGGGAGGAAGGAAGGAAGGGAGGAAGGAAGGAAGGGAGGAAATGAATCCTCTTCTCTAACCCTGACTGGTGAGGTACAGCATCTGCCCAGGCAGCATCTATCCACCCATACAATCCTGGTCCCATAAGATCATAACAGAATTCAGAAACTCCCTCAAACAGAATGGAACACACTAAAGCGAACACTACCCAACACAACACGTGCATCTCCTGTCACTGAACAAAACACAACTTTGATGTCAGGGATGTGTAATTGTTCAGTAACTGTGTAATCGATGTCAATGTGCTTCTTACGTGTCTCTGTGCCTGGGCCTCCTGCCTATGTAAAAGTCTATCGTGTGACAGCATAGGCTTCAACCAGTAGCAGCAGCAGTGGCAGCCTCCAATCCAATCGAGTGCTTGGAGCACCCCTTGAGTGCGGTAACATCCCACATGGCTCATGACGGAAGCAGCAATGGGCAAAGAAGAAGTGTCGGGGTGTGAAAGAGCCTTAACACACTCGCCCTTGTGCTACCAGCTGTCACCATTAGTATTTATTATGTTGATTATTGTCGCTGCCAGTTCTTACTAGGTGCTCGGTTTGTTTCTCCAGAGCATTCACATGGCAGTGCAGTGATGCCTACAACCATGTGTAGAGATTAGTCTTGATATATTATGCCCATTCTTCTTTTTATTTTCTTCTTTAGGACCTCTGATGGCTTAGTGGTTATGTGTTGAGCTGTTAATTGCATGGTCAGCCATTTGAAAACAATTTCTTTCTTATGGTGGATTTTGTTTCTTCTAACCTGACCTATACATGTTGAGAGCTCGGGTCTCCCTGGTGATTTATACCTTAATAGAATAGTAGAGTCCCTGGAGATCATTAATTCCCTAGCTTAGAAAGCAAATCAATCCAATCTCAGAAAGGTTACCTGGCCAACAACCCAGAAGGAGTAACAGAACGGAGTTATAGGCACTTTATAAATATGTGTTCTATCAGACGGATTACAGATAGAAATAAATATGTGTTCTATCACTTAGATTTTCGATTGAAAGCTACCAGGAGCCAGACCGAGAGCCTCTGGCCTTCTGAGTGATGCTCCTCCTACCGCGTGTCCCTGTGAAACTTCTCGCCCTTGGACGTTCATGTGGGACCTTGGATTTGTTCATGCTGGACCGATTTGCATCACACACATTGGAAAACACTTAAATAGCTCTTGTTCCTGAGAGCTCTTTATTCCATGTTTATCAGACACCCCTGATTCTCCCTCTCCCATCACCCCACTGCTCCATTCCCCCTTTTTAATCCAGGGAAAACTAAAACCCAGAGAAAATAAATAGGCAATTTGGAGAAAATTTAAGAAAATGACTGTAGATGGGACTCCAACTGATGAACCTTCAGGCAAAATCTGCTTCCTTGCTCTGAAGAACCGCGGAGAATATTGTTCTACTAATTGGGCTCCTGGGATCAATCTCTGAGCTGGCTGTAAGACTGACCTTTACAAAATGTGTGTCATTTGCATATTTTGTAGGGAGTGTGGGCGAGATCATTAAGAGTCACTCTTTATGTCTTCCTGTCCTCAGCACAGCACCCCCACCCCACCCCCACCCCCCACCATCAAAACCAACCAACCAAGCACACTCATAGCAGCAGTGACAGCAATGAAGATGCCCGTTTGTGGCAAATGCAGAATCCCTACAGGCCTCCGAATGTCCATGTCCTCATCTAGAAATGGGAATGGCAGCCCGGTACCATCCAGACTCAGCAGAAATCTAAATCAGCCAGGGAAAGAAACAGGGCTGAGTCAGGTGAGGGCTTTGACCACTGCTGCTGTCCTGGTAGTTCAGCCCCCACCTGCTCTAGCCAGCTCCTCTCTCTCGGCCTGAGAGCAGAGCCTGCGGAGCCTGGAGCAGCCACACCTGGAACCCAGTGGGATGTGGCTGGGCAGCTTGGACCAAGAAACGTGTCTCCCCCATGCGGCATCGCCTCCTGCTGTCTCTGTTCTGGCTGATGAAACAGTCGTTCCAACCTGCTGAATCCACCCAGATGGAGTTTGTGATCTGCCTGGGTAGGCTTGCGTCAATGCTGCTGTCAAGAGTGGCTGATGGCAGTGTCGATGCCACCTTCCCCAAAAGCATGGTGTGCAGGCGGAGAAGCGGGCTCTTCTGCAGGGCACCCTGAAGCAGGGGCAGTTTGTCCCGACACGGCAGGTGCCTGATGCACGCTCAACAGGCGTCCCTGGGCTCCCGTTCCCAGGAAAGCAGCATTCGATTTTCTCCACCCCCGTGTTGCTTGATTAAAGAAGGTTGGGGAGAGGCAGGCATCCACAGCTTGAGATGACATGGCTAATTTAAAATCTCAGACCAGAAAATCTACCAAGAGGCATCACACTGTGACCATGGCCTCTGTGGAGACGCAGAGCCAGGTGGCAGATGCAGGCAGTCATGGGGGGGGGTTGGAGCTGGGTGGGAGGCAGGAAATCAAAGACTAGGAATGAGAGTAGGTGAGGGAGAGGCAAAAACACCCCTCCCCCAACCTCACCATGGATTTGCCAAATAGGGAGCAAGCCTAGTTTCAGCAGCCCGTCTCACCTCTGAGGGTCAGCTGGCTCTGTGTTAAGGAGCCAATGAAACAACACAGGGACTGATCTTGCAGGCTCCGGCCATCCATTCCTGTTCCAACCCTTACTGTCAATTACCACATATACTCGAGTATAAGCCAACCCGAATATCAGCCGAGGCACCTAATTTTACCACAAAAACTGCATTAAAAAATTGCTGGAGAATGAGGCTTTTAAAGAGGTATATACAGTATTAGTATCTGAGGCAGGGAGCCCTGTTGATATAGTGGTTACTTTGGGCAGTGTGACCGCAAGGTCAGCAGTTCGAAACTGCCACCACTCCATGAGAGAAAGACCATGAAGAACTGCAGAGTGGGAAATTCACAGGTGCCGCTCTCCGGTGGTGTTCAGGTGTCAGGATGGACTCCGTGGCAGTGAGTGAACCTCCGCAGGGAGGTCAGAAAGGGCAAGTCCACAAATCGGTACGAAGGCCCCACACATGTGCACGCTCAAGCTTGTTCCAAACAAAATCCATGGAAGCACGCCTCTGCCGTCAGTGATGGCTGCACACAGCTCTCTCGGTCACGCAGATCCCGCAGTCTCCTTACCGGGGCTTTATAAAAGGTCAATCAGCACAGCGGTCTCCAGAGGGGTCTGTTGGGCCTGTCCCCTTCCAGGGAGAGAGATGCGCTCAGAAGGTGGTGATGGTCTTCATGTTCTTGGGAAATTGTCTCAAATTGTCTCAAAGGACACGGGATGACCACTGAGGCCTAATCTGAAAGCGCTTCAGGACCACGGAAGGTGGCCTGCTGACAAAAAGGCCACAAACATTGTGGTGAGGATTGTTTTTTTCATCCTGAGGATGTACCTGCTCACTCTTGAAGGGCAGCAAGGGCTTTCCTATGAAATTTGCAGGGAACTCTGACCCCATCCCCCTACAGGACTGGTCTGGTCCTTTCAAACTTGGCTCTGCTTTCAAAACTCAAGGAACATGAACAAGAAACTCAATTTGAGTCCCTTGATGATGCCCACACTGCCTTTCTGACTTGGTGTAAAGCAAAGAATGCAAAATTCTTTGAGGAAACTTAAGGAGGGTGGGGGCAAGGACCAAACTCCCTGACATCAACTCAATGCTGGTCCTCGGGCAGCCTAGAACTGCTCCCGGGGGTTCCTGAGGCTGCACATTTCTAGTGGAGAGGAAAGCATCATTTTCCTTTTTCAGAGCAGCTGGTGGGTTTTGAACTCTGAACTTTTGGTTAGCAGTCCTCTGTTTAACCCACCCTGCCACCAGGGCTCTTGGGGAATGACTAGAGAGATGGAAACACTGCCTTCAGAGGGCCGAGAGCCAGCTCGAGGAGCCGTGGAGAAACAATAGCTTCATGCCTTGTTATTTGTTTGATAATAGTTCTGGGGACTTTGCAGCAATATTGTCTGACTTGACCTCACTGTTCTGACTCATTCAGTCTTGTTGATGGCAGGCAGACAGAGCGATGGGATGCAGTTCCCTGAGGCCACAGAGCTCATTTGCATTATCTATGTCAGGCCCCAGAATTGATTGCTCATTCTGGTCCACTGTCTAATGTGTGACGCCAATATATTTGGGCACAACTTAATTCCAGGACACAAATATCATTCAACTGAAACATATTTAAAACCAAGCTTACTGCCATGAAATGGATTCCAACTCATGGTGACTCCATGGGACAGGGCAGACCTGCCCATTGACGCACCCGGCTGGAAGGGTCTGCAGGACTACACTGCAGCTTTCTCCTGCACAGAGGCTGGTGGACTGGAACTGCTGACCTTGTGGTTAATAGACCAATGTATAACCCAGCACACCACCAGGGCTCCAGGGGATTGATTATGTGATAAGCAAAGGCCTCCTGCACACCATAAGGTTTTATCTCCAGGTTGCTGTCAGAGGCTCCGTATGTATCAACAATAGTCACCAAGGGATCAGAGTCAGCATACAAAAATGTTCTCCCCTACTTCCTGCAGGCCAGCCTCGACACTGACCACATAGTGGGGTGTTGCAGCCCTCATGTTCTACCTGCTCAACAGCCACACTGATGCTTAGTCATCGTATGAGGAGCCCGCCCATCCAGGACACAAGTGCCTTGCTCACAGAGCTATGGCCCAGCAGCAGAAGAGCTGGATGCCAGCTCCCAGCGATGCGATGACATAGATGCAGAAACATGCCTGCCACCAGGATCCATGTAGACACGCTGTCCACCTAATGAAGCCACCACATATTAATAACGCCTGGGGCCCCTGCAGTCAGAAGTCATGCCAGAAACAGAGTCACCCAACACCCGGCAGATCTCATTACAATCTGTGTCCACAGCCTACAGATACTTGCTTCTTAGTGGCCATCCACATTTGGATGGATGAGTCCCGGGTACAAAATGCCACCACAGAGTCGAATGACAGAGAATAATTTTTTTAAGGCCCTGTGTTCCAGGCACGTAGAGTCTGGCGGAGAAGAAAGCCAGCTTCACAGAGAGTAAGCACAGTCGCAGGGTCCTCCTGGCCTTCAGGGGCGGTGGGCACAGGCACCTCAGCCTCCAAGAGGCTGGGCCCAGAACGAGGAGATAGTGTCTGTCGACTGCCACCTGCTTGCCTGGAAGGCATCGCGATAGGAGGCCCTGGATATAACGGGAAGGGGGAAATGTGGGATGAACCTCAGAATCTTAACAAACACCATGCTGAGTGGTCTGCTAGGGACTGGCGGTGCCCTGGAGACACCGATCCTTTGTCACTCTCCAGATCTGGCACGGAGCCCACCCCGATGGTCCAACTTTCAGGGCAGCAACAGATGGAATCATAAGGTGATTAGGAACACCGTGGAAGTGAGCACTGCTCAGAATGATCAAAGCGCAGCAGGTACGAGGGGCAGGCGGAAGGATGGATGGAAACAGGACATCCAGAGAGAGGAAGCAGGAGGAATACATTGCATTATGGGATTGCAATCCGTGTCAGGAAGCAAAATGTGTGTGAAGCTATTTGTTCTGTGAACTTCCACCCAAATCGCAATGGAAGTCTTTTCTAATAATCAGCTTGAGTTAAGGGGAAGCAGTATGTAGAAACGTGTTTGAACCAAGAGGAGGATCCCAAGGGCAAGTTTAGCTCAGCAGAGGAAGGCCTTTTTCTGGTGGAGGCAAGGGTTGACTCGAGGCAAATGTGGGTTGTGACTGATCCTCAGATGACGGCAGGACACACTGGGGAGACCCCACATAGCGAGGAGCAGGGATGTCAATAGACTGGACAAGGGGTCAAGGCCCGGGAAGATAGCAGGGTGGCTGGATAAGAAAGTCACTCATTTCCAGCAAGGCATCGTTAGATGATATCCCAGAGAATGAGGATGGGCTCTTCAGAACGAAAGAGCAGGCTGTGGCCCAGAGCCTGGCAGGGATCCCGCCCGACTGCGAGGTTCTGTGATGGAACATTGTACACACGGCATGAGCTCACCTGGCCCATTTCAGAAGGGTATGTTGATATCCATGAAGCCAGCATGCCATCCTGGCTCGGCTTTGAAGAATGTGTAGGTGTTGGCCAGGCTGGGGCAGGAGGTACAGCATTTAAGACGGAGGAGCAGCTTGGGCAAATGGAGAGCAGTGGTCCTGGAGGGGGTGGGCTGGGATGGTGAGGGGCTGAGTTTGGTTGGAGGGCTGAGCACAGGATGGGGAAGGAAGAAATACAAAGAAGAGCACGTTCCCCAGACACAAATGTATAGGTGCAGGTGCTATGCTATATACATAGGGCCAACGCCTCTCCCTCTCAATGTCCTGACAACTCTACCATCAGGCAGAGCTTGGCTTGAGGCCAGACTCATCGTCACCCTGCTGAAGGGGCCCTCAACAGTTGCTGAACTGCTCTGGGCTCCCATCTCCCACTTTGTAAGAGGACGATAAATGAGGAGACCCATCTCGAGGGTTGGGTGAGAAAGGCATTTGTGGAATTTATCACAGCCCAGAAAAAGTTCCCAGTACTCATTAGCTGGATTCATATTACGATCACCATGACTATTTTAAGAAAGAGGGTCTCAACGGAAGGGCTTGTGTTATACTGGCTATTTTGGAGTTTACCATTAAACTTAGGTCTGAATCCTGGCTCTGCCACCTACCAGATGTATGGTATTAGGAGTCTGATGTCACCTCTTTGAACCTTGGGCTCCTGTCTGTTAAAGAGGAGACAGACCTCGCTGTTGAGTCTGTCATAAGGAATAAATGAGATCCGTGATTCCCACCATCTGGGCGGGCACTGGAGGGACCCAGGGACTGCAAAAGCAGACACCTACACTTTATCCTGGACTATGAGCTAAAGCATAAAACATTTTAATTGCCAGAGGGGCATTTTAAAAGTTTAAGGGGACATCAGGCTGAATAAGTTTGGGAAGCTATGAAGTAGAATTTACATGGAAGGTGAAGGCCCTCTATTCGTCAGCAAAGACTAAATGCTCTGAAAATCTTTTTTGGGTGATGCCATGTTCCTACCCTGTCTTCTTTCCATAGGACACGCATTTGGTCTGGACCATTGTACTGTCAGCCTGGGCTGTGAACAATAGTAAAGTAAGTCACTGACACATGGATAGTTAAACAGGTAGATAAATAGATTAAACAATAGATAGCTATTGATAGACAATGGGAAGGAGAGAACGAGGAAGAGACAGAGATAGAGAGATGCTCCCTCAATGGAAGATTCCACAACCAATTTCCAGCCGCCCTTCAGCAAAGCACATCTCCTCTCAGAAGACCAGTCTTCTTGCCCAGCCTGGTTCCCTTCCTCCCCTCCTCCATCATGTCTCCTAATTGCCCTTTGATATGAAAATTAGCCAGAGCCTGGAGTCATTCTGGAGATTTCAAGGGATTTCCTTGTCTGGGTAAAAATTTCCATATCTGCATCCATCAATTCTTTATTTCAGCAAAACTGTTCAGACAGAGCAGCGGTGGGAGGGGTGTGTGGATTCCCTGAGTTCCATTTAACTACGAGTCATGCCAGGTACTTATAATGACAGGAATGGGAGGGGGGCCTTCAACCAAAAGAACATTATTTGAGGTGATCTGTCTTCTTTGATTCTTCACTGAGAAGGTAGAGAGCAAGGACATTAAGGTCAGATGGGCTCAGAGATGCACCAGGGCCACCTCAGGGGGTTGCTGCATGGAGGATGGAGGAGATGAAAGGATCAGGGTTTGAACCACTGACCTTGTGGTTAGCCATCCTTGTGGTTAGCCATCATGCACCACCAGGGTTCCTGTCCGTATAGTAAAACCAAGATGTGGACCCAAGTGTGGGTGAAAAGGACATCCCTTTGTTCTACAACAACACTCTGTCTTGCTGAAGGTAGCCACCACGCAGGACAAATGATTACCCAAGGCGAAGAGCAGGCATGTAGAATGTACAGGTGCCTAATAGGGACATGAGAGTTAACAGAGTGTACCCTAAACCCATGTAGGCTCCAGGAGCCCAATGAACCCTCCTGTGATGTCACCCAGATTCCAACACATGCGTAAGAAATGAGAAACTCTGGGAATCTGTCTGTGAAGCTCCCGCAAACACAAGAGCTAACTATGCTTTCTGGACCCCGGGGTGGCGTGTCTGCAGGAGATGGGGAAGAGGAGTCATCCTTGGGTAAAACAGGGTTGAGTGCTTCAGGCCAAGTAAGCAATGGCTCAGCTCCCGGCAGACCATGCCCACCTGCTGTAACAGAGAACTTGGTAGCAGGGGCATGGGAACCAAAAGGAGGCATTCTTGCGCTTAAGAAGGACAGTCCTCCATCAAACCTGAAAGGACATGGAGGAAAAGCCACGCTGTGGGCTAGAGCGGGGGAGTGAGTCAAAGGAGACAGGTATGTGAAGAGTTGAAAGGCCAACTGGTCAGGGACATTCTTCAGTGTGGTAGCCTCTGAGCCAACTGGTCAGCCAGAATTATGTGTCCTCAGAGGACCTCATGTTCTTCTAATACCCCTACTCGTCTCCTGGTGTGGCCTGACTCTGCTCTCCACTCTACAAGACAGAATATGCTTCTGGATAGAGGATCTTAATACACCCTCTAGTCCCAGAATCAAGGGCGTAACCAAGGAGTGCTGGTGCCTAGTAGTTACACATTGGGCTTCAATCCACAGGTCAACAGTTTCGAACCAGCAGCAATGCACTCAGGGGGAAAGATGGGCTTCACCCCTGTCCTATAGGGTCTCTATGAGTCGGCATCAACTCAATGGCAATGAGTTTGAGAGGTTTTTTTTCCCTTTCTTTTTTGGGGGTGTGGGGGTGGAGGTTGAGGACAGAACCTGCAACAGGTTATCAAAAAAATTGTCTGGGAAAGTGAGTGAGGGCAGACTTGAACCATCACGATCATCCCGGACCATCTTTCTTCGATGCAAGCCTAGTCCACTCAACACATTCCCTTCCACGTGATCCTGGCCACCTTCCTGCCCGGAAGGCCCCTGATAAGTGCTGTCAAACCAGTAGGAACTATGTCCATAGAGCTAAACACCGCCCGGCCGGCACCAGGCTCAGCCGTGCCTGCGGCTGAGCCCACTGGTGCAGCCCCTGTGCCAGCCTGTCTCAAGGATCTCCTTTCCTTGCTAATCCTCTACTTTACCAAACACAATGTCCATTTCTGGGAACTGATTCCTTCTGGTGACATGTCAAAAGCACAAGAGACACTCTCACAGCCTCGCTTCCAAGGAATATTCTGGTTGTAATTCTTCCAAGAGAGAAAAATGCCTCCTTGCGTTTCATGACGCTTAGCAGGAGGGCATTCAGGAAAGGAAGGAGGCCGCTTAGCAGGAGGGCATTCAGGAAAGGAAGGAGGCCTTATCGCACTCCTTGACTGTGTCTTCTGATGAACCTCTACCAAGCTCCCACCATGCATTACACAGTTGCTCCTTTGCTGGGGAAACAAAGCTTCTCAAAATGTCACCCCAACAATTGGTGTTCTTCAACCACAGACCTGAAAATTTACTTTTCCAGTCATTCTGCTCTGTCCTGTGTGCCGAAATCTGCCCACATTTTCAAAAGAGCCCTGTGAAACAGGTCTTCTTATCAGATAGGAAAATGAGACAGGTCGACTGAGCTCAGAGGGATTCAGCTCTGAACTCTTCAGCTTGGAAGTAGCAGAGCCATAGAACAATTCCACAAGGGACCCTGACGTGTGGCTACACAGACATGAGGGACAGTTGGGTCGGGGAGAGCCAGAAAGAGGAGATGACTCTGGATGTCACAGAGTGATTGTGGGCTCCTCCCGGGACTCCCTCATTGGCAGGCCAGCAGAGGTTGACGCCAATGCACTGGCCTCTTTACCAGTACAGTCAGCTTCCGGGCAGCAAAGGGCATAGGCTCCTTTTGGAGAGATAAAGGGAGAGGAGGCTTTCCACCACTGTTGCAACTCAGAGTCATGCTGGGAGTTTATAGGGCCTTTAGGACATCACACAATTTTTAGGACACAGCTATGGGTCCCGGGTTAGAGGGACTATTGGAAAAGTTGGTTGGGCGGGAGAATGTAATAGTCAGTCCAGACATTCCTTTCATCGCCGTGAGATAAAGTTGCTCTCGGGGAAGGGACAGGGCCACAATGAAGCTCAGAGTTCACGAGCGCTGCACACCAGTGTGCAGATACATCTGCTTACCCATTAGCCCAGTCTAGCCCGTGGGTCCATAAACAGGCAGGCAGGCCTCCAGGCAGTGGCTCTAGATGGATGTGTGGTCGGTAACTGAATCCAGAGCAGTCTATAGGCTAATCAACTAGTGCCGTGGCTTTCTGTAAGCTATATGCCCCAGCCGACCTTCGTGGATCCCTAACGTAGGTGTTTTTATCTTTCCAAATCATGTCCTATTAGGAAGTGGAACTCTTGAACTCCGAAGCCTGAAAGACGGCAGTGCCAACGTGCTTCTAAGGAAGATCCACAACCATGGGCAGACAAGGAAACACAGGGGCACAGCTTGCTGAGCATCAGCTGCCCGTGGGTGGAGTTGGATCCCCCTTGGGTTTTCCATCTCCAGAGAGGTGCAAGTTGGAAGAGGCAGTTTGTGGGGAGAGGTCAAACGCTTGCAGACATCCTCCCCAGGGTAATTAAGTCACCAGACTACAGGGTAGGCCTCTAGGGCAGTTAGTCAACCAGACTATATGGCAAGCCTCACTCCCTGCTACTGGGGACAATAAACTATTCCTCCGTGAGGCCTGAGACCAAGCGTTCCCACCCTACTGATAATGGTTCCTATGGAGATCTAGGGAATAGGTCAAAGTTAGGCCGCCATCCTGAACCTAGGATCTGCCCATCTTGTCACATGTATAACCCCAATTCCTCCCCTTCCTATTGCGTGTATGTCCCTAGACCACCCCTTCCCATTACTGTATTGCCTATAGTACAGCCCCTTCCTGTGACGTATGTCCTCACCTGTAATTAGGGGGCTTGCACGTCCCCAGAGAATATAAAAGGAGCCGGGGCTACCATTAAACTCTCTCTCTCCTTCCACATGGACCATCATGCGGGGCAGAGGTGAGCATGCTACCATGAATTGTGAGTGACTCCCATTTATTTCAATACTTCACTTCTATCTCTCATGCTCTCTGTAACTTTACTATGATCTTTACTTATTATCGCTGTACAATTGCGCCTACTGGACCCCGTAATGATGTGTTAGGGGCTGGCTTCCCCTGACAGCAGTTGGCATGGACTCGCCTGTTCCTTCCCCGGGCCACCTCTGTGCCAAGAGCAGCTGAATGCAAGGAAGGACACTGGATCTTGGATTCCCAACTGCAGAGCTCGACATCCAGGCCCCAGGTGGGTCTTCAAGGAGCCTAAGACTACAGGCTTCCAGAGCTAACACTACTTCCACTCTGGTCTGTGCTTCCAGACAACAATGGGCTAATGGAAGCTAGAGGAGCCCCCACCCCACCACCACCACCACCACCCACCACTGCCCACATGGAACTGGGAGTGCATGGCACCAGATGCCATGGATTCCACACACCAAGGGGAGCATGGAGCTCTGGAAGGCTAACTGCAGGGTTCAGAAATCACTGTCGGGATCTTGACTTTATTCACAGTGAAGCTGGGTAATGGGTACAGTGGAGCATCATGGTCTTACCCCTATTTTAGAAAGACCAAGTGGCTTCAGAGCTGTGAAGTGCTGATGGGGAGGAAGAGGTTGTTTCAGGGAGACCAGTTCTATTTTCGTGGGAGTTGACATGAGGCTCGATGATGGCACCGCCCGGAGCGCCCAGCAGTAGCAAGGAGAACAGTCATAGTGCGGAGAGATGCTGAAGGCAGAGCCACCAGGATTCTCATCGAAGGGACAAGACGTGTGAGATCCACAAGTCCAGATTGTCCAAGACTTTGGGGAGAGGATGGGAATGTCTTAGGCTGAGATGGGATCAGGCACACCGTCTGGACACTCAGAGTCGAAGATCCAGCAGGACCTCAGCCAGTCAGACATTTGGAAGTGAAGGTGTGCTGATTACCCTAGAGCAGTGGTTCTTAACCTGTGGGCCGAGACCCCTTTTGGGGGTCAAATGACTCATTCAAAGGGGTCGCCAGATTCTTAACAATAGCAAAATTACAGTGATGAAGTGGCAACAAAAATAATGTTATGCTTGGGGGTCACCACAACATGAAGAATTGTATTAAAGTGTCGCGGCATTGGGAAGGTTGAGAACCACTGCACTAGGGGGTTACGGGGATGGGTCCCAGGTATACTTAAAAAACAGTGGTTCCCACTTCCTTACTGGTCCCTCCGGTTCTGTAGCTTTCTGAGTCATGGGAAGGGAGAATTCAGTGGTGACAGCTGAGATTTATGCAAATATAACCCCAACCTGCAAGGGAACTAAGAAATCTGTGTGCCAGGCTGAGCAGCCCCTGGCCACTGCCTCGTCATTCCCCAGCTCAGCCATAAGGAGCCTCAGCCCAGAAGTGGGGATTCTAACATAGAGTGCCGGCTACATGAAGGGAGAGGTCTCTGCCCACAATCATCTTTCTCCAGTTTTCATCAAAGGATGTTCTAGCCCAGATCTGTTCCCTTCACTGTCCTTGCTCCCCCGATGCCCTCCCCATCAGGATCTACGTCTCTCTGAGATCCAAAATGGCAAGGGTTTTCCGACTACATGGATCCCCTGAGGCATGGCAGGTTAAGCACTGAGCTTGCTAAGCCAAACCCCTGGCAGTTCTAACCCACCGTCCACCCTGAAACTGAAAACTGGCAGGGTGCTTCAGTGTGGACCTACAGCGTAGGAACCCCGGCAGGCAGCTGTATTCCAGACTATGGGGCACCGTGAGCTGGACCCAGCTGGTCAGCAATGGGCCGACCAGGTTTTCCTGACTGCAGTGGGTCACTGCGTGAGAGGCCTGAGCAAGCGCCCTCCAGGCCTGGGGTTGCTAAGTGGAAAGGACCACGCTGCTCTGTGAGAGTCCGGCTCTGCCTCTGAGGACCCTGGGAGGTCATTAACGCAGCGGTGGGCTCCGAGGCATGATCAATCTCTGCAGAAGAACATGAAGCCCCGGGAGGCTTTGCTTCACAGACCCGCTGAGCATGTCCTCAGCCAGGGTATAAAGGATGAAAGGCCAGAGCAGCAGGCTCACAAAGCCACAGATTAAAAGGTAGAAGAAGAGAAGGGGGGAGGGGACAGGAAACTGGGACAAGACCATTGTTAGTATGAATATGTATTTGCTGGGAGAAAAAAAAATCCAGAGTGCCCATTTACAGGAGTTGGCCAACTAAAGTCTGCTCTCTCTCCAAAGAATGACTACAATGATGTTTATTTATAGAACACGCCAAGCCCACAGACGGCGGGGTGATTCTGACTCAGGAGATGGGGCCCAGAGGGTTTCAGAGTCTGTGAATCTTTCCTGCAGTAGACAGACACACCTTTTCCTCAAGGAATAGCCAGAACCAAACCAAACCAAGCCAAACACCTCACTGCCATGGAGTGGATCCCCACTGGCAGTGGCCCCGTCGGAGAAGGTAGAACTGGCCCCCATGAGTTTCCGGGACTACAACTCCCTCCAGGAGTAGAAAGCCCCATAGTTCCCGTGGCATGGCTGGTGGATTTGCAAGGCTAGCAGTTAGCAACAGAATGCATAACCACACCACCACCAGGGCTCTTCCAGGACTGCCCTGTAGGCTCAAACCTCTCGGTTAGCAGCAGGGCCTTACCCATCATGCCCCCAGGGCTCCTCCTTTTATAGAGCAGGTGGTGCAGTTTATATAAAACTGATACTAATGAGAGTTGGCGATGGAAGGTTTTTTACAGGGTGCACTCTGTAACTATAGCACAAACTCCAAACCCAACAAGAATAAAGGGGGTGCGTTGATCTGCAGAGAGTGGGCTACGACTCAGGAGGCGTGCTGTGTGATCGCCATGAGGTGCCTTGAAGCAAAGGCCTGGTGATAAGCTTCAGGAAGATCACAACTGTGTAAACTGGACGGAGCACAGGTCCACTCTGGCACGTGGGTTTGCACGAGTTGGAATTGACTCAACCACAATTGTAATCTTATTTTTATTTCTTTCACTGGTTCCCATACCTGGGAAGTCAGGTGGGTGAGATGGTATACTTAACTCATGCCTTTCACAGTGTCCAAAGCACGGCCATTCATTTTTCACCCCGGCTGACACTCTGCCCTCACAGATGCATCATGGTCAAAGAACTGGTCATACTTGCCTCAGAGGGTCCCCTCTTCCTGGACTTCCAAACCCTACCTCATCCTCTTTCCCCCGCAAAGCCGCCCTTTCACTGGGGCTCACCTACGGTACTTGCAATCCTCTCTCTCTTTCAACGGCGTGACGGCAGGACCAATCCAAAGGACCCCAAGAGATGTTGCTATAAGGAGTTTGCGCAGAGGAAGAAGAGATTGTTTGTGACAGAAGCAGACAAATCAATTAATGGACTTCTGGGGAGCAAAGATAATTATATTTCCGAGTCTATTAAGGAGCGTGAGGGCTGGTTCACTAATTTAGCAGGGGAGGAGCTGTCACTGGGCATTAGGCAAGGATGGGAAATGGAGGGGCAGAAGTAGAAGTTAGTACTCTCTCACATTGACCACTGGACTTAGGACACCCTGATGCTCACTCCTAGAGAAAAGACAGCCAACCAAACCAACAACTCTGCTATCTGTCTTGGAAGAAGTACAGCCAGAATGCTCCTTAGAAGTAAAGATGGCCAGGCTTTGTCCCGCACATTTTGGGCGTGTTGTCTGGAGAGGTCAGTCCTTGAAGAAGGACACCATGCTTGGTCAAGTAAAGGGGCAGCAGCAAAGAGGGAGGACTGAACAAGCTGGACTGATCCAGTGGCTGCAGCCATGGGCTCAGTGTAAGACCAACGTTGAGGGCGGTGCAGGTGCAGGCAGTGTGTCCTTCTGTTGCACGTGGGGTCGCTGGGTCAGAACCGACTGAGTGATACACCTAACGGCAACGACAACAGAGGAAAACCAGGTTCGTTGTTAATACTGGCTCAATCTGGGCACTTCTGCAAATGTTCAGCCTTTTCCATGTGATCTGATCTCTGTTTGTGTCACTGTGGTACATGTGGTGGGGTGGTGGGTGGACAGTTGGGCTGCTGACTGCTAAGGTCGGTGGTTCAAACTCACCACCTGCTCCTAAAGACAAAGCTAATCATGTTTGTCTGCTCCCATAAAGGTTCGCCTAGCCCCAAACCTGATGTAGCAATTCTGTTCTGTCTTCTAGGGTTTCTATGAGTCAAAAATTGACTCATTGGGAGTGGGTATGGCTTGGATATTGTGTGGGTAGGGATGGAATTTACCAGAAACATCATCTAAAACCTCCATGGAGGTATGACACATACATTCTTCAATTATTCCATGTATTAATAAAATACATAGCTTGTCCATCTCATTGAACAATACATATATACTACTATGATTCAGATGCCTGGTTCTGACTCACAGAAACCCCAAAGGCCAGAGTCGAACTGCCCCGTAGGGCTTCCAGACGCATCAGGAAGCAGGTGGTGACATCTCTTTCCTGCGGGACAGCTGGTGGGTCTAACTGCCAGCTGAGCTTGTAATGCTGCACCATCAGGCTCCTCATCTTCCTGAGAGTCGTTCAGTGGTAGGCTTTGTGGCAAGCACAGAAAGCAAGACAAGATACCTCCTAAAACACATCGCATGTGAAAGAAGAGAGACACTGAACAACCAGGATTTCAATGTTCATTTTTTCAACCCCTTTACCAACTGCAAGGGGGTCTTGTGTTTTCGATGTGTCACATGAAATGTCTTTCCAATGGTGCTGATTTCACATAAGCTCCAGTCAACAACATTTCAAAGCCCACGGTACAGTTAGAATGTAGTATATTGTGGATAATTGTGTTTACATAAACAAATAGTTCTCTCAGTAAGTTAAAATATTTCAGCCAATTTACCACCTAAACTAATTAGTGAATCTGGCCAGTTGTTGTGGAATCCACCCTGACTTATGGGGTCTGTGAATGAACCCTGCTGAGACCGGCCAAGGTTGGCCCGGTTCAGAAGAACCAGCCAGCTGAGCACAGTACAAATGACCTACACTCAGAATCATGAGCTAAGTCATGAGCTTTTGGTTTAAATCAAAACCGAACTCAAAGACAACCCTTGCTTTGGACGCTTGTTTGCTCTGTGGGCTTGGACACAATGTGTCCTCTCCATCTTCAGTTTCCTTGTCTGCAGCAGGAGGAAAGCAGCCACCACTGAAACTATCCATCATTCCAGTCAATGCTTCCGTGCTTTATGTAACCATTGCACATCTTCAATATTTGAAATACTCCTGAGGAGTACAGGTCTCATGAAGACTGCGTGACGCCAGACATGTAAAAGCCAGAATCCAGAGCTCATCTTCAAAATATGGAAGCAACTAAATTTTAAAATGCTGCTTAATGAGGGGGATTGTAAACAGCCACATCCTTGGCTTTTGAGAGGTGTAAGCAACGCGCTTGTGACACCGGGGTCTGGGGAGAGGGCTTCTCCCCGATTGAGCATTTGGATACTTTTTGGTCCGTGCCTCCCAGGCCAGCTTCGTTTCCCACAGAGCTGCTTTCCTCTAAATCTGGCATAGGTGATGGCAACAGCCACCGAGCAGAGAGCAGCAGAAGGCAGGAGAAGATTCAGCATTACCTAGTTTCTATGAATATGTGGTTTATTTTCTGATGCATTAATGAGTTTGATTTTTTCCAATTGGCAGAAAACATAACTCCTTCTCCCTTTTCCTATTGGTACGGGGGAAAGTATGGCTAGCCAGACAGCTAGATAGATGAGAGATAGATAGATAGAGTGATAGGTAGATGGATGGATGGATGGATGGATGGATGGATGGATGGATGGATGGATGGATGGATCGATAGACAGAGAGATAAACACTTACCCTCTCTGAAAAAGATCCACATTATAAAATTTATGTAGTTCCACAGAAAACTCAACCGTCCCTTGTACTTCAGACATGATCTTTTTGGCTCATTACCTAAAAAAATAGAAAAGAAATTAATAGCCTGAGATGACGGTATCCAGAGATAGAGAAGCCAAGTTTCTACTTTGTAAAGCCACATGGTGTGACATGGAAATGTCCTCTGGCCATTGGATGGCACCACCCAGGGGTACCTTGTACAAGAACAGAGAAGTCGTGTGAGACTTGACTGTAGCCCCTTAGCAGTGCTGGGCTCAGACCCAGCCATCCTGACTCTAGAGCTATGCTGGTCTCCTGCCCTTCCCTAGCTGCCCGCACCCCAGCTAAGAGCACACGCTTTGTGGTTAAATCCCTGCGTGGCCGCTTTCCAGCTGTGTGACTTTGAGCAAGTCACTTAACCTCTCTTACTTTCTTCATCCGTAGCATGAGGGCTAATCATAGACGGCTCATTGGCTTAATTGAATGTGATAAACCATACGGATTTTCTGCAGTTCTTGACACACCACATAGTCAACAAATGGTAGATCCCACTAATGCATTGTATCAATAGTAAACGATTTTAGGGTTCTCTCCTGGGGTGGCCAGAGTGGCAGGACAAAGCACCCCCCACCAATCATGGAAAGCTGAGGACATTCTGCTGTTGCTAGGCAGAAGATACTGAACCCAACTCTTTGTGGTCTGCTGCTGTGAATAGGTTCTGATTCATGGTGACATGTCCCAGAGTCGAACTGTATTCTGTTGGGTTGGCCGTGCCGGGGCCTATCCTTTGAGTCATCCCTGGTTAGTAGTGATCCAACCAAACATCAAAATCCAAACTCACAGCGACCCTGCTGGACACAGTAGAACTGTAGAAATATCCTATAAAGTTTCCAAGGCTGTAAATCTTTATGGACTCAGAAAGCCTCGTCTTCCTCCCATGCAGAGAGAGGTTGGTGGGTTAAGACCACCGATCTTTTCATTAGCAACTGAAAACGTTCCCACTGTGCCACTTTAGAACTCCCTGAAGCCTAGAGACCCCAGGGCCAATAGCAAGAGCGTGAGGTGGTAGCAATGGAATACAACTAAACACAAAGAATAACCCAGGTCTGGAGACAAATCAAGAGAGAATTCCTATTGAGGTAAACTTCCCTACTGCCACCGTCATTGCTGTTGCTGGTCAGTGCCCTCAGTGACCCTGTGTCTCACAGAAGGAATGTCTCCTGGTTCTGTGCCCTCCTTGCTGCGTTTGAAAATCCCTAGGCTTAGAAAAACTCCAGCTGCCAGGGATTTGAAGGAAAGGGGGAAGAAAGAAAACACCTTTCATTGAGCACCTCCTATGGGTTTGGTGCCCCATCAAGTACTTTATAGGGGCTGCCTGGTTTTCTCCAACGAGATCTTTGTGATAAAGGGCCTTGCCCCATTTTTCTGATGAGGAGGGAGGTTCATTTTTCTGATAAGGAGGGAGGATCAGATAGGATGCACTGCTTTCTCCTTCTACAGTGGTTTCGAAGTAGGTTGTATGGTAAGCCTCCTCACTTCCTTAAGTCTCAGTTTAGCAGCCGGATGTGCAGGGTAGGACTGGAGACAGTGACCAGACACACAGCAGGTCCTTCACAGGTAGCAGTTGGGAGAAAAAGGAGAAAGCAAGAGGAGATTTGGTCTCACCTGGATGCCTGTGGTAATGGGAACCTAGGTTTTGTTTACAAGCCCCTCTCCTTCTTACCCCCTGGGCACTCAGGGACTGACCCCCATTGCTGTGGTTCAGATCTAAACCCCACTGTAGCAACATGGCCATGCGAGGCCATTTCCCAAGAACAAGAGGACAGAGGATTGGTTGGGCCTTCTCTGTGTCCCGATTGGTCAGTGTGTCATCTGGGGAGACATGCCTGAAGTTGCAGAGCACAGCACACAGATTAGAATGCAGCAAATCCTCACAACCACCCTCTATAAATTGCACAAGATGGAATTTCTGAGGGGCCTGCAGAGGCCCGGCTCCCAGGCAGTGCGGAGACTCTTATGACTAATGGGGCAGCCCCTTGGCCACCTCTTGGCCCTCCTAACACACAGCCAGGCATTGTCAGACTTGCCACTCCATTTCAACTTCAAGCCATCTCTGGTAAGAGCTGGGCCAAAGAGCCAGTCCTGGGTCTCCCGAACATCATCCCATTAACCAACAGCAGCTGCATCTTCTGCTGCCTTACCGCCTCACTGTAGGCCATCCACAAAAAAAACCACAGAGCAAGAAAACTGAGAAGAATCCTCGCTGGCAATGCTCAGCCATCTATCGTCATCCCTAGGCTCTCTCCTGATCTGATCTCTGAGGGGTGGGGGAGGTTATGGAAAGAGGAGCCAAGGAGAAACCAGAGAACTACATGTCAGCTTCAAAAGCCCTACTACGTGTCAACACAACAGGGGGTTTTCCAGGCATAATTATACATACTCCTAAAAAAACCCAAAACACCAAAAAACCTTCCCAGGTAGATACATTTGAGCCTGATTCACCAAGGGCAACCACGTAGACCTTGGTTTCCCACCCAACCCTTACACGATGCAGCATGGCAGGCACACTGCTTTCCTTAAAATTGGCATTTAGAGGAAAAGGCATTGGGCCCCAAACATGAAGCATCCTGTGCAGAAGCGGGTCCCTCCCATGATGGGCTATGCCGTGCTTGACAAAGCAGAGGGCAGTGACAAAGAGAAGATCCTCAGGGGATGAACTGGCACCACGGCCGCAGCAGTGGGTTCACAGACCACCGCACTGAGGATGGCAGCACTGGGCCCAGCATGTTTTATTCTGCTGAACATGGAGAGGCTCACTGGGCATCAGCACCGATGGAAACGAGCCGACCCACAACAAAAATTCTTTGGGACAAATAGGACAGGGCCTGGGATTTGTAGATACAAACCGAGTTTCTTACGTGGAAGCTGCCATGACCGGTGTAGCAGTACACAGTGGATTGTAGCCAAGCACCCACTGATTCAATGAAGAAGATGACCTTACATCTGAAACTCCAGCTTCAAAACACGCCACTGCTTTTGCTGGTACCCATGCTGGGTCCACTTTACGTCCAGAAACCTACAACCATTTGCCCTGTTGCCAGTCCCCGCTCTTCTCCCGCGGGTACGTTGAGGGTGAGAGATAGGGTAGGAGTTGCCAAGAACCCAAACCAGCAGCATCAGCACCATGCTTTTCAAATCCTTGTGTTCCACCCAGTCACACTGAACAAGAGACCCAGGAGTGAGACCCAGAAATCGTGTCTCACTAGCCCGCTGGGGGAATATGATGTATTTGCTCATTTAGAAGACTTTGGTGCAGAGACTGAGGCTCAGGACAGGCCCTGGAACCAGTTCCTTCTAGTTAGTCCCCTTGCAGAGAATTTGCAGCTCCATCTCAAATACGTTGGGACCTCTGTTGTCACCCAGCCAGAAGGTGGTCCTGTGACCAGGGCCTTCCATCTCCCTGTCCATCTGCTGCAGTCATGCCCCACCCAGTGAATGCCTAAGTGTCCATGCATGAGCACACATATGCGCACAACAAAAGGCATGCCTGGGTTTGTCAGTTTGAGACAGAGCATAGCACTGGAGAAGCATGGAAGCTTCAAGTTGATTAAACTTCATTTCGCATCCCAATATTTTCAGAGACTAGTTAGGTTACCTTAACCAAGCTATGTTCCGGTTTCATGTCTCTAACCCAACACTCGTAGTAACTACTCTGCAGTGATTTTTTTTTTTTTGGAGCCTTGGCAAGGCTTGTCCTTTTAATCATCTTGTTGTTGTTGCTATTGTTGCTACATTGGTTCAGACCCATACTCAGCCCTCTATAACAGATCAAAAGGCTGCTCAGTACTGCCCATCCTCTCAATCAGTATGCCCAAGCCCACGGTTGGGGTCCTTTGTCAATCCATCCTTTTGAAAGTGTTCTTGTTAATGGCGCCCCTCTGCTTTCCCCAGCACCATGTCCTTCCCCAGGCCGTAGTCCCTCTCAGTAACATGTTCACATCCATGAGATTGGAATATCACCATCCTAGCTTCTGAGAAACATTCTGGCTATGCTTCCCCCAAGACAGACTTGTTCGTGCTACTGACCAGCCGCAGTGATTCAATGTTCTTCAACAGCACCATAATCCGAATATATCAATGCTTCTTTGGGCCTCGACTTACTGAGGAGTGCTTAATACTGTGCTTGGTGACTTTGAGGGCCAACAAAATGAGGGGTACCTTAATTAGATGGACTGGCATACGAGCTGCAACAACAGACTCAAGTCCATCACGGCCCTGGAAATGACACAAGACCAGGCTCTATTCCATTGCCCGCGTCACAAAGCTGCCCCGAGTCTGCTGACTCATTGAGAATTACCAA
The DNA here is from genome assembly GCF_050624435.1 of Tenrec ecaudatus. Classification (NCBI taxonomy): domain Eukaryota; kingdom Metazoa; phylum Chordata; class Mammalia; order Afrosoricida; family Tenrecidae; genus Tenrec; species Tenrec ecaudatus. The sequence goes on along the minus strand of NC_134534.1, from coordinate 4,021,220 downwards.
TGTGACTCACAACATGGATATCAGAAGAACAAATAACAGTGTAATGTGCAGCAAACGCAGTACTGAGTGGAAAAGAACAACGAAGTCAAGCAAGGAGCCTGGCCAAGCTGGGCATCCACTCGCTAGAATGCTGCAGCAGGGCCCTCAACTAGAGTCATGGCTCCGGCTGGAGGGAAGGGAAGGACAGCTTGGATGGGGAGGCGGGGGCACTCTGACTGTAACCAAGAGGGGCTGCTTCAAATTAGGTCCTGTCTCCTCGGAGTCCTTGGGGGGAGCTGTCACACTCCCGGAGAAACCCAGGGGAGAAGGTGATGAGAAAGGCTCACCTTCACTGAGATGGTGGGTGAAGTCATAATGCACAGGTATTAATAACTTGGGGCAGGGATAACTAACTGGTAGACCGCCTTGTGTCTTGGTCCAAAAAAGAGTTCCCACAAAAGCCAATCTGCCACATAACCTGGCAAGGGGATCCCAGCTCGCGGAAGGAGGCTGAAAGAGACACCCTCTAAGCTTCCTGACTGTCTTGCGCTTCTATGAATACCATGCCATCTAATTTTAAGGTTCTGCATTCATTAATGGTTATAAATATTTCAGGAGCATTCCGTTTGCAGTATGGCAGCGCCCCCAATTCAAGTTAAATCACAGGAAGACATCAGCGCTCGGCATCACCAGCTTCCTCTGTTAACTCTTGGAGATCTTGTGTGCTGAAAACAGGAATCAGCAGAAATGAAGTAGATCCTCTGGCCCCACAGCCTATGCTCACCTAGCCCAGCCTCCTGATAACATGGGCTGGAAGTCCAAGGTTCAAAGAGGGACATGATCTGCCCCTGGCCATGCCACAGGACAAGTAAATCCTGATTTTTAGGAAAACAGGGGACAGGGCTAAGTGATAGAATCCTCACCTTCTGTATGAAGACCCAAGTTCCATTCCCTATCGCACTTCACGACACAGCCACCACTCCTCTGTCAAGGAAGCCTACCTGGTGGTCCACAACTGGAATTCTTCCAGCAGGGGTGGGGGTGCTCTGGATCAGGATGGCCAGGTCCCTAATCGTCAGGCAATACAACGGCAAGAACAAAACCACCTCTGCATCCCCAGTGGCAGGGTGCTCCCACCCAAGGTCGCATATGGTGATCATAAAAACGGCAAGGAAAAATAACACCCCACCATCTGCACGCAAACATGGAATTTCATGAAACCAAGACTGAGCAGCCTCTCAGAACATTAGACCTCAGAGGACATTCAAGGTCACACAGTTGAGGGACACCAGAGCAGATCTGAGTCAGCCTCTGGGTCACTCAGGACCCGGGTCCTCAGAGTACCTTGCTCTGTAAGACTCTGCTGAACAAACCCACCTGGGCTGCAGGTGCAGCTCCGGCACTGCTGTGTGTCTCACCTGAGCAAACAGAATTCAGCGCACACACAACTCCGGCTCCCCCAGCCCCACGAGCCCACCTTCTGTGGTCACATCACCACCCCACTATGGCTTCACCACAGAGCACCACCAAAGCATCTCACCTTCTCTGAACACAGTCTCCCTTGGCTCAAGCCATTTTCTCCCCCTGCCAGGCCTACTTGCACCTGTCCACCGAATGAACCATCTCTGGACAGGTCCAACGCAGTTTCTCTAGGAAGCTCCTGAAAGGGCCTGCCCCCGTACCAGGCCCCCACCTCTCTATGTGCATGCCCAAACAGCCCTCCCTATGGGCTGTTCTAGAAGTAGATTTATCTTTAGTATTACACCCTAAGCTTCCCCCCAAAGAAGGGACAAGCCAAGGATCTCACGCAATCATCCAGCTGAACAGATGTGCCTTCTAAGCAGGGTCATTCGTGAGAGGCACGAGAGTGAGTGAGCGCAGGAGCAGAAGCACACATGGAAGAATAAATGGCGTGATAACTCTTCTTCCCAATCATTCAGAGAGTCTCCTGGGGTGCTTAGAACTGCTCCTTCTTAGGCTTTTGTGGAACGGAATAGTGATCGATGGCATCTTCTTTGCCCCGCAGCCCCCAGCTCCTTTTGTCCTCCGTGCATGTACCAGGAGGGCGGAGAGGGAGGCAGGACAATTCATCACACTGCGGGGCCTGCAGTCAGGGCGGTGCGGTTACCGGCAGTGCCTGGACCGCAGAGACGTGCTCTGTTTATCCTCCCTGACGCCCAGCCATAAACAGGAGAGGCGACAGCCCCACGCCACGTGAATCGGGGCTGGCATTTTAAGCTGTGGTGGTTGGCGTCCAGTTTGTTTAGCATCGTCCTTAGCTTCGCAGGCACAGTGGCTCAGCCCACATCACCGCACTCCCACGCCGACCTTCGAGATACCCACTGTCACAAACATAGTCAGCTCACCCTCCCAGACAGGAGCTGAAGGTGGGGGGTGTCGGGTGAGATGGGGAGCCTTCATCCCAACCCTAAGCAATGTTGTCTGGGGACTCTTGGGAGTGGGAACCAAGCGGGGCTGCGGAGTCAGCTGCCCTGCCCTGATAGCAAGACTCGGTGCCACCTCCTCTTTCTCCAGGGGGCTCGGAGCCTGTTGGAGCTGGAGTTGGTGATTGCAGGCAGTCGCTGCGATTCTTGACCACGTTATGCACAGAAGAAAATGCTGCCTGGTCCTAGGCCCCCTCCAACATCATGGGTCTGCTAGAGTCCCTTGCTAGGGACACTGTGTTCTGAGTGTCTGCCACCCCAGGGGCTCGCCTTCCCCATGGCACCAGGCAGTCTTGTGCTGTGAGCCACAGGGTCCCCTGTGAGTCTTCTGGAAAAAGAGTGCCCCATGTTTCCTCCTTGTCTGTCTTGTCTGGGAGCGCTGCTGAATCTGGCCCATCGTGGGTGACTCTGCCGGGACTTGGAATTGCGGAGTGTCCCGCAGCAGAGCCACCACAGAATGACAAGCTGGCAAGTGGGTGTGGAGGGGGCTGCTGTGGCTGTGGTCAACTGGCCACAAACAGGACCCTGAGTCATGGTGGCCCCGTGCATAAAATGCTACCCAGTCCTGCTGCTCCCTCCAGCCTGGCTGCTGAATGAGCCTTCATTGGCTGGGTTTTCCCAGTGTGCAAGGACCTTCTCCCTTGTCCGACCAGGCTGGTGTCCATCTCAGTGTGAAAGTCCCACTGACAGCCAGTCCGCATGACCAGACCCAACCCACTGCCACTGAGTCTGTTCCAGCTCATAGCAACCATACTCGGGGTTTCTGACCACCTCCTTTGTCTGCCACCACTCTAGGTTTAAACCACTGACATTGCAGCCCGATGCGTCCTGGACAGCGACACCCCAGTGACTCCCAAGTCACCAATGACAGATGGCGGTGGCTGAGTGTGAGGTGTGCTGGCAGGGAGGTAAGCAAGGTCTCAGCTTGGAATGTGAACTGGACCCCTGGACCACCAAATGTAAATCGAATGAAACAAACAGAATCTCCCAACTTGCTGCCATCGAGTCAATTCTGACTCATGGCCACCCTATAAGACAGGGTGGCCTTGTCTTTTCTCTCTGAAGTCAGCAGTCCGACATGCTATCATTATGCTCTGCGTCACTGGGGCTACTGGAAGTCAAGTGGCTGGAACCCACAAGGTTGGCAGTTCGAAACCACCAGCAACTCTGAGGGAGAAAGAATGGGCTTTCCAGTTTCAGAAACCCACAGAAACCCTGCATTGACTCCATGGCAGGATGTTTGGCTTTTTGGTGCTCTTCCTGGAGTTAAACCAAGACTTTGCACAGTTTGAGAAACATGTCAGGCATTAGGCAGAATTGAGAATTTAGCCATCTCATTGGAATAAACAGGCTGTTTCCGCAAAAAGCTCTCCCATCTTCTGGTCCCCTCAGCCCAGGAGTCTAGGCACCACCACCCTCTCCAATCCAGCTCCTCCTCCCAAACTGCCTCAGGGCCAGATTCAGGGCACTTCCCCTCCTGGCCAGAAGGCTAAGTAGCACTTTGCTTTGTGTGAAGACATTAGCTAATTGCTTTAATTCACACTACAGTGTGAATGAGGAGGAGGACTTGCATTTTAATGTGAGATTTGAGTGAATCCTGCTGTGAACACTGCTTGGTGCATCCAGGGTCTGGAATTCCCAAGTGCCTATGAAGGCTTCCATCAGGCTCCCTACCTCTCTCACCCATCCCCTCAGCTTCGAAGTCACTCTGGTGGGTGGGTATATTCCTGAAAAAAAAAAATCCTTTGGAATAAGATCTGAAAACTCTCCACCTTCCAGCTCTAAGCGCCAGGTCAAGCAACAGAACACCTTCTGAGTGTCTGGGACCTCATCCATGAAGTGCATCCATGAAAGGTTGAGTGGGGTCCAGACCTGGGGTTGGGGGTGGGGAGTGACCATGTGCTGCCTGCTGTCTTCCCGTCCTGGTGGCACAGCAGTTAAGCACCCCTCTGCTCACTGAAAGGTTGGTGGGTTGAGCCCAACAGCTGTTCCGCAGGAGAACGAACCATGAGGCCACCTGCAGGAGTACTCTGTCCTACAAGGTCACCAGGTATTGGAGCCCACTGGGCGACCATGGTCTGGGTTTGCTGTTGCTATTTCATTGGTTCTCCTCTAATCCTCAGCCTCTGCTGCTCCCCCAGGCCTCTGGGATCCAGAACCCCATCCTCCAGACCACCCTGAGAACATTCCTTACCAGGCAATTCTTGTCAAAAGAGTCTCTGGCTCAAAGAAACCCAACCCATCCTGCAGGGCATCTCAAAGACTTTGACATGCCACGACCAAGCTCACATCTGCAAAATGAAATCTAAGAGCATAAAATGTGCTAGGAAAACCACGAGGCTCTATCTTCACAGCAAACTAGGCAAAAATAGTTCTCCCTCCCCGAATCTTCATTACAGGCTGGTGGGCAGACACATCAGCAAAAAGTCCTTCCTTGCCTGACATGACTACTGCCATTTCAATGCTTAGTTGGAGCTTCTAAGTGTGGCCACAGTGGTCCCAGGTTGAAGCCTAGGGGGAGTTTACTTTCCAGCTCACTCCTCTCCCCTCCTACCCCATCATTGGTCCACCTGCAGCATCTCTGTTTCTCCCTGAGGCAGTGATTTCCTCAGGAGCAGGGTTGGCAGTGGAACACAACAGGCATTGACATAGTGACCAATGAGTGGATGGATAGGTGGACTGAGAGATAAATGGAACTCTAGAAGGTTGACCATGGACAGATGAAATGATATAAATGGACAGATGGATGAAAACTTCCAGATGATGGAACCACAGATGGATGTCCATAGACAGATGGAATAATACAAATGCATAGATAGACTAAAACAGAGAGCTGGAATCATAGATGATTGTTCATTGGTAGAAGGCATGAGATGAATGAATGTTCGTGAGCAGATAGGGTGATATGAATGGAGAAATGGATGGCTGAACTTCCGGATAGATGGAGTCATGGATAACTGTCAGGTGTAATGATATGAAAGGATGGAGGAACAGGTAGCTATGGCCATAGATGGATGTCCATGGGTAGACAGACTGATATAAAGGATAGGTGGTTGGATGGCTGGCAGCAGATAGGTGGAACCAGAGATAGATGGTCATGGACAGATGGATGGATGTACTGACAGAGAGATGGAGCTTTAGAGAGAGAGATGAATTTTAAAGCAAGAGCTAAATAAATTCTGTGTTGTTGGCATATATCTAAGGTCTCTGGAAGTCCGCAGGACTGGTGGTATAGTGGTTGTGCGTTAGGCTGCGATCCTCTTGGTGGAAGTTCGAAACCACCAGCAGCTCCTTGGGAGACAGACGGGGCTTGCTGCTACTCTCATAAACAGTGAGTCTCACAAACCACGAGGTGTCACTCGGAGTCAGCATCAACTCAAAGTCAGTTGATACTCCCATTAGTCTCTCCACCTCCCAGATGGAATGATATGAGAACACGATTTCAGATCAAGGATTTACAGCATTCATGTCTGGGATACAAGTCGCCCATGAGCACACCAGGCGCCCATAGGTCAGGTATGTATGCTGTGGGCATCAATATCCTTGTGGCAGTTACATAATCTGTTGTCAATTTGAGAGGATTAAAAGGGTGGAGTTTAGCCTGTCAATCAGGTGGAAACTTTGTGACCTCATCTGGAGGTGCTAAGGAGATAAATAGCTTGCTTGATGGGACACAGGCTCACTCTTTGGGAGATAACGTGGCTGACAAGATACATGGAGTTAGGCTAGTCCCCTGAGCAGGAAGAGCTACAGGGGAATCCTGCCAGCACCTATATGCTTACAATGCCATCCGATCCACAAGACTTTCTACCTACTGACCTGTGATCTTCCTGCATTCGGCATAATTGCATGTTTCATGAGTCTGAAGAGGAATTCATAAATTGTTATCGGACATATGGGCTAATATGGGACTTGAGGACTTGATCAGGACTGAGCTGGGTTGTTTTCTCAATAGTCAATTGCTCTTGTATATACAGCTCTTTCTGATACACATATGTGTGCCCATGAATTTGTTTCTCTAGTCAACCCACACTAACAGTTTTTGTTATGAAATGGGGAACTGGACCAGATTTGGGTGAGAAAGGTGACAGCCACATGCAGATGGAGCACAGGTCCGTGTGATAGAGCAGAGAGTCAAGTCTAGTGAGGGGACAGTGCCCTTTAGGCTGATATTGTGACCACTTATCAGAGTAGACCTGGGCCTGCCAATGTAGTTTTCAAAGTAGGATAGGTATCTAATTTACGAGGTGAAATCTCTTGATATCAAGTGTGGACAGAAGGCAGTTAGTAGTTTCAAACCTCCGCAGTTGAAATGAAACTCCTCTGTGAGCTAGGCTGGTGACAGCTAATATTTCCCATGAAGAAGTCTGGTGGCATTGTGGTTCAGAGCTCAGCTGCTAACTAAAAGGTCTCTAGATCAAACCCACTAGCTACTCCTTGAGATAAAGATGTGGCAGTCTGGTACCATAAAGAGTACAGCCTTGCAAACCTCAGGGGATGGAGCATCTCTGTGCTGTCTGGTTGTACGGAGCATCTCTGTGCTGTCTGGTTGAACGGAGCATCTCTGTGCTGTATGGTTGTATGGAGCATCTCTGTGCTGTAGGGTAGTACAGAGCATCTCTGTGCTGTATGGTTATATGGAGCATCTCTGTGCTGTATGGTTGTATGGAGCATCTCTGTGCTGTCTGGTTGTACGGAGCATCTCTGTGCTGTATGGTTGTATGGAGCATCTCTGTGCTGTATGGTAGTACGGAGCATCTCTGTGCTGTATGGTTGTATGGAGCATCTCTGTGCTGTCTGGTTGTACGGAGCATCTCTGTGCTGTATGGTTGTATGGAGCATCTCTGTGCTGTATGGTAGTACGGAGCATCTCTGTGCTGTATGGTTGTATGGAGCATCTCTGTGCTGTCTGGTTGTACGGAGCATCTCTGTGCTGTCTGGTTGTACGGAGCATCTCTGTGCTGTCTGGTTGTATGGAGCATCTCTGTGCTGTCTGGTTGTAAGGAGCATCTCTGTGCTGTCTGGTTGTACGGAGCATCTCTGTGCTGTCTGGTTGTATGGAGCATCTCTGTGCTGTCTGGTTGTACGGAGCATCTCTGTGCTGTCTGGTTGTAAGGAGCGTCTCTGTGCTGTCTGGTTGTATGGAGCGTCTCTGTGCTGTCTGGTTGTATGGAGCGTCTCTGTGCTGTCTGGTTGTATGGAGCGTCTCTGTGCTGTCTGGTTGTATGGAGCGTCTCTGTGCTGTCTGGTTGTATGGAGCGTCTCTGTGCCGTCTGGTTGTATGGAGCATCTCTGGGCTGTCTGGCTCTATGCTATGTGTTGGAACCCTCCTGATAGCAATGGGTTACTTAGGTAGCAGTTACAGGATGCCAGGTATCAGGCTGTGTACTCCACCCTACTGTATCTCCCAATCACCCATCAGTTCTGGGAATGGTTACTATTAACGCCATTTTACAGATGAGGAGCCAGCAGCTGGAGTGAGCCAGCAACTCACCGTCCATCAGAGACAAGAGTGGACACTGAGGCTTGAACATGGGCTGTTCTGATCCTTCCTTCGCACGTCTGAACCACTTTTCCACACTGCCTCCTCTTGCCTGTCGTTGAAGGGTCCTTCAGAATGAAGATGTCAGTTATTCTCTCGGCAGGTGTCTTGATTGATGGAGGCCATTGACCTTGGGGACCTTGGGGAAGTCGGTACTGGAGGAGTTACTGGTCAAGGATGTCCCTTGTTCCTAGACTGTAGAATGCTCAGGCTGTCCCGGTGCATCCTATAACAGCCCTGTGTGGGACTGGGCCTGTTTGTTATTGGATGTTATGGGGTTGGTTCTGACTCATAGTGCCCCCAGGTCCAACAGAAAGAGTCAACGCCCAATCCTGCACCCAGCCTCACCTTGTTGGCTGTGCCTGGGCCCTTTATTGCCAGTACGACATCAGTCCATCTTTCGGGGAGTCTTCCTGTTTTGCGCTGAGCCTCTACATGTTGTTCTTGTCAGACTCACAGTGCACCCCCAGGATGAAACTCTGACCAAGTTCGCAGCATCCTCACCAGCTCTTTCACATGTGAGCCCCTTCTTGCAGCCACTGTGTCTGTGCCTCCCATGGAGGGTCCTGCTCTCTTCCGCTGACCCTCCACTTGACCAAGAAGGGCATCCATCCCCTGACACTGGTCCCTGCTAATCACATGTCCAAAGTGTGTGCGGAAAAGTCTCGCCATCTGTCCTTGCTTCCAAGGAGCACTCAGGCTTCAAGTCCCCCAAGACAGGTTTGGTATGTCCGTTGTCCCGATGAGGTCACTGAGGCTCAAGCTGGTCCTGGAGCCCCGACTCTCACACTGCTGACCAGTGGGGACAGCTCCCATGTGACTGATTCCTCCAAGAACTCTAGTGGGCTGGATCATCACTGTGTGTGTGTGTGTGTGCATGTGTGTGTATGTCAAGAAGCAAACACTTCTGCAAATTTATGAAAGAATCGGTGGCGGGGTCAGAAGGGAAGTGTGAATCTGTATCCATTTGGGCAAAAACCATTTCACAGTTAGGTCCCCTGTTACCCTTATTGCAACTTCTGAATTTCTGCCTTTCCACCACACTCTTTTCATACCCGTGGTCCAGCGCCAGGGCCCCAAGGTGGTGAGTTAGTTCCTTTGCCTCCTCTGTGTTGCTTGGGGGATAAGGATGAGGTATACTCCCGTGAAGAGTTACAGTCTCTGAAACCCACAGGAGACAGTTCTACCCTAGAAGGTCGCCTAAGTCAGCATCAACTCGATGGTAGGGAGGTGTTTTTTGTTTTGTTTTGTTTTTCTAGTGCGGTCCGTGCCTGCATAGGAGGTGTGCCCTGAATCCCAACCGCTGCTTTTACTTATTAAGACTGCATTGACATTAATGATGTTTAAATGTCTCCACTTACACAATCAAGTTGTCTGCTTAGCCCTGCCCTTAGCTCTGCCGCCTAGCTCCCCTCGCCATCTTGGGGGCTCTGAAGAATTCCCTGCAGAATTGCCAGCCCCCAAATAGAAGGAGCCTGTTGTCGAGATGCCACACTTGCTGCCTCGGTCTCCCCGGGTTCCAGCTTGCCAGGTGGATGTTCTTCGTCCCGAACCACGCCGAGGAGGGACGGTCACTTGAGTCTGCATCCACAGTCTGCTTGGGTGGCCTTGCACCCAACACCTCTCAAAAACCTTACCCAAGGTCTCTGGGTGGCACAAATGATTTGGACTTGGCTACTAACCTAAAGGCCGGCAGTTCAACTCCACCCACAAGTGCTGAGGAAGAAAGGACTGGCCACTTGGGTCAAGAGACCTCCGTGGAGCTCGGTTGCCCTCCAAGGCTCCCAGGCGTGGGAACCAAACCTAAGGTGATCGGTGGGTTTGGCGTTTGGAACCTCTGAGTGGAAGTGGTGGTTCAGCAGTGGAAGGCTCATGTCCTGTGCACAAGGCCTGGTGCCAATCCTGGCCAGCGCATTACAGGGGCTGAGGTGGCTTGTGCATGGTAATGAAGCTGAATAGGTGTCCGTGGAGCTTCCAGACTGAGGCAGAGTAGGAAGAAAGGCCTGGCGATCCACCAAAAGTCAGCCGCCGAAGGCCCTGTGCATCACAGCAGTACGGTCCACATCCCATCCTGGAGAAGGTGGGGGGCTGGGAGAGCTTCCCTCCATTGTGCACGGGGTGCTGTGAGTCTAAGCCAACTCAGTGGCAATAACTCAACAGAGACAGAAGAATGGCCGAGAGACAGTGTCCCCGATGGGGCGAGACCAGCTTGTCTATTCAGGCCATTCCCAGAGGGTGGCAGGAAACCTGCCTTCTGAGGTGGGTGAGAGGCCCGGGCATCGGAGGGCTCTTCAGGGAGAGACTCGGGGCTGTCAGTCTGTAGGCAAGCTTGGGGAGCCCTGTGCTGTGCAGGAAGAAGGCTGGATGTCCCCCAGAGTCTGAGGAGGTTGCTCATGGTGACCTACAGGGTCGACATGGACCCAAATATGCGCCTGCTATGGCTAGGGCCACTGCCCCAAGTCCTGGCACTATTGAACGCCACACTGACTAGGGTCTACCTTTGGTTTGCTTCGTATGCTTGGCTTGGTTTGGTTTCTGATTGAGGTAAACTACCAACAACAAACAAACAAAACCCAAACTCACAGCCATTGAGTCAATATTGACTCACTGTGATCCCGTACGACAGGGTAGAAATGCCCCGGTGGGTGTCTCAAACTGTAACTCTCTCTGGGAGGACAAAGTCCCGTCTTCCTCCTGCAGGTGGTTTCTAACTGTGGGCCTGGCAATTAGCAGCCCAGCAGGAAGGAGGAGCAGGAGGAGGAAGAGGACAATTCTAACATGCAACTCAGTGGCATGCAACAGGTTGGCAAGGTTGTATGGCCACTGGCTCCATTTTCATCAACCCTGCAGGAAGCAGTACCCAAGCAGCAGCCACTCCCCGGAGTGCCTTCTCCACTCCTCGGGGCTCCATGACAAAAGATGAAAATGGGTGACTTTCAAGAATGAGGATGGACTGTCATGTCAGGAATCGCCTAGAGTCCTTTGTCTTCATCATCATATTTCTGCACCCCCCCCCCACCACACACACCTCTCTTTTTTAATTTTATTTTTATCGTTTTACAACTCTTATCACAATCCATACATACATCAATTGCGTAAAGCACATTTGTACATTTATTGCCCTCATCATTCTCAAAACATTTGCTCTCCACCTAAAACCCTGGCATCAGTTCCTCATTTTGTCCCCTCGCTCCCCGCTACCCCTCCCTCATGAACCCTTGATAATTTATATTGTTATTTTGTCATATCTTGCCCTGTCTGACATCTCCCTTCACCCACTTTTCTGTTGTCTGTCCCCCAGGAAGGTGGTTATATGTAGAGCGTTGTAATCCATTCCCCCTCTCTACTCTACCCTCCGTTCACCCTGCAAGTAACGCCACTCACAACACTGGTCCAGAAGGGATCATTGTCCTGGATTCCCTGTGTTTCCAGTTCCTATCTGTACCAGTGTACATCCTCTGGTCTAGCCAGATTTCTAAGGTAGAATTGGGATGATGACAGTGGGGGCGGGGGGAGCATTTAGGAACTAGAGGAAGCTGTGTGTTTCATCGTTGCTACATCGCACCCTGACGGGCTCGTCTCCTCCCTGAGATCCTTCTGTGAGGGGATCTCCAGTTGCCTGCAGATGGGCTTTGGGTCTCCACTCCGCACTCCCCCTCATTCACAATGATAGGATTTTTTGTTCTGATGATGCCTGATCCCCTTGATACCTCGTGATCTCATAGGCTGGTGTGCTTCTTCGATGTGGGATTTGTTGCTTCTGAGCTAGATGACCGCTAACTCTCTCTGTCTCTCTGCCCCGCCCCTCTCTCTGCGATCAGATATAGCATGTGTGCAAATTACTTGCTTAACCTGCTCTCCTGTTTTGATAGTTCAGGTGAAAGTTTACAGAGTAAATTCATTTTTGTTCAATAATTCATAAACATTTTGTTTGATAACATTGATCACACTTCTCTCAGTGTAATGTCATTTAGACTTTGGGATCTCAACAGATTGATCTAAGTCTCCCCCTCTGCTGAAACGATATCATTTACATTATGGAGAACCCTGTTCCCCAGTGGCGTACACTCATGGGGACAGGGGTCAGGATGAGAAGCACATGGTTTGTAGGGTCTGATTCAAGCCTGGCACAGCTATGGATAGCTACTGAGAACTCTAAAGGAAGAGCCAGCAGTCACTAGCGTTGTGTGTCCTACACTGTGTTGGCCTCCAAGATCACATGGTCATCCGTCTGTCGCTGTTTCCATCTGTGCTCCTCTGTTAGACAGTGCTCAGGTGGGATTAGAGCAGACGTGTGAAGAAGTCCACACTGGCCTTTGAGGGTCTTCACAATCCTTGGCCTGGGCAGCAGGCACTTCCCTAGAGCTCTGCCAGCCTCAGCCCCTAAACAAGATGGACTCAGTGTCTGTTGTCTCCTCAGGGCAAGGCTCTGCATCCTGACTCTTCCATTCAGGAAGACCCTGTGACCTTGAGGTGAGCTGCCTGCCTCACTCTTCTTGCAAAATGAGAAGGTGACCACCACCCACCCAGACAAGGCCAAGAAGAGTCATGGGATGGCAAGTGGGGCCCAGCCGGGGATGCTTTGGTGCACACAGATCCAGAAGCTGAGGGATGTGTGGAAAGCATGGCTGGGCCGTGATGTCTGAATCTACATCTGGAACCCAAAGAGTCTGTGAGGAGCAGTTCCTCTGCTGAGCAAGACTTCACATTCCTGCAAAAACCTCCCTCTGCACCCCCACCCTGCTGGGCTCTGGTCACAGGGAACGGACCCCACGGAAGAGTAGCCATGGTTTTCAGCTAGAGGCCCAGGGGCCAACTTGAGGATGTAGCCTGGTTGCAGAATGATAGCTAGATTCAGAGGTAAAGCTGACACCCCAATTGTATGTGTGTATGGATGTGTGTGCGTGGGTATGTAGTGTGTGTTGGTAGTGGTTTGAGCCCAACAGAGCTTCAAACCCCTGTGGGACAGTGGTACTGTCCCTTCAGGCAACGATGACATAAAATCAACTCCAGGACAAAAGGTCAGCTCTCCATCTCCATTGGCCCTCATCCAGAATCTGGAAAAGTATTTGGTAGACTCTGGCTCAAAGATGGATTAGGGGACAGGGCCCAACCATCATGGCAAGACACCAGCCCTGGGCAGAGCCTGGGATGCCAACCTAAGGTCTCCACATGAATTACAAACTGGAGAAGAGGGGACTCTTGCAATAGAAACAAAGCAAATCCACAACCCCAGGGAGCCCTGCAGTGAATGCCACCACGTGAAGTCTCTGTGTGCTGAGGACAACAGACACAGGGGGTCTTCACAGAGCACCAGGGCACCATGAGGTGGCGTTAAACCAACAACCTTTCAGTTAGAGGTGACCATGTATCTCAGTGGACCCTTTTCCTGAGACAGGGCCCGCTGGTGGGTAGTGCCCCAGAGCATGCCCATCCACTCTCAGAAGTTGTCAGATCGAAGCAACACCCTATATGCTCATCCTACTGACAGCAATCCCAGGAGGCCGGCCTTCTCATGACTACCTGGACAAATGAAGCCATTAATTCCCAGATTAAATGCTTCAGCTAACTGCCAGGGCAGGATTCCGTCCACTCCATCTCAACCAGGGACAGAGATTCTCACACACACCTAGCCACTCCCTCTCAAAACGAGCATTTTAAAAACCCACGCCCCTGCCGTCAAGGTCATTCTCACTAATGCCAACCCTTTGTCAGGCTTTTCAGGGTGGACATTCCTAACTAAGCAGACGTCCTCATCTTTCTCCAATGGAGAAGCTGGGGGCTTGAACCTCCCACCTTGTGGTTTGTATCTGAACTGCTAACCCATGTGGCTGCTAATCCATAGCCCAAATAAACAAATCCATTACCATAAACTTGATTCCAACTCATAGGGATCATATATAGAGTTTCTAAATATTTATGGGTGCAAACAGCTTCAGTTCTTCTGTGGAGCTACTGGTGAGTTGAGGTTAGTACCCTGATGCTTAGCCCAGGGCATCGGTCAAAAGTCAGTGCTGTAGAATTGCTTCTCAGCAATCCTGCAAATCAAGGTACAACTTCCGTTTTGAGTTTCTGAGACTGTAGATCTTTGTAGGAGCAGAGAGCCTCGTCTTTCTCCTGCAGAGCAGCTGGTGGTTTAGAACTACTGACCTTGAGATAAGCTCACTCTGGTATCCACAAATGTCTAGGGAGTGGCACGCAGGACTTCCCCCACTTTCATGACAAACACACCAACCCCACTTGTATTTTAGAGATGGGTGCTTTCAGAGAGAGAGAAAGAAAGAGAGAGCAACTAATTGTTAAAAATGTGTTATTAGTTCCCCACCCAAAGTTATTTTCTTTCTCTAGCTCCAGTGCCAACAGCTGCACTGGACAGAAAGTTCTGCCACCCCCACCCCAGATGTTTGCTGGGTGACTGAGTAAATTAGAATAAAGACTTGCAGATGCCCCTGGGTGATGGGCACTTTTAAAAGACTGAAACCAATTTTCTGGTGACCAATTGCGTTGTCATTGTTAGGGACCATGGAGTGAACTCTGACTCAGCAATCTGATGTATAGCCAGAGGAGATACTGCCGGTCCCGCCCCACCCTCACAATTGCCTTGTTTGAGCCTATCGTTGCAGCCACTGTGTCAGTCCACTTATCCAGCACCTTCCTCTCTTTCACTGTTCCTTTACTTTAACAAACAAGATATCCTTCCCCGGGGATTGTCCCTCCTGATAAGATGTCCACAGCAGGTGGGATGAATTCCCGCCATCCTTGCCTCTAAGGTACTCCTGGCTGTACTTCTTCCAAAACACGTGTTTGTTCTTTTGACAATCTATGGTACTGTCATATTCTTCTATAGCACCATACTTCAAATGCACCGATTGTTCTTTGCTCTTCTTTACTCGATGTCCAACTTTCACAATCACAGGGGGTAACTGAAAAGACCAAGGCTTGGGTGGGGGCACCTTAGTCCTCAAAGTAACCTTCCTGCTTTCCACACTGTAAAGGGTTCTAGGCAGCAGATCTACACAAGCCAATCAATTACAATCATGTCACAGACCTCCATACCACCCCCGCCAACCTCAGAGGACAGCTCAAAACCAAACTGATGGTCTCCCTACAGGAGACAGGAGAATTGCCTCTGTGGGTTTTACAAGACTCACTCTACAGGAGTACACAGCCTTATCTTCCTCCTGACGAGGGTTTGAACCGCTGAACTTGTGGTTAGCAACTCAATGTGTAGCCCACCATACCACCGGAGGGCACAATGTAGGAGGGAAAGCCTCATGATTACAAGGAGGGAAAGCAGCAAAATATTGAGTGGGCAGCTCTCAGCGCTC
Source organism: Tenrec ecaudatus (assembly GCF_050624435.1). NCBI lineage: Eukaryota > Metazoa > Chordata > Mammalia > Afrosoricida > Tenrecidae > Tenrec > Tenrec ecaudatus. The sequence goes on along the minus strand of NC_134534.1, from coordinate 4,005,927 downwards.
ACCGCCCACAGAAACACGGACAACAAGCAGACACTGCGAGGACCCTTTTGTCAGAGTGGAAGACACAGATTCACGGTGTCGGCAAAGGGAGTCCGGATGAAGATGAAGGCAATGTGGATATGCTAGGGAAGCGTTACAGTCCTTTTACTTGGCCTCGCCCCAGGCCCCTGCCGGCTCGGTGACAGATGAACGGAGAAACAAAATGAGCCTCGCGTGAGCGTAGGTCATCAAATATGGCTGCTCCTGTTCTAGTTCATAACCACGTGGGTTAATTCTGAACAGAGTGTGGTTAAGGCAGGTCTCTGCGGTCAGTGGACAGCAACAGAGAAGACCTCACTGTAAAATGTTTGTCTTAGTTTCATGACGGCACATTCCAAAAAATGGAGGTGGGGAATTCAAACCAGCGGCTTCCAGGGGGAAGTGCCGGCCAGTGAAATTAAGGCGGAGAGTCCAGCTCATCAGATTGCAGTGTCTGGTGGATGGGCTCTAAAACAGCGATTGTGGTCGATGCTCTCGAAAGACGCAAGACAAGGATGACAGATGATGTTCTCGTAGGATGCAGGACAATCATGGGGCTTACTAAGAAGAGGTTTTAAGGAAATCACAAACCATATTGGTGAGACCGGGGAAGTTATGGTGAAGGATTGCTCTCTACCAGGCAAGACTCCTGCTCAGTCTTCGAGGGTAGCAAGAGCTCGTCTATGAGAATTTTGTTGGAAAACCTCACCCCATCTACCCGACAGGCCTGATGCTGCCCCTTCAGACTTCTTTTTGATCTTTAAGCTAAAAAAGACAAAGAACACGTTGGACTCCTCCAGGGATCCTTAAACAGTTATTTTGACGTTGTGTCAATCAAATACTACAGAATTCTTTAGGGAAAGGTTACCCGCCCACTGCTATTGACTCAAAATTCCCACTCACAGCGACCCTCCCTGAACAGGGTCTATGAAGCTGGAAATCTTGATGGAAGCAGACTGCCTCATTTTCATCCGGAGAAGTGGCTGATGGGCATGTGACCCCACCGACCTCGGACAAAGCAGTCCACTGCTTACCCGATAGCAGAGAGCTGGAAATACTGCCAGAAATGTATAAGCCCCAATGGAGCATATGCCCAGAAACCAGTCATTTACATGTTGATATTTTCTGTTTAACCAAGGGTTGCATGGTTTGATAGCAATGCCTTTTGACGTATCATATACACAATGGAGTATAATTCATCCGCAAAAAGGAGTGGGCGACAACGTGGATGAACCTCAGAAACATGATGCTGAGAGAAGTAAGTCCAATGTAAAAGGGCAGATACTGTAAGATTCCACTGATAGGAAATATCTAACCTAGGAAAATTCATAAAGATAAGATGTCAATTTGGAGGTTCCTGGAAGTTTAGGGGAGAAGAAAGATCAAGAACAAATAATGATTCAGAATTTCTGTTTAGGAATAAAAAGGTTTAAGTCAGTGGCAGTATGGGCCTGTTTCATACTCCCCCTCATGAAGAGCTTGCTGAAGATGTGGGTGGCTATAGCAAAGTGTAATGAAGAAGCTAGATGGTCCCCGACTATCAGAAAGACATGTCTGGATCTTAAAGGCTAATCTTGAAACAAGCACCCATGAGAGTGAGCTATCAACTAAGTGCACGAAGGAGAAGCACACCAGTCTCTATGATCCAAGGATTATAAATAATAAATTCTGCTTCTGAAGGAGGGAATGGTATCACAGCATAAATTGTGAACACCTGGTTTTCAGAAGGCTATGGGTGACAATGGAAGCCCCAAGTCCATTTGCAGGTTCCACGCATGGATTAAAACCCCTAGTGAAGCCCCTCTGACCGTAGCTGAGGGCTGGGAATAGTCTTGCTACCAAAGAGCATTGGAAATTCCATTACAGCCATTGAGGTTAGGTTACAATGTAACAACCTATGATTTTCTCTCCCTTTTTATCTATTTTCAAGTTGTTTCAGTTCCCAATAGTTTCTGATTTCTCTGTGCTTGAGGCTTTCCTGCGTGTTGTCTGGTCACTGTTGGTTGTTTGTGTAATTGCGTTTTGTTGTGCACGAGTCTCTGGCTATGAAATCCAGAAGAGGTAGCTTTACAGCGATAGTAACTGGATAGGGGCGCATGGGGAGGACGGGGATGGAAAACTAAACAGTGAGTCCGAGAAGAAAATGTTCTGGAATTGATTGCACAAATCTTAATATAATTGAATGATTAAATTGTGTGCTATGTGGATTATGGTCCAATAAAACTTTTTTATAAGTTAGTAGCAATGTTGGCTACACAGCATTGTGAATGTAACTGATGCCACGGAATTGAACATTTAAAATGGGCACAAATGGGAAATGGGAATCTATATTTCACAGCAACAAACAGCAAAAAATAATGTTGTATGAAAGTCTCACTAGGAAAGGAATGCTTGAGTTTCCCTTGTGTTGTAGGTAAAGGTTAGCATGGTTATCAAGACAGCCCATGAATAAACATCCTTATCTTGGAACTCACCTAGCAAACCACCACATCCTATTCTAGCTCCGTCAAGTTAGTCTTTCATTCTCACCCAGGCTCTCTGTCCCCACTGTGCCGGAACGTGCATCCATGCTATGCTATCCAGTGCCCACGTCCTTCCCCACGTCCTCGCATCCTCTGTAGGCCAAGTGACCGCATCAGTAGACTTGACTCAGGTCTATTCCCCGTGTCGGAGGCGGACATGTTGCTGTTGTCAGGTCCCTTCAGGTGGGCTCTGACTTATGGCAGCCGTGTTAAAAAAACAAAACTCACTCCATTGAGTCAATTCTGAATTGTAGAGACTCTAAAGGACGTGGTAGAACTGCCACTGTGAGTTTCTGAGCCTCTTTAAAAGAGTAGAAAGTCGCATTTTTCTCCTGTTGAGTGGATGGTGAGTTGAGTTCCTGACCTTGAAGTGAGTAGCCCATCTTGTAACCACTACGACACTGGGGCTCCAGCCTCATGGTACATGGCACAAAACGGCACCCAGGATGTTCATGCCCAATGTTATAGCCACTGTCAATCTGTCTTGCAAAGGCATTTCCCCTTGTTCTACTGTCCCTTGACATTACCAAGTATGATATCCTTCTCCGGGGACTGGTCCCTCCTGAGAACATGGCAAAAGTAAGCAAAACCAAGTCTCATCATCCTTGCTTCTAAGGAATCCAGCCACTGGCTAAAGACTCAAGAAATGCCAATGGGTAGATGGGTGTCTGGGATGCAGGAATCCCCTGCACTTCAGCTCTCGGGTACTTAGACTTCGAGACCACCGTCCTTGACTGGGAAGCTCTGAAGTTCTGCTAGAGATCTGAGGGCAGGGTTACTGCCGAGTCAAGACCATGCTCAGGTCTGCCAGCTCAGATGCGGTGTTGACTTTGCATTCCCAAGGCCAGCAGGCATAAAGCTAACAACTCTCCCTCGGCCTCAGGACTCTGTCCTTAATGACAAGTGTCTGAACTTGAGCTCTGAGATGTCCGAGGAGAAGGAGGAAGTGCCAGGAATCGGCTTAGACTCAGAGACTGGATACGGCTTGGAGCCTGGTCACCCCTCAGAGGGCTCGCATCCCCGTCACGTCCCTAGTCTATGCCAGCCTCACCACTCCTCCACTTTTGGAAGGAAGTGGGAAGGAAGAAGGGAAGAAAATGCAGAGGAGGACTAGGCACGATGAGTCATGGAAAAGTGGGTCAGACGCCTACTCTAGCAGAATCCCAATGTTCACGAGCTAAGTACGCGGGGCAACCTGCGGGTCCCCCCATTTCCACGGCACGCTGTTGCTCCAACGCTGCCATGACCTCTTTTGTCCTTGAGCAACTCAGATCCTCATCCTTTACTTACAGGAAGTGGACCATTCTTCTCCTTTGATACCATCCCAACCCCCTGTAGTAAGGGGCCCTGCACATGGGTCTGTATTCCAAGGTTGTGTATGTACGAGAGACAATGGTCTCAAACCAGGGTGGACACATGATAGACTATTCACCCTTCACTTCCTAAAGCCACCGGACTTTGCAGAGACGAAAACATCAAGCCCCTTGATGTCCATGATAGACAGCACAGGACAATGTGATCCTGAGTAACAAATGGGTCATTTGGGTACACTTATAGACTCATAGGTCATGGCATATACTTTGAGGCAAACAAATGCAAAGCCCAGTGCCATCAAGTTGATTCCAGCTCATAGAACAGTCTCTAGAGTTTCTGAGATGAAAGATTAAGTCTTTATAGCATAAGACAACCTCATCTGTTTCCCATTGAAACACTAACCTTCCCACTGGCTGCCCAATGCATATCACAAAGTGACACCAGAGATCTCTTAAGAAAAGCTGGATCTACTCAAACACCCTTTTATCAAGTACCCCAACCCAGAGCCAAACTCACTGCCATGGGGTCAAGTACGATTCACAGTGTCTCCGGAGGACAGAATAGAATTGCCCTGGTGGGTTTCAGAGGCTGTGAATCTTTATGGAAGTAAAAAGCCTCATCGTTCTTCTGTGGAGTGCATAGTGGTTTTGAACTACTGACCTTTCAGTTAGCAGCCCATTACATAGTCCATGATGCCAGCAAAGATCTTTTATTAAGGACCAGGAAACATCATCCTACCAGCTCTACTTCTACAACATTGAATGAATTCTGGATACTTTCAGAGTCTTGCCTGCCTCTTCCGTAATATTCTCATTCCACAGCTGAACGTGCAAGTGCCCTGCAGAGCATCAGTGAGCACACAGGAGGCGCCAAGCACTCAGACTGTCTTTCTTCCCTGAGTGAGTGGCAGGCACCGGCTGGAACAGAGACCATCTGTCTGCCAGGCCATCCTCTCAGCCAAACACTGTTCCCCAGGACATTCGGTCGCATCTATTTCCCCAGCCTTCTGCAGAAAGAAAGGGAAATTAATAGCTTTCCACCCGGCTCACACCACAGTGGGACCAGGGGAAGCAGAGGAAGCAGCTCTTTGGATCTCAGTTTTCCTACATGGATGATGGCCATAGCTCTCTTCTCAAGAGGCAAGGGCAAATGTGTCCTGATGTGTGATATATATATATGTATATGTATATGTATATGTATATGTATATGTATATGTATATGTATGTGTATATATATATAAAACCTAGACCAGTGGTTCTCAACCTTCCTAATGCCGTAACCTTGAATAGAGTTCCTCATGTGTGGTGACCCCCAACCATAAAATTATTCTCATTGCTACTTCATAACTGTAATTTTGCTACTGTTCTGAATTGGTTGACCCCTCTGAAAGGGTTGTTCAACCCGCAAAGGGGTCTCGACCCACAGGTTGAAAACTGCTGACTGGACACTCAACCCTGAGCAATGTGTTAAAGCAATGTTCTGCTAGCAAACTCACCTCAGCTTCTGAGAATTTTCAGGCTTAAATGGATCTTCATGGAAAGTACCAGTATTCTTGGAACTTAGGCCCATCTTACCAATGGCAGCCCTCTTCTCCAGAGTGATTCGTACGCTTTCTGCATGCCAGCCAGCTTATTTTGAGGGACTCAGCTCCTATTCTATGGTCACCCCTAGGGTTGTATGGAGGAGCTCTGGTGGTGTAGTGGGTATGAGTTGGGCTGTGACCCACGTGGTCGGTAGTTTGAAACGACCAGCAGCTGACCAGCAGCTCTGCAGAGGAAAGACTGGGCCTTTTACTGCCTTCAACAATTACAGTTTTGGACCTGAACAGGGGTCACTATGAGTCAGCATTGACTCACTGGCAATGAGAGTCAGTGTGCATGTGCATGTGTGTATATGTGTGTCAGCACAAGAAAGGCGAGTGAGTGAAAGGGTAAAAAAGGAGAGAGAAGAGAAGAGAAGAGAAGAGAAGAGAGAGAGAGAGAGAGAGAGAGAGAGAGAGAGAGAGAGAGAGAGAGAGAGAGAGAGAGAATGAATGAGATCCATGCTGAATGTCCTTAATCAAAAGATGTTTTTGTTAGGTAAAGTCAAGTGGCTGTCAACTCGTTGACAGGATATAACAATCATAGAAAGAATATAATGAACCGAGAGTTTCAGACTGTGATTCTTATGGCCACCAGTTTGTCATGCTGTGGCGACTTGCAGTTAGTTGTGATGTTGGAATCGATGTCACCAATATTTTGAATGCCACCTGGGCTCACATGTTTCAACTGACCTTCCAGACCAAAAAAGACAAGGGAGAAGAAGCTGAGCTCTCTCTCTCTCTAAAAATCTGGCCAGAGTAAGCACTTTAGGGAGTGGAAGACGACTATCTGAAGATACATCCCTGAAGTCAGAAGGCATTCAAAGTACCACTCAAAGAAGGGCCGACCTTAAGGATGTGAGTGGAACCCAGCTTCTGAGAACTCCATGCACTGACATGACAGTGTGCAGCCACCAGACAGCTCTGCAGGAGAAAGTTGAGGTTTTCTACGAGGTACAGTCTCGTAGACCCATGGGGGCAGTGCTGCCCTGTCCTACAGGGTCACTGTGTGTCCAAATTGACTCAAAGGCAGTGAGTGTGAGTTGGAATGGGGAACAACGACACTAGGAGCATACATACTTCTTAGAGGCGTGAATAATAGAAGGTAAGATGGGCAGCACTAGTCCCTGGAGAAAGCTCAAAAGGCAGGAAGGGATAAAAAGGATGAATGGAAATGGTAACCATGAGGAAGACGTGGGAAGCATACTGTTACATTGTAAAAATGGCAGAGAATGATACAACAAAAATGCGCATGAACAGTTGAATGGCAATCCAATGGTTCTGTAAGTTTTCAGCCAATACCAGAGGTTTTTTAAAAAGATTAAAATCAACTGAAAAATACACATATAATACATTCCATCAACTGTTGTGACTCGAGACTAAACAAATAAAATAACTGGAATATGGAATATACAAAGTATGAATCTAGGAACACTGAAAGCTGTCAAGAGTAAAATGGAATATATGAAGACAGGTGTGCTGGGAATTGCTGTTATTCTCAGGTGCCATTGAAACCGTTCCAATATGCAGTAGAAGGAAAACCTGCACCATTCTCACAAGTGTCCTTAGGTTTGAGCCGATGTTCACAGCCACTGGGTCTAACAGCCTTGTCTCGGGCCTTGCTCTTTTTCACTACCCCTGTCTGGTCCCAAGCATGATGTTCTTCTCCAGGGACTGGTGTCTCCTGGTACCATGTCCAATATACATGAAATGAAATGAAATCTCACCATGCTTGTCTCTAAGAAGCATTCTGGCTTTACTTCTTCCAAGTTAGACTTGTTTATTCGTTTGGCAGTCCATAGCACTTTCTATATTTTTTTGACAACACTGCAATTCCAAGGCATCAATTCTTCTCTGATCTTGCTTATTCAGTGACCAGTTTTCACAGGCACATGAAGCAATGGAAAGTACCATTGCTTGAGTCAGGATACGTTAATGCTCAAATAACGTCCTTGCTTTCAATACTTTAAAGAGGTCTTGGGCAACACATTTATACAACACAATGTGTAATTTGATTTCTTAAATGCCTCTTCCATGAGCATTGTTCTAAGCAAATACAATTCTTAACCACTTCAATCTTTTCTCCATTTTCCATGATGTTGGCTATGGAACCACTGTGGGGATTTGATCTTCTTGACATTGATGTGCACTTTTTACTGAAGGCTATAATTCCTGATCTTCATCAGCAAGTGCTTCAAGTGCTCCTCATTTTCAGCAAGTAAAGTTGAGTCATCTGCATATTGTAAAGAAGTCTTCTTCCAGTCTTGCTGCCTCATTCTTTTTCATATAATCCAGTTTCTCTGATTATTTTTTCAGCATACAGATTGAATAACTATGATGAAAGGACACAACCCCGACACACACCTTCCCTGATATGGTATTATTTTGTTCTATTCACACACCTGCCTCTTGATCCATATGCAGATTCCGGGTAAGCACAATTAAGCGTTTGGGAATTCCCATTCTTCTCATGGTTATGCATAGATTGTTGTTATGACCCACACAGTCACATGCCTTGGCATAGTCAAGAACACACAAGTAACATCTGTCTGGTATTCTCCGACTTCAGTCAAGGTCCATCTGACATTAGCGATTATATCCCGTGTTCCATGTCCGCTTCTGAATCCATCCTGAACCTCTGGAAGTTCCCTGTCGAGGTACAGCTGCAATCATTATTGGATGATCTCCAGTAAAGTCTTGCTTGCATGCAATAGCAATGATATTGTTCTATATTTTTACATTCTGTTGGGTCATCTTTATTCTGGAATGAGTACAAATATGGATTTTTTTCCAGTCAGTCAGTCAGTCAAGTCATTTTCTTCCAAATATTTGGCATAGACAAATGAGCGCATCCAGGGCTTCATCAGCTCGTGGAAACATTTCAATCCGTAGTCCATCCGCTCCTGGAGCCCTTGCGCTGGTTCATGCTTTCAGTGCAGCAGCACGGACTTCTTCCCTCCGTACCATTGTTCTGGCTTATATGCCACTCCTTGGAACGGCTGGCTGTCAAACAGTTCTTTTTGGCATGGCACTCGGTGAAGTCTTCCCATCTTCTTGTGATGCTCCTACCTCAGTCTATCTTTGGCCACAGAATCTTACAACATTACAACTTGAGGCTTGATTCTTTCCCCTTGAGTTCCTTCACTTTAAGATATGCTACCGGCGTTCTTTTTTGGTTTCAAACTCTTGTTTTTGCACATATGACTACATTTTACTTAGTCTCCTTGAGCTGCCCTTTGACATGTTTTCCTGTGCTGTTTTTAGGACTGCTATGAGTCAAAACCAACTTAATGGCACCTCACAAAAAGTCTTTATAGTTGCTACATAAATTTGAATAATAGTTGTGCTGACTGGATTCCTTTGACTATGAATAGGTAGAATCCTATTACAGTTAGCCTTGTACTCCACGAGAGATCTTGAAATGTCCTCTATGGAGATGCATGCAGTGCCATTCCCTTGATTGTGTCCTTCTTGCAGAATAGACCATATGACTTTCTGATTAAAAATGGCCAATATCAGTCTATTTCCATTCACTGATGCCTAGAATATCAACCTTTATGTATCCCATTTCATTTTGACAACTTTCAATTTTCCTCAATTCATATTTCATACATCCCAAGTTCCAAATATTAATTTACGTTTTCAGGTATCTCCTCCATTTTTGGTGTGCCCCATCAGCTAATGAGGCCCCAGAGGCTTTAGTCCATCCATGTCATTATGGTTGACTCTACTTTCAGAAGACAGCATTTCCTCAGTCATATTTTGACTCCCGTCCAAGCTTAAGGGTATATCTTCTGGTACTATCTAGGACAATGTTCTGCTTCATTATGCTTTCCATAAGTGACAATGCTTCCAGGATATCCATAGGTTTTTAGTCACTAATTTCTCAGACATAGACAATCAATCCCTTCTTAGTAGTCTGTTCTTAGTTTGGAAGTTTTGCTGAAATCTGTTCACTTTGGGTGACTCTGTTGGTAATTTTAAATACCAGTGACATAGCTTCCAGCATCACAGCAACACACAAGCTGCCACTATACAACAAATTGACAGGCAAATGATGTCATCAGTGAGCAGAAATGATTGGTGTTGGCCCTTTTGAATCATCTAGTCTACTTTGTTAAGAACTATGCCATGAAGTGGCACCACTTCCTATTCATTGTGGAAAAACAATCATTTCAAGATCTATCCTGGAGAACAATGCTGTCAGTTACAGGATAATGTGCATAGGATTACAAGGAAGACTAGTTAATAAAGCTTATTCAAATTTATACTGTAACAATTTAACGCCAAAGATTAGAAACTAGAAGATTTTTTACCAACCTCTTCAGTGTGTAATTAATAAAGCATGCAATGAAGATGCATGGGTAATCCCTGGTGATTGATGGGTGAAATTGGGAACAAAAAAGAAAGATCAGTAGTTGGAAACATGGTCTCGGTTATAGAAAAGATGCCATAATTTTCCTGATGGAATTTCTCAAGACCAGTAACCTATGTACTAGAAACCTGTTTCTGAACAATAGAACTACATGGACCTCACCAGACAGACTACAGAAGAATCAAATTGACTGCGTCTGTGAGAAGAGATGAAGGAGAAACTCACTATTTTCTGCTAAAACAAGGTTGGGGGCTGGCTGTAGAAGAGCCCATCAAAGCTTATATATAAATTCAAGTTGTAACTGAAAAAAATTAATAGAGACCATGAGAGCCAAAATATGCACTTGAGTATATCCCACCTCAATTTAGAGACCATCTTAACAATAGATTTGACACATTGAATAATATGACCAGAGACGTGGTGAGTTGTGGGAAAACCACGCATGCACAAAGAAAAAGGTCATTTAAAAGACAGGAAATAATGCAAATACCAAAGTGGATGTCAGAAGAGACCCTTAAACATATTCTTGACTGTAAAATAACTAAAATTAATGGAAGAAAGGATGAACTGAACAGAAAATTACAAAACGAGCTAAAAAAAAACACCAAAGTAGAGCATTCTAATGAAATGTGCAAAGACCTGGGGTCATGGTCAGGGGTGGGGGGTTAAGGAAGATCATGTACAGATTTTCTGAAACTGAAAGGACAATTGCAATAGTGAAGGGTTCTGTGGGCAAATCGCCTAAACCACGCAGGGAGAACCAAAAGAAGATAAAGGGAACAGAGCCGCCACTCCAGAAAGAATGGGTCGGTGCTCCGCCATTTCAGGAGGTAGCATATGATCAAGACCAGATGGTATTGAAGAAAAACTTACAAGCTGAAAGACTCCAGGAATTGATGAAATATTAGTCGATTGCCCACTCTTCTGTGCCAAGATACTTGGAAGGCAGCTACCTGGTCAACCAATTGCAACAAACTCTTACCTGTGTCCATGCCAACAACTGAGGATCCACCAGAATGCAAAATAATCTAACAAGAACACAAGCCAATAAAGATTTGCTGAAGATAAATGAAAAATGGTCACAGATGTGCATGTACAGGACACTACTGGGAATTCAAATTGGATTTAGAAGAGAATTTGGACAGAGCAATATCATTGCCAATGTCAGATGAACATTGACTGAAAGTAGAAAATACCAGAGAGTTGTTTACTTGTGTTTAATTGACTATGGAAAGGCATTTGACTGTTGGGCTCATAACAGATTTGGGATAACATTGTAGAGAATGGAAAGTCTAGAAGGCTTCATTGGACCAAGATGCAGTTGTCCTAAGAGAACAAAATGATAAATCTGTGTCGTTTCTGACCAGGGTAGGTATGTGTCCAAGTTGCATCTTTTCACCCTACATATTTAATCTATGCACAGAGCGAGTTTATCCAATGAACTGTATGGCATGGGGGGGCGGGAAAGTTGCATCAGGATTGAAGACGACTCTTTAACAATCTGTGAGATGCGGATGACACAGTCTTCCTTGTTGCAGGTAAAAAGCAAGTAAAGTACTTGCTGATGAAGGTCAGAGACTGGCATCTTCAGTGTGGACCACACTTCAATATAAAAGAAAACAAAATCCTCACAACTGGACTAATGAACAACATCACGGTTAACAGAGAAATGGTTACAGTTGTCAAGTGTTCCATTTTACTTGGATCCATAAACAACAGCTATGAAACGAGCAGTTAGGAAAATCAAATGACACAGTTTACTGGGTAAATCTACGACGAAGGATCTCTTTCTAGTGTTAAATAGCAAAGATGCTCCTGGGAGGGTGAAGGTGCCCCTGACCCAAGTTGTGGTCTTTTTCAATAACCTCATATGTGTGTGAAAGTCTGACAATGAATAAGGAAGACCAAAGGAGAATGGTTGCCTTTGAAATATTGTGTTGACAAAGAGTACTGAATATATCATGGATTGCCAGAAAAACAAACACGGTCTCAGACTAAGTCTAGCCAAGATGCCCCAGAGAAGTGAGGATGGCAAGACTTTGCTTCATGCTCTTTGGATGCACTATCAGGAGGAAGCAGTCCTTAGAGAAAGACATGGTGCTTGGTAAAATACAGTTCGTGAAAAATGGGAATAACTTCAAGGAGATGAATAGACACAGTGGTTGAAATATATGTGGTAGAAAAGGTCACTATGAGTTGGCACGAACTCAATATAGCCCAACAATAACAACCATCTTTATAGGAATAGGTCACTGGCTTCTCCCACGGCAGTGCTAGGTTGATTTGAGCAGCGAATCACCTGGTTGACAGCTAAGTGCTTTACCATAATGCACACGGACTGCATTCCTCTAAAGACAGAATGAGAGCACCTGCAAGGGGCTTTGCGGAATCTGTGCAGATGGGATCCATGTCCTGTCCCTGGAGGATCATGGGGACACAGAATGTTCCTGGGGATTCCCAAGCACTGGTAAATTACCCTGTGAGAAGGATATAACCTGGCCCTCGCATGCCCAACACTCCAGCAGCTCTTCTCTTTAACTATCCATGGAGACCACCTTCACCTCATAGACAACTTTCCAGACCAGCTCCCTCCCTTTAGAGTCTGAGCACTGAAACCAGGGAGGAAAAGAGCCACACCCCAGGGGCCAGGAAGGTAGTGGCCAGTAGGGTTGGCCCATACTCCTTCCACTTCCCACGAAGCTTCTCAAGAGGTGAAGCTAAAGATGACTTTTCAGGAGTTCTTCACTGAATAAAATGGTCTTAGACCAAAGCACAAGAGACAGTCCATTAGTGTGAGGAGCTGAGACGACATGGCCCTAAGGAGGATCCAATTAGGTCACTTTCCAGAACAATGGACGGAGACATAGGAACTTCACTCGGATTATCTCAGGTGCCAGGAGGCTCATCTCCTGAAACATGCCTTTTGCCTACACCTTCCTTGATAGTCACATCCCAATATCTAGAAACTAGGAAAAGAGGTCTGTCCATCACGCCAGCTGACTCGCTTGCTTCACACCTTTCCCGATGAGGGATGAATCGCTAGAGGAGGACATTGCATTCGGTGACGTCACGGGCCAACAAAGCAAAGTCAGTCTTCAGGGAGATGGATGGGCACAGTAGCTGCAAGGGTGTGCTTGAGCTTGCTGGTGACCATGAGGATGACATGGACCAAGCAACTTTCCATTCGATTGGACCCATGGGTATGCGTAGCCTTGATGGCAGCTATGTAATGCCCAGCTTGTTGGCATGACAAATAACAGCTTCCATTAATCTCCCTCTGCGTCTAGCTCTCCGGGCTACCTTTGCATCGTTCCCTTGACCTTCCAGGGCTAGCTTCCTACATTTTACCCAGTCTCCCTCGCTAAATCTGCCTCTCCAAATCCAAAAGCAACTCAGTTCGCAAGACACAATGTAGACTGAGGTTTTCCTTAATTTCAGGACAAAACAACTACATATCTTCTCTGCCTCCACAGAGTACACTGCTAATAAGGGGGTGTAGCCAAGTGCTGGAAAAGCTAAGACCCAGGCATTCAAGCCAAACCGACCTGTCACCTATGAGCCATGGGACCACGGGTGAATTTCCAAATATCCCTGAAACATCAGTCTGTGAAGTGAGATTGTAATATAGTCACAAATGTCTTATAGGAGACATAATACTTTATCATGCATCAAAACTGAAAACAAACAAATGAATAAAAAATCCATGCCATCCAGTTGGCTCCGACTCGGAGTGACCCTCCAGGACAGGGTGCAACTGCCCCTGTGGCTTTCAGAGGCTCTCCCTCTTTTCCCAGAGCAGAGGCCTCACTCTTTTCTTGTGGACTAGCTGGTGGTTTCGAACCACCGACCTTGAGGTTAGCAGCTTCATGCATAACCCAGTCCACCACCAGGGCTCCTCGTAAAGTGCAGAGGTCAATACTTATTTCACTCCACCTACCTTATACGGGAGCCCTGGCAGTGTACAGTTACATGTTAGACTGCTAACCATTGGATCCACTAGCCACTCCACAGAAGAAGGCAAGGATTTCTACTCCCGTCAAGAGTTACAGTCTCAGAAACTCACAGGAGCAGTTCTACCCTATCCTATCGCTGTGAGGTGGAATCGACTCAAGGGCAATGCGTTTATAGAATATAGTACTTATAACATGTTGAGGACGATACTTACGTCACTCAAACATAACAACCATTGTACCATTGTGAGGGTGGTGCAGGGCCAGCCGGTGTTCCGGTCTATTGTGCACAGGATCACAGTGGGTCAGAACTGACTCCAAGGCACTGGCAACAAGTTCATGCAAGGAGAGCAGAGGTGGCTCAGGGGTGAAATTCCCGCCTCCCTTGCAGGAGACGCAAGTTTGGTTCCTGGCCAGTGTGTTTTATACACTGCCATCTGTCACTGGGGCCTATTTGTGGGTACGAAGGTAAACAGAACACAGGAGCTTCCAGACCAAGACAGAGTAGGAAAATGGCCTCACCATCTAATTCTGATAATTAGTCAATGACAAGCCTATAGGTCCCGGGGTCAGGTCCTCCACCCATCAGGAGGGTGGCAGCCTCTGAAACCTGCAGGGGCAGTTGCACCCTGTCCTGTAAGGTCACTCTGAGTCGGAGCCAACTGGATGGCATGGGTTATTTATTTGTTTGTTTGTTTTTAGTTTTGATGCACGATAAAGGTATTATGTCTCCTATAAGTCACTTGTGACTATATTACAATCTCACTTCACAGACTGATATTTCAGGGAGATTTGGAAATTCACCCATGGTCCCATGGGAGCAGGCACTTTGCTGTTACGCTGGACATGGGGTTGCCAGGAGCCAGCGCTGACTCCATGAGAGCTAACAACAACCTGAACAAGGGATAACGTGTAAGAGTAATGTCCCTACCCTGTTTGAATGCTGCTTTCTTTCTCATTCTCTCTCTCACTGCCATCAAGTCACTGCAGACTCATAGCAACCTATGGGGCAGGGTACAAGTGTCCCTTTGAGTTTCAAGACTGTAACTGCCTATGGGAATAGAAAGCCCTGTCTTTCTCCCGAGGAGTGGCTTGTGGTCTCAAACTGCCGACCTTAAGGAATTGCAGCTCAGTGGGTGACCACTATGCTACCAGGGCTCCTGGGCTCTTACACATACCCACCATTAAAATGCTTGACTTTTTATGGTTCTTGGGCACTCTTTTATGTTCCAAATTGTCAAACCTATGCCATGTACACTTACTCATAATAACAGCTATCAGGCATCCAAGAGAGGTCAGGGTTGTACTTCACTGCTAGAGATACTGAACTAAAACAAAACAAACAAAAACAATTCCTGCTCAAAAATTACACTGTGTGCTTGGAGGAAACAATGCATAAACACATTGGTCTTCTATTTCTTCTCAGATTCAAACACAATGATCTATACAAGGTAAGTTTGTTCTTGTATTTTTGTTTGTTTTCATTTAGTCTCCTCATCAAGAAGCACCGTCTCTGTGTCAGGCACCAAGCTACGTACTGTTAGACATTATCTCTGTGAACATTGACAATGTTGACGTTGGGGGTAGGTGCCACTGCATCTGCTCTAACTCAGCAGTCCTGCGCCCGAGAGACCGAACACACAGGTCCCCCGCCATGCTTACGATGGTGCTTATTCCTGAGCCACTGTGCCAACCCAGCCAGTCAAGAGCCTGCCTCTTTGTCACTGCCCAAGGATGATGTCCTGCTCCAGGGACTGGTCTCTGCTGACAACATGCCCAAAGTAGGTGAGGTGAAGTCTCACCCTCCTTGTTTCTAAGGAGCCTGTTTCTGTGCACGCCTTAGTTTAGACTTAAAACATATATATATATATATATAGTATATATATATATAGTATACACTCAGGTCTAAGCTGAGTTTTTCAGCACATTTTCATGCAGTTTTTTGTGGTAAAATCAGATGCCTTGGCTGATATTAGGGTCAGCTTACACTCGAGTATATATGGTGTGTGTGTGTGTGTGTGTGTGTGTGTGTGTAATGAGGTTACTTGCCGTGGGTTCCACAGCCAGGAAGCAAGGGAATGAGAATTCAGACTCAGGCCTGTCAGCCTCCTCAGCTCAAGGTTCAACGCAGCTGCTCACTTCAGAAGCAGGCATGGGCTCAATAAATCAACCGAAGGGGAAAAGGAATATTAGCACAAGAGAGAAAGAAGTAACATGCTGATTTCCATCTGTGCTGTGACTTCTAAAATTGGAACCCCGGCCGTTTTCTGAATCATGTGTTAGATCACATTTGATGAATATTATTTCTCGGTTGGC
Organism: Tenrec ecaudatus; assembly: GCF_050624435.1. NCBI lineage: Eukaryota > Metazoa > Chordata > Mammalia > Afrosoricida > Tenrecidae > Tenrec > Tenrec ecaudatus. The sequence continues at coordinate 3,989,853 of NC_134534.1, read as the reverse complement.
TTCTCAAAGTGTGCGTTCATCGCTCACATTTAACCCTTGCAATGCTCAACTAGCCACATCCTACTCCACTGATTTGCTTTCCATTTCAAAACACCTCTGCATCCAAAGGTCGTGTTGCACTACGTCTCACTCTTACAGGCCCTGAGGAATAAGCACTGGCAATGATTCAGAATAAATTCAATGGCAGCCAACATCACCAGCAACTCTGAGAGGATGGCCACTAGTTGCCAGCAACGCTCCTGAGCATGTTAAATCTATACACATATTTAATCCATGCAGCATGACCTTCCAAGTAGATGAGATTAGATTGCACAAATTCAGAGACCAAGCAAAGAACAAAAAGCAGAAGTGACAGGCAGGACTGGCTTCCAAACCCATCCCCTGTAGCTGCTATGCTTTGAGTACTGACTTGGACTCCTCCAGTGCCGTTGATAAGAAGGCAAATATCACTCTCAACAAAGCTCCCCACCAAAAAGAGGTGGTTGAGGAGGGGTCGGAGGTTAAGTTTCCACAGAATGATTCGGAGAGAATGAAGTTCTCATTCTTGAAGGTGTGCTGTGTACAGTGGGAATACTGGAACTTCCATTGTTTAGGAAGACTCTGCTCATTGGCTTCGTTGGAATGGTTCTGGTGGACGGAGAAGAGGGGACTCAGCTATATATTTGGAATAAACAGAGCATAGCTTCAACATCAGATAGGCTTGGCTTACCCTCCCTACTCTTAATCACTGTGGACTCAGATTTCACCTCATCTTTGGTCAAAATGTCATTTGTGAGACACTGCCCTAGGCGCTGAAGCCACACTAAGGCAATAGACTCAGTTGATGCCATCAGGGAGTCACAGGAACTGGAAAATATAACACAGTTTGGTACACAGAGACAAGAACAGGAGATAGTTAAGTCTCAAATATCATATTATGTCATATACCCCAAAACAATAACCATATGAAAGAATACTAAAATTCATCTGTAACCTGCTAAATACAAATTAAAATGATAGCACACACATGAAGAAATGTTCCTGGTCACTAGCCATCCAAGAAATGCATGTCAAAACAACCATGAGATACAACATAACACTCATAAATATAGCCCAGCTTTAAAAATCTAAGAACAAACAATGCTGGAAAGGGTGTAGTGAGATTGGTGCAATCTTATCTCCTGCTTGTAAATACACACAGCCACTGTGGAAGATGATACGGTGACGCCTAAAACAGATGGCAATTGAAATACCATGTGATCCAGTAACACTGTTACTGGGTATACTGGCATGACTCACATACCCAAAGGAAATAAGAAGCAGATCATGAACAGACATTTGCTCCCCATGTTCATCACAGCACAGTTCACAATAGCAAGAAGCAAGAAACAGCCTAAAGCCCCATCAGTAGATGATTGGATAACGAAACTCTAGTACATACACACAGTGGGAGAGCACACATCCCTAAAAAACAGCAATGAAACGATGAAACACCTTAAGACATGGAGGGAATTTGAAGGCATCAGACTGAGTGAAATTACTCAAGTGCAAAAGGGCAAATACTGAATGAGTCCATGGCCGTAGAACCACGCAGCAAAAGGAGCCCAAGCGCAGTCTTGAAGGGCATTTAGGCTATTGATAGGGGGCCAGACAGCCTGGGAGAGAGCCTGACCGGTAGCAATGAAGTATGCATCATCCACTCTAGGTAAGTATTTTGAAGGTCACTAGGCCAGAGGGCACTACATGCCAGCTAGGATCAAATGGTGAGGGGGGGCAGGGTTTTCAACAAGAGGCTGACATGTCCATCTTTGATGCGGTAACCCTGGACAGGTAGACAGCCCTGTCAGAGGGAGGAGGGATGCGGATAGAAGGAGCAATGCAGCAGAGGGAAAGGGAACAAACAGGTCTGGGGGACACCAAGGCATATCGTTGGCAGGAAAAGAGGGAGGGTTGACTTCCAGGTGTCGAGAAGAATGACTGGAAATGCTTTGGGGGACCCTAAGAGGGGGAGTACCTTTGGCAGTATGAACCAGATGGGTCACGTTGATCCAGGCTTCTGAGTGGACCCTGGGGACCCAGGCTGGGCGCCGGGGTGGAGGTGTACTGGGACACTCAGCATGTTCCTGGGGCTGCCCCAGGGAGATCCCATATGGGAACTCCACTAGGTGGACTGGACTCCACCTCAGATGCACCCAGAGCTTGAGGACTGAAGTCAAACATATGTGGTGTCTGAGGAAGCACAAGACAGCGGCATCAAGATCGGCGAGCTGTTGTTGGGCAGGCAAATGAGGTCTGGCTACAGCGAAGCCCTGGATGTTGTATTGAGATGTATATTAGTCTAACACACCTGTGACAGTCATTCAGTTTAATGTGTGTGTGTGTGTGTGTGTGTGTGTGTCACTGAGAGTTAACCTCTTGAAGTGGTGATATGTTTTTCTGTTGTTTGGTAAGTGAAACCCAGGACTGATGAACCTACAGGGATTGCAAGTAGAACAAGGGGAGGGGACTGTGAGGGGGGAGGTGGCGTAAAAAGGAAATGATGTCACAGAATCCAGGAAGAAATGGTATGTTTAGAAACTGATTATGGAAGCGAAGGACCAATTCTCCTTGGCATGATTGAATGAAACTATGATATGACATGTGTGTTAGTGCCCAAGTAAGAACAAAGGCAGCAACAACAACAAATACACAGATTCAGGAATGGGTTTGAGGCTTGCACTACAACCTAGCTCCAACTTAAGAACAATGAGTACTTACATCATGGCCCTGCTTGATGCCCACCCTCAGGAAGGGAACACAGAGGAGACTGTGCTATAGCAAGCTGTGGTGAAGAAATCAGGTGATCCCCAGCTATCGGATAACATAGCATCTGGGTCTTAAAAGCTTGTCTCCTAACAAGCGCTCATCGGAGCGAGATGTCAACTAAGTCCACATGGAAGAAGCACAAGCATCATGAGGCCCCACAGGATAGTGAAGCACATAATCCGAAGTTGAAGGAGTGATTAGTATCAGAGCCCAAAGTGTGAGAATCTGGTTTGTGGAAGCTTACGGATGACAATGGGAACCCAAGGTGCATTTGTGGAAATACACAGGAAATAAGCCCCCGGTTAACACCCTTTATCCACAATTGAGGGATAGGGGGAAAGTGGTCCCTAATGAAGAAGAGGAAGGAAATAAACCAACACATCTAATACCAATTGTGCAAGAGGTGGGAAACAATCGAAACTTTCATATGCTGTTGAAGTGGGTATACATTGGTGCAAATTAACTTTGGAAAATTAATTTAACAATATTCACTCACATTATTTATACTTATAATCTATAATGAACTATAGACAGTACACCCTTAGCACAAGAACACTTTGTTCTAACAACCTGACATTCCATGATGCTCACCTTCCTGACACCAATGCTGAAGACAAAATGGGTGCATAAGCAAATGTGGTGAAGAAAGCTGATGGTGTCAACTATCAAAAGATATAGCATCTGAGGTTTTAAAAGGCTTGAAAAAAAAGAAGTGACCATCTAGCTGAGAAGCATCAAAGTCCACATGGAAGAAGCACACTAGCCTGAGTGATCATGAGATGTTGATGGAATCAGGTAACAGGTATCAAAGACCCAGAACAGAAAATCAGATCAATGTGAATAAGAGGGAGTCCAGAGTGTAGACTCACAGTCCATCTGTAGACAATTGGACATTCCCTTACAGAAGAGTCACAAGGAAGAGATGAGCCAGTCAGGGTGCAGTACAGCACCGATGAAACACACAACTTTCCTCTATTTCTTTAATGAGTCCTTGCCCCCCCCCCCCACCAACTATCATGACGCCATTCCTACCTTACAAATCCAGCTAGACTGGAGCATGTACATGGAAACATATAAGAGCTGGAAACACAGGGAATTCAGGACAAATAAACCCCTCAGGATCAATAATGAGAGTAGCGATACCAGGAGGATAAGGGAAAGGTGAGGGGAAGAAGGGGGAACCGATTACAATGATCTACATATAACCCCTCCCAGGGGGACGGACAACATAACAGTAGTTGAAGGGAGACATTGTTCAATGTAAGACATGAAAAAATTATAATAATTTATAAATTATCAAGGGTTCATGAGGAAGGGAGGGAGGGAGGGTGAGAGGGAGGGGAAAATGTGGAGCTAATACCAAGGGCTCAGTAGAGAGAAAATGTTTTGAAACAGATGATGGCAGCATATGTACAAATGTGCTTGACATAATGGATATATGTATATATTGTGATATGAGCTGTACAAGCCCCCAATAAAATTATTTTTAATCAACAAAACATATACATATTCATTAAAAACTTGCACACTTTTTTTGTAATACTGCACATGTGAAAGTTGGACGTTAAACAAAGAAGATCCAAGAAGAATCAATACATTTGAATTACAGTGCTGGCCAAGAATATTGCAAATACCATGTACTGCCAAAAGAACAAACAAATCTGCCTTGGAAGAAGTATGGTCAGAATGCTCCTTAGGATTGAGGATGATGAGACTTCGTCTCAGGAACTTGCGCCATGTTTTCAGGTGAGAACAGTCCCTGGAAAAGGACATTATTCCTGTAAAGCAGAAGGACCGTGGAAAAGATGGACTGACACCGTGACAACAGCAATGGGCTCCAATGAAACAATTGTGTCAGTGTCTCAGGACCGAGGGGTGTTTCAACCCATTGTTCACAGTGTCACTGTGAGCCACAGTTGATTCAACCAAACCTAACAACAACATACACTACAATACTTGTATCATTTAAATATCGTTTATAGAATTACATAAATATATGATGCCTGATATAAAAATGGCAAATCCAAAAGAATATATAATATATGACGGCATTTATACAAAGCTCAATACCAGACAAACCCAACCTACTAAGTGATAGCTCAGGAGGGGATAAGGACAGTAGTGGAAGAGAGGTAGTAAGCCTAAGAAGCTAATGGGGGGTGGATGGGCAACACTATTTCAATCTGAGTGCTGGTTGTGAAAAATTTTGTTGGTGAAAATTCACATATATAACGGACACGTCCATCACGTGTCTGTCAATCTGTTGTACTGTGGTGTTGAAAGCGAAGAGGACTTGAAGCACTTGCTGATAAATATCAAGGATCGCAGACTACAATAGGGATCACAGCTCCAGCAAAGAAAGGCAACATCTTCCCAGCACGACCAATAGACAACGTCTTGATGAGTGCAGAAAAGATTGGAATTGTCAGGAATTTTATTTATTCTGCAAATGTGCTAAACAAGGCCACTTTAACGTGTTAAAGAGCAAGGATTTCACACTGAGGACTGAGGTATGCTCTGCTCAAGCCAGGGTATTTCCAATCGCCTAATTTTCATATGAAAGTCGCACAATGAATAAGGAAGACTGAAGAAGAACCAATGTGTTGCATTGATGGGGCTCTTAAAGAATATTGAAAATACTATGGACATCCAGAAAACCAAATCTTTCTTGTAGGAAGTACAGCCAGAATGCTCCTTAGAAATGAGGTTGGCAAGAATCCGTCTCACCTATTTTGGACATATTTCAGGGGAAACCAGTCACTGGGAAAGGAATCATGCTGGGGAAAGCAGAAGGGCAGAGTAAAGCAGAGAGACCTCCTTTGAGAGGCACTGACACAGTGGATGCAATGGTACATGATCAGGAAAGATTTCATTTTGTAGTCCTTAGAATGACTGGATGGTACCTAATGGTGATCACACATGTACACACAAACACACACATATAAACACATACAAAGGAACTGTAGAACTTCATGGAAAAGGGAATTAAAATATAATGGAATTTCCTCACACACATATATAAATATGTATTTATGCACTTTGAATAGGTATGCTTTCTTTACATGAAAAAACATATAAATGTACTTCAAACAATCATCTATATGAGACCAAATGGTGAATATTCACCATAAATTAAAGATGAGAAGAGGTCAGAGGAAGCAGATTGATGAAAGCATTACAACTGAATGGAATCATAATTCCAACACACTGTGAAAATTATAACCAATATCCTGAAACAAACAAACATATAGAAATGTATAAACATGAACCTAAGTTGCTGCATGAACTTTCATAAAAACACAAAAAATAACATGAAAATGATGCAAAAAATTTTAAAAGAAAAATATGGTCTCCATATTTTTAGATATGTGTTCTAAATTGACTTCCCGCAAAGAGCTATATTTTGGCCTGAAACATTTACATTTCAAAGACACAAATTAAACTTTCTGCACCTTTATTTATGAGTCAAGAATTATAATATCTATAAGACATAGATGTAATCATTAAAGAGGAAATTTTACATTGGAACAACTCATGGTCATTACAGTAAAATCATAGTCAAGACTAGTAAGTAATAAGTGGTGAGTGAGAGAGGGCACATGCCAATGCTGCAATGCTGTTACAATAAGGTATTCACATTCCTTAGTTTGGGAATCCATACACCAATCCCTACTAAGACTGGATACACATCCCCACGACACAATGACATCATTTCCTGGGAACTTCCAATATAGAGATTTACATTGCCACTATCAGTCCCTGATGCCTCTTTCATTCCTGCTCTAACTGCCCTTTGCTTATCTCAAAGGCAGTCCCATGCTTTTCTGTACCAGTCCCAAGCCTGGATTTTCTATCTGCTTCGATCCTCCATCCCGCCCACCTGTCCAGCACTGTCGTGTCCTCAAAGCCCACGCCACAGTCAAGCCCTCTCGCTCATTGTAACTCCCATCACAAATGTATTTACTCTTCCAATAGCAATAATAACCCCACCACTATAAGCATCAACTTTATGTCAAGACACAGGCATTATATATATATATATATATATATATACATTTATATTTATATATATATAAAATTCCCAGCACATCCCTGGAGCTATACTGATATGTTGTTAAATGGCATTTCTAATGTAAAGAAGGAATGAAATGAATGACTAAGAACCTTGGACACTGTTCGTGATCATCTCCATTTTTATACTGAAGAAGCAGAGACTCTGGAGGAGAAAGGAGCTTCAAAAAGTGGATGGGAAATCTCACTTCTCCATGAACTTTCTGGAGTTCTCCCTTGTCCATCTGTCCTACACAGATGAGAACTACAGCGTCTGTGTCTGTGCTTACTTCCCAGCAAGGAAGTTTCTAATCTACCTACTTGTGATCTATGAGAAATGCAAGGACAAGCCATGTCTTATTTGCACGGTCATCCCCATGTGCTAGTTGCTTGGTAAGTGGTCAGCAAGACTTGAATGTATTATTTTTTAAAACAAAATATCTTATTTTACTCTTGTTGCTGTTTTTGTTGAGGATACACTATTTAAATTTATTTTACAAAACAATCTTATCACCTTCAAAGTACTCTCCAGTACACTTAAAATGCTTGTCAAATGTGGGATTCTATTCTTGGAAAAGTTTTTCAAACTCGTCTCTTTGGATGAATGAGAGAACCTCCCTCATTCTTTTCTTCACCTCTTCTACAATCTCTGTCCTTTCACGTCCCTCTTCATTTGCAGAAACAAAAAGAAGTCGCACAGATTGAGGTCAGATGAGTCAGGTGCATGGGGAAAGAGGGACATGCTGGGTTTTTGTTTTTTGCCAAAAACTGGCACACTGAGATGGCTGTGTGAACAGGTGCATTGTCATGGTGGTAAAAACAGTCCCCCATCTGCCACAATCAGGTCTTTTTGGTCCTATATTGTTACACAATATTTTCAGAACCCCTAAATAGAAAGCTTGATTAACAGTCTGACCTGGTAGAATGAAATCCAAATGCACTATGAAGTGACATTTTTCATCCATTTTGGAAGTTGGTAGATGCCCAGAATGAGGTTTGTCATCAATCAACATTTCACCTTTTTGGAAATGAGAATTCCACGCATACACAAGTTTTTCCCATAGCACTGTCCTTGTAAGCTCCCAGCGGAGCTTTTTTCTGGGTTGTTGGGTTTTTTGCGTACCCCCTCGTATACCAATCCAAGCATCCCTACCTATAAATTCAGTGACATTGCTGGCAGTCCTATATAACCATCTCCATTTCTTTATCTTTAACACAAAACCACTGACCTTTAAAGTTCCTATGAGTTCTTTCGAGGTGTAGTGATCAAATTGATAAAGATCACTAAAGAACCTTACTGAACATTTTGATCAAGGGTTCTATAAGGAAGTACCTGGTCAAGAGGGTGTGGTGTGTGTGTGTGTGTGTGTGTGTGTGTGTGTGTGAAATATAATTTAACTTTCCAGGAATGCAGGCTTTCTGGAGTCATGGGAGCTGGCTGAAACCCAGTTTTTACAGAGGCCCTCTGTAAATATTAAATAGAAAACATCCCTTGAAGTCAGCTTGGATTGATAGTTACTGTTATTATTATCATTCTTGTTAATCCTTGTGACTACCACCATTGCTGAAGAAAAACGTAGGAACACAACCAGTGTGATAAAGGTTATTTCAACTGCCCCTTCCTGGCACCTTAACAAAGAAAACAATGTGTGGATGACAAGAGGAAGGAACAGGTAGACGGACCCAGCGTATTCTCTGGAAGGAAGTTTGGCAATTCACAAGCTTGTTGCTAGGGCTGCTTTCTGCTCAGCACTGTCTGCAAACCCACCATGATAACTGTGTTTGTGTTGAGCTTGATTAAAATACATGCTTACCAGTAGGGCCGCAGAGACAGGGATCTTGTCACGCAGCCCCCGAACAGAGCCCAATTGCTCTGAGTCTGGAAGTCCCCTCAGAAGCCCTTTACAGTGGCCACAAGGGGTTAAAGACAGCAGAAGGTAAATTCCTGATCACCCAACAAGCTGGTAGTTTTCGTGCCATGATCATTGTAAGCGCTTGTTTTCATTAACGAGTACTGCTCTCACAGAAATAGAAATGGATGATGGCAACAAACCAATTTATTATCCCCAAGTTGACAAGGCCGGAAGTCCAAATTCAGGGAGTGCCAACTCCAGAGGTCTTGGTCGGTCTCTCTCTCTCTCTCCTCCCCCCCAAGCCCCCTCACACTCTGTCTCTCCAGGACCTTGTCTCCTTTCAACATCCGTGGCACACTGTCTCTTGGAGATCCCCATGTGTCTTCCCAGCAGCCTTCTCCTGGGTCTTGAACTTCTCAGCTCCCTTCTCTGCTTTCTTGAAGGTCCCTCCTCTGCGTGCTTCGTTCTCCTTCGAGTCTTGCAGGATTCATGAAAGGCCATGCAGGCCGCACCCCAGGGAAACGCCCTGCACAGGGATCAAGGCTGTGACCGGAGGAGAGGTGTCCCATTCCACCTTTAATGCTCTCCCAACTGATTGACTGATCACATGCGATTGCATCACAGAAACAACATCACTCAAACCAAAACTAAACTCCCTGCTGTGAAGCCCATGTTGTCTCTTACATAACTGCTACTGAGACTCTGCCCCATCAAATTCATGCTTGGACAATACAACTGTATACAATTCAATCCGTGCCACCAGTTATTGTAGAAACTCGACAGAAGTAGGAAATCCAAGTTACGGTGACACATGCAAACAAGGTAAGGCTCTACAGATTACAAATTTCGTGTCAGTTTTCAAATGTGACTTTCAATTCCTTCCCCATGCAGTCAGCCGTACCCACCGCCCATCGCTCTACTCTGCAGGTTAGGATGAATCTCCGCTGCGGTATAACCACAACCTCCCTGCCACCGAGTTGGTTCTGACTCATAGCCACGCTATCAGACAGGACAGAACCAACCCTGTGGGTTCAGAAACCACAACTCTGCAGGCTGAGAAAGCCTCGTCTCTCTCCTTATGAGGAGCTGGTGGGTTTGAACTGCTGACCTTGCCGTGACCAGTCCCACGGGTAACCCATGATGCCACCAGGGGTCCTCCACTCCAGCACAGACATCCAAACTTGCTCAGGTTGTGGCCTGGCTCCATCTCTTCTGCTTGCACCCCCATTACCAAAGTGAAGCTTCAAAAATGCCCTTGGGATTCTGTGCACCCAGCTCTGGGTTTTGCCTCCAAGCTTAGACCAGCTTGAGTCACAAGAGGAAGCACAATTCTCTCTGCTGATTTTCAGCCCGGCGTTCTCTTCGGATCATGTGTGCATGACTCAGAATCACCACTCTCCACAGTTTAGGAGCAAATGTAGAATTTTTCCTACCTAACAACAACGAAAAGAAATCTGTCTAAATAGGAGTCTAATGTTGCTACTGAGGGCTCTTCTGTTCATTTTGTCCTGAGCCTCCATCCCCCGGGGGTGAGAACCATCAGGAGAGCTAAGAAAAGGTGACATCCACCGAGGACCTGCTCCCCACATGGTGCTGTTCCATTCTTTTCCAGGCCGAGGGAGGATTCCCTGTGCCCGTTTCACAGGTGGGAAAACCTGAGGCTGCTGTAAGGCACTGCCCCTGAGTCCACTCTGACTCGGAGTGTGCCGAGAGAGCGTCTCCAAGGCTGAAAATCCTCACAGCAGCCTACCCTCTAATCTTTTGCCTATGGAGTGGCCGTTGGGTTTGAACTACCCACCTTCCGACTAGCAGCCCAATGCCGAGTGCACAGTGCTACCAGGGCTCCTCATGAAGCTCGTCTAGGCAAACAATTATTCCTAGTTTGGACCCACAAACTGATACAAAGTGATGTACGTTAGATATGAAATCCTCTGCTTCCAATGTTCCCTAACACGACTGCCTCGGTGCCAACACACACACACACACACACACACACACACACTCACACATCAGAGTCACTTTACACAGGGTTATCGTTGGGAAAGATATTCAGAGCTCTCCTCACCATGACACTGATGTTTACTATAGGCCCTGGTGAAACAGTGGGTATTGTCTACTAACTGAGAGGTTCACAGTTCAAAACCTCTACGAGGTCCATGTGAGAAACATGTGCCAGATTTCGTTCATAACTTTTACAAACTGGAAACTCGATGGGGGTAGTTCCAGGGTGTCTGCCAAGTCACTGTGCATGGCATTGCCTCATTGGGACACCAGATTAAAAGTTAGGAGACGAATCATCTCTGAAGGGGCCAACTGTGTTTGCGATGGGTGATTCAAACCAAAGTGAGTCCGTAGAGTTAATATGGAACACACAGTTCAAGTAGTGGGGCTCTCTCCCAGGGCAGCATAACCACAGAATATCGCTGCCTTTCAGAATGGAGGTCTCAGCTACACCTGTCCGGAGCAATCCCAGCAGTCCAACAAGAGAGCTCTCCTAGCCCAAAGCCCACCCTTCCTCTCCGTGTGAAACTTTCCATCTCCACGTCTGGTTTCACATGAGCTGGTCTCTCTGCTCGACACCTCAATACGCAGCATCTCCTTGACGCCTCCACACCACATGGGACGCTGAGGGAAACTGAAACTCCAGAAAAGACAGATCTGCAGACGGGCTGATTTACAGACTAGTATCTCTCTTACCTTCCTATGCAATACTACGTAACTACATTAAACTAGATTCCACCACTCCTCTGTCAGCCTGTTCTACCGAGATGCTGTGATGCTGGAGGCTCTGCCACCCGTGTTTCGAATACCCACAGGGTCTACAGAACTTCCCATTCCAGACAGACTTGAAGAAAGGCCTGGTGGTCTATCTGTGAAAAATCAGTCCATTAAAAAACCCGATGCTGCAGAGTTCAACCCTGAGATGCTCGGGGTTCAAATGAGCCAGAGCCAATACTATGGCAACTGGGGGGAAAGTTATAAAAACAACATCTGTAAAAACCTCACATCGACAGTCTGAGAAAAGCCCAGTTGTTTCCAAGTACATTATCTCAATGGGTTTTGAAATTCTCTAACAATCATGTCTACAACCAATATTTCTAAGCCAGTTCACAAAATAACTCAAAAGGTATATTTGAAGGTCACAAATGGCTCTCTGGTCTCCTCTCAAAATGTTCTATCTAAATCACATATATACATTTTGTGTGTGTGGCGTTCTTAATGGATTTTTTAATTATTATTTTTAACTTTTAAAATTCTTTATTGGGGACACATACAGCTCTTATCACAATCCATCCATCCATCCATTTTGTCAAGCACATTAGTATATTTGTTGCCATCATATTTCTCCAAACATTTTCTGTCTGCTTGAGCCCTTGGTATCAGCTCATTTTTCCCCTCCCTCCTGTACCCTCCCTCCCTCCCGAACCCTTGATAATTTATAAATTATTATTATTTTGTCATATCTTGCACTGTTTGATGTCTTACTTCACCCACTTTTCTGTTATATGTCCCCCAGGGAGGGGGTTATACATAAATCATTGTGATAAGTTTTCCCTTTCTCCTCCACCTTTCCCTTAGCTTCCTCATATCACTACTCTCATTATGACCATATATCCATTGTTTTAAAAATGTAGGGGAGACTCTGAAGCCAATCCCCCAGTGGAGTTGGAGTAAATGATTCTAGTCTCCTAGCTTAAGGCTGAGAGCCTATATTTGGCAGATTCTCAAAACCACCTTGTTCTCCTTGCACTGTTAATCAGGCTCGCTCAGCTTCTTAACATCCCACAACTCCTGGCATCTCCATCGTGACCACCTGTGTGTCCTAAAGTAATGGGGGTGAGGTGGCCTTCTCCCTCTGGAATGACAGTGTGGCTAAAGGGTGTCCTGAATCTTAACACCTAACCTTGTGTGCGATCGGTCCGAAAGTCTTGCTACTCATTTTTCAGTTTGTATGAGTAGAGGCGTATTCCAAACATATTGGGTTTAAACATGTCTCTGTGACCCGCGGATGGCTCAGTATCCTTTAAGGCATCTTACACTAAGGTTCAATCAGGACAATGGTACCCTAGGGTATTTACTGGGCCAGTGAAATACAAGGTATAAGATCACCCCTAAGGTTATATCAATTGTTTTTTTGGAGGAAAGAATTCCCAAGAATGGCGAGACTTTGTCTCGCCTACTTTGGACATATTACCAAGAGAGACCAGACCCTGGGTAAAGCATAGGGGCGGCCAGAAAGGAGGAAGACCATGTACAAGATGGATTGACTTGGTAACTGTAACAATTGGCTTAATTATAACAATGTGTGGATGATGCAGGCCAGCCAGTGTTTGGGGTCTGAGCTACGCAGAGTGGCCATGAGTGGGAACTGACTCAACAGAACCAAACAGCACAGCAGCAACAGGGGTCAGAGGAAAGGCATGTCCTCCCTTTACCTCCTGAGAGCTACAGATGAATATTGACAAATAAATGACATATAAGAAGTCAGTCCATGTGCCTGGGTGTGCTTAGCAAACCCCACCACACACTGACCTCCACCACCAGCCTTTGTTCATCTTCTTTAACCATCAATGTAGTGTAGAAGGCAGCGGAAAAGAAGACGACTATGGTCAAGATGGACGACCACAAGGACTTGTCCAGCGGGCTCAAGCACAACAATTGTGGGATGGTTCAGGGTCAGCCGCTGTTTGGTTCTGTGGCACATAGGGTCCCTATGAACCAGAACTGATTTGATGACACTTAACAACAACATCCGCGTGGAACAGCCATGCCCAGCCAACAGGTGGAATGGGCTGAATGGGGGCTACAGCTAGATGTGCCTGTGTCCTGCCACCTGGAACCCGTGACTGTGCCCTAATTTAGAAATGGGATCTTTGCACAGCTCAGTAAGATGAGGTCATCTCAGTTTCTCCAAACAGAAAGACACAGAGCTGGCAGAGAAGTCCACGTGAAGATTAAGGGGGAGACTGAGTGATGCTCCCCACTAGCCACGGAATGCCTGGAGCTGCCAGACGGTGGAGGAAGCAAGGAGGGATTCTCTGCTAGAACCTTCAGAGGAAGGGTGGGTCTGTTGACAACACGATCTCAGACGTCTGGCCAAAAGGCTTGCGGGAGGCTAAATCTGGGTTGTTTTAAGATGCCGGGTTTGTGGCAGCGCGTATGGAAATGACAGGGATCCACATGTGACCTCCTCCCTGGGAGAGGGACTGCAGAGAAGGGGGGGAAGGGAGACTCCGGATAGAGCAAGATATGACAAAATAACGATGTATAAATTACAAAGGGCACATGAGGGAGGGGGGTGCGGGGAGGGAGGGGGAAAAAAAAAGAGGACCTGATGCAAAGGGCTTAAGTGGAGAGCAGATGCTTTGAGAATGATTGGGGCAGGGAATGTATGGATGTGCTTTATACAATTGATGTATGTATATGTATGGACTGTGATAAGAGTTGTATGAGCCCCTAATAAAACGTTTTAAAAAAAAAGAATTGTACGAGCCCCCAATAAAATTATATTTTTTAAAAAAAAGAAGAAATGATAGACAAGGCCGGAGGCTGCTGCGTCCTTCTAGAAGCCGCCCTCATGGAAGAGAGCTCCTCGTTGCTGGGGAAGCATTCCACTGCGTCTTTCAGGACTGTAGGCAGACGGAAAGAGGGTACTGCCATGTGGAAGACCATTAGATTCAGGAATTCCACAAATCGGGGATAAAAATCCAAGCTCTACCGCTTCCTAGCTGTGGGACCTCTGGCAGGTCCTGCGTTGCTCCGGGCTCGGGTTTCCTGGGCTACAGCGTGAAGACAAGAACTAATTTAGAGAGGCATTATGAAGCCAGCATGGAGCACCGCAAGCCAAGGGCGAGGCAGGCAGCCTGGTGCATTCCAACTGCTCGTCAAGAGCGACACGAACTCTCTTCTCACAGGTGCCAGTGCTCCGAGCCGGGAGGATCATCTGCTCCTAAGCAAAGGGACGTGGCAGCGGGGCTGAAACACTCATGCCGAACTCCCATGTGCACAGACTTTCACTGTTTGACTAGTTCAAGGACTCCGCTGTGCCTCCATCCACCTTTCAGGGAAAACACCAGAAAATCCCAAAATAGTCGTCTTCTTTGCCAACTCATCTTCATTAACCTGCCCGTTTTAATTAACCGACGAGGTTCCTAACAATTCGTGTTGGTAGAGCACTTTGACACCCTAAGAATAAGAGGCAATTTAAATGCAAAGTTTTATTTGTGTCACCCTTTTAAAGATGACGACTCGAGGAGCTCTGGAGCTCAAGGGAGCCGCGAGACTCGCACGTCTTCTGCTCTGGCGGAGTGCCTGGTGGAACCAGCGGCTCAGCCCGTGGCCACTCCCTGAGAGCACAGAGCTCTGTGTCCACCCAGAGAGGCCTGAGAGGAAAGACCAGGCAATCCACACCCCTTCACTTCCCCCGAAAAGATCAGGGTGGAAACCCTAGAAGCACAGCCCTATCTACACATGCGGGGTGACCAAGAACTGCACTAAACTCCACAGCTATTTGGTTTTGCTCTATTTTCCTTTTATTTCTTAGTTTAGCTAGGAGAAGGCATTGTATTGCCTTCCTGAGGTCTTGAACTCCACTGTAATAGCAGGAATGTGGGACAGAATCAAAAATTGATCAGAACCAGATAATGAAAGGTAGAATGTTAAGTCTTCCAAATGCCAGATGACAACCCCTAGATCCTCCGCTGTATACAGATCAACTTCACCTTGTGCTCCCAAGCTCCAGACCTCGTTAGTCAGGTGCCTCTGACCATTCACAGACCATTCAGCCCCATAAGAAATAAAGTTGTACTATGTCCAGCAGCCTCTCTGATCTCTACTGTGGCCAGCGACCACACTGATTAACCCCTTTTTCCTTCTTTGTGTGGAGACCAAATATCTGCTCTCTTTCCCTTAATAGTCTTTCTCCCACATGCCCTTGCTCACACTTTCTGCAGTGAAATTAACAAAAGCTATGAAACCAGACGTTGGTGCCCTGCTGGTGCAGTGGTTACAAATCGGAGGGCATTGTGGGTTACACAAGGTCAGCAGTTCAAAACCACCAGCAGCTCTGAAGGAGAAAGATGAGGCTGGGTAAAATCCATAAAGATTTAGTCTTCCACAGGGAAAGAGGGACCAGACTTCAACCCAGTGCTCCAAGATTTGAATGCAACATGCCGGCATAAGAAGGGAACCAGTGGAGAGGTCTGAGGGGCCAGCACCAATCCCAACTACATGGACACCTGGCCTGCCCCCCCAAAAGTATTTATTTTAGAGGACAGCACTGAATCTGCAGCTCCAGGATAGGGACATGCCTGATCAGAGCACAGGGGAGAAAATGAAAGGGGAGGAAGAGAGAGTGGAGCACTTCCTGGCCCATCAAACCTTGACAAGAGATTCCGGCTCAGAGCAGCCAATCCACAGAGAAGATCTTATGCCCAGCCCCACTATTAGGTAAGACATCCTTCGCTGACACATAGCCCCACAGGGGACAACACTGGAGACACAGTGTGGGAATTGTGCCTGATCTGATCCCACCGCACCAATGCAAAACACTAAGGGTGTGCAACAGAACAGCAAGGGAACAGAGCAGCAAGGTCCCCAGGGAATGCCGAAGGTGGACTTTGAGGCCAGGGCATGGCGCCCCAACAGACTGGACTGGAAAACATTCCTAAAGGCCAACAAACAGTCCTTGAACTAACTACAAGCTTTTCTTTCTTGTTGTGTTTTGTTCCATTTTGGTTGGTTTTTTTTTTGTCATTGTTGTTGTTTTCTTGTATTTTGTTGCTTGGTTTTGCTCTGTCTTGTTTTTCTGCATGTTATTATCTACGTAGGTCTGACCAAATAAGATAGGCTAGACGAGCAATCTAGAGGAGAAAACAACGGGGCTGACAGTTCCAGGGACGGGGGGAAATGGGAGAGGGGGAGGTGGGGTGAAAGGAAGTGGTGCTAACAAACCCAGGGACAAGGGAACAACAAGTGATCCACATCGGTGGTGAGGAGGGTTTAGGAGGCCTGGTAGGGCGTGACCAAGGGTAACGTAACCGGCAGGAATTACTGAAACCCAAATGAAGGGTGAACATGATAGTGGGACAAGAGAAAAGTAAATAGAGGAAAGAGCTAGGAGGCAAAGGGCATATACAGTGGTCTAAGTAAAGGCATGTACGTATGTAAATATGTATATATGAGGATGTGGAAATAGATCTATGTGCACATATTTATAGGTTTAGTATTAAGATAGCAGATGAATTCTGGACCTCCACTCAAGTACTTCCTCAATGCAAGAATACTTTGTTCTATTAAACTGGCATTCTATAATGCTCACCTTGCCGACACAATTGCTGAAGACAAAGCGGGTAAATAAGCAAATGTAGTGAAGAAAGCTGATTGTGCCCAGCTATCAAAAGATACAGTGTCTGGGGTCTTAAAGGCTTTAAGGTAAACAAGCAGCCACCTAGTTGAGAAGCAACAAAGCCCACATGGAGGAAGCACACCAGCCTGTGTATTCACGAGGTGCCGAAGGGATCACATATCAGACATCATCAGAACAAAAAATCATATCATTGTGAATGAGGGGGAGTGCTAAGTGGAGACTCAAAGCCCATTTGTAGGAAATTGGACATCCCCTTACGGAAGGGTTGCTGGGAATAGATGAGCCAGTCAGGGTGCAGTGTAGCAACGATGAAACATACAACTTTCCTCTAGTT
The DNA here is from genome assembly GCF_050624435.1 of Tenrec ecaudatus. Taxonomy (NCBI): domain Eukaryota; kingdom Metazoa; phylum Chordata; class Mammalia; order Afrosoricida; family Tenrecidae; genus Tenrec; species Tenrec ecaudatus. Next base: position 3,972,464 of record NC_134534.1, on the reverse strand, counting down.
CCTAAATGCTTCCTCACCACCCCCCACCCCCCAATCATGATTCTCAATTCTACCTTACAAATCTGGCTAGAGCAGAGGATGTACACTGGTACAGATAGGAACTGGAAACACAGGGAATCCAGGGCGGATGGTCCCTTCAGGACCAGTGGTGTGAGTGGCGATACTGGAAGGGTGGAGGGAGGGTGGGTTGGAAAGGGGAAACTGATTACAAGGATCTACTTGTGACCTCCTCACTGGGGGACAGATAGTAGAAAAGTGGGTGAAGGGAGACATCGATCAGTGTAAGATATGACAAAATAATAATTTATAAATTTTCAAGGGTTCATGAGGGAGGAGGAAGGGGAGGGAGGGGGGAAATGAGGAACTGATGCCAGGGGCTTAAGTGGAGAGCAAATGTTTTGAGAATGATGAGGGCAATGAATGTACAAATGTGCTTTACACAATTGATGAATGTATGGATTATGATAAGAGTTGTATGTGCCCCCAATAAAATGATTAAAAACAAAAGATTTAGTCTTGGAAACCCACAGGGGCATTTTTACCCAGTCCTATAGGGTCGACATGCATCAGAATGGACTCAGTTACAGTGAGTTTGCTTATTTGTTTGTTTGTTTTACGAAGCCAGACAAGCAGGAGCTGCATGCTGCTTTTGAGATTCAATGATCTCTCTGAGCTTCAATCTCCTCATAAAGGAGGGGGATGGAGAGAGGATGAAGAACAGATATTAACACCTCACTTATGAGATGCATGCATTTCACTGGCATTTAGGGGGCTCTCCGTAAACAAAAGTTAGTAATATTAGCATTATTCACTACTACAGGCTGCACGTGGTAGTTCTTACTAAGTAGTGGCACTATCATTCATGTGCTTTTTATTATTAAATACTTTCATTGGAGGCTCGTACATCTCTTATCACAATCCATATTGTCAAGCACAGTATGTCAAGCACATTTGCACATATGCCGCCATCATCATTTTCAAAGCATTCTCTTCCCACTTGAGCCCCTGATACCCGGGGCTCCCCATTTCTTCCTCCTCCCTCCCCCACCCATCCTCCCTCACAAACCCTTGATAAGTTATACATTATTTTCATATCTTACATTGTCCTCTGTTACCCTTTACCCACTTTTCCATTGTTTATCCCCCTGGGAGGGGGTTATAGATGGATCTGTATGATTGATTCCCCCCTTTTCCCCCCACCCTCCTCTAATACTCAGGTATCTCTACTCTCATTGTTGGCCCTGAGGGGTTGATCTATCCTGAATTCCCTGTGCTTCAGGCTTTTATGTGTAGCAGTATGCATGTTCTGCTCTAATCATATTTGAAAGGTAGAATTAAAGTCATGGGAGTGGGGGGGGAAGAAAGCACCAAGAAATAGAACAGGACTAATGGTTCCAGGGTAAAACGGGAGAAGGGGAGGTAGGAGAAATGGAAACCAACCCAGGGACAAGGGAACAACAAGTGAACAAAATCAATGGAGAGAAAAGTGTAGGATGCCTAGTGGGGCTCAATCAAGGGCAATGTAGCAGTGAGGAATTACTAAACCTGAATGAAGGTGGAACATAATGGTGGGACAGGAGGAAAGTAAAAGGAAATAGAGGAAAGAACCAGGTGGCAACGGGCATTTATAGAGGTCTACATAAAGGAATGTATATATGTAAATATATTGATATATAATGAGAGGGAAATAGTACTATATATTCATATCTATATGTTAAGAATCAAGGTTGCAGATGAACATTGGGCCTCAACTCAAGCACTCCCTCAACACAATAATACTTTGTTCTAACAATCTGAAATTCTGTGATGCTCACTTTCCCAACATGATCACTGAAGACAAAGCAGGTGCAGAAGCAATTATGGTGAAGGAAGTTGATAATGCCCAGCTATCAAAAGATATAGCATCTGGAAAAAAAAGGGGAAAAAAAAGATATAGCATCTGGAGTCTTAAAGGCTTGAAGATAGACAAGTGGTCATCTAGCTGAAAAGCAACAAAGGCCACATGGAAGAAGCACACCACCCTGAGTAATCATGAGGTGTTGATGGGATCAGGTATCAGGCATCTAAGACCCAGAACAAAATCATACCCAATGTGGATGAGGGAGAGACATGGAGTGAAGACCCAAATCCCATCTGCAGATAATTAGACACCCCCTCACAGAGGGGTCACAAGGAAGAGATGAGCCAGTCAGGGTGCAGTATAGTACCGATAAAACACACAATTTTCTTCTAGTTCTTTGATGCTTCCTTCCCCCCACTCTCATGACCTCAATTAACATGCTTTATTATGGCTGCTGCCTTGACTCTAGACTGTTTCATACGTGGGTGGAGACCACAAGCCCTCGAAGGTAGAGAAGGGCTAGATCCTGCATCAAGGCTTACAGGTGCCAGTAATGACCCCATTGGAAAGCAGCTTCTGAGGTGACTGAATAAACTCCTATGAGACATCTCTCTAACCCCACCCACCACCACCACCACCACCACCAACAACAACAACAACAACCTGGACAGTACCAGAATCAACCACTTGGAAGTAAGGAAGACTAGTAAAAGCAAAGAAGTCCTGATGAAGACTCCACATGCGGAAGCAAAGGAAGAAACGGGCGGTTTCCTGCTGGTCTGGTTTGGAGCTGGAGGAAGGAGGCAGGGGATGCTCACGCAAGGGAGCACATTCTGCCAGGAGACCACGAGTCTTTCCGACCAGATACACCACAGGACAAAATTCAGGACAGTGTCAGCCTCTGAAAGAGAGCCTAAGATGGGAGTCACGCACGCTGTGTATTAGCCCTTCTCATATACCAACCAAGCAAACAACTAAACAAAACAAGCTCACCGCCATCAAAGCAATGCTGACTCAGCATGACCACAAGGCATGGGGTCGACAAGCCCCTGTGTGATTCCAAGACTGGAACTCTTTACAGTAATAGAAAGTCCATGGAGCAGCTGGTGGTTTCAAAGTGCTGACAGAGGGACCCCAAACTGTGTGCATGTGGGGATGACTCCAAGATGCCCAAGCTGAGATGTGGACTGTGGCCCAAATGTTGCGGTCTGTGTCTCACCACAAGCCAATGGTGACAAAATGGAATCTAGAGTCGCAGTAGGAGAATCTGCAGGATCTTGTTTAACACTGCCCCATGATAAAAAACCAAGCCAAATTTACTGTGTGGTGTCAACACTGACTCTATAGAACATGGTATAATCACCCCTGGGATTTTCCAAGACTGCAACTCTTTATGGGAGTAGAAGTGTCCATGTTTTTCCTGTGGAGCAGTGGTGGTTTCAAACTCCTGGCCTTCTGGATCAGAACCCAACACGTAACCACTACACCACCAGGGCTAAAAGTGTGGCCCAACTGACTGCCCAAGATCAATAGGATAACACTGGCCAAAGCCAAAGCTGAGAACGTAAGGAGGGAGAGGGAATCGGATGACTTGAATCTGTGAGCCCATGGGAGACAGAGGGCAAGTAAGTGCACCTATTAGAGACTGTAACCAATGTCCTGGAAGAATGTTAGTGTGGATCGGGGAATAGAAAACCAACGCACTACACAGATCTTCACCTAAAGCACAGTAAAATGTTTTAAAGGTTGAGAGATAAAGAAGAAAGTGGAAGAAAAAAGAAAAATACAAACAAATACAATTATAGCTAAATAATATATTGGTAAATCAACCAATCTAAAATGGGAGACTTAAGCAGAAATTAAGATTTATTTTTAAGCCACAAAAACAAGACAATGATATTAACATAAGGATAAACATAGACACGGATAAAACAGAGGAACCAAGAATTAACCCACACATGATGGGCAAGTGATTTTCAACAGGGATACTAGTGTATTCCAAACGGACTGAGGTCGTGTTTTCAATAAATGATGCCAGAAATATGAATATTAATGGATTGAGAACCTTGACTTTTGTCATACCATATCAAAAGAAAAAAAAGTTAAATGGATTATGCATGTAAACATAAAAGCTTAAACTATAAAACACCTAAAATAAAACATCAGAGAAAAATCATCATTACTTTGAGACAGCTAGATTGGTCTTCAATAGAACACAAAAAACAATACCAATAAAAAAATACTATATTAGAGTGTAAATCCTCCTGCTTTTCACAAAGAAATACCAGAAATGAAAAGGTAAGCCAGCAGACTTTGAAAATAATATTCATTTCACATAGATGTGTCTTATATGAGAGAGCTTCCAAATGTTTATGGAAAAATTGATCATGCTTTAAAGTTTTTCCACAAAGCCTTTGAAGGATCCCCCAAACAAACTCACTGCCAGGGAGCTGATTCCGGCTCCTAGCCACCTTATAAAACAGGGAAGAAGTGCCCATGGGTTTCCGGAACGGAAACTCTTTAAGGGAGTAGAAGGTCTCACCTTTTTCTCTGACGCACCCAGGTAAACCTCAGTGTGGCAGAGCCTACAACACACTCCACATGGGCAGTCTGCTTCTTTCAAGGTTTACAGGCTTGGAAACCCTACAGGACAGGTGGACTCTGCCCTACAGGTCTCTGTGCCTCAGCATGGACTCGGCAGCAGGAGCTAGCCAAAATCCTCTCACTCATGGCCAGCCCATTCAGACCAGTCAGTGCTAACTCATATCCACTGCCTGTGGCTTTCCAAGACCGAGACTGTTCACGGGAGCAGAAAGCCCCGACTTCCTCTCTCTGGGCTGCAGGTGATTTCGAACTTCCGGCTATGCAGACTGCAGCCCAACGTGTAACCACTACACCACCTTGGGTATCCAAAATATACACCAAATTCATAAAACACAATCGTATTTAGCCAAAAAGTAAGGAATGCTCAATAATATGACAAAAATAGAAAGGCAGTAGATTATAATATACCCTGTGGTAGTATTGGAGTTAGACTGAAGCTATCTTTATGAACTTTAAAAAAGAAAAGGAAACAGGTGGCCTACTCCCACAAGAGGCAATCACAAAGGACCCTCTCCACTCCTACCCACATTTTATTCCAGTGAAATCTGTTTTAAGCCAAAGTAGCGAAAAACTAAAAAACAATTGTCATTAATTTATATGGGAAAGTTTTTTAATGTTCCCAGACCCTACCCCCCAAAAAAACAACAAAAAGCCACTGATTTATACAACTAACACACAACACATAAATTCACACCAACATATAGTGTTCATGAACCAAAAACCCAAGCTCCCTGCCAGTGAGTTGATTCTGATGACTCATTGCGAGCCCACATAGAAGTCATGGGCACAGGGCACAGCTACAGTGTGTTGACATAGAAGTCATGGACACGGTGCACAGCCACAGTGTGCTGATATAGAAGTCATGGGCCCAGGGCACAGCCACAGTGTGCTGACATAGAAGTCATGGGCACAGGGCACAGCCACAGTGTGCTGATATAGAAGTCATGGGCACGGTGCACAGCCACAGTGTGCTGATATAGAAGTCACGGGCACAGAGAGAGAGCGACAGTGTGCTGATATAGAAGTCATGGACATGGTGCACAGCTACAGTGTGCTGATATAGAAGTCATGGACACGGTGCACAGCTACAGTGTGCTGACATAGAAGTCATGGACACAGGGTACAGCTACAGTGTGCTGCTATAGAAGTCATGGGCACAGGGCACAGCCACAGTGTGCTGACATAGAAGTCATGGGCACGGTGCACAGCCACAGTTTGCTGATATAGAAGTCACGGCACAATGCACAGCCACAGTGTGCTGATATAGAAGTCATGGGCACAGGGCACAGCCACAGTGTGCTGACATAGAAGTCATGGGCACGGTGCACAGCCACAGTTTGCTGATATAGAAGTCACGGCACAATGCACAGCCACAGTGTGCTGATATAGAAGTCATGGGCACAGGGCACAGCTACAGTGTGCTGACATAGAAGTCATGGACACGGTGTGCAGCTACAGTGTGCTGATATAGAAGTCATGGACACAGAGACACAGCCACAGTGTGCTGACATAGAAGTCACGGCAGGATGGCGCTGAGTCCGCGTCCACTCGATGTAGTGCATTTCTAAATATGCCCAATAGCCTAATGGAAGATATGCTAGCTATGATCGTGATCAATGAAAATTAACCCCAACGCTCACATCTATTTCAGGTTTCAAAGGAGAAGCAAGAATTCTATAGGGCTGGAAAGTGTGGATCACACAGATAGGTGCTTTAAGAAAGTTCATATTTATACAGCGGTGCAGTAGGGATCTGGAAACACAGGGAATCTAGGACGGACAAACCCCCCAACACCCGCGGTAGGAGTGGTGACACCAGGATGGAAGGGGGTGTAGAAAGGGAGAACCGATCTTGGAGATCTATGTGTAACCTCCTCTCTGGGAGATGGGCAATGGGGAGGCGGGTGAGGGGAGACGCCGGGGAGTGTAAGATAAGATATAATAATTATTTATAAACTATCAAGGGACCAGGGGAAGGGGGGAGCAGGGAGGGAGGGAGAGGGGGAAAAAGGGAAACCGAGCTGATTCCAGGAACACAAGTGGAAGGTGAATTTTGAGAATGACGAGTGCAACGAATGTATAAGGGTGCTTTGCTCAATTGATGTATTTACGGATTGTGATAAGAGTTTTATGAGCCCCAATAGAAAGATTTATTAATTTAAAAAAAAAGAAGGAAAAAATAAAAAAAGAAAGTTCGTATTGATAGACAGACCAGCTACTGGGAATGGAAGAGAATGGAGGAGCAGTAGGATTGTTGACTAATTAAATCATCAATTAACAGATAAATACTGCACAAACATACATATATGTGTGGTAGTTACATGATTTCATGACAACATGGAGTGAATGGGTGGAGTCTAGCCTGTCAATCAGGCCACAGTCTGATGGTACCTCCTTGTGGGTGTGACCTCCTCATAAGAAGGGTCCTGGGAACGTCACCCATCTCTCTGTTTCACCTTTGTGCTGTTGAGTCACTCAGAGAGTTGCCATTGGATCCAGAGACACCACCATCGGATCCACACAACTTTGCACCCACCAGCCTGTGATCTCCCTGCATTCTGCATCATTGTATGTGCCTACACGAGTCTGAAGAGGGATTTATGGACTAGTATTGGACTAATGGACTAGCATTGCACTTCTGAACTTGGTTTGAACTGGCCTGGGATGTTTTCTTGATATCCAATTACTCCTTTATATAAAGCTTTCTTACACATATATGAATGGCACTGGATTTGTTTCCCTAGGCAACCTGGCCTAATACACTATGTCTCAGTGTCACCAATTCAGAATGGATTCCAACAAGACCCTAGGTTTCCTGGCCTTTCTCTTCCACATCCAGCACAGCAGATGCCACTGCTTCATGTGAGATGATTCCTTTGTACTGTCAAGTTGATACATGAGACTCTTTTTTAGGGGTCTTTTTACACCTGCTTCCACGCGTCTCATCCTCAACTTCTCCCTAAGCCTTCCCTTATTGATCTCGGTATCAAGACATTGCCTTCACAGAAAATCTATAGCACTGCCCCATTTCCAGTGAGATTCTGAACACTTAATATGTACTGGTTTCTTATTGCTCTCTAGTCAATACGGACAACACGGTAAGAACTATTACACCTTCCCTCAAGGGGTTTGGAGATTACTAAGGGAGAAATCCACTAAACGTGCCATTATATAACATGGGAGAGTTATCACAACGTTTGGGAAGAATGAGCAAGCCATCTGGGGGTGGGTCAAAAATACCTCCTGGAGATAGCTGGACAGAAGAAACCAGAGGGACCCAAGCACAAAAGTGGGGAACATTATTCAAGAATGAAGAAAGACACACAAAAAGCTGTGGAACATTCAACAAGTATTTATTGAGCTCTGATGAGGTGCTCAGGGACTCACCTTTTGGTACAAAGAAGTAGAAAAGCTTCCTAATCTCCTTGATATTCGCCTAATAAAATGAGACTGATGAAGTAAACCAATTGATTACAAGGTATTAATTCATGATACATGGCTCAGGTCATCGTGACTCTGAGGGAACTACAGGACAGAGACAGCGTGACAGGAGCATGGTGGGTGTGATGGGAAGTTGCAGACAAGGTCTAGGGAAGGTCTCTCGAAGGAGATCATATGTGAGCAGAGAACAGAATAAAGAGGGAGTACTTTGGACCTCTGGGACAAGGATTTCGAGGTCAAAAAAATCCCTAATTCGTGGTGGTTTGGGTTTTGAAGAAACACCTGGAAGACACGTGTGACACAGCAAAGTGAAGGTGAGATGAGGTCAGAGAGACAGCGGGGCCACCTCAAGGAGGGCCTGGAATGCCATGGGCAGGTTTGGGGCTTTGATGGGGCTGAGATTGAGGGACTGAGAGGGTCAGAGCCAAGGCAGGCATACTCTCATTTTCACTCCGGCAGCTGCTGTAGCGGTGGTGGGGGGAATGGGTTAAACTCTCACACGTGGGGACAGATGGAACGACAGACACCCATAGGGATGCTATAGTGATAAACTAGGAGAACCAGGGAGGTGCTGCAGGAGGAGATAGAAGAGATCACGTTATGGGTGCACTTGGAAGGCAGGGCCATGGGATGAGCTAATGCTCTGGATGGGGCTAGTAGAAGCAGAGGTCGACCTGAGCAACCACGAACAGCAATTTGCCTCTCAGTGAAATAAGAGGGTGGTCTGGGTGAAATGGGGAGGGCAGTGCAGGCTTACAGGACACGGTTTGAGGTCTGTCATCGTGAGATGCCTCAACGGCAATGGGATGGGTTTGCTTACTAGACATTCAAGTGGCGAAGTCAAGAGCTGACTGTAAGCATAGGTCTGGATAACAAGGTCTTAGCTGGAAGTGGAACCGGGAGTCAATTAGCAAACACAAATTCTCTGCCCTGCAGTCCATTCAGGCTCAGAGAGACCCTATAGACCAGCAATGAACTGCCCCATAGGGTTTCTGATCCCATCATCTTTGTGGAAGGCAGAATGCCGCATCATTCTCCCACAGAGCGGCTGACACCCTGGACACAGCAAGCTTTCCGTGAGCAATCTTCAGGGAACCACTGAACCCCAGGGCTCCTTCGGCGGCATTCTGTGCTATGTACAGCCGGAAGGAGAGCAGAGGAGGCTGCCTGGGGAACAAGAGTGCAGAGCAGGGAAAGTCAGGCTTTCAACAGGCTCATTCCAGGCTGACTCCAGAGGTGGAGCTGGCAGTGGGTTTGATTTTTGTCAATCAAGCACCTGCTATTCTTCAAAACGACAAAACCCAAACCCACTGTCAAGAGTCAATGCCACCTAAAGAGTGACCCCCGTGTCTAGATCCTTCTCCCACAGAGTCGCTAGTGGTCCCAATCCCCACCTTCCTGGTCATCAGTTGAGAACCACTACGCACCAAGGGCTCCTTCTATTATGCCTTGGGTCATGTGTACAGAGTCTACGCTCCTGGAGAGCGCCAGGACAACTGAACAAGGTCTTAAACCAGCGGAAAAAGACCAAGAACATAAATACATATCTGAGGGTGGGGGGTCGTGGTGGGTGGTGTATGTGTGTAGCCCTGGCAATGCTGTGGGTCAGAAATCAGAATACTAATTACAAACTCACCAGCCACTGTGAAAAAGAAAGACAAAGCCGTCTGTTCCTATAAATAGTTATTGCTTCAAAAACCCTTGAGAATGTTGCTATGAATAGGAATTCACTTGATTACAGTGGGCTTGCTTTTTTTAAACTTAGTGTATGTGTATACACATGGGCGTGCACACACACATCGACTAGAGAGGAAAATCTGGATGCGTGCTTTGAATACCAGCATGAGGGGAGACCGTGTGGCTAGGGTGGGAGGTGAGGCCTTTCCTGCCTGCTCCTGCCGTGCTGTTGGATCATCAAGGGCACTTGGAGTAGCGCTTCTCCCCCCACAGGCCTGCTATTGACTTGTCACTCACCTGGGCTGATATGTTGGGTTGGATCCTCTCCACCACCACGATGTAGGCAAACTGAGGGCAGGGAGCCCCAGGTCCTTGCCTGGAGCCTGTGTCCCGCCTGGTATCAGACACAACAGCGCTGAGGAAAGACATACGGGACTGGCTGCTTGGTGACGTGCAGTGGTGACCACAACCAGGGGCCCTGGGGATAGCATTGTTCCCATTAGCATTTTACCAGGGGGTTCTCTTCTTCCTCTCTAATTGCCACGGAGACCTTGTGGTCGGGGCAGACGAGCTCAGTGTGCAAACAAGCTCACTGCGGTAGACGTGGCTTCTGCTTGATCACTGGTAGCTGAGCAATGAGCTTCCTGACTTGGGACCACTCTCCTAGCCATGACCCTCCAGAAAGCTCAGGCTCAATGTACTTCTGGGGAGACTGCGTGCTTGCTGTGCATTTAGCCCCCATCCTGCATCCGTGAGGCCCTGCGCAAGGCAAGGTGTCCAGGGTTTGCCTCGGGAAATCTTGGATGAGACTTCCACAGGAAGATGGTTTCAGACTGGTTACCAGCTACCCCCTCAGGAACCAGCCAGGACCACTGATAACAGTAAAGGGAATCCAGACTGGACAGAATAAATATGGTCCAAGGTTCCAATAAAGTCTCCCAGAGGGTGTGATCAAAGAGGACCCAGGTCGGTCTGCCCCAAAACCCGTGCTCACAGTGCCACACCGGAACACCCCCTAGGGCCCTAGGAGACCACAAGTTACAGCCTCAACTCCAGTCCTCAAGGAAATGCTTCAGGCACCAAAACCAAGTCAGTTGCAGAAAGCCCACCCTAGCTCCTGATGGCCCCATGAGGAGTGGAAGGGATCGACGGCCGTGAGTTCTCACTCTCACAGGTAGATCTCCATACCTTCCCTCTGAGTGGGTTCAAATCCCCAAACTGAGTCAATAGTGGAGTACTTAACTCTTTGCATCACCAAAGGACTCCTCTCCACACACAGACTCCATAAGCTTAGAAATGGACATATCCTGGAGCATCGAGCTATTTTGAGGGTCCCCTTGCCAGGAGATAACCAAGACAATGAGCGGGCATGCCAGTTACCACTTACGACAGAGAATCCTATGAGTCTGGACCTGGGCAGCAACCACGTTGCTTTCCAGGGTCTCCTAAGTTTCCTGTCCTTGACAGGGTGAAGTCTTGACCCTTTCCTATTGATCTCTATGAGTGGACAATGATTCAGTTTTCCTTCCCGAATAGGTTTCCACCTGATCCAGATGCCCGCTCTTGCAGGCTTTGCTGTGCATTAGGGGACGGTGTGCTGTTTTCAAGCTGCTGTTCTGTACCTGACCTCTCCAGTGTACATCACAGCAGCTCCCTGGCTGAGTCCCGCACCTCTGCCAAGTACCCTGGAGGCTTCTTTGTCCAACGTTATCAGGCAAATGGAAAAGGTGCATGTGGTAGTTACATCATTTCATGCCCACTTGATAGAGAGAAGGGGTGGAGTTTAGCCTATCAATCAAGTCACAGTCTGATGATGCCTCTTGGTGGGTGTGACCGTCTCATGAGGATTCTGGGAACTTCCTCTCCTTCTCCCTGGAGGTGGGCCACACGCTCTGCTTCACCTTCCTGTTGACAAGCCACATGAAGCCACACTGATGAGAGCTAGAGCCCTGGAGCTGGAAGAGCCATGTGGAGACCTGAGCCAGCATTGAGATGCTTCCACTACCACTGGATCCACAAGACTTTCCACCCACTGGCCTGTGATCTCCCTGCATTCGGCATCATTGCTTGTGTTGTGGGAGTCTGAAGAGAAATTTATCGGCTAGTATCTGACATATGGGTTCATACTGGACTTATGGACTTGATCTGAACTGGGCTGGGATGCTTTCCTAATATACAATTGCTCTTGTATATAAAACTCTCTCTTACACACATATGAGTGTCTCTAGATTTGTTTCTCTAGTCAACCTGGACTAACACAGTGGGTCTGGGTTCGGCCCTAGATCTCCTAGGCTCCAGTTCCCAAGTGCTTTCCATCACCCCAGCTGAAAGCCATGGGGTCCATTCTGATTCACAGTGGCCCTGTGGGATGGAGTGACCACTGGACACCCGAAGTTGTGATCTTTACAGAAGCACAGTGCTACATCTTCCTCTTGCAGAGTGGATAGTGGGTTTAAATCACCAACCTTTTGGTTAGCTGTGCATGCTTAACTACTGGGTCACCACTAAAGTCCATTGATGAGTAGCTGACTTCATCATGGTGCTTTAGGTGCAAAACACAAGGTTGGGATGAATGCATCTGCCACTCAGTGAGGTGGGCACTGCAGCTCTCCTTTTACAGTTACTGTGGGCCTTGAGATTCCAAAGAGGCTACATTGCTTGGGTTGTTATGAGTCAGAACCAACGTGAAGGCACCTAACAACAAGAGCATGTTACTTGCATTTTGTGTACAACAGAAAGAAACACTGCTGGGTCCTGCACCATCTGCACAATCGTTGCTATGTTTGATTCCATTGTTGTGGCCACTTTCTCAATTCTTCTCATTGATGGGCTTCCTCTTTATAAGACCAAACAGAAATGATCGTATTCACGCCTCCCAACATCATTCTTACTCTATAAGGAGCTAGCTAATTCCTAGCACTCCCAACAAGCCCTGTGAGCTTTGTCCATAACTTACCTCCCATCTATCAGCTCCCAGCCCATCCTCTAGACCAGTGGTTCTCAACCTTCCTAATGCCGAGACCCTTTAACACAGTTCCTCATGTTGTGGTGACCCTCCACCATAAAATTATTTTCATTGCTATTTCATAAGTATAATTTTGCTGCTTTTATGAATTGGGCGACCCCTGTGAAAGGGCCGTTCAACTCCCAAAGGGGTCTCAACCCACAGGTTGAGAACCACTGCTCTGGACTCAGCTCTGAGATACTTGAAGTGGGCATTTATCTTTCCTTTAAGGAGTTTACTGTGAATCCAGGGAAGGTGTGCAAAGCGGACCAGTCTTCCATTCCACAATCATGCTCATGTTGTTTCACCTCATTCATCGCTATCCCCCCAGATAACATCATTCACCCACTTACTCCCTGTGCACCTTCTTTCCACGCCTCCTTGTGTCCTGACTCTGGAACTTTTCCCCAGGGAAATGCTGCCCCTTAGATCTCCAATATCCGATTATTCTGAGGTGTGCATACATCACTAGTGTAATTGTTCCCTTTAGTCGCAATGGTAGTTACATAGTTTCATGTCAACTTGATAAATAAAGGGTAGGGGATGGAGCTTAGCCTCTCAATCAGGTCACAGCTTGATGGCCTCATTTTGGAGGTGCGACCAAGATAAATGGGTCACTGGAGGCCAGGCTCCCTCTGTCTCTGCCATCACCATCCTATTGACAAGCCAACTTGCTGAGAATGATGAGAGCCCCTCTCTCTGCTTCACCTGGCTGTTGAAGAGCCAAACAGGCCTGGCTTCTTTGAAACACATGAGGTCGCCGTGCGTGGAAGCCAACCCCATAGCAATGTTGGGTGCATGCACACACATCCTGCTGAGCAGATGGAATTTACCATCTAATCTCAATGGGCTCAAAAATGCCAAATGGCCAAAGGAGACAGAAACTCGGATTCTGCCTGTCAGGTCTACAAGTGCTCTTCAAAAATGCTTTAGAACCATTGTCATGTCTCCACCACCTTCTGCCATCAAGCACAAAACAAGACTGAACAAAACATGTCACAAAACCCATCCATCCCCTCACAGAAGGGTCACAAGGAAGGGATGAGTCACCCAGGCTGAACTATAGCACCAATGAAACACAATATTCCTCTGGTTCTTTGAGGCCTCCTCACCCCCCACTAACATAACCCTAGTCCTGTCTTTCTGTTCTGGCTAGATCGGAGCATGTACACTGGTTCAGATAAGAGCTCACGATGATACATGGAATCCAGGTCAGATAAAACCCTCATGAACAGAATTGGGAGTAGCAATACCAGGATGTCAGGGGGAAGTTGGGGACAGGAAGGGAAGAAGGGGAACCGATCACAATGATCCATACATAATGCCCCCCACACACACCCAAGGGGATGAACAACAAAAACGTGGGTAAAGGGAGACAGTAGTTGGTGTAAGATATGAAAACAATAATAATTTATAATTTATCAAGGGATCACAAGGGTGGGATGGCAGGGGAAGCAAAAAAAGAGGAGCGGATACCAAGGGTTCAAATAGAAAGTCAATGTCAGACAATGAGGATGGCAACAGATGTCCAAATATGCTTGATACAATTAATGTATGGAATGTTATAAAAGCCCCCTAGATAATGGTTTTTAAAAACATCCAAATGTTTTCTGGGTGTCACTAGAACATGCTGCCAGCCACACCTTGGCAAGCAGAATGTGATAAGTAAGAGCTCCTCTATTCACCAAGTCCCTGGAGGAATGAATTCCAAGCAAACCATGTTGTGTCAAGGAACCTTGCTGCACTGGCACTTCCTGCTCCTGGGGAGGGCGGGGGAGGGATGGGGACCAAAAGATCTGCTTGCGTCTATAATTTGATAAAGCGAGAACAACAATGGGTTTGGGAAATGGATCAATTTTAATGCAATACCAGTGATGAATTAGAAAGGACTAGATGGTGGCCCTCTGGAAGCTATGCCTATGTCCCCTCATTCCTTTGCATAAGGCCGGCTCACCTCTAATGAAGTTGGCAATAACAGTCTAGTGGCAGCTTCTCCCTGCTGGTGACTCAGGGCTCCTCCCACAGCTAGCACGGAGCAGAATATTACAGCCCCTCTAGGTCCCATCTCCAAAAAGAATCAGATGTGATCAAGAGACACAGTCCACAAACAAAAGACAAATCCAAGCCAGTTGCTGTCAACTCCAATGTACAGAGACACCCCCCCCAACCTAACCCCACCCCTCCGTGCTGCAGAATGACCTTTCAGCAGCAGGTCACCAAGACTTCCCTCTCAGGCACCTTGGGGTTCATTCAAACCATCACCTGCCTTTTTGGCTAGCAGTCCAATACTTACCCACAGGCCACCCAGGGACAGAATTCTCAGGTCTACTGTAATATGAGACGGCAAAAGCATCATTTCTCACTATGTCCAGACAAGCACATCTCCTCAAGGCAAAGTGTGGGCCAGAGAAAAGTGGATTAATAAAATATATGAATGATTTGCCTAATGCCCCAGAACGCATAAGTGATTGAGGCAGAATCTGAAGTGGAGCTGACTGGAATATCCTTTCACGGGTCTTACTAGGCCATGCTGGCTCCAAAGGACTTCTCCAGAAAGGAGTCAGAAGCCATGAGCTTAGTTCATTAAGCCCGGACTAACCGAAGCGTGCCAGCTTTCTTTTACTGCAGGGAAAAAAGCAAGGAATTAAAGCAAACCAAAGAGAAATCATCTTACATCAAACCTGAAAGGCAGCACGTACACAGAAAAGACTGCTCATTAGTCAATCCAGACACCTTCATTATTGAAACTTGCCATTGATTAAGTGAATCATTGACCAATTATTTAGTAAATCTAATTATACAGCAAGCACTGCTCAAGGCATGGGGATAGAGCAGCAAACACACAATTGACACAATCTTAATGAAGAAACCACCATCACTCCACCACCCCTACTTCCACCACCACCACCATCACCCCAGGTGCCCACCATCAGCAGCACAACCACCACTACCGGCACCATCACTGCCACCACCGCCTCTACCTCCTTCAGGACCTCTACTTCTACCACCACCAGCACCACCACCCCCTTCACCAGACAACCACAGCCTCTGCCATCACTACCACACCACCACCACCACCATCTTAACCACCACCACCATTACCTTCTTTACCACCACCACCACTACAACACCCTCCACCTCCACCATCTTCATCACCACCACAAGCCGCTCCACCTCCACTGTCTTCACCACCACTGGCAGCACCTCCACCTCCATCTTTACCACCACCCCCATCACCACCTGTCATCCCTCCCACCATCATCATCATCCTCAGACAACCACCACCATCAGCGTCACCACCATTGCCATCACCACCATCACCGTGGCAACCACCATCATCATGACAACCTTCCATCACCACACAACCCCCACCATCTCTACCACCATCAACAAAGAGATACATAGATATTTGTCAAAGACATTGCAAGTTCAGTGCCAGACGGTTCCAATAAAATGAATACCACAATAAAACAAGTGACATGAATTTGTTGGGGTTTCACAGTCCGTATAAAAGGCACACCGACACTAGACTGCCATCTCTTAAGTGTGCAAGAGGATTGTGAAAAGTCCGAAATGTGAGCATGACCGGAAAGCGCCCACAGATCATCTATGAGAGTCTCAGAAGGATGCGAACAATTAGAACATTCAGTTGCTGACTCAAGGTGGGAGAGTCTAGTCCACCCAAAGGTGCCTCTGGAGAAAGGCCTGACCGGCCTTCCAAAAATATCAGCCCTCGGAAACCCCTTTGGGACACAGTTCAGCTCTGCTTGTCCTGGGCTTTCTAGGAGTCACATGGGATGGGAACCGGTTTATGCACTTAGGAGAGGCCATATGGAGAAAGGAGGGACCGGGGCTGAAAAGGCACGATGCGCTCTTCCTTGCTAGCCATTTCCAAATGTGTTCTCAGTTATGAGTGGCTACAGGCTCTGAGCCTCTACGCAGCCACCTGCTAAGAGTGAATGCCATTCCTGCGGGCTCCCTGCTGCGCTCTCATGTGCTGGCATCCTCGGTGTGCTGGGCTCATCTAAAGAGGCAACAAGCATGTATGTTAGAAAGCAGAGGAGCAGCGATGGAGGAGGGAGGCCAAACACGGAGCAGGAGGCAGGAGGCAGGGCAGGGGGGGGGGGGCGGAGGAGAAGCCATGCTGAGCTTACACGGCCATTAGAAGGGGACTGGCAAGGAGAGGTAGACTGCTCAGGATGTTGTCCATGTGGCGACTGCTGGGAGGAGCGTTGGGACACTGGCCAGTTCCTCCTCCTTTGTGAGGCTCCGGCTCAGCATACACACTGAGGAGACGACAGTAAGATCTTCCCTGGGCCAGGCAGATGCATCCGCGAGGAGCGTGAGCATCTTTGCTACAATCTTCCTAGCCGCATGGTCTCCTCGTTCCAAGAAAGAAGAAACTGACTCCCAGCAGCCAGAGCTGCAAGGGCATTCAGGGGGAGCGCAGCTCTGCTCAAGCAGGAGCGAGAGAGAAGGAAATCACAGAGAGCCCCCCTTGAAGTCCACCGCTCTGAAAACAGGATGTAAAACTGTCAAAGATGCCTCTGTGACAAGCAGTCGAGGAGTTTGAGCTATTGAGTTAGCCAACGTCCTGCTCCTCAAAGGCCAGCCAGCTCTCCGAGCCAGGCCCTGGACTCTGCGGGTGGCAAGGTAGATTGCTGGAAGAGAGCCATGTTTCAGTGACAGATTTTCTCCCTCATCCATCAGCCCCAAAGGCTGTGGTCAGGGTTACAGAACAACCAACAAATCCCAGCATCCTCCCCTGGTCCAGGCCTGGGAAGGATTAGCAACAGGAGCCACCTCATTAAACAGAGGAAAAGCAGGAGCCAAAGGTAGTAGTCGGTTTTCTTCCTATTACAGAGCAACTATGGGCACTCTGTTGCTGTGTGTGTGTGTGTGTTTGTGTGTGTGTGTGTATGCAAGCATTCTTGAATCCCTGAATTCCTAAATTCATTTCAAGTTCATTCAGAGGTGTTGCATTTTGTGACTCTTGCCTCTTGCAATGCCGTGGACAAAGAACTCTCTGAAACTCAGAACCAGAAGTGTCGGGGACATCCATGACGGCAGTCCTCCTGTACACCAAGGAGCCGTGGTGGCATAGCAGTTACATGCTCAGATAGATGCGCATGGAAAGGCCAGAGGTTCAAGGCCACTGACTGCTCTTCAGAAGAAAGATGAGGCAGTCACTCCCGTACAGTCTATGAGGAAAACTACGGGGCAGCTCTCTCCAGTCCTATAGGGTCACCATGAGCTGGAATCGTATTTGACGGGGTTCATGTTTGGTGACTTCCTGGCCATGAGTTGCGCTTCTAACTCTAAGGTCAACAGCTCAAAACCATGAGCCTTTCCATGGGAGAAAGAAGAGGCTATTAAGGATGCTGTATGGACTGGTACAAGAGGCAGTAAAATGAGTTACTTCTCTCTGTGGCTAGCACGCAGTCTAGGACACCACTGTTTCTCACCATCATATCATTAACACACAGCCCAGGTTGTGGCACACAGTAGACCCTCCATAACTGTGCTGGGCAGATGAATGAGATAACCTAAGTCATACGAAGTCACAGGAATACCCCATTGCAAGGAAGAGCACTAAAGCTCAGATTCATTCAGAGATTTGTCCAAGACATTCAGGATGTACACATGGGAACTTGAAGTAATTGTGTTTGCTTTAGAAAGAGGAGGTGCTGGGGGTGGTGGCAGAGTCTATTTTAATGCAACATGAAGGCTGCTTTGAATCCAGCAAGTTGGGAGTTGGTGGTACATATGTCCTTTCTAAGAACTTTGGAGAGTAAACATGTCCTCAGCACATTCTTTGATGATGTCTACAAAGCCGAGGCCTGCAGCAGGGCCTGGGTCTGCACGACTTCCCTAGAACCAAGGGTTCACGTTCTCACAGACAGGACTACAAGGGGATCCAGGAAAGAGTGGGGTGCACATACCTTCGAATCAGTTGAGATCTAGAGGACAGCATCTCCCCATGGACAAATTCAGAAGGGTTAAGAGGGAATGGTAGGTAGAGGCAGGAAGCACAGGGAAGAGGCGGGATGCGTGATGTTACACCGAAGGGCTTGCAATGAATGAGAAGAGACCGAGGGCTACAGATGGTTGAATGTAAAATTGATGATCTGCCCTATAAACTTTCACCCAAATCATAATAGCTTTTTAAGTGTATGTGGGGTGTGTCCATGGACTTTAAATACGAAGCAGTTATTGCAACAGCATCTCTTCATAAGGGTCATGGATTGAACTGTGTATCCCCCAAAATGTGCGTCAACGTGGCTGAGCCATCATTCTAAGTACCCATTGCTTGTGATCTGATGTAATCATCTTGGGTTACAAATGCTCACCTCTAAGATGCCAGGGAAGCAGGGTTAGGGGTGGATATGTTAATGAGGCAGGATAGAAGCTACAGGATGAGGTTGTATTTTGAGTCCTTTTCTTTGGAACTATAAAACAAATGCACTGCCCTGGAGTCCATGCAGACTCATAGTAACCCTGTGAAATCTCCGTGAACATCTGAGATTGTAACTCTTTGTGGGAGTAGAAAGTCTAATGTGCCTCTAACTCCTGACCTTGCAAGAAGCAGCCCAACACAAAGCCAGGGCTCTCTCTGAGATACAGAATGAACTAAACCCGCAAGCTGAGATCCAAAGTAGAACTGGGAGAACAGCGTGACCTTTGGATCCAAAGGCCTTGGGCTATGAGCCTCTTAGACCCTGGGGAAGATCTCCATAGAATGCCAAGATCCCAGATGTCAAAAGGAGACCAAAATCTTCCCCCAGGGCTGATGGAGAGAGAAAACCTTCCCCTAGACCTGTCATCCTGAATTCGGAGTGCCAGCCTCCTTGACAGAGGATTAAATGTCTGATGGTTAAAGGCATCTGTTTGTGATGTTTTTGTCAAATTATCACTAAAGAATTAAGACAGCAAGATTCTGACCAAGTATATGAAGTGCAGTGCAGTGTAGTTGAAATACTATCTGTCAAGTGCCAATTATTATTCTAAGAACTACATACGGGTGTCTGGTTATCGATCGGAAGCGAGTCTGGGGTCTTAAAGGTGCGTATTCAAACAAGCAGCCATCTAAGCAAAGAGTCCACACTAAGTTCACATGGAAGCACATGAGCCTGTGTGATCCAAAGACAACAATAACAAAATTCAAATATGAAAATGGGGAAAGGATCAGAGCCTGAACTGGGAACACCCAATTTGGAGAAGACTAAGGAGGACAGTGGGAGCCCCACATCCATCTGCAGACTCTCTAGTCAGATGAAGTGGCTGGTAGATCCCCTCAAGCCGCAGGCAAGGGTCTCCAACAGCTTCACTATCAGCTAGCCATCATAGGAATGGTGACTACACGGGAACAAACTTGATACTTGGTCAGTTGACCTCCCTCTTGACCCAATCTGAAAATTTTCTAGGTGCAAGTATTTCTTTTTTTTCTTAATCATTTTATTGAGGGCTCAGACAACCTTATCACAACCCATACATCCATTCTTACAGTTCTTACAGCAAGCCACACACCCATTGAGTCAAGTACAATGGTGCATATGGCGCCATCACCCTTTTCAAAATGTTTTCTACTTGAGCCCTTGGTATAAACTCATTTCCCCCTCTCCCTCCCCCACCCTCTCTCCCTTATGAAACCTTGATAATTCATAACTTATTATTTTCATATCTTTTTTGTTGTGGTTCAAGTATGTCTTGCTTGTTCCATGACAACAAAAAAATTCTTCCCCAGCCTTTTAAATATTCGCGGTGGTCTTTTCTGTCCTACTCACTATTTGTATTTTTATCCCTATTATTATGATCTTATCCTTACCGTTTTATGTTGTTTCTGATGGGTTTTCCAGTTTGTGGAGCACAGCCGGAGCAGAGGCATACAGATAAGAACTGATGCAAGGGTTTATAAGGGAAGCGGGGGGGGGGGGGCGGGTAAGAAGGGTGAGAAAAAGTATGTGTGTGTGGGGATCGAGCACTACAGCCAACAGTGATTACACAACTCATTTTCAACGTGATTTCACCATGGCGGGCTGGGGGGGGGGGGAGAGAAAATGTTCTAAAACTTATTGTGGTAATAATTGAACATCTCTTCCTGATATGATTGAACCACTGAATTGTGTGATAAGTGGATTAAGTGCCAAGAAAACTGTTAGGATTTTTTTAAGGTAAAGTAAACAGAATGCATTATACTATGATCTCTTTGTTTTTATAAAGTGCATTAATGGATGGGCAAGCTTTAGCAATGAATACAGAAAACATATTTCTTTCAAGGGATCGTTTTTAATATTTGTCACTGTTGTTATAATACTGTTCTTAAACAAAATTTAACCTAAAAAAATAACCACATTTGTTTGAACTCATTTAACCTTCACAACAAACTCAGTATCCGTCTTGCAGATGAGGCAGCAGAGGAAGAAAGAACTATTTAAGCCGAACATGCCCAGTGCCCTCACTACCCCTCCTGGCATTATCCACCCTGTGGACTGGGGATGGATGGGCTCCTTAGAAATGGGAAGCAGCAGGAGCCAGATGTAAAAGAGGCTCCCTTATGGAGATGTGAGGCTCCTTCCTTGCCCTGATATGGTGCTGAATATCACTGGATGATCACAGGGGAGGAGAGGGGTGTTGAATGCCTGTAAAATATCTGCAGTCAGATCCACCCTCCATATGTCTGCTCCATGATCTCCAAGCTGTTGGCCCTTCTGTGTGATCTCTGTGAGCTTCCATCTCTGTCTCATCAAGTCGGCTACTCCAGAGAGGGTGTGAGGGTGAGGCGCTCTGCTGGCCCACACCAGGAGCTCTGTCAGTGTATGCAGAGAGAAGGGGGAAGGATGGAAGGGTATGTTCCGCATGTACAAGGAGGGATCTGAATCAAAGCCAGGGCCCCGCGGTCTCCCATCCATTACAGTTTAAAACCACAGAAAATCCCCAGATTTCTCTGTTAATCCCTTATGCATATCATCTGGCATGACAACCCCCAGATCTGTTAATCCCTTACACACACCGCTGGGCATGTCCTGCGAAAGTGAAAGTTCGGGCTTTCCCTACAGTCTAATCTTCGAGGTGAACGAAGAACTAATTGCACTCCACAAAGCCAGGTAATCTTCCCCATGCTTTGTGCCTTTGAACTACAGATTTGCAAGTCCAAACCCAAGTGCATTTCTAAAGATGGGAGGAGAGCAGGGGAGCTGGGAGGGGGCCAGCACACCCAAGGAGCAACTGCAAGGTGAGGGCCAGGTCCACTCTGCTTTGTGCTTGCTATTTGGATGTTAGGGTTTGATCCAGCACCCAGCCTCAGAAGGCCTTACCCAGCCACGGAGGGGTGGGGATATAACTGAGACCACCAGCAGCAGCAGCAGCAGCTCAGCCACCCAGCTGGAAAGACCAAGCCTCCACCTTCACTAGAAGCCCACTGTCACTGAGCCCACCCAAAGCATCTGGGCCCTGTAGACCCCAAGGGCTCCAAGCATCCTGTAAGCCCTGCGGTTTTCAGGGCTGTCGAATCTTTGCAGGAGCAGCAGCCTCCTCTGCCTGGTGGTGGTACAGCTAGCGGGTTTGAGCTGCGACCTTTCGGGAAGCAGCCTAGCGCTTAACCTGCTGCACCACCCGGGCCCCTCATCTGTACTCTCAATCACAGCAGACGATCGTCGCCCCAGATGCCCCAGAATATGCTTAAGGTCACACCTCCCATCAGAGAGAAGATGAAAACGGTGAAGACAAAGGCACTACACCAAGTGACCTGGGAGCCCTGGTGATGCAGCGGCTGCACCTTGGGCTGCAGTCTGCACGGTGGGCAGTTCAAACGCACCAGCAGCTCCTCGGGAGAAAGAGGGGGCTTTCTGCTCCAGTCAACCGTTTCCAGGTCAGAAACCCATAGGGGGTCGCTATGAATCAGTATTGACTAGATGACAACAAGTTTGCTTTTTTAAGCGGGGGGAGACCACGTGCTCTACTGAGTTAGCGAAGGGAGGTGAAGGTCGACAGGGGTCTAGGCCTCCACCTGGATCAGGGCTACGTGAGATGAAGGTGAGGGGCGCTAAGGATGTTGTGTTAGTCTGGGTTGATTAGAGAAACAAATGCATGTGTGTATAAGCAACAGCTTTGTATAAAGAGTAACTGTACATTAAGGAAATATCACAGCCCAGTCCAGATCAAGTCTGATCTTAGTTCATACATCTGATACCAATCTATAAAGTCCTCTTCAGACTCACAAAACACATGTAATGATGCTGAATGCAGGAAGCTCACAAGCCAGTGGGTGGAAAGTCTTGTGGATCCAGTGGCATTGTTAGCATCTCAGCGTTGGTTAGGGGGTGGGAGCGTCTCCACGTGGTTCCTCCAGCTCAAGGCACTAACCTAACTCCATATGTCTTGTCAGCTGCAATGTCTCCCAGAGAGTCAGCCTGCATCCAGCCTCCATCGAGCTATGTATCTCCTTAGTGCCTCCAAATGAGATCATTAAGCTGAGACCTGATTGACAAGCTAAATTCCACCCCTTAGCTCTTAAGTCTCAAATTGACAACAGATTATGTAACTACTACAGATGTGAAGCCATACTCCTTTCATCCTGGTACAAGCCATCAGGCTAATCTCTGACAGGGAAGATGAAGGAAGGGGCGGGAATATCAACTGGGGATGATCTAGGGAGGAAGAATCCTGCTGGGATGCAAGGAAGGAAGAGTGAGGGAAACAAAAAGGAAGCTCTGATGGTAGACTTCAAATTCTTTAAGTAGCTGACATGAGTCTGGAAAGGCTTGGGAATTCTATCTGTCCATGCTGGATCTGGGAAAAGGCATGGGACCCAGGTGAACAGGACACTGCGAATGGGAACACCAGGAGAGAGGGAGCAGGAGGGCTGCAGCAGAGGCAGGGATGGAAGCGCAGCTCTCTCTGGATCAATGCTTTGGACTCAGGAGAATTCAGCTCCCTGGGACTTGGCTCAATCTCAATGGCTTCAAGTCACACAATCCCAGAGACTTCCATCTCTGGCTCTGTTGCTTGCTTTATCTGTGTGTCTCTGAACCAAGAATCCTCATTCTGTCCCTAAGGTTCCTCCTCTGTAGTATCCAGGGCTGCACCTACCTCCTGGATAGATGACGAAGGAAAAGGGACACAGGAAACCGGAAGGTGGGTGTGCTAGAGTTTAAATTCTGAGCACTCTGCTTTGCAAAGGGCTGTGGATGGCAGGGGGAGCCCAAAAGCCATCTGCTGAGTCCCCGTGTGGCGTAAGCCTTGGTCGAATTCTTTCTGATGATTAACCAGGGGGGTAGATGATCTCAGTCAGAGTGCCTAGGAAAGTAGATTCTCTCCACCCCTCTCCAGCCAGCCCAGGGTGGGCAGTCTCTCTTAGGGGCTTGCCTGGGTGTGCCCATGAAGGAGTTCACTGTAGTGGGGGAAGTTCTGGGGCTGCACAAGTCATGGTCTTTCAATCGTGCCCTGCTTGCCTTGACCAGAAGGCCCTGGACGAGTCCTGTAAGACCTTCCAGCTTAAGTAAAGCACGTGTCCCCTTCACGGTCCTGTTCCTGCTCCAGTCGCCCCACCTGGAACTGAGATGCGCAGACTTGCCACCAACCATGAATTTGCGACAGTGCCTTTGTTCCCTGACTTATTTACTTACCTCCTGTCCTGACTGAACCCTAGGGTGCTGTTCTGACCTCTTGTGAACGGCTTCCCTACCCCGGATGATGTGCCTGGGCCTTTGTGTTTTTGTCTTTGTCTCTTCCGCGGGTTCATTAATGTTCTCCTTAAACTGTGTTTGAGGTTGGGGTCTCTGTTGCACTCTGCAGCACCGTTACTAACATTCAACCCTCAGCAGCTGCCTCGGCACTGACCCCAACTCACCAAAGCCCAAGGCCTCCTCGACAACTGCCCCACGGGGTCCTTAGGGCTGGGACCATGGGAAGTAGATTGCTCCTGGTGGCCTCGAGCCGCCAAGCTTTCCATGAACTCATAAGTAATGGACACCCCCCCCCCCCACGGCTCCCATCACCGCTTACCAACCCCACTGGGAGTGTTTTCACTCTATATTAAACCAGCCCATCTTCTCAACAAGCTCAGGGGAAGGTCAGAGCAATCATTACAGTGCTGAACAGCTCAGAGGGGTTGAAGTAGCTGAGAATCACTGAGCACCAGCCCACAGCAGTCTGGCCGAGCCCATGTGCCGATGCTGTTCTTCCAGATTCACTGAGGAAACTGGAGCTGGAAGATGATAGAATCCCCTCCCCCACAAACCATATGAAGCCCCAAGTATTCCTCTGAGCTCAATGGGGAGTCAGTGGCTCTCTGATGACAGGCACTGGGCTATAGGATGCAGGGACCATGCCTAGGGGCTGAGCCCTGCCTCCCTCCGGATTAGAAGCAGAGGCTGTGTGAAGACGAGGCTCAGAGAGAATTTCGCAGAGAGGAAGCTGGAAGGAGATGCTGCTTCCTGTCTCAGCATCTCCTAGGGAGCCACGCGCAGCCTCAGTAGCACGTGGCCCTGGAGGGGGTTGCTAGCCACACAGGTGTTGGCCACCCCCAGGGCCTGGCCATGGTGGTGAAGGGTTGTGAAGTCAGCGTGAGACCCTGCACTTGTGAGGGTTAAGCAGGGTGCTCAGCTCCCCTCCACTTCCCCCAGCTTCGCCCCCTTCTCCTCCCACGGCATCTTGGCAATTGTAAGAAGTGTCTGGAGCGGCGCCAGCAGATTCCCGGACACGGGAGAACCTGCCTTTCCCACGCTGGCTGACTTAAAGTGGCTCCTGGGCTGCAGTCACCATCTCTGCAAGCAGCTGTGCTCTTGGCCCATCTCGGAGATGCCCCCATCCGCCTCCCCCCCAGAGTCTGAGCGCTGGGGCAAACCCTTCCCCGCCTCCTTTTGTCTGGGCTGACAGGTTTCTTCAGGGGTGCTGGGCTGTGGGTCCAGAAGCCAAGGCTTTGTTACTTCTCTGTTTCCATGGTTTCCACACAGGTCTACAACGGGGTGACCCCACCACACCCTCAAGTCAATCCCAACTCTTAAAGGCCCAGTAGGACAGAGATGAACTGCCCCTGTGCGTTCCCCAGGCTGTCAATCATTAGGAAGCAAACGGCCTCATCAGTCTCCCAGGGAGCACCTGGTAGATTCGAACCACCAGTCTGTGAGTAGCAGTCTGACGCTTAACTTGCCATGCCACTAGGGTTCCCACTGCAGCCACGAGTCAATAACAACAAAGCCAGATCGTGGCCAGAGAGTGGCCTCGGAGGGATCCCACGGGTCTTGGGGTAGAACCATGCCCATGCTGCGCCCCACAAGGTCCTCATAGACTGGAGTCTCCAGCCTGTTGGCCAGAAGCCCAGTGGAGGGGAGGACATCAGTCACTTGGACCGTTGCAAGCCAGCCATTCCCCTGTCTGTTGATTTCCACTCGGATGGATGATCAGAGGATACTTGGGAACAGCGTGTACTGTCCCTGGCTCTTTGCGGTGGTGGCTTTGCTGCTGTTCTGCACTCTTATCTCCTGCTGGGTTGAACAAGTCACATCTGAACCCTCTCCAAGATTCCAGGGGGTGGAAATTAGGGCCCTCGGGTGCTGTTATATCTGAAGGCAGCTCCAGGGCTGCACGTTGGTGGTTTTGTGTCCGGAGTGAAGGCAGAGACTCTTCCTGCTGTGGACTCACTCTGGACCCTCTTCCCAAGAGCCCATGGCTTGCAGGGAGGTAGGCAGAGTGAAGCCAGGCAAGGCGAGGAGGTGCAGGACTTCCCACTTGTGACTCCACCCATTTCCCACCTAGAGATTGTCCAGTGACAAACAAGGAGGTGGCACCTTTCCATTGTCAGCAAAGAGATGATGGCAGCTTTCTCCATCTGGCTGGGGCCAGCACAGAGCTCAAAGGGGAGCAGGGAGAGAAAGAAGGAACAGATCATAATGATAGACGTACAACCCCAGCCCTGCCCCCACCAACCCCTGCAGGGGGAGGAACAACAGAAACATGGGTGAAGGGAGACAGTAGATGGTATAAAATATGAAAATAAAAATAATTTATAAATTTTGAAGGGTTCACTAAAAAGGGAGGGTGGGGCAGGGCAGGGGACAAAGAAGGGCTAATAGCGAGGGTTAGAGTAGAAAGAACACTCTTTGGAAATGACAATGACAACAGTTGTACAAATGTGCTGGATACAATGGCTGTAAGGATTTTATAAGAGCTGTAAGAGTCCCTCAAGAAAATGATTGACTTAAATTTTTAGAAAAAAGGATATAGAACTAGATGCAGAGCAGGTGAGTGGGAACTGGAGACCAGGTGGGTGTGGGTTCAGCTCAGGACAGCAGCGCTCAGAAGAGGCTGGGAGATTACATACCCCTATCCACTTGTTCACTCAAGAGGACTGGCCCCAGATCCACCTCCTCGGTGATTAGTTCTGTCCCCATCATCACCCACTCAGCAGCCCTGATCCAAACCAGGTCTGATCCTAAATCCACTCACTCACTCAGAAGTCCTCACCCACAGTCACTCACTCACCAGGACGATCTGTCAGAACCCTGCGCCAGCCTCCCCCTGGGGTTCTAGAAGGAGACCTTCTAGCACAGAGGGCTAAACTGTCCCCGGACAGACGTCCAGCAGGTAGACACGTGAGGAGGGCACAAAGGGCCGGACAGGGTCTTCCCTCCTTCCTGAGATCACCAGAGTCTCCTGAGCAAGCTTCACCAAAGCACGGCCTCTATGTCCCACCCTTCCCCCAGAGAAGAATTCCTTGCAGTCTACCCTCACCCCCTTGCCAAAAATCCCTGATCCTCAGACCCTCGGACGCCCTCAGAAGAGACAGCAACACCCCCTTGGAGCAAGAGTTCCCTTGTTTTCCTAGCTGAGCCACTGAGAGGGTACCTTCCTCCTGGAGCCAGCAGGGTTAGTCCGGGTTGCAGGATGAGGGGAGGGTCCGGAGAAAGACAAGGGGGAAGGGGGCAGGTTTGGGGGGGGGGGGGCACAGGGAGACTCCGAACTGGAGACATCCAGAATGGAAGCGTTCTGGCAGCCAGGTACTCGGGGCTGGCTGGCAGGGGGCCCACAGCCCAGAACTCGGAGCAGGAAAACAAGTGAGGTATCGGATCTTTCTGGAAGGTGACCCAAAGTGCCCCGACCATAAGCACAGGCCCAAGATTTAGGGACAGAGTTGACCAGCACTCCCAAGGCCACAGGGGGGATGGTACCAAGAGCCCGCGTGGAAGCTCACACTCAGTAGTTGGGATGGGGAGGGGGGCCTACTGTTTATGCTCACTGTTTAAAGAACAATTAATGAGGGAGCTGCAGAAAGCAGAATCAGAGGCTTGTGGGCAATTTTGTAATTAACAAAATTAGAGGCTGTGGTTTCAGGAGACAACTGTGGGCATGGATCTTCAGGCTGAGCCCAAGCTGGGGAATCCAAGCGGGTCCAGTGTCAGAAAGGTGGGTGGTCAATTCCTCCCAGAGCATTTTGGAAGAAAGGACTGGAGACCCACTTCCAAGACCGTAGCCACTCCAGCTTTTGGGCGCACAGTCTGTTTTCTGTGTTTGGGTGACGCTGGGCCCCTTAAAGGAGCCTGGTGGTTATACCCAGGCTGCTGCAGGCTCCCTCCCCCTGGAGAGAGGACCCTTGGCTGTCGCCTGGCTATGCTGCCCCTAGCTGAGGTGCAGTCCATGTGGCTCAAATGGTGTGAATGGGACCTTCTATTCCTGAAGAACTCCTGGTGGCTTAGTGGTTTCCCAGGGGACCTATTGCTAGCCTCAAGGTCAGTAGTTCAAAACAACCAGCAGCTCCAAGAGATAAAAAGATAACGATGTGGGATGAGGCTTGTTCTCTCCCAAAGAGCGACAGCCTCTGACCCCAGAGGAGCAGTTCTGCTCTGTGCTGAAGGCTCACTCTGAGTTAGAATCAGTTTGGTGGCAGTGAGTCTGAGATCGGGTCAGAACTCCAGTCACGAGCCTTAAGGGAACCATGGGTCATCCACTGCCCTGTTAACCACAAGGTCAGCAGTTTGAACCCACCACCCCTTCCTTGGGAGGAAGATGAGGCTTTTTGCTCCTTAAAGAATTACAGTCTCATGGGGGCAATTCTCCTCTGTCCCCAGGGCTGCTATGAGTCAGAATCGACTGGACAGCAGGGGGTGGGCGTCCATTCTGGTAGGAGTAGTAGCTTATCACGTTTGGTAACCTCCGAGTCAGCCAAAGAGAAGAAGACCCTTGGGGAGATGGATTCGCTCAATGGCTCCAACAAGAGGTTCCAACACGATGACCGATGTGTGGACGGCGCAGGGCTGTGCGGTGCTGGGATCTGCTGTACACGGTCACTGTGGCTCAGAACTGACTCCAGGGCACCTCAGACCAACCACCACCAATGTCAGAAGGATCACTGGACCCTCATGGGTTAACGCGCTCAGCCACCTACCCCAAGCTTGGCAGCTGGGCCCACCGGCAGGACAGATGAGAATATCTACTTCCAGAAAGATGGCAGCACTGGAACGCAAGGGGTCCTTCTGTCCTGTCCTGTGAGCTTGCTATGAGCCAGAATTAGCTTGAAGGCACCATGTACACACCTCAAGATTGATAGTTCAAACCCACGCAGAGACTCTGCTTCCACACAGGTGTCAGCCAAGAATACCCCATGGAACCATTGCATGGGGCAACTCCTGGCACCAGCGTGAGTCAGAATCAACTGGACAACAGAGATGTGGGCTCTTTTTTGTTTGTTTGTTCTGTTGATTCAGCTCCACAGCGCGTCCACACACAGAGGCCTATGAAGTGTCCACACGAAGGGACACTGCCCCAGCCCCAGCAGAAGGCTGCCAGTCCCGCTCCGGCCAGCACTGAGCTGGCCCTGATGGCAACACAGGTCACCTGGAGCTAGCATGCTGCCAGTGACCCAGATAGAGAGCAGGTCAGAATCTCGGTCAGGAGTGACAAATAGGCCAGAAGCTCCACTGGGCACAAGTGGCCCTGCAGGGAGACTTGGGAAGGGCTGAGAGGATAGAGGAATAGAAAGGAGGTCACACCAAACTGGGGGTGGGGCAGATAGCTGTGTGGGTGCAGAAGGTCACAGAACAGGGGAGCGGCCACGCAGCCACGTGAGAGGAGGCTCCTGCAGACGAGCAGGGGTGGGGGTGGGGGTGCAATGGTTGAGTGCCCGGCTGCTAACAAAACGGTTGTCCTTTCAAACCCACCCAGAAAGGCTGGAAGCTTCTCTCTTTTCAATAAGTTTTTTAAATTGTGAATTAGGTGAGGGGGTTAACATTTCACACCATCAACTCTGCATTCAGCGGTTCAAACCACTCCCCGCAACCGCCCATCACCCATATTATAACCCTCTCATCTCCCCTGATTTCTCTCCTCCCCCTTGTGAACCTCGATCCTCCATTTCACCCCAAAGTCTGTCAGCCTGCTAGTCTGCTGCTCCATCATCCCCCTTCCCGTCCCTCCCCGGGGGAGATGCCAGGCGATTCCCATTGGCTGGCCAGCCTTTGTCTTGGTGTGGATGCTCATAGCACGGTCTCTGACAATGCTGGTCCTTTGTGATCCCGCCCTTCCCTCAGCGTCGTGCTCCCCAGGCCCATCGTGTCGTGTGGGGCTTCCTGGCTCATCGTGCTTTTCAGTGATGCACAGTATTCGTGTGTGTGTGTGTGTGTGTGTGTGTGTGTGTGTTTGCACCAACGTGTCTGTATCCGTCCGTCCACGGATGGGCTTTGGGGCTGTTCCAGCTTCTCCCGATTGTGACCAGTGCCGCCATGAACACGGGAGTTAGGGCACATAACCAGCAGAGGGATGGCCGGATCCTGCGGAGAGTCTGTTCCCAGTTGTTCCAGGGGGCGCCATATCGCTTTCCCCAGTGGCTGTACACCAAGATTTGCTCTCAACAAAGCAGACTACCACAGGTATCTCCTACAGAGCAGTGGGCGATTCCAACCACCAAATGTTCAGTTAGCAGCCAAGAACCTTACCCACTGTGCTGCCAAGGATCTTTATCCAGTCCCCTAAGTCCTACCCCACCCTTCTCTCTACCCACCCACCCCAAAAAACAAAAAACCCAGTGCCGCCGTCACGATGATTCCAACTCCTAGGACAGAGTAAAGCTGCCCCACAGGGTTTTCAAGGCAGTAAACCTTTACATAGGAAGAAGCCCTGGTGCCAGAGCGAGTATGCGTTGGGCTGCTAATCACAAGGTCAGCAGTTTGAAGCCACCAGCTGCTTCAGGGTAGACAGATGAGACTTTCTATTCCCACAAAGAATGACAGTCTCAAAACCCCCCCGGGGGGAGTTCCACCCTGTCCTAAAGGGGTGCTAGGAGTCGGCCGTGAATTGTTGAGATCACTTTCCAGTACCAGATCACCTCCTTTTCCGACTTTGGAGCAGCTGGTGGATCCAGACCACCAACATTTCGGTTAGCAACCGAGTGCCTTCACCCTCATGCAACCGGAGCCCGGCAGGAAGCGTGACAGCCTAGGGAAACCTAGGGCAATTCCATTCGATCACCTAGGGCCACTATGCGTGGAATCAACTGGACAGGCCCCCAACCACCAGGACATGGACTTAGAGATTAGTGTGGGAGTCCGGCGGTGCTGCTGTAGCTTAGGCACTGGCTGGCTAACGAAGGCCAGGGGTTCAAGCCCACCACCTGCTCCAAGGATGAATGGTACTTTCTGTTCCCTGAAGGATTTACAACCTCAGAAACCTGCCCAGGGTAGCCTCCGCTTGGGAATCCACTGAATGGCAGCTGATGTACACACTCCCAGGTGGAAGCGCACACACCTACAAACTTAAAGTAGCAAGACAAGATGCCCGGGAGGCCACGGTGACTGTTAGAGGAACTGATGGCGAAAGACAGCAGTCAAACACGGAAACCTCTCATGCTGCGGCGTGTCTTGTGGGATGAGCGAGGACACATCAGCACATCGGTGATAGCCCAAGAGCTGCTTCTCAGAAACCTTTCTAGTGCCAAGCGCTGCCATGACTCCTCCGGGTGGGGTGGTCTGTGTCCTTCCTGTATGACTAAGGAAGAAAGACGAGACAAAGCCGTATCCACCTGAGCTATTACATTGTTTGCTTTTCTTGGTAAGTACGGTGCAGCAAATTGATACGAGCCGCCCATCCTTTGATGCTTTAAGATTAGACAGTTGTACCATCGAGCGGAATGCTGGTTATTAGCACCTGGAAATGCAGGAAGCCAAGGTGTGACAAGGGGGGAGGGATGCCAATCCCAGAGCCAAAGATGGTGATGAAAATCCTCTCCCCCCAGTGAGTTTCCTAGTGAATCATCTCTTCACTCAAAAAAAAAAAAAAAAGCAAACCACGCATTAGACCTTGATCGCAAAAGAACCCTGCCGCTGTGATCTTCTCCAGATAGGGAATGAAAGCCTCCATCTTTTTGTGCTGAAACCCTTCAGAACGACTGAAGGGCATGCCGATGAGTCACTGGTGCTACCTCGCATCTGGTTGTAGCCCAACACTCTCAAAACCGCCCAACAAACATTGACTCTCCCCACTGAAATCATTCTTCTAAATTGATGCAAGCCTGTAGGCCTGCCCTGTCAAGTACAGAAGCACCCATTTAAGCATAAATGAATTAAAGACTGTTTCTGATGAATTCCTGTCCTGTACCAGCATCCTTTCAAGGGCTCAGTGGCCACGGGTGACTAGTGGCTACCAGGTGAGAGACCACCTGTAGAAAGTGTCCACCATCACAGAACGTTCTAAGGGACAACACTGCCTGCCAACTAGCTTCCCTGTGCTCCTGAAATCCTGGAGACTGAGACCCAAGGCAAACTGAGCCAGGTGAGAAAGGATACCACCCTGGAGGGCAGGATTTGCATAGGATACTTGGCCCAGACCCTGCAAGCAGTCAATGTCAGAGGTGTGTGTGGGAGGTGGGGAGGGAGGCTCTCAGTGAAGGTATGGTGGGCTCCCCTCAACAGAAAGAGAAAGAGAGATAGCATGAAAAGGAGACACGCAAGCGTTGTGGATTCCGCTTTCTGTTAAACAACCAACAGCCACTTTCTCGAACACCCGGGGAAGTCGGAGCATGGAGACTACCTTGGACGATCTTCCGGGACAGGGTGAATGGTCTGCACTGTGGTGATGCCGAGGGAGGTGGCCTTTGGAGATGCACTCTCAAATATGTGTGTGGCAGCAACTGACTGGTTTCCTTGGCACAAAGGAGCTGCAACTCCTTTTCAGAGGCCGTACAAGATGCCCCGGCACTCACGCAGAGAGCGCAAACTTGGAAACACAGTCACCATGACTGGACCCAGTGTGTGGGCAGTCGTCACACCATCCTTCAGCTTTGCTGGGTGAGTGGAAGTTTTCATCAGACGATTTTGGCGGAGCAACGTCTCTATGGAATTTACTGCTCCTGACAGGTGTCACAACTCAACAGCATGCGGTGCGTCGAAGCCCATTCTTCTCTCCTTCCCTGGGAAGGAAACACTTCCCTCCTCCTATGGATGTTTTCTTTACTTTGTGTCAAGAAGATCCAATGAGAGCGGAAGTTTCCTGGTGCATTCTGACTCACCTGCTTTTAGCATTTCATGAATCGTCATCGGTGGACAGAAGAAAGCCACGCTGCTCATGTGACAATTCCTAATGGCTTCTCCCAATCACAAGGGATCCACTTGCTCTAATCCCACTTCACTAGCTTCCTCGTCCTCCTCGTTCCATCTTGAGTGAGGATGTATGTAATGTGTGTGTGTGTGTATGTGAGTGTGTGTGAGTGAGTGTGTGTGTGCGAGTGTGTGTGGGTGTGGGTGTATGTGAGTGTGTGTGTGTGAGTATATGTGTATGTGAGTGTGTGTGGGTGTGTGTTTGTGTGTGTGAGTGTGTGTGAGCGTGTGTGCGAGTGCGTGTATGTGTGTATGTGAGTGTGTGTATGTGAGTGTGTGTGTCTGAGTGTTTGTGAGTGTATGTGTGGGTGTATGTGAGTGTGTGTGAGCATGTGTGTGAGTGTGTGTATGTGTATGTGAGTGTGTGTGTGTGTGAGTGTGTGTGTGAGTGTTTGTGAGTGTGTGTGTGGGTGTATGTGAGAGTATGTGAGTGTGAGTGTGTGTATGTGTATGTGAGTGTGTGTGTATGTGAGTGTGTGTGGGGGTGTGTGTGGGTGTCTACATCAATAGCTATCTAGGCTCTCATGGGATAAAAAACCATGTGCCTTTCCAATGTTCTTTGCCTTTGGTGGGAAAATGGATGCCTCACTGGGCAAGCTCATTGCTGCAGGGTAGATGGGGTAAGGTTTCCCAAGGAAACTCTCCAAGGACAGCCCTGATACCCTCGAAGGATGTGTACTAGATTTGTTTTAATGGAAAATAAGTCCTCCCTGAAAGCTTTCTGACCTTTGCCTCACCAGTGCAGTTTTCCGTTTTCTTAAAACAGCCTCCTAATAAGTCCTAGTGGCCCTCCTGTGGCCTTCAAGAAAATCCATCCAGCAGTTCCAAACCACCAGCCAGGGCCACAGGAGAATGAGGAGGCTTGCCACTCCAGTGAAGATGTGCAGGCTCAGAGACCCACGGGGGCAGCTCTACCCTGCCCTACAGGGTCCCTAGTGGTCAGTATTGACTTGATGGCAGTAGAAGGGATGGACAATTGCTAATGTTCAATGTCCTCTAACATAAATGACACAGATGTCTCTTTGTGACATCAGAGACATATATAAACCATAAATATATGTATGGATTTGAGGCTCACAGTTAATCCTATCCCCACTCTAAGAACAGTTAGTTCTTATGACAAGGCCCTGCTTGATGCCCACCTCATGAAGGGATCACTGAAGAGACGGGTGCTATAGCAAAGTGTGGTGAAGAAACTAGACAGTGCCCAGCTATCAGAAAAAATAGCTTCTGGGGTCTGAAAGGCTTATTTTCAAACAAGTAGCCACCTAACTGAGGCATCAACTAAGTCCACATGGACGAAGCACACCAGCCTGTGTGATCCAAGGACTGTAAATAATAGAATCCAAATCTAAAGGAGGGAACGGTATCAGCACTTAAATTGTGAACACTTGCTTTGCAGAAGGCTATGGATGGCAGGAGACGTTCCAAAATCCATTTTTAAGCCCACACGTGGGTTAAGCCTCTGGTGAATGCCCTCTGATTAAAATAGAAGGGTGTGAAACGTCCTGCTATCAGACAGAGTATTGCAAAGTCAATTAAAGAAGATGTAGTCAGGTGAAAATATAATGTTTTATCATTTGATCTCCCCCTAGACTCACTTTAAAGCTGGTTCAGTTTTTAAAAAGATGAAGGAGAAATACTCATGGATTAACCCCCAGGGGAATACCCGCTGACCATGGACTGGGCAGGGAATCGCCTTGCTATCATGCAGAGTGCATTAGCAAGTGGGTTGCTGCAGATGCTGCTTGGTCTAAATTTAGCACCCCATCGTCGGAGCACTCTTATTGTTCATTTAAATTTGTTCTAGTTTTTAATATCTCTGCTTTCTTTTCAATAGCGATGTCCATCTGTTTTACTTTGTTATGGTTGTTAGTTTTTCGTTGTTGTCTTTTTGATATTTTTCTGTATCTGCTATCCGGGATAGGTAAGTCTATTGAGGCAGTAACTGGATCAATGGCTCCCTGGGGGTATAGTGAGACAGGATGGGACAGGAGGTGGGAAGGGGAGCTAATAAGGATGAGCACTAGAATGAAGAAAATGTTCTGAAACTGACTGTGGTGGTGATGGGACAACTCTTCCTGGTGTGATTGAACTACTGAACCGTGTGATGGGTGACTGATGTGCTAAGGAACAGTGGGAAGAAAGGACGAGCAGCCTTCGTAACCCCGAAAACAATCTCCATCACCCTCTGAGCGGACTTCTCTCCGGTGCGTCTTTTTGAAAGCACCTTAAAGAGTCGAAGACAAGTGTTTTGCTGAAAGAACATGTGTGCATCCACCCCTTGATCACAGAAAATAAGTCCAGCTGTGTATGGCCTGGAAGCCCTGGTAGTAATACTTTTTCATTGATCTTACATGAACGCCTTGGAAGATACTAAACTCCTATCACCGTTTACTTTCTAATTGCTAAGAGAGGGCCACAACGGAAATAAGAGCAATATTCTGTGGGGTGAAAACCACCGCTCCCCCACTGTCTTTTGACGTGATTCCCTCATCCTCTCTGGATGCTGGTGGCAGCCATTGGCTGCCAAGGAGAATGGTACAAGGACCAAGCCGACAGCCCAGCAATCAGCTCAGATGGCGCAAAGAGGAAGGGGACAGGTCAGGCCGACCGAGGCCAGCTACCCATCACCGAGGCAGGTAGAGGGTGGGGAAGGGAGCGGAGAACCCACTGCTAAAGGGGGCACTGCACTGCTGTTGAGAGTGGCAGTGACTGTAGGTGGATAATGGTGATCGCTACAGAGCACGCTCGATATCATTAAAGTCATTCAGTGGCGCATGTGAACAGTGTGGAGACGGCAATGCTATAGATTGAACTTAACAGGTGAAGAAGACGAAGGGAAGGAGCGAACGAGGCCAGTCCTTGACCAGTTAGTTGTCAATGTTGGATGATTTTTTTAACCTAAAATACGAGAGAAACTGAGAAGGGGAGAGAGGGAGGAGAGGGGAAGGGAGGAGACGGGAGGGGTAAGGAAGCAAGGGGAGAGGACGAAAGAAGGGGGGCAGGGAGAAGGAGAGAGAGAATTTTTCCATTCAATTATAATTTTGACATTTCAACTTACTCTGAGCATCCTGTAGATGTTCCTAAAACTATAAACAGAGCGAGCTTCCACAACCGCGTACGTTTCCCCGGGGACCTTGCACCGCAAGCAGCGCCTTGGGATAGATCTGTTATGCACATAAAGATCAGTATCCCGTGTTTGTTTGTCTATGTCA
Source organism: Tenrec ecaudatus (assembly GCF_050624435.1). Taxonomy (NCBI): domain Eukaryota; kingdom Metazoa; phylum Chordata; class Mammalia; order Afrosoricida; family Tenrecidae; genus Tenrec; species Tenrec ecaudatus. The sequence continues at coordinate 3,936,099 of NC_134534.1, read as the reverse complement.
GCTTATCTTGTGGAAAGCTTTAAACAGTCAGCAATCCTATCTGAGGTTCCCAAATACCATTGTAAAGAGAGTCCGTCATCGGAAACCACACAGTCCCGCTCCCTTCTCTGTGGAGCACTGGGGGGTGGGGGATTTACCCTGGGGAGTCAGAGGGGACAGTGTAGCTGAGGCTGCTTGTGCCTGAAAAGAGAAAGGACTGAGCCGCACCAACTCCAGGTGGCATTCCACACTGCGTGCGCTCCTGGTCAGAGCTGCTCCATGTTCCAACACAATCCACAGGGTTTCCATGAGCAACATGTCTAAAGCAGATCCAGGCCTGTCTCCCGAGTGCGTCTTCGTCTAGAAGCTCCCATGGAACCTGTCCACCTTGGTGGCCCTGCTGCGGTTACAGTTGTGGCGGCGTAGCTTCCAGCATGAGAGGCAAAGGCAGCCCCCGAAGTGCAAACACCTGGCAGAAGGGTGGTGGGCCCAACAGTATAATCATCTGCCCTGGCCTTTTCTGCTGTTTTACAGAGGAGCCCTGACAGCATACTGGTTAAGCATTGGACCGCTAATAGCAAGGTCAGCAGTTTGAAACCACCAGCTGCTCCTTGGAGAAAGAGAGGGTGTTCTATTCCTGGAAAGAATGAAATAAAGTCTTGGAAATGCACGGGGCTAGTTCTACCCTCTCTTACAGGGCGGCTGAGGCAGAATTGATTCCTGGTAGTGAATTTAGTTTTTTTGTATCCCCTCTGAGAGTCATACTGCAGAACTCCAGACCTCGGCGCTAATCCATTCTAGAAGGAACGTCGAGATGCGATGCAGTCAAGTTCTAAATCAATTTTTTTCTATAAGAAATAACTGAAAATGGATCAATCCTTTCTCTGCCACCAACTTTTCACCCTAACCTCACCTTCTCATACAAAACATTACAAAAAATATCTGAGTAAATAAATTCAGAGTTTGGTAATATGATTTAAATAAGAAACACAACATTTTTAAAGTTTTGTTTTAACAACTACAGTATGCCCTGTACCTTGAGGTGGATGAGGATCGGGATCTGTGGACAGGGATGTGGAGAGGAGGTGTGGAGAGAGAGTCACAGTTTGGAAGGAGAATCTCCTTCCATCAAATCAACTGGTAGCTGCTTTTCAGGAGTTTTTCCCCGTCTTTGCCTTTTTTCACTGGGGCCTGGCTGACTTTGTCTAAAACAACCTCTGTCTAATGTGGGCCGCTGTTGGTGTTTCCTTCGTTGTTTTCTAAAAGGGTTTACTACATTATCATCAGCAATATGGATAACACGGATAACCAGTTCCTTATCATGAGGATTCCTTTCAAAAACTCTCCTTAGGATCCATGTTTTTATCTAAAAACAGTACAAAAAGCCACAAAAACCAAGAAAGCTGTAGCAAAACACTTGGAACACAGCTGAAAAAGGTTTCAGCAATGCATGCTACCTAACGCCATGTGACCACAACACAAACTTTTTGTCACAAAACTCACGTGCGTCGGGTCAGATGCCCACGTTCTGTTTGAGCTCTGATGCAAAATATTCTTGTCATTTCCTGTCCAAATGCAATGATGGCGCGTACCTGGGTTCTGTGGTAGTGGCAAAATCCACCCAGTGGTGGCCGTGAAAGCCACATTTGTTAACACAAAGCAGGCCCTGTCACTCACGATGGCAGGAAGGAAAACATTAATCCCATACAATCCATCTTCCCCGTCTCACTAGAAGCCGGAGTTCATCCGCACAGAGGGGGCGGGGGGGGGGGGACAAAGCTGGGGCTTGGAGAAGACTCATCAGGAGACATACCTGGCTGGGCTCTCCGCCCCTCCTCCTGTCTTCACATTGGAAGTGGAGTGGTCACGTCTCACGGCGGAGCAGAGATCTCCCAAGTCTGTCCTTGGTGACCTTCACAAGCCACTTCAGGAGCCAGACATGTCATTGTCCAAGAAAAAAGAACAGCGTGGCCATGCATATGCCACTGTGGACAAGGTGCTGCGACTGCCGTGAACCCAAGCTTTATTTACCTCGCAGGCAACGCGATAGATGTTCTTCTCTGTTACAAGCGCAAACCACACCAGTCGATGGTGACTCACAGCATCTTTCTAGGACAGAGGAGAACTGTCCCATAGTGTTTTGAAGGCTGTCCATCTTGATGGGAAGAGACAGCCTCAACTTTCTTCCACGGAGTGGCTGGTGGTTTTGAACCATTGACCTTGAGGTTAGCAGCTCAATTCGTATCCTATTGTATCACCCTGTTCCTGTAATCTCTGATAGCAAACTACGATCTCATATGGCTTGTCCCAGTGTCTACCTAAAAGGCCATCAAAGTAGCCCTGGCCCTTCTGCCACACGCTGAGCCCCACTTTTTTGCAACTGATCCACAGGAACCCCAAGGTTCCCAGGGAACTTGGGAACCCCAACTCTGGGAGGGAAGGGAATCCTAATCTCTGTCGATTGCCCTTGCCTGCAGAACCCCTTCTGTCAGCTTCCAAGTGGATTTTTTCCCCTCCACTAGCTTCCCCTGGAGAAATCCCACTCACCTAACCAAACGGGAGTGAGGACCACCGCCTCCATCATTGCTGCTGCCCCTCTATCTCCCGGGAGCACCCCCTGGCTGCTTCTGACAGAACCAGAGCAAGTAACACTGACTTCCAAACAACCCATTTGTTCTTCAGCCTTCTCCACTAGAGCTGGAGGCTCTAGAGGGCAGAGACCCTAACCTGACCACACCCAGATGCTCCAGGACACAATGGCTCCACCTGCTGAGGAAGAGACTTATAACAAAGGGGTTATCTTATCTACACACCTGTATCTAATACGTTGACCGTAAAATAAAGATATCTTGGGAGCCTGGGTGACATAAGCTGGCAAGCAGCCCACTGCTAACCGAAATGTCAGGGGATTAAATCCACTGAGAGGCACCATGGAAGAAAGGTCTGATACGTTACTTCCAAAGAGCCCACAGCTCAGAAAGCCCAGTGGCACAGAGTTCTCCTGTGAAGCTCAGAGGGTCCCCATGCATCTGAAGCAACTCAACGGTAACTGGGGGTTGGGTTTTCCAGGGCTGTCAAGTGACACAACTCCAGAGGCTAATATATTCTCTATCACGCTTGACCCCACAGTGTGTGCATGGAATACAATGTGACTGCCACCCTTGAGGGTGAGTTCCCTGCAGAGTTGATAAAATCATATTGCCAAGTGCTTGGTGGAGTGCCCGCTTCAATGAGTACACTAGATGTTAGCTAACCCTGGTGGCAGATTGGCGCACACATGGCACAGGGTCAGCAGTGTGAAACTACCAGATGCTCAGTGGGAGAAAGAGGAGGCTTGCTACCCCGTAAGGAGCTGCAGTGTCAGAGACGCACTGGGGACATTCCACCCTGCCTAAGCGGTCCATGTGAGTCACAATTGACGCCGCAGCAGTGGGTTTTGGTTTTGGTGTATTGATGTTTTATTATTGTTGTCATAATTGGTTTCACTATTGTATCTTTGGATCCTCATGTCTGAGCTTAGCCCTACTTAAGTGCTGAGTAATATTTCCTGGACTCTTAAATAAAATGAAATTCAGGTCTTTTGTGCTTGATTCTAAATTACAAAGCATTGGAAGTCCCAGCTGCACACTGTACACATACAAATGGGATCCCAGTGTACCTAATTTCCCATCATCATGCCTCCCGCTGCTCATTCCCAGAAGCCCGGGCTCCTAGAGGCTGTCTGACAGAATCGGCTTCTGAGTACAGTGAGATCCTGTGCAGGAATTTTCCGGAAAGACCTCAATGGGGCCAATTGTTTTGCTAGCAGGTGTAGGTTCCTAATAAAGAAGCCTGGGGTAGCTGAGTGATGTTTTGTGAGCCTAGATGCCCTTGGGTCTCAAGGAGCTCAGCACTGGCTCCATCATTCCTGATTAGCTAACCGTCCGTGCACCACCTCCAATGAGGGCTGGAGAGAAAGGACAGGCACTCCCTACCAGGGTTCAGCTCAAGTGGGATTGTCCCATGCTCCCAGGTAACAGATTCCCTTTGCACCCATTCTGACCCACAGCAACCCAGTGAAGCAGAGTAGAGCCACCTCATTGGGATCTCAAGTCTATTTTATAAATATTTATAAAATTGGACTGTCTCATCTTTCTCCCTGGGAAAGGTTAGGAGATTCAACACACCGACCTTTCTGTTAGCAGCCTAGCACTTACCCGGTGCACTGCCAGGCAACCTCAGACTTCTGTGATTCTGACCCATCTGGGTCCAAAATATCTTTACTTTGCTGTAATGGAATCATTCGGTTCCTACAAATTGGTGCTGCTGGGCTGTGTAAGCAACTCGGGTTGACTGCAGCTGCTGGTTGTATATTCAAATCCCAGTCACACAGTGACGGTGGTCCAACATTAAGCATGTATCTATGGTATGAAAGCATAGTAGAATTATGAAGCAGACTCAGCCTTCACATGCCCCACACTTGCATAGGGAAGAAAAAAATATCCACAATAGATAGATACCTCTCCTCAAAGAGAGAGACCCTGGGAACCACCGTCTCTTCTGCCCTGAGACTAGAATGTCTGGGTGGTGCCTGACTTCCATGACTGAGCATGGAGATCAATGATTCTATAGTGAAGCCTTATCAAAAGGAGGGCCAGTAGAACAAATTAGGGAGTCTACACTTTTCTTGAACCCTGGAGCCTGGCTCAACCCCTGAAACTAATTGCCCTGATATAATCTTCAAACTTCACATCAGACATAGTCCCCTGAAATAAACTTAAACCAAATCACAGTTCTGCTTAAACTAACAAAAAAAATCTGCTTTGAACATGATGATCTGTGAAGAGCTATCTCTATGGAATAAAACTGAAAACAGCAACTCGAACGGTTAGATGGGAACCTTGAGGAAGGATTGAAAATAGGAGAGTGACAAGTACTCCCTCAATGCAAGAATACTTTGTTCTATTAAACTGGCATTCCATGATGCTCACCTTCCCAACATGATTGCTTAAGACAAAGCAGGTGCATAAGCAAATGTGGTGAAGAAAGCTTATGGAGCCCATCTATCAAAAGATATAGCGTCTAGGGTCTTAAAGACTTGAAGGCAAACAAAGCGGCCATCTAGTTCACAAGCAACCAAGCCCACATAGAAGAAACACACCAGCCTGTGTGTTCACAAGGTGTTGAAGGGATCAGGTATCAGGAATCAAAGAACAAAAAATTAAATCATTGTGAATGAGGAGGAGTGCAGATTGAGAACCCAAGACCCATCTGTAGGCAACTGGACATCCCCTTACAGAAGGATCATGGGGAGGAAATGAGCCAGTCTGGGTGGTGTAGCAACAATGAAATACACAACTTTCCTCTAGTTCCTAAATGCTTCCTCACCCCCCCACTATCATGATCCCAATTTTACCTTACAAATCTGGCTAGACCAGAGGGTGTACACTGGTACAGATAGGAACTGGAAACAAAGGGAATCCAGGACAGATGATCCCTTTAGGACCAGTGCTGAGAGTGGTGATACCGGGAGGGTGGAGGGAAGGTGGGGTGGAAAGGGGCAACTGATCACAAGGATCTACATATAACCTCCTCCCTGGGGGAAGGACAACAGAAAAATGGGTGAATCTGACAGTGTAAGATATGACAAAGTAATAATAATTCATAAATTATCAAGGATTCATGAGGGAGGGGGAGCAGGGAGGAAGGGGGAAAATTAGGAGCTGATACCAAGGGATCAAGTAGAGGGCAAGTGTTTTGAGAATGTGGATGGCAACAAATGTACAAAAGTGCTTGACATGATGGATGGATGTATGGATTGTGATGAATTGTATGAGCCCCCAATAAAATGATTAAACAAAGAGAGTGAGAATGGCCCTGTAACTTATTGAATGTGATCAATTTCACTGACTGGCTAGGGGCGCAGTAGTGACGTGTTGGGCTGCTAACTGCAACATCAGCAGTTTGAAATCACCAGCCAGTCTGATGGAGAAAGACAGAGCTTCCCACTCCCGTGTAGAGCTAGGGTCCTGGAAACTCACAGGTGCAGTGCTCCTCTGTCCAACAGGGTCTCTTTGAGTCAGAATGACTCAGGGGCAGTCAAGTTTGGTGTCTTGGATTCATTCCTGTAAAGAGAGTTGGCTTGCTGTGTGTGTGTTTGGTTGTGGACATGCTGAACAGCAAGCATAAGTGACGTAAATTATTAAAAAGAAAGAGAAAGAACCCTTGGGTAGTACAAAACAGCTAAGTGTTCAACTATTAGCCGAAAGGTCGGCAGTTCAAGCCCATCTGGAGCACCTCAGAGGCAGGCATGGGGGTATGCTTCTGGAAAGTCACAGGGTTGGAAACACACAGGGTCAGTACACACAGGGTGCCCTTGAGTCAGAATGAACTTGACAGTCATTCACAACAAGGAAAGAGAGAACAAGGTCAGGAGAACATAAATTCAAGAGTAAATAGAAGAGAGGTTCACTGGAGGGAGCAAATTCAAAGAGAAGAGGAACTATTCCAACAGGAAGAAATCCCAGGAGAAAGGGCATGCAGGAGCTTCACACCTGCCTGTCGTGCTCACCCTGGAGAAACTGAGGCTACAGGAAGTGAGCACCTGATGAACGCCCCACTGGTCCACAATGACAAAGGCTCAGGACAGCACTTCAGAATCCCATGGCCCAGACTGGTCTGTACTGATTAGCTGTGTGCTTTTGGTCAAGGCAATCCCTCTAGACTTCCAGTGGTCCTTCTGTAAAAGTGGATGAGGAGGATCCCCTGGGTCTCACGAGACAGCTGAAAGGATGTCATGGGGGGAAAACTGACAGCACCAAGTGACTGGGCCAGGAAAGGGCTCATCTGTTTGTTGAGTGTGCGGATGGATGAAAGTAGACACGTATTCGTCAAAGAAGAGAGGAACAACTGCCTATTGTCCCTGGCTTTGCTCTTCTGTACCAACAAAGGCAGTGATGGTTAGAAGCCTCATCTCCATGTAGGAGACCCAGGTCCAGTTCCCAGGCTTAGCCACCATCTATCTATCATCGGAGGCTGGGGTGTGGCTTTGATGCCAGATTGGTTTCAGTGGAGCTTCTGGACTAAGAAAGACTAGGGGGAAAGGCCTGTGTGTTAGTCTAGGTACTTTATACAAACAAATCCACAGCAATTCATGGATAAGAGAGAGTCTTATATAAAGGTTAAGTGTGCATCAAGAAAACACCCCAACCCAGTACTGCCCAAGCTCAAAAGTCCAACATTAACCCATTGACCCATATGTCCAACACCAATTCACAAAGTCCTCCTCCATCTCACAAAATAGACACAATGATCTGAATGCAGGAGGAAAGGCAAGTCAGTGAATATACACATCTCAGCACTGGCAGGGGCCTCCATACAGGTGCTCCAGCACCCAGGGCTGCATCGAGGTAGGTCCATGTGGCTTCTCCTTGGGGATCTCTTGTAGGAAGTCAGCCTTGCAAGCTGAAGCAGGGAACTGGCCAAAGTAGCTGCACCCTGGTGCGACCACCACAAAGCAAGAGACCCAAGAACTAGAAAGGCAAGGCTCACTGAGCCATTTATCCCTCCGCCTTTCAATTAACCCCACATGTGCTTATCAGCCAGGTTGGCACAATAAACTAACTACCTCAGTCTGATAATCCACTTCAGAAAATCAGCCAGTGAAAAGCTTATGGACAACAGCAGTGTGATCTCCAACCAACCAGGGAAATGGTGCAAGACTAGAGAGAATTCTAGTTCACTGTGAGCAAGGGTAATTCGCCCTTCATCCTTCCAGTCACCTAGATAAGTCCTACCTCATGTTGCCCACCCAAGAGGCCTGGCAGTAATCCTGATGGGAAGGGAAGGCCGGGCCTTTAGTCTCTGATGCAGTCAGGTGCCCCTGCTGGTCCCTTCCAGAGACCCAGGTGACATTCGGGACCATCACGTTTGTACACTTCCTATTCCCAGTCATATGAAAGCTCAGCCACTAGCCCAAGTTCACACATATTGGTGGTTAAAAGGGAACGATCTTGACTAGAGTTTGGGGTTTTTTGTTTTTGTTTGTAATACCCTATAGTGAAATTTCCAATGCCCAATGACCTGCACAAGGGGAATCTATGTAGACTCGTGGTTCTCAACCTTCCTAATGCCACGACCCTTTAATACAGTTCCTCGTGTTGTGGTGACCCACCACCCCCCAACCAAAACATTATTTTACTTGCTACTTCATAACTGTAATTTTGCTACTGTTATGAATTGGGCAATCCCTGTGAAATGGTCATATGACCACCACCCCCTAAAGGGGTTGGAACACACAGGTTGAGAACCACTGATCTAAAAGGTAGCTAAGAAGAACAGAGTGTGTGCCCAGGTCAGTAGCTGGCCCTTACTCTTGCCAGATGTGATCATAAGCAATTCAGCCCGTGTGTGTCGGTGGGATGGGCTTCCCATGGCATTGAAAGGATGGCCCAATCTGAAGAGCAAATAGAAGTGTCATCTGGGAAATCGCCGGTTACTGTTCCTGGCACACAGCAGATCTCCAAAGGTGCTTCCATTTCCCTCTCACCAGACCGCCAAGCCATTCCATTCTAATTCTGATTTTATTGCCTTTTTGTTCTCTTTTTCTCCAATATTCAGGAGCTTTTGAAAAGAAGGGATGAGAATAAAAGAGAGAGAGAGAGAGCAAACCAAGGGAATCGCAGTCTGTTCTTCAGAAGCTGTTTTATTGATATTCATTTGACTCTCCCGCAGGCTAACAGAAACCAGCCATAGAAAACACTGTGCTTGAAGGAGCTTACCCAGGCACACAGATCCCAAAGATAATCTTATCTTTATACATTTTCCTTAAATAAACTGGAATGGGCAATATATTATCCTATGCATATATATTTTTTCATCTTGATTTTAAATCACCATGTTTTCACAAAAATCACTGGCCCAACCGTCAGCCTTTAACCCTCCCTCTCTGGGCTATAACGTGCTGCAGGGAGCTCATTCTACAGCAAAGCAAATGAATCAAAGGCACCAAGCCTACTGCCCTCCAGCCCGTTCTGCTGCAGAGCAACCCCATAGAGTTGGATAGAACCGGCCCACGGGGTCTCCAAGGCTGTGGATCTTTACAGAAGCAGGCCACCACAGCTTGCTCCCGGGGGGGTGTGGGGGGGTGGAGTCTAACTGCCCATGCTTTCCATGAGCAGTCAAGTGCTTTAACCACTGGGCTCCAGCGTTCCTCAGTACCTTATCAGCAAGTTCTCAAAGCACCAAGTGGATTTCAAGATACTGTCAATTGCTGATGAACCTATTGTGGAAAGGATGCTCCTCTTACTCGGGTGGGTAGAGTTTACAGATTTTAATGGAATTTTCCTTGAGATGACTCACTGTCACACAATAGAATGCAAGTTACTGCTCAGGGCCATCCTGAAGGCAAACATGAGATCATGGAGGACCTTGCATGCAAAACCCCAACATCCTGCCCCAGGGCATGCCCCTGGCCTATCTCTGAGAGATTCCACTCAATGAAGGTCAATCCCACCATTTGCTCCTGAGTGTGAAACTGCACAGCTCTGCCATGAGTCCAAATCAGGAGGGCAGAGACACTGATTGGGTGTCTAGGAAAGAGGAATGGCTCTTGCCCATTGGGGCCATCTGCTGCAAAAGAGCTCATAAAAGTGATACGCATCAAGCATGTCACTTTGACGGCTAAGGTGCACCAGGTCATGGCCTTTCAATGGCCTCATCTGCGTGTGAAAGCTGAGTAATGATAAGACCATGGAAAGAGAAATGACACATTGAACAGTGGTGTTGGCCCCAGGTCAATTGGCATCACATAGACCAGGAGGCAAATGTTTGCCATCCTACTTTGGTGAGTAGTAGCTGGGATCTTAAAAGCTGAGCAGTCATAGAAGGCCCCAGAGGGAAGCAGAGTGGAAAAAACGGGCAGATGCCTGGAAACAGAGACTCCACTGGATCGATCACATAGACCCCAGTCTCCAGGAGCCTGAGATCAGAAGAACTAGATGGTGCCCAGCTACCACTATCAACTGCTCTGAAAAGGATGGCATTGGAATGTCCAGGATAGAGTGGATGGAAAGTGTGGGATAGAATTCAAAATCATTCAAGACACCAGGCTTACTGCTCATATAGAGACTGGGAGGGCCCCTGAGACTATAGACTGTCATCCTTAATTACCCTTCAGACCTGGAATGGAACTCACCTCCCTGGCTCCTTTTCAGCCCAACAATCAATGGGTCCATAAGGGAACAGACAGCCCTTAGAATAATCGATCATTTCAGGTCAAAAGGGTAGCATTTACCCAAGGACAAAAAGTTCAGAAGGATTGAGAAAGAAGGAGAATTGGACACAGCAAACACAGGGAAGAAATGGCATAAGCGCCTCTTGGGGATTGCAGTCGATGGCATGGGACAAAACGTTGGAATCATTCAATGAAAAACCCATCTGCTCTGTAAACGTCCACCTGGTCCCCAAAGGCAAACACACAAGCATACTGTGTGTGGACAACGAATCGAGACCATCTCGGGCTTACAAATGTCCGACCTACAGAACCCCTTCTGCTGGCGCTTTAAGGTCAGGTACCTTTGCCACCATTTGCAATGATGGAACCACACCCTGTTCTACATCACAGTCATCTTCGGTTGCCACACGTGCAGCTTTGGGGTCCTTGGAAATTCTTGAAAGCTTTTCTTGCACTAAGAGCCTTAAGCACCTATTCTGAAGGCCTACACTTTGTTAAAGACACACTCGGAAGTGGATCTCCTTCATAACTGGGGGTGGTGGGGGTGCTTCCAGAAGCACGAACACACCCATCTTAGAAGAAGTACAGCCAGAATGCTCTTCAGAAGCGAGGATGCTGAGACTTCATCCCGATGACTCGGACCTTGTCATTGAAAAGATAACCGCTCCCAGGGGACATCGTAGTTGGTAAAGCAGAGGACCAGCGAAACGACAGCAAGCCTCGGCAGAGTTCCTTGACATGGTGGCTGCAGCCAGGGCTCTGACAGACCAGGCTGGGCGTGAGAAAGGCTGACATTTTGTTCCGTCATGCATAAAACTAAAGCTCACTGCCACCGATGCAAAGCAAACCGACTGGTCACAGGACAGCTGTTTCCAAGCCTGTACATCTTGAAGGAAATAGTGACTGCTGGGTTTGAACTACCAACCTGTTCAGTTAATAGTCTCATTAATGACTAGCCTACAGCAGCACTGGGGCTCCCTTAATGCATACAGACTCTACAAATAGGTGGCCACCTATCCACCGGTGGGACTAGCAGCCTGGCAGTCACCAAGGAATGACCCCAGGCTCCAATGAGTCCCATCCATCTACTAGCTGAGGTGTGCTCACCTGTGGTCCATGGGGGACTCCCACAAACCCCGGGGAGCATGAGCTATCGCATTTTCTCTGAGGAGAAGAGCCGCAGAATTCATCAGAGCTCCAAGTGATCCTTAACACAATTAAGGTTAAGGACAATTTCCTGGGAAAATGTTGCTTGTATCTCTAGATGAAGTAGAACAGTGGGAGGTGACTCGAATGGCTGGTACTTCCTGGTATCAAGCAGCACACCCCAGTTACTGAGCCAACACCCACTCTGTATTTGATGGTGCTCGGTGGGGGACAAGGGCCCACCTCTTTCCACCGGCTGAGACAATCCTTATCTTGGGGAAGAAACGTCTTCTCTATTTCAAGGTGAACCTGAAAATATGTGTTGACCCTGACCAAGGAGATGGGCTGGGCAGGCCATCTGGGAAGCAGGGAGCGCTGCCCAGGGAGCAGGCTTGCGTCTCCCTCACCTGGGAGCCCACCTATGCCTGCCAGGTACTCCAGATGGCGATCCAGGGAGGTGAGGATTTGAGTTCTTATCGCAGGGAAGGCGTCCGTTTCGTGGTTGGTGAGTTCTGGACCTTTTGTTTGGTGGGGGGTAGCTTCTGGGTTCCAGGAGTAGCTCGGGGTGTGGGGAGCAGCTAAGAATGAACATGCTCCCTGCCCTGTGAGGCTGACCAACTTGAAGAGGGACAGTCGGAGAAAAAGTCAACCAAAGAGGAATGAGAAGACTCTGTAATACTCTGTCAGCGGGTGAGAGGGGGGAAAGTAAAGCAGGCTCTGAGAGGGGAGACACCATACTGTTGCTGCTGCTGCTAGAAGCCCTTGAGTTGGCTCAACGTCACCCACAGTGACCTTGCACAGAAGAGAACAAAGCCCTGGATGATCTCCGTGGTCCTTCCAACACTGCATCAGGCAGTGTTCTGGTTGTTCCACAGGGCTTTCACCGACTGGCCTTCAGGTGTAAATCCCCAGGCTTTGCGTCCTACTACTCCTTGAGAAAATGTATCCACCATGGGGAGCCTGATGGCATATGAAACAATAGTGCCCCACCTTCCAGCATCGTGCCAACATGCCAGTCACCGCAACAGAACCAAATGAAAGACAGGTGCTGGCAATTAGAAGGGGCTCTTTGACAAGGGAGGTCCAAGTTGGCCTCTCTAAAGAACGGGACTGTGGAACAGAGGGACTGAGTCATGGGTTCTAAGGGTCACTTGCCCCCATCGGCAGAGTACACACAGAGTACAACACCTGACAAGAAGAGGCATATGTGTATGTGTGTGTTCCTGTGTGTGTGTGTGTGTGTGTGTGTTAGTGGACAGTGGTTAGTGGACAGAATAGCTTCACATCTCCCTTCTATTTTGCTGGGCAATCACCCCTCTACCTCCCCCCTCTGTTAGTCTTCACATGCTGATCTCTCCCTGCCACTGTGGATTCTGCCGAGAGCTCCAGTTACCTCAGAGGCACATGGATTTTCCTCATAAGACCAAGCCCATGCCGGGCGAACAGATCCTGGCTTGCTGACTCTGCAGGACCGAGACAGCCATCCCCTAGCGTCGCCAAGGTGATCATCTGGATGCAAAGGAGTCTCGGTGGCAGTAGGAGTTAGAAGCTGGGCTGTCAACCACATGGTTGGTGATTCCAACTCACGCAGACCCAAAACAAACAGTAAGGCAGGGTATGGAGGCTCTCTAGGAGTCCCAAGACTGTCAATCTTTTCAGAAGCAGAAAGCCTCATCTTTCTCCCACGGGACAGCTGGTGAGTTCAAAATCCTGACCTTGTGGTTAGTCGCCCAATTGGTAACGTGCAGCACCACCAGCGCTGCCTCATGTTGCCCACTCCTTGGAGATAGGAGATAGGAATGTGATCTCCGGCATCTTGGCATTTCCCCCGCCTCTACACACAGCATGGGATTAAGGGGTATTCATCAGATGTGGGTGCACAAAGAGCCATTGGTCCAAACCCTTTCTTTGTACAGGGAGAACAATTACCCCAGGGGGTGAATGAAGTTCCTTGGGTGACTTCACAGGGCATTGCTATCAGAGTTGACCTCAGAACACCCATGATGTTCGATCCCACGGTCCTCTGAAATACCAGGGTTCATACTGAAGTGAGCAAACAGGAAAGTTCAAGTCATTGGTCTAAAAAAAACAACATACACACAAACAAACGAGAAAACCTCAGGCTCTAGGCATGAAAAGTTAGATCCATGTGTGGTGGGAGACATGGAGGAAGGCACATGCTGGGTGAGGGTGTACACAGAGGGGAGAACGACACTGGTGGGCACACCCTTGGAGGAGAAACTCTACACCGACAGACCAGCATGCCCAGGGAGGGGAAGACCCCAGCTGGTGAGGGTTCACACGGAGGGAAGGACCTACACTGAGCCAGGGTTGTTCCCTGGTGATGTGGGTTCAAGGCCGGAAAGGAGAGCAGGGGGAGGACAGTGAGTCACACCAAGGCAGACCTGCATGGAGAGAGGGGGAGATAGATGGAGGGTCTTAACTTTCCATCCAGGCCCCTCCGTGTCACAGTCAGAACTCGTTTCCACCACAGGACATCAGCCTCTGAGACATCACAAGCGGTTTCCCAACAGGGAGCCTCTGTCCTTGCCCCCAGAGTGCCCGCAGACAGAGTGGTCACCCTCGTCTCCTTCCCACCCAACCTCTAGGACACTCGCCCTTCCTCCCCCAGACACTGAGGTGCTCAGCTTGGAGACCAAGACGTCGTCCTGCATTTGTTCAAAATTAGCAATGACACCCTCAAGGACAAAGGAAACCCCACGCTACATCAAAAAGCCAACCAGACCAGGAGTCTAATCACCAAGATCTCCGACGAGCCATCCAAGAAGTGAGTGGAGAGGACATGTCTAAAGTGAAAGGGAGAGTGACTGAGATCCAAGAGGTCCGCATCTCCAATCACAGCTAAGAGAACAATGAGACCCTGCAGGCCCATCTGCCATCACAGCTGGATCCCCAGCTGAGACAACCCCCTTCGGGATCTATTTCTGGGAACGTGGACTAACAGGTTTTCTGGAGGCACTGGAAGACTGCGTCGATGCGGGAATGCTGGTGGAGAGCTTGGAGAGGAAAGAGAATTTGAGGTGAGACCTTGGAGCAGCTAGAACATTGAAGACATTGGAGGGCAAAACAGAGACCCGGTCCCCGAGGACAGGGACTGTTGCCTATGCTAGACACTGTTGTCTCCCCAGTACGCTGCTACCTAAGAATGGGCTTCCAAATGCTTGTGGGGAAAAGTAATTACAAGACCACTGGAGAGTTTCCCATGAATTGTTGATAGCCCCCTCATTTGATGGTTTAATAATGATAATAAACAAATCTCCCAAGTCCAAGTATTCCCCAGCAAGAATGGCTCCTACAAGAGTAGCTGCAGATTTGCCCAGTGCAGTATGTCCTCTGGTTTCTGACTGCTGTTTCCACAGATATTGACGGTGAATCCAAGCAAAATGAAATCTTTGACGACATGAATATGTTTCTGTTTATCATGATGTTGTCTATCGGTTCATTTGTGAAGATTTGGGTTAAGCTGAGATGTAATTCATACCAAAGGTTGTAGTCTTGGATCTTCAATGGTACACACTTCAAGTTCTCCTGGTTTCCAGCAATAAAGGTGTGATATATTACCTGTATACCACCAATTGTTAATGAGCTTTCTTCCAATTCTGATGCGAGTTCTTCTTCACAAACCCCAGCTTGTCCGAAAGTATACAACTCTGATGTCCACATATCCAGATCTTTCTGGGCCTGTGTCACAATTGCATGTTCTGGAATCCCCATGCTCTGCAATGTGATCCACAGTTTGTTATGACTCGCACGATCGAATGCCTTTGCATCGTCAATAAAACACAAGGAAGCATCTTTCTGGTGCCCCTGCTTTCAACCAAGAGCCTTCTGATGTCAGCAAGGACAGCCCCTTCTCCTCCGTCCTTTCTGAATGCTTGGTAGTTCTTTGTTATTGTGAAGTTGTGACTGCTTTTGAATTATTTCCAGTAAACTCCTTCGGGCCTGTGGTACTCAGGACATTGTTTGATGGTTCCTGCACTTTGTTTGGGCCCCTTGCCTTGGAAAGGGTTCAAATATGAATCTCTTCCAGTCCGTTGGCTTCCAAATTCCATGGCACAGAGCAGTGAGTGCTTCCAGTGCTACCTCCGTTTGAAGAAACATTCCAAAGGGTTTCCCCGTACATTCCTGGAGCCAAGGCCCTCAGTGCAGCTTAGACCACCCTCTTCAAAACCAACAGTTCCTGACCACATGCTGCCTCTTGCAACATCTGGATGTTGCCTGTCCTTACTACCGTGATGCTGTGCATTCTTTCCATCTTCTTTCGATGCTTCCTGTACTGTTCCATATGCTGCCCCTGCGGTCCTTCCATACTGCCACCCCGCCTCAAGCAGTTCCTTCAACGTGATCTCGGCTATAGTAGAGGCTTCCAACTCCAGGTCTTCGTACAGTGCATCAGGATGCTTTAGTTTGTCACTGACGTTCCCCCTTTGACATTTTCTGTGCAGATCTTTTATTTCATCATTGCAGGTAGTGAAGAAAGGAAAATGGGAAGACGGACATCATGCTGGGTCAGTAAAACTACAGAGGGGCAGAGGGATGGAGGGCGGCCCGCACGGAGACGGATGAATACCGTGACCGCAATGAGCACAGCAATAGCAACTATTGTGAGGACGGTGCAGGCCGGGCGGTCCTTTGCTCTGTGGAGCCAGCTCCGAGGCTCTGAACCACGACCACCATCACCACAACCGTTGTGGGGGGCAATTCATCTGAGACACCAGGAAGGAGTGAGAAGAGAGAGAAATTCAGACGCAGGAACCAGATCCACACCCCAACATTAACACTAGCTCCCACGGCATTTCTGACCTGGCCTTTTGACCTGCCTAGACCCCTGGGTTTTCATCTGTAAATGCGGGCAATGGCTTGGATGGTGTCAAGGGCGTCTCTTACTGCTTCTGTGCATCTCAACATGAACTCATAATTCACAATCCTCCTCACCATGATTACTTACAAACACGCTTCTTTTAGGCCTAGCATCATTGCCCTGTCCCAAGCTACCCCTCAGTGGACGCTACACACGCTGGGCTTTTGGAAACTTTGCCAGGTCTGTCCTCTGAGGTATCCCTGGATGAGTTTGAACTACCCACCTGATCGCCTAGTGGTAAAGTTCCACCCAGCTACCTGTGTAATGGAGCATATACCCATGTGCCCACCCTGCATCTTCTCTTCTTTTAGCATTACTTCTCTAGAAGTGCATCACCCCATGCAAAGACTTATCCAATCATCACAGAGACCTCTTGGAGAAGTTGGGGCTTAGGCATTATCGAATCAACCCGAGTCTTCTGTGGCCCCCAGGCTGCACGTAGCCTGGGAGGCCTCTCCCATGCGCCACTCAGGGGACCAGCCACATGGAGTTCGCTCTTCCCCGGGAGAGCCGGAGGGGATTGATGGGCCTCTCTACAAATGTAGCTGCCAGGTATTCGGCCCTGTCCAGAGTTCCTGCTCAGTACAGATGGCTTTCAGGGGCTGCACACTCCCCTAGGAGTGAGTCCTGACTTGGCGGGGGGGGGGGGGGGGAGGCTAGCACTGGAAAAAGACCTGCCTCTCATGCCCAGGGCTCGGCTGTGGGTGGGAGACACTGCACCCAGAACCGGACATTGGCGTCCATAGCCTGCTCGCCTCAGGCTACGCTGAGGCCAACTGAGGAATAAGCAAAGGTGCGTGCTTCCCATGTGCTTTATGTGTGTTTGGGGGACAGGTGGCTGGGGACAGAGAGCAGGCATGAGGGGTGGTCTGTTGGGGTGATGATCGGAGCTCTGATCCACATGCTGGGAGAAGGTGTCAGCCTTCCTAGTCGGGGTCTGAGCCTGCTTACCCTAGCTGCTGCTGTATGTGACATGAACTCACGGCTCAACCTGGGCCACACGGTGAGGCTGGTGCAGAACTGGGCAGCGTTTGGCCCTGGCGGTCAGGGGGTCCCTGAGAGTGAAGCTGACTCGAGGGCACCGAACAAGAGCATGTCTCTACCCTACCCCTCATCCCCACAGAAAGGCAGATGAAATGGGAGGAGAAACTCAATGTAACACAGAAATGTCCAACCTTCTGAAACCTACCCTCACCTGGAAATCGGTCTCTCCTTTGGCAATACTGAACCTCATCTTTTGAGTACCAGCCTTTTCTGAACTGGCTCCTCCTGACCTACCTTGAAGGGCAGATGCCATTGTAAGGACAGGCGGAGAAAGCCCAGAGAGCAAACTAATCTAGTGAAGGTAGAAGCCCACTAGGAAGTAGAGGAGCCAGTACCTGACACCCGTTTCATCCATTATAGTGTAAGTAGATACAGGGGCTTGCTCCCTGCCCTAGGGCCAAAAATCAGGAACAGAGGGAGCATTTCCTCAGACAGCAGATTTTTCCCTGGAGAGCAGAGATCATTGTCCCCACTTGCAGGTGGAAAGGGAGGCACCAGGTGGCTGACACCTGAGTGCCCTGTCCCTTTTAGGACCAGAATCTAAACCAGGTGTTCTCATTCCCGCCCTTGCTAGAAGCCACCAGGAATGAAATATCTCGAATTCAAAACATTCCCTTGGTTGATCTCGGCCCAGGTGCGACGCAGTCCATTCCACGGAGTTGACCGTGGTTTTGAGATGTCCCCGGGGATGGGGGGCGGTGGGAGGGTGAGCCTGTGAAGACCAAACATGCACTTCCATTCTCCTTCATGTCCCTGGTGGGCTCCCCAATGCTACACAGGTGCCAAAGCACTGGCTAGGCTAGCTGCAGGCACCGAGGCTGGAGGGGGGACAATGACAGCCAGGAGAAAGCCGCCCTCCTGTGGCGTGGACATGCTCCAGGTGGGCATGCCCCAAGCTCATTCTTCTGACAGTTCTTCACCAGAGCCAAGACAGGCTCAGGGGAGGGCCCTGCCCTCAGGAAGGATACAATCTGGGGATGGGGAGCAGGTATGTGTGTGCTTGCTGAGAACACGGCTTGACATGGTTTGATAGTGAGTATGTGCAAAGCCCTGGGAGCACAGACGATTGAGATCAAAGAAGACTGCCTGGAAGAAGAGGCGATTGTTTCCTCAAGGGACTGGGGGATGGTCAGGTGACATCGAGCTGGTGCAAACTCATAGTGACCCTGCATACAACAGAATGTGACACTGCCCGAGCCATCATGGAAGCCAACATGCCCATCCGTCTCATCCAAGGCCTTCCTCTTTTTCTCTGCCCCTCTCCCTAACCAAGGGACCGGTCCCTCTGGATAGCCCACCTGAAGGACAGGCAATGACGTCTAGCCATCCCCCGGTCTGAGCTTTCTGGTTGTGCTTCTTCCAAGAGATATCTTTTTGTGCTTCTGACGGTCCACAGGACTAAGTCAAAGGGACTGGGGAAGTGAGACGTGGGCCTTCTAGACAAAGAGACCAGCATGCACACACTGGGGTTGGGGCATGGGGGGTGGGGCAGGAAGGTAGTCTAAAACAGACGGGAGGCCTTCAAGAAGTGATAGTGCCTTTTGCAATGAGCTTAATTTGCCACAACCCAGCCAACTTCAGGAGCATTGGACAGCCATTTGGTGAGTAGCGGGCCCTGCAGAGAAGAGTTGATGCAGGTGGCGTACACCCACAAGGAGCTCACGTGATACCCATGCGTCGATCTAACCAAGACAGAAATGAGCCTGCTTGTTGCTGCTGTGGTTAGGTTAGCTACTGAGTTGCTCTGGACTCACAGCGCCATCAGGCGACAGAATCGAACTGCCCCATTGGGTTTTCTAGGCTATAACCACAAGCCCAACAGTTCAAACCCATCAGCCACCCGGTGGGGAGAAAGATGAGCCTTTCTACTCCCACAGAAGTCACAGGCTCAGAAACCACAGGAGCCGTTCTATCCTGTCTTATAGGGTCGCCGTGAGTCCGAATCAACTCAGCGGCACTGAGTTTGGTTGCGGGTCTGGACTCTTTACTTAGGAGAGCTCTGTGGGCACAATGATTAAGTTCCCAGCTGCTATCTGAAAGGTCCATGGTTTGAAACCCCCATCAGCTCTGTGGCAGAATACACCTAGCCTCTGCTTCACTGCCTTGGGGAACCCTTACCAGGCAGCTCTGCTCCATTCTGAGGGTCGATGGGAGTTGGAATTGCTGTTAGGGCACAGAACAACCACAAGAAACCTGTGCCCAAGAGGGTTACCTGAGATTTTGCTCAGAGCCACCCAGAGGGGGACATCAGCAGCCCAGCACTTAAATGTCCTGCCGCCAAAGCTCCTTTAGCGAGTCTCTGCTATGCACAGATGCCTGCTTACTCCAGGAAATGCTTTGTCCAATTCTGGGGTGAGCACACCTCAGTGTCCCCAATCTAGATGATCCCTGCATTTGATGCCCGAAACTTTGACCTTCAAGGCTGGTGAGCCAGGGAGCTGTGCCCCCTTGCCCAGGCCTTCCCTGTATTTCCCACTATCAGCCCAGAAGTCGGAGTGGCTACTGTGACTCACGGACAGAGGACCGTACTCCCTCCCCTCCGGTAGCTGATGTCAGTTGGATGCCTTGTTGAGCTGAGGAAGGGAGCGTTGGAGGAAATGATGACAATCTCTTTTATTTGCTTGGCACACGAACCTCTGCAAGGTGTTCCCCCACACACACTCTCCATCACCCCCCCCCCCCACGACTACCACAAGTTCCCGCGAAGCTGCAGGGACCCTCAGCATCCCCATATCACAGATGCGGGTGAAGGTCCTCAGCAAGGAGAAGCGATTCAAGGTCATGAGGCCCCTGTGTGCCCAGACCTCAGTGCAAATCCTCATGGTGTCTATCTCCCAAACCCTGCCCTCTTTCCTCCATGCCTTAGCCTCTGCCTGGAATACCATTAAACCTCTCCCAATAACCAGAGTCCCAGACAGAATACTGGTCAAACCCCATCCCCTCAGGCTACAGAGCTACAGCATAAATTAAAAGACCAATTAAAACACCCGGCCTTTATACCAGGGCTTCTCACTGTCCCCTGAGGCCAGGGTACAAAGATAGAGCCCTTCCAACGTCCATCCTGGAAATTACTCAGAGACCCACTTACCCACAGGCCAGAGCTTCCAGACCCAAACCATTCACTAACAAAAGTCTCACTCCCTTCTCCCCAGACTGGCAGGGTTTAATCTGGGCAGAACCTCCTGCCCCAACTGGCCTGCAGGTGGGATAGACTACCTAGCTGCATTTGCCTCTGACACACCTCTTAACATAAGGAACAGCAGAACCCAATGGAAAAGGACCAGCCCCAACCCTCATTCCATGGGGAAACGAGGCCGGGTTTTTCTCACAGTCTGTAAGGGACACCGTGTGGCAGTGCTGGAGCCCTGGGGGTGGCCATGGGGATCTAGGGCCTCAGTGAACCAGTGGATTTCCTACGTGGATGGGAATGGTGAACAGCGAGGCCCCACGGGGTGCCGGAGGCTGTAAGTCTCAGGGATGTGGACTGCCACATCCTCCACCCTCAAAGCCTGGTGGGTTCCCAGTGCCAACCTTTTCTGGTTTGTAGCCTAACGCTTTAGTGGCTGCGACATCAGGTCTCCTGAAGTGTGGGGAGGGGGATACAGCCGAGGTGTGAGTAAGAGGGGTCCTGACTGAAGATTTATTATTTTACTTCTGTTAACCCCATGACCTCAAGCCACCCATGGCCACACCAGGACGAACCGTGGGAACATGTCACCCGCCTCACCAAATAGCCACACCAGGTGCTGGATACAGAGGCAAGACCCCACATCAAGAGCTCGGTGAGCCCTCAGCCCTCCGCAGAGGAGCTGGCCTGCACCGCCTCCAGCCTGGCCAAGCCAGGAGCCCAACAAGCCTCTGGATGAAGCCAGGTCCCTCGTGCCTCTCTGCGCCCTGGCCCTGCTTCACTGGCTCAGAGCACCCTCTAGGACAGGATCTGGAATGAGGTCCCTCAGACTTCCGCGCCCACCCCCTCCTGGCCCCAGCGTCTCCGGAGCTCTGCCCAGGTGTATGCAGTGAGTTAGAGGGCAGAGAGCCCCGGGTACTGGGAGGATAGAAAACACCTTGCTCAGCGACGGGATTCCTCCGGGTTAAGTAATAGAAGCCAGCCAACTGGCGGGCACGCTTGCAGAGACGGTAAGGCTGCGGAGGGCAGAGTTGGGCAGCTGGCGACCCCGGCACTCTCACCTACCTGCGTCCTGCTGCAGGGCTTTCAGCTCCGCTCCTGGGCCGCGCTGCGGGGTCCCTGGCTGGCCAGTGGTGGCGTTGGGCGGGTCACGGAGTCAGGGGCGCTGGGAGCCAGGCTGAGGTCCCCGCGGCCAGGCTGCCTGGAGGAGGAGCCAGCGGATGCTGCCCGCGCCGCCGCCGCCGCCGCGGTTGGGCTGATGCAGTTGCTATGGTTATAGAACTCCGCAGCTGCCCCCTCTCCGTGCAACAGCTGCCCAACCGCGGCCTCGGGCGGCCTCAAGGACCCGGGGAGCCTGGAAGCAGGCGGTGTCCTCCGCTGCACCGTTCCCGCGCCCTGGCCGGCTGCCTGCGCGCACTCCAGGCTGGGTCCTGCCCCGCAGGACGCGGCCAGCCCCGCGCAGCGCGCCCTCGCCACCCTGAGAGCCCGCCCCGGGCGTCTGCCGCGCTGCGCACAGCACCGAGGCGGAGAGGCAGTGGCGAGCCTGCGCGCTGTCCCTGTGCGCCGCCAGCCGGTGACAAGAGCTTCCGGGAGGCTGGTGGCCCCGCCAGACCCCTCCCGCGCCCACCTGCCCGCCTGCCAGCTAATGGGGGTCATAAGTGCCCACTAACCTGGGGACCAGATACAAAAGGCCCTGACCAGATGCAGGGGTAGGGACTGGGGAGGGGGGACTGAGAAAGGGTTAAAACCTTAAACAGTCTACCCCTAATCCTAAATCAGTTACTAGCCTCTGACTTCAGGCAGGGCGCTGGTTGAATGTTAACAAGCTAGGTAAGGGAAGTGCTGGGAGGGTCAGCTGCCCCAAAGGCCTCCACATCTACTCAAAAACTGCAGAGCACCCTTCTACCCTGGTGCTTATTTCAGAGTGATGCTGGGAGCTCAGACCTTCCAAGAGACTGCCCACGTGGAGAAGGGAGCACCTTCACCGGGCTTTAAAGGGGACAGTCCTTTCATGACCCCTTCACAGGTGGGAAGGCTCCATGCTCCAGGTGGAGGTGGGAGAGCAGGCTTCAGGGAAGCTTGGACTCCAGGCCCAGTGCTCACTCCACTTGGCTAGGTTGCACTCACTCAGTCCAAGGAGAGACACCGGTTGTAACCAGGACCTCCCAGTCCAGGGACCAGGTATAAGGTAGCAGGAGGAGGGATGCCATCACAGAGAGGCACCTGGGAGAGGAGGTGGCCCCAATGAACCCAGAGGGAGGAACAAGGGGTGGCAAAGGGAGTGTAGAGGTCATGCCAAGTCCTGGAAGTGAGACCATGAGAACTTGAACCACTGGTGCCCATGCTCAGAGGCAGGAACTGCACCCCGGGTTTGGGGTCGGGGGTCACTGGAAAGATGAGAAGTTGTCCTGAAGCCTCAGGAGACACAGGGGTGGGAGTCAGGTGGTTGGAAAAGTCATCCAGAAGGAGGTGGGATAGGGAGGCTTCCAGAGGTGGCACGGACAGACCAGGGCAGAAAGGCTGTAAATCAACAGTTTATGACCAGCCAGCCTTGGCCACCCAGCCCCTGAGGAAATGCATGGTGGATGGCAAATAAATATGTATTTCCAATCTCCGATGAGAAAATGGATACCTTCCTTGTACAATACGTATCCTGCAAATGGGATCCAAATCCCGTGGCATGTATTTCACCGGCGTCCTGGCATTTGTGTACGACCGTGTGGAGGAAGCTGGTGCAGTTTCGGATGCCTCTCTCGGAATTTCCAAGTCCATACCGTGGTGCTGGGCCAAGATACGTCACAAAGCGGTTCCTAAAACTCATCTTGATGTTTGAGCCCCAGATACACAAACCGCGCACACACAGGCCAGGTGTGTGCGTATGTGGGTATTATTTACAGATGCATCTACCTACATGAAGGTGCGTGTCCGTGTTCAGGAGTCCTGGAGGGGCAGTGGTAAAATACTCAGCTGATTTGAGACTACCAGCTGTTCCTGGGAGAAAGACAAGGCTGCCTGCTCCCACAGAGTTACAGTCCAAGAAGCCCAAGGGGGCAGATCCACCCACTCTAGAGGATCCCTGGGAGTTGGACCAACTGGACAGCAGTGAGCTTGTTTGTGAGGGAGCTCACTCAAAGGTCACAAGTTTGAACTCATCAGTCACTCCATTATAGACAGATGAGACACTGTTTCTCCCAAAATCCACAGCCTTGGAAACCCTGGGATAGGGACAGTTCTAATGGTATATACTGTTCTTCTTAAGCTCCAGTGCACAATGGCCCTATGTATGACAGAACAAAACACTGCCCGGCCCTGCGCCATCTTCCCATCATTGGTTATATTTGAGGTGTTGTTGCAGTTGCTGTAACAATCCGTCTCTCTGAGTCCTCCTCTTTTTTTGTCGCCCAGTCTGATGTCCTTATCCAGGGACTGGTCACTCCTAACAACATATCCAAAACACCTAAATCTCACCATCCTTGCCTCTAAGGAGCATTCTGGCTGTACGTCTTTCAAGACAGACTTGTTTATGCTTCTAGATGTGTGTGGTATAGTCAACATTTTTTGTCGGCATCATAATTCAAGTGCATGTATGATATGCACAAAGGAGGGTCTAATGTTCATGGAAATTTTCTAATATAGTTCAATTCATTTTTCCACAAACTTTATGCAGCCCAGATATAGATGCATAGATATAAATGTAGATAGAGATATATTCTCAAGACTCACTGCCATCAGGCAGCAGAGGCGGACTTTACGTGAACCTATAGGGCAGGGTAGAACTTCCCCTGTGGGTTTCTAAGACTGTAACTCTTGACAGAATTAGAATGCGCTATCTTTCTTCTGTAGAGAGGTTGGTGGTTTCCAACTGCTGACCTTGTAGTTAGCAGCCCAATGTTTAACCCACTATACCCCCAGGGGTCCTAGAGATCCATTAGGATCATGTGGTTTCTCCTGTGCTTGGAATCATAACAAGCCTTGAGATCACCGCTAACATACCATGTTAGAGATGTGTATTTTCCACACACCTGCACATGTGACAAAATAATGTTTTCAAAGACACTCTTCAGGGTCTCCCTCATGATACTGCCGGCTCATGGGATGAAAGTGGAGAGACAGGAGGAAGCACAGGGACAGCTATGGAGCCTGTGGGAACACCAAGTTCTTCTTGCTGTGAGATAGCATGGCCACAGTGGCGAGCATGTCCCCATCCTCTGTCCAGTGGGGTGTTCTCCTCTGGGCCCACTGATACTGCACACCCACCACTGGCCATCCTTCTCACAGATATGTCCCATCCATGAAGTGCCTCAATCCCAACTTGGACCTCCACAGCCTCAGAGGACAAGACCCTGAACAACGGAGGGGCTGTTGGGATTCTAGATGGGAAGGCCGCCTCCCTGCCTAAGGGGGACCCAGGGGGGCCTACTCAGGGTCTGGAAACTCCATGAGATCCTCCAATCAGGGGGTGACCTCCCTCCATCTCATCCCAGGAGTCAGAACTCAACATAGACCCTAGACTTCCAGAATTCCCTCTTTGTTTGGTGTGTGTGTGTGTGTGTGTGTGTGTGTGCTTCTGTTTCTCAGTGTCTGTGTTTCTCTCCAATCTGTCCTCTCTTCTTCATCTACATGCATCTCATGAAATACCAACTCGTTCCCATCCTATCATGGAAACAGCTCTCAAAGTCTTCTTTCATAGATCCCCAAGGTGATTGGGTAAGGCTGTTCCCGGGTGGGGGTGAGTGAGTGTGAGCCTTGGTGTCGCTGAAGGACAGCATGGGCACTGGCATGGTCAGAGTGGATCCACCCTCAGAGGCTTAGCACTGAGAGTCTACAGAGCTGAGCCTGACTGTCTGACTCCACTGTGCTAGGGTATGGGGTCTCCTTGCTCAGGACCACTGGGACTTGAGCCGTCCCAGCTAGAATAGCCTCTTTCCCACAGGGCCAGGGAAGACGTCTCCAAAGGGAAAATCCTGTGATGGCAAGAAGCAGCTCTCCTGGGAGGTTGACTAGAAGCCACGCACCACAGCTCACGGGGTAAGGTAGCCCGGGCCTCCCTTGTGTCTGTGCAAGCCCTGCTGTTTTAGGACAATTCAGGGGGGACCAGACCTTGACTTTGGCTGGACAGAGAGTCTGGGCTTCAGCTGGCACAGCTCAGAAGTCAGACTTTGCTTGTCTGATGGTGTGCCCTTGGGACAGATCACTTAACCAGGTAGCATCTCAGTTTGACTAGTCCAGAAGGGGACGATAGCAACCTGTCTGTGTGTGTGAAGATTACAGAATGACATCGTGCCAAGCAGAGCAGTCGATGCGGCAGTCAGTGGAGGGCGAAGTCAAACAGGTACCTGGGCAGCTGTGCATCTCTGTCAACCTGCTTTCTCCTCTGTCCCCTCACTGCCACCACCTCCACTCAGGGACATCCTATTTCTGGTCGGCAACAGTAAGGCTTCTTTATGGTCCCCTAACTGTGGCTGGGGAGCTTAGATGTCTTGTGGATGGCTCCTCCTTACGAGAATGACAGAGCTGTGGAAGGGGAATGTCAGTCATGTCCAACGGGCCAAAGGCTGATGAAGGAAGATGGTTGCTTTATTATGGTTTGCTTATTGTGGTAATATAATGCGTCCTGCAATGTAAAATGTGCAGATAAATATGTAAATTTTATATTTACATATAAAATAGATGTAATATAAATGTTGCCATTTTAGTTATGGTAAGTGTCTAATTAGTGGCCCCAATTGTTTTCACAATGTTGTTCAACGGCCATCACTATTTGTGTCCTGCATTTGGGGGACTCAGGAGAGCTGGTAGCAAAGAGCTTACACTTGGGCTGCTAACCAGAAGGTCAGCAGTTCAAAACCACCAGCCATTCCATGGAAAAAAGACTGGGCTTTGCACTTCTGTCAAGAGTTCTTGCCTCAGAAACCCACTGGGGCAGTTCTACCCTGTTCTATAGGGTCGGGATCAACTAAATGGCAGTGAGTTTGGCTTTGAGTTTGGTCCCATGAGGGAGTTTGGTGGTCCTACTGAGTAAGCAGTGGATGGCTAACTGCAAGGTCGGCAGTTCAAACCCAACAGCACCTCTGCGGAGAAAGATGAGCTCATCTGCACCGGTAAAGATTCACAGGGCCTGAGAAACCGTAGAAGTGGCAGTGGGATTCGAAAACGCCTCATAGCGGTGGGTGGGTTAGAGGCATCAGAGGGAGCTGTGGCTCCGTCCCCCCAGCCCACGGTGGTTGTTATTCTCTGCCACTAAGTGGATTCTGACTCAGTGACCCAAGGACAGGGTAGACCCACCCCTTAGGGTGTCTAGACTGCCATCTCCCCAGAGTCAGACAGCCATGTCTTCCTCCCTCACAGCAAGAGCTGCCTCCTGGGTTTTCCAAACTGTGGCTGCATCCTTTTGCATTCTCCCAGGCAACAGACAAGGATTACATACGGGTAACACTGTCACTCAGGCTGGGAAACCATTTTCTTCAGCCAAGGGCCATTTGCATATTGATAACCTCATTCTCAGACCATACTTCATGATCAACTTAAGCATGAGCCTGCTGTAGTTGGTCAGACATGTCATGAACACACCCACCCTGTGATGGCTGGGATTGCTTCTCTTTGAGGAGGCCTGTGATGGTGTTGTATGTTGCACACAGTCCACAGGCTGAGTGTCCCCAACTCCTGCCTTAACTCATCCACCCAAGTCCAGCTTTAGTTCCCTTAACCCTTCTGCCATGCACACCAGATCCATCATCTTAGAAAGGCAAATCCAGCCATCACTTTCCCCACTGCATCCTCAGGAGCTAGTCTGGGCCAGAGAGCAGGCTCCTTGCTCTTAGGTCAGGCCTTCAGGCCTTCGGACAATCAGTCTGATCAATACACACCCCTCGCTCACCCAGCCCAGCGATAATAAACAATAACGAGTGGCGTGGACTTCCCGGAAAGCCCAGGGCACTTCCTACTTCTTCAAGGTGGAAAGAGGTTTGCATAGTGCAGGTGGGAACCACCAGCCACTCTGCAGGAGAAGAATGAGGCTTTCAGCTCCCATGAAGAATGACAGCCTTGAAAATGCAGAGGGAGTTCTGCTCTGTTCTAAAGGGTCACCGTGAGTTGCAATAGACTCGGGGGCATGCAGTTTTCTAACCTTAGCTCACACAAGTCTTCATTAAGCCCCCCTGAGACCATGCCTTCAGTTCCTCTACAGAGCATCCCCAGGGCCCCACACCCACCTTGGCTATATTCTCAGGGATCCACGGTTCAATTATTTATATAGAAAATATGGTCCCCACACCAGACTACTCTTTGAAGGGAGTATCTTTTGAACTTTGTTTACTCAACACACAGCACAGTAGCACAACACATACCAAAGGTGTTCAGTTCGTTTTTTTCTTCTTTAAATTTGTACAGGACTGAAGTTCAATTTCTTCCTGGATTCCAGAAAACAGACCCCAAACTCTGAACTCACTGACCTCGAGACAATGGCAACCCATAGCGACCCTTTGAAGACAGCGTGGACCTGCCCCTGTGCGTGTGTCTGCGAGATGGTAACTGCGTGCTTGGGGTAGGTGCTCTGCCACTGTGTTCAGTGCATTGATGGCACTGCTGATAAGGCTGTCCCAGGGTCAGCAACATTCTGGTGGAGAGCACAGGAGATGGAGACTCAAGGTGACAGAATTTGACCCTCAACTCCAATCACCATTCCCTTGTGACTTTGTGCAGGATAGGTGACCCATGCTCCTCAGTAGAAGACCCTGGCCTCTGTCTAAGCAATGGCACCAGGTACGAAGGCACTGCTTCTGATACATGTTGACACCATGGGTGTCAGGGGAGAACTCAGATCCACAGGGAAATAGATCTCCAGGCCTTTGTTCCAAGGCAACTGTGAGTAGACTCCAACCTTATGGCCAACAGAGATCATGTTGGCTAGGGCACCTCCCAGGAATCCCTCAAAATCAATGCCACTCTCTCAGTTTTAAAGCCACCAGACCACATTGTTGTTTGTCCTCTGGATGATGGGCATGTGACCAAGTCCTCACCAACAGTGGAGTGGGCTAAAGTACCATGAGGCTCTTAATTGTGCTCAAGAGGAACCTGTAAACGGATGGAGAGGCAGTGGTGCAACCAGAACCAGGGAATACTGCATGATGAGATTTCAGGAAAGGCGTGCCGCAGGGTTGTATCCTCACACCATATTTCTTCCAGCTGCGTGCTGAGCAAATCATCAGAGACTATAGATTATGAAGAATTCAGTATCAGGGTTGGAGGAAGACTTATTAGTCACCTGTGGGATGCAGATGACACAACCTTGCTCGTTGAAAGTGAGGAGGGTTTGAAGCACTTGCTGGTGAAGATCGAGGACCACAGCCTTCAGTCTGGATTACAACTTAGTTCAAATAAGAATGAATACAAGAAAAAGAAAATGTGCTCAAACTGATTGTGGAGATGATTTTACAACTCTTCTTAATATGAATGAACTGTTGAATTGTATATATGTGAATTTTATGCCAATAAAATGATTTTTCTTTAAAAAAAGGCAAACATCCTCAATCGATCCAATAGGTAACATCAGGATAAACTGAGAAAATGCTGACGTTGTCAATGATTTCAATGCTCATGGAAGCAGCAGTCAAGAGATCCAATGAAGCATTGCAGTGGGTCAATCTGCTGCACAAGACATCTTTCACGTGTTTAAAAGCAAGGAGGTAATTTTGAGGACTAAGGTACACCTGACTCAAGCCATGGTATTTTCATTTGCTTCATGTGCATGTGAAAGTTGGACATTGAATGAGGAAGACTGAAGAAGAATCTGTGCATTTGGATGACGGCGCTGGCAAAGAATCTTAACAGTGGCATGAACTGCAAGAGAACCAGCAAATCTGTCTTGGAAGCAGTACATCCAGAGTTCTCATGGAAGCAAGGAGAGTGAGGTTTCATCTCATGTACTTTGGACACGTTGTCACGAGAGACCAGTCCCTAGCCAAGGTCATCATGATTGGTAAAGTAGAAGGGCAGCGAAGAAGAGCAAGATGGATGGACACAGTGGTTGTAACAATCGGCTCAAACTAACAGTGGTGAGGATAGCACAAGGTCAGGCAGGGTCCTGTGCTGCTGCTGGACGTGGGGTCAGTGTGAGCTAGAGCCCAACAGCACTGTGTCACTTCCTCTCTCTCTCTCTCCCTCCCTCCCTCCCTCCATTTGTACAACAGAAAACAAATTTTAAAAGGAAAAATAAGAGAAAAATAAAATGCTAAATTTCAAAGTGGAATAAATTTCCAATGGGAGGTAGCCTAGGACCCCTGCTTTTAAAGTCTAATTAAACCAAAACCATGTTGCCCAGTAGATTCTGACTCCATCTGACTCTCTGTACAGTCGCTGAGGCTGGGCATCCATATGGGAGCAGTTTTTCTCTTTCCCAAGGAAGAGCTGGTGGATTTGAACCACTGACCTGGCAGTTAGCAGTCCCAGCTTCCTTGGCTGTGTCACCAGTGCTCCTCACACCTAACTGCGAAGGGTCAAAAATGAAATCTCGCCTCTGAGATTTCAGGATCTGTTTATGTCAGCTTTCTGAGGGTGCAGTGTGAAATCACTACCCGGCTGACCATAGGGTCATCTCCCAACCCACCACCCACTTGTGGGCAGAGATATGTCCTTCATAAGGGCTCCACATCCCAGAAGCCCTCTGTGCCAGCCCCACTCCATCATACAGGCTGTGTGAGCCAAAGGGATGCTACATCCGTGGACTGGGTTTGTTTCACAACCTAGAATAGTCGTGATTCTGATGATTCCGAGCCACATACATAGAGAGCCACCCATTCCAAGACACTTGATAATCTTCTCAAAAGCATACCAACATGACCACACTGTGGAAGTTGCCCCCCCCCCACACACACACACCCAGGGCAGGAGACTGAGGCTCAGCTAACTCTGGATTTGACCCCCTGCTGCCCATTTGGCTCCCAGAGCCCACCCACTTGGCTTCTGCAGCAAACAGCCTCCTTAAAGGCGGTGTGATGAGTGAGTGAGAGAATCCTGGGCCAAGATTGGTATTTATCTATCACATGTAATGAGCCCATTACTCTACTGCTGAGAAAACCTTGACGCACTGGAGAAGAAGAAAAAAAATCCAGTAGGTAACAAATAAATCATTTGTTTCTTTTAGAATGTCAGCAATTTTTTAAAAAATGGACAATTTCGCTGAGAGTGAGCATGATGACATTAACAAATAAATGCTCATACTAAGTTATAAAATGAAATCATGACAGTGGCTTCAGCACAATAAAGGTTGGGTACCCAGGAGGGTGTGAGCTCTGTGAAACACGGGTGCAGGCGTGCACGTACACACACACGCACACACACACACACACACACACACACACACACCCCTATCTTCATCAATTCAAGGCGGTGAATCATTAAATTAAATGACTCCAGTGCTGTGGGGACAGATTCTTCCTTTGATAGAGGACACAGCCTTGGGAGCTGGCCAGGTACTCTGCAGCCTCATAATCGAAGGGCTTGCAGCTTTGATCTCACTCCTGTCTGCAGGGGCTGCAGGCCTGCCCTTGGTGAGTTGGAACCCAGTAATTGGTCTTGAGCATTCTACAGAGGGAAGAGGTCCTAGCTGCCAATATACTTGACAGAGACTCATTTAGGGAGTCCTAAGCAAACTCCAGACATATTCTCCTTACACATCTCAGAGGCGCTGTCAGGAAAGACCAGTCTCTGAAGAAGGGCAGCTTGCTCATTCAGTAGAGGGGCAGGCAAAAAGAGGAAGGCCCTTGAGGAGATAGACTGGCCCCCGCAGCTGCAGCAATGTCCTGAAGCAAGATAGGGACAATTGTGAGCATTGGAGCTTCCTTTTGGCTTACATCTGGTCATGGGTAGGAGCCAACTAAGTGGCATTTAACAACACAATGAGCAGGACAAAGCAAGCCATCAAGATGAGGAAGACCACCAGAAGGAGGCCATCATGGTGACCAAGGACTTGCAGGAACCCAGTCACTTAGGTAGGACGTGCAACACAAAGAAAGCTGGCACAAAGTCTGACTGGAGGAAGATTGACTCATCACAGTGGCAGGCCGGGCTACAGAAGCAGGACAGGCCCCTGGCTGGAATACATGCACGGCTGTAGATGAGAATTAATGGGGTTGGTTCAGAGACCCTCCCATCGAGGCAGTCAGGGCATGCCTCCTGACCATGATGACCTAGTATCGTGATGTCCATCACGGGCATGAACCAGCAAGTCTGGTCCACTCCCGAGACGGTTGTACCCTGCACAGACTCACAGTGTGTCTTATTGAAGTATCTTCTTACAGTGCGTGGCATGGTTTGAGCCAGTTCCATGGTGCCTTTTGATGACTATAAGTCTGTGTTAGTAATGTCTGGTTGAAAATGGATTTCCTTTCTTTATGGTTACTCTCTTCGTGTGTGTGTGTGTGTGTGTGTGTGTGTGAGTGTGTGTGTGTGTGCAAGCACCTGTGTGTAGTTAGAATGCTTCTCCATCCTAAGGCCATTCAGATCCCCTACTGCTATTTCTTAACCAAAAATGATGTCTGTCCTAGGCTGGTTGACAGGAGAAATAAATCCAATGTCACTCATATATGTGTAACAAAGAGCTTTTTATCAATTGGATATCAGGAAAACTTCCCGGCCAAGTCCAAATCAAGTTCATATGTCTTATACTAGTCCATAAATCCCTATGCATTCTCATGCAGCCACAAGCAATGATGCAAAATACAAGAAGATCACAGGCCAGCGGGTGAAAATTCTTGTGCATCACTGGCAGCGATGGTAGCATCACAGGGCTCCTGCAGGTTTCCACGTGGCAGCAACAGGAAAGTGAAGGCAGAGAGAGAGAGAGAGAGAGAGAGAGAGAGAGAGAGAGAGAGGAAGTTCCCAGGATCCTCTATATGAGAATACCATGCCCACCGGAAGGTACCATTAGGCTGTGGCTTAATTGACAGGCTAGTCTCTACCCCTATGCACTTCAAGTTGATGCAAAAGTGTGTAACTACCACAATGTCCTTTTCCAAAGACTGTGAATCCTGATAACATGTCCAAAGAATGTGAGAGGAGGGGCAGCCGAAAAGAGGAAGCCCCTCCACAAGAGGGGTGACAAGGGTGTTGCTACCATGGACTAGAACATAGCAATTGTGAGGATGGTGTCAGACCAGGCAGTGCTTCCTTCTGTTGGACTAAGGTCGCTATGAGTCGACGAGGCTAACTCATCAGCACCCACCACCACCAAGACACAAGGCTTTGCTTTTTACCACGACTGACTCCATCTAATTACCCAGCACCACCCAGGATCAGAGTGGCCTCCCCACATTATCTGTGGCGACAATGACAATTACAGATGAGGTTTCCACCCACGGAGGGTGCTCACTCTGGGCTGATCCTCTGCTTCATCGGCATACTGCTTTTGCCATACTGTTTTTATCATTACAGTTTTATAATAAGCTCAGATATAGTTTTATAATGAGTCTTGCTTTTTTAAAGGGCAATGCTGAGACTATGTACCCCATAAGTCAGAATCTACCTGGTGACAGTGGGGTTGTTTTTTTCTAACTATTCTACATATTGTTGGGTTGGGGTCGGGTTGAAGGATAGATGTTAACTGAAATCGTGACAACCCCTAGATCTTTACTTGGTCTTCATTACTAAGGTTGATGCTAATTCGAGGGGACAGGTCTCCCGGGCTCATGCAGGTGAATCCAACAACTCTTTCTCTTAAGTGAATCAGTTGTTTGGGGTCATTTTCTCTGTCCTGAGAATCTAGAGTAGTATTTGGTGAGATCTGTAACCACACCAACTAGGTTTTTGTTATTATTACTGGAATTACACTGAATCTAGAAGGTAATTTAAGGAGAGCTGGAATCTTTATGGAAATGGTTATACATTGATGTCGATCTTCTTCAGTGCCATGTTGATTATTCTCAACTTGAATTACATTCTCAACTTGAATTTATTAGGTTTAGACCCAGGAACCACGTAGATCATGTGTGGCTATTTTAAATGGGCTCCATTTTATAATTATATTTTCTAAATATTGTGGGTGTTGCTAGAAACACAATTGCAGTCTCTCGGTCGCATTTCTTTACTATGTGGCTGGTTCTGATAATCTAGAGATATTCCTTTGGTTTCTCACGCGGACAGTCATGCTACCCGTGAATAAGGAGCAGCGCATCTTCCATGTCGTATTTCCTTTACAAATCTTCCCCACATATTCCCTGTCTCGGAGCTCCCCCACCACATAGCATGCAGGCTGTAGTGTGGGCATTTTTGCCACGATCTTAATTTTAAAGATGATTTTCTAACACGTGCACATTCTGGGCACACCAATACAGGGATGCATCCATTACTAGTTTAATGAAGCTTCTTCTCTTTGTCATCTTACACACTAAACGCTTTTATTATAAGTGACTGTGGGAAATCTGATCAAATGTTCTTTTCTACATCTATTAAGTGATGTCTCCCCTCACTTCTATAAATACAGGAAATTATACTAATGTGTTCCACAATGCTGACTCAGATTGGTGTTCCTGGAATATATTTCAATTGGTCACAATGTTCTCTCTCTCTCTCTCTCTCTCTCTCTCTCTCTCTCTCTCTCTCTCTCTCTCTCTCTCTCTCTCTCTCTTTCCCCTTAATGCACTATCCCATTCAACTGCCAGTGTTTTATTGTGTCATTGCATTTGAGAGAAATAGCCAACGGGAATGTCTCTCTACTTGACCAGCATGATTGGGTTGAAGAATTGAGGTGACAGTGTCCTCTTAAAAGAAGTGCTCCGGTCTTCTCCCTCCTAGGTCTCTCTGGAACATCTTGTGGGGTAGTAACATTTTGTTTCTGGAAGCTTTGACTCACCTGCATGACCAGGGCAGGGCTGCCTCCTTGAAGGAGAGTCGACCTTAGGAACACGCATGGAGTATTTATTTAGGGATCTTCCTTTGCTGATGGGACATTACTCAGAATGTAAAACAGTCACCTAAGCATCCACTTATAATCAGAATGGGGAGTGCACAAAATATGGGTCTTGGAAACGTGAAAGCCACCCAAAATAAAACAGAATGCGTCAAGATCACGAATCTAAGCATTGGGGAGCTGCAGTGGACTGGTGGTACCTATTTTGAGTTAGGCAACCCACCGTCTGGTCTTACCAAGCTGGGGCTGAATGGCAACTTCAAGAGAAATGGCATCGTGTGGATTGGCACAGAGCGGCGCTCCATGGGGTTTTCAAGGGTTGGTTTCTTTGGACGTTGCTCTCTGGGCCTTTCTTGTAAGGCACTGGGGGGTGGGCCAGAACCGCTAACCGTTTGGTGAGCAGCTGAGCATGTTAATTGTTTGCACCACTCAAGGACTAGGGAACGGAAGAAGGAAATACAGGGATGGAGGCAGAAGGAGGACTTCTGCGATGAGCAGATTTTCTTTGGGAAGTAGAAAGGAAGCTTGCTGGGTAGGGAGAAAGAGTTGGAAGACTTAATCATGAGAAACAATGACTGATGGATGAGGAAGAGGCGGAGGAGGGGAGAGGGGACCAGCGATGTGGTGTCACCTGGGGCTGAGGGCATCTCGGGGACTGTGGCTTCGACCACAGATGACATTTTCAGGACAAGAGGTGGGGGAGCTCAGGGAGTAATCACTAGGGGCAATCAGCCGATCTTGGTTGAAGTGGAAGGCCATGATGGAGTGAGACAGGATGAAGGATGGGGACATGGGAAGAAGGTGAGAGAGACGCATTGGGATCATTCCTAACACACGTGGAATTCCAGCCAGAGAGAAGCTCAAGCAATAGTGCCGCGGAGTATCCCTGAGGCTGAGGGCAGCTCACGCCTCCTGGAAGCTCGGGAACATGGAGCGAAAGCAACCGGCCGATCCTGAGACTCGTGGGTGGTAGGAAGCTGTGGGCAGGGGAGCGTGAGGATCAGGCCAAAGTGAAAAGTACCACAGAGAGGGGTGAGGGAGGGCTGGGGAACTGGCAGTGCCATTAGTTGACTTTGCCTGCAGGGCTTCCTAAGGGAGGTGGGGGGTGGGGTGTGTGTGTGTGTGTGTGTGTGTGTGTGTGTGTGTGTGTGTGTGTGTGTGTGTGCTGGTAGACCAGTGGGTGTCAGATAACCAAGGGAGTGGAGGTGGGAACATATCATTGTAGGCAGGTGGGTGGCAGAGCTCAAGAGGAGGCTGCTGAGAAGGGAGCCTCCTAGTTCCCAGGAAAGGGAGTAAGAGACAGAGCCCCACTTCTGGGAGCCAAGGCAGCTTCCCTCTGACTGGTTCCATTTTGGCTGCACATGTCATAGCTGGTGGCTCTGTGGATCCATTTTTGTCCTAAACCACATGCCCAGTGAGTCTATCCTGATGCCAGCAGGCCACTGCCACCTCAGGACTGGGACAGCCACAGCAGACTCAGGTATGGAGCGTCCTTGTGGGTCAGATGCAGGTGGATTCTTTGCAGGTGGGCACTGCTGACAGAATGCAGTCTTCCTTGATCTGGCATACTGACATTGTGGTCTATGAAGGCAGACTCATCTGTTATCTTTGCTCAGGTGAAACACACACACTCTTCCTCTTCCTCATGACTCTGGAATCCCAATGAGACACCACAACAAAACCCAGCCCTACCTTCCCTCTCCAACCCACCTGTCGGTGCTCCATGATGGCACGTGGACAGGACATTTCACCAGCACTCCCCTGGGTGTGCAGGGCCTTGTGGGGAGTTAGGTTTTATGGCCTCCATTGTCCCTAGCACAGAACAGGTGTAGGAGGAAGTGAAGAGCTTGAGCATGCATATTTGGGGCCCGTGTGAGGCCAGGTAGTCTAGAAAAACAAAATCAGTAATACTCATCTATGGATAAGAAAGGACTTTCTATCAGGAAGTTGTTTATATCAAGAAGGCTAGTCCCAGCCCGGTCCGACCCAGTTCCATGCTAGCCGGAGCCCTCCTCAGACGCACATGGCTGCAGGCCAATGACCCAGAAAGGTGAAGCAGAGGCAGAGAGGTCACGGCTGCGGGAACAGAGTTGCATGGATCCAAGATCAGTGGAGATCTAGCAGGGCGCTGCCAACTCTCAGACTCAGTCATCCCACATGGGGCCACCCTGGAGGCCGACGCAGAGTCCCGGGAGGAGGAAGATGAAGGGCCAGAGGGAGAAGTGGTCATTGTCTCTCTTCTGGAAAGGCCACATCCACAAGGAGTCATCACTAGGCCGTGACCTGATCGATAGGATGTCTCCGCTCATATCATACATTTCCTCACTGGGGCAAGTTGACATGCAATCTGACCACCACAGGGTGGTTTTAGAAAGATATATCATCAATATGGGCTTTTCTATCTCAACGGAGCCCTGGTGGTGTAGGGGGTTCAGCACGGGACGGGGCAGCTAACCAAAAGGCCAGGGCACAAGACAAGCACAGCAGTCACCCCAACAGCAGAGACATCCTGCCCATCACGCACAGCCATGAAACCTAACAAGCAAGCCAAGAAACTAAGCCGGTTTCCGTGAACTCAACCCCAACTCAGAGTGAGTCAATGTGCGTCCAAGTAGAACTGTGCTTCTAGGGTTTTTATTGGCTGATTTTTCAGAAGTAGATGATTACCAACTGAGGTAATTAGTTTATTGTGCCAACCTGGCCAATAAACACATTTGGGGTTAACTGAAGGGCGGAGGATAAATGGCTCAGTGAGCCTTGCCTTTCTAGTTCTCAGGTCTCTTGCTTTCTGATGGTCGGACCAAAGTGCAGGTGCTTTGGCCAGTTCCCTGCTTCAGCTGGCAAGGTTCACTTCCTACAAGACATCCCTGAGGAGAAACCACATGGACCTACCCCGATGTAGCCCTGGATCCTGACTGGAACAGCCATCTGGAGACCCCTGCCAGCGCTGAGATACTTACACT
Organism: Tenrec ecaudatus; assembly: GCF_050624435.1. Taxonomy (NCBI): domain Eukaryota; kingdom Metazoa; phylum Chordata; class Mammalia; order Afrosoricida; family Tenrecidae; genus Tenrec; species Tenrec ecaudatus. Next base: position 3,898,842 of record NC_134534.1, on the reverse strand, counting down.
GACTCAGTTTTCCTCCTGCAGTAGGCACCATTGCATGTGTTTTGTGAGATAGAGGAGGACTTTGTGGATTGGGGTCAGACATATGAGTTAATAGTGGACTTGTGAATTTGGGCAGTACTGGGTTGGACTGTTTTTTGATGTACACTTAACCTCTATATAAAACTCTCTCTTATACAGGAGTTTCTGTGGATTTGTTTCTCTAAAGTACCCAGACTAACACACCAACCTTCCACCTTTTGGTTAATGGACCCGCACATTAACTGTTCATAACACCCAGTGTCTCCTACTAAAGCCATGGAGATGGATCTAGTGAGTGCAGAGCTGGGACAAGGCCCCAGCCCGTGTGTCATGCTCTCTTACAGTCAGTATGAGGAAGTCTTGAGGTAGCCTTCACAAAAGGGGGCCAGAGGCAAAGCTCCAGGTCTGACTTAGAAAACCCGACTGAGTTTAATGTCTTCAGCTCAGGCCTCCTTGAGTGCCAGCACCCAGCAAAGCTCCCTATGGACTGCATGGCCTCAGCCAATCAACTTCTTGGGGTGCTGACGGGCCAGCCCAAGTCAGAGTGGGTAAGGGCTGGGCTCTTCATTCAAGCTGCCAACCACCTCTTTGGGCAAAGGGCAGACTTCTCCAACATTTAGAACAGTATCAGGCAGAGGAATTAAGCTTGCCAATCCAGTCTGAAAGTCCCAACCCCCAAAACCCACTACCTTTGAGTCAACTCCAACTCATGGCTCCCCCATGTGATATAGCAGAACTGCCCCATAGGGTCCTCAGATCTGTGAAGTCTACATTCATCCATTTGAGAGGTAAGAGAGGTGAAGAATTGTTGGTTCAAAGGGAAGAAGTCCAAACTGCACTGAAGGCAGTAGCGGGAAACCAGGTTCCTGGATTTGACCGAACAGCCAGTGGAATCGTTCAGCACACCGAGGAAGCACTGGCAACACTCACTCATCTAGGCCAGGACGTTTTGAAGACAGCTAACTGGACAACTGACTCGAAGAGCTCGAGAGATGCACCCATCCTGTAGGTGGCCCAATAGAAAGAGGAAATTATCAAAGAAGGTCATTAATAGCACATGCAAGTAAATGTTGACTCAATGGAATGAATCAGTGAGTGAGTGAGTGACAGTAATACCAGACAGGGCAGCGCTCTGCCCAGTCACTAACTCTCCCTGCCCTCGAGTCAGTGCCAACTCATAGAGACCTTACAGGACAGGCTAGAACTGCTCCTGTGACTAGCTCGTGTCGGAGAGGAAAACTCAAATACTTCTCACGTGGGCTGACTGGTGGTTTCAAACTGCAGGCCTTTCAGTTAGCAGCCCTACCCATAACCACTACATCACAAGAGCTCATTTCTTTCTCGGCATCAATTGCCTCACGCAGTGGCTCAGGTCCCTCTCTTTGGGATAAATTCACCAGACATAAGATTGATCACATCTATGTTCCCCACTATGCCAAAAATTAATAAACAGAAAGACCACCAAATTTTTGTCTTCATTCATCTGCTCTTGAATGTGTGGTGTGGACTCCTTCATCCCAGGTCTTCTGTATCACACCCTCGATCATTTCCCAGGGACTCCCTTCCACCCAAAGCCAAACAGACGTCCTTTCCCATAGAGTGCTCTTCTGGTGGCACCTACCATTCGCTCCTGAGAAAAGAGGGCCTGGAGATTCTGTGTAGGACAATGGACACTTCAGTGGGACATGGTCAAGTTCAAGATGCTTAGCACAACATCTAGGGCATCTGAGAAACAGCCCAGTGGTGTACCAGCTCTGGCCCAGGCACTGGGCGGCAAGAGGATTGCATCATGCAGAGTGGCCGTCCTCTCCGGCTCTGCTGCTGCACTCAGATGGGCCCGATGGGAGAGAGCTGCCCATGGACCAGCAAAGCCCTCACCTCAGAAGGCAGCTCATAGGTCACTGATGATAGAGAAGAGAGGCTGGGAGTGATGGGTGGGGAGGAACTGGCAAGGATCCCTGTTAGTGTGGGAGAGTCTGTGTCTCCACCTAAGGAGTGTGGGAGGAAATGCCACGTCTGTTTGTGTAGCAGAGGCTCTGCTCCAGCCCTGTGCTGTGGGGGACTCTGAGAAACCGCGTAGGGAGGGTTCAGCACCCCGTGGACGGATTGTCACACAGACACAGGGGAGCTCGGACCTCTGGAAGGAGAGGCTTCCAGAAGAGACATCTGTGTGTGTTGGTTGGGTACCCCAACAGATCTTTCTATTCAACCCAGCTGAACGAATCATAGAGCTGACGGAGCACTTTGAAAACAGGCCTGCATGGCTTATGCTGGTCATTACTGGGAAGATAATGATGCTGGCTCTGGAACGTGGTCAAGTTCAAGCTGCTTCAAATAACAGCCAGACAGCTGACAACTGGGTGACTGGTCTACCAGCTCTGCAAGGCAGTCAGACCAGGCACACAGGGAGCTCACCATTCTCAAATCACCAAGGGGTTGGGGGCCCTCTCCTGTGGGGTTGCCTCTTCTAGGATTGCTTGTTAAATACTTGCTGATGCCCCTGAACCCTGGGTGCAGTCTTCCCTCTCCCTCTCCCTCTCCCCTCTTTCCTCACCTCTCACCCTGTCCCTTTCTTTCTCCTTCATACACACCTACACTAACTCCCAGGGCCTGCTGTCTGCTATGCAGACACCCTGACCTCAAGGGAAGACCAGCTCCACTCCACGATCAGCGCCATGAGCAGTATCAGAGGGCGTGAGACAGTGGAAGTGCTTCTGGTCCTCTGTCCAGATCCCTTAGCGAGAAGTACAGCCCAGGGAATGGGGAGGTGCCCCCTGTGATGCACTGATTGTAGTATCAAAACTGGGGAAAGATTGTACAGTCCACAGTTGAGGAAAAAGGAAAATCAAACAAAACAAATAGCTATTATTTTCAAAAAGGTTGCCATCATGCCACCTCTGACTTACGTTGACCCCGTGGGTGTCAGTGTGGAAATGCGCTCCACAGGGTTCTCAGTGGGCGACCACACTGGGGTGGATCCCCCAGCCTTTCTTCCATGACACCTGCAACATCTGGGTCTACACCTACCAAGGACGCCCCCCAGACACTCCCACGACTGACTATTGAGCAGCTGTGAAGGTGACGCTTCAGTAGTGTTTAAAATAAACCAGGACGGTCTGTTAAGTGGAAACACGGGTTTAATTTTAAAATCTAAAATGTGCTGTGGGGCAGCCCGGTGCTGTGAAGCACTGCTTAGAAGCTGAGGCCCTGAAAGCGCGCAACGTGAACATCCCCTTCAGGGTTTGGGGGGCGCGGGGTGGGCGGCAGCGTGAGCGCTCTAAGTGGGATTTTTCTTCATTTGTTCAAATTAAAATCCCATTTAAAAAAACAAACATTCTTAATGTCTGCAGACAAAAACAGATACACTAAAAATTTTTTTTTTTTAAAACCACCTTGCGGACATGATAGCAGGACAGGGGGGAAGTAAAAACAAATAGATGAAAGAACTAAGAGACTAAAGGCATTTATAGAGGTATAAATATAGACATGTACATAGGTAAATATATTAATATTTAATGATAGGGATATAGGTCTATGTACATACATTTAAATGTTAAATACTAAGGTAGCAGGTGGACAATAGGGCTCTATTCAAGTACTCCCTCAACAGAAGAACACTTTGTTCTCATAACCTGGCATTCTGTGGTGCTTACATTCTGACACAATCACTGGAGAAAAAAACAACAGGTGCATCAGCAAATGTGGTGAAGAAAGCTGATGGTGCCCAGCTATTAAAAGATATAGTGTCTGGGGTCTTAATGGCTTAAAGTTAAACAAGTGGCCGTCTAGCCGGGAAGCAACAAAGCCCACGTGGAAGAAGCACAGCAGCCTGTGTGATCATGAGGTATCAATGGAGCAGGTATCAGGCATCAGAAGACCCAAGGCAAGCAATTATATTCATGCGAACAATGGGGGCTGTGAAGTGCAGGCCCAAAGCCTGTCTACAGACAATTGGACATCACCTCACAGAAGGGTCACAGGAATGAAGGAGTCAGCCAGGGTGCAGCATAGCACCAATGAAACCCAGGGAAGAAGGAGGGAGGGTTCCCACTGTGAGAATTGCAACCAATGTCAGGAAACACATGTGCATGCATTATCGAATAGAAAACCAATTATCTCTGGAAACTTCCACCCAAGTCACAATAAAGAAAAAAAATTTAATCATCTTGATTCAAGTAACCCAAATATTCTATCCTTGCTTCCTTTCTCTCGCCCATCCATCTGTATATATTTCCTTTCTTCCTTATTTCTCTCCATTCACACACCCCAATTTTCCTTCCTTCCTTCGTGCCGTCTTCATTCCTTCTCTCTGCTCCTCATTCTCATCTTCATCCTCCTCTTTCTCCTCCTCTTCCTCCCTCAGCTTGCTCAATCTCTCTCTCTCTCTCTCTCTCTCTCTCTCTCTCTCTCTCTCTCTCTCTCTCTCTCTCTCTCTGCCACCTTTTCCTCCACCTCTCCTCTCTTCCTCATTCCCATCCATCCATCCTCAGACAAATAAGCTATTTTAGTGCATGCACCCCACCCTGGGAGCCCTTGGCCTATAACTGAAGCCGGAGTGGGGAATGTGGAACCTGCAGGTACTGGGAAAATGGAGAGGCCCTTCATCCATAGTGCAACCCTCTCTTTGGGGAGATCTGAGCTCACTGTACGGAAGAAACGGGGAGCCCCCACCCCCTCCCCATTGGCCTGGCAGCAGCAGAGCAGAGCAGCAGGATGCGGAGCCAGCAGGTAGAGACATGTGAGGCAGGTCCAGGGGAAGTTCTGATTCTGAAGCTGTGGAAAACAGTGGATGCCAACAGGAAGATGGCAGACGGGCTCTCAGGAGCAGGGCCCGACAAGCAACATAAGCCAAGCCCTGGGCATGTCTCAAAGCCCCGCCTTTTGCTAGTCCATGCTATCTGCTCATCGATGCCAAGGAAGAAGTGAAGCATGCTTCCAGGAACATCCACCTCCGTCCAGTGGATCCCACCAGCGTTGGCTCTGCCCCACTGTCTTTGTGACCTCAGGGGTCTGTCTTCAGTCTCACCATCTGTAAGCGGGGACACGCTTTCTCAGAGCCTCCTCAAGCAACAAAAGGACTATCAGGTGCAGAAGCCCATCCCGAGCTTGCACGCCCGAGCCTGCAACGTCACTTTGCAGAAACCCAAACCATGTCACAATCCGCACGTTCCAGTAACGACCGTGGAGCCTCTGTGAGAATGCTCGCATCTCCTGTGGTGCCAGAGGCATGTACCAACTTCCTACAGAAAGGATGCTTTTCATGTGAATGGGGGAGAAGTCGTAATAATAGATGATTGCTTTAAGAATATGAAAATTATACATGTGTTGCACAATCAGCCATCTAATTGACACATCATCAAAACTCCCAGGGAGTGTGTGGGACAGGTTTGAAACCATGTGGCTGCTTGCTCAAGGCTTCTTTTCGAAAAAAGAGGCCTGCTGCCATGCTCAGGGAGGGAGAGCCCAACCCAGAGCCTCCGTTATTTACTGAGCACCTGTCATCCTGGAGAAGGACATCACGTCTGGCAGAGGGTCAGTGGGAGAAAGGGAGTGCTCTTGCAGAGATGGATTTGCCTCAGTGGCTCCCATAGCAACTGTTGTGAGGACGGCTTGGGGCGGGCAGTGTTTTGTTCCGTCTACAACCCTGCTGTCCAGACAGTTGCTGTAAGTCAGAGTCCACTCCCTGGCGCCTAACCACACCACCAACGTCTGCTGTGTGCCGGGAGACTGCAACCTTCAGGCAAACTCCTCTCCTCCAACCGTGAAGCTCAAGATTAACATGTTGTGATAATGCACCCTGGATTCGGATCCGGAGGGGAATTGAGGCTCCCAAAAATGGAGAATGTGCGAGAGAAGGGTTTTAACTCTGAGCAAGCGCTTGAAACATATGAGGGGGCTTCAAAAAGTTTGTGGGCGCATTCCCTCACCTTTTAAGTCCATTTCCCCTTAAGCTTCTGGGAGCCCACTGGTACCTTCTCATTTGCCCTCAGGTGGGTAACCCAGCTTCCTTTTAGACCGGAAACAACCAAGCTGCAGCGAGAGGAGCACCTGTCATCCTGGAGGAGGACACCGCGTCTGGTGAGGTTCAGTGGAAGAAAGGAATGCCCTTGCAGAGATGGATTTGAACACAGGGTGCTTCCACCTCCAGGGACGGCCCAGGTGGTGCCCCGCCATGTTCACACCAACCTGAGCGCTGCTTTACTCTTCACCACGGGCCTGCAATCTCCCATTTCCACTTCACCCATCCGCACCAACACCCAGCAGCTGACACGCCAGCTAGTGACGAACCCATGGACTGGAGCTGGACTGCAGCGGGACACCTTCCTGATCTAGAAATCCAAATAGGGTCGCCACGACTGTCAATGTCAATCTTTAAATCTTTGCTGATGCTGGCAGCCCTCTCTGGCTCCCTCAGCGTGGCTGGTGGGTTTAAACCATCAAGTTTGAGATTAGCGGATGAACGCGTAACCCACAGTGTAGCCATTGTTCCTTGCATGGCCTATAATTCCAGAAAAGTAAAAGATACCATGTAGAGGCAAAACCAAAACCAAAGCAAATTTGCTGCCATGAGTTGAGGCTGACTCATACCGACCCTCCAGGACAGGGTAGAACTGCCCGGCGGGTTTCTGTGGCCGTGAATCCGGACAGCAGAGGAACGGCTCCTCTTTCTCCCGGGTGGTTCTCAACTGCCGCCCTTGCGGATCACTGCCCAACCTTAGCAGCCACGATGCCACTGGGTTCCTAATGGTGAGGAAAGTAGCCGCCAATTCTTCCTAGAACCTACCTGATCCTTGCGACATCTCGCTCTCTGACTACGGGGAGCGGGGGGGGGGGGGGGGGGGCGGGCGGTGTTTTTCAAAAGGTTACAAAGTAAGGCATTTTCATTGAGTTTGAAGGTAGTAACTTCTTCATGTACTTGAAAACACAATCACTAAGAGCAGTAATCTATATCATTGCTGCTGCTGATAATATTGGACATGTTATATGATTTCAGGTTGTAATAGGGGGAAAGAGCAGAGAAAATTAAGCTTCTGAACATGCTATCTTGATTTCAGGTGCACATGAGAGATTCAGAATCAGGCGCACCTTAGTCCTCAAAGTAACGTCCTTGGTGGTTAACCCTTTCAAGAGATCCTATGCAGATTTACCCAGTGCCAAGCATCATTTTGATCTCAACTGCTGCTTCAATGAGCATTGACTATAGATCTGAGCAAGAAAAACTCCTTGATAATTTCAACCTTCTCTCTGTTAAACACGATGCTACCTATGGGTCCAGTTGTGAGGATCTGGGTCTTTAAATTGAGTTGCAATCTTTCATCTTCATCAGCATGTACGCAAGTCCTCCTCACTTTCAGCAAACAAGGTTGTGTCATGTGCATGGGGCAGGTTGTTCAGAAGCATAACTTCCGTGGAGTGAAAACAAGAAACCACATCCACAAAGCGATTTGCAATTTGCCTCTGCAAACTGAGCGCAGGCTGCTGGGTGTGGTGGCCCCGGGGGACCCTGCTTTGGTCACTTGGATGACATGCTCTTTCAGGTCAGGGAGCACTTGGGCCCCGCCAAGGATGACTTCCCAACCTTGGGAAGAACCATTTTGTTGGTAAAAGCACCATCACAATTCTCAAACGAATAGGAAGTAGAGTTACGTGCGAGAGTCCCTTTACCTCATGAATAATACCAAGCCCAAGCCGGGGTCCCGGAGTCCATGCAGACCCATGGCTGTCCAAGAGGACAGAGTGGAGCTGTGCCGGGGTCCAAAGGCTGTTGTCTTTGTAGAAGTAGACTGCCTCAAATGCCTCCTATGTAGCTGCTGGTGGGTTTGAACTGCCAACCTTCCAGTTGGCAGCCCAACACTTCACACACTGTAGCCCCAGAGCTCCTTCATAATAATAAATGAATCGGTACTATGTTACTATTGGCATTATTGATCATTTTAACCTTAAGATAAATGCAGATGGCTGATGGGACAATTGTAACTTGACCTGTGACCAAGGTCTGCCCGTGGGTGGAAGGTTGGGGTGGTTTTATGCAGTCCATGTCGTAAAGGTGTCTTACCCATCACCCATTTTATATTGCAAGCAATTCACAGGATCAAGGGGTCTGTGTATGTGTGTGTGTGTGTGTGTGTGTGTGAGAGAGAGAGAGAGAGAGAGAGAGAGAGAGACCTATCCCAAGGACACCACTCACAGCACCTCATCTAATGAGATTTAGCAGCTTCACACCCCCAAGTTCATATTAAACAATTTGTGAGAGTCTGACATTAAAGTGATAAATTCCTTGAGGTCAGGGGAAGTATTGAAAAACTAAAAATAACCCATTTGTGAGAGGAAATATTTACTCTTGGCTGGCTCTTCCACGAAGAGCTGCCGGCTTTATTTCTAAACAAGAGTTGAAAGCCATGAGGGAGAGAGGCCTACTAAGAAGAACTTGTTTTAAACGCAGTTCAGAATATGTTTAAAAATAAAGAAACACAGGCATGTATATGTAGGCATAAGTATTCTACATATACACCGCATGTGCCTCTTGTGTATAGAGATGTACACGTACAATGTGCAAGTAGGTACATAGGCCGATGCATATTTTCAAGATCATATAAACCACAAGGAATGGGCCACACCTCTCTATTCCACGCCACCACCAGGGTGTTGGTTCTGACTGGAAACCACCCTGTGGGATAGAGTTGAACTGTTCCTATAGTTTTCAGAGAGCAGATAGCCCCTCTTTCTCCTAGGGAGCCGCTGGGGGTTTGAACCAGCAACCTTGCAGCTAGCAGCCCATCATCTAACTCACAGTGTTATCAGTGCTCCTGTTGATGGGCTTCATGCACAATGTATTCCATAGCACTTGATGGATACGTGTAGTAAGCCAGGGATTTAGGAATCCCCCTCTGGAAAGACATGAAGGTCAGAATGGGCTGTGCCTGGGACTGGGTTGGAAATTGTGCATAACACTGGCCTGCTCTGTGACCTTGGTGACGTGGACGAATGGCTTTGTGTATGAGACTCCGAGTCTCTATTTCTCTCTACCAACTCATAGGTGAGTCAATTAGGGAGAGTCAATTAGGGAGAATCACCTGGGAGATTAAAGCTCTGCGGGACGTGGATGGGCAGCCCGAAGTAAAGCACACAGAGTCTGGGACTGAGACTTCTTCCCTCTCCTGGGTATTGGCAATGCTTTTCTAAGGTAGAAGGGGCCACCTACAAATTTCTAGAAAGACCACAAAGATAGTAACTTTTACACTAATGGTATTGGGGGGCACTGTGAAAAATTAAGAAATTTTAAGCCTGGCAGCTTATTCAAATGTAAAACAATTTCAACAGCTAAACGACAGACCTTGATTTCTTACTATTGAAAAGAAAAATGACAATGAAATTGGAAAGCTATAATGCAGTGTCATTTATGCAAGCTAGAAAGTTGGTAAAAACTCTCTAACTGATGAACAAATAAATCTATCTTAGAGGAAGTCCATCCAGAATGTGCCTTAGCTGGCACCGTGAGACTTAGTCACATCTCCTTTAGACATCATCGGGAGAAGTTGTCCCCTGGAGAAGAACCTCATGCTTGGTAGAGAGTCCATGAAAAAGGGGAAGATGCTCACCAACACGGATTGGCACAGTGGCTGCAACACTGGGCTCAAATGTAACCATTGTGAGGAGGGCACAGGACCAGGCAGTGCTTAGTTCTGTTGCATGCAGGGTCACTGTGAGTTAGAGCCAATTCAGCAGCACCTCACAGCAGCAGCAACGACAGAGGAAAGACCCAGCAGTGCAGTGGTTAAGTACTTGGCTATTGATGGGTCAGTTCAAACCCTCCATGGAAGAGAAGACCTAGCCGTCTGCTCTGTCAAGATAAGAGCATTGGAAGTTTTATGGGGCAGTTCCACTCTGCCCTGTAAGGCCACCGTGGGTCAGAATTGACTCAGTGACGCACCACAACAAGGTCTGGTGCTAGGGACGTAAGTGTTGATATCATGTCAGGTTCACCGTTTGTAGCACTCCGGTCAGCTGAGAGCTACCTGAGACACACAGAAGAATTACTCATGGCTTGGGATTGAATCTGAGGAAAAGGGAGAGGGTCTCAAGAGAGAAGACCCTCCTGAGCTTCTCCACTCGCTGGTTGCTATTTGCGAACCAAAGGAGAAAGTTTGCCAAGTTCAAATGCAGGGCCCATACTAGGGCACAATGACTGCCGGCTCCAGGTGTTTTCAGGATTCCTAATGAACAAACATTCTCACACTGACCAACGTTCTCCTACGTGAGCCTAGCTGACCCGATGGAGTTCTTTTTGTCTCTAACAAGGGATCTCCTTATCATTCAGCGTTTGGGTCAAGTTCCTAGAACACACAAATAGTTACACACTCAAGATTTATACATAGTCTTTGCACACAAGCAATCTTCCCAGGGGACCGGACAATGTTTCCCTACAGACAGGAGGAGGCGTTGTTTAAGGAACACCGAGCTTCTGTTCGGAGCAATGAAAACAACCGGAACCATAGACTGATGGTGGCTATATGACGTGGCAAACAAGATTAACGTCAGGAATTGTACGTGTAAACATGGCTGACATGTCGTCTGTTTTGTTACGTATATATCTCCCCAACAAACAATAATACGATTTTAAGAAAGGCCTCCATGTTTTGCTCATTATGTTCCTCCACGTTCTTCCGGCCTCCACCTGCAGCCCAGGTCCAAAGCCGCTCCCGCATTGCCAAGGATTTGTCATGGCCGCCCTCCACTTTCAGTACCATAATTTGTACTGGTCACTGCTTAGCCATATGATCACAAATGTACGAGATTAAAATGACGCCCGTTGGTTGTCTCCTCTTATGCAGGGCCTGACTTGGCTGGTCTTATGCACCAGGCTCGCGCAAGGCTGCCATCCAGCTGTCAGCTGAGGCTGTGGTTTCAATGGAATCGAAACTGGGAAAAAACGCTTGGAACTCACTGGGTCATTCACAGAATTTGTTGCCAATCTCTGGGCCGAGGCCTTCAGCCCTCCTGGTTCACCACCCAGAGATAACCGGCGGCTTCTCGGCGTGTGGATTTGTCCAGAGATCGCTCAAAGGCGGCGGCGTGCTCCTTCAAAGGCTGTAAGGAGGCAGCGTCCTGCAGATGGTGTGTATTTCCCCTGTATGTGTCTGGGTCCTGCGTGCTACCACAGTAACAGACTCTGCTTCCACCCCGAGAAGAGGTCCCTCGCAGGTGTGCACCCCAGGGCAGGCGATCACGGCCCTCACTTCTAACCTGACACCCTTTCTTTGGGTTAATTTTTCTCTGTATTTTCTTCCTCTCTATATTATTTATATCCTTTAAGTAATTTCTTGGATACATTTCTCCTTTGTTCTATAGAAACTCCTCAGAGTTTCTATTGCCTTGGTCTGCCTAGGGACCCAGTCCCACCTCCCTCCTGGGTACATAGCTGACTATCTGGGCCACCACTTTGCTACACCAGAGTTACACCAATACCAACACCTTCCACCAGCAACAATGCAGAGTAAAATCACAGCGCAGCTGCTCCATGCCAGACTCTGCAGGTAACATCTCAAAGTGTGTTTTCTCAAAACTCACAGCATCCCCACAATTCAGATACTTGAAATCCATTTTACAAATAAGGAGTTGGAGATTTGGAGGCAATTAATGACATTTCCCAAAAGCACATGGGCAGGCACAGCCAGAAAGTGGATTTGAACCTGAAACCAGCCATTTTCCCAAGGCACCTCACCTGTATTCCCATGGCTTCAATCTAACTCGCCATGTAGCCTTGCTTTTCTTCTAAGTGCAGCGTTGAAGTTAATGGCCAGCACTGAAGGTCTAATTCCCCTTCCCTGTTCCCCACTGTGTTTAATTTCCATCTAAAAGCTTTCTGCTGGCTTCGCTTCATCTCTGCTTGATCTTACCCAAAATTCTATTTCTGAAGTAGCCAATAAAATAACAGTGCTTGGAGCAAGGATGGCATGTGTCTCACACCCAAGCAACACAGTCATACTGCGTTTATATATCTCAATTTTTGTTCAAACACTGGGAGTGCTTCAAAACGTTCTTGGAAAATTCCATTGTCTTTTAATTCCTTTTCCCCACCAATTGAATTTTTGGAAGTCCCATCAGTCATCCTTTCATATGCGCAGTAAGAACCTACTTCAGCCAGAGTTGAATTATCCAGCTATCCACAGGGATATTTTGTCCTGATGAATTGTAAAACATGCATAAAACTGCCAAATGGAGAAAAAGCTTGGATGCCGGGAGTCCATCTGCATTCTTGCTCGGTGCAGAATGGAGCAGGTGGAGGAGGTGGAGGTTGGGGCTGTACCATTCTGCGGACAAGCATTATCCTCTCCAGCTGGGAGGTAGGTTCTGGACCAGGTCCCTGTGTAGATCATCTTTTTGTTCCCGGCATAAGCTCAATGGATACTGCTCATTTCCGGTGCCCCCCAACACATGTCCCTATGGTAGGGTGACTGACAAAGAGGGGTTTCCTTTCCTCAGCCACACAAGTGCCTCTCGCATCATGTAGTGTTTGCTGGGCATCTTAGTTACGCAGTGCTGGGATACCAGGAAAACCACAAGTGGGTGATTTTCATCAAACAGAAATGCAGCCTCTCACAGCACAGGAGACAAGGAGCCTAAATCCAGGCCACTTGCTCCAAGGAAAGACTTACTTCCTCTGGTTTCATCCGCTTTCAATGTCTGTGGGCCTGGTGTGCCTTGGGGCTCTCCAGGTGTCTTGGTATCAGTCTTCACCTGGGTCTAAGAAGGTCTCAGTGCACAGACCCTGGATCCAAAGGATGTGCCATGCTCTACGCTTTCCCTCCTCACTATAGTTAAACCCTATGACGCCTGCTCAGTTGTTTAACTGCTTTTATACCTTGAAATAGATGGAATCAATATATTATCTAATACTGTAGAGTTCGACCTACCATATTAACACAACTGTCACTAACCTTGCCTTACTAATATCACACCAAAAAATACCAAAATCATTGCCACAGAGTCAACTCTGGCTTACAGTGACAACAGAACTGCCTCTGTGGGTTTCCAAGACTGTAAATCTTTGCAAGAATAGAAAGTCTCATTTTTCTCCCTCAGAGTGGCTGGTGGTTTTGAACCAGTGACCTTGCAGTGAGAAGCGCAACTTGTAACCATAGGCTATTTGCATCAGCTCACAAACTGAAGGATAATTACATAATGTGAGACTCAGGGCCCATATGTGGACACATATTTGAGGGAACACAATTCACTCTATAATACTATACCAAAGCACCCCAACACTCAATGACGTCAAGCAACAAGCATTTTCTGTCTATGGGCCTGTGAGTTTGGGTGGTTGAGTTCAACTGAGGAAACGATCTTGCCTGAGTTTACTCATCCATCTGTGTCAGCTACAGATCAGCTAGGATACTCAGCTCCTGAAATGGGAGCCGTAGTTTGGGTAGCCGGAGTGTAAGGTGTAATAGGGATAAGTGGCCCGTGGGAATCACATCCTCCAAGAGGTTACCTTGAGGCTGTTCAAGATAATCAGATTCCCCAAGCAGCATGAAAGCAAGCCCTAATATGTAGGTGTATTTCAATCTCTCGTTACAGCATATTTGCAACTGTTCTTTGGCCAAAGGAAGATGCAGGGCCACACTTGAGTTCAGTGTAAGAAGGTTACACATCAGTAAGACGGGGGGTGATGGTGGTGGTAGGTGCCACGAGTTGATTCTAAGTCATCCTGACCCCATGTAGAACAGAAGGGAACACTGCCTGCTCCTGCGCCAACCTCACAATAGTTCTTACGGTTGAGCCCATTGTCGTCGACCTTTTGTCAATCCACCTTGTCAAGGCCTTCCTCTTTTTTCACTATCCCTCTACTCTACCAAGCATGATGTCCCATTTCAGGGACAGGTCTCTCCTAATAACATGTCCAAAGGATGTGAGGACTCTCACCCTCCTTACTCCTTCGGAGCATCCTGGCTGTTCTTCTTCCAAGACAGATTTGTGTGCTCTTTGCTAGTCCATGGTACCGCCGATTCTCTGTCCCAGCCTTAGTACTCAAAGAGCTCGATTCTTCTCAGGTCTTCCTCATTCAATGTTCAACTTTCATATGCATATGAGATGATTGAAATACCGCAGCTTGAGAGGCTACTGGGAGGCATTTGTACCAATGTAGCTGATACTGGGTCAGACCATCACAGTCCTCCCAAGGAACCCTTGTATCAAGGTCAGGGAGTCAGGCTGGCCTAACCCCTCTGGTCAAACACCGATTTGCCTCAAAGTCCCACCGATTGAGGGCCGTTCACCTGGAGTGCTTCCATAGGTCATTAGACATTTCCTCAAGGCATCCGTGTTTGTGGTCTTCCTCCCACAACAAGGGACACTACGGTTGCATTTATGCTGCTAAAAAGAGGACATTCTTTGCAGAACAATGAGGATCGGATTCAAGGTGATTTTTTTCCCCCTGTATGGCTGAAAATCAGCTTCCGACTTGTCTAGCTTAAAAAGCAAAACAAGGAAATCTACTACAGACTTCGGAGCTCTGGTGGTGCACTGGTTAAGTGCTTGGCTGCTAAACGGCAGGTTGGCAGTTTGCTCCGTGGGTGAAAGAGGAGGCCGTCTGCTCCCAGCAAGACTTACAACCTTGGAACCCTTTGGAAGCCCTTCTACCCTGTCCTATAAAATTGCTGTGAGTTGGAATCAACCCAATGGCAAAGTGTTTGGGGTTTGGGTTTGGGTTTACTTAGCATCCGCTGTGATAGTCGAAAATCACTTACTTACCCATGACATAAGCCCAGCTTGAGAAAAGGTAAGCTCTGTAGAGGTAACAATGATACAGCTAATTCAATAATGAAGAGAGGAGAGCTTCTGCCGGAGCATTCACATTTTGAAGTCCATCTCAGAGAACCTGCTTTGGTGCTGCTGTTGTACTTGCCCAGGGTCTTCAGAACTTCCCCGCAGGGGGGTCACAATGGTTTCTAGGAAGACTGCCCAGGCACCCTCTCAGATTAAGAAACCCAGGAGAAAGTTCATCTGCTAAAATAGTTTGAACAGCAGCGGTTCTCTCAGGTGAAGTCCCTGGATGGGCTACTTGCTCACTCATGGCAGGAAAAACTACTGCGGTTAAGATGAGGAGAGGCTTGGGGCTTCCAGGTTCTACCAAATGTGCTCAGACCCGTGGGAAAGTAAGGAAGACCATGAAAATCATGGGACAGTGTCTCTCCACACTAAAGAGGGGTTCGTGACCCAAAGAGGGCAGAGGAGCGATGAGTGGTGGACATCTAATCTCTCACGCCACTCAGATTTTTATCTTCTTTTGAAAAACCTGATTTAGTAATATCTCGGTGGCAATCCACCTTAAAGACTGGAGCTGAGCGGTGCCTGACCTCGAGACAGGAAATAACCTCTGCACATCTCACCCCCCCACATCCCCGCCCTCTTTATTATATTACTCTGCTTCCTGAATTTATTCACTTGTCTGGTCCTGTACAATCATGGGTTTTCTGTCTGCCAAAATATCATTTTCAAAACTTTGAAACATGACTCTCAAGTAAAAATAAAATGAATTCATGTAGAAACCAGAATGTTAGTTCAAAGGAGACACAAGAGATTAAAACACACACACACACACCACACACACACTCCTCACTTATTAGCATGACTTGGTCCTAAAGACCGGGTTGTTAGGTGAAAATTGGCATTGAATGTGAAAATGGAGGAGGAGCACACTTGATTATAAAATGCAGGATGACTCAAATCAGTGGTGAGGAGGGTGTGGGAGGCCTGGTAGGGTGTGATCAAAGGTAACGTAACCAAGAGGAATTACTGAAACCCAAACGAAGACTGAGAATGATGGTGGCACCAGAGGAAAGTCAAAGGAAATAGAGGAAAGAGCTAGGAGGCAAAGAGCATTTATAGAGGTCTAAATAAAGGAATGTACCTATGTAAATATAGTTATATATGAGGATGGGGAAATTGATCTATGTGCATATATTTATAGGTTTAGTACTAAGGTCGCAGATGGACATTGGGCCTCAACTCAAGGACTCCCTCAACACAGGAATACTTTCTTCTATTAAATTGGCATTCTAGGATGCTCACCTTCCTGACATGATCTCTGAAGACAAAGCGGGTACAGAAGCAAATGTGGTGAAGAAAGCTGATGGTGCCTGGCTATCAAAAGATATAGCATCAGGGGTCCTAAAGGCTTGAAGGTAGATGAGCGGCCATCTAGCTCAGAAGTAACATAACCCACATGGAAGAAGCACATCAGCCTGTGTGATCACAAGGTGTCAAAGGAATCAGGTATCAGGCATCATCAGAACAAAAATCATACCATTATGAATGAGGAGGGGAGTGCAGAGTGGAGACACAAACCCATTTGTAGGCCACTCAACAGCCCCTTACAGAAGGGCCTCAGGGAGGAAATGAGCCATCAGGGTGCGATGTAGCAACAATGAAACATACAACTTTCCTCTAGTTCCAAATGCTTCCCTCCCACCCTACTATTATGATCCCAATTCTACCTTACATATCTAGCTAGACCAAAGGATATACACTAATACAGATAGTATCTGGAAACACAGGGAATCCAGGACAGATGATCCCTTCAGGACCAGTGGTAAGAGTGGCGATACTGGGAGGATGGAGGGAGGGTGGGTTGGAAAGGGGGAACCAATTACAAGGATCTACATGTGACCTCCTCCCTAGGGGACAGACAGAAGAAAAGTGCATGAAGGGAGACATCGGACAGGGCAGGATATGACAAAATAAACATTGATAAATTATCAAGAGTTCATGAGGGAGCGGGGAGTGGGGAGGGAAGGGCAAAGATAAGGAGCTGATGCCAGCGGCTTAAGTAGAGAGCAAATGTTTTGAGAATGATGAGGGCAATGAATGTACAAATGTGCTTTACATAATTGATGTATGTATGGATTATGATAAGAGTTGTATGAGCCCCTAATAAAATGATTAGAAAATGCAGGATGACTACATTATTACATAATTGCCAGACCACTGAGGATCACGGCCCAGCCACATTGACACATCACTGTCCCTATGTCCACTAGTGTTAGTCTTCCCCCATGCCTTACTCAGCATTTTTCACAGCCAGATTTCCATCACTGATGTTCAAAATGGTGGGGAGTTACCTTCTTTACTATTGGCCTAAATGTTGTCTACAAGATTATCAATAAGTTAGCAGTGGAGTTTATATGTGTTGTTCGTTGCCTTTGAATAGGACCTGACTCATGATAGCCCTGTATATAAGAGAAGGAATCGTTGGCCAGTCTCATGCCATCTTTGTGATTGTTGGTATGTTTCTGTTCACTGTGAGGCCACTGTGTCACAGTGATACAATGACACATGTGTACTTCTTCATGTGCATGTGTGTCACCATGACATACTCCCCCACCTTCATGTACACACACACACACACACACACACACATTTTCTCTACTGAACAACAATCTTATCTGTCTACTGAGTAAAATCTGTTAGGTAACTAGAGGCAGAAACTAGGGGTTGCCCTCTACCTCAGTGGTTCTCAACATTCCTGATGTTGCAACCCTTTAATACAGTGCCTCATGTTGTGGTGACCCCGTATGTAGGTGTATCTGCATGTTGGAGACAGCAGTGTCGCGGTCCTAAGACCATCAGAAATATGGTCTTAGGCAACCCCTGTGAAAGGGTCGCTCAACCCCCAAAGGGGTCGCAACAGGTTGAGAATCGCTGCTCTACATGCTAAAGCCCCCTTCCCCCTTTACAGGAAGATGGAAGCCAATCAAGGCCAGAGGGCATGCCCAAATTCAGGCCCTTGAACCAGGAAGCCGGTTCAGTTGGGAGGGCCCCAATCGAGGCCAGGTGGGCTTAATTCAGCCAATGGGGTCAACCAGTACCACGGACCACAACTGCCAGCAGAAAGCCCCAAAAGGCTAATATTTCAAGCCCACCCACTCTATTCCAGCTGCTCCTCCACAGTGCTGCTGTTTCTGTGGGCTCAGGTTTCCACGTGTGGGTGTGAAGTGCCCTGAGGGGGCCTGTGCCAATCCTGAAACTGCTTCTATCTTTTATAAAACTCACTTGGATCACAAACGAGGCTTTGGTGTGAATTCTCTGAGGAATCGAACAAATCAGAGGCAGTGCTCTGACCCACAGCAAATGATACTCACCAAAGAAAGATCCTCAAGAGAATAAAATAAGAATCTTTGGTGGCACAGCGGTTAAGCACTCCTCTCCTCAATGCAAAGCTGGAGGTTCTACCCCACCCAGTGCCTCTACAAGAGAAAGTTCTGGGCACTGGCACCCAGAATGCTTCCCACCTAGGAGCTGCTGTAAGACCGTTGCACTCTGTCACAGCAGCTCGCAAGGAGTTGACAGCCACTAGGTGACACCCAACAACGGCGGAGGATGAAATAAGTCTAGGTCGTGCCTAGTAGGTGTGTCATTGTGACAGCAAAGAAAGTGAGGCAATCCTTGGCTCATTGACAAGTAGTGGAGCCATTACTGGTCTTTGAAGAGAGGCTGGAGGAGCTTGGTTTGACCAGGTTCTTTCTCCCCAGGGCCTCTTTGGAAATCCCTGGAGAGGGTTTAACGATTTGTTTTAACAGTGTATTATTCTGCCACTTGTTCTCTTAACTTTCCAAGAAAATAAAAGCAAATTTCAAGTACATGGGTAGGAAATCCAGCCCCCACCATTATTTCTCAAGGGGGCTCCTACCTAGCACTCCCTCTTTGTCCATTTGCAAATAATGCTTTTTCAATTAAGCTGCTTCCCTCTGTGATTGAAAATCAAGGACCAAGTTTGGCTAAAACTGCTACCATTAGGTAGCCCTCTGGTTCTCTGAACAGTGGTTGAGCCAATCTCTCCGGTTGTTTGTTGTCCAATTTTCCTTGGGAGCAACAGCAAGCCATGGTTATGTTTAAACATAAAGAGGAAAGTGGAAAATTGACACAATTATCCAGATAATTGGGACTAGAAGGAAAACAATAATTGAAAGGGAAATAAGGCATGTTTCAGCAAACATGACACAAATGGGCTATTTTTATTAGTCTAGCTCATCCTTTCCTTGATTAACTTCATGGACTCACTCCATGATTTTATCGTATAAGATTTTATCATATAGGCCACAGGAGCTCAGTGTCCGTTGGCTGAGGATTAGATGCTGCTCAGCTCTTTGCTGCATCTTTCATGGCATGAAGGACAGCATGGTTGAGGCTGGGCAGATCTACATTCTAATCCTGGTTCTGTCCTTGATTAGCTGTGGTGCTTGGACAGATCCCTGTATCCTGTATTTCTTCCATCCAATGGGGTGTCTGCACTGGAATTCCAGGTTACTAGGTGTATTAAAGGGGGCCTGGTAGCATAGTGGCACGCATTGGACTGCTTACCCCAAGGCCAGCAGTTCAAAACCACCAGTGACTCATTGGGAGAAAGATGAGGCTTTCTTCTCCTATCAAGAGTTATCATCTTGGAGACCCACAGGGGCAGTTCTGCCCTCTCCAAGAGGGTCACCGTAAGTCAGGACTGCCTCATGGCGGTGAGTTGGGT
The DNA here is from genome assembly GCF_050624435.1 of Tenrec ecaudatus. Taxonomy (NCBI): domain Eukaryota; kingdom Metazoa; phylum Chordata; class Mammalia; order Afrosoricida; family Tenrecidae; genus Tenrec; species Tenrec ecaudatus. The sequence goes on along the minus strand of NC_134534.1, from coordinate 3,879,305 downwards.
TTTGGGAAGAATACTAGGAGACATGGTTTTTACATGGCTTCATGCCAAGGCATCTCCCCACTCCCTGCCCGAGTCCCCTCATCCTCTTCCAGGTTAGTGCTAAAAGGGAACTTATGAAAGGATGGCTGTGGATGCAGGGTAAAGGGAGAAGTGACACCCAACCTGCTCAGGGGCTAGGAACACACTGTTGTTGTCAGTTGCCATGGTGTTGAATTAGCCCTCGGGACACTACACACAACCAAAGGAAACTCTGGTCGGTCCTTTGCCATCCTCACAACTGCTCGAGTCTGTTACTGAAGCTGCTGCATATCACGACTGCCTTTCAATCTAGAGGGCTCATCTTCCTGCACTGTGTTGGACAATATCCTGTTGTGATCCATAGGGATTTTATTGGCTAATTTTTAGAAGTAGATTGCCGGACCTTTCTTCCCAGTGTCCCTTAGGCTGGCAGCTCTGCTGAGATTTGTCCACCACCGGTGGCCCTGGTGGTTTGAAGTGGCAGCAGCACAGCTTCCCGCTCACAGCGACACGCAGGCAACCACAGGATTTCACACTGACAGACAGTGGTGCAGGGAGCTCCTTGAGTGTCTGTTAGAGGTAAGACACGGAGAGCGTCCCATCCCACACCCACCGCACCAAAGCCTCCTGCTCTGGAGCCTGGAAGACTAGACTTCATAGAAGAGACCATCTCGAGCTTCTTGAATCAGAGATGTTTGTCATCCAGAGGTGTGAGTGGGCGCTCCCTTCAGGGTGTGCACGACAGTCCCAATATGTTTATGGAAGGATATAATTAAAAGTTAATAGAATTTTTCCCTGTCTTGTTGAAGCCCCCTTGTAGTCTACAGTACCCCGGATAAAAACTTCCAAAGATGTCACATCCTGGTCTCTAGGACCTGTGAATATGTTACTTGACATGCCAAAACCGACCTGGCAGATGTGATTAAATGCTCCTGAGATGCAAGGGCACATTGGAGCGCCCATTTGGACCTCATGTGGCTCCAGGAGCTCTCCAAGAGGGAGGCCTCAGACTCAGCCTTGGAGAAGAGAGGTGGTGATGGGAGCAGATGATCCGGTGATCCAGCCACAAGAGCAAGCACAGGAGTGGGATGTAGAAGCTGGACAGGGAAGAGAAAACAGACCTTCTCCCAGCACTTCCAGGAGGAACTGAGCCCAGCTGACTCACTGCAGACATGATGCACCTCCAGAACTGCAGAAGAATAAATATGCACTGCCTTAGTCAACAGTAAACAGTAGCCCACACCATGGCAAACGGAGAAAATAATGAGATTCTCAAGGGCTTCCGCGGGAAACTGAGTACCTGGAAGAAAGGGTCCATGGCCTGCTTCCAGCACAGGGGACCACAGGCATCCCTAGTGAGAGGCATGCCCCTGCACACTCTGCCATAAGAGAAGCGCCTCAGACACAGTGTCCCAGGAAGGACGTTTCTACGCAGCCCCACTGCTCCCCACAAACGCTTGACCCCTCTCATATGCCAAAGAAGTTCACTTATCTTAAAAACTGTTTACTCCTCTTGTTTCTTGTCTGCTTTGTACTCCCTTTGCAGTATTCCATCGAGGCTTGTGATGGTCAAGATCAGTGCATCGCCCACTTGTCTGATGTGTACAACAGACAAGGGGACTGCATGTCTCAAGAGCTATAATAACCCACTCTTGAATCAACCCGAGACTCTTAGCTCTCTTCTTGCTTCGCCCAAGCATGGAGTGGAGTTTCCTGTGCCCCCTTTTCTGTCTTCTTTGTCAGTTGTGCACATCGCTCTGCAGGACCGTGGGACTGTGGGGCTGGACACCCACTGATTTCATTTTAGTTGGATAAACACTCTGTCACCTAATCTGATGTCAATTTAAGGATTAAGAGTGTAGGAGTAGAGTCCAGGCTGTCAGTCTGGAGATAGGCAATGAGACTTCTGTGTGGGCATGGCCTTCTCCTGAGAATTCTGGGAAATCTGGGACTTCCTCCTTGGAGGCGGGAGACACTTCTCTCTCTGCTACTCCCTGGGAGACATTGCAGAAGACAAGCCACGTGGACGCAACCAGACCTCGGAAGCCAGAGACGCCACAGAGAGAACCCTGCCAGCACTGAGATGCTTACAATGCCACTGGACCCAAAGACTTTCTACCCACTGGCTTATGATCATCCTGAACTTGGCTTCATTGCATGTGTTTCATGAGTTTGAATAGTACTTTATAGATTGGACATATGGGCTAATATCAGACTTATGGCCTTGGATTGGGCTGTGTTGGGATGTTTTCTCAATGTTCAATTGCTCTTATATAGAAATCTCTTACTTATACACATATGTGTGTCCATGGATTTGTTTCTCTAGTCTACCCAGACTAACACACACACATCACAGTCAATAAATCAAAGGACATGTTGCATTTTTCGACATGAGGAATGTTCATTCCAGTTGGAACCTTGTGAAATCTGCATCCATAAGCAATGTCAAATCAGGACAGGCTATCCATAAAGTCAACAGCAATATGCACCAGTTGACAGGCTGAAAAATCTTCTCTACATCTGGTCGGGTTCTGGTCAGCTCAGTGTGAACTGCCTCTCTTAGCCTCACCATTGGTCCAATAGTCGCCTTGCCTTAGACCATGGCCCCATCATAAATTCTCAACAACCATAGCCCCTTGTGCTAGGTCATGAAATTCAGACCAGTCAACCCACTCCTGTCTTCTCCTCTAGTTCCTGTAAACCAGGTCCACAGGTGCCAGACTCAACCCATCTCTCTGTTGCTGCCTTTTTCCCACCTCCACTCAACACGTGGATCCAGGTGGTCAACTAGCAAGCATTTCAGCCTGCTCACAGGCATCCTTTAGTGGTCAGTCCTAGAACCTTCATGGTTTCAGATTTTTTTCCAGCTTCTGACAAAAACCACTAGAGCTCAATTTCTTGTTAATTTTCAATCTGCCGCAGGCAAGTCTTGGAATGCAAATGCCCTGAGTACTCCAAAGCACTGGGTGGGGCTTATCTTTTCAAAGCCTTCTCTGTTTGTGTGTCCTAAACCCATCTAAAGATCCAATTTTAATGGCCGATGACAAATAGGCTTACAAACTCTCTATTTTCATACTTCCCAATAAACATTTATATCAATCATTATATCAATAATAATAAACAGAGGAAATCAGTATAAACAAAGTAGAATCAGACATCAAACTCAATTCTTCAAACAGTTGATTTCAATCATTATTTAGTTTATCTAAGTCCTTATCTAAACTACTCTTTTGATACAAAAAATGTGATTAGTTCTCTTACAGGATCAAAACAGGCCCATGCTTTCTGTCAGCCATGTTACTTAAGCATGGTTTCTGAGAAATTCAAATGGTGATTTCTGCCCCTGAGCTCAAAATATATATTAATCACATTCATTCACACTATTTCACAGGAATAACGAAAGACTACAACCAAACATAATAATCAAAACTTTAACTTCCCATATTCTTCCCAGAAAACAACTCAGTGAACCGCAAGGATAGATCTGACTTCTGGCTACCCAAAGAAGGGACACTACCACGAGGGAGAGGTCAAAGGAACATCTACTCTCCATCTTTATGATCCGTCTCTCCAGTGCCCCACTCCCCAGGTATCATAATCGGTTAGTCTGGATAGACCAGAGAAACAAAGTATAAGTATAAGTAAAAGATTTCTATACAAGAGCAACTGAACTTTGAGAAAACATCCCAGCCCAGTCATGATCAAGTCCATAAGTCCGATGTTAGCCCATATGTCCGATACTAATCTATAAAATCCTCTTCAGACTCAAGAAACACATGCAATGATGCCAAATGTAGAAGATCACAGGCTAGTGGGTAGAAAGTCTTTGGATCCAGTGGCGTTGTGAGCATCTCAGCACCGGCAGGGGTTTCGCATGGCTTCTCCAGCATCCAGGGCTGGATCAGGGTAAGTCCATGTGTCTTGTCAGCTGCTGTCTCCCAGGGAGTGGTAGAGAGAGCAGTGTCTCTGCCTCCAAGGAGGAAGTACTGGATATCCCAGAATTCTCAGGAGAAGGCTATGCCCACACAGAAGCCTCATTGGCTATGACCTGATTGACAGGCTAGACTCCACCCCTATACTCTTAATCCTCAAATTGACAAACGATTATATATCTACCACACCTGATGACACTGCCTTGCTAGCTGAAAGTGAGGAAGACTTAAAGTACTTGCTGATGAAGATGAAAGAATTACATTAATTACAATTCACTGTAAAGAAAATAAAAGTCTTCACAACAGGACCAATAGGTAAGACCATGGTATATGAAAGAAAAAAAGATTGAAGTTGTCAAAGATTTTGTCTTGCTTGGATCCACAATCAATGCTCATGGAAGCAACATTTAATAAATCAAATAACACCCTGCTTTGGGCAAATCTGCTGCACAAGACCACTTTAAAATGTCAATGAAGAGGGGTATGTTACTCAGAAGTCTGTGCGTCTGATGCAAGTCATGGTACTCTCAATCACTTCCTATGCATGTGAAAGTCAGATACCGAGTAAGGAAGGCCATAGAAGTATCGATGTGTGTGAATTACGGTGCTAGTGGAAAATATTCAAAGTACCATGGACTGCTAAAAGAACAAACAAACCTGTCCTTGAAGAAGTATAGCCAGGGTGCCCCTTAAAAGCAAGCATAGGGACATTTCCTCTCGTGGGTTTGAGCCATGCTATCAGGAGAGACCAGTCCCCGGAGAAGCACCCCCGGCTTGGTCCACTAGAAAAGCGCCTTGCAGAGATGGATGGACACAGTGGCTGCAACATGGGCGCAAGCGTGACAACGATGGTGAGGATGGTGCAGGGCGGGAAGTGTGTCTTTCTGACGTACAGCGGGTTGCCACGAGTTGAAACCAACTTGATAGCACCTAGCACAGCAAGTCAAGTTGGCGAATAAATGAACCACTGCAGAGGCGTTTCCCGGGAGACGTGGCTGTGTGAGTCATCAGAAGGTGCCAGTGATGGCCCAGCACCTTCAGAAGGCCCCTCTCAATAGCGAAGGGATCTAAACTAAGGGCCACCATGGTCCTCAATAGAGCCGGCTCCCACTCTCCTGGAAGTTGCCCACTCCCTGCCTGTGTCACTGCAGGCACCCAGGCCAGAGCCACAGGGATGGGTCACATCTTACCCCACGTCCCCTCCCACATTTGTGTCCTTCAAGTACCTGCTCAGTCTGGGAAGCACTGATCCTTGCCAAAGGGGAGAAAATGCATTGGTTCTTTTGTAAGAAATGAAAGATTGGAAGAAGGATGGAGGGAGGGGGAAAAGAAGGAGAGGGAGAGGGGGGGGCAAGAAGGAAAGAGCTTTGGAGACAAAAGATGGCATTCAAGTCCTTGTGCAACTAGCAATCCGCTGAGTAACTTTGTGTTATTAACCTGTCAGTTCTCGTTTCAGCGTCGCATGGTCGCTGTAGAAATTCAATGAGTCTCTTATAACTGATGCTTGTGACAGGGCCCAGGACAGTGGGGGGTGGGGGTGGGGGGCTCAAAACGGGGTAGCTATTATGGCATTAAACACGCCTAACCCTGTGGGGTACGGTGACTCAAGCAAGACAAAATGCAGAGCAGCTATTGTGCACTGACAACCAAATGCCAGGGATCAGGGTGCTAACTCTGATTGCTCATGAGGCCCCAGCACAAAGTGGATTCATTTTCTGGGTACAAAGGTTCAAGCTTCAATGGCTCAGAGGGAGCTGAGGGAGCTGAGCACGGAGGAGGAAATAAGCTTCGTACACACCGTAATAAGAAGCGTTGCAACGACTTTAATGAGCTTATTATATTTTCCATTTCAAAAGTAATATATACTCATTTAAAAGGACTTGGAAATTACCTCAAAGCAGGAAGAAGAAAATAAAATTACCCACCTACCAGCCAGAGACATGCTCTGCTAGCATTCTAATATATTTCTCTTTAGACTTTGAGTTTTCTCTGTATAGATTTTAATTTTTTAAAAAACTTTGAAAGATTTTTTTGGGGGGCAAGCAGTGAGAAGGTGTTATTTTTGTTTTGCTAGGTGCTGTGACCCATAGGGACCCCATGCACAACAGAACGAAGCACCACCTGCTCTTACAATTATAGTTATGTGACAGAACTGAGACCACCTTTGAAACCACAGTGTCAATCCATCCTGTCAAGGGCCTTCCTTTTCATTCCACTGTCCGTCCACTTGACCAGCTATGATGTCATTTTCCAGGGACTGGTCTCTCTGATAACTTGTCCAGAGCACACGACGCCAAGTTTAGCTTGATTTCGTGGCAGTCCATGGCACAGTCATTATGCTTTCCCCGCACGGTAATAGCCTTGACAATGTGGTCTATAAGATATATCTCTCCCCCCCCCCCACTTTATGAGATAAACATTTCCCACAGTTTAGGTCTGAGAACACAGTTTCCATTGCCTATAAAACACCTCATTAAGTGGTTGTCTCATTTTACTTTATCACTGTCATTAAGCTGCCCCTCCCTCTGCTGACTCTCAAGACCCATGGAACCAGTGGTGCATGGAGATTTTCTTTCAAATTCCAGCAACCTCTTTGTTTTCATGTTGGGCTGCCAACCACAGGGCCAGCAGTTACCAAACACTCCTTGAGGGTCAGAGGGGACTCTCTCCTCTGGTAAAGGGTTACAGTCACGGAAACCCAAAGGGGCAGTTGGATCCTGTCCTATAGGGTCACCGTGAGTCAGCCTCCACTCCATGGCAGTGGGTCTGTTTTTCCAGTTTGCTTGTGGTCAGCATTGTATTATTTACAAAGTGGGTGTGTCTCGTAGGTTCCAATAGCAAAGACTAAAGTCACAACTATAGGTGTTTCTCAAATGATGGACCAGCGGAGAAACAAGAGGTGTTTCCCTACAGAGGGAAAGAATGTGTCCACTCTGTGGTAGGAGATCCCAGTAACACCATGGCTAAGTGCTCAGGGAATGTCTGAAAGGTTGGAAGTTCAATTACACCCAGAAATGCCTCAGAAGGCAGGCTGGTGGCCTGCTTCCCAAAAACCAACCATGGGGGGTGGTCCCAGGAGCACAGCTCTGCTCAGACTCACAGGCTCAGCCCATGGCAGTGGGCTTGGGCTCCCATGTGATGGCCAGTCGCTGATGCAAGCACATGGCAGCTGCAGGGGAGATGCCTAGCCTCTTGGATCACAGAAGATTGCTGAGAGGTGCTCGGCGGAACCCAGCGACCTGACTCAGTTCCACGCAGGGCTGTAGGTGCCTGCTATTGTGGCCATGCCAGGCACCGGGAGCTGGGCCTGCAAGATGCACAGGTTGCCTGTAGCCTAAAGATCTCACCATCGAGTATTCTGTATGTGGACCAAGTGTGTTTTCTTGCCTTTGCGCCCCACATCCAACCCCAGCCAGACAAGGGACAGCAACACCACATGGCTCTCTTACGTGCCTGCCGGCCAGCCTGCTAGCCCAGTGCTCAGCAAGAGGGAGTCATTTGCTGAACATTCCCACTATCAGTACCCAGGATGCCCCCAAGAAATGCTCTTGGTTCTCTTTCCCAGTGTCTCTAGAGACAATCCCCAGGCATGCCTCTTTCCCACCGTCCCTCTGCAAACTCTAGTTCCTAAGACCCGCTCTAAGCCTGCCACCCCACAGTCTGAAACTTTCTCAGACTGACTTGAGCACTATGTGGTGCCCTGGGGACTTGACACTGGGTCTCTCTGTGAGCCCCTAGGCACCCCTCAAAAGCAAGGGGGAGCCCTCTGGTGGGGTCTGCAGTACCTGCCTCCACAGGAGGGGAGGAGGGGAGGTGCACCCGCGTGAGGCTGGAGGAGCCAGGAGCAGGGCGTGAGGAGCTCGGCAGCATGCTTTCCATCTGGGCGTGAAATGGGGTTTTTCTGTGGTTAATGAGAACAGCCTGTTTCCAATTTGACTAATGCTTTCCATTAGATCTTTGGCACAGAGAGGCATGATCAGGGCCTTTGCCTTCATTTCTTAAAAGCCAGAAATGCTTTGTCATTCAGGGCTTGCCTTTGACCTTGTCCCAGAATCCTGGAGCAAGATTTCCTGAGAGTCCCCTCACCACTTGTCAGCTGGGACCCTGGGTGAAATTACTCACTTTTCCAAGCTGCTGTTGATTCATTAAGAAAATGAGGGTAATAGTGACACACACACCCCTGCAGCCACTTCTCAATGTTGGGGGACCGGGTTTCCAATCAACATACAGTAGCAGCCGCGATGATGCCCTTGCATTCTTAGTGAGCACCAGGCATGGCATCTCCAGATTTTCCTCCAGTCTTTGACCTGCCCTGAGATGGCGATTATGCTAGGCCCTAGCCAGGGAGAATAACAGGCATGTGCTAACACGTAGATGGCGGGCATATTTTGGATCACCTGGGAAAAGAGACTTCAACACTACAGGTGGGATTAAGGGTGCCAATCAGTTGAATTTGAAATAAGGGGATTATCCCGGATGGTGTCCTTGGAGGGGAATGTTTTCACGAGAGTGAAGGAGAAAAAGAAGGCAAACTGATTAGGGAGGAAGAAACACAGCCGCCTTGTTCATGGACAGTATGACTGTCTATGGAAGAACCCACACACAAAAAAGTTTGGGACTAATAAACTCATAACAAGGTTGAGGATATGTTTACTATGAGGGGGGATGCAAAAAGCTAGTGTATAAATGGAGTTAGAAGAGGGTTTCCACAAACCTTTTAAACCCACCCCCAAATGTAAACATCAATTGTTTCCCTATGTATCAATAACCAATTCGCAATAACACCACTACCACCCCAATCAGAAATATTTAGATATAAATCTAATAAAATCTGTACAAGATGCACAGAAGGAAAACTATAACTCTCTCAATGAGCTGGATTGGCAAAGTGACTGCAAGAACGAGCTCAAATACAGCTTGATTGGATTCGATGCAATTCCAATCAGAATCCCCACAAGTGATTTTTCTTTTTTTTAACATTGACAAACTGAATCCAAAATTTATATAGAAAGGCAAAGGACACAAAAATAGCCAACACAATGCTGAAGAATAACAGAGCTGGGGGATATACTACAGAGCCACAATAATCAAAACAGTATGGCATTGACAAAGGGACAAACAAAAGGATCAATAGATCAAATAGAGAGTCCAGACTGGGATGGATTATGTAATAAACAAGCTGCCTTGCTTATTAGGTTTCCATTGTTGTCAGGGAATATTCATTTGAAAAACATACTTTGATTATATAGGAAGGCTGGAAGAGAGAGTGGGAAACAGACAGATCCCAGCCATACCTGGAAGAAGAATTTTTGATGTGGTGGAAAACCTGAAACTTTTAACTACAGGTTAGTACACAAGCACACATAAACCCTTGCTTCCATTACTTACTGGGCAAAACAGCACGGAACCCAGAAATAGATGAAGACACGGAGGCCACATGGTCGTTGGCAAAGACGCAAATGGAATTCAGTGGAGAAAGAATGGCCTTCAGAGTGAAACGTGCTGGGACAAGTGGGCATCCACGTGGGGGCTGGGGGAGTGTGCAAAGAATTCAGACCCAAAGCTCTCATCAACCAAGGCAACTAGATTAAAAAGGACCAAGCTCTTAATGCAAGGTGCAAGACAGCACAGCTTCTCTAAAATAATGCAGAGGAACACTTGGGTGATTTTGCGGTGGTGCTGGCTTAGATACTAAGCCAAACAATAAATTGGACTTCATTAAGATTCAACATGAAAGTTGAATAAGGAAGACAAAAGAAGGTGCACACCTCATGAAATCTGGTGTTTCGTTGCTCGTCTTCAGGAAAATGTAAGTTCCTTGAGGCAAAGACGTCTGTGCGCCATGTCTCTGTCCTTGGTGTTTATCATCATTTGTGTGCACAGCAGGTGCCTCACCTATACTGTGTTCACTGAATAGATGAGTACCTGGATGGATGGGGAAGTGTCATAGCTAGGGATTATCCCAACTAGACACTCCTGGGTAAGGGTGGGGGCAAGGTTCAACCTATCAATTGGGTCTAAATCTGATGACACCTCCTTGGGGGCACAGTCCTCTTCGTATAGAGGTAGGAAGCACTGGGGATCTCCCTGTCCCTCTGCCTTCCTGCTACTGGGACTCTGACTGCCTCTGAGTGGCCTCACATGCACCATCAGATCCTGAGACCCGTTGGCAGCCTGTCATGTGCATGCCGTCTTTAGATCCACACTGGCCTGCGATCTCTCTGTCCTGCTTCACCTTTCCATGTCATCAGCCTGCAACTATGTGAGTCTGAAGAGGGCCCGGCTGGCATTGGACTTGGTATATACTTCATTTGGAACGAGCTGGGATGCCTTCCCAATATAAGATTGCTTCTTGATATAAAGTTCGTCTAACACACGTATGTGATCACTGGCTGTCTTTCTCTAGGTAACCCAGCCTAAGAGAGGAAGCAAATAGAAGCATGGATGGAGGAAGCATGGTTAGAGTGAAAATAATTCGGGTTAAAGTCATAGAAGCATCTTGTGCAGCAGGAGGTGACCCCAGGCGGAATTCCGGTGGCTGCATCTGGAATAGAGCCCTACTCCCTTCTGTGTGTTGACGTCTGCTACTAAGAACCAGCTGTTATCAGGTCAATTCCAACTCAGGGTGATGCTATGCGTGTCCGCATAGAATTGTGGCCCACGGAGCTTTCAGTTGCTGATTTTTCCAGAAGTATATCTCTAAATCTTTCTTCTGAGGTACCTAGCAGTGAACTGTGACCTCCAATCTCTTAGTAAGCCTTGAGTTCATTGACCATTTTCACCACATAGCTTCCAGAAAGGTGGCCAGCCTTCAATAAAACACTATTCTAGGGTTGCATTGTCCAATTGTGGTGTAAGAGCATCTTCAGTTCCTCTTTGTGACAAAGCCCACCTGGATGAAGCTCTAGGCAGTCTGCTTTCTGCAAGCTAATCCCAACAAACTGAGCATAGACAGGCGCCAGACTTCCATCCTTGGTTCCTGAGCCAGTTAAAGCCCCGGGGGATATATTTGGGCCTCTGATTTATTGCAGAGTCAAATTTATCAGAGATGTAACTGAAGAAGGTGTTTTTCATTTTCCAAGTTAATGAACAAATGGATTTCCTATTCATTATTCATTGACTTTTGAAGTTTAATGAACAACTCAGGGGACAATAACTAAATGTTGGCATTTATAGGAAATGGGCAACAGTCCAATTCAATATGCATCAAGATTGAAAGAATCTCTGGGTTATTTGTGATGACTCTCCCTTATTCCTTGAACGATCTGGTATTTATTGACTTTAAATTCCTAATGAACTCAAAGTGATGGATTCATTAAGAATGCTCCCACTATTCTCTTCTCGTTGACTCTGCTTCTCTGTGGGAATTTGATGAAAGTTTCCAACTGCCTGCATTTCCTTTTATCTATGTCTGTCTTCTAAATTGTGTTTTTTGTTTCCAGCCGAACTAATCTTTCCCTTGACATCCATCTACTTTTCCCATTAATTCCTTCCTCTTCTGGGTTATTAATATCCGTCCTCCTTTCCTCTCCAGAAATATTATCATGGATCCTGTGTGTAATGGTAAACAGAATAAGCCATGGTTTAAGACTAGCACTTTGTGATCACTTAAAATCACCAGTTAAGCTCTAAAACAGAGGACAAAATTATATCTCACAAGCCCTCGCCCATTCTCTAAAGTCTGAAAGGACAGACACTTCCAGAGAATACATGTAGTGGGACTTTCAACAGAAAGAAAAGAAATAGATATTGTTCAACAGAACCTGTGGACCTATCAGTGGTATATAATCAATACTATACTCATTAAACGGCTATTTTAGGACTGGGCTTCCATATTCTGGGGGTAGAAAAATGGAGCAATTTACTTGTCCCAGAGATTGTGACCAGTGTGATCTGGTAAGACTCTCCCTTTCCACTGGGAAGTGGTATTTTAGCATGTCAGGTAGATTCTGTGATATTTTAAACTATGTCTAGTTATCGAAGCCATCCTATTAAGGATTACCTATTTACTTACATTCCTCCATTCCATATCTAACTCAAGATGATTCACCTTTTCACCCAGTCATCGTGTTTTCTGTGGTGCACACCCATCAGTTTTTAACTATCAGCCCAAGACACCGGGTGTGAAGAGCTGAGGATGGCTATTCTGGCCTCCCTTACCTTCTTCCCAGGTGAGTCCTTTACTTGGAGAAAAAAGCAGAGAGGAATTCCTTGAGGCTACTAAAGATGAGTTTGATGATGGCAAGTGCTGGCTTCCTGATGTCCACTTGCTAGAGATTCCTTTCCAAGGAGGCCATAGCTTCCTGCAGAACGAACTTCTTAAGCCAGCATCACGATGCACCCCCCATCTTGCTGCAGGTGTGTCTTTAAACAGACCCTCAGCCAGTTTGAAACCCTCCACCACACATACCCCCATGGCCCCAACTCTAGGGCCCACACATGGTTGTCTCTATTTGGATTCCTATTAGGAATGTCAACAGGAGGAATTGGCTGCTACAAGGTGAATTGGTCATAGTTGACATCGTATCCCCCCACCCCCCAAAAAATATGTGTCAACGTGGCTGAGCGGTTGTCTAATGATGTGATGAGGCAGTTAAGAGTCAAGGGTGCGGTGTGACACGTTTCCTGAAGCCACAGCCGTTTCCATGTGAGGGGCGTTTGCCTGGGGTGGAGCCTGCATTGCCTTGTATCTCACAAGAAATAAAAGGGGACAGACACATGGGAAAGCAGACAGAGGGGAGCCCAGCGACCAGAAGAAAGAAGAACCTGGACCCGCACAGACTGTGAGTGGAGCTGGGACCCTGGCAGACCCCAGTGCTGGCATGCCCTCCAGACAGAATGGAGGAGTGGCTGCTTCTGCTCTTCCGCCTGATGAATTTATTCTTTAATTCTCCCAGGGCCGTCCACTGATCACCACAGGAAGCAGAACAAGTGATCGATGCTGGAAGTGCCCACGCGACAGAGATGAAATGGGCTCATTCCGAAGGAGGTTCACTGATCAATAACCGCTGTGGCTCAGGGTTTAGGCTTCCCTCTTGGAAGGTGGGAAGAGGGCGGGATGGTGAAATCAGGCTCACGGAACAAGAAGCACTCCTTTCCCCGCAGGCAGCCGGGAACGTGGACTCTGGTGATTAGGAAGCGCTTGGAAAATAGAAAGAAATTGAGAGAAACTTCAAGGTTGCTAGGCAGCCTGCAGACCGCACAAGACACAAGGAAGAAAGTCTAATAGGCAGTCTTCCTGAGTGTGCTGGCTTTGCACCCTGGTGGGTGGGGAGGTGAGCCCTGGTGGGGGGGGGGGGGCAGAGCCGTTCGCAGTTATGAACCATGGGTGTTTGGAAAAGGTCAATAAAGAACAAGTTTTTAAATTCTGAGTCCACACGATCCTCCTCATTAGGACATCTGAGAGGCACTCTGCCTCATGCCTAAAGGCTCATTCGACTTGAGCGTCCAGGGATGTGGGTTGATGCTGGCTGAAGAGTCTCTAGCTGGGCTTTTCGTTCTTTCATGGTCACTCCCACCCTCACGGGACTGGTGACAGACGCTGGAATGAGACGCTGAAACCAAAGTAAACCAATGGCCACCGAGTCCACTGAGAGTCGTGGTGGCCCACCGTGTTCCCGGACAGGACTGCCCCATGGAACCAGCAGTCTTTGAACCTACACAGTGCCTACCGGGGCACAACTGAGCCCAGAGAAACAGCCCAGAAGACGGACGAGTTGGAGATAGAAGACCATTTGTCTGACTCCCTGTCCACTGCCCTGCATTTTCCAGGGATGCTCTACCCTCTGTTTTAGGACAGTCACACTCGACATCCCAAGATACTAACCAAACAAACTTTACAGATTGATCTTGACTCATTGGGACCGCACGTACAATGGAACAAAATGCTGCTGATGTGGGGCAATCCTCCCAACCATTGTTATTCTCCAGCCTATTGCCATCGCAGCCTGTGCCTGTCACTCTGACCAAGGGGCCTCTTCTATTGCCACGGACTCTGCACACTGCCAACAGGGTGTCCTTCTCCAGGGAGTGCTCCCTCCTTGTGACATGTCTGTGTTAGTCTGGGTTCGCTCAAAAAAATTCCAACTCACTGCCATCGAGTCGATGCCAACTCATAGCTACCTTAGAGAGCGGGCTAGAATTGCCCCCTGTGAGTTTCTGAGATTAAAGTGGTTTACCAGAGTATAAAGCCTCATCTTTCTCTCATAGAGAGGCTGGTGCTTTTGAACTGTGGACATTGCAGATTGCGGCACAGTGTATAATCACCACTCCACCATATGAGAAGCATAGCAAGTAGTGTGTGTGTGTGTGTGTGTGTGTGTGTGTGTAGAACGATAGATATCTATATCAAGAAATGGTTCATGCAACTGTAGAAGTGGGTAAGTCCAGTCTGGTTCAACTCAGTAAGTCAAATGAGAGCTGGAGGCAGCTCCTGACGTCGATAGTGGTGGGGGCTGATGAACAGGAAGGAAGAAGATGAAACGGGAAGACAGACTGGTGGATGCTGAGCTGAGTGAATGCAATATCAGCCAACTGAGTCCAAGGCTGCCAGTTCACCGATGGCTCCTGCATCAGGAGACCGATAAACCGGATGCCGGATCCAAATCTAGCAGCCTAAATCCAATAGCTTTCCCAGACCGCACCCTGAATGAGACCTCCCTCAATCCCAACAAGGCCATGGCCAGATGAAGCAAGGATGCTCCTCACAGCTGCTTGGCAGCTTCATAGAAGATGACATCACAGAGCTGACTACACCAGGTTGGACCTTACCTTGGGAGATCCTGGCCCAGACAAGTTGATATAAAACCTAACTGTCCCAATTTCTAAAATATGTGAAACAAAGTTTCACCATCTTTCCTTCTAAGAAGCATTCCGGCTATACTTCCTCCAAGACAGGCTTGTATATTCTTCTGGCAGCCCCGGGCACATTCCCACTGCTCTCCCGTTGATTCTGATGCAGAGAAAACTCTATCCGGCAGTGTCCTTCCCCTTTGGGTTTCCAAGACTGTAGATCTTTTATCCTTTGTAACTGGCATTGTATTGGTTGTTTTGAGACATTATGAACAATCTGAACACAATTCTTAAATATTCATACCCAAATCCTAAAATGACAGGTTAATACAATGCATTTCTAAATTCCAGTGACTTTCCAGCTTTAAATTTTTGGAGGCAAAAAATTTTAAAGAGCTTATCAAGTAAAATTATCTTCAAATGTTCATAAGCTGTTACATCTTACATCCCACTAATTCACGATTTACTGTCACACACACTACACTCTCAAATGCACAACTCTTCACAGCACATGACAAAGTGATCCGAAAAACTGGACGACCAAGACCAAAGGTGCGACAGAATGCGCACTGTGCTGACAAGACAGCCAGGATGACAGAACGGTGTTCAGACACAAGTCTATGAAAAAATAAAAATGGAAACAAAACTTTACATGTTCAAGACATACAAGTACATGAAAATGACTCCAAATTGCCATTAAGTATGTTTTGTTTTAGGGCAACAACCCCCACCTCCCACAATTCAACATCCCACTATTTTCTGGTTGTACCGAAAAATTAATAGCCAGTGAATGATTGCATGTCTTTTAAAAAAAGCATTTACACTTTAAAAAAATGGGATGAAAATGTTTCTAGAGCTACTAAAGACCTTGTGTTTACAAAATAGTTGATAAATAGATCCCGCTGGATTGTGCAAGAAGGGCGACAACAGGGCTGCCTGCTGAGATATGGTAGATGAATCTTCATCAGATGTGGCTTCTCCTCCTCCTGCTTTGTCAGAGGCTGGGCTCTCCGTGTTTGTCATTTCTCCATCTCGGGCAGGTGAATCGTCTTCAGTCTCTTGGTGAGCGACTTCAGCCACTTTTCTCATTGCTCCCCCTTTCCCTTTTGCTTGCACCTTTTTGTCTGAAGATGCATCCTTTCTTGCTACCTTTTTGGACGTTGTCTCCACTTTTGCAGCCACGGGTTTCGCTGACAACCTCACTAATCTCCTGGGCTCCGCCTTCACTGCCCTGTCAGCCTAGTTGGGGCATCTTGGCTGTGGCGAGGGTGCTTGTGGCATGCCTGCAGACCATGGGGCACCGGGTGCTTTCTCAAAGCTGGGTTGCTTGGCTGCTGCTGCTCCTCCCCCGCAGGAGCTGCTAGGACTCTGGCGGGGACCTGTAAATCTTTACAGGGGCAGAAAGGCTCATCTATTCCCCAAAGAGCAGCTTGTGGGTTTGAACTCCTGACTTGATGCTTAGCCATCCAATGTTTGATCCGCTATGCCATTAAATCTTAAATAAACTTTTTAATGAAGATTAAAATCTGAGACGTCTCTCCCTTTGCTTCCAGGGTTTCTAGAGCATCTTTCTCTACCACATTGTACGGTTTTCAAGAACAACGACTCTATTCTTCTTGGTCCCCTAGTACCTTAGCGAAACCTCAGAGAATATTCATGGAATAAAGGGAAGATGAGGAATGCCTATCTAAATAACCTGTAGGGGTACCAGCTCTCCACCCCACTAAGAAAAGGAAGAGTTTGATCCTGGAGGAGTACCACACACCCTTCAACTGTGCTTTGATATTGATGCCTTTGAAATTGAAGAATCAAAATGCTGCTAATACCAAAGAAATAGGTCACATGATTCTATTCTTTTGTGTCTACTTGGTGTCTTTGTGGGACTTTCTTTTTATATCCTTAATATCATATTAGTGGGGCTTCTTCTGAGGACATGGAGGTGCTTACATCCTTTTCTTCCATGCTTGTGATTCACAAGAGCTCTATCATAGTTTCTCTGAAGCTCTCTGATCTACCATTGAGATATTTAAAGAGCAGTGTTCCCGGATTTTCAGTCCTTCTCTTTAGACATAGACTTTTTAGTTTCATTTATATATATATAGACTTTTTACAATTGCATATATATATATATATATATATATATATATATCTCAAACATCTAGAATCTCAACAGTCTTCGGTTGAAATGTCAACTCAGCGACAGTAATTAGGCTGATCCCTGTTCATTCTCCAAGTTCCCATGACTCCTTAACACCAGCTCTACACAATGAGTCCACCTTCTCCCCGCCTCCTCCCTCTCTTTGATAATCATGAGTAAGCTTCAGTGCAGACACTCTTACCACTTAACCCCAAATGATCCCACCAGAGAACAGGCAGAGGACTTGAATAGATGGTCTACCGAGGAAGAAACGAGAAAGGCATGCGGAACGCCCATCAATTGGCACCGGGTGTAGTTTCCAGCTTAAGGGTGAGCGAAGAGTGGAGTGGTGGGTGGAGTTATGGGTAAGTGTTTGGCTGGTTCTCTGCAGGGGAGAATATCTAATGGTCTCTTTCTGTAGAGACGGCAGCCTTGGAAACCGTTGGGGCAGTTCTACTGTATCCTGTGCAGTCACCGTGAGTTGGAATCGGCTTGATGGCACACACAACAATGACATGACCATCCCAGGCACCTAGAGGCCAGCGGAAAGCAGTGGGAGCCACGCAGGCTGTGAACTCTGTTTGTCTCTAAATCTGCGTCGCCGCCTAGAAAGTGACAGCAGTTACAGACGCTCCCGTGAAGTGGAGTGGGGATCCGGCAGGTCTGGGCTTAGCTCTTTGGCTTGCCGTACTAAAACAGCCATCTTTTTCAATCATTCTATCAGGGGCTCCTACAGCTCTTATCACAATCTATACAGATAGCCATTGCATCAAGCACATCTGTACATATGTTGCCATCATCATTTTCAAAACACTTTCTTTCTACTTGAGCCCTTCTTATTTTTTCCTCCCTCCCTCATGAACCTTTGATAATTTATGAATTTTTTCGTGTCTTACACCACAACTGCTGCCTCCCTTCACCCACTTTTCTGTTGTCTGTCCCCTTGGGAGGGAGTTATATGTCAATCATTGTGATCAGTTCCCCCTTCCTCCCTCCCCCTTCCCTTACTGTCCTAGTATCACTACTCTCATTATTGGTCCTGAGGGTTTTACCTGTCCTGGATTCTCTGTGTTTTGAGCTCTTTCTGGTCTAGCCAGATTTGTAAGGTAGAATTGGGGTCATGATAGAAGGGGGTGGGGTTGAAGGAGGAAGCATTAAAGAACTAGAGGAAAGTTTTGTGTTTCACCAGTGCTATACTACACGCTGACTGGCTCATCTCTTCCTTGTGGTCCTTCTGACAGGGGATGTCCACAGATGGACTTTGGGTTTCCACTCTGCCCTCCCCCTCATTCACATCAACATGATATTTTGGTTTGGTTTTGTAAAACTGTCATCTTTGACCCACGCCATCTGCTACATGCTTTTTCTTCAGGGAAGTCGTTGTTTCCGGGAAGTGCCTTATTTGCTTACTTACTGTCTGTCTGCCTCACGGTGATGCAAACTGCCAGTAGGAAGCAGCAAGGCCGTGGGGTTCACTGCATGGCTAGACTCATTGGACATCAGAAATGCTCAAGAAAGACCCATGAGAGGAAGGCATACAGGGAGACAGCGTAGGAGGGAGAAGGGGGTCAGAGAAGAGGGGAGGGAGGGAGGGAAATAAGAATGGGGAGGGAGACAGAGAGGAGGAAGGCGGACAGAAACTAGGAATAGTGATTTTAACCTAGCAACATATCCTGCCTCTGCCAGAATATGGAGTGGAAACATGTAAGAAAATGCGTCACACAGTCTCCATGGCTACTTATGTACATGTGATTCTGATGAAGGAGTCTGACAGAGTGTGAAGAACTTGGGCGTGGAAAACTGCCTTCCCTGGGTTCAAAACTCAGGATATATTTGCACTTCCAGGTCCTTGAGATGTCAGCTGTACTTCCAGGACCTTGAGATGTCAGCTGCACTTCTAGGACCTTGAGATGTCAGCTGTACTTCCAGGTCCTTGAGATGTCAGCTGCACTTCCAGGACCTTGAGATGTCAGCTGTACTTCCAGGACCTTGGGGGTAGAGGGTATATACAATTCCCTCCCTGTTCCACTTCTCCAACTGTTAAACCAGGGTCTAACTCAAGCTAAGAGCTAATGCACACACCAAGTGTCTGGGACCTGGAGAAGTAACAGCACCATAAAGCCAAAACCAAACTCACAACCATCCAGTTGATTCTGACTCAGAGAGACCCTTGAAGACAAGGTGGAACTGCAGAACTGCCCTTGTGGGTTTCCAAGACATTCCTAGAACCCCCAAAATATTTAAAGGAGTAGAAAGCTTCCTTTCTCTCCAACCTGGTGTTTTCAAACTGCCCAACAGGGAGACCACTGCACTGCCCAGTCTCTCTTGAGAAGCTCTCACTCAAACAAACTCACTGCCATGGAGTCCATGCTGTGGCTTTCTGAGATTGTAACTGTTTATGGAGTAGAAAGCCCCTCTTTCTTCTGAGGAGTTGCTGGGGGTTCAAACAGATGACCATGTGGATTGCAGGCCAGCATGCAACCACTGCACCACCAGGGCTCCCGAGTTCCAATAAACTAAAGTCTTAAGAGCTCAAGTTTCCTCTGGAGTCTTGAATAAAGAGAGTCTTCTAGCACAGAAGAATATACATATGTGCATGTCTATGTAGCTATGCATTTACTTGTGTAAATGAGCTTCGTGGCCCAGGGTCCAAGGCATTCAGCTACAAACTGTGAGGTTGGTGGTTCCAACCTATCAGCTGCTATTCGGGAGACAGAAAGACAGAGAGAACAGTCTTATTTCATAAAGAGTACTCCCTTGGAAAATCCATTGGCCTGTTCTACTCCATACTACATGGCCACTGTGCATCAGAATCAACTAGGTGGCAGTGGGTGTGAGGTATTTTTGGTTTTTATACACACACACATGCATGTATACAACTATATATAATTGTATATCCATGTATGCAAGTATATACATTGTTGTCTGGCGCCATTGTATCAGTCCCAGCTCTCAGTGACCTTACCCAAGACACAGCAAACCGCCGGACCTGCGTCAGCCTCACACTTATTGTTATGTCTGAGCCCCAATTGCAGCCACTCTGTCCATCCATCTCCCTGAGCGTTTCCCTCTGTCTGTTGACCTCCACCTTACCAAGCCTCCTGTCCTCCTCTGGGGACTGCTCTCTCCGACAACACGTCCAAAGTACATGAAAAGTCATGCAACCCATTCTTTTGAGAACCTTTCTCTTTGTTTATCTTGTGAGACAGATTCGGTCCTTTTCCTGGAAGCCCAGGGTATAGTCATACACACACACACACACACACGTATGCATGTATGTGTAGATACACGTACATATATAGGTACACAGGAGAGCGCTCAAAAAGTTTGTGGGAAAGTTTCATTATATTTTGATTCCTTTTTTCATTAATTTTTGAAACTCCTTCGTGTGTGTACACACATGTCTGTGTATATATCAGTGTGAATAGGTGTCTGTGTATGCATGTGCCTCTTTGTGTACCTGTGTTGGTATGTGCATACACATGTGGCTGAATATATATGTCTGTGTGTGTCTGTATGTGTATGCATGTGTCTCTGTATATGTGGGTATTTCAGTATGTGTGTCTGTATGGGTATGTAGATGTGTTTCCATGTGTATCTGCATGTGTATGCATGTGTGTCTGTGTGCATCTATATGTGTACGGATATGTGTATGTCTGTATGTGTTTGCATGTGCCTCTATTTGTTTTCTGGTTGCCAAATTGCTTTAGGTTTCAGTCCATAGTGAGTTCAGAAAACAATCTTTTTCAGTATTTTAGCTTTCAGATTTTTTTTAAACTAAAATGTATTCTCTGACTCTAGTTTATATGATTTTATATCATTGCTGGGGGGAATCTGCAATCGCAGCCTTGCCTGTGACTCTTCCCTACCTCGCTCGCTGGCTCGCCCGCAGCTTGGGCTGGAATTCGGAATCTGACACTGAGAGAAGGCACGTCCTTGAGAGCTGCCCTTGGACTGTCTGGCTGACAGTGGGAGGGGCTGCATTACAGATGGAGGAGAAGTGGTGGGCATATGCCCTGGGACACAGCTTCTCTGCTGGGTGAAGGATCCGGCCAGGAGTTGTGGGCCCCAAGGGAGCGGGCCTGCGGGCAGGGCAGGAGCAGAATAAGTCAGGGAGGCAGGCAGGAATAGGGGTGGAGAGAAAGGGGTGGGGTGAAAGGTTGGATTGCGTAGAACAAATGTGGCCCTCTCGGCCTGTGTCATGCTCTCTTAAACATGCAGTAGCTGGAGAGACTGTAAGAAAGGCTGCAGCCAAAGGGTTGACCACAAGCTTCCAGAGGGCAGCTGCGGGGAGAGGGCAGTCAAGAGCTCAGAGGAGATGTGCAAAGACCTGGAGTCAGAAAACTGCAAGGGAAGAATGCATTCAGCGTCTTTCAAGCTGAACAAACAGAAGAAATCATTCAAGTCTCCAGTTGCAATATTGAAGGAAACGATTGGGCAAAAGAGAGGGAGACACTCAACAAGATGGGCGGAGTCAGTGGCCGCAAGGAGGGGCTCCAACGGAACAGAAAGTGTGAGGACGGGGGCGGGGTGGGGGGGACCAGGCAGCACTTCCTTCTGTTGTGCACACGGTAGTCTGAGGCAGGACGAACTCGATGGCACCAATTATTTTCCAGAATGGCCAAAATATTAAATGAGGCGGGAGGCACCAGAAGAAGATGGCAGGAGTGCAGAGACTCGCTGTTACCAGAAAGAACTGGTGGGCGTCCAGCTCTTTGGAGAGGGAGCCTTGGGCCAAGAACGAATGATGTTGAAGGGAGAGATGCAAGCTGCACTGAAGGGACCAGAGAGGAGCAGGGCTCCAGGGAGTGACAGTTGGGATACAGAGGCAGTGCTGTTAGCAATCACTAGTCTATGCCAAGAAGTGTGGGAGACAGTTACCTAGGGAGCCAACAGAATGCAGAAATTCATTATCAATACTATCACCTGCAAGCAAAATTCACTAACGATCATTTTTAAATGTTCGCAGTCGTACATCGACCGGGAGCTGCCAACATTCCAGCTGGATCTCGAAGACCATGAAGGATGAGGGATGTTACTGCTGAGGTCAGGCGGAGCTTGGAGAAAGCAGAGACTAGAGAATGCAACGTCTGGCTGAGTTTCAGAGGTTCTGTAACGGCATTCAGTGGTGTGCATCAGTGCTGGCCCACATGGGAGATACCGACCCCAGAGGGCAGTGCTGGGACCCTCCCGGGGAGCTGCCAAAGCAGATCACTAGCCACTCTTGATCCTGGTTCTGGGCCACCATGCAGACATTTTTCATTGCTGGGGGGACTTAGTTTGGGTTTTTTTCTGAGAAGGGGCAGCAGACCAAATAGATCCGGGAACCTGCGGTGCATTGCATAACATACTAAGGTTAACACTGCAAAAAGTGTGACTTTCAGACATTTCACTCTGCTCAGGCACAGCCTGGACCCAAGAGCCCCTGACCAACAGAACAAAGAGAGACTGCCAGGCTAAGAATCGGGAAAAGTTGGTGTCTTTTCAGCATCCTTATTCCAGCTGCAGGCTGAGAAAATAAACCAAGAAGCTGGACTGTAGGGAGGAGATCAGTGCCTTAGGGTGGGAGGAGAGGAAGGTGCATTAACCATTCCTGGGAGAAGGAGATCCTGGTTCGTAAAGTAGAAAGCCCAAATCGAACTCACCCCCAACATATCAATTCCGACTCATGAGAGCCTGTAGGACAGGGCAGAATTGCCCCTGGAGTTTCCCAGACCGCACCTCTTTACTGGAGTCGAAAGCCTCATCTTTCTCCTGCTGAGTGGCTGGTGGTTTCAAACCACTGACCTTGTCCTGGTGGCATAGCGGTAAAGTAGAAGGTGAGTGACAAAGAGGAAGACCCTCAGTGACATGAACTGACACAATAGCGCAACAACACAGGGTCAGCCGTAAGGAGTGTGAGGATGACGCAGGACCGGGCAGTGTTTCACTCTGATGGACACGGGGTCACTGCGAGCTGAAACCGGCACTATGGTATTAGACAACGCGATCTTTGTAAGGAACTGGGCTTTGACTTTGACGGAGAGAGAAGCCAGAGAGAGGTTGGAATGAAGGAATGGCATGGGTTGGTTTATACTTTCACGAAGCTCTTTGATTTCTACGAAGCTAATAGAGGTGAGTCCAGTTCTGGGCCTGAAGGCTGGGACATGGTCTCTTGATGGACAGGAAGCTGAGGAAGGTCTGGGAGCCCTGGTGGTGCAGCTGTTGAGTGCTCATTCAACTATTAACAGAAAAGTCAGTGATTCGAACCCACCCAGCCCCTCTGTGGCAAACACAGCTGCTCATGGCAAACGTACAGCCTATGAGACTTGATGGGGCCGTGCCACTCTGGCACAGGGAGTGAGCCAAAGATTGACTAGACAACAGCTCAGAACATCTGAGATGAAGGACTGCAGCCCTCAGTAGGGATACAAGGCAATGTAAAGAAGACCAGCATCGTCCCCACTGTACCCATGGGTCACTTTATTATAATAAACAGATTGAAGTAGTCCAAGATCTTGTCTTGCGTGGATCCGCAGCCAGTGTCCGTGGAAGCAGAAGTGAAGAGATCCCACGAAGTATTGCATGGGGTCAATCTGCTGCACGAGACAGACATCTTTCAAGTGTTGAAAAGCAGGGACATTCGTTTGAGGACGAAGGTGCACCTGACCCAAACCATGGTATTTTCAGTCACCTCCTATGCGCGTGAAAGTCAGACCTGGAATAAGGAAAACTAAGAAGATTCTATGCATTACAACTCTGTTGCTGGCAAGGAATACGGCAAGGACCACGGACTGCCAAAAGAACGACCAAATGGGTCTTAGAATAAAGAGAGCCAAGAAAAAACTAAAGGCAGTGATGATGAGATTTGTCACTCCTACTGCAGATATGTTGTCAGGAGAGACCAGTCAGTGGAGAAGGGCATCGTGCTTGGTCAAGTAGAAAGGCAGAGAAAGTCAGAAGGGCTCTTGACTAGATGGATGGGCACAGAGGCAGCCACAATGCCCTCAATACTGACCATGGTGAGGATGGCACAGGGCCAGGCTGTGTGTGGTCGGGGTGTACAGAGGGTCACGAAACATTGGAACTGATTTCAAGGCACCTTACAACACCACCAACCACAACAGCCTCCTTTCCTGAAGTCCCTGGGTGATGAGAACAATCCGCACTCCCTGACCACCCCAGAGTTGGCGGTTCAAGTCTGCCCAGTGGCATGGGGGAAATGGAGCCAGCCATCTGTCTGTCTACATGCCACCAAGAAAACCCCATGAGGCAGTTCTGCTCGGTGGCCCATGGGGTTGCAGGCAGTCAGAATCAACCGGAAGGCCAAGTGTTGGCTGTTGTGCCCCCATGCTCCTTTGTACTCTCCCTGTCGTAAAGGAGGTCCCCACGGCCGACCTGAGGACCGCCCCAGGTCCAGTGGCTCAGCCCGAGCTAGCTAAGGACACTGCACCCCTCCAATCATGTGGACGTGAAGCATCACCAGGCCCTGGAGGCCAGGGCTACTGAGCCCATGACGGCACGTGTGAAGTGAGAGGTGTGGGTCATAATGAGTGCCTGGGAGAAGGGGGAGGGGGAGGAGGCAGAAAGAAAGACTAGCCACGACTCATACCACAAAGTGGAGGTAGGACCAGTCATTCTTGAGCGTCCTGAGCGGATTTTAATCTTGTTGCAGCAGCAGCAGCAGCTCAAGCTAATGTTTGCTCAGTGAATGTTTTCTCAGCACAATCACGTCACAAGGATTGACACCTAAGAGATTATGCTGTTTACCCCTCACACGGCTCCCTCCACCAAATCTGTCTTACAAAAAATAGTCATTGTAAGTGGGGGAAGGGGTGGAGGGTGGAGAGGGACACTTCTCCTGAGTGTCTCCTTACGCAGCTCAGTCAGCTGGGAAGACAGGAACGCTGGGAATAAAAAACCACACGGAGTACTTGGCTGGTGCAGTTGACTTGAGACCTTGCGGGACTTCTTCCAAAGGGGGCTGGGGGAGCTTGTATAGGGCTTCTCAGCCTGGCCAACACAGGACAGTTGGCTCAGGCTCATGGCCATTCCATGTGGGTCAGAGTAGAGCTAGGCTCCATAGAGGTCTCTCTCTCTCTCTGTGTCTCCGTCTCTCTCTGTTTCTGTCTGTCTCTCTGTGTTTCTCTCTCTCTTGCTCCATATCTATCTCTGTGGAGCTCTCTCTTGTCTCTCTGCCTTGCTCTGTGTTTCTCCTTCTGGCTCTCTCTCTTTCTCTCTCAGCTGTTTCAGACTAGGGAAGTCTCAGAACAATGTAGTAGTGAATGGCCTGAAGCCAGGCCAGGTGTGGGGCTGCTGTGGGGCCCGGGGGCGGGGGTGGGGGGAGAGGGGGGGGCATTGTGATGCATCTCTGTCCAGGCCCTGCAGGGCAGAAGGGAAAAGTCCCTGTGCTGTCTTCATCTCTGGCAGCCCTGGGCATTCCTGCCCTGAGGGACACACCCTCACCGGCTCTTTCCCCACCCACTTCCCTCAAAAAGGAGCCCTGATGGCTGGCGTAGTGATTAAGCATTAGGTTGCTAACCACAAGGTCAGCATTCGACCACCTGCCAGCTATGAGGGAGTTGTACCCCTGAGGCTCCTAGGCCTTCCTGAGCATCCTCGCTATCCAGTGTTGTTTCAGGCAAACAACACCCTTCAAGGGGAACAGGAACATCTGGGAGGTGTGCACACTTTAGAACCATCAACCACCCCAGATCAAAAGGGCAGCACGTGTCATGGGAGAAAGTTAGTCCTTTTAGGGCACTTGGGGAACTGGCAGCCGGTGCCCTGATGGAATCTGCAACCCGAGTTCCCTCCTGCCTCCTGGGATAGCACACTAGTCCCTGCCTGCCTTCTCTGCCCTGCGCTCCCTCGCTTCACTCCACGCACGCTAGATTCTGCACAGAAATCGAAGCGTTTCATGAAAGTATAAACCAACCCATGCTACTCCTGCCTCTGGCTTCTCTCTCTGTCAGATTGGATGTGAAGCATCACTAGGCTCTGGAAGCCGGGGCTACTGCAGCCGATGACAGTGCCATCTTTGACACCCCGGGAAGCAGCCGTGAAACCTCAGGAGCTGTGCATGCATGGGGTGACTGTGAGTTGGAATTGACTGGGCCGCAACTAACAAATGACCTCTCTCCCCCTTCAACTGAGAGGCCCTTGGGAGTAGGCCTGCTTCCTAACCCACTGGCACCCAGCCTGGCGTCCATCGTCTGGGAGCGGACATGTGCCTCCACTGGGCTCCACCACTCAGACCGCTGGGCTCAGGCTGCTGCAAGTGCCACCAGCTCAGTCACCGCTGCCAAGCCCTCCAATCTCTGACTTCAGGGGCCGATCTGGGAGACAACGAGGTGAGACTGGGCCAACTGACCTAGCAAACGTCCCCATGGCAACAGCTTGTCACAGGCTCTTGCTTAATGACAGGGTCAGGGCCCTCTTGGAAGGCGTGATACCTCCTCACCCAGTGAAGCCCTCTGCACAAGGCCAGGCAGCCCCATCTCGCTGCCTCTTCCCTGTGCCCCAGAGCGACAGGCACAGCAGAGGAGCCTACAGGAGGGGGACATGGATGGAACAGGATGGCTGGTCCCATGTCTGTGTCTGAGACCCCTCCAATGGACACACCTGTCCGAGCCTCCAGGCTTTAGGACACACGTCCTGATCTCCTGTCCCCTTCCTTCCCAAAGAGATCTTTCTCACCCAGGACATACCTGACCGGACTGCACTAAATCCCAGGGGCTGAAGATAGACGGTGTGGCACTTACATAATCTGGTGTCAATTTGAGGATTAAGGGATAACATTTAGCCTTTTATCAAGATACAGCCAATGAGGCCTCTGTGTGGGCATGGACTTCTCCTGAGGATTCTGGGAACTCCTGTATTCCCTCTTTGGAAGCAGGAGACACTCTTTCTCAGTCACTCCCTGCAAAACATCCCTATAGAAAAGACACATGGAGAGAGTTTGATGGAGCCAGACCTCTGGAGCCAGAGAAACCACGTGGAAACCTCTGCCAGCGCTGAGATGCTTCCACTGCCACTGGATCCAAAATACTTTCCACCCATTGCCCTGTGATCTTCCTGCATTTGGTGTCATTGCATGTGTATTGTGAGTCTGAAGAGGAATTTTTAGATTGGTATCGGACATATGGGCTAATATCGAACTTATGGACTTGATCTGGACTGGGCTGGGATGCTTTCTCAATATTCCACTGCTCTAGTATATAAAGCTCTTTCTTATACACATATGTGTCTCCCTAGATTTGTTTCTCTAGTCCACCTAGACTAACACAGATGGTCACCATGGGCGAGGAGGGGAAAGCCAGAGAAAGAACTGGCTCACCTGACACCCCATGTCCTGCTGCATCAAGGGTACAGAGAAGAACAACTTCCACCTTCCCAGAATTCAACAAAGGATGCATTTTTCCCCAGGGAGTATCTTAGAAAGGGCACGTCGCGGGTCCAGCCCTCTGCCCAGAGGCAGGGGCACCCAGCTCCAAGGTGGAGCCTCTCCCGTGAGTGTAGTTTCCCGACTGGTGTCGGGGCTGCAAGGAAGAAGCTGGAAAGCGGGGGGACCTGGTTTGGAACAAGAGTGAAAGCGTAGGTTTGGGGGAAGAGAAGAAAGACCTGCGCGCGGGTGGCTGTGACCCTAGAAGGTCACAAAATGGGGTCCCTGTAAAGGACACTGGCTGACCCTTTCTACTCCGTTCAGGAAGGCACGTGCTCAGTCGCGCCCATGAGATCATCATTCTTTTGGCATGTGAAATGACTTAACCCTTGCGCACACGCACATATCCAGTGAAGCCACTGCCCGGTTCTTTTCTGAGAGGAAGAGGTGGGCCCTGAGAAACCACCCAACGGCCCAACTCCCACAGCCAGAGCTCATGAGAGGGCAGGTGGGGCCCACCTGGTCAACTCACCTGAATGAAAGCAGCTGCTCAGGGCCTTAGACCCAGGTCCCCCGTAGGTATCAAAGCACAGCTATGCCCAAGGGATCTCAGAGGCTGACTGTTCGCAGGATCAGCAGGCCTTTCTCCTGGGCTGCCTCTAGGTGGGCCCGCAACCTTGAGCAGTGAGCCTGGTGTTGCACAGCCAGGGCCAGCTCAGGTCCTAGCGAGAGCTCCTGAGCTTCCGGCTCACTGAAGCAGTGAGCTGCCTGCTGATGCCTCAGGAGGCATCCACCTGGCTCGCAGTAAGGAATCAAGAGTGCCCTGAGCTGGGACGAACACGGAGCCCTTGCTATCCACTCTGGCCCCATGCTTTTGACTCTTTCAGGCTCGGTTTCCCCGTCCTCAAAGTCACTCAAGGAGAGAACTTCCACAGTTCCTGAGATGGTGTCTTCCAAAGCCAACGTACCGCAATGACCCCTTTCAGCTCAGAAGATGGAGAGAGCTCATTGAAACGGTGCATGTTCCAAAAGGGGGTCTCCTCATGCTTTTCTGGGGTGGTGGTGGTGGTGACTTACGCTTGGCCTCTAGCACCTGATGACCACAAAACCAGGCCCCATCCATTCAATGAGAGCAGCCCGGAACAGTCAAAGGCTTTCTCCCACACAGAGTCTTCCAACCATCCTCTGGAGAGGCCCCTGAGTCAACGAGCACCATACAAAGCAGCTGCTGGATGAGTGGGGCAGGGCTGATGACTTGGGGTAAGTGAACAAATGAGTCAATCAATCAATCAATCAATCAATCAAAAGTGAGTGAATACAGAGAGGAACTCTATATGGGCCACTGGTATATCGTGTAGAGGCAGTGTTGGACAGGATGGAGATACAAGCCCTACTGAACACAATCTCCCCCCAGCTCCCTTCACCCGACTTGGTGACCCTGCATTGGTCATTCTTGACCAATGCATCAGCTCCATTCCAGGTACCCTGATGTCCACAACCACCATTTTTAGGGTCTTCCATATGGTTGAGTTCATCATTGTTTCTATTGTGTCGGCCCATCTGTTTCCCTCATTTGCAAAGACCCTCTGCTTCATCAAACCATCCTGCACAGGTGAGTCTGAACCTTCCAGGATGGAAACGGCACTCCCGCTGGAGCACAGGGATGATAATGTATCTCCGACCCTGGAACTGGCTGGGCTTTACTTGCTGGCTCACTCACTCATGCACTCACCTACTCTGTCATCATGGGGCTGGACAGAGGGGTCCACAGCCAGGTAGAGGTGAGAGAGAAATGAGTCCACAAGAAGAAGTGAGAAGGAAACAGATTTATTGAGCACCTGCTGGTGGGGGTATGCCATAAACACACAGCAATGAGATTCCATGTTTCCCAGCTCTGGAAGCACTATGGCCAGCTCCCACTGGCTGGGAACCCAGGGAGGGGCCACCAAGCACCTTGACTTACCATGCACACATCAGAGCCAACCAGGAGGGACTGCAGGTGTGCTAGTCAGTGCTCACAAGTGAGGTTGGCGCTCAAGGGCTGCTTTGCCAATACAGCTCCCCCACCTATGGCCATGGCACAAGAGACAACCTGGCCATGGACAACCAGCAGAAAAAGCTTCCATCAGCAAGCTGGGGAACCCGGGGCAGCTCAGTGTCCCCACGAATGGCCTTCTGGCTGTGTATGTGCACTGGCCATTGGGGAAGCATCCTGCATGAGTGGGAATTCTCTCCCCACCCTGGCATTCTTCTTCCCCTGGGAAGTGGAGATGTGGCACAGATAAGATTAGGGACTCATCAGCTCAACTTCTGCACATTTCTTTTGGAGGAGAAAGAAAGGGCTGGTCAGTGTTTCATAGCACCAAGAGCTTACTTCCAACGGGCGGGTGCACAGTGAGCCGGAGCACAATGGCCCCGTGTGTAGTTGCGCCCATTCCCTCCCCCCAGTGAGGAACCCGCGGAACAAGGGGTGAAAAAGAGCTCAGGATATCACCTCAGGGGTTGGCTGACTGTCAGGGTGTCCGTGAAGAAGCTAAATGGACAAGTAAAGAGGAGTCCTGACCCACAAAAGATCTCCCCAAGTCCGGGCTGGTCAAGCTCCTCACCAGAACCTCCTTCACCGCCCAGCCCACTGCTCTCCGGAAACTGACCGGACAGACGGGAATGCGTGCTATCTGCGTATTCCTGAGTCCCTGATTTCGGGAGTGGGCGCTTGGGCCATGTTGCCCCTTGGGTACAGTCAGGGAGGCTTATTATTAAATGTCCACTTAGCAATGCTAAAAAAAACCTCTGGGATGGCGACAATTCTGCCTGGGGCTCCCAGGAGAGAGGAGGGCCACCATCCACGGCCACACGCCATGTCCCAAGTCTCCGGGAAGCATCTCACCAAGAAAGCACAAGCACACGAAGCGGCAGCAGCTCCAGCAACAACACGATCCGTCCTCGGGTGCCTGGCATCTTCCGTACCATAAAAGCGAACTCCAGGATGAAAGAGACCAGAGAGAAAACCCACGTGGTTCAGAGACTCTGCCTCCCCCGGGCTCTGAGTTCAAGTTTCAGGAAATCGGAGCAGGCTGTGATGGGAAGCGCCCCAGTGTCTCCTAGGGACCCTTCACGTTGCCTGGCCGGGCAGCCAGGCTGGCGAAGTAGGCACACTGGGTAGGGTCACACTGGCCAGGGGGGCCGGGAGGGCCTGGGGGCCCGGGATGCCCTGCAGGGCCCTTCTCCCCTTGAGGGCCAGGATTCCCTGGGTGTCCGTCCTTTCCATAGCCAGGCTCCCCAGGCTGACCTGAAAGGGCAGGGAGGGGTGGGGGGACAAACAAAAATAGCTGTTCCAGTCTTCCCTGGGCAAAGCACTTTGTTGGGCTTGAGTTTGTCTGGGGCCACTCGCACGGTTTGTCAAGGGGTCCATTTCAGGGGCTCCCAGGATCCACGGTGGTTCAGGAGCTGGCAATGCCTCCCAATCATCCCCGAAAGTGGCAGGGCCCCCTCCCCAGGCCAATCCAAGCCTACCTGGGATGCCAGGAGGTCCCATCTCACCCCGCAGGCCAACTCCAGGCGTACCGGGGTCACCTTTGGCTCCTCGCTCACCTGGCAAGGAAGAGTGCACCTTAGGTGTGGTGGCTTCCTCGTAGGGACAGAGAGAGCACCCCTCCCCTTCCCCCAAAGGAGATGCAAGCCTGGAGCCATCTGCACGCCACTCTTCTATACACACACTCATCAAGGTGGGGGACAGCTGGAGCCCATGGAATAAGGGGCTCAAGCCTCCCCACCCGCACCCTGGTACCTCCTCCTCAGAAGGCGGTGGCAGGGGATGAGCATGGCTTGGGCCCCGCCAGCCACTATCTTTCACGTCCCTCTGCACTGCCGTGCACTAGCCAGGCGGGGAGGACAGACTGCTGATATCCAGGGTGACCCGTAGCCAGCTCGGTCACCTCCTGGGTGGTGGGGGTGGGCAGCCATTGTCAGCCACCCCTCCAAAGTCACTTCCACGGCTCAGAACCTCAAAACAAACCGGCACTGCATTGATTCTGACCCCACAGGGCCAACAGAACTGCCCCCTGTGTGTTTCTGAGACTGTAGCTCTTTACAGGAGCAGAGAGCCTCGTCTTTCTCCCGAGGGGCGAATGGTGGTTTTGAACTGCCGATCTACCTGCCGGTGAGTAGCCCAACATTGTGACCAAGACACCACTGGGGCATTGCGTCTGCACTGTGGGCCCAGGGCCCGGCAGCGCAGTGGACTGTGTGTTGGGCTGCTAGCAGTTCAAACCCGTAGCTGCTCCTCAGGCAGAAGAAGACGCTGTGTGCTCCTGAAAAGACTGGGAAAACCACAGGTGCAGTGTTGCTTTGTCCTGAATGTTGGCAAGGAGGCAGGATGGGTACTGAGTTTGGTTTGGATTTTGGTGCTCGGGCAACTCGAAAGGGGAAGATGGTAAGCAGAGCTAGCACTTGGAGACTTGAACTTCAGAGAGAGAAGGGGCACAAATGGGGAGGGATGGGCGGCAGCGCACGAGGAAGGGGTTAGATTCCATCTCCCTAGCAGAAGCATAATTTTGCAAAAATGTCGTTTGTAAACCTCTTATGCACATGAAAAAAAACAAACAAACCATGGGATGCCAAAGCCAGGTGGTTGCCAGCTGCGGGCAGGAGAGAAGCACGATTTATCCAGAAGGGTCTGCAGTCCCAGACCCCACGGACACAGCCAGGGGTGCCTCCTCCAGGGGCTGTGCTCACCTTTGGGACCCAGCGGTCCAGAGGGTCCTTCCAGGCCCCCCTGACCCGGACGGCCTGGCTCCCCCATGGGGCCTGCCCGGCCTGGAAGCCCATCTTTTCCAGGGGGCCCAGGGGGGCCGGGTCTGCCTTGAGATGCCTTCACGTGCGCAGGGGGCATCTGGGCCAGGAGGTAGGCCAGCTTGGCTGTGGAGCAGAAGAAGGGGAGCTATGTGTTGGGAAGGAGGGGCAGGGAGAAAAGACAAGAGGCCATCCAGCACACAGCTCTCAACCCAGGAGATAATAACCCAACAATACTGGAAAGCCCATCAACAGTGCTCTGAGTGAGGCATTGGGCGGCCAAGCACAAGGTCAGTGGTTCAAATCCACCAGCCACTCCTCGGGAGAAAGAGGAGGCTGCTGGCTCAGGGTAAAGACTGGAAAAACACCATGAAGTGTCCTTGTGGGTCAGGATGGGCACGGAGGCAGTGGGTTTGGGGGACTCACTTTCCAACTGCTTCTCCAGTTCTTCCTGAATCAGCCGTCGCAGGGTGTCCACAGAAGGAGCCTCCCCCTAGGAACAGGAAGGGGGGGTTGGTGGTTTACTGATCCCAGCAGGTCCTGCTTTGGGAGACTCCTGACCTCGCCCTTCTCCTTGCTCAGCTGCGTCCCTTGTCTGCAGAGAGCGGGCCCTCTCCGGACAGGCAGGTGTGCCTCGCCAGACCAAGGCCCCGACCTGCATGTGGAGCATGGCTCCCACTCACACCAGCCTGTAGGACGGAGAAGAACTTCCCAGAGGCTCGACTCCTGATGGAACCAGACGGCCATGTCTTCCTCCTCAGGAGCCCGACCTCCAGTGAGTGCTTTCCCACTTGGCCACCGCCCCACCAGAAGGACCTTCCTTTCGGTCAGCGGAGGCTCCTGGGTGGCTATGACACGGAACTGATCAGGGAGTTTCCAGACCAAGGTGGGCTAGGAAGAAATGCCTGGAGGTCTGCTTCTCAAAGCCCAAGCCGTGAAAACAGGATGACCAGGGTCTGAGCCCATGGTGGGCTCACAGGGTTGCGGGCGTGGGGCCAGCCCCCCAGGGATGAACAAGAAAGCACACGCCCTGAGAAGGTGGTCTTTCTGAAGCTGAATACCTGCAGACCCTCTTCCTGGGTTATGAACCTGGAACCCTTGCCTTTCAGACCCAAGGAGGTTTTAAACAACAAGCAGCCCCCACACACACACCAGCTCTTGATCTGGGGGATGCCCCCTGCACCCCATGGCCGTGCCATGAGAAAGGAGGTGCAGAGGAAGAGACCCTCCCTGTCCCTCAGGAGGAAGAGCCCCCGTGCAGGCACCGTGCTTCAGCCCTTGCCTGTTAACTGGAAGCCCCTGTGTTTGAACTGCCGGCTGCTCTGTGGGAGGAATATGGGAAGTTTTGCTCCACCCTGTACAGTTGCTTTGACTCTGGATGACTCCATGGTGACAGGTTGGGTTTGGGTTGTGAGATGTACTAAGGAGGCCTGGTGGCGTGGTGGTTAAGTTCCCGAGGGCTAGCCAAAGGTCAGCAGAGCTCAGACCCACCAGCTGCCCCTGTTTCCATCAAGGGTCAAGCCTGTGGAACAGTTCATCCTTGTCCTGCAGGGTGGCTCTGGGAGGGAGCCGTGTCCCATGTGTGGATCCAGGTCTGGGTTTGGGTCTGGCTAGGCACACTCCTGACAGGAGAGGGTCCCATTGTCCCCCTCTTTTGCAGACAAGGGGAAGACTAAACATGGTCACAGGTCCAGGCACCTGTAGGCTGGATTCTGTCACTAGCCCCCACCCCCTCGGGCCGAGGGGAACCCTCAGAGGCCATGCCCACATGCTTACCCTCAGTCCTGGGAAGCCTGGCTGGCCGGGTGGTCCCGGGGGTCCTACCGGTCCGTTCTCACCTGGTACTCCCTGGGGACCCATCAGGCCTGTGTGGCCTTTGTGGCCTGGGATTCCAGGGTCCCCAGGCTGGCCCTTTCCACCGGGAGGACCTTTGTCCCCTTTGGTTCCCGGGTCTCCCTGGAGGAGGAGAGAAGTGTTTCAGAGGGCAGGAGGATCTCCCAGCGACCTCTGCTCCTGAAGTGCCCAGCAGAACTGAACCCTGGCTGGCAGCAGTGAATCGGACAGGAAGGGCCTGCCACATCATCTCGCCTGCTGGCCTGGCTGTCTCTGACCAACGGGGTGAGGGGGGAGGCCAAGCTGAAGACCCCCACCCCACTCCCCAGCCTTCAACCCTGGAGAAGGCCAGTTCAGGGGCTGGGTGCTGAGAGCTGAGCCCCCTATGAGGGGCAGTAGTGCCTGCCACAGCCAGGCCCTCTGTAGCTCCTCCTCCCAGGAGCGCGAAGGATGGGGGTCCAGCAGCTTCCATGAAACCACTCGGCAGGGGGAGGAGGGGTCTGGACATACCAACTGGGACTCAGACCCGGCGAGCAGGACAAGCACGGGCCGGCTGGTGCTTCCTCACGACTCCACAGGGATCTATGCCCCGCATGTTTCACCATGCCGACGATGATGTCTGGCAGGGACTGCACATTTGAAAGGAGGCGTTGCTTCTGCCAGGAGGGGCTGTGGGCTGTGTGAGACCGAGGCCGGCCAATTTCTGACGTGGCGCAAACATGGGCAGAAATGCCATCCACACACGAGGAGGAGGGAACGGGGCTATCGGAGCTTCAGTTGCAAATACTTGGCTTACAGACATCTGTGGGTGACGGTGGAAGCCCCAAATCTATTTGCAGGGACCCCACATGGATGGAGCCTCTGGTGAATCCCCTCTGACCACAGTCCAGGGATGCGCATTGCCTGAGAGCGCTGGCACGCAGTCCCCGGCAGGTGTAGTTCGGCTGAACTGTAACACCCGATCACCGGATCTCCCTTGGGACCCATTTTAAAGTTGGTTAAGTGTTCTCATTTCTTCCACTTTCTTTCTCACTGGGGTGTTTCTATGTGTTGTCCGGTGCTTGTTGTGGTTCCTTCTGGTTCGTCTGTTCGCCTCCTGTCTGGGTGTTGTGCGACACTCAGGAGAGGGAGATGGACAGAGACCGGCACTGGATTGGTGATCGCCCAGGCAGCTGCCAGGACAGGGGGGCGGGGGCAGCAGGGAGGAGGAGTAGGAAACCCTCTCGAATGGATTGAGGTGATGATTGCATGACTGAACAATTCAATTGTGTGATACGTGGGGGAAATGTTTGATTTTTTATTTTAAAGTTTCCATGGGAAACATGGGCATATTAGGAAGCAAGCAGGTGCCAGCCGCGCTTCCCTTGTTTGTGGGGCTTCCCTGACAGCATGTGGATGGAGGACCAGGAAAGGGGTTCATCCTTGTGACCTGAGCCCAAGCCCCCAAGCCCACAGCTCATACTGGCCAGCAAGCGCTCTCACAGCAGCTGGACCTTGAACATGGAGGACCTCGAAGTGCCCACTGCCCTGGATCCACAGCACAGGGCCAACATCCAGGACAGAAGACCCCCAAGATGAAGGGTCCTTCTAACCCCCCCTCTTCAAGTGTGGGTCTAAACTCACCCCCACAGCTCTCTTTTCAGCCAAACCACAGGCAGGTCTATAAGGGGACCCCTCACACCATGGAGAGCTGACCCCTAGAACAGTGGCTCTCAACCTGTGGGTCGCGACCCCTTTGGGTGTTGTCTAAGACCATTGGAAAAACACATAAATATTTCACAATATATAATTACATATAGTTTTGTGATTAATCACTATGGTTTAATTATGTTTAATTATGTTCAATTTGTAACCATGAAAATACAACCTATCAGATATTTACATGACGATTCCTAATATTAACAAAACGACAGTGATGAAGTAGCAACAGAAATAATTTGATGGTTTGGGGGGGGAGTCACCACCACATGACGAACTGTATGAAAGGGTCTAGTCATTAGGAAGGTTGGTGCCTTCAAACAATCCACCATTGGAAGGCAAAAGGCAGGATTCCCCAAGGACAAAGCTTCCAGAGGGCCTGGGAGTGGAGGAGGAATGGAAAGAGGAAACACAGGGAGGAAGCAGGAAGCATGGGGGGATGGGGGACATCAAGGACACAGAACACATGCCTACACAAACTCACTGTCCTGGAGTCCAGGAGACTCACAAGAGCCTACGGGACAGGGTGGAACTGCCCCTGTGGGTTTCTGAGGTGGCACTCTGCAGATGCGGCAAGTGGATTTGAACCGAAGACCGGGCAGTTAGCAGCCCAACACATAACCCCTCTGCCACCAGGGCTCCAAATGTGTGCGAGTTCTGTCACACGGACGATCTGCTCTGTAAACCTTCACACTCAAAAAACTCCAACTCCCTGCCGTTGACTCGGTTCCCACACATCGCGACCCCACCCACAGCGCCCAAACCAAGGGCTGCCATGGAATGGGCGCAGACCCACGCAAGGCCTGTGGGCTTCCCAGATGCTGCTCTTTGCTGGACAGGAAAGCCCCCTGTGCTCCCTTAGAGCAGGCAGCGATTTCACACGACTGAGCTCGCAGTGAGCAGATCCACCACGGTCCTCAAACCATCACCCCCAAAAGAAGCAGAGTCATAGTGGAGGAGACAGACAACAGAGGAGGAGGAGGGCGGGGGGGGGGGGAGAGACGAGAGGGAGGGGCAGAAGGGAGTGCCACTTTCTCTCCCTCTTCTCTGCCTGCAGGACACGCCTCCAGCTCCTCACAGTCCATCCTTCAAGAGCCTGTGCAGGACCCAGGAGGACAGACGAGCTGGGGATGGGTGCCAGAGGTGTGACTGCCCTGTGGCATTGATACAGCCGGGCAGCGTGAAGGTTGGTGGGCACAGGGGCTGCCTGCCCATCCCAGGCTAGCAGCAGCCATCAGAATGTGAGAGCACCCTCCTCTTCAGATTCTGCTGCAAGCCGCCCCCCTCCCCCCGGTTGTCTTTGGAGAAATGTAAAGAAAGCCTTTCCAAGTGTAGCGCCTCGTTCCGCTGCAGTCTCGTTCTGGAAAATGCTGTTCCCGTGTCACCCCTACAACAAAGCTGGCTTCTAACCAACTGGCACTTGGGGGGCTCAGAGCCGTGGCTGCTTTGTCACGGGGAAGTAGGGGGGAGGGGGTCTCTGTCACTGTCCAGGCCCTCTCACCTTTGACTTCATGCCTCAAAGTAACAACACAAAGAGAGGAAAAAGGCACAGGAACAGGGGAGGAGATGGACCCCCTTAGTGGGCTGGGGGAAAGTGCTAGAGAAGTCAGGTGGTCTACCATCCACCATGGGCTGACCCCAATCTCACTGCCCCAGCCCAGGGTGAGGCCCCTTCCCCACTTACCCTTTCTCCCTTGGACCCAGGCTCTCCTGGCTTCCCGGCGACACCCTGCAGGAACATCCAAGGGGAGGGCGGTCATTCGCTGGACATATGGGCAGGACTCTGGTCCTTCTACACAGTCTCCTGGGCTGGCGGGGAAGGTCCTACCAGAGCACCTTTGGGTGCTCATCCATATCCACGTTCCTCCCATTCTGTGACTGCTGCCCCTCCCAGGCCCCATGGCCAGGGCACTGGCTTTGCCCTCACACAGCCATCTCCCAGTAACTCCCAGAGTTCCCAGGTGGCCCTGCGCAAGCAGGCCTTTCCCAGCCCTCACTGCCCTGTACCTGGGCAAATATGCCCCAGCGGAACCCGGCAAATGAAGGCTGCTGCCCCTGTCCCTCTGCCTGCGCCCTCCCCACCAGGAAGCCGTTCTGGTCCCCTGTCCCAGACACCCAGCTCCCGCCCGATTCTTCTTGGATGTCATTCCTGGCCTCCCAGCTATTGGGGACAGGTCCTCTTCAGTGTCACTGGTTCCAGAGCCCTCCTGGAGGGCAGTCACTGAATGTATACATTCACCACCTTCTCTCTGCTGAGGATGCCTTTGCGACTCCTCCCCAGGGCTGTCTCTTCATCCCTTTGCTGTTCTTGTCCCCCGTCCCCTACTCTCTGGCCAGGGTCCTGTCCTCACATACAGGGCTCATCACACTGGCTGACCTGCCCAGATGTGGTGACAGGCAGGCATGTGTTTGTTTGCCACCTCCCTGTGTCCACCCCTAGACAGGCAAGGTCCACAAATCAGGGGTCATGATGAGTTCCCCGCTGAACATCAAGCTTCCTGTACAGCCCCACTCTGTCCTCACCGGCTGCCAGGGAGTCAACCTCTGTGCCTTCCCCCCCACCCCCTCCCCGAGATGTGTCACCTTGGCTGGGCCATGATGCTCAGTGGTTTGGTTTGATTCTCAGTGATTCGATGATGATGTAATTATCCCCCATGGTTTGATTAAACATACCAACAAAAAACAGCTGTCATCCAATCAATGCTGACTCAACAGTGGGTTGAGCCTCTGGGGATTTCCCAGACTGAACTTTTTAGGGGGGGTAAAAAAGCCTCCTCTTTCCCCCATGGAGCAGCTGGTGATTTCAAACTGAAAACCTTGTGGTCAACAGCCCAATATGCTACCCAATACATGATGGGGGCTGTGATAGGATGTAATAAAACAATATGAGGTTTAAGTGGGGGACACTCCACCCTTGATCCCATCACAAACCTGAGCTGATGTAAAGGGATCTTCCCTGGGGTATGTCCCACAACATATCGAATCAGAGAAATAAGAAGGGCACGGGGACCTACTAGCACCAAGAAAGAAGAGCCAGGAACAAAGTCTCAGTACTGGGAACCTCATAGACTCAGGGAAGCTCGATGCAGGACTCCCGGAGCTCTCCAAGGACTCCAAGGCCACAGACCTGAAACAAGGACCTTCAGCCTTGATGGCGAGCCAACAGAGCAAGGTCGCCATCTAGAGTCGCTGCCCCACGCAGGGGTCAGCCTTCTGAGAGAGCACCTGTGTGCTTGTTAAAGCCGCCCTTGTGTGGTGTGACTCTGAGAGCAGCATGAGAAGAGTAGGAGGTAGGTAAACAGCAGGCGATGGCCTTGGCATTTGGGACACAAGCTAGGACATGTGGCTCGTGTCCCATCCCTTGCCCTGGGGAGTCTGAGTTGATTCCAGGGAAGACATTCAGAAGCATCTACTCTGAGTAGGTCTGTGATGAGGCTAAATCAGTCACTGTGACCCCATCATCTCCACCCATGAAAATGAGGAGCCGACAGCAAACGATCCCTGAACTAACTACAAGCTTTTCTCTTGTGAACTGTTTTGTTCTGTTCTTTGTCAGTGGTTTGTTTTTGTTGTTTTGTTGTCTGGTTGTATACTGTTGCTTTGTTTTCCTCTGTCTAGTTTTCGTGCATGTTAGTGACTCCACAGGTCTGTCTGAATAGGACAGGCTTGATGAACTATCTGGAGGAAAAACAACGGGACCGACAGTTCCGGGGGGACTTGGGGTGGGGGGTAGGGGGGGGGGTAAGGAAGTTGTGTTAACAAACCCAGGGACAAGGGAAAAACATGGGACCCCAAATGGTAGAGAAGGGGGAGTGGCAGGCCTGGTGGGAAATGATCAAGGGTAAGGTTGCTTAGAGAAGAGGTATACTCTAGCCCAGGTGGCGATGAAGCATGGTAGTAGGGCAGAAGGAAAGTCAAGGGAGATGGAGGAAAGAGCTAGGAGTCAAAGGGCATTCATGGAGGTCTAGACAAAGACATGTATATGCAAATATATATAGGAGGATGGGGAAATAGATCTATGTGTCTATATTTATAGGTCAAGTATTAAGGTGGCAGAAGGACCTTGGGCCTCTACTCAAACACTCCCTCAATGCATGAATACCTTCTTTTATTAAATTGGAACTCTACGATGCTCACTCTCCCGACACAACGGCTGGAGCCAAAGTGGGTGAACAAGTAAATGTGGTGAAGAAAGCTGATGGTGCCCGGCTATCAAAAGAGATAGTGACTGGGGTCTTAAAGGCTTGAAGATAAACAAGCGGCCATCTAGCTCAGAAGCAACAAAGTCCACATGGAAGAACACACCAGCCTGTGTGATCGAGTGGTCCCAAAGGGATCAGTTACCAGGCATCAAAGAACAAAAAATCATATCATTGACTGCACACCTCCATGATAGGATCGCTGAAGACAAATGGGTGCATAAGCAAATGTGGTGAAGAAAGCTGATGGTGCCCGGCTATCAAAAGAGATAGTGTCTGGGGTCTTAAAGGCTTGAAGGTGAACAAGCGGCCATCTAGCTCAGAAGCAAATAAGCCCACATGGAAGAAGCACACCGGCCAGTGCGATCACGAGGTGCCCAAGGGACCAGGTATAAGGCATCATGCAAAAAAAAAGATATAAGTGTGTGTATGTATGTGTATATATGTGTATATGTATATATGTATGTGTATATATGTATATATATCATATCAAATGAAGGGGGAAGTGCAGAGTGGAGACCCAAGGCCCAAGTGTCGGCCAATGGAGATTCCCTCATAGATGGGTTAATTAGGGTGTGAGGTAGTATCGATGAAGAACACAGCTTTCCCCCAGATCCTGGATGCTTCCTCCCCCCAACTACCATGATCCGAATTCTACCTTGCAGGGCTGGATAGGACAGAGGCTGTACACTGGTACATATGAGGGTTGGAGGTACAGGGAATCCAGGGTGGATGATACCTTCAGGACCAAGGGTGTGAGGGACGATGCTGGGAGAGTGGAGGGTGAGTGGGTTGGAAAGGGGGAACTGATTACAAGGATCCACATGTGACCTCTTCCCTGGGAGAGGGACAGCAGAGAAGGGGGGAAGGGAGACTCCGGATAGGGCAAGATATGACAAAATAAAAATAACAATGTATAAATTACCAAGGGCATATGAGGGAGGGGGGAATGGGGAGGGATGGGGGAAAAAAGAGGACCTGATGCAAGGGGCTTAAGTGGAGAGCAAATGCCTTGAGAATGATTGGAGCAGGGAATGTATGGATGTGCTTTATACAATTGATGTATGTATATGTATGGATTGTGGTAAGAGTTGTATGAGTCCCTAATAAAATGTAAAAGAAGAAAAGAGAAAAAAAATGATTAGGGCAAAGACTGTACAGATGTGCTTTATACAATTGATGTATGTATATGTATGAACTGTGAAAAGAATTGTATCAGCCCCAATAAATTGTTAAAATAAAAAAAAAAAAGAAAATGAGGAGCCGAGAGCTCCGCAGAAGAGAAGGCTGAGAGACGGACGGCTCTGGTTCTTCAGGAATAGCCCCACAGCATGGCAAGGAGGCTGATGCGGGTAGATGTGACCCCGTACAAGAGGCACTGAAATGCAGAAAGGGGCTCCAGGGGCTTTGGGAGGAAGAGGCTGATTCTGTGTGGGAGCGCAGAAGCTACAAGGGCAGATGGAACCCAACAGGAAGAAGGGGGAGGCATCGGGGTGGCGAGAGTGAGGCCAAGCCTTGGAGACAGGGGAGAGCGATGGGAACAAGAGCTCACACCAGAAACAGAGGGTGGGCTCGATCTGGGAACACGCTGCAGTGTCTTAGAGTTGGGACTGACTCCTGTAGGTGGTGGAGAGTGAGAGAGAGACCGAGAGAGAGCAGGTAGCAGCCCAGTACGCCCACAAGGACCCATAAAACCATTGACTTCAACAAAATTCCAACTCATGGAGACCCCATAGAGCAGACGCGAACTACTCCGCAGGGTGTCCAAGGCTGACGGATCTGCAGAAGCAGACGGCCACATGGTTCTCCAGGGTTAGCAGCCGGAACGTAACCACGGCTCCACTGGGGCCAACTCAGCCCTTACGCATGGGGGCTGTGTTGTTTCCACTCCTACCTCAGTCCATGGAGTGCAGAGACGGAGTCAAGAGCTGTAGGAAGCAGTCTGCCCTGTGAGCAGGAGGGAGCCGCCCTCGATCCATGGGCAGGGCTCTGCTCATTGAGGCCACCACTAGGCTGGATCCATGCGCAACATTTCCCAGGCAGGGCACATTTCATCTGGGCTCAAGAATGGCCCCAGCCCTGTTTAAGAAAATGCCTAGAGTGGAAATGAGTCTCCTTCATGCAAGAAAGAATGTGCAGGTTCAGGGAGGGATTCACCAGATGCTGTAGAACTCACAGCCATGGGGCATTGTGCAGAGCGGGCAAGGTGCAGGTGGAAGCCCTCTTGGGAAAGAATGCGCAAGGACTACACAGCTGTGTGAATACACAGGGGAGAGTGAACAGGGGCCTGTGCAGCCCGGGTCACATGAAGAATGAAAGGGGATCCCCAAGGCCTCTCATGATTTGGGGTACAGAAAGGCCACAGAAGACAAGGTGGGGAGCAAGGGACTATTCTGAAGGCTCAGGATCAGCGCAGATGGTGACAGGCTGAATTAGCATCCTCAAAAGGAAATAAAACCCCCAAATCCACTCACTGCCATCAATTTCAGTCCAAATCATAGTGACCCCATAGGCCAGAATTAGGGTTTCTGAGACTGTAACTCTTCACTGGAGTAGAAGGCCTCATCTTTCCCCCAAGAAGAGGATGGTAGGTTCAAACTGTTGACCTTGCTATTAGCAGACCTATGTGTAACCCTTATGCCACCAGAGCTCCTGGATGAGCATCCTAGACACAGAGAAATGGAGAGGACTGGGAGGGATCTTGGAGTAAGTTGACATGACTTGTGGATGGACTGGATGCAGGTAGATACGCCATGGGTCAAGGTGGTGGCCCGATCTGATACGTAATCTGCAGGACTCAGAGAAATTAAGATGTGGGTCCCCTGTTCAACCACCCTAGAGGATTTGGAAGGGGGCACAGTAGAGAATTAAAGCAAGTGAGAGGCTTCTGAGCACAGGGTGCCGTGAGGCTACGCCGCCCCTACTCACAGCACCCCCCCCCCGCCTTGGCCTGGGGGTGGGTCAGCCATACTTGCCTCTTTGCCTGGGACTCCTTTCTCTCCTGGTTCTCCCTGGAAACAGAAAAGCGCATCAGTCGGTTGCAGCAGCAGCAGGTTGCGAGTTACAGGACTGTCTCCAAAACAGCCTTGCACTTGACTCGTTTGCATCAAGACAGTGGTCAGTGGCTCAGTTGGCCAAGGGCATCCCAAGCAAGGTTGCCCGGACAGCCTTTGCAGGGGAAAGGTGGGAAGGGGGGCCTCTAGGTTTGAACACTCCTTGTCTGTGGATTGCAGGGGACTCCACTGGGAGAAACTCTGGTCTACCACTCCAGCCACATGATGGAGGCAGGGATGTTTTAACGAAGTGTGAAGGTGAGGAATTCATGGTGTGAAGAAGTGTTCGGCTTTAAAGTCGGACTGGTCAAGCCCTGGTTCCATCACTTCTTGTTCCTATGACTCAGCCGGCCTCCTTGACTTGATGTGCCTCCACTCCCACCCTACAAAATAGGAATAGTAGTTGTCCTCCGAGGATTTCCATGAAATTTAAACATGTTGTTGAGGTACTTATCCGCCACTGACTCAGCCCTCTACACATCGTCACATGGGCCAAAATGCGGCCTGGTCCTCACTGTCCCTGTGATTGACATTAGAGAATACTGTGTTGATCCTTAGGGTGTCTGTCCACTGTGGCTCTTTGGAAGG
Source organism: Tenrec ecaudatus (assembly GCF_050624435.1). Classification (NCBI taxonomy): domain Eukaryota; kingdom Metazoa; phylum Chordata; class Mammalia; order Afrosoricida; family Tenrecidae; genus Tenrec; species Tenrec ecaudatus. Next base: position 3,835,902 of record NC_134534.1, on the reverse strand, counting down.
AGACCATCGGGCCCTGCTTCCCATTCAATGAGTAAGCATTGTAAAGGATTCAGACCAGTCGTGTCCACATAGTAAGGGCTTGGCCACTGACCACTCTATGCGATTTGAGGATGGGCTGTTCCAATGCATATGGAAGAGTGTAGACCTGGACACTCAACGGTGTCCAGAGGCTTATTAATAAGGGGATGGAGAAGGAGACCTTGATCTTCAATGGTGAGCGAGTAACCTCAAGGCGAAGTCAATGAGTAGAATAACAAGCACAGGGGCCAAAGATTATTAGGGAGAAAAGGGGGTGTTTTTGTTAGGAGACAATTTGTTAGTAAAATAAAGATAAGGTGGCCGGTGAGGAATGTAGTCCAGGTCACTGAATGAGACGTGTAGAAGTTGTGGGCTTGGGAAATGTTCTCTGGTGCTTACTTTCACCACAGTAAAACTAATAAGAAGCGGGCACTGCCATCCTAGGGTAGAAAGGGTGAATGAGGAATTGCCATGCAGAATGAGCCGATCTGACCGGAGGGTGATGTGCAGGGGTCAGGATTAAAGTACAGGAGAGATGGACAGAATCTCTCGCAAACTTTGGACAGCCCTGCTTCCCGAGATGGCAGTCCGAGCTGTGGGCTATAGCTTGCCAAAGAACATAGATACCCGTGACCTCACTTGGAGAAGAGTTGAAACCTTCAGCATGTCAGGGTGATCCTATAGGGGACCTCTGCCCACATGGACACAGTGGCTGCACCAATGATTGTGAGGCCAGGGCAGGACCAGGTGGTTTGTCACTGCATTCTACTTGGGTGATTACTGACTGGGTGGCTCTGAACAACTTCCCAGAAACTACCCAGTCACGACCACCCCAGTCATGACCACCCTGAAGCTCCTCTTGGTATTTAGCTATAAAAACTAATGCCTTCTGTCCCTGAAGTCCAACCCTGTCAAGCTCTGGGATCCTCACCATGGCCATGAACCCACCACAGCTGTTCCAGAGAGAGCTCATATCGACTGGGCGCTCCAGCGGCTCCACATGACTTTCCTGATCTTTTTTAAATGAGTCATCTCACTTCATCCTCAGAAGTGGGTGCTGTGACACCCATGGGAATAATGAGGAGGGAGCACACAAAGGCAAGGAGGCTTTCTAAGGGCTGAGAATTCCCCTAGAGATCACCTCTGACCTCAGGCTTTAACGAAGGTGCTCTGTCATCCACAGACCCCAGGGGAGCTCTGAGCAGGCCACAAGGGCCTGAGCAGATGAGCTGAGTAAAGTGGTAGAATTCTTGCCTTCCATGGGCCAGCTCCTGGCCCACACACCTCATACTTACCCATCACCCATCTGCCATGGCTGTGTATCATGGTGCAGAACAGGTGTCAGCAAAGCTCTCCAACTAAGAGAGACTAGGAAGAAATGCCTGGAGATCTATTGCCAAAAACACCAAGACTAGGTATGCAGTCTTGATGACTTGAGGGCCCACTCAAGAGTAGCTAACAGTTATACAATTGATGTATGTTTATGTATGGATTGTGATAAGAGTTGTATGAGTCCATAATAAAATGTAAAAAAAGAAAAAAAGAGTAGCTAACAGAAACAATCACATGACTGAAGAACTTCAGAGGGAGTAGGAGATGTACTGAATGTGAACTGACACCTGGAGTCATGTGTTTCTACCTCTTTGGGGACTCCTGCTTACCGGAGGCCCACGAGGACCCTGGAAGCCAGGAAGCCCGGGGCTGCCGTTTTCTCCTTTGCTTCCTTTCTGACCCTGCGAAGAGAACACGGGGATGAACTGTGCAAGGTGAAGGGCCAAGACCAGTAGACTCAGAAACCTCAAGATGCCTCTGCACTCAGGGCTGTAAGCAGCATCCTCACGCTTTCCTGAGAGACTCGGAGCCTGGAGACAAGGTGAACGGAATCCCAACAGTGCTGTCAGAAATGGGGAGGCACAGGGAGTAGGTCCCCAGCATGGTGAACAGCCTTTCCGTGCAAAGAGACAAACCCAGGAGTCAGGGAAACCCCCGGCCATGCGCCTGAGTCTCCTCTGATGAGACACCATGCAGCTTCCAAGAAGCTGCCCACGCTCATGGTGGGGCAGGATCCTTCTTGGAGGAGAACCAGACATTTTGGGAATCTCTCTGCTTCAGCCTTTGGGAAAGCCGCCCAAAGTTGTGTGGGCTCTTCTAGGGTTACCTCTGCAAGGAGTGTCTCCAGCAACCCATTCTGATCCCATCACATCTGCCCTGCCTCTCTGTGAGCAACACGCCGCACCCCAGCTGCTGGGGCAGGTAAAGAATTCAAATTCCTTTCGCTCTGCTGCTCCTGGCACCAAAGGACTTGCAGCTCCACTAGGCTGGCCGGCTGGCCTGGTGGGCCCAGGACTGGCTCGCACACTGGAATAAAGAGCTTCGAGGGCTAATCCCGAGAAGTTCTCAGAAACCAGGATGAGCTGGTTTCCCTCGTCTCCTTAGTGCTGGCAGTGAGCTGGCCAGGACAGTGGGCACCCTTGCTTCACACAATTGTCTCTGGACTCACCAGCCCATGAAGGTGGGTCTTTGTTAAGGGCTTACCCCTTCCCATAGACAAGCCTTCAGGAAGGCTTGCCTCGCGAGAGACAAGTGGGCAGACTCAACCTTATCCAGACAGCCCACCCAAGGATCATCTTTCCCACCATAGCTCCCATCTCCCAAGCCTAAACCCCAAGCTGCAGATGCCTCTACCAGGGTCTGCACGCTGTGGATCATTCAAGTCACCTGCTTTCTAGACCTGTCGATTCTTCTGTTCCCACCTCTGCCTCCAGATGTCTTAGGCCAAAAATTTTCTACCTGCCTGCCCATGGTGCACACTCACCTGTCCTATGACAGGTAAGAGCTGGTCAACTTGACTCTTTATGCAACCTTATTCCTTTAAGTCTTGTAGTTCTTATCAGTTTTGTCTCTTGGATGCTTACAGTTATAGACAACAGGAAGCTGAGTGTACAATCCTGTGTATCTTACATGTCTTCATCCTGTTTCGATCATTCAAAGCCCAAATCTCCCCAGTGATAGTTTTTTTCTTGGGGGTATAGGGGGGGTAGAAAGTGGATGATTACCCACGGGAGCCACATTCTCCTTTCAAAGCTGGCCCCTGGCATCATCCTTCAGCAATCAGAAGGTACTCACTGGGCTTCCTGGAGGGCCGGGGTCTCCCGGGGATCCAGGTGATCCACTCTTCCCCTGGTGGACAAAACAGAGCTGGTCATTCCTCCAAGATGCCCCGCAAGGGCATCTCAGAGCAGGCTGGTGGAAGAAAGAGATTAGCGGGGTTTGGTGGACTTGACTTCACACCTAGATTCTGTTCCCCAAACCACTGTGACTCTCGGGAAAACGCTTTATCGCTCTGAGGATGCTGCTCAGCTTGTACAAAGGGCTCGAGCACACCCACCATCATGAAGATGGTGCAAGGCTGGACCACGTCTCCTTCTGTCATGCCACACACTGACAAGAAGGGGCAAATCTGTCCTGGAAGAAGGACAGAGGGATGCTCCTCCAAAGGGAGGATGATGAGCTTTGTCTCCTATACTTTGGACGTCTCATCAAGAGGGAGCAGCCCCTGGAGACAGACATCATGCTTGGTCAAACACAGAGTCAGAGTAAATGAGGCAGACCTTCGGCAAGATGGGCTGAGGAATGAGTGAATGAATGAGAGAATGAGAGAGGGAGGGAGGGAATGTGATCGAGTGAGTCAGTGAGTGAGTCAATGAGAGAATGAGTGAATGGGAGAAAGTGGGAGAGAGAGAGAGAGAGAGAGAGAGAGAGAGAGAGAGAGAGAGAGAGAGAGAGAGAGGAGAAACACAAGGACCACCAAGCCCACACTGCTGGCTCTCTGACCTGGCAGGTGGAGAGTCCCACCTCCTTCACCCTTGTGTCTACCAGCTTAGTTGACCTTCTCAGGAACCTTGTAGAGGAAGCACAGTGAGGAAACTGAGACATAGAACTGGTGCAAAGGGGATGCTCTGGAGCTGAGCATGGCCTCCTGCCGCCATCGCCCAGATCTGGGGGCCATCCTGTCCCATCCCTCCCTGCAGGGCTGTGTGGCTGCCTCCTTCCTGCACCCTGCTCGCTCCACCCACCCTCCCATATGTGTTCCTCCCCAAAATACATGCCTTGGCTCATCCCTGTGGTAATTATATCTCTCTTCCTTCCCCTCTGGGCTTTTCCGTCTGCTGGGAGGAGAAGGGCCAAGACAGGGGAGGGGCAGCCAGGAGGAGGTGCACAGCAGGTGGGCTTGCAGCCACCTGGCCTGCATGTCCCTGAGGCCTATGGGGAAGGACCTCCTCATCCCCCTCAATCTCAGGTGGTCTGTCTCTGCAGCTCAGGAGTGGAAGCCACAGAATGCCCACCCCAAATCTGGGCTTCCCGACTGCCCTTTGAAGCCCTGGGCCCTCGCAGGACCTGCGACTGCTTGGACCAGATGGTTGGGGACCACCCTACTCTGCCTAGCATGAGATGTGACATTTTGGGCACGTCTCTTGAAGTCTCTGAGCCACCTGTTCTCCTCTGCCAAGGGGGCCACCCGGAGGTCCCTCAGTGGGTCAACAGTGTATGGCCATAAGACCATGGCTGGTCCTTGGCAGCTTGTGGGTGCAGAGGATACTCCCGTGCTTTCTTCCCACTCTTCACCGCGGCCGGGGTGAAGGTTGGCAGAGGGGATCTGCTTTCCATGGAGCGATTCAACAAGAGGCAGCAAAAGATGTGCCTGGTCTCATGACCTTGGTTGCAATTCCCACACGGGGACCGTCTTCCCACTTCCTCCCTGCACTGACCCTCCTGGTCTCCCAAGCTTTATCTCTGGGCAATTGGCACCTTTGGCTCTCCTGGGGTCAGTGGTTCTAAGGCATGTGAACTCCCCTGGTGTCATCGTTACTTTATTAAACACACACACACACACACACACACACACACACGCATGGCCATTGGGCAATCTGGACTCATAGCAGCTCTGCTGGACAGAGAGGAAAAGGCCCTGAGGGTTTCCGAGACTATGATTCTATGGGAGTAAAAAATCTCTATCCCTGGCTCTCTCCCAAGAAGCTGCTGGGGGTTTCAACCCACTGACTGTGCAGTTAGCAGTACAGTTCGTAACCACTCCAGAACCAAGATTCCCTGTTCACCTCACAGGCCTGTGTTGTTGAGCCGAAAGTTGGGCCCCAGGGGTGAGTTCGGTAGCAAACACTAAGGGTAGGAACTAGCCATGGTCTCAGGGTGCTGCCAGTCTCTAAAGCTAAAAAGGACATTTCCAGATGGGACCTATGTGCATTGTGACCACAAGTACCAGCTATTGCCCTGCTGGGGCCGCTACAACCTCTTCCCCAGTGGAGCCAAGTTCCACCCTGACTCGGGCAGCATCGCTGGGAGCTGGTGCCAACTTGAGAGCAGTGGTTGAAAGCTAGAGTTAGGCCCTGGGGAGGGCCCATGAGACCACCAGGCTGGATGGTGCTTTTTGCTGTTCCTAGTGTGGAGAGGGACCCCAGAAAAGGGACAGGCGTGTGGGAGGACCCTCAGGCCATCACAGGCAAGTGGCAGTTTGTGGGTTGCTATGACCTCTTGCCATTTCAGCCACACAGAGCCTCATCACACATCAGCCACGATGACAGGCCCCAGAGAATCACGGGATGAAATAGCCTCCAAGCAAAACTCACCGGAGGGCCCCTCAGTCCTCGGGGGCCCTGGGGCCCGGTGGGTCCGGCATCCCCCTGGAACAAACAGAGAGAAGTCATGCTGTCACAGAGCCTCTGCAGGAAGACCCATCAGCACGGCTTCCAGAAGTGCAGCAGGCATCAGCAACTCCACCAGGTGAAGCACCCAACAGGGGTCCAAAGTTCGGGACCACTAGTGGCCCGTGATTCTGACTGATCCACAGCAAGAGCAAACGCAGGAAAATGTTGGGGTGTGCTTTCATTGCTTTACTTGTGTAGACACATCCCACCTGGCCCCGTGGGAGTCAGGGGGTTCCTTCTTAATCCAATGGACATACCCAGTGGAGAGCAGCTCCTTAAATCCTTCCTGGTTCACAGCGAGGTGCCCACCTGGAGCCACACATGCCTGGGTCTTCTTGCTAAGGGAAGTGCGCGCTCCCTGGTGTACAGCTCCCTCCTGCTTGCAAAGTCCGGTAGGCTCCTCACGGCCACTGTGCTTACTCTTACAGCCAGCCTCATGAGATGCCCATAGTCTGCCCACAGGATGGACCAACCAACAAACAGAAGCCTGGCTATGTCCCTACGCACGGGAGCTGCAAAGGGACCTATGAAATGGATCCATATAAAGAAACGAATCACATTAACATAGCATTCTAGGTCCCTGCCCCAAGTCTGCCCCCTGACGTGTGGGGTGGCACCAGCCATATCCCCGTCTGGGAATCTCTTTACGTTCCTGTTCTTGGATGGTACACACGGGTAACACACTGGGGCTGCTAACCAGAAGGATGGGGGTTGGCAGCTCCCAGAGGTCCCTTGGGAGAAAATTAAAATAAAATAAAAGCATTTGAAACCAACAAGCACAGTTCCACTGTGACACACGTGAGGTCACCCCACGATCTGGGATCGACTCACAGGCGACTGGTTTGAGTTTCTGGTTTTCTATGCAGCAGAGTGGACTGGACTAGAACTGCCCAGTCCACTGTCCTTCAGCACTCATAGGTGCCCTGTGGGCCCGGGAGAAATGGACCCCTGGGTGAACACAGCTGGTCTCTTTTAGCCACAGGTCCTGTGGTTGCATGCATTGATTCATTGTTCAAAACTGTTGAGAAAAACCACATTGGTGATGTTTGATCCCTTCTAAGACCCTTTCCTGGTCCATCCACTCATGAGAGCAGGTGAGCCCACGCCTCTGCTGTGGGGCCGTATGGGGCACCGGAAGAAAGGGACCTGTTTCAGGGCGGGGCCTGCAGGAGGTAAAGGGGTGGGCATGAGGCCCTGTTAGACCTCAGGACCCTGAAGCCACACTCCTAAACAAGTCCAAGTCCAAGGGGCCCAGCTGTGTCCACTCCTGCTGATGACCTTGCACACCCACTGGTGTGAGGGGGAGAATGGTGAAGACTATCCTGAGAGGCTGTAGACCTGGCAGACCCTTGCTCTAGACACATCCCCTTTTGCTCCCCAATTCTCTGTGTGACCACAAGAAAGCCCCCTGTCTCCCCCTGGGGCTCATTGTTTCCATCTGCACCAATGTGTCCAGGCCCTGCCCAGACCCAATGACCAGTTGAAGATGAGAGCAGGGACCAGCCTATTTTCTGCACAGCGAGGAGGTGTGGGTAACGGTGCTGGTGCAGGGCTCAGGTTCACTCTGAGAGGCTGGTGAAGTTCATTTAAGACACAGAACCAACTACTCTTTGGTTGGTGCCCATAAGAGACAGAGGACAATTGGTTCAGAAAGCCTTGTGTTGTCCTTGTGATTCCATTTCTGGGGGTCTCATTGATCCCTCAATGATGCACACCTCTTTGTACCCCACCTCCCTCAAGCCCAGCTCCATGGTACACCCACACTTACATCTTTTCCTGGGGAGCCTTCCCGGCCGGCTGGACCCAGAGCACCAGGCTCGCCCTAGAAGAGGGAGAGAGAAACAAAGAGCTGACTCTTAGGGAGGGGGGTGCTGGGTATGTGCTCACACAGGTGCAGGGATTCCTGAGGGCCTGGGAGGGCACAGATCCAGAGGGGCCGTCTACAAAGGGAATGGAGGGCAGGTCAGCCTCCCACTGGAGGGCAGTGTCCTGGCCCTATTGGGGCTGTGTGTACCTAAAGTTTGGGCAACACTCTTGTCTAAGCCACGTGGGAAAGACTACCATCCAAGGACTAGACTCCTCTTCTCCCGATGTTCATGACCCTCCCTAATTTTCCGCTTTCTTGTCAGAGCATGGCCAAGAGCTGACAGACCACGCTGGCCCTTCTGCTTGAGACATTTGGAAGAGACAGAAGCACTTTAAAGATGAGAAGTCAATCTCAGGACACTAGAACAGCGTAGCATGCCCAGTACAAGCTCTGAGACCTCGGGAAACCCATTGGTTCCGGATTCCCGCAGCCATCCAGCCACCCAGCTAGCCACCCAGCCAGCCTGCTTGTTCCTGTGGAAAGACACTAAGCTGGTCAACACGTCTTGATTCACAGGACTCGACATCGCCCCGTCTCACACAGCCGGTGAAGATCACACCTAGCACCATTCTGATTTGGCCACATGAATTTTTATCAACGCAGAGTGGTCAGAAGAGTATTCTAGAAGAACCAGACTGAGAAAGGGCCTGGTGCTCCATCATGCCCACTATGCCCACTGCACCAGGGCATGCTCCTCAGTAACGAGGTGCTTCACTAGCTGCAGAATACAGGTCCTTGCCAGCTCAGTGTCACCTGGGATGACCTTCAGGGCAGGGTGTCCACCTACCCGGGGACCAGGTGCACCAGGATCGCCTGTGGGTCCCTTGAAGCCCTGGAAGAAGGAGGAAGGAGTTAGTTCACCAAAGAGCATGTCAGACGGCACCGAGGATGGGCACTGGGGATAGTGGACCCACTGAGTCAGTCCCTTGCCTCCCAGCGGCTCTTCTGCAGTCCCCTCTTGAGCCACCAAGGAGTAACGCATTCAAGCATCTACTTTGTGACAAGCTCGAGGTCAAGGAGGCGATGACCAATCAACACAGAGCCTTCCTCTCAGTTCTCTCTGCCTGCAAAGCTGAACCCAAAGGTGGCAGCGTGCTGGGGCCACGCCCTGCAGTGAGTGAGCTCCAGCTTTTCCTGCCCTACTGGCCTCACAACACGGTGCTGGGACCCCCTGCCTAGCTCCTGCAGGGCAGACACCTGAGTCAGGTGAGTCCTTGGGACAACACTGCCTTCCTCTGGAATGAGGCCATTGGACAACCCCCTTGTTCCTGTCACCATGACTAGCCCCACCCAGCACCCCAAGTTCACGCCAGTCCAGGGATCCTCACCTAGGGCCAGAGTGCTAGCCTTGCCCCACCCATCTCAGGGATTTGTTCCCTGAGATGCCCAGATAGAGCATCCATCCTTCCAACACCCTCCAAACCAGCGAGCCCTGAGCCCGCTACCCTCTGTGTTCTCCTGTGAAAGCATGGTGAAAGTGCAGACAGATGTAGCACATACAATGCACCAGGCACCCAGCAGGGGCTTTATGTGGCTGAGCATCTCTGTTAATCTTTCCAACCTCTAGACATAACTTGGAGCGACCAATCATTGTTTCACAGAAGAGGAAAGCAGAGGGGCCTGAGGTGCCCTATTAAGGTGTGGTGATGTGAGTATACAAGGAAATGAAAGCTGAAGCCCTGTTTGTTCAACTCAAACCCTGAGCTATTCTTCAAAGCTTCCCCAGCCACACTTTGGGCTCACTTGGTCCCCAGCCTCAGCACGCACAGAGGGCAGGTCTCCTTAGAGCTCCCTGAGGAGAGGTGGGTCTTGAGGTGGTTCCATCATGAATAAGTTGGCTTCTCTGACAGGTATCTTCCTCCCACCCATCCGCTAGGAACCACCTTAGAAGGGCTGACCACCAGCTCCTGTGTTCAGAGCCCCAGCAGGAATGATGCTGCCCATTTGTAGGTTTCCGCTGGTGAAAAGCAAGATGAGGGGGTGGAGTGGGGCAAAAAGGACATTGATTTTTGCATTTTGTCTCCTCCATACTGGACACTTGCCATGTGATGTATTGATTTTCTGAAAAACAGCATGAAGGAAATAGAACTTTCTTTTGGAAGATGTTGTTTCTACTCAGATAATTGGATTGGGGGACTTTCATCAAAATGGTACATTTTCCCCTTTAAAAAAAAGCAATTTTGGGAATTGCATAATTGATGTTGAAGTTACGGAGGAGTAAGGCCCTTAGCAAAAGGAAAAGACAAAGTCTAAAATACATCAATGGCGAGTGCTCATCTTCATGAGGGGGCTAAGAAGTGTGCACGTGTCTATGCGCAGTAGCTCCAGAGTCGATGAGGACGTGGATGCACAGAGTGGGACTTCAGACGCAGAGGAAAGGATTGGGGGAAAGGATCCCAGGAGGCAGACAGAGATTCACCCTGGGTTATGTAACTGTGTGCACTTGACTTTCTTCCCCAGACCACACTTCTAGCTCCTTTCCTTAAAGTGCTCGCCACCATCCCTTTCATGACCGTGCAGTGGGCACAGAGCACTTGTAGCCACGGAGGGAGGCAAATTCCAGCTCTCGACAATGTCGCACCCTCAAATGAAAACGCTCGTGTTTGGCTCCATCGTCCAGACCGAGCCCAGTAGAAAAACAATAAATAAGATCACAGCAAAACCCACTGAGAACAACGGGTAATAATAGCCGCAATCCGAGAACACGTTTTACTCCCAGCTTGGTAAGGTGGTGTAGTGGTTACAAGTTGCGTTGCGATCAGTATGGTGGGCAGTTCAAAACCATCAGCAGCTCCCTGGTAAACAGTCACGATCTCAGAAACCACGGGGGTGGGCATAGGGGGCAGGTGCTCTGAGTCAGCATTGATTCCACAGCAGCAAGATTTTTATGGAAAGTAACTGGGCTTGTTCCTCAGGACACCACTGTCCTGGGTAGGAGAGAACTTCTCAGTGTGGATGAGCATGGCCCATCAGGGCATGAGCCACGTGGCTGCCAAGTCACATGCCATCCACCACCACCTCCACCCCACCTCCACACACTTTTCCTCGTGCACACACACACATACACGCATACTCTCATGTATACGCATGCACTCACACACAGGTTCAGGGCTTACAGGCAGGCCTCGTGCTCCCTCTGCTCCTTGCAGACCGGGCTCTCCAGCTTTGCCCTGAGAGTAAAGAACAAGAGAGATGGGGACAGTTTATTAGGATTTGGGGTTTCATATCATGGCATCTCTATCAGCCTGTCTTTGCCCAGCCCCCGGCCTCTGGCAATCTGGTCCAGGTTTGCCTGCACAAATTATCACTGTATATTTGAGATCTGAGTGGCAGTGGGGTTCATGTTACTGGGATCCACAATCAGCAGTCATAAAAACTGAAATCAAGAAACCAAGTGAGGGCAGGGTCAGGAGATCTCAGGAGTCACTGGTGAAGACAGGAGGAGGGAGGGAGCACTAGATTGGGTTGTGATTGGACAGCCCATCTTAGAGGCCATTGAACCATGGGAGGGGGAATGTTCTAAAAATTGATGTAGGAGGGAGTGTATAATTCTTGATATGATTGAATGATGGAACTATCGAATTATAGGATATATAAATTACTTGCCCATAAAACTGTTGGGAAACAAATTCTTAGGAAAAAAAGAAAGAAAGAAAGAAAACAAGTGAAGCATTGCATGGGGCCCATGTGCCACTCAAGACCTCTGGGAAGTTTAAACAGCAAAGATGGCACTTTGAGAACGAAGGGACATCTACCCCAAGTCATGGCATTTCGAACCACCTCCTCTGCACACCAAAGCTGGGCACTAAGCAAGAAAGACTGGGCAAGACTCGATGGATCTGAATGATGATGCTGGTGACGGCCACTGCACGCATGCCCAGTAGACTACAGGACGAGCAAGTCGCAGATGACTTCTCCCCCTGGCCTGCGTTTCCTGGTATGGCACAGGACTGGTGCCCGCACGCCATAAGGGCCCCATGGGGGCCACCCTGGGGCAAGTGAGGAAGCACGTGGTGTGCACTGAGGCGGTGTGGCCCAGGGCAGGGAGACTATTTTCCCTCCCACGCTCTGCATTCCCACCAGGCCAGGTGCCACTCGCCCACAGCCTGCAGCAGCACGGCTCGGCAGGAGCTTGCAGGACACTGGGCTGCTGGGGGCACTCTCTGCTCTTCGTCCTCTTCGCAGGGACTCAGGTCTTAGCATCCGGCAACCAGAGTAAGATGATGGAGACAGGGGCCCCCTGGTGAGTCGCATACGATGCAGCATGAGTCACAATCATTTACAACCAAACATATTAAATGGAACATAAACCTCGCTGCAGAAACATTTTATGCAATCTCACACTCCGTGGTTCTGACCTCGCCGGGAGTTATAGCTGGGGACTCTGGGAAAACAAAGTCACCGAAGGCCATCAACGGAGGAGCGGGAGGCATGGAACCAATGTGCGACCTCACGGGATCTCCCAGAAAGGCTGGCAAATTGGCCCCATTCTTCTCACCCTGTGTGAAAGGAGCCCTCAGGGAGGGTTAGCAGTTATGCAGTGGACTGTGATCTACAAGGTTCGAAGTTTGAAACCACCAGCCACTTCATGGGAGAAAGATTGGCTTTCTACTCCCGTACAGAGTCTCAGAAACTCACAGGGGGCAGGTCTACCCTGTTCTATAGGGTCCCTTTGAGTCGGATAACCTCAAGGTCATGGGAGGCTCTGGGGCCACGGGTGCTTCATCCTGAGCACGTGGTCAGGATGTGCAATTGGTAGTGCGTTTGCTCATTTGATAATGAAAAGGTGAAAGGTTTATGTCACAGCAAGGGAGCCCTGGTGGCGAAATGGCTTACTTGGCGGGCTGCTTGCTGAAAGGTTCACCATGAGAGCCCACCCACCACCCATGGAGACCGAGGGGGCAATCTGCTCCCAGGCAGAGGGCAGGGGCTCAGAGAGCCCACTCTGCACAGTTCTGCTTGGTCCTCTATGGTCTCTAAGCGGCAGAATTGATTGGACCAAAATGCATTGTTTAATGTCAGAGTGGAAAACTGGAAAGTCACCACACCTGCAGCTGTCGGTGAAGTGCAGGTTCTCAGTGAAGGTGATAGGCTCAGACATGCGGACAGTGGTGGGTCAGGGGTCGAGTTTTGGCCTTTGGCATGCGGGACCCAGTTACACTCTCAGCCAACGCACCTCCTGCACAGCTAGTGCCCGGCAGCCCACGGAAGCCAGCTTGGGGCTGGGAGGCTGCCCAGGTTTCAGCAGAGCTGAGATGGGCTAAGAAGAAAGGCCTGGTAATCTACTTCTAATATCAGCGTGTGGAACCCCTATGGGCCACAACAGGCCCATCGCCACTCAGCCTGGGAATGGTGAGTCTCATCGCTCTGTGCGTGGGGACGCCACGGGTCACACTGGCTCAGCAGCAGCAAGAGTCCTTCCAGACAGCAGACGTCCCCTCCAGGCAGTGCCCATCTGGCGGGCAGTGCCTGTCTCCCCTCCCAGAGTCAATGTGGAGGGAGTTACAGGAGACCTGGGCTCCGGGCCATCTTGGCCACCAGCCCAGCAGGGGACTTTAGGCTCACCACGTCACTGACACTCAGTTTTCCTCAGCTATACCATGGAGACAGCAATGCTTACCTTATAGGGTCACTGGGAGAAATGGATAAAAGAGACTTTCATTGGGTTTAGCTCACAATTCCGCTCAGCACGTGACTGAGCAATGATTGTTTGGGATTGAGGTAACAATAAGGCAGGAGAACGGTCACTTACTGGCTCTCCAGGGGGGCCCGGCTTCCCATCTCTGCCCTCTTTGCCTTCTTCTCCCTGTAAAAGAAACTCAATTGGGTGGCCAGGTCAACGATGATGTGCCAGAGCAGCGGTTCTCAACCTTCCTCACGCCGCCACCCTCTCATGCAGTTCCTCAGGTGGTGGGGACCCCCAACCATAGCATTATTTTCATTGCTACTTCATCACTTTTGCTACTGTTATGAATCATCATTTTGCCACTGTTATGAATCATCATGTAACTGTCTGATATGCAGGATGTATTCTCATTGTTAAAAACTGAACATAATGAAGGCATAGTGATTAATTACAAAAACAATATATCATTATATGTTGTAAAATATTTACTTCTAATGACAAATAAATGAAATTTTGTTTTGAAGCATGGTGCAGCATGGGTAACAGTCTTCATGCTGGGTTCTCCTATGTAGGCACATCTGCACGTGGGCGGACCTGCCTGCCTGGAGATAATAGAGGAGCGGTGTCTCAGTTCCTAAAATCATTGGAAATATGTGTTTTCCGATGGCCTCAGGTGACCCCTGTGAAAGGGTCGTTCGACCCACAGGTTGAGAACCGCTGTGCTAGAGGGAAACACAGCAGATTCAACGCGTCTTTCTCCCTGGATACAGAGAGGTGGGTAGGGCTAACTGCTAGGAAGGCCTTTTCACAGACAGGAGATCTGGTGTCCAGCCTCCATGCCCTGGTTTGGTCCAACACCAAGATTGTAGCCAGGACTCTACGGTTGTCTGTGCCCGGCGAGTCCTGGGAATATGACAAGTGGCGTCAGCAACTTGATTGAAGGGACTGAAGAAGCCCTGATGGGTGTTCTCAGGGGGCAAACCCAGCTGGGTGGGAACTCATGGGTGGGCCTGCTGGGTGGAGCCAGATGATGAGAAGGGGACAGGTGGGTTCCGATGAAGACGAGGGCACCAGGTAATGGGAAGCAAGGCACCTGACTCAGCTCTTCTAGTGCGCGTGGGGGGTCTGGATCAGAGTGATGGGTGGCAGCGAGCATTCTGCGTTTCCTGCTGTGAAGCCAAGCTGTGGCCCCGCCTCCCTGCTCCCCAGCCCCTGCTCAAGAGCCTGCGGTTCTAACCCTCATGTTTATCTAAGTGATCCCAGTGTCTTCTCTGAAACAGGACAATCAGGGATGGTCGGGACATCAGGAAGGTGTAGGACCCCTTCCTGGACTGACTTGTGTGAATCCTGGGGTAGGAAAGAACAGGTTCTGTGACAGAGGAGTCTAGGCAGTGAGGTTGGAGGTCTGCCTGCCACTAGCCAGCCCTGTATTCAGGGAAGTCACTGAAGCACCCGGCTTCTCGGTGTCTCATCTCCTACACAGGGATCACAACCTGCCTTGTGGAAGTGCCAGCTGGCTCAGTCGATGCTTCTGCTTGCTCGGGTACACAAAAGAGCCCTGGATACACAGTGCCAGGGCCATGGTGGCAGCAGCCACTGATGCAATGAGGTGCTAGTCCTCCGCAGCACCTCTGCCCTCACTGGTGGATGCCGTTGTGGACGGAGACCTGGATGTACTGACCAGCCAGGGCACTGTCCCCAGGCCCCATGTGTTCTCTGTGAAGGCCTCTTCAGGGGTCCCTGCATGAACCTGCACTAACCAGCCATGCCGCTTGCGAGGTCTCCTGGATCAGTCTTCTCTTCCATTAAGACTTGGCCTCCAGCTGCCATGTCCCCGATGCAAGGGAAGCCTGGTACCATGATATGGAATGCCCAGAAGGGAAGCCATCAAGGTCAGTCTGGGGTGGGCAGGGGTCGGGGTGGGGGAGGGAGCTCAGGTGGCAGTGTTCGGGTCACCCAGAAGGGTAAGTGCTCCACAGAGACACTTAGGACCAACCAAATAGCCGAAGACATTCAGAGAGAAAGGCTAACTGCGGGTCTGTTCGTGCTTAGCTTGCCCGGGCCTGGCCTTTGAGTAAGGGGGTGCTCACAAGCATGTTGTAGGGGAGGGCTTCCCAGTGGGACCCTTCCATGCCTGGTTCACCCCTGTAGCTCACCATGTTGTCGTGGCGGTTAGAAAATGGACAGATGTGTGAAACCAGAGTGACTGGTCAACTAGACACCAGTAGGACCCCCAAGACCATGGCCCTTTGTCACCCCTTGGCTCTGGAGCTGCAGTCACGCCCGTATTAGAATCAACCACCAGAGAGGGACAAAGTGACCAGGGTCAGGAAAGAAGAAGCGATGGAGACAGAAAGCCCAGTGGGCGAGGTGCGGCGCAGGGTGCTGAGTTGAATCAGCCTGTGCGTGAACTGCTGAGTGGGTTCAGATGGTCTGCTCTGTAAACCGTCACCCAATTCACAATAAAAATTTTCAAATATAAGTAAATTTCCTGTGGCGTAAGGTCTAACCAGGTGATACACACACACACACACACACACACACACACCCCTGTGGTCCCAGAAAGCCTTTTCCCCTTTTCTTTTTATTTATCATCTGCACCAGTGCCTCCTCAATGTTTCTAAAGACTCCAAACCAGATTCCCACACCACTAGACCCTGGGGTGGGGAGTGGGAGTGGGGCTACAAGGAGGCAGAGGACACAGCTCTGGGGTGGGGTGGGGTGTTGTTCTTGGACTTTTTCTAGTGGGCAACTGGACAGCAGGGGCAGCAGGGGTCTGGAGCTGCTCCTGGGGACAGACAGTGGACACAGCTGGGTGCACTCTGTGCCCTCCTCACTTGGTCCCTTCCCCCCATCGCTCCATCCTTGTGCCACCCTCTGGACCACCACTGCAGCCACCCGTTCCTCCGGTCTCCAGCAGCAGTGGCAGTTGAGATGGAAACGACTTGGGGTGAGCCCCAGGAAGGTTTAAATAGGGTGCTCACACAACGTCTGAATCGCACAGCATCCACGTTGCTAAAGCGAGGCCTAACAGGTTTGGGGTAATCAATGTAAAATAATGAGAGGCCCTTATGGGTGCAGAGGCTGCACATGATATGCTTCCCCTGTACCCTGCGTCACACAGAGAGCCTCTCCAGCCTGTCCTTGGCACTCAGTAAATGGGAGACCAATTGTTTTACTTTATGAGAAGGAACAGCAAGGTCAATGAATATTGGCATCTCGTCACTGGGACTTTCATCGCTCACTACATGAAGCAGTAAGAAGGAAGTCCTATCTTATAGCCAGTTGGCATAAGTATACAGATCTGCATAAACAACACCCCCCCTGCCCCCTCCTAGACACATACCTATAATCTAGGTTCCTCTCTGGTCTGTCTGGGTGCTGAGCCTGTCTCCAGCCAGCATATCTTAAGTATATCATGCTACAGGTCAATGTGGCTTGCGGTTCTGTTTGGTTTCTCCTTGAGGGCTGGGACCACGGATGGCTCCGTCTGTCCCTTGAGCTCTGTGATAGTTAAGGTTCTGCGTCAACCCGGCTGGGCCAGATTCCGAGTGGTTTGGCTGTTCGGACGCCGTGATTCCCCTGGATGTAGCCTAGCATAATGCAACCACGTCCCAAATGGGATATGCTATGCGCCCCTACTCAGGGATAAGAAGATCAAGGTGAGACACAATGCTATTATTCAGGACCTAGCTCTGAAGTGGTGTCTCCTTGGGGATGTGGCCTGCTTCCAATGTAAGTGGATGCTGTGGGAAAGGTTGCTTGCTTGTTGCTAGGTCTGGATTCTGCATCTGACTCACAGATCTCTGGTTTTTGGACTTAAGCCAGCAAACTACCATGCTGCCTGCTGATCCTGGGGGTTGTCAGTCATCTGCCAACTGACTGGTAAACCTTAGATTCATTCATCTCTGCAGCCACCACCCAGTCCTCTTCCTGCTGATCTTTGGTTCAACAGCCCCTTCCAGCTACCCAAGTCAGGAGGCATTTACTCTCTTAGCTGACCTCAGACAGGGCACCTGCTTAGGCTTGTCTGCTTCTACACCACATGAACCGCTTTGTTGATATAACTTTACACACACACACGTCTCACCCTGTTTTATTCATTAGAGAACCCAGCCTAAGACAACCACTGACACAGTGGTCATTCATTCGGCCATTCCCTCGACTCAGATCTGCACAGCAGCTTATTCAGCCCTGTGCTGGCTGATAAAAATCCGATATAAATGAGCAGACAAAGACAAAAGCACACACGGAGCAAGGCCGTGTGACTCAGAGTTGGTTTGGCTGGGAAACGAGCTGCTTGTGTTTCTTCCTGTTCTCTGTAAGACACCACATTCCCCTAATGGCCATGATTTGCTTCAATAACAAGAACCATATACTTGACTTTTTGTTTTTGTTTCTGCTTTTTGGGGTATAATTCAGAAAACAAATTTTGTTTTGTTTTGCCGTCACTTACTGGGATTCCTGGTAATCCTGATGGGCCCTGGGGGCCTGGAGGGCCTTCTTTCCCCTAAAGATTCAAGACAGAAACACACCATGAAGTCTTTCCGAAGCACGTTGTGTGTGTTAGTATTTTTGGTGAAAACATACACTGGTTGTGCACCAGTCTGACCCATTCTCCCCATACAGCTTCCTTCAAGGGGCAAATATTCTCACCGCCCTGCACCAGATGGCCCATCACCTCTAACTTGGACTCAACACCTGGTAAGCTTCTCATCTGGCCTTTCACGTTGTCCAGTCAATTTGACCTTGATCAGACCATTCTTTAAAAGAGCATGATGCTCAGAGTAGACTTACCCCATTTATTCAGATAAACTAGTATTTGGTTCAAAGGGGACCTCAGGGGGGGGGGGCCCTTCTGATTTCAGTTTTCACATCTAAAGATGATTTGTGCAGGGTCTATCTGGAAGGACACGACTTAGTGCTACATTGCCCTTGGAGACTGTGGAGAATGAGACCGTTGGTATAAATGAGGTTTCCTCAAAGCAGCCCGTCTCATGCCAGGATTTTCCCACTCCAGGACAGAGTGTGTTCACCCCGGTTCATTGACAGGCCCTATTCCATAGACTCGGGGAAGTGGGGAGAAGCAAGCCTTGTGGGAAGAAGAGATCGGGGCTTTGGAATCCAAAAGACCTGGCTCAGATCCAACTCTGCACTTTGTCTCTGAGACTCCCCGAGACTCACCTCCCCACCCACAGCACAGACAAGCACACCTGGAGGTGCTGTGTGCCCCAGAGCCAACACAGGTGCAGGGCTGGCCAGAGTACACACATGATGGAGAGTTTCACTGGTATCAAACTTCTTTGTGTCTCTTTCCCCGTGTGAACTAGACCCCATATTCTATACAACCGTGCTTAGCAAGTCACATCATTTAAGACTTCATTTTCCAACTTGTTCCTCAGACACACACTCCACTGTCACCCAAAGCTGCTGGGCCAGCATGAGGTCAACAGTGTCACCGTGGCTACCGCAAAGAGCACTGTAATGTTGTGCTGTGTCTCATGTTGGTAAAGGAGAGGGCTCTAAAAAGAAAGAAGAGGAAGGCTCTCAACAAGATGGATGAATGAGGTGGCTGCACCAAGAGCCCCAATCTCGCAGGAGTCGTGTGCTCGGCCAGGGCACTGCTGTGTCCTGTTGGCCACAGGGCCACTATGAATCAGAACTGGCGTGGAAGCAGCCAATAACAACGGGGACTTGTTTGAGAATTCCTCACGACTGTGGTCTGTACTGACTGAGGCCAGGTTCCCCGTCCTAATCTCGATGCCACACAAAGCCTTGTCGAGGGATATGTGGTTTCCTAGAAGAACATTTTATTTTTAAAAAATCAAAACCGGATCTTTATTTCAGATGGACACATGCTCTGTTCTATAAAACGGATTCCATTAGGGAGCTAAAAGATAAGCAATTGCTTAACCCACTTCCACTGACCTGCCCCCATGAGAAACCTGCACCTCCCTCCTCTCCAAACGGCTGTACTTTCTAGTCACACTGCAGCACGCCGTCGTCTGTCTGTCCCACCAGGTGAGTGACGGACTCGCTGGGAGTCAGTTTGTTCCTATGCTTATAGGTGCCTGTTGTTATCTGCTGTGGGCACTGCACTGCTTAATTAGCTATTAAAACCCAAACCAATCGGGTTGGCCGTGCACCACCTGCAGCTCAGAGCACCCCAGTCGCTCAGAGCAGGACGGCTGCACGATCGCCCGATAGGACTGAGTGGAACTGGCCCACACAGTTTCCAAAACTGGCAGGTGGGAGTGAACCGCTGACTGAACAGTTGGCAGCTGAGTGCTTAACCACTGCGCCACCAGGGTTCTCCCATGATACATTAGACGCCCAATAAAACTTGGCTGGAAAACAATAAAGGAGTGATCATATTTAGGGCAGATTAAGGTAGCTCTCTGAAAAGACAGGGCGAAGACAAGCCACTCACTATCAAACTCAGCTGCTCTCAGTGAAGTCCGCGATGTCTGTTTGAGCAGGTGTATCCTAGCAATCTAACACTGTACATCTAGAATGCTTCACAATGTCTTCCTCCACACAAACCGCTGCTTCCACGAGCAACGCAGAGATATACAGTGCTCTTCTCCCAGGACTGGGGCCCAAAGTCAAAATAACACCTCTTCCTGTTTGACTTTAAGCTCCCATGAAAAAGTTTTGCATGCATCTTTTCTTTATCACTATTATTCACCACTTAATTTCAAAGCAACGTTTCCTTTCTTGTTGCTGTTTGCTGTTGTTTGTTTAAGCTCCTAGTCCTCGCTGCCATCAGCCACAGGGACCCCACAGGACAGGGTGGACCTGCCCCCTGGGTGTTTCTGCAAGTGTAACTCTTTCTTTTTTCCTTTTGAATCTTTCTATTGGGGGCTCTGCCAGCTCTTCGAACCAGCCACACATCCACTGTGTCAAGCACATTGGTACATATGTTGCCCTCATCCTTTTCTAAACATTTCTTTCCATTTGAGCCCTTGGTGTCAGCTCCCCGGAAGTAGAAAGCCTGCTTTTTCTCCCATGGGATGCCTGGTGGTCTTAAACTGCTGGCCTTGTGGTCAGCAGGCCAACACTTAACCCGTTACACTACCAGGGCTCTGGAAGACACCCGTTTTCTTCAGGTTTGGTGTTGATGGTCAAGTACCAGGAACATGGACGGGTTCAAACACTCCCCTGGCTCACCATCGGCCCCATGGCAGAATGGCTGGCTTATTGAATAGGAATTAGCTCCTTGAGGTCTGACGGTTTTGCCTCTGGGCCCCACATTCATCCTCCTCGGGAAAACAGCCCATTGGTTCTTATCGGGGAACCTTTCGTTGTCTGAGAAATCAATGAAAAGCTGCCAGCAGTACGCATTACATTCTATTCACCCTGGGACTTCTAAACCGGCTGCTTGCAAAGGACTGGCCAGATGATGGTTACGGAAAGAGCCATGTGGCCGCAATGTTTCATTCTCAACCTCTTCCCTTCCCTCGAGCCAGCCATCCTACACAGTGGGTCGGGATGGACTAGCAGGGAGAGCCTGGGCTTCCATACTGCCTCTTCTCCCATGTGGATGTCATTTCCTGTACGACCTAGTATGTGCTCCCCTTGGCCGCTGGCTGCCTTTCTGAAGAAGAACAAGCGATACCAGGTGACCTCTCAAATGCCCTGGACTCCAGAGTCCCCGGAGGCGAGGACAGGGCACTCTAGGCTGGGATTTCTATAGACCAGGATTTGTGCCTGGACCTGGCATGTCCTCTCCGTGTGACCCTGGAGTCACACAGTGTAGCTTTGGCCCCCACCTTTGTTATGGATAAAGTGGGGTATTATTCTGAAGATTAGTTCCTCTACTTATATGACTTTGGAAGGTGCCTTCGGGGTGAATAGATAAAGCACTAGCTGCTGATCGAACGAAAGGTCTCTGTCTCAACCCCAGCAGCCCTCCACCTGAACAAGACCTGGTGTTCGCTTCCATAGGGAGCACAGGGACCTGTAGGAGACCCTGTGGGGCAGCTCTGATGTGCCCAGGAGCAATCGACCTGATGGTGGGAGATAGATCCCCGTGTGTGTCACGCATGTTTCAGTTGTTAGCAGCGTGCCTGGTGAGCTGGGGGTAACCTTTACTTTTGGACACTGAAACCAAGATTTCTGGCATCTTCCTACAGTGAACAGAAGTCTTGGTTTTCTGTTAAAGAGGTGGATTCAAGTGCCAGCCCCTGCCATTGTGGTCGTGGGACCATGATGAGGCGTTTCCCTGTTCTGAACTTCACCTTGTACTTCTGAGCAGAGAAAGTAACTGTGGCAACCTCCTGCCTGGCACACAGCCAAGACTCAAGGTGGGCTCGTCAGGTAAGACGCAGAGAGGGAACTACCCTGTGGTCCCATTGACATCGGTGGCTGTGAGCTGAATTCTGGAATATATACCTCCCGAATCTGTCATCCAGACGTGGGCTTTGAGAATCAGAAACTCACAGCCATCAATTCCATTCTGACTCATCGTGACCCCAGAGGACAGGGTGGAGCTGTCCCTCTGGGCTTCTGAGACTGCAACTCTGATGAGCAAAAAGCTTCATCAGTGAGGCAACCATAAAGAGAATCCTACCGCCACCTCCCTGCCAGGCTGGTAGAAAACAGAAACGGAGAGTCTGTGATTTGGGCAGAGACATCAGGAAGGGACTGGTTCTAAGAAAGCCTGCACCCTGGGTGAAAGCAGATCCCGTGCCTGGAGGACTTACTGGGGGTCCTTGGATTCCTGGTGGCCCAGCAGCTCCTGCGATGCCATCTGCTCCCTAGGGGACACAAAGCAGGAAGTTATTGGCCAAGAGAAGTCACCGGCATCCTCCTCCTGGTCCAGGAGGGCCACCCATGGGGTGCGATCCTTGAACAACTCGACAGCTAGCTGAAATGATCGTGTGGTGCCTCGGGAGAAGGGGCTGCCCATTTAGTCCCTTGGAAACACTATGGAGGAGTGCTACAGGGCACACACGGGGCCAGCATGTCTCAGAGCTGACCTGAAGGCAAACTAACAACAGATGCTCTCCTCTGTGGCCCCTGCCCACTGCCCACAGATAGTCCTCTCAACTGGGCTCCCGTCCCCCCTCCAGGCTGGTCCATCTTCTCTGGGGGCAGCAGGAAGTAGGAAGAAGAGCAGCACTATGTTGCTGCTGCTGCTGCTCTTGCTGTTAGGTGCCATCTGGTCGGTTCAGTCACAGCAGACTCAGTCCTGCTCAGTCCTACGATGTCCTCACGGTGGTTCATATGTTGGAGCCCACTGCTGCAGCCACTGCGTCCATCCATATTGTCAAGGTGGTCCTCGTTCACGCTGCCCTCCTCCAGAGACTGGTCTCTCCTGACATCATGTCTGAAGTAAGACCAAGTCTTGCCATCCTTGTGAGGATTCTGGCTGGCTGTCTGCCAAGACAGACCTGTTTGTTTGTTTGTTGTACTGCGGCGGCTTGTGCGTTACTGTTATGCTGGAATCAATGTCACCAGTATTTCAAGTGCCAGAAGGGTCACTCCGGGGGAGCAGGTCTCTGCAGAGGTTCCTGACTAACAACAGACTACAAAGAAGGACTCTGCTGTCCGCTGCTGAGGAATGAACAGCATTTTAGGAAGGAGCAAAACGTCAGTTGGTCTCCCTGCAACCACCCCACCCCCAGCCCAGCCCCACCCCCACCCCCAGCCCCAGCCCCAGCCCCAGCCCCACCCCCAGCCCCAGCCCGTGTCTCTCCCGAGAGCGTGCACTTGCTGCTACATTTCAGGGAGCATCGCTAGGCAGAAGGTAGGAAATCAACCCTCAGATACACCTTCAAGGGAGCAGAAGGTAACGTTTAACAAACAGCCTAGGCCCAGGCTTCACCAGGGCAGCCAGCTCCAGGGGAAACAGCCTGTCTAGTTCAAATCTAACAGAGCAACATTATGTCCACTTCAAAGGCAAATTCTTCGACATTGCTTGGACAAGGACTTCCAGCATCCTGGACTCCGGGGATGAGCTGCATTGGGATAAAATGCCTTGCTTTGCTACAGCCTGAGGATAGGGTATGACTTATATCTGGGAAAGACTGCTGATTCTAGGGTGGCAGAGAGTAAGCTCTGGAAGAGAGGAGTCCCTGGTACCCTGGCTTAAAATAAGTAGCCAATGTGTACTGCATGAATGACAAGATGGACAAGGTTTCTTGCATGGTTTCCGGCATCTGGATGCTGGGTCTGCACCAGCGGCCACCTCCACGCCCACCCCTGGAGTCCATGATCAGTCTAGGGCTGACCATAAGACAACGGTTCCAAGCTCATCCAGGAGGGAATGGAAAACAGTAATTAGATGGAGATGGACAAGCTGGCTTCTGATGATGATTGCTTCTGGGCCTCTGATCCGTGGTCTGCCGTGAGACTAACAAGGAAGGAGCCACGTCTTACACTTGTCACAGTTCTAAGTGACGACACATCCCAAAGAGACCAAGGCAGGGCTCTGTCTGCATCAGAGACATGCTAACTTAGGAACAAATGGGGTTGGGGATGGGACCATCCATTTTCAGAGACTTCAGCGGCAATTGCACTACACAGGGAAGGTACAGCCATCACAATAGGGAATGATTCAAAATGAACTGTTCAGGGCTCTGCTTGTTTGTTAGGAAATGAGTTTCCTCCCAAATGGCATTGCTTGTTTAACAGAAGTGCTTCTCCCCGAGGCCCATCCTATTCCCCTGGGTGTGGGTTGATCTTCCACCGATGGTCATAAGCTATGGAAGCAGAGAGGGGAGAGCAGCAACACAATTCAGAGTAATGTACACAAAAATGCGAATCTCCGAAGAGCTGCGGCATTTCATGACTTCATGGGGAATGGGTTTGTAGCAAACCCACTGAGCCCCTGCAGAAACAATCCCTGATGCTCACTTGATGAAGTTGGACAAGACAAAAGTCTAGACGAAGAAGTCCACAAGGAAGTGAGCAGCCCAGGTCTGCGGCTCGGGTGCCGGGGGAAGGCAAACCAGGTGTCTGTCAAAGATGGAAGGTAGGCTCTCAGGAAGATGAGCCGGGCTTTAATAATGCTGTGGTTATGGGTCTGTGTGGGTGTTGCCCTAAAAGCCAAGTACGACGTGAAGAGCATGATTCCAAGCTCTCGCCTGGCTTCATGGCGAGTAGGGGATGGGCTCAAACCACTGGCTTAGTTCTGAGTAACACACAGGGACCACGTGCAGCCAGGAGTTGTTATAAAAAAAGCAGGGTATGATTTGTTTCCATACACTTTAGCTTCACGATCCAAGAAGAAATCCCAATGGGAGTCCTCTCTATCTACTACGGTGCTTTGGATTCTGCTCTGTGGTCTCTTTGCCAGTATTGGTAACCTCTGTCTGCAAGGATTGGGAGACCTGGGTGAATGGAGAAGCCATAAGAAACCTCTAGGAATACGCCCTGGGCTGGATCAAGGGCACTGAGGAGCCCTACCCTTTGCTATGACTACTCTACATGGGTACCCGGACAGCAATTCGCTCAAGACAAGGAGCAAAGGACTAAGCCATGACTAGCCCGGGCTGGAGGGAGAGACAATGCTGACAATGACACCATCAATGCCAAGGCCACACCCAGCTGAGACAGCAGGGGGATCCGAGGGGGGGGGGGAGCGTGCTACATGGAGAATGATGCATATCCATGTTGGTTTTGGGTTTCTTTGATGAATTTTTGCTTTGGATCTTAATTTTTGTGGCTGTTGAACATAGACACAGGCTGGACGACCTCTGCGCGGTCTGCTCAGTGCCTGGATTCACTGTTGGAATCGTGTGATTACTGTCACCGTCCTTCCCGACGTCATTCCTCCACCGTGAGTCTAACAAGACCACTGTCTGCCACGCAGCCCGTCTAACCTTTCAGGTTGCTGTCATCACTGTGACCCCGGGAGTTCAATGCCACTAAGTCCATGCCAGCTCATAGTGACAGCGAGCTTAGGACAACCCAGTCCTGTGCCAATTGTCATGCTTGAGGCCACCTTGTCAGTTCATCTTTCCAGGGTCTTCCTCGTTTTCACTGCTCTCCGCTTTCCAAAGCACAATATTCTTTTCCAGGGACGGGTCTCTCCTGGTCACCTACCCACAGTCTATGGGACAACTCTTGCCATCGTTGCTTCCAAGGAGCACTCCGGCTGTCCTCCTCCCGAACAGATGCGTGTGTTCTTCTGGGTCACCCTTGCGCTCTTCTTCCCCAGCACCCGCCCTCCAATGCGTGGGTTCTCCTCCACTCCTCCCGAGTCAATGCCAGTGGAGCGATGGAAAGAACATGGCTGGGTCAGGTGCACCCTAGTCCTCAAAGTAATACCCTTGCTTTTCAGCACTTTTCAAGAGGTCATGAGCATCCCATAGCTCCTTCCTTACAAGAGCACATGGTCAAGACAGCATGTGTGAGCAGTGTGACTTGAAGAAAAGTTCAAGGTATGTTTTGGTTAAAAGTTGGAAGGCTAACTCCGGGTAATAGCCGATGGTTATTTGGTAGTTATGAGGACAACAAGCGGCAATGGATAATAAATGGGTAAATAAATAAATAGCTCAATATACAAATATATGATAAGTGACATAGAATAAAACAAATTAATAGCAAAGGTATAATAAACACTTGCTATAATTACTAATTCACCACAATAAGTAAGGATAAATAATCAGACAAGTAATAACAATAATTGTTAAAATGGGAATAAGGGACACAAATCACTGGTCAATCCAGATAACCTGGTTCCCATGGCCTCTTGGAATCCCAATGACTCTCACTGTGGGTAAGCTTCTGACAGAGGGGAGGAAGCTGCTTCCGCGCTCTTTGCTTGACACCTCCCCTCTGGCATCAGCCCCCGGCCCCTCACCCTCCAAGTTGGTTAAAATATATAAAAGCCTGCCACGCTGGTTGTGACGGACTGGATGTCTCTCAGAAATAGGGGTGAGAATCCCGTGAGTGTCATTGCCCTCAGAAATAGGGTTTTCTTTGTCACGTGCCCATGAGTCCGTAGTGCCGGAGCCCTGTCCCCCTGGATCTGGACTGAGACCCAGGAAGAGCAGCATTGACACAGATCACAGGAGATCCCTGACACCTGGAGGTCACCAAAAAGTCCAGGATATGTGCTAGGGCGAGCAAAGCTGGAGAAAAGGACCTTCCTGGAGTGGACCCAGGAAGAAAGCCTTTCCCCAGAACCAGTGTCCTAAAATTGGACCTGTAGCCTTGTCACTGTGAGAACACAAAGCCCAGCGGTTGAAGGTCACCCCGTGCGGCGTTTTTGTTACGGCAGCACTCTGAAAACTGCCATGTCTGCCAGCACCCGCAAGTCCCAACAGCCTTCTCCGTACCCGGCCCACCAAGATGACTCGTCTCTAGTCATCTCCCCCGGGACCTGCCCTCCGAAGGGTGTGCAGACTCCAGCCCACCTGCTGAAGAAGAGGTAGGTTCAGGGTGATGCCGTCACGGCCAGTAAGTATGGAACAGGGGTCATGTGTCAAGGATTAGGAGGTTGAAGTTAAATGTCATTACTTACTGGTGGCCCGGGGTTCCCTGGGGGGCCCATGAAGCCTGGAATTCCAGGATGACCCTGGGAAACAGGAAGCAATGGTTACAAGGGACGCATAGGAAGCGTTTGCTGTTGGTCAAAGGTCACCGTGACAACAGCTGGATCAGAGCAGCCCAGACGACCTTGGTGCCATGGACCAGCACGGTTGGGTGGGGAATAAATGAATCTTGTAAGAAGATATTGCTGGTGCTTCAGTAAGTTGAGAGCATGCCTGGAAAATCAATAAAAACGAATGGACCCTGACAGTGGATCCATTGGTTTAAAAAAATAAAATAAAAACCTGGGGGCCCTGGTGGAGGGTAGGAGGGAGTGGTGAGGATGTATACGGATCTCCATGGAGACCAGAGAGGTCCTAACAGCTGCAGGACCTGTGCTGGGTGATGGGACACCAGGTTCCTTGTACTGACTACTTTTCCTCTAGGTTTGAGGTGTCCCACCACAAAACAGATACATGCCCTCCTCCTGTCTGTCCCCAAGTGGAACTGTTGGATTGGCCACGTCATGGCACTGGCACAACGACAGCATTCTTCTTTGAAGAAAGAGGATTTGGGCCCATGGTAGAATGCAGAATGTGCCAGACTATCATATACGTTGCAGTTCAAATGTGTGTCAAACTGTTATAAACACACACACACACACACACACACACACACACAACCCACCCACCACCCAACTGGAACGGTTTCCCTCCCCTCCACCTCCAGACCCTGTCACTGGAAAACACAAGCAGGGGGCCGAGGCGGGGGGAGGTGGGGAGGAGAGGCAGATGACAGTGGACCAGAAATAGCAGAATGGAAACCATGGAAATGCTGCCCTTTATGAGTCCTTCCTACAGGCCAGGGGGCAGCAAGAAAGGCCACTGGAGATGCTCTCGTGAGTGCTCCCTCTTGGGATACTGGTGCCCTTTGGGCGTGAATGGTTCAGAATAATACAGCAAGTTGTTTTTACCTGGTCACCTTTCTGTCCAACCTCACCGTCGACACCGTGCTCGCCTTTACTTCCCTTGGGGGAGAAAAAACACATGTACACAAAGAAGAAGAAGTTGTTTTACTAAAGAGACATTACAAAACAGCATTTTCACCATTCATTCACTCACTCGCTCATTCTTTGGTTGGTAACAGGTGGATAGAAATGGCAGGTCTGGGGGAGGGGCTTGCCTGGGCACTGAGGCTGGCCGAGCTCTGCTCACGGGGGGACTTGAATCGAGATTGGCCTGTGGCCTCTAGTAAGGGATGGCTCAAGGTCCTGGAAGGCCCTGCCTGGAGAAGGGATGGTCAGTTGGGAGGAGAAGTGGTTGTGTAGGTGTGAGATGGGGAGCAGGTGAGGCAGGGCCTAGGGGGCTGGCAGAACAGGGCTGCAGTGAAGAAGAGGGAGAAGCTGGGATGTGGGGGGGGGTCATGGGCCACACTCCACAGCGAGCTGAGCAGGAGACTGTTGCAGAGCTCAGGCTCCTTCCTCCCTCCCTTAGCCCCTGTGGACCATGGGTGAGTCATTAGATCTGGGACATTACTTCTCTCTCTGTAAGACAGGGGAGTTAATGATGCTGCCCCTGACCTGTCAGGAGACTGAAATCCAGCAATACATGGAAAACCCCAAACGTACACCTCAGGATACAAAAAGCACTCAGAAAGTTATCATAATGCACATCCAAATTAATAAGAAACAACAAGAGCATCTGATTATTTTGGATTTGAACTACAGCCCTGCCATTTGCCAACTGTGTGTTCTCGGGCAAGGTGCTGCGATACTTCGTTTCCTAACGTTTAAAGGGAGACAGCCAACGTCGTACCTAGCTCATTGGGCTTTGTGATTCAATGACCTGAAAGGGCTGTCATACTAGTGACAGCCTCAGAATCAGTCTTCACTGAACACTCCCTCCACCACCGACTTCATCCACGCTACCGCAATCGTCCGTTCCCATCAGCATCATCACCCTGGTTCACGCCATCGTTCAAGCCATCAATGTCACCCACATCATCAACACAAATGCCGTCACAGTCGTCACCACCACGCCATTAACATCATCATTGGATGAAGGGCACCGTTGCTGCCCCATCATCATTGTCATCATTGTCACCTTCATGGCCGCACTCTGCTACCATCACCTTTCTTCTCATCCTCACAACATGCAAGATGCACAACCCACCAAAGCTATTTCTTATGGCTGAACCCTGAAAGTAACATATTTCAACATCCTATCTGCCAACTATTTGGGTTCAGCATTTACTGCATCCACAAATGTCTTTTCAGTGGAATGTGTTTAAACAGCAGCATTGCAGCTCCTACAAAAGAATGATGGGGGGTGGGGTGGGCAGTACAAATAAGCCCTTGGCAGTGAGCCAGCCATGCTTCTGGTTCCAGGATGGCCAGTGTGGACCTGTAAATATTTGAGCGAGTCATGTCTCCTCTGGGCGCCCCATTCATTTGCCCAAGGGTAGGACGTGACTCTGCAGGTCAGCCTGAGGGAGGTTCCAGCAGCGAAGCCCCACGCCACTTGACTTGCACTGAAACGCCAAGCTCAGTCCAGGTCAGCTCCAGAGGGATCTGCCGCACCTGCAGCTCAGTGATGGCTACCCAACTCTCCATGGGACACCTGGGAGGGCGCAGGTGAGCAATACCTGCTGAGCACCCCCTCACATCCCTCAGAGGGGCAAACCGAAGGGAAAGTCATCTACACCAACATTTTCACATGTGACGGCTTCCACCCTTTCTGAATCTCTGAAACCAGCAGGCTGTCCGCTGGCCGCTTTGTGATCCCACTGAAAAGAGCTGACAGAACGCCCTGACATTTGGGACAATTGCCTGAAAGGTGAATGGTCTCCTTTCAAATGTCCAGACCTTGGTCTGGGCTTAGGGTGGTTGGCACCCTCATCTCACAACAATGGAAATGTCAGAAGCTGCAGGACCTCCACGGCAGCCACCCCCACGCCTGACTCACTTCCTGCCCGAGAGAAGGGCGGCATTGCTGGGCTGCTGCTCGGTGCCAGCACCATGCGGGAGCTTTCCCACACTTGATTCCATTGTGTGCCGACATCTGCCCTGACCCACGGCGGAGCTCCTACCTCGGTGTATCTCCGTTCACCAGGAAGATCACCTTAGGGGGCGAGCACAGTGATCACTGTGTCTCAATAAAGACCCCAAAGATCAGAGATCTGAGAGGATCCGTCATTGACCTGAGGTCACAACAAAACCCCCCAGACCCACAGTCATAGAGTACCTAGTGACTCACAGTGACCCCGCGGGACAGGGTCAAACTACCTCTGGGATTCCGAGACTGTAACCCTTTACAGAAAGTCACGTCTTTCTCCCAAGGAGTAGCTGGTGGTTTCAAACTGCTGCGCTTGCAACGAGCCCAACATATAACCACAACATCGCATCACATAGCTAGTCAAAACCAGGGTTGGCAGCCTAATCCAGCCCTGTCCCCCTGAAGACCAAGCGGCCAGGTACCGCTCCCTGCCTTGGCTCCAATCATGGCTATTGCCCTAGACTAGGTGGCTTGTCCCACTGGCTTTTAACGTCAGAAGCAGTGGCTCTGGCGTCAGAAAGCCTGCTCATTTCTATGGACCGTGTTCAAGGCAGCTCTCTGTTCCCAGGATTTGACAGGACACGAAGAGGTCTGGCACAGCCCACCTTCAGTCCCCAATACCTCTAAGCTGGCAGACAAGTGGACTGATGTAATGAACCCATTTTAATTCTTCTGGAATATGGGTTTTTGGATCCATGGGGTTGGGGTCACCAGCCAGGCTGTTTGCCCTTAAACCTTGAGCTGATAAGAAACTGCTCACCTGAAATAGCCTTAGTCAAACAACCTTGCAGTGACTGTGCACAGTTTTGCCTCAGGTGCTGGGTTCTCCTGGACCAGAGCAGGACAGCTAGGAGCAACCAGCTCTGAGACGCAGAGAACCCAGGCTTTGACTAAACCCACTTTCATCGAGTCAATTCCCACTCACAGCCACCCGATAGGACAGCACAGAACTGTCCTGTGTTTCTGAGACTGTCACTCCTATGGGAGCACAACGCCTCATATTTATCTTACTGAGTAGCTGGTGGTTTCGAACTACTAATCTTGTGGTCCAATGTGCAACCACTAAGCCACCAGGGTTATGACTCCATTTACATGACAGTCTCAGAAAGGCAGTGTCAAGGAGCCCCAGTGGTGCAGTGGGTTATCGGAAGGACTGACAAACACAAGGTGGGCAGTTCAAAGCCACCAGCTGAGGGAAAAGGCTGAGGCGGCATGCTCCTGTCACCACCTGCTGTTATTAGTATCACTGTGGTTATTGTTAGGTAGCATGTAGTCCGGTCCAACCCAGTGACCCTACAGACCATGCACGGAAACAACCGCCTGGTCTGACACCATCCTCACCATTGTCCTTGTGTGTGAGCCTATTGTTACAACCACTGTGGCAATGCGTCCCATGGAGGGACTTTCACGTTGCCAATGACCCTCTAATGTACCATGCATGGTGTCCTTCCCCAGGGAATGACCCTTCCTGATGACATGTCCAAAGTACATGAGATACAACCTTGCCCTCCACATCGCTAGGAGCATTCTGGCTATAATTGTTCAATCAATCTTATTAACGGTCTTCCTCCTGATCGCTGCCTCTCTACTTTACCAAGCATGAGGCCCTTCCTCCGGGACTGGTCTATCCTGATAACGGATCCAAAGTCCATGAGTCTCAGCCTCACCATCCTTTCTTCTAAGGATCATTCTGCCCGTGAGGGAGTTCCACTTTGTCCTGCCATGAAATCGATGGCGGCGAATTCTTTTGGCTTGGTTTTATTTAAGCCCACTGACATATAGTCTATTCTGAGTCATCGTGCACTCATCCAGGGCAGTACAATTGTCATGGGAGCAGAGAGCCTCATCTCTCTCCTTTGGAGATAGAGGGTTTGAACTGCTGACCTTGAGGGTAGCAGTCCAAGGTTTATCCAACATCATCACCGAGAAGAAGGTTTGGTTCAATTATCTCAAGGCAGGGTAAAAACTGTGTGGCATTGGAGGGCAGGAGGACTTGCCCACAGTCGGTGTTCATCACCTGTTTCCCCACACCCTCGTGGGAGTGCCTCTCCCCACACGGTTGGGTTGATTTGACCCTGCCTGATTCAAATCGAGTCACCTCTCAACAAATGCCGGCATTTCTCGGAGCATTTAGGTTTACAGCAGAGGAGATAAAAAGCTCTCTGACAGGGTTAAAATCAGCAGCAATTCTAACCTGGACGGGCTTTTAACTCTGCAGAATCCATGCGCCTAGAGCAATGGTTCTGATTGCCATCCTGATCCTGTTCCCTCTACTCAGATTAAAACTATCAGAGCTTCCACTATCTCCCCACCCCAACCCCACCCCCAACGCCCTGAAGCTCCCGTGTGGCGCAGTTGGAAAGCCCTGGAGTGGCGCTCCGTAATTAGTGATGGTGTGACCCTCCACAGGCCCGGTGAGTGGGCCCTCATGAGCAGCTGGGCTTCTGAGACATCAGTCTTGGGGAAGCCTCTTCCTTGCTGCTCATCAGAACCACAAACCAGCCCCTGTGGGGAGGGCAATGCAAGGGATCAACACACACCCATGACCTTTGGTCCCCAAAGGATGAGAGCAGCAGTCCTGAGAACTCTGGCCGGTGTGCATTCTCCACTGACAAATTCCGCTTTGTGCCCCCCCCCCCCACAGTTCCAGTGAAATCCTGCCTGATACGTGAATCTGGGCAGAGGGAAACCGGACCAGCCCTCCCTTGGGCTTGTTTGGAGACTGGCATGAAATAAAGACAAGGAAAGAGAGAATTCGAGCTTCCAGATGGCTGTGAGTCCTCAAGGGGCATGCTTAACCTCTCTGTGACTCAGTTTCTCTCCAGTGGGTGGAGACAAGAAGGCATGACCATAGGCAGGGTCAAGGCAAGCACTGCTTCCCTTGGGGACAGCGATGGATGTGGACAGTAGTAGCTATGCTACTGAGAATACAGCACATTATGGGAGCCCTAGGGATTCCCTGATGGTGTAGTGGTTACGAGTTGGGCTTCTATCGCATGGTCTGCAGTTCAAAACCAGCAGCAGCTCCATGGGAGAAAATACTAGGCTTTCTGCTCCCACACAGAGTCACAGTCTTGGAAACCCACAGGGGTTGCTATGAATAGGCATTAACTGAATGACAATGAGCTTGGTTTGAGTTTTTTGGGGTATGGGGGTCCTGGTATGTACCGTCACGGTCACTGTGGTTGTTACATCACCTGGTGTCAATGTCAGACTTCAGAGTGAAGGGGTGGGGTTTAACCTGTCAATCAGATCGCAACTGGATGCCCTCATTTGGACGAGTTAGAGATAAATAGCTTGTTGGAGGCGGGACACTGGCTCACTCCCTGTGAGACATTCCTTTGGACAAGACACAGAGCTATGCTAGAGCCCTGGAGCTGAAGGAGCCACGTGGAGACCTCTGCCAGCACTGAGATGCTCCACTGTCACTGGATCCACAAGATTTTCCCCCCACTGGCCTGTGATCTTCCTGCATTCAGCATCATTGCATGTGCTGTGTGAGTCTGAAGATGAATTTATAGATTGGTATCGGACATATGGGCTAATATCACTTTTATGGACTTGATCAGGACTGGGCTGGGATGCTTTCTCAATATTCAATTGTTCTTGTAGATAAAGCTCTTTCTTATACACATATGCATGTCTATGACTTTGTTTCTCTGGTCTACCTGGGCTCACACAGTCACCAGGGTGATTCTGACTCTAAGCGACCCTGTAGACAGAGCAAAACTGGCCCTGAGGTTTCTGAGGCTGTATAGCCTTAAGGAAGCTGACAGCTTCACCGTTCTCCCAGGAAAGGCTGGTGGGTCCGAATTGTTCATCTTTCGGGGAGCAGTCCAAAGCAGGGACCACTGTGCCACCAGGATGCATTTGGGGTTGGATGAGCAGGCACCCACTTTGGCAACCTACTCATTCCCATTTGGGGGTTTGTGCTCTGCTGGGAGGCTGCACAGGCTTCAGCGGAGCTTGAAAACTAACACAGCCTCAGAAGACACCTTGGCAAGGTATTTCTGAAATTCAGCCAGAAACTCTAGATCCCTGCAGTACTGCCCTGGTATACACGAGTCAGTAGTCGCTGAGTAGAGGCTAACAACACGTTTTATAACAAACCTACTGCTGGGGAGCCAATTCCGACTCAGAACAACCCTGTAGGGCAGAGTAGAACTGCCTCCATGGGCTTCCCAAGGCTGCCACATCTTTCCCCTGGATTTCCAACCATCAGCCCTTCAGTTAGCAACCCAGTACTTAATCCACTGAGACGCCGTGACTGTTATTATTGGTGTGTGAGCCATCGAGTCAGGCTGACCTACTGACTTTACCCACAACAGAAGGAACACACCCCGTCCTGTGCCATCCTCCCAGCGGTTCCCGTGCTTGAGCCCATTGCTGCAGCCACCGTGTCACTCCATCTAGCAGAGGACCGTCCTCTTTTTCGCCACCCCTCCACTTTAGAAACCGTAATGCCCTTCTCTAGAGAGCGGTCTCTTCTGACAACATGTCCAAAGTCTCAGCATCCTTGCGTCTAAGGAGCACTCTGGCCGTACTTCTTCCAAGACAGATCATTTTATCCAGGAGATCATTTGGGGCTAGTTCTTTCAATGCAGCTTGAACTTCTTCCTTCATCATCAATGGTTCTTGTTCATATGCTACGTCCTGAAGTGGTGGGAGGTCAGCTGGTTCTTTTTGGTACAGGGACTCAATGTGTTCTTTCCATCTTTTGATGTTTCTGCATCATTCAATATTTCATCCATAGAATATTTCAATATTGCAACTCCAGGTTTGAATTGTTTCTTGGGGGGGGGGGGGGTTCTTCAGTTTAAGATATGCTGAGTATGTTCTTCCTGTTTGGTTTTCTAACTCTAGGTCTTTGCACATTTCGTTATATAGTTGCACTGGAGCTGCCCTTTGAAATGTTCTGTTCAGCACTTTGGCTACAACGTCGCTTCTTGCATTTCTGTTAGCTAATCCATGATTAAGAGCAAGTTTCAGGGTCTCCTCTGACAACCACTTTGACCTTTTCTTTCTTTCCTGTCTTTGTAATGACCTTTCTCTTTCATGAAGAATGATGGTCTTTGTGCTAGTTGCATGATTTCAGGTCAACTTGATAAATAAGTATAGGGGTGGAGTCTAGCCTGTCAATCAGGTCACAGCTGGAGGATGACAGGGCCTTCTCATGAGGATTCTGGGAACTTCCTCTCTTTCTCCCTGGCTGTGGACCACACACTCTCTGCTTCATCTTCCTGTTGACAAGCCACATGGAGGCATGCTGGAGATGTGACGTTCCCCATCGGATCCACAAGACTTCTCACCCACTGGCCTGTGATCTTCCTGAATTGTACATCATTGCCTGTGCAGTATGAGTCTGAAGGGGAGTTTATGGACTAGTATCAGACATAAGGGAGAATATTGGACTTATGGACTTGATCAGAACTGGACTGGGATGTTTTCTCAATATGCAATTGATCTTTGATATAAAGCTCCTTCTTACCCACATATGAGTGTCTCTGGATGTCTCTGTAGTCAACCCAGACTAACACAATTGCGATGTCTGCTCACTGCTCATTGGGTCTTCTGTCATTCGTGCTTAGTAAATCTGTTCTTGAGATGTTCTCTAAATTCAGGTGGGATAGACTTATGGTCATATTTTAGTTCTCATAGACTGTTTAATTTTCTTCAGCTTTACCCTGAACTTACATATTAGCAGTTGATGGTCTGCACCATAGTCAGCCCCTGCCCTGGTTTTCGCTGCTGATATTGAGCTTCTCCATTTTCTCTTCCCACCAATGTAGTCAATATGGTTTCTGAGTATTCCATCTGGAGAAATTCAGGTGTACAGTGCCTTCGGTGTTGTTGGAAAGAGCATTTGCGATGCACAAGCCATTGGTCTTGCAGACTTCTATCATGCGATCTCCAGCTTGGTTTCTATCATTAAGGTCCTATTTTCCAACCACTGTCGCTGTGGCTCCTTAGAGTTTATAAAACTGACATCTCTCCCCCATCGCCATCTAGTAGGTCCCGACTCATAGACTGGGTAGGACAGAGTAGAAGTGCTCCTGCGGCTTTCTGAAGCTGTAAATCTTCACAGGAGTAAAAGTTCACATCCTCCTGTGGAGCAGCTGCTGGATTCAAACTGCTACATCTTAGTTCCATCATTTTAAAACAGCTCTGCCTCCCAGGATCCTCCTGATTGCTGCAGGAGATAAGACTGCAGAGCACCTTACCAGGCCTGACCATCCCAAACCAAATCCTCTGCCAACAAGCCGATGCCGACTCATAGCGATCCTATAGTGCAGGTTTCTGAGACTGTAACTCTTTACAAGAGTAGGAAATCTCATCTTTCTCCCATGGAGCAGCTGGTGGTTTGAACTGCTGCACTCGCAATTAACAGCGCAATGCTTAACCACTACCCCACCAGGGCGCTTTGGCTTGACCATTGGTATTAGAATGTTCACTATGTGCGCCTGGGGGGGGGGGGGCTGAGAGCCCTGAGATTCATCAAGGTCACCCCTGGGAAGACTCTGGTGCCACACTCTGCTGGTCCTTTTCCTGGATGGCTGCAGTCTTTGCCTTGCTCAGATGTGTTCAGAAGGCCTCCCTGGGAGGGAATTATAAAGAGGCTGAAGCAGAGCCATTGTCCCAAGACATTAGCTCTTGGGTGTGAGGGGAGCATGGGGGGGGGGCGGGTTAGGGTTGAAAGAGAAATGGTCCCTGAGGAGGTGTGGCAAGGCCTCATTTGTGTGATTGATTTGCTTTGTTTCTCTGGATAAAGACCACCACTCCCAATGGCTAAGCCAGGACAGCCAGCAAACTGACAGCCAAGGTGAAGTAAGAATCTGCTGAAATCACAGGCCCAGGCGCAGATGCTGCTGAACCCTGGAGAGAAGGTTAATACGCAGTAAATAGCCCAGACCTGCTCCTGAGAAATCTCACTCCTCGAGGGCCACAGACATGTGGGTCCTAATGCCCCCGTCTTGGCCATGGCTAAACTCTATGCACCAGCTGCCCCAACTCTCCACCCTGGGTGGGTCGGAGAACTGAGGGACCCGGGACTCCTTCTCAGTCACCAGCAGGTGTAAATGTCTCAACCTGCACGCCACATGTTTTCCATCCGGATACATTGTGGGCAGGGAGCCCTGGTGGCACAGAGGTTAAGCACTCAGCAGCTAACATAAAGGTAGGCATTTGGAACCCATTCACTACACTGAGGGAGAGGGGTGAGGTTGTCTGCTCCCATAAAAATACAGGCTCTGAGACCCGATGGGGTCCTCCTCAGTCCTGTAGGGTGGTCATGAGTCAGATCCGCCTCATGGTACACTATATCTTAGCAGCAGGTCCCCTGAAAGTCTGCCACAGGGTCAGGAAGGATACACATACCTCTGTCCCCACAGGAAAACAGGAAGACTGATCCTGACTATGAAAGGGGAAGGCATGATGCATAGCTTACAGTCCTTCCTGACACCCTTGGAGAACATCCAGGACAGGGAAAGGAGGACAAAGGAGTGAGGGCCAGCCCTCAAGCTCTCCATGGCCCCCCCCCACACAACACACAAACACAGATACTATCTTCTTAGAGATAAACACCACCACCATGACCACCAGCCCAAATGGCCAAAGCCCAGGGCACAACAGCCTGTTCCCATGCTCATGTCCCTGTTCCTGTGCCCCCACTCTGGTGCCTATGCTCCTGCTTTGTGACACCACAGGGCAGTTCTATTTTAATTAGGGGGTGCCTCAGCAGGACCCTGACACCAGGCTGCCTCTGTTTACCATGTGGCTCCCTAGTCATATGTTTAATGAGATGCCAAGCTCTCTCTGGGCAACATGTCACTGAAGTCTAGTACATCTCTTCAGTACATGTACTTTGTATTAGTGGGCAACTTTTTAGCCACAAGCCCTATTGGCACATTTGTTAAGCCCCTGGTTGCTAACCAAGAGGTTGGTAGTTTGAACCCATCAACTGCTCCACAGGAGACAGAAGTGACCATTGGCTTCCATAAAGATTTACAGCCTTGGAAATTCCATCTGGTGGCTCTATTCTGTCCTATAAGGTTGCTGTAAGTCAGGGTCAACTTGATGGCCAAACACACACTGAGGCCCAGAGAGGTCAAGGATTCTACCCAAGGCCACACAGCTCTGAAGGCTAAACTCAATGTTGGGACTCAGAGTCAAAGCTTCCAGACCCCGCCATTCATGTCTAACCCCATCTCTTAGATCATATGTTCACCATTCAGGTATCTGCAGACAAGAAGCCTGAAACTCAACAGATTGTAGTGACTTGCCCAAGGTCATAATTAGGTCAAACAGGAATTTTCTAGCTTTGAAACTATTGTTCTTTTACACTGGATAACATTCACTCTCACTCAAACTACATGAAGCAAAGAGATGTGCAGAGAGGATGCAGACATATGTTAGGAAGTCTCACCTACCTGTGGTCCAGCTATTCCTGGGGGCCCTGGGAGGCCTCTGGGTCCAGCATCCCCCTGAAGCAAGGACAAAATAGAAAACCAAGAATGAGTGGCCGTGCCTGTGGCCACAGTCATTATCATGATGTCCATGTTGGCTTCTAGTCATTGAGTGCCCAGTGAGGTTTTTTTTGGGATGCCAAAGTGCTGAACCAAGAATGTAGGCAAGTGACCATGCCCAGTGCAGCAGGTTGGCATGGCATCCATTCTTCAAGATGGCTCCCGATGACCCCTGCCTGGCAGCAGTCACACCCTACTGTAGCATTTGTACCAGGATTGATCGATGTGACAAACATAACATGGCAGGTGTAATAGTGTGTCTGGGTATAAAAATATCCAATTTTTTGGGGGGGTCTCTGCTTTCTCTTTCTCTATCACCACTAGTTGGGATGAAAGCTACCCTGTTTCCCCAAAAGTAAGACATCCCCCCAAAATAAGACCTACTTACTCTTTTGCCTCTCGCTGAAATATAAGACATCTCTCCGAAAATAAGACCTCCCTGAAAATAAACCCCCCACCCCCTGAAGCTACCGTAACTCTGGACTCTGGACTGTTGTGGCAGGTGCCTCCACAGAGCTCACTGTTGGCTGCAGCACAGCTGGAGCAGACAGGAAATGCGAGGAAATCTCTTTTAACAAACAATAAATGTGTACTGTATTCTTCTTCATGGAAAAATAAGACACCCCCTGGAAATAAGACCTAGAGCATCTTTGGGAGCAAAAATTAATATAAGATACTGTCTTATTTTTGGGGAAACAGGGTGGCTACCAAGTCTTGAGTTCATTTGAATAACCTTTGTAGAGAGTCCCACATGGTTAAGAACTTTAACCTCCAGCTAAAAACCACATGAGTGAGCTTGGAAGGGATCTGGCACCAGTCAGACTCTGATGGCTGCAGGCCTGGACAACATTGTGAGCAACCTTGTGAGAGAGCCTGCACCAGGCCCACCCAGGTACACCACTGCCGGGTGTCTGCTGCTCAGAAATAGTGAGGGAATAAATGCTGTGCTTTTCTATGCTACTATGTTTTGGGTTCAGTGAATAAAACAGTAATAAATAGATCATAAAACAGAAGAGAGGAGAGTGAGGGAGTTACAAAATATAGATAGATGATAGCTAGCTAGCTAGATCGATAAAACCAAAAACCAAACTCACTGCCATTGAGTCAATTCTGACTCAGGGCAAACCTATAGCAGGGTAGAACTTCCCTTTGGGTTTTGTGAGACTACAATTCTTTACAGAAGTAGACAGCTTCATCCTTCTCCTGAGGTGCAGCTAGTAGTTTTGAACTTCTGACCTCTCAGATAGCAGCCCAATGCTTAACCATTATACCACCAGGGCTCCCTAGAGAGATATGATAGAAAAAAGGGGAACCCATCACCATAATCTATATATAACCCCCTCCCAAGGGGATGAACAACAGAAAAGTGGGTGAAGGGAAACAGCAGTGAGTGTAAAGAATTAATTTTAAAATTATCAAGGGCTCATGAGGGAAGAAGAGTGGGAGATGGGGAAATAAGCTGATATCACGGGCTCAAGTAGAAAGAAAATGTTTTGAAAATGGTGATGGCAACATATGTACAAATGGGTTTGACACAATGGACGTATGTATGGTTTGTGATAACAGCTGTAAGAGTCCCCAATAAAATGATATTTTTTAAGATAGAGATCGCTTTAAAACATTCATGAAAAACGTCATTAAAATGTAATGTAATTTTTTCATAAATTTTTTCATGCTCATGTGTACGTGTAAAGAAAGAATATTCTACAATTCATTGAGTATATATATATACATACATATGCACATGCATATGTATTTATTCGCACACAACTATATGCATCCTACCTTTACTTTCCCTGGTTACAACCCTGAGTGTCAACAGAGTGTAAGGAGGGCCTTTGCTTTGAGTAGAGGCTGCCTCAGGTGAGAGAACGGGGTCCTTGGCCACCTGGCAGGTCCTGCTTAGAAGAATGGAACACAGCTTGGAAAGTTGGCTTAGAAATTGATTTAGTGAGTGGTTCTCATCATCAGAACTGTTTGAGTTCTTTTTCAAAACATATGTATTTGAGAATTCTCCCCAGAGATTTGATGGAAACAGTCTGGGCTGGAGGGTTCCAGAAATAATTTTTCTAAAAATCATCTAAGTGATTTGGACATGTCTGCCTCAGAGCCACTCAACAAGATGACATCTAAGTGTTCTTGTAAAGAGAGGAACCTCTTAGATTAAGACGCCTGGAATCAAACCCAGAGGTTCATCCATCTTAATTAACAAAGCAATCTTCTGACCTGATCAGCGAGCTGACTGAAGTGTGGGTTCGGGGAGCAGGGAGAAGAGTTCACACGGATATGAAAGGATTCCATTAAGTCTGCTTACCATTCCATATACGATGATGTAAGAGATGCTGCAAATCCAATAAGTGTCTATTTTTGGCATCTTGATTACCAGGAGAATTGGATTAAGTGCAAGCCTTAGTCAAGTCTGTTTGGGAATTGCCCTGGTCCTCTCCCAAGAACCCGGAGCACTTTGGAAGAAGTACAGGAATTGTGTCCCACTGTGAGGCCACTGCTAAAGCAATGTGTGTATCGGGTGTAGGGGAGGGGAAGGGGACACAGTTAATGATCAGAATACAGGTCACACCTCAAACCTGCATTTGTGTCTGTTGCTTGCCCATACCTCACTCCCAACACCACCAGGAATTCCATGAGAGCAGAGTCATGATACATACTTACCACGCTCTCCTAAACAGTACATGACAAGAGAATTGATGGGCAGATGGGTAGGGAAGTGGGTTGGTGCACAGACGTGTTGAAGGACAGAGAGGTAGTGGGTGATCCTGCATTGCTTGAGTGTCTCACTTGGTTTCGGTTACATCTTAATGCTCAAAAGTTGCAGGGTGGAAGAAAGAGCAAAACGGGGAAGGGCAGAGTCATGGAAGAAGTGGAGAAGGAGGGGAGGAGGGAGAGAGGGCTGGAGGCAGACTGTGTGTGTTAAATATCAAGCTGTACCGGAATGTCTGACAACATTTTCTTAAAATGTTCAAGACCCACGCAGGCCATTCCTCAGCAATTCCGCAGCTGTGTCCACAGCCCGACCCTCCTTGGCAAGCCGAAACCCTCAAAGCCCGAGAGCTGTGGGGGCAGGAGGTGTTGTTTCCTCCCATTTGACACCACGACACACTGCATTGCCATGATGAAGTCCGCGGGTCCCTGTACTCCGTACCTTCTTCCCTTCTGTGCCTTCTCTCCCTGACTTTCCTGGGAATCCTTTATCCCCCTTAAAGCCTGGCAGACCAGGAAGGCCGGGGGGACCAGGAGGACAGTCGCCGCACACATCCTGAGAGAGAGAGAGAGAGAGAGAGAGAGAGAGAGAGAGAGAGAGAGAGAGAGAGAGAGAGAGAATATGCATGAACAACACCTTCACTTGTACAGTCAAGGAGACCCATGGCTCCACTCAATAATGGCAAAGCCCACGGGCTGGATCTCATCATCACCCAGACCCTTCCTGGTGCATCACACTTTGTATGGTCACTGACTTCATTGAAAGTTTCGTTCCAGCCCTGAGATACTTGGACTAGTACCCCATCTCCCCCAACTCCTGGCTAGCCTGGTGGCTGGAAGCATGGCAGGAGAAAATGATGTAAAAAATCTCTCTGTGTACCAATGTCTGTGAGCATCTAAACAGATACGGAGCTGATGCCACGCGAGCACTTCAGGCTGCTAAAAATGGCATGCTCTGTCCCTGGATGAGTGACAGAAGAGAGGTGGAACTTCAGTGCTCTGTCTCGGGGTTGCCTGAGCAGAGGAGCAGCACAAAGGGCAGCCCCGCCCTTCAGGACATTCTCGCTGTGGGGCATAATGCCAGCTTTAGCCTGAGTAGGCATTCAATAACCACTTCCTGGAATCGACTGTGCTCCGCGTCTTTGTCGGAGGTAAGGAATCGCCTTGGAGGGAATGGAATGCTCGCTCTGTGCAGGGAAGTAGTCTTCTGTCTCTAGCTCTTCCTGTGGAGATCAGAGCGTACCAGGGAAACTCACGCACGTAACTAGACTCAGGTCACCGTGTGCTGCTGCATGCGCTCTGACTCACCGGGAGCCCCTGCTCAGCTGAAGGAAGACATGCTGCCCAGTCCCACGCCAGCTTCACAATCAGTGGTCTGATTGCTTGTGGCTGCTGTGCGCTTTGAGGGCCTTTCAACCTAGGGGGCCCATCTTGTAGCCCTCAGTTGGACACTGTTCTCTCCCTCAACTGGATGATGTTCTGACCCTCAACTGAACAAACTCCTGTCCCTCAACTGGATGCTGTTCTGCTGTGACCTCTAGGGGGTTTTCCATTTGGCTGGTGTTCAGAAGTAGACCAGCAGATCCCCCTCTCTAGCATCCGCCTTCAGCTCTGCTGGAAGCTGCCCGCCGTGCTGCTGTGGGACTCACTGGCGGTGCAGCTTCCAGCATCCTCCCAAATGATAGGCAAAATGACAACCAGGGAGTAGGACCAGGCTGTCCTTCCTCAGTGTCCCTTCCCTCCTCCTCCTCTCTCTGGACAGAAACAACTCAAACCCTCTGCTAACAAGTCATGCCTGATTCAGAAACACTTCTATGAGCCCTCTCTTTATCATGAGAGTTAAAACAAACAAACAGAAAAAACACTCGCTGTCATCAAGTCGATACTGATTTATAGTGACCCTGTAGGTCACAATAGAACTGTCCCCATGGGTTTCTGAGCTGTTAACTCTTCATGGGAGCAGAATACCCTGTCTTTCTCCTAAGGAGGGACTAGTGGTTTTGAATTGGTGACCTTGCTGTTAGTAGCCCAAAGAGTAGCTACTATGCCACAAGGGATCTGCTGAGAGTTACACAGGAAAATGCAAATATGACACTTAGAATATTACCAAACTAGTTGGTTAAGGAACAATACACTTAAGCTATTGCTGGTCACTCATGTATCTGTCCACTCATTGAGTGTAAGAAGCTGTCTTTGGCAATGCTAAGCTTAAAGGCCACAATGAGTGGAATGTTGTGAAGAGCTCAAGGTCAAGTGGCACCGATCACCGTTGTTTGAGTGGCCCACAGAGAGGTTCACAAAGTGGGTGGGGTCTACATGGTTTCCTACGGCAAGGGATGAAGTATGGGGTGATCCAGCAGTACTCCTGGCCTCTCATTTCAGGAGAGAAGAGCTTTCCCAGCACAGCACACCCTTCATCTGGCTTTCTGAGTTTCTGGCGCTTCTTTAGAAGTCTCTTATCCCAAGAAGCCTCCCTGATTATTCCACCCTGGAGTGGGATTCCTACTCTCCAAGCACTCCACTCATCATTGAATGGGTCTGTGTACAACTCCACCCGCCCTCCCCTCACTGGGCACAGAGAAAGAGCAAGCTCTCAGAGGGAGGCAGGCAGGGCG
Source organism: Tenrec ecaudatus (assembly GCF_050624435.1). Classification (NCBI taxonomy): domain Eukaryota; kingdom Metazoa; phylum Chordata; class Mammalia; order Afrosoricida; family Tenrecidae; genus Tenrec; species Tenrec ecaudatus. Next base: position 3,792,278 of record NC_134534.1, on the reverse strand, counting down.
TCAGGCTACTTTCATATGTCTTCACTGTAGCAAATAGCTGGCTAGAGAGCACATGGTGAATACATGCAATAACCAACCAACTCAACCACCCAACCACCCACCCACCCAACCAACCAATCAACCAACCAACCAACCAACCAACGAACCAACCAACCCCTCACCTTCTGCGGTCTCCTTTTAGGGAGGGGGCTGGAAAAGCTGGTTGGGCATTTTTTTGGGGGGTGGGTTGGTTACATGTTGGGAATTGCTAGGTGCTAATGTGTATGAGCAGCCCCAATCCACTGCTGACCAGTGGATTCAACATCGTGGTGACCCTGCAGGACACAGCAGAACCGCCCCTGTAGGGTTTGCAAGGCTGTAAGTCTTTACAGAAGTATCTTTCTCCTTTGGAGTGGCCAGTGTGTTTGGACCAGTTACTGAGTGGTTAGCAGCCAAACACTTAAACCACTGTGCCCCCAGGGCACCTCATCCAACTCCAAGGTGCATGAAATGATCAGAAGGATCTTTTGTTGGTGCTGTGGTTTTGTTTGTTAGACAGAGTAACCGCTGAGGAGGACTCATCCTTGCCTAGAGAGTCTCTTCCACTTCCTTAGGCCATGATGTAGTCATGAAACACTGTGATGATGGAGGGCGGGCAGGGAGAACAGAGCCAGGCCAGGGGTGACTGGAATGCTGGCCAGGGATGACTGGGATGTGTAAGGAGCCCTGGTGCCTGCTAATAGAAAGGTCACTGGTTCGAAATCCACCAGCTGGCCCACAAGAAAAAGACCTGGCAGTGTGCTGACATAAAGATTCACAGCTTTGGAAACATGGGGCAATGCTCTGTCCTGCCGGGCTGTTACTGGGGTGATGTTGACTGTGGACAGGGCACCAGCATAGGAATCACTTCAGGGGACCCACTGCACAGCAGGTTGTCCTTGTGTAGTCCACTGAGGAGCTGACAGGGAAGTGACCCGTGGTGGCTTGTGGGAAATCAGCAAGGCCATACATGATCGAGGCATGAAGTAGGGTGATGGAGTCCATGGGGAAGGCGTGGGGAATCTGAATTCGGCTGGCGCCATGATGCTTTGGAGGGCCGATTCCTGCTCTGAGTGGGTGGTCTTGCTCATGTGCACAGCAGATGCCCTTGTATGTTGTCATTGTTAGACACACAACAAGTTACCAAGAGAACAAGACATGCCCCAGCCTGGCGCCATCCCCGTTGTGTGTCCTCCGTTTGAGCCCATTGTTGCAGGCACTGTGTCCATCCATCTCATGGTGGGGCTTCCTCATTTTCACTGCATGATGTCTTCTCCAGGGCCTGGTCCCTCCTGAGGACCTGCCCAAAGCCTGAGAGACGAAGTCTCACCACCTTCACTTCTGAGAGAAGTTCTGACTGTATTTCTTCCAAGATAGACTTGCCCATTTTCTGACAGTCCATGGCACATTCGCAATCCCTACCCAGCACCACATTTCAAATGCCCCATTCTTCTCTAGTGCTCCTGATATATTGTTCAGCTGGGGCATGCCTCTGAGGTCGAGGAAATTACCATGGCGAGGGGCAGGGGCACTGTCAGCCTCAAGTTGGCATCTGTGCTTCTCAGCACGAAAAGAGGCCAAGTGCAGCGATCTGCCCAATGCGATACATGCTAATCAAGACTACTTCCTAACTCCTCCACTTACTGAGTCATTAAGCAAGTCACTTCGTCCATTTGAGTGCACGTTCTTATCTGTAGACGGGACCATTCTCCCAATTAAGGGAAGGGCTCTAAGATGTAAATAAAACCATGCGTGCATGCAAAGCACCATGCGAACTGCAGGGCCCATTGCATATGCTGTGTGCACAGCTGTTCTCTTCCGTTGGCCTGAGATATTGTCAGCAAACCTAGCTCGCTGCATCATGGTCAGTGTGATGGGCAGCAGCAAACAAGTGCTCAATGAGAGGCTGCCATGTGGAGAAACGCAGCAGCCTTTGCTCCCGGGAAGAAAGGCCACCTCTGCCGCTCAGGAATCGCCAAGTCTTCCATTCTAGGTCACCCAAGCGCTCACTGTACCTGTGTCGTTCACAAACACAAGGTGCTGTCAGGTTGGTTCCAACTCGTGGGAACCCTGTGTTGTGTGCAGGACGTGCGGGCTCCGTGGACTTTCAGAGCTGGGAGCCTGCAGGAGCAGGGGTCCAGGGCTGCCTTTCTCGGTGTTGGCAGTGGGTGCCAACTGCTAAGCTTTGGGGAAGGGAGTCTAGTCCGTCCCTGTCTGTACCGCCCTGGGGGCCCTCCTGCCTACACACCAGCATCCTCACCCCAATAGTTCTGCCAGAGAGGGGTGCAGCTGTGATGCAGTGAATCATTGACATTGCTCTTCTAGCCACAGTCTACATGCAAAAGAGGTGCATGGGACTCTACTGAGGAGATCGTGCCCCACCAGCTGCCCCTGTGAAGTGCAGAGCCGAAGTGCTGCAAGTGCGGAGCTTGCGGAATGGTTGTACTCATGCGAGGGAGATGTCCTCAGGATGACCTTCGTGGGCAGAGACCCAACAACCGAAGTTCTTTTTACAGAAACTCCTGGAGAGAGAGCGTCCTACCCAGGCAGTTTCCCAGCCATCACCTGCTATCAGTCCCTGGACCAGATCAGCAGCCTTCCACCTGCAATGTCTAGATGCCAGGGACTGCTGCACACAACTAAACCCATCGCCGTGGGATCGATTCCAACCCAGGAGGACAGAGTGGAACTGTTCTGTAGAGTTTCCATGGCTGCAGCTCTTGAGGAACACGGACGGCCTCATCTTTTTCATGCAGAGACACTGGTGGGTTCGAACGTCTGACCTTTGGGATAGCAGCCCAGTATTTAAACCACTGAATCCCTAGAGCTTCTTGACTACACGAAGCAGAGATCATACCTGGCCAGACCTACCGCTCTCTGGTTGTAGTCGATAACATTTAAAGGTAATATGTCCTGGTGGGTCCAGGGCACTGAATACAGGTGTTCACATGTCCCCTGGGATTCCCAAGTATTCTGATAAACCCAGTTTCGTCCTCTCACGCAAGAGACTATTCATTTCACTAAGTGTCTGCCCCAACACAGTGCTGGGATGTGAGACTCTAAGCCTTCTCCTGCACGCACTGTGGGTGCACAAACCACTAGACTCTGAGGTTGAAGCTTTTTTTCCCCTTGCGTTTCTTGGCGGGGGTGGGGGGTGATGCAAACCCCAGTCCCTTGCAGAACAATGGGCTGATGAGAAATGAAGGCAGCTAATGAAATCTGTAATAAACAAAGGATTGAATCAATAGACAGTGATTTCTTGTCGTGCCCTTGGCCAGGGAAAAATACTCTCCCTTGTCAATAAAAATCCACAGAGTGCCCCGCTATTTATTTTTTAATCAAATGTCGAATTCTCCAAGACCTCTCCACGTGAGGGGGCGATTAAAAGCCCCCCCTTCTGGGACTGGTTTCCTTGGTTAGCTGTTGTGTATTCTCTCTCCTTCCCTGGGTCTCACCAGTCAGGGTGGAGTTCTCTGACGTCACAGCATCAAATGCTGGTCTCAGAAGACAGGGGGCCCAAGGAGTGCAGATTGGAGGAAAGTGGAGGCCACGCGGCACTGACCTTGTGAGCAAGGTCTAAAGTGTCACCGAGTGCCATGGAGTGTGTGTCCAGTTCTGATCAGGCACGTCCCAGGTGGGGTAGGGACGAGGAGCCCAGCGCCCACTGCCTCATGGGGTTTCAGTGACTGACTTCTTTGGAGGGAGACCACCAGAGCCTTCTGAGGCCTCCCTGGGTGAGCTTCAACGTCTGAGTTTTAGGCTAGCAGCTGAGTACAGGGAGATCTGGTGGCGTCGCGGTGATGTGTGGGGCTGCCACTCTCCCGGGTCAGCAGCCTGAAACCACCCGCTGCTCCCCAGGAGAACTGGCTTTCCACCCCTGCGAAGAGCGACACTCTCAGAAACTCACAGACGTAGTTCTACCGTGTCTAAAAGGGTCGCTGTGCGTCTACATCCAATCCATAGCAGTGAGTTTGGATGTTTTGCTTTTGGGGTTTCATGGGAAATGGCAGCCCCTCTTTTAGTGCATCCTGCCATCTGGTTGGGGCATGTGTGGGCAAACACACTTCATCCCTCCCTTCCTTTCTGAAGTCCATTGGAAAACCGAATCAAAAGATGATGAAATTCCCCCTTCCCCATGTACAAAAGAGGAACCCGGTGGCACCGTGGATTTCAGGGTGGGCTATTAACCACAAGGTCAGAAGTTCAAAACCACCAGCTGCTCCATGGGAGAAAGATCACGCTTTCTACTCCCAGAAGGACTGACAGCCCCAGGAAGCCACAGTCTATATACTGCCAGACAGGACAGTGCAAACTGGCCCCTCGCCCGTCACATCAGCTGCCCAGGCACAGTGCTGCTATTGTTGCTATGGTCCTCAGGGAACCGTCCAGAGAGAGCCCGTTTCTCACTGTGATTGGCCTCCCCCCCCCCCCCCACCGTGGCTTTCAAAACCCATGCAAATGCGTGTAATGCTTTTTATTTTACCTTCACCAAGAGGCTTATGTCCCCCGGAGACAGCAGTGGCGAGGAGCCCTGTGGGAGTACAAATAAACAAATGCATCCGCGCCTACTGGACACAGACAGACAGACAGACCCCCACCCCAGCACCCTCCACGAGTGAGAGTTCCGCGAGAGTGGCCACCAGGCCCAGGTCATCTGCACAAAGCACGGATGCTAATGTTCCCAGGAACGCACCTCCCTGGGACTCATGGTCAGACCCGACTCTCTCACACCTTTCTGGTCCCCAGCCTCATCCACCGGCTTCTTCTCCTCTCCTGGTGGGCCGTTATCCACTGAGAACCCCCTCCCCGCCGCACGAGATCAACATCTAAAAGGCCATAGCAAGTATTGGCAGGAATCTGCCATCTGGTTGTCCTGGATTTTCCAAAGAGGTCACCGCTGTCACTCGCGGCCATGCACTGCCTGCTGTGCGTTTCACCCAAACTCATCAGCTCTCACGGGGGAGGCTGCCTTTTCTACCTTGCCTGTCATTATGGACTGAACACGTCTAATTCTGGAAAGGGGATTTGGTGAAATCAAGAGTAATACCAAAGCCTGCGACAAGAGGTCACCTTTGCCAGTCCCTGGATTGACACCCGCAGCCAATGTGAATGCAAAAGGGCAGCTGGCCCAGGGTTTGAGATAGGCTGGAGGCTGGGACCCCATTGAGGTGCAAGGAGCAAATGGCTGGGAAGAAACAGGGGATCCACAGGGCAGGCAGCTGACGGGAGGAGGGGATCTCAGACTGGAGTTGGAGCCTGGGTGCCCTTCTGGAAATGTGTGCCACGGGAAAGGAGCATTTGAGGATTGTGAGGGGGAGGCCCTAGATTGTCCGCTTGGACACAGGAAGCCTATGGCCCCGTGGGACTTGCTGGGAGGAGTTTCTCTTGGTGGAGTTTAAGAGGTTCAAATCCAGTCTGGTATCTTGGGGAGGCTTAAACCAAGACAACGCTGCTATCCCCCCTCTCTGGCATTCCTCTCCGGAAATGTGGTTCCCACCGTTTCCAATGGGATGCAAAGCCATGTAAGTGGGTCACCTAGCAGGCACAGGGGACTCACTGCTGTGGGTGGGGGGGGGGGCTGTGTGCTGATTTCTCTGTGGGGACCCTCAAGTTCTTGGCCAGCCCTTTTGACCAAATTTGAGGTACTGGAGGACTGCTCGCTCTTCTCTGAGAATCCACTAAAGGTGACGCTGTCTCACACAAGGCAAAGCCCCCCCCAGCCCCCCAATTCCAAACCAGCCCTGGGATCTGAGTGAGATTCTCTGAAGAACAGCCAACCTCCTTAATACGGATGGATTCAAACCTCCCTCAGGAAAGTGGACGTGGCTGACATGTTGAAGCGTCTATATTTTTCCCTTGAGGGGTGACTAAGGAGGGGGGCATAGGGTTAAAACTGGCATGGTTTATATTGCTGACTTGCCATTTAGGGGGACAGCTTTATGCTGCCACCAAAGCTCTTTATATAATTAGAGTGAGCCCTGTTGGGCAGCTTGGCTGGGTACCAAGGGCGAGAAAGCAAGGAATGGATTTCAAGTCTAGGCATGGAGAAGTCTTGGAGATGGTCAATCTTGTGTCTTGTCTTCACCCTTCTCTGTGTATGTGACAGAGCTTCTGAAGATGCGCAGGCGCAGGGCTGCATGGTGACCCTTGCCCCCAGCCTTCAAGTGACTGCTTACACATACCAGGCCAGGAAGGTGGCCCAATGGGTTAGAAGAGTTGGGGGAGTAGAAGGCACAGCCTGTGTCCTGCCCTGGGACCCCCTTCCCTGTTGGAAACTCAAGGGAGGCTACGTTCTCCCACAAAGAGCAGTCCTCGGCCAATGGCAGACCAACGTGCACAGCAGGAAAGCTGCCTCTCCCACCGGTGATCATGCTTCACACTCCAGAGCCACCATGGGGTCAGACCCAGGCTACACCTCAGCTGAGCTCACATCCTCTCTCGTTCTCTCTCTCTCTCTCTCTCTCTCTCTCTCTCTCTCGCCGCCCACCCTGCATCCCCCGATCTCCTGCACATCTGACCTGGACACACAGACCCCGCCCTTCTCTTTGCTTGCTGAGCTCTGGCGGGGATGCAAGGCTGAAGGTCATGGGCTGGGTTTCTAAAGCCTGCACATCCCGAACAAAGTGCTGGCCATTCCCTCGCTCCTGGGAGGTGACCAGGAAACAGTAGACTACCCTGCCTCCTGAAACCATCTCTGCTCGCTGGGGGCTGGGGTCTTGCCAGATAGTCTGCTGTGACTAAGTGTCTTGGAGCAGAAACTCAAGGGGCATGGGGGGGGTCTCTGTGGTCTTTGGGGGTGCTGAAGACAGCGAGACTAAATGTATCCCTGGGGCATTCCATGCCTAAAAGACTAAACCCTACAAGGGTCTCCCTGTGGCCTGCTGACTCAACTGGACCCTGGAGCATCCCTGGTGTTGGCCACCCGGTGGAGAGTTTGCCTGATGGTGGATGTAGGAGCTGGCAGGGACCTGGGGCCAGACTGGGGCTGCCTGCCCAGGACCAAGCAGCCAGGTGGACCATAAACTGGAAGCATTCCGCAGTACCCACAGTGCCTGACAAACAGGTAGGAAGGTACCTGTTGAGCACAGGTGGGAGAGTGGGAGGTGCTGGCTTTCCCACTGTGTGTGCCAGCCTCTGCACCCTGCTCTGCCCTGCCCTGGGGGTGGATGGTCACAGGCTCCCCGGCCTGCTAGAGCAGCACAAGGAAATTCTGGAAGTACAGGTTTTGGGGAGACTCTGAGGTTAGGGTTCTTCTTTTCTGCTCCCTCCCTGCCCCGCCGGGCTAAGCTCTTCGACTAAGCCTGGACCCCACTGTGGGTGCTACCTGGCAGTTCCTTTTGATTCTGACAGTTCTCTCTTGATTCTGAAAATGCCACTCCACCTGTCCCTGGCCCTCTAGACTGTCCATGCGCTCCTACTCGGGGTCTCTGCCTCCTTCATCAGGGCCCCCTGCCCACCCATCTGCACGAAGGCCCTGCATCAAGCTTCTTGAACCATCTTGGATATTTTTTGACTTCTCGCCAGAGCCCCGATCCCTGGCAGGCCCTCAAACCTATCCAGAAAGGTCAGGTGATGTACTTACTGGCTTGCCAGGCGGCCCTCTTTCTCCCGGGTTTCCTGGCACGCCCTGAAGAAGAAGAGCAAGAGCGCAGCATCAGCTTCACCCCACACAGCGCCCGCCCACGGGCACCCACCCGCAGGATCACCGCTGAGTCCAGGGGCCGTCATGAAAGTGCCTGAGTTCCCCTCTCCACCAAGTACCCAGGGCTGCCCAGGAAATGGCCAGGGTAGCCAAGGGGTGAGTCAGTCGGCTCTGCCTCCAATGACTCCCCCAACCAAAGCACACAAACAAAAACCACACACAGACACCCCCCACACACACACACACACTCAGTCACACACGTGCATACTCACACCCAGTCACCCACACACACATACTCGCACACACTCAGTCACACACCTGTTTTTAATGTGCATCATCTTTTGCCAACTCAGGCAGAAGGCCTGGCTTTGACAACACTGGCATGGGAATCCTTGCTGTGAAGTCAGTGCTGACTCTTAGTGGCCACTGCAGGGCTTCAGAGACTAACCCTCACGGGAGCAGGCAGCCTCATCTGGTGCCCGAGGAGCTGCTGGTGGGTTCGACCTGCCAGCAGGTGCACCACCAGGGCTCCTTGACAAAGGAAGAGGGCATGTCCAATGACTGGGCGGTAGGGCTGCCATGTCTGCAGCAGGGCAGGGAGAGCTGAGTATCTGCAGCAGCCGTAAGAGAATAGCAAACTGTCCTCAGTTTCATAAAATTCGGGGGTGGGGAGGGTGGTAATGTATTATTGTCCCTGCTTACAAGGAACTAAAATGCTAGAGGTGTAAAGAGGCAGGCCACTGCTGCTGGCTCCAGACTCCTTTGTACTATAAGAGCTCGTGGCTGTCACTCATCCCTTTCATCAATAAGTGTGTTCAGATCCCTTCCAAGCACCTGGCTTGCTGATCTACCCATAGGGACCCTATGGGACAGGGTAGAACTGTCCCTGTGGGTTTCCGAGATGGTAACTCTTAATGGGAAGAGAAATCCTCATCTTTCTCCTGAGGAGCGGCTGGTGGTTTTGAACTGCTGACTTTCCGGTTAACAACCCAATGCATAACCACAAAGCCACCAGGGCCCCTGGCTTGCTGCTAGGCAACAGGAACTGCAGATGGACAAGACAAGGCCGTGATCTTCTCGGGGCTCAGATCAACCTGAGCCAGGGTCAGGTCACGGCATCTGGGGAGGATAGCGTAGGAACGAGGAACCCCGTCCATGGAAGACGAGCTGGGAATGAGGGCCTGGAGAAGGTGGGTCTGTTCGGAGCTGCACTGACTAGGAAAGTACATAAGGTAATGGGTGTATAGTCAGAGATCTTACATAGGACACCCAGGTGCTTATGAGGTTCTGGGAGTTAAACATCAAAGGTGAAGGAAGAGAACTGCACATGGGAAGTTAGAGACCACAGAGTTGACCAGCTGGCGAGCTCCAGAAATAAAGGACCAAACACACCAACATAGGCTGAGAGGGCAGCCAGGGACAGATGGGGTCCACCACTCAATGAGGCTGTTCCAGGGGCCCCGCTTGTGGTCAGTTCCATGAGAGGGGCCTCCTAGGACCCTGCCTGAGCCACATCTGCTCTGCTGTACTTACATCCTGGCCAGCGGGTCCCTGAGGTCCTGGGAATCCAGGGGAGCCGCGAGATCCCTGGGGAGGAGCAGAGACACCCTTGGATTTCAGGCCAAGACCAGGAACGTGCTGGCTTCCATCGTGCAGACGCCGTGGAGGCACCAGGGCTCTGATGCATGAGGACCAGGAGGCCCCGGCGTCATCCAGGCTTGCTGGCCAAGGCAGAGGCACACCGGGTGCTCCGCAGCCCGAGCTGCGAGTCTGTGGGGCCTGAGCATAGTAGAGCCTGGCCCCGACCCCAGTCTGGGCCTGCTGAGACGCTCCTCAAGGGAGCTGGGCTACACACATGCCACCCACTGATCTTTGTAAGCCACCCTCCCCAGTCCAGTGAAAAAGACTCCAGAAATGGAACAGACGACTTCCAAGGGAATGCCGCCGTCAGAGGGGTGACAGCACAGTGGCTGCAGGTGTGTGGTGTCCAGGGTGGGGGAGGGGAGAGGCTGGCGCTGCAGGGCAGGGTGCACCAAACAGTGACATCACTGGGGTCAGTGTCACCTAGCCCCCAGTGCAGTGACTCCTCACCACTAGGCCCAGCACCCCTCCCCCCCAGGGCGTAGCAGGTAGCTGCACACTCACCGCAGGGTACAGAGAAGGATCTCTGCTTTGGACAGTGGGTGAGAGGGAAGAGTTTGGGGAGAGCCATAGGGTTTAGGGGGACTGCTGAGACAGCCTGTCCCCACCATACCGAGGGACACCAAGACCAGAGTCCCCAATGCCGCTGAGAGCCTAACATTGGAGATCTCTTTTCTGTCGGACTGCCCACAAGCATCGCAGGGTGGGGATCGCCAAGGTAAACCAATGAGCACGCGAGGAGAATGCCCAGGGACCCTTCCCCTGTGGTCACCCCACAGGCCAACAGTAACTGTGGGAGCCGCCCCCTGTTGAACAGGAGGGCTGTCCAGCAACTGCCCGTGGGCCCCTCTCATTGTTTGGCCAACATTGGTTTTGTTGGCGGTGTGGACACCATGCCCAGGAGGACGTACCCCCATCCGACCAATTCTAGGATGTGTCCCCACCCCATCCGACCGTGTACAATGGGCCTTCCCTGCCCTTGAAAATCTCTTTAACTTTGAATTTCCCCCCATCCCAGCCCCAGCCCGGGAGATGAGCCTTACTGTACCGTTGGTCCCGTCTCTCCAGGAGGTCCAGCAGGGCCCTAGGGGACAAAGACAGGCGAGAGCTTAGTGCAGTGGGGCTGGACGGCGTAGCTCGAGTGCCTGATCCCGCATATCCCATAGTCACCAACATTGAGGGGCACCGAACCCTAAGTTACACATGCTCTGTACATGCGCAGGAGATCATCCGTGTCAGTTTCCTTTCCAGCCGGGTACAAAGGTAGAACTCTGTGTTTGGGCTGCACAGAAAGAGAGGGAGGCCCTCCCTAAGGGATCCTGGGAGGAGTCAGCTGTCCTTGGGTTACAACCCGAGTCAAGGGACAGGAATGGGGAAGCACTGGGGAGCCTCCGAATTAACCATGTGTGCACACGCACACATGCACACACACAGCTGACAGCAAGTCAGCGCCAAGTCCTGGCCCCTGTGTGTGCCGGAGGCCCACTGTGCTGCATAATGAATCTTCAATGGCTCGTTTTTCAGCAGGGAAGCTACCAGGACTTTCTTCTGAGGCACCTCAGAGAGAGATTCTGAATGAAGAAACGCTTCCTTTGTGAATTCACGAATTCGCTCTCCAGGCCCCTGTCCTCACCTAGCTGCTGGGGCTGTTTAATATCACCCCAAACCACACTGCCATGGAGTCAATTCTGACATGTATCAGCCCTCTAGAACACGGGAGAACTCCACCCAACCCTCACCGTGGGCTTCTGAAACTGTAAATCTTTCTGGGAGCGGACAGCTCATCTGTCTCCTGAAGGGTAGCTAGGGGGTTTGAACTGCTGACCTTATGGTTATCAGCCCCAGGCCTCCTCACAGCACCATCGGGCATCTCATAGAGAGAAGAGGAGGGAGAAATATAGATGGGCCAATCACCAGCTAACCTTAGCATGTTGGATCGAGCCCGGCCCTCCTTCCGCCTGTCACCGAGACCAAACTGAGACCAGCTCCCTCCCTTCCCACCCTCTCCATCCAGGTCATTCCAAAGTCCAATTGACTAAGCCCGGCTTCGAACCAGAAAGGAGGTTTTGCGAACTTCCTTGAGGGCGAAGCCACTGGTGAGTGAATTTGGTCAAGGACCTCCTGGAAGTGAGTGTTGGGTTTGGGGGAAAGAAACCCCCCCCAGTCGAAGCAGATGTCTGCCATCGGTCTCTCTGAGGGCCATTTCCGCATTAGCTTCTGCAGGGGCCGCCAACTTCCGAGGAAGCTCCCCTTTAGATTCCTTCTCCTGTATTGCCATCTGAAGGCAGAGTCGCCGGGCCCTGTGCACTGAGAAGCAGGGCAAGATCCCAGAGGAGAGACCCAGGCCAGCGTCCACCCATTAGAGTCGTTTTGTTGCTACATTATTAAGAGACATGGGGTATGGCCAGCAGGGTGGTGGGGGTGGGGGGATTACAAAGTGACTTCTAATCATCGTTGCTCACAGCAGGCCTAGCCCTCTTTGGTAACATGCTTCAACTTGGTGTGTCTGTACACAAGTCATGTTTCATTATTGTTCTCACCAGGTGCCCCTGAGTTGGTTCCACCCTCTAGCGACCCCATGCACACCAGAACGAAGCACTGCCCGGTCCTGCGTCATCCTCACGATGGTACCTTTGCCTGAGCCCATCTCATGAAGGGCCTTTCTCTTTGTTCCCATACCTCCCCTTTACCAAGCATGATGTCCTGCTTCAGGGACGGGTCCTTCCTGACATGTCCAAAATAGGCAAGACAAAGGCGTGCCGTCCTTCCCCCTAAGAAGCACTCCGACTCCGACCCTCCTTCTTCCAACACGGATCAGTTTGTCCTGTCAGCAGTCCACGGTACTGTCGACATCCCTCTCCAGCAGCACAAGTCAGAGGCATCACTTCATGTTCTGTCTGCCTCATTGGACGTCCAAGTTTCACATGCATAGGAGGTCATTGAGAATGTCAAGGCTTGGGTCAAGTGCACTTTAGTCCTCAAAGGAACATCCTCGCTTTTCAATACTCTAAAGAGGTCTTGTGCAGCAGGTTGACCTAACGCAATGCACTTTTTAGAAATTAAATACTTTTATCGGGGGCTCTTACATCTCTTGTCCACACATTCATTCATTGTGTCAAGCACATTTGCACATATGCCGCCATCCTCATTTTCAAAGCATTTTCTTTCCACTTGAGCCCTTGGTATTAGCTATTAGCTCCTCATTTTTCTCCCTCCTCTCCCTGCCCTTCCTCCCTCATGAACCCTTGATAAGTTATAGATTATTATTTTCATATCTTACATCATCCTCTGTTGCTCTTCACCCACTTCTGTGCTGTTCTCCCCCCTGGGAAGGGGTTATATGTTGATCCTTGTGATCAATTCCCCCTTTCTCCCCTTACTTTCCGCTAATCCTCCTGCTATCTCTATTCTCATTGCTGGCCTGGAGGAGTTTATCTATCCTGGATTCCCTGTGTTGCGGGCTATTATCTGTAGGAGTATGCATGTTCTGGTGTAATACATGTTAAGATAGAATTAAGGTCACGATTGTGGGGGGAAGGAAGCATTAAAGAACTAGAGGAAAGTTGTGTGTTTCATCCATGCTATACTGCACCCTGCCTGACTCATCTTTCCCTTGTGACCCTTCTGTGAGGGGATGTCCAATTGTCTACAAATGGGCTTTGGGTCTCCACTCCCCACCACCCCCACCCCTTTCATCCCCCACCCAATCACATTGGGTATGATTTTGTTCTGGGTCTTAGATACCTGATTCCATCAATACCTCATTATCACACAGTCTGGTGTGCTTCTTCCATGTGAGTTTTGTTGCTTCTAAGCTAGATGGCTCCTTGTTTATCTTCAAGCCTTTAAGATCCCAGATGCTCTATCTTTTGATAGCCGGGCACCATCAACTTTCTTCACCACATTTGCTTATGCACCCATTTTGTCTTCAGCGATCACTTCAGGAAGGTGAGCATCACAGAATGCCAGATTATTGGAACAAAGTGCAACACATCTTGTGATTTGCTGATTACTGCTTCTGTGAGAATTTATTGTGGATCCAAGTAAGTCAAAATCCTTGACAACTTCCACATTTTCTCCACTTATCATGATGTTACCTGTTTGTCCAGTTTTGCTCCCTTAGCACCTATCTCCACTCCAACAGCATTGACACCTTGGAGAGATGACTGATCCAAGTTCCAGCAGCAAACTCATATGCTAGAGCAGCTTTGCCTCGCAGGGAGCAAGAAAACTCCCCACGTCTTCTCTTTTCATCAAAGGCACTTAGGAGTCAACTCACCTCCAAAGGACCAGCAAGTCCACTCTGGACTCTAGAGAGTTTAAAATGGTTTAAAATGTTCTTGCTGTTCTTGTTCTTTGCTTTGGCTTAGTATGTCTTTCTGTATGTGAAATCCAGGACCGGTCAGTCGATGGAGACAGTAGCTGGACTAATGGGTCCCCAGGGGCATGTCAGGAGCTGGGTGGGGAGCAAACAGAAGAAACCATCCTCACATGGATTGTGGTGGATGGCTGGGCCACTCTTCTTGACATGAGGGAAGCATTGCATTGTACGACTGGTAAATTAGAGGTAAATAAAGCTGTTACAAAAATAGCATCCCAGCTGATAAATTATGAACAGAAAGAACACTCGCTAGAACCCCAAGGGCACCAAGTTGAAGCACTTGGAAGTCCTAATTGGCTCAAACATTGGACATTGAGGGAGCTAACATCACCGACCGCGAACAGACCAAACATCACACGGGTCTTGATGGGACACCACACTGCCTATGAAGTCTTGCCAAAAACATCAGCCTTGGATCCAATTAAGCCTCTTGGTTCAATTGCAAAACTTATAGGAAAAACAAGAAGCTAAGCTACTAAATAAGCAAGTCACGGGCTGACTTGAGAGAGCCCAACCAGAAGTGATGACAGAAACTCATTGAAGACCTAGTTTTTTTCCATCAATGAAGGGATTCTTTCTCGGGGCCCCCAAGGATGATATCGGGGTAAAGGTCCTCAGGAAAGCAGAAGTCTTTCTGGGTTGGGAATCTAAGAATGATGTCCCTGGAAGAGGGTTGGTATGGCAGCTGTGGGCTCATGGTGGGGTCAAGGTCACCATCAATGGTCTCCTGCTGCACTCGGCCCCACCCAGGAGGAGACTGGAGGGTGTTGGCAGCAGACTCAGGAGGGAACTGGTGGTCCAAGATGGAAGGTACAGATTCCTCCTCAGGGCCATGGTCACTAATGGAAACCTGCCTGCCCAAACCCCAAGCCCTTTAGCATGTTGATCTGCCCCAGAGCCTGGCTGGGATCACCTGTAAGCATTCTATACATGGCTCCAGGGAGGTTAGAGATGTGGAGACCAAAGGGATGTTTTGCGGGTTTGCTAATGTTATGCAGAGGAAGGCGAAACCCCCAATAGCCTCCCGCTCCAGTTTCCTCCCACCAAGAGGGAGATGCTGAGCTTGCAGAGAAAGTAAGCCCCTTCTCCCAGGAAGTCAGCTCTGCTCCGGAATGCCAAAAGGATCCGTGAGGAAGGCCCAGGAGGAAGGCAATGGAGCATGATTCATAGTAACCTAAGACGGTGAGGAAATGCCTGGCTCCCGCCATCCCCAGATGAGGCATAGATAGGAGCTGCTGTCCCAGAGAAGTGACTCTGAGTTACAATTGGCTCCCTGGCTGTGGTTTTCCGAATGAAGGGAATGCTTTCCGACGCGACTTTCCAGGTGGACTCTTTACTCCGGAGCACTGCTTCCAGGGGTGGCTGCTGCCTGGTCTCCGCCCTTAGCTGAAGGATGAGCCAGCTCCAAGGACCGAGAAAAGTGGAGGAAGCTGGTGCTTCTAAATCCAGCCCAGCACCCCACGGTGCTGGCTCCATGCAGGGTGGTCACGTGCCTGCTCCCTGCCCCACTCCTTCACCCCTCCACACACTTGCTCTCAGCATAGGCCCCAACACAGGCCATCAGCATCGTGGGCCAGTGGCCAGAGGCAGGATTTATGGAAATTCAATACCGTTACATTCACCACGGAAGCTTTTAATAAGTCAGAGTGGTGAAGGCAGGGGGTGGGGGTGGCTAATAGTTGATTCACAGCCTCTTAGCTAAAGCCAGCCAATTCTTCTGCAGGTGGGCTCTCAGAGATCGGAACATATTTCATGGGGGGTGAGCGCTGAAGCGGGAGGAGGGGTGAACTGTGACCACGACTGCAGCTTTGTGTTCCGGCTGAGGCCTTGACCCGGTACATCCTTGGGAGGTGACGTGCTACGGAAGGAGGGGACACACCCAGACTGGGGTTCTGCAGGTTCACTCGCAGCCAGTTCCCGGAGGTGGGAGCCTGGACACGCCATTAAAGCCTCGGAACCAGGCTAACTGCAGTGATGGGTTTGAAAAGCGGCCTTTTCAGCAGAGCCCCCGTGGGTGGTGGCTGCTCGCTGGGCTCTGGTTCCCACAGTCCGCAGCTGGAAACTCCCAGCCTCTCAGAGGGAGGGATGGGTCTTTCCACTCCCCAAACAGGGACAGTCTCAGAAACCCCCAGGGGCAGCTCTACTCTGTCCTGCAGGGTTGCTGTGAGTCGGCATCGACTCCATGGGCAGTGACTTTTTTTCTGACCATGGCGCTGGCCTGACACTGAAGCTGACTAAACCACAGACCGGAAAGACCAAACCCAACCCACCGCCGCCCTGTGGATTCTGACCCACAGCGACCCTATGTAGGTTTTCTGAGGCTGTACATCTTTATAGGAGCAGACAGTCTCATTTTCTCCTGAGGAGTGGCTGGTGGGTTTGAACTGCCGACCTGCTCAACAATAGCCTGACACTTAACCCACAGGGCCACCAGGCTCCTTCTAGGCCCTAAAGGAGACTCTCGTCATCTCTGAGGCCCAGCAAGTGCAGGATGCTACAATCCATTCCCAGGAGATGATCTTCTCCATGGACAAGCAGATTCTGGTGGTGACAGTGGCTACTCCAGGTTTCCCACACTATTCTTCAAACTGTGTGCCAGACCG
The DNA here is from genome assembly GCF_050624435.1 of Tenrec ecaudatus. NCBI lineage: Eukaryota > Metazoa > Chordata > Mammalia > Afrosoricida > Tenrecidae > Tenrec > Tenrec ecaudatus. The sequence goes on along the minus strand of NC_134534.1, from coordinate 3,775,993 downwards.
CCAGCTGGGGAAACAAGTTCACAAGCAGGCCATGAGAAACACCTGCCCTGCCACTGTCCTGGGATGCTCCCACAGGGACCCTTAACCAGGTACATGACCCCACAGGCTTGGCACATACCCGTCCTGCCACGTCCCTGCTTCCAGACTGCCTGCTTGTCATTGAGCCAGAAGACGATCTAGATTGTAACTCTGGCTCACACTGCCCAGGATGTCTGCTCCTCATTGTCTGGCAGAGCAGAGCCGCACCCCTCCCTCTCTAGAGTTGGATGTCCTCCTGGTCCCAGCCGTCTCTCTCTCTGAATAAACCCCTAGAATTTACTGTTGGGTGATGCTTGGCGCTCCCCTACAATGCTCCCTCCATCCAGAGCTCTGATCCTTCCCGCAGCATCTGGCTTCATGACAAGGAAGATTCAGCAAGATGAAAGCTGACTACTGCGTTTCTCTGCGGTCCATGCCGCATGAGCCTTCTGATGGACAGCAGGCAGGACACAGCCAAGGTCCCAAAGGCAGGGGTGATCCAATGAAGGGCGGGCCTTCTAAACAGGAAGCCAAGCTTAGGACTGTCTTCAAGAAAAGACCCAAAACCAGACAGTCCTGGGGTGATTCCATGTGGCGCTTCCCAGGAGGGTCCCTGGTCATTGCAGGGGAGATGCGTAGCAGACTGGACCCTGCCCCTGTGGAAATAGTGCCCGTTGCCTGTGGGCAGGTGTGAGAGGGGAGGTCATTTCTGCTGGGTGTGGGGGCAGCGGGGAGAAGGAGATGGATGGGGAGAGGGAAGGGACGAGGTCAGGAGGAAAGGAGTTTTCATGTCCCAAGTGTTGCTTGTGAGCTGTAAAAGTCTTCCTGTCTTGTTCTCAGAGAGGCGCCCCTGAGGGGTGGGGCTTGAATGCAAAGGTGGGCAGGGTCTGAGTCACTTGGAGCCAAGGTCACACGCTTTGGGGTCTGAGTTAGATTGTGCATCGGGATTAAAGCAACAACAACGATGGTGGTGATAATAATAGTAATAATACATGGATAGGTTGGGTCGGACGAGGCTTTAAAAACATGTGCCAGCTGCTGCCAAGTTGATTCTGACCCATGGGACCTTGCGTGTGCCAGTAGGGGGCCTTGCAGCATGGGATTCCCCCAGGCCCATTCTTCAAAGTCGGTAGCCAGGCCTCGGATTGGACCTGAACCTCCAACCTTTCTGAGCTCAGCAGAGCACCTGGACGGCTGGGCATTGAAAGGCGCCTGCATCTGACCTTCTTTTGCTTAACAGTATGGTATGGCCATCGGACCCGCCGATCAATCCCAGAGGTTTGAATGAAGCCGGTGTCTTCAGAGAAGAAAGGAGGGAGGGAAGTTCAGACCGCAGGGTGACAAAACAGCTAGAAACTCTGCAGACGAGCATTCAGTGCAGGGGACAGCTGGGTCTTTAAATGTGCTCTTTGGGCTACAGAGCGTAAAAATGAGGCACAATGAGTGAGACACAGAGGATCCTTTCGCTGTGAAAGGAGATTTCTAACAATTTCTATTCTCAGTGGCAATGAGTGTACTTCAAAGCCAAGGCTTCCTGGCTTTGAGAGAAGGGTACCTGCATTTCTAGAAAAGTTCAAGTGAAAGCCTGCTAGGACAGCTCTCCTCTTGGGCTCCTCAGTCCCTGTGTTGTTGGGGGTTAGGCGCCATCGGGGCTGTTCTGAACGGAGCGCCCCTGCCCTGCCCCGTCCTCAGCTTTACTCTTGTGCTGGAGCTCACAGTTGCAGCCACGGTCCATCCATCTCCTGGATGGACAAAGAAGGCCTTCCTCTTGTTCGCTGCCCTTCCCCTCTGCCGAGCCTGATGTCCTGCTCCAGGACTGCTCTCTCCTGGTGATGAGTCCAAAGTACGTGAGATGAAATCCCATCGTCCTCCCCTCGAAGGTGCATTCTGGCTGAACTTCTTCCGAGACACATCAGTCTGTCCTTTTGGCAGTCCATGGGACTTTCCTAATTCTTCGCCAGCACCATCATCCAGACACACGGGTCGCACCCCTCTCAAAGGACCACCTCTGAGGGGGAGGCAAGCTCTCTTGACCGGCTGTGGGGGTTATTCGGGGGACTTCACAACGTGAGGAACACGCCGCAGATTTGCCTTGAGGATTGGATGGCCGCCTCCCTCAATTCCATGTCTGTTTTCCCCTGGACTCACGGGAGAATAGAGGAGCCCTGGGACTGCACTGCGCACACGCTGGGCTGCTAACAGCAAAGTCTGCAGTTTGAAACCACAAGCTGTTCTTTAGGAGAAAGACGGGGCCTTTTCCTCCAGTAAACGTGTGGGTCTCAGAAATGCCCAGAGGCAGTTCTACCCTGCCCTGGAGGGCTACTCTGAGTCGGGGCTGACTCAAGGGCAGTGAATGAGGGTTGGGGACACTTGGAGTGATGGACACCCCTTCCCCAGGCAGACCAGGGACAGGCATGCTCTGTGGCTGCAAGAGTTGATGAAGGAGTCCCTCCTCTCACTAACAGTGGGAGTGAGTTTGCCTCTCTCAGCTGCCTGTGAACTGCACAAGGGAGGCTTGGTCACCCCAGAAGCCTGGCTCCCACAAGACACATGCCCAGTTTTACGACCTGCATCGGCAGCACAAGCAGACTTGCCCCCCAACTTCCCTGGGACTAGTGACCCAGGTTGGTTAGCTGGGGGCACACTGCGTGCCTGAGGGCACAGACTTACAGGAGGGCCAGCAGCGCCAATGCCCGGGTCGCCACGGCTGCCAGGAGAGCCAGGGATGCCAGGTGCCCCTCGATCGCCCTGGAAAGAGACAATGTAAGATGGGGAGTTCAGTGCATAGGTGGAGAGGTCAGAGGTCCAAAGAAGCCAGGCTGCATGGAACCACCGCTGGTACGTGAAGATGGACGCCTACCCCCCACCTTCCTGAGGCCGAGTGATCACACGCTGGGCTGCTAACCACGAGGCAGTCAGCAGTCCGAAGCCACCAGCTGCTCTGAGAAAGACCAGGCTGCCCACTCCAGGAAACACTTAGTCTTGGAAACCCACAGGGCAGGCCTTGAGGTGCTGTGGGCTCAGCCATGCCAGGCCACCCCATGGAGAGGATGTCACCATGAGGAGCGTCACGTGAATGGCTGGCTGTCCCAGTGCAGACAGAAGCCAGGTCGATCCCCGGAGGTGGCCTATGAAGAGTGTGCAACATGATGGAAAAGATGGAACTACCCTGAGAGCGAGCAAACTGGGCGTGAGCGCACGCCGCTGGCCAAATGGCCAGCTAGACTCGTGGCTGCCACAGACCTTCTGTTTGCAGAAGTCATGCCCACGGAGAGCCCAGTCAGGGGGCATGTGCCTGCAGGAGACCCCTGAGTTCCATCCGCTCCTGGAGTCTTCTGTATCTTCATTAAATCAGCACATATCCCTGAATGCCTACTGTATACCCATTTAAGCATCACACGTTCCCTGACCACCTACTGTGTGCTCAGAGTGGAGCTGTGAGCATGAAGTAGAGGGAGGGCGGAGCGGCAATGTTGCTGGTGAGCCATCCACAGCCCTGTGCAGCCAGAGCCCAGGGTGCACTGACAATAGCACTCACCTTGCTCCCCAGGGGTCCAGGTAATCCAGGTGGCCCACGGAGTCCCTGGTGGAAACAACACAAAACAGTCACGGCATCAAGTGAGGACTGCTGGGCCCTACATGCCAGGCCACAGGTGCTCAGGAGCAGGGTGACAGACCCACTGAAGACCCAGTCCACGAGAAGGGACTCTGGGAAATGGGTAGGCCTTGAGTGTGGATGGAAGCTTTGTCTCCAACCACCTCCACCTCTAGCTGGGCAGGAGGCTTCCTCCTGCTCCTTGCTGCCGGCACTTTGGACACAGGGCACAGCCCCTAGAGGCCCCATGCCACTCACCGGCTCGCCATCCTTCCCTTTCCCCGGTGGTCCAGGCGTCCCAGGCAAACCAGGGTCTCCTCTTGACCCGGCCAGGCCTGGGCTCCCGGCATCCCCGGCCACTCCCTGGAAGGAAAATACAGTGTCCATATTCCAGGGCACACAGTGGATCCCAACATCAATGGTGGAGCAGCCCAGGTGAGTGGGTACCCTCCCCTTGAACAGGTGTCAGAATACCCGCCCCCTCTGAGGACCCGGAAAGATGGGCCATGCAGCATGGGGTGGGTGCCGAGCTATGCAGGGCTAGTCCACCCTTCCCCTCTGAGCAGAATACCCAGCAGGCACAGCTCAGAAAGGGTCTGCTCAGGTGTCCCCAGAGACCAAGAAGCTCACCACCCCCAGACTCTCAACCCTGCAGCAGGCCAGCCCCCACGTCCCTGTCCTACCACATCCAGACATGACAGCCCTTCCCAAGCCCCAGCCAGTTGAGAATTCTGTCTCCTCACAGACCAGCCATCAAAAACACTGATCTGCACAGTGAGTGTCACAGGGTACAGAGCCTGCCTGCCAGTTTGCAAGGGAGCTGGGCACTGAATAATCCCCTACAGCCGGTCAAGAGAGAGCTTGCCTCCTCCGCAGGAGTGGGCTGGACCCTGATCCACAGGGATGCCCTGTCCCAGACGACTACACTGTAACCTACCTGACTCAGGCAGCCTCTGAACCCCAACAGGGTTAGTCATATGCACTATGGATGGGCAAGGCACATGGAAGGATTCTCCTGAACATGGTCATGGGAGGGGCAGCCCACCCCTGGACATGGTGAAGGGGGCAGTCCAAGCCCTGGACACAGGAAGGGGTACAGCCTAGGCCCTGGACCCTGTGAGAAGGAGAAGCCCAGGCCCCAGATATAGTGAGAGGCGGTGGGTGTTGGGGATGGGGGTGAAGGACAACCAGGCGTAAGGAACCTGACCATTTACAGTCTCTGGTGCCCAGGTATGTTCAGCCATAGGCCTCTGGCTCCCCCTGGCGGCCCCAGCATGGTAACAGCCCATGGAGTTCAGAGCAGAAATGCTAAACCGAAGCCAGCCACAGAGAGGATCTGGATAGGAGCCAACCTGCCTGAGAGCAGCAAACCGCCCCCAGGCTTCCACGGCTGGCACCCTTACAGGGCCACACTCACTCACCTTTCTCCCAGGGCACAGCAGCTGGGCTGGGTTCCCACTCAGACTTTCTGAGCCCAGCCCTGTTATCACTATACCACACAACTCAAAAACCCGCTGACACCCAGTCCACGTCAACCCATGTCCCACCTTGGAATAGAGCCCCCGAAAACCAGCCTGCCCAGTCAACCCCAACTGCCTAGAACCCCACAGGACAGAGGACAGCTTCTCCCTGGGGGCCCCCAAGCTGCAATCGTGACAGAACCAGACTGCCACACGCAGAGCTTCTGGGGTTTGAACCTCCGACCTTCCTGTCAAGCGTGTGAATGGTTGTGCCACCACTGGGGTGCACCGGATGACCAGCCATCCAGCACAAGTCCTTCTTCAGTCGCCCCTTCTAGTTCACCGACATCCTGCTTGCAATGCCCTGTGCTGTATCACGCCCACTGCGTCAGATGGGTGGGGTCACGCTAAAGCAGACGGGGACGGAGCCTCCCTCACTTGCCCAAGGTGCTGGACACCTGTCCCTGCAGTCTGGGACAGTGCTTTACCTGCCCCAACGTGTTCGCACCTGCCTCAAAATTCAAACCTTTGGCCTGCGAGTTCCTTCTGACCCCACAGGGCTGAGAAGAGCGGCTTCACAGGGTTCTGAGGCTGCACATCTCCATAGGAGGAGCTAGCCTCAGCTTCCTCCCAAGGAGGGCCTGCGGGGCTTGAACCACCAGCCTTGTAAGGGGCTCCCAAGCATGTGCCACTGGAAGAACAAAGTGGTATCTAGTCCCCCAAGGACCACAGCCCCAGAATGGTGTCCGCAGGTTGGCCAGTCACTTTGCCCAGTGAGTTCCCTGGTGGGTGGTCTTCACTTGACTCCACACCATCTGCTGGTACGGTCTCTGGGGGATGCCTGGGTCCCAAAGGAATTACACATCAGGCTACGCACTGCAAGGTCAGCAGTTCAAAACCACCACCAGGCTTTCTCTTCCTGTAAAGAGTCACAGTCTCAGAAGGCCACAGGGAAGGGGTAGTCCTACCCTGCCCTGGGGAGTTGCTGTGAGTCAGCACCGACTCGATGGCAGTGAGGAAGGAACCAGGGTGGGCCAGTAGGTTCCGTGTTGGAAATCACAGCTGCTCTGCAGGTGACATCTGGGGTATGCACCTTGGAAACTTACTGACGCAGTTCTCCCCTGCCCCAGAGGAACCCCAAGAATCAGGATCAACCCATAGCAGTGGGTTTGACTATTCAGAGTGGGCCCTGTCTGAGGCTGGAGCACCCCCCACTGGCCTCTGGAGATGTTCAGATTGGACGCTGACTTACAGAGGTCTATGGGCCTTACCTTCTCCCCGCGCTCCCCATCCTTCCCGGGGGGGCCTCTGATGCCAGGGGGGCCCTGGAGAAGGAAAGACATTGCTATGTTGAGCTTCAAGAATACCAGGGAAGGTGAGGGTCTCCATGCCATGGCAACCAGGCCTGCTTTTCATCAAGGACCACAGCTCGGGCTCACCGTCCCACCTCCAGCTCTGAGGTCAATGGAGATGAAGACAGATCCATTGTTCTCTGACTTCCGGGCAGGAGCCCACCCCCACGCCCTGCTTCACACCGAATCCCCTGACACACTCCTGAGACTCCAGAGTCCCCCTCTCTGGTGTCAGGCCTACTCACCACACTCCCCGGGGCACCACTAGGGCCTGGGGTGCCCACAGATCCAGGAGCGCCCTGTGCAGACAAAGAAGGGTGTGGGTCACAAGAGCAGCTCCCTCTCTCTCCAAGCCCAAGGGGCTGCCTGGGACCCTTCACCGCGGCCTTCTGGAATTGCCTCTAGCCTAACACTTCCCCCTGCCCCCTCCCCTCCACACACATGTCTAGAACCTTCTTTGGTGGTACCTAGACAAGCCACAACTCAGCTGAGCTCAATTTGTGGAGCAGAAGTTGGAGGGGAGCAGGCCATGGGTGGAGGGGGCTTGGGAAGTCCATCTGATGAGGCACAGGTGTGTGGGTGGGTGCATGTGTATGTGTGTATATGTTGAGGGGTATGTATTGTGTGTGTGTATGGGTGTTGTGAAGGTGTGTGTATGTGCAGTGAGAGTGTTGTATGCTGAGGGTGTGTATATGAGTGTGGTGAGTGTGTGTTTGTGTGTGGTAAGTATGTATATATGTTGTGTGTGGGTGTGTGTTGGAGCATGCCTCCGTGTGTGAGCATGGAGTGTGTGAATATGAGTGTGCATGAGAGTGAATGGATAGGATATGTGTAGGTGTGTGTGTGTGTGCATCTGTGTGTGAGAGAAAGTAAGTGAGTCTGAGCCTGTGTCTATGTGTGTTCCTGATGTGAGTATATGTGTGGTGTGCGTATGATGTGTGTGCATAAAGTGTGTGCGTGTGTGTGTATGCAGGCATTGGTGGGTGTTTAAGAGCATGTGAGACTGTGTCCATGTTGGTGTATGGTGGGTCTGAGTATAATGTGGTGTGAAGTGTGTGAGAATATTTGCATGCATTTGTGTGCATGAGACCATGAGTGTGCCTCTGTGTGTGTGTGTGTTGGTGTGATGTGTGCACATGAGAAAGAGTGTGAGCCAACCTTGTGTTGTGCCCACACTGGACCCTGGACACACATGTACACACACACACACACACACACACATGCAGACACGTAGTGCCCTTGGGAGCCCAGACCTGTGTTCTCACTACTGGTCAGAAGAGACCAGAAACCCAAACCCACTGCTGAGTGGTTGACACAGACTCGCATGACCCTGTGGGCTGGACTAGACCTGGGTGAAGGTTTTCTGGACTCTGTGGCTTAATGGAAGCCAACACCTCCTTTTACTCCCACAGAGTGGCTGGTGGGTTTGAACAGCTGACCTGTCGGACAGCAGCTGACTGCTTTAACCACAGCACCACCAGTGCTACCAAGCATCCTCGCCTTCCTTCTCAGTCCCCGGGCCCTGTCCACTCTGGTGGTCAGCAACGGGTAGACATGAGGACTCACCGGGTTTCCAGCTGCGCCCGGTACCCCAAGGGCTCCATCTTGTCCCTGAAGACAGAGAAGAGAGAGAGAGGGCGGGTGGGGGGCGGGGAGAGAGAGAGAGAGAGAGAGAGAGAGAGAGAGAGAGAGAGAGAGAGAGAGAAGAGAAGAGAAGAGAAGAGAAGAGAAGAGAAGAGAAGAGAAGAGAAGAGAAGAGAGGAGAGGAGGGGAGGGGAGGGGAGGGGAGGGGAGGGGAGGGGAGGGGAGGGGAGGGGAGGGGAGTGGAGGGGAGAGAGAGCAGAGGAGAGGAGAGGAGAGAAAAGAAAGAGGAGAGAGGAGAGAGAGAGCAGAGGGAGGGGGAGTGGGGGAGGAAAGACTGATTCGTCATGGGAGAAAGTGAGGGCAGAGTCAAGGCTTGGACGCACTGGGGTGGGCGTAGGGGCGGTCACTCTGTGCAGAGCTGCCCTGGAGGGCGGGGACAAAGGGCAGTGACCTGCATGCTGAAATCCTCACAGCTGCCCCGTGGCTGATCACCACCGATGAGGTAGGAGAGCATGAGGGGGAGAGTCCACCCCCTGTGCCCCAGTAAGGACACAGTGTCCAGCAGCAGGGCCCAGGCCCACAGCTGCCTGGGGGACCCGGTGAAGGCTCTGTGCCTCCATGCCCCTGGTGGGTACTGTGGGAATGCCAGGTGAGGGGGCAGCAGAGGAGACAGGGGCCAACCCCGGGAGGAGGTTTCCTTACCGGAGGTCCAGGCGGTCCCTGAGGCCCCAGTTCTCCAGGACGACCCTGTGGTCCCTGCAATGAAACACCCCCAGGAACGGCTCGAATGCTTTCCTTGGAGGACGCCTGGGGCTTCACAGTCAGGCACACAGGGTCAGGTCCCCACGAAGGGGCCACATTCAATCCACATCTCCTGTGGATGGCCCCAGAAAATGGCTGGTGCAGCCTGTGGCCCGGGATGCCACCTAGACAGGTGACAGCTGTGAGGGGCGCAGGGGTGAGGACTCACCGGTTCTCCAGGCAGGCCTGTGTCACCCTTCTCTCCTCGGGGCCCCTGCTCGCCCTGTTGGAGAAGGAGCACAGAATACATCACAGGCCTAAGGGCCAGCTGCTGCCTCCTGGCCCTGGAGTGCATCTGTGCACGGGCCACCCCAGACCTGCCCAGTGCCCACCCCAGCCTGCTCAGTGCCCATCCCAGACCTGCCCAGTGCTCATGCCAGACCTGCCCAGTGTCCACCCCCAAACCTGCCCAGTGCCCACCCCAGACCTGCCCAGTGTCCACTCCAGACCTGCCTAGTGTCCACCCAGCCTGCCCAGTGCCCACCCAAGCCTGACCAGTGTCCACCCCAGCCTGCTCAGTGCCCACCCCAGCCTGCCCAGTGCCCACCCAAGCCTGCCCAGTGCTCATGCCAGACCTGCCCAGTGTCCACTCCCAAACCTGCCCAGTGCCCACCCCAGACCTGCCCAGTGCCCATCTCAGACCTGACCAGTGTCCACCCCTAGACCTGCCCGGTGCCCACCACCAGACAGCCCCTCTGCCCATCAGGGCTCCTCCTATCCCACCCCACACACCTTGAGTCCTTCTCTCTTCTTGAACGGCAAAGGTTACGCTCCCTATGCTTCAGTATGCAAATTAACGTTTTATTGTGACCTGGCTGAAAGTTCACAGACAGCTCCACTTTCATTCAAGAATCCGCACGGTCTGCCCCTCACTCTGCATGGCCCATCCTCAGCCCACTGCTTCCCTCTGCAACCCGTGTCCACCCTCCCTGGTTCCTAAGGACACTTCTGAGCCAGGTCCTAAGGACACTTCTGAGCCAGGTCCTTGGGTCAATGCTGCCTCCTTCTTGTTCACAGTTGGTCCTCCAAAGGCGTGTGGCCCTCCTGCCGGCACTGTCCCTAACAGACGTGGCTCCTGTTTGGCTAAGATGTGAGCCAGAGGGGCATGCTCTGTCTCAGGTGCAAGGGGTGGCTAAGGGAAGGGCCACATGCTTGGGGGTTCCACCAGCCTGTATCCCACCAGCCAGCCTAGTTTTTTCTAGGCTGTGAGTTTGGGTCTACATTTTTCTCCCCTTGTAGGCAGGAAGTCAGGCTTCCATGAGAATCTTAACTTCCGTTCTGCATGAGTAGCATCTTTAGGGGCTACAGTCACCCGCCATCCCCACAGCACCCTCAGTCCTGGGAATGGGGTGGGCAGGGGTCTGAGGGGCCTTCCACTGCTCCTCCCCTCTGCGCCCCCTTTCTTAACGATGCTGTCGCTTTCATGCCCTCTAAATCTTCCACGCAAGCGGACCAAGAGTCAACCCAGTGACAAGTGGAGAACAGACGGAAGTCGTCAACGATCTCACGTGGCTTGGGTTCACAGCCCATGCTCGTGGAAACAGCGGCCGAGAGATCAAGCAATGCCTTGTGCATGAGACCCCCATAAAGTGTCGGAGAGCAGGATGTCCCTTTGAGGACTAGGGGCGCCTGACCCAAACCATGGCATTTTCAATCAGCTCTTCTGCATGTGGAAGTTGGCTACTGAAGAAGGAAGGCCATAGATGAAGACTCAATACATGCGGATTATGCTGCTGGGAAGGAAATGGAAAGTCCCGGGGACTGTCGGGAGAAGGGTACATATCTGTCTGGGAAGAAGTGTGGCCAGGATCCCCTTGGAAGCAAGAAGGGACATGCCCTCAAGAGGGACAGTTCCGAGAAAAGGCCATCGTGCTCGGCCAAGCAGAGGGGCAGCAACACCATAGCAATGGTTTTGAGGGGAGCGCGGTGCCAGGGTGCTTCACCCTGTGGCTCACAGGCTTCTGTAAGTCAGACCGCCTCTGCACACCTCCCGCCCCCTTAAAGACCTCCAAAGATGCATGCTGGGAAGGCCAGGGGGCAGTCAAGCCACAAACACTTTCCAAACTCATTGATACAAGTCCGCCTCCAGGGACGGAAGGGCCTCTGTGAGTCTCTTGCCTTCGCCGAGCCTCATTGCTTTCCCCTGTGAAGGGGGCATGTCATGGACTCACGGGAGGTGGCTGCGCACTGAATGAGGGGGGGCAAGGAGAGGGCTGGATGGCGCCTGCCCACTGGGCAGCCCTGACCCTCTCCCCGGGAGGGACCCTGTTCCTGAGTGCTGACTGGATATCATGTTGTGGCGCTGGTTTATTCGATGCATTCACTACAGGAAGGTTAACCCCCCCAGCCCAGCTCTCCCAGTGGCACGAGATCCAGCTTCTGATGCACTCGGCCTCCGAGGATGCACCCAGGAAACGCGTTTGTTGGTGTCAAGTGCTGTCCAGTTGGTTCCGACTCCCAGCAAGGCTGTGTACAACAGAATAGAACGCTGCCCGGTCCTGCACTACCCTCACAAATGCTCTACGTGAGCCCGTCAATGCAGCCACCGTGTCCATCCATCTTGTCCAGAGTCTCCCTCTTTCTTCCTGCACGGTGCTTTCTTACCAAGCACGGTGTCCTTCTCCAGGGACTGGCCTCTCCTGACAATGATCCCAAAGCCAATGTCTCGCCATCCTTGCCTCTAAGGAAAATGCTGGCCGTACTTCTTCCAGACAGATTTGACTCATTTGGCTGTCCATACGCTCATGATCATCTAGTCAATGTTGGCTCACAGCGCCCCCAGTGGGTTTCTGAGAATGGAACTGCTTACGGGAGGAGAAAGCCCAGTCTTTCTCCTGTGGAGCTGCTGGTGGTTTTGAACTGCTGACCAAACAGATTGCAGCCCGGCATGTAACCACCTCACCACCAGGTGGCACTCCTTTTGGCAGTCCCTGGTACTACCAATATTCTTTGCCAGTACCATAACTCAAATGCACCCATCCTCCTTAGGTCTTCCTTATTCAATATCCAGTTTTCGCACGCATGCGAGGCCATTGAGAATGCCACCGTCAGGCCCACTGCTAGTCCTCAAAGTCACCTCTTTACTTTTCAATGCTTGAAAGAGGTTTTGTACAGCAGATCTTCCAATGAATCGCATCACTCGACCACCTCAGTGCTGCTTTCCCAGGCATCGCCTGTGGATCCAAGCAAGACAAAATCCTTGACAATTTCAACCGTTTTTCCATTTGTCATGTTGCCACTGATCCAGTTATAAGGAGTTTGGTTTTCTCCACATTGACTTTCATCCACACTGCTGAAGGCTACCAGCTTTGATCTTCATCAGCAAGTGCTTCAAGTCCTCCTCACTTTCAAGATCAAGATGGTGTAACCTGCCCATCGCAGCTTGTTAACAAGTCTTCCTCCAATCCTGATGCTGCCTTCTTCTTCGTATGATCCAGCTTCTCCGATTATTTGCTCAACAGACAGATTGGACAAGTGTGACGAGAGGATGCAGTGCCTCTGCACACCTTTTCTGATTCTAAAACATCCATATGTCCTTGTTCTGCTCCCACAACTGCCTGTTGATCCATGTATAGGTTCCACATCAACACAATGAAGTGTTCTGGAATTCCCATTCTTCTCAACATTGTCCATAGTTTGCCATGATCCGCACAGTTGAATGCCTCGACACAGTCAATAAACACAAATAAACATCTTTCTGGTATCCTCTGCTTCCAGCCAACATGCATCAGACATCAGCAATGACACCTCTTGTTCCACTTCCTCTTCTGGATCCGGCATGAACCTCCGGCAGCTCTCTGTCAATGGACTGCTACTACCGTTGCTAGGTGATCTTTTATTTGCATGTGATATTAATGATATTTTTCTATAATTTTGGCATTCTATTGAGTTGGTTTTCTTTGGAATGGGTACAAATATGGCCCTCTTCTAGTCAGTTGGCCAAATAGTTTTCTTCCAAATTTCCTGGTATAGACGAGTGTAATAGGTAGGTTTATTGTGCCAACCTGGCCAATAGACACATGTGGGATTAATAAGGTTACAGTTTAATTGAAGGACAAAGAGATAAATGGCTCAGTGAGCCTGCCTGTCCGTGTCTTGCTCTCTGATGATCAGACCAGTGTGCGGCTGCCTTAGCTCATTCTCTGCCTCAACTTGTGAGCTACACAACCTGTGGGATACCCAACCCATGGACCGTGTCACTATAGTTTGAGGTTCCTTTGAGACCTGCTTCACCACACTGCTGGTGTATACATCACTTGAGCTAGGGACTGTCAGACCCTGTCATCTGGCTGACTGTTGGTGATTTTCCCTGCTCTTTGCTGCCTGTGGCCGGACTGCCTGTATTGCTCTACAGAAGACTCAGCTGTCTGCTTCCTTGATTTGCACCCAGCAGCCCTCGGGAGTTGAAAGACTGCCAGTATTCCTGGAGCCTTCTTTTGGGCTAATGCTTTCAGTGCAGCTTGAACTTCCTTCAGTGCTGTTGGCTCCTGCTCAGGGGCTACCTCCTGAAGTGGTGGAATGTCTACTACTTCTTTTTGGTACAGTGACTGTGTGCATCCTTTCCATCTTCTTTTGATGTTTTCTGTACCGTTCATTATTTGTCCATAGAACCTTTCAAGATTTCAACTCAAGGTTTGAATTTTTTCTTGAGTTTTTTCAGTTTAAGATATGTGGAGCGTGTTCTGCCTTTTTTGGTTTTCGAACTCTAGGTTTTAGAACATTTTATTATAACACTTTGCCTTGTCTTCTCGGGCTGTCCTTTGAAGTTTTCTGCTCAGCGTTTTGACTTCATCAGCTCTTCCGTCTGTCTCAGTTACTCCTCTGCACAGTGAAGGGTGAGTTGCAGAGCTTTGGCAAACATTCCCTTGGATCTTTCCTTCCTTTCCATCTTTTTGTTTCTTCATGAACGACAGTCTCGATGTCATTTCACAGCTCATTGAGCCTTCCATCATATGTGTTAACGTATCACATCTATTCTTGAGATGTTCCCAAAATTCCGGTGGGATATACTTGGCCCTGACAGACTTGTTTTAACTTTGTCCAGCTTCAGCTTACACAGGAGCAATTGATGGTCTGTTTCACAGTCAGTCCCTGGCCTGGTTTTAGCTGCTGACACTGAGCTTCTCCGTGTTCTCTTCCCACTGGTGTATTCATCTTGATCTTTATGTCTTCCATCTGGCGTCCATATATGTAGGTGCTGCTTGTGTGACTGAGAAAAGGCATTGGCTATGAGGTAGTCATTTGGGTTTGTAAAATTCCATCATGGGATTCCTAGCTTCATTTCTGTCACCAAGACCATACTTCCCAAAGACTGTCGCATTCTCTTTGTTTCCAACTTTTCCAGTCACCAGGAATTATCAATGCATCTTGATGTATGTTTGATCCATTTCAGACCGAAGACACTGGTAGTATTTTTCAGTGCCTGCATCACTAGCTTTAGTGGTTGGTGCCCCATTTGAATGATCATTGTATCCGTTGGATTTCCTATCACAGACAGGAATGTAATCCTATCACAGACAGCATGGCCCCTCAAGGCAGATCTTGGCATGTCCTTCCTGCCAGTGCATGCAAAGCTCTCAGGTGTCTCCCGCTCTGCTGCCCTCAAAGACATCACACACGGTGGCCAGAAGGGGATGTAGTGGGGCTCATGTAGACAAGGACAGTGGAGCAGATGGAGCAAAGAGTGGACTGGAATATAGCCACATGTCATGACAGCAGACCCAGGACCACCTGTCTTTTCCGGGGTTCATTTCTACAGAGGCCACAGACCAATGGGTGTCCTGCTCCCTGCAGCTGCCCAGACTCCAGCGAGCCTGGGATGCCACAGTGGAGCTGTGCTCTGTGATTCTCAGCAGATGGTGCTGCTGTTTCCCCTGAAGTGCCTCTGCATGGCCTCGAACCCCTAGTCCTTTGCTTAGTGGCCAAGCACATTGTCTATTGGCAGTACCCAGGGACTGCAACAATCTGAGTATGACACATTTGGGTGGCTCACCTCGGGGGGGGGGGGGCATGCTGGGAGGAGAGCAACATGAAGAGAGAAGGGCCCACCCCTTCCCATGTACTGGTGACCAGAAGGCCAGCCCCCTCCCCCGGCCCCTGCCAGGCACCAGGGAGTGACCAGAAGAGGAGGTGAGAATTAGAGACCCCCTGTGCCTCCTTTCAGAGACCTCGGGGTGCCTGGCAGCTGGAAGACGGGGGATTTTTGCGACTTACCGGGATTCTTGGGTGTGGTGTGAACAGGGACATCTGCAAAGAATGCCACAGAAGTTAGACAGATGGACACCCGAGCCTGGCTCTCAATGTAAAGACAAGTAAAACTGCCCACGTCAGGAATTTACAAAGTGAAAGAACAGAGCCTCAAAATCCCTGGAGAACCCCACTGCCCTGGAGCCAGTCCCGCCCCCCCAGCGGCCCTACGTACAACAGAACAAAACAGCAGCCTGTCCTGAGCCATCCCACAAATGTTCGTAAGTATGAGCAATTGTTCGTAAGTGTGAGCCCACTGATGCAGCCACCGTGTCCATCCATCTCGTGGCGCGCCTTCGTCTTTTTCACTGTCCCTCTACTCTACCCAGCAAGGTGTCCTTCTCCAGGGACTGGTTTCTCCTGACAGTGCGTCCACAGGACCTATCCATCCTTGCCTCTAAGGAGCACGCTGGCTGCACTTCTTCAACACAGGGTTGTCCGTGGTAAGATTTTAATCGAGCATTTGCCATCTACCAGGAACGGTGCTAGGGTGCTTGCTGTGTCTCAGTGCCATCCAGCAATCTTGACTCCTAGCGACCCTGTGAGACCGGGTCAAACTTCCCCAGAAGGTTCCCAAGGCTGCCATCTTTAAGGAAGTTGATTCCCACATCTTCCTCCCACGGAGCAGCTGGTAGGTTTGAACCACTGAGCTTTTGGTTAACAGCCAGTGCTTCACCACTATGCCACCGTGGCTCTTTTAACTTGATGAGATGTCAGATGACTTTCACTACAGTTTTGCAATGTGCCTGGACACTACACCTCAATTCTTCAAATATGTATGTTTTAGGTATGAGACCATGCCTATGGAGCCTTGTAGAGGTTAAACAACATATGGAAGGTCAGTGCTGATGGGCCAGTGGACCTGGCACTCTGATTCCAAAGCCCATGCTCTGATACTGGCCTGAGGCCTGCAGAGACAGGAGAGTAAGTCCGAGTCACCGGCCACAGCCGTGCGCCCGCCCTGCTAACTTTGCCAAGATGGGCCACTTCTCCAGGGACCTCAGCTGCTCCATGTGTACCAGTCAGCGCTGTGTCCTCAGTGTCTGCACACAGCCTGGTAGAGGGCATCATGGCTTGTTCCATGAAACACATGTCTTCAATATAAAAACAATGCTTCTTAGAGGAACTCATATGGCTGCGTTATAAGACAAATGAATGACTAGGAAAATGGTAACAAGATGATGTGTGTATTGGGGTGTTGGTGGAGAGGGTGTACCCCAATGCTGTGGGAATTCAGAGGAAGAAGTTGAGGGACTTACAGTTCCTGGTAATCCAGGGGGACCTGCGGGGCCAGCTTCACCCTGGATGAAGAAGAGGGGGAAACATTAGTCTTCCAGTCCACTTCCCGTCTCTCTCAGTGGGATCACCCCCTGCAGCAGCCTTAATGGATTAGACAACAGATGGGTGGGTAGATGAGTGGGTGCATAGATAGATACAGAGGTAAATAGATAGATGATACACAGGGAGCTAGACAGATAACAGATAGACTGAAAGACTGACAGACAAATGATGAGATAGGTTGTGAGAGAGATGACACTTTGGTGACAGGTAGATGACACACAGTCAGACAGAGAGATAATACACAGTGTATAGAGAGAGAGATGGAAAAAGAGCGAGAGTCCATGTAAAAGAGAAGTTATACATCGATGGTAGGTAGACAGAGAAGGGGTGGATGATAGCTGGATGAATGGAGGAATGGAGAGAGACAGAGAGTGAGTAAAGAGATAGACATACTACAACCACGATAGAGATGGATTCATGATTCACTGATGATAGGTAATTCAGTCAGATTGACCAATTAATAGACGATGGATGAGTTGTTAGAAAGATGGATGGAAAGTGAGTGAGTGAGAAATATATATATAGAGAGAGACAGGTGACACACTAATAGTGGATAGAGGATACACAGTCAGATAGGTCAACAAGCAGATAGATCAAGTGCAAATTACAAAATAGTTCACACATAGGAAAACATGTTCAGTTCACACATATTCACACTCCTTGGGAAGTATTTATGTTGACAATGCTGTGGGATTCCATTGGCTATATACCT
This sequence comes from Tenrec ecaudatus, assembly GCF_050624435.1. NCBI lineage: Eukaryota > Metazoa > Chordata > Mammalia > Afrosoricida > Tenrecidae > Tenrec > Tenrec ecaudatus. The sequence continues at coordinate 3,758,884 of NC_134534.1, read as the reverse complement.
CATAAAGTGACCTGTCATCATTGCCATGTTAATGACATGCAGGTTGGTTTCCATTTGGTGTCATCACAAACGCTGCACCAGATGTGCAGGTATGAGCGCCCTGTGCACACCAGGCATGTCTGAAGCCTGACTCCTTTAGAACCCTCCGCCCCGTCCCTGTAGGGCTGTCCTGGGCTGAGGAGCCTGACTGCATTCCTGTCACAGCACAGTGGCATTAGTAAGTCATTTCACCTCTTCCCGTGTGCTTTCCTCGAGGTAAAGCAGGGATGGGCAGAGCACCTGCCACTCACAGCATCTTGTGGGGGAGCAATGAGGGTGATCTGAGGAAGAGGCTCAACTAGGAGGAAGGCATTGTTGCATCAACCAGGAGGAAAAGTGGCTCCTGAGCTGTTCGTCCAAGGTAGGAGGAGTCATGGTGAGTGGCCTGGTCACCAAAGCGGTCACTTCACAGACGCAACCAGAGAGTCAGGGACTGGACTTCTGTGTCACGGTCTGCTCCTGACACCAACCCAGTGTTGGGACGCTAGCAGTTCTTCCAGGTATGAATAGCAGACAGATGACGCTTGGATGGGTGGATGGATGGATGGATGGATGGATGGATGGATGGATGGATGGATGGATGGATGGATAAACAGATGGATGAATATTGTGGTCTAGAGAGGAATGTGATAGATGGATAGTTGATGGATGGATGGAAGGATGAATGAATGAATATAGTGGTTTAGAGAGATGAGCTAGATGGATAGATAAGGAATGGTGGGTGGATGGATGGATGAATGGATAGATGATTGATGGATGATAGATAGAGGGTGGGTGGGGGATGATAAATAGCTAGATTATAAATGGACAGATGATGGATAAATTGATGGATGGATGGATAGATGGATGGATATGTCATCTAGCGAGAGACAAGCTGGTACTAATAAACAATAATAATGCAGCAGCAGTTAAGAAGTCAAGGAACTCTAGTGTCATAGACTGTAAGCCAAAGGTTAGCTGTTCAAATCTACCAGCTACTTTGTAGAAGAAAGATGAAGCCGTCTGTTTCCATGCAGATTAACAACTTTCGGAGCCTTCTGGGATAGTTCTACGCTGCCCCTTATTGTCATTCAGAGTCAAAATTGATTCGAGAGCAATGAGTTTGGTTTGGGATCACAGCTTAATTTAAAAGTCATGTGGTTTGTTACTGCAGTGAATCCTGTGAAAGCCAGAATCTGCATAAGGTGGAAAACTGTCCACAGAGGACACTCAGACTCAGACACTTTCCACTGAAACAAAGGGCGGAGGCATGGTCACACTGCAGCCTCCGAGAGCCGGAACCTCGGGTGGTCTGGAACAAGGCACTGCTGCTGCCATCTGCTCATGCGGTTGTGATCTCTATGGCTGTCAGGGTTGCATCCCAGGTTCAGGTGTGTCAGGTAACTCATCCCACTTGCTCTGTGTAGAGATGCCTCCAGGTAGAAGCTCCGGTCACCCCAGTTCAGAGGGAAGGAAGGCAGAGCATGAAGACAGCCATGAATCTGCCCAGCGTCACATCACCATCAAACGGCAGAGCCTGGCGCTGTCTGCAGAATCCACGGTCTCTGCTTTATAACCCGAAAAGGAAATCCACTGATACAGAGGTGATACTGACACACAGTGACCTAACGGGACAGAGAAGAGTTGATTCTGATTCACTGAGCCCCAGCAGACAGAGGAGGGCTGATTCTAACTCTCTGAGCCCCAGTGGACAGAGTAGGCCTGATTCGAACTCAGTGAGGCCCAGTGCACAGAGTAGGCCTGATTCGAACTCACTGAGGCCCAGCAGACAGAGCAGGGCTGACTCTAACTCACTGAGGCCCAATGCAGAGTAGGGCTGATTCTAACTCACTGAGGTCCAATGGACAGATTAGGGCTGATTCTAACTCACTGAGGCCCAGCAGACAGAGGGGGGCTGATTCGAACTCACTGAGGCCCAGCGGACAGAGGAGGGCTGATTCGAACTCACTGAGGCCCAGCGGACACAAGAGGGCTGATTCGAACTCATTGAGGCCCAACGGACAGAGAGAAACTACCCTATCATGCAGTGGTTGTTCACCTTCCTCATGCCACAACCCTTTAATATAGTTCCTCGTTTTGTGGTGACCCCCCAACCATAACAGTATTTTCATTTGCTACTTCATAACTGTAATTTTGCTACTGTTATAAATCAGGCAACCCCTGTGAAAGGGTCGTTCGACCCCCAAAGGGGTCACGACCCACAGGTTGAGAACCACTGCATCCGAGCCCATTGGTCTTTACGGGAGAAGACCACCTTGTCTCTCTCAAGTGGAGCTACTGCTGGGGAGCTCCAGACTCAGCACTTCTGGCCATCGCTTCATCCGCACTCCACAGGTAGCCTTGTCTGGACCACAAGCATCTACCGGAGAAGTCCCAGTGCTCAGAGCTGAGTGCACAGATAGAGGAGAAGACTCTGAGAGATGCCCTGCCCCAGGACCAGGAAACCACCTGTGAGCACACCTGCTGACCTCAGGGTCTGGTCCCAGACAGGGGACCCTGCGTGGGAACACGTGGCCTCCCAGCGACTCTGGGAGAAGGCCTGGTAAGGGAGGGACTCCAAGGTTGAGAGAGAATGTGACGGGCCCCTGGCCGTATCTATCAGGTGGATTTACCCTCAGGTAGCCCCCACTGGGAGACGCTGGAATGTATCTCTTCCAAGAAGCTGAGTCCCTGGGTGGTCCAAGCGTGTGCCATTGGCTGCAAACCTACAGGCCGGGGTTTGAACCCACCCAGCCGCACCGCAGCCGAAGAAAGACCTGTGGAACAGGCTCCCGTGGAGACGACAGCCGGGCAAACACCAAGGGGACGCTCTGCTCTGGGGGACGCGACTGCACAGTGGTGGGTGGCCTTAGTGCTTCGGAGGGGACTAAAACGAGGGCCGAATGAATGAGGAGCAGGGACTGCATGAGCAAGGTGAGGTCGGATTTTTAGTTTTACTAAATGTGCTCATTGTGACAGTTATGCTTTTTGTGCCAACCTGTAAGAAGATATGGGTGGAGTTTAGCTTATAAGTCAGCCTGATGGCATCCCTTGAGGTTCGTCTCTGCAAGCTGGTGTTCTCTCTCTCTCTCTCTCTTGAATTTCCTGCTCACTAGACACCCTGAGAGCTACTGGAGCCTTGCGATGTTTTCCACCGACTTTGGATCCACAAGACTTTGCACCCACCGGCCTGTGATCTTCCTGCATTCTGCATCATTGCATGTGATTGTGTGAGTCTGTAGAGGGACTTACGGATTAGTATCGGACTTATGGACTTGAGCTGAACTGGGCTGGGATGTTTTCTCGATATAAAATTACTCCTTGATAGAAAGTTCTTTCTTACACATATATGAGTGTCATTGGGTGTGTTTCTCTAGTCTGCCTGGCCTCGCACACCCATCCTTGTCTATCTCTCTGGAGGCAGGGAAGGAGGAGGAGCTTCTCTGGAAGGCTGAGTACTATCAGTCATGTCTCTGGTGGTGCCAGGGCTCTGTGGGCCTGCTGAGCCTTCACATCCTGGAAACAAGCATCTCCCATAAAAATAGCATTTCGGAAGCATCTGCAGAAGCCGCGGGGCCGAATGGCCTCCCCAGGCTGAGCTGGCTCTGTTTATAGATGGCAGGTTGGTGGAGAGAAAAGCCCAGGGCTGTGGACGGACGGATGAAGGCTTGGACCCGGAGGGGACAGGACACAAGGGGAACTTGGGGAAGAAGACACTGAAGAAGCCGAGGGAATGAGATAGGGAACCCCTGGTGTGTCTGTCACCGGCCATCTAGCACCCAGTGGGTGGCATCTGGATCAAATGGTCAGGGTTCAAATCTTGACTCTCCTGAAGCTTCGCCATGCCACCTGGGCAAGAACTTAGCCTCCTGAGCCTCGGTTTTCTATCTATGAAATGGGGATGCTACTGTAACTGAAGCTCCCTCGCAGGGTGGCAGTAAGGACAAAGTCACTGTGGGAGTGGGGCGGGGGTGGGGGGTCCCATGACCAATTCTGGTGCAGAGTGAGTCCACCGTCAACAGACTTGTATGCCTATATTGGTAACTAGAACTTGTAATACAGAAAGCATTAATCTAGGGGGAAATGGAAGCCATCGAAAATGAAAGGGGCCGCATAAAGGTCACTTTGGAAAGCAGCAGGAAGCCGGGATGGTCTGGGGTTGGCCATTTCCAATCAGACTGTCATGGGTCACTGTGGCAGCAAGGACACACTCCAGAAGAATGGCACCGCATCCATCGTCAACAAGGACACCTTGGGATTTATCATGAAGTACACTGCTGCCCATGACTGACTGGAACTATGTACATACAAGGGAATCCAGCCACTAAAACCGTCATTCCAATTTACCCAGAAGTCACTGAGGCTGGTGACATAAAAGCTGAACCATTCTGCCAACCTCCTCAGTCTGAAATTGCTCCAACATTCCATCAAGCTGCATAGCTAATGATTGGTGATTAGAATTCATAAGTTGGAAACAAAGAGAAAGCTGCAGGTACAAGGTCGCATGCTGCATTTCATTGCAGGAGGTAAACCTGCTGAAAAAACCCTTTTTAAAGTATTGGGGGGCAAGGCTGTTACTCTAACCTGTGCCTGACCCACTCAATCCTGGGACTGTCAATCAGTCATATGCACCGGAAAGGTGGACCCTGAAGAAGGAGGAAGGAAGCAGAAGGGATGTGTTGGAACCGTGGTGCTGGCAACCAATGTACTGCCAAAAGAACACACTATGCGTCTGGAAAGAAGTACAGCCAGAACGCTGCTTAGGAGCAAGGATGGCAAAACTTGGGCATGTTATCAGAAGAGACTAGTCCCTAAAAAATGACATCATGTGTTTGGTAGTTACATCATCTGGTGTCAATGTGGGACTTGAGAGGATTAAGAGTGAAGGGGTGGAGTCTAGTCTGTCAGTTGGGTCATAGCCAATGAGGCCTCTGTGTGGGCATGGCCTTCTGAGGATTCTGGGAGCTCCTGGATTTTTCCTCTTTGGAGGCAGGAGACCCACTCTCTTTAAGTTCATTCTTGAGGATAAATCACATGGACCCACCCTGATGCAGCCCTGGAGCCTGGCGGAGCCACGTGGACACCCTGCCAGTGATGAGATGCTTACAACACCACTGCATCCACAAGACTTTCTACCCACTGGCCTGTGATTTTCTAACATTTGGCATCATTGTATGGGTTTTGTGAGTCTGAAGAGGGTTTTATAGATCTGTATGGGGCATATGGGTTAATATTGGACTTTTGGACTTGATCTGGCCTGGGCTGTGATGTGTTCTCAATGTTCAACTGCTCTTGTATATAAAGCTCTTTCCTTCACACATGAGTGTCTATGCATTGGTTTCCCTCCTCTACCCAGACTGACACAAAGTCCCTCCAGATGGACAGACACAGAGGCTACATCCGTGGGCTCAAACATACCAATGGTAAGGATGGCGAAGAACCAGGCAGTGTTTCCTTCTTTGTACACGGGTCACTGTGAGGCAAGACAGACTCGGTGGCATCCAACAACAAGGGACTAATCTTCAGGGAATCCTTTCACTAGTTCCCACCCCACCAGAGACCCTGTGTCTGGACCGGCTGGCATCTGTCTCTCTCCCAGCCCCACCGGGCACTTACTAAAGTCAACACCTCTGCAAGCTGACAACCCCAGGCAGGGACAGGAAGATCCCTTGTGGCATCGTGGGTGGCTCACTGAGCTGTTAACCAAAAGGCCAGCAGTTCAAGGTCAAAGGTCGTCTCACAGGAGAAACATGAAGCTCTCTGCATTTGTAAAGCATGACACCCTTGGAATCCCAAAGAGGCAGTGCTCCTCTGTCCTATGGGGTGGCTATGACTCAGAATTGAATTCGATGGTAGTGGTTTTGTTTGTGTTGTGTGGTTGCAGGGACAAAGGACCCACTCAGCAAGATACACATGGGCTTACTTGTGCTGACTTTGAAGCTGTTAGGTGCTGAGTTATCTCCAACTCGTGGCGACCTACCCTCTGCACATCTGAAGGAAATACTGCCGTGTCCTGCTCCATCCGCACAACTGTACTTGCTTACCACCTGAAGCACGCAGCGTCACACGCCTGTCTGCACATCTTGGAAAGCCACACGAAACTGTTCACTACAGTTCAGCAAGGAAGCCCCTGCCCACCTTGCTTACTGGGTAATCGCCCTGGGCCACAGCCAACTGCTGACATAGCTGTGGTTCCACAGCAGGCTTGCCCACGGAGCAGAAGAGCCTGCTGCTTCCCTGCTCACAAGTCCTCTAACGCTGGGTTAGAGCTCAGCCAGGGGTTGGTGAGAGTTGGTTCTGACTCGTTGTCCCTCTGTAGGACAGAGGAGAACTGGCCCTTTGCGTTCAGACTGGAAACCCACCCAGGGCTAACTCCCGTCCCCGCACACCTACTGACACAGCAGGACAGGAAGAATAATAAGATCTGCCCCTGGTTTAGAGTCGGCCCTGACCCACCACCAAGCCGGCGCCAAGCTCAACCTCACCAGCAGTCAAATGGATGTGCCACAAATAACATCGAGTCTCTGCGTGGTGCGGAGGGCCCACACGCTTGGCTGCTAACCGAAAAGAGGACAGTCTTCATCTGTCCTGAGGCACCTCAGAAGAAAGGCCTGGGGATCTACTTCTGGGACAGGTTTGGGATCAGCTTGGCTGGGCCAGGGTTTTCAGTTTGGCACTTAGAGCCTCACATTCTGTGATCCACCCTGTGATGGAATCTGATGGAAGCAGTCAAGCAGTCAGGTCACAGCCCTGACATAACTGGAAGGACGTTTCAATGGGGGTGTGGCCTACTTCCTATGCAAATTGATGAGGTGTGAAAGCTACCTCTTTCTTGCTGTGTCTGGATCCTGCACCTGTCTCATCCACTTCAGGTTCTTTGGTCTTGAACCAACGGCCTGCCATATTTCCTGTTGATCCTGCAATCAATCAGTGGACTGCCATGTTGCTTGCCAACCTTGGAGTCATCCGACTCTGCCCCCAGCAGCCGAGGACCTTCCTGCTTCCAGGTTTATCTTCCTGACTCTTGGTTCATTGGCTCCAACAACCACATGGATCTGGAAAAGCCTCCGGCTGAACATCGGACTCACAGCCTTGAACCACACTAGACGTACCCAATTCTACAACTGTGGAGCCGTTTTCTTGACACACATATGCACATGAAAATATCACTAGCATTACTTCTCCAGTGAACTCAGCCCAACACAACATCCGAACAACCAGCCATTGAAGACCCTCAGGACCAGCGTGCTACTCTGACACACGTGTGGGGTCGTCACGGTTCACAGTCAACTCAGTGGCAACATTTCTTGGTTTGTTATTATTCCTGATCTAGAAAGCAGGACATGGGAATTAAGGGAATTGAGACTGGATGCTCAGCAAGTGCTCTCCATCCTTTGAATCTCAATGACTCGGTGTTATTGGTAAATCACTGATGTCTGCTGCAGAAAGTGGCATTAGTATTCAGAGAGAGATTGGCCATAAGCAAGCCTAACACCGCACTCAGATCATGACAGGCGCTCACTAAGCTCTGAATAAATTAACGACTAAGGTGATGGCCGTAGGATGGATGGATGCCTTGTTACCTGAATGCGGCATCATTTTCAGCCTCGGTCTATAGCAGTGGAGAACAGATAGTCTGAGGTTCATGTCTAACAGGCTAACAGATTGTCGCCTCAAAACAAAGGAGCTTGGAGTGATTCGATCTCAATGACTCTGAGACAAATGCTGTCTGCAGACAAACCCTTACTTTAGGAAAACATAATGACTGAGAACTGAAGACTGGGATGAGAGCAGGGAATGCCTACCTTGTCACCACGGCTGCCTTTCAATCCTGGAAGCCCCAGTTCACCCTTTTCTCCCTGTAGGAAAAGATAAAAATGAGCAAGTCTTAGAAATCAAACTGAGTTTATTTCCAGACTCCTCTAGGAAAAGGCAAGGTATTCTGAGGTGTCTTCAAGTCCACTGCTGCCCACAGCAACCCCAAAGGCAGGAGAACAAGACACCGCCCGGTCCTGCACCATTCTCCCAACGAATACTCTGTCCGAGTGCACCGATGGGGCCACGGTGTCCCTCTATCGCATGGGGGCCTTCCTCTTTCACTGACCCTCGACTTTACCAAGCACGGTGCCCTCATCCACGGACTGGTCTCTCCTGATGACATGTTCAAAGTACATGAGATGAAGCCATTGACCACTCTCAGGAGAATTCTAGAAGGAACTACCAGAAGAAGGAAGAAATCCACTAGTTCTCCTGGCACTGCTATCTTTGCAAACATCCTAATTCAAAGGCATCATTCTGTGTCTTCCTAGTTCGTTGCCTAGCTCTCTTTCCTATGCATATGAGGCGACTGAAAACACCCTATCACATGACTTTGGGTGAAATGCACTTTGTTTACCCTCTAAACTGGCCTGGCCTGCTTCATCCCATGGCCACTTGAAGTCCCACTGAAGGGGTGGTCCGAACGGTTAAGAATGAAGCACCCAGTTCTCCATTTGGCACCAGAGGAGCTGACAGGTGGTGTCTCCCACCCTCATGTCCCCATCCATTCTACCTCGAGATGCCTGACCCTTTCCAAGAAAGCTCCCAGCCGCAGTTCCAGCTGCTGCTCGATAATCTCTGGACCAACCCCTGGATCTTGGCTAAACCCACCGAGTACCAAAGCCTGAGCCACCAGAGGGGACTGTTACCCATGGGCATAGTCGGGGAGGCATGGTGGGAAGGGGCTACACCACGTACCTGATTTCCTTTCTCGCCCCTCACACCTGGGAACCCTGGAGCTCCGGGGAGACCTGCTTCTCCCTGTGAAAACAAAATGGCAGCTCTTGTTCACTAAGCACGATTGTGGATGGTCTCTTTGGGGACAGACCTGGGCCACGTGCTCTCCAGTCCCCCCAAGTAGGGCCAAGTCACAGACCCATGGCAAGCACAAGAGAGAATGCTGGTTTCCAGAGTGTGTACCTGCTGAGGGCTGCCAGGTGATTCCTCCCTCAGCTCCTCCCTTGTCCTGAACCCCTGGTGTCAACCCTTTTGCTGACTAACACCTACTTGTCCTTTAGCCTGAATGTCACCTCACCATCTCTCTTGACACCCGTGCCCGACTGTCAGAGGGACCCTCTTGTACCTCTCCATCTTCACCTGCATGCCCCCGGCCTGTTCACTGCTCTGCGAGGACCAGCCCAACTGGGCTCATGGGTCAAAGCCCCACTGGCCAGCAGTATGGCGGGCAGGCAGTAGACGCTCGTCGTGACTGACCACACAGGGGCATGAATGCATCGCATGAGCGCAGTGATCTTCCAGAAGGCAAGGGATGCAAGGTCTAGTACATAACCAAGGGTGCATGAAGGAACAGACCTTTTCTCCTGGCCGGCCTGCCAGGCCCTGCTCCCCAACGTCACCCTAGAACAGAGTAAGACACATCAGCATTTCTCAGTCATGTTGGCAGAGACTCGAGTCCCACAGGCTGAATGCAGGGTCCAGGACTGGGAACCACGGTGCACCCCACCCCACCTCACCCCACCCACCCCCACTGCTCTTCCTCTCCCTGAAAGGGGGACAGCACCTGGGGTAACCCTGACCGAACTTTCACAGTTTGAATCCCATCCAACTTGAATCCAAACACTTCTGATGCAACAACACGAAAAGGCTGAACCGACAACGCCCAGCTTCAGGCCAACAGCCACTCTGGCTGTCCCTTGGAGGAAGGTGGACCCCACGTTGATTCTAAAGATGGAGAAGAGGCTGCTGTTGGATTTGTCCCGGCTGGCTGGGTCTTTACGATTGCTGTACCACTTGGTTGGTGACACAGCATGCCCCTGTGGCTGGGGACCAGGACGAGCTTCATCCATCCTTCCTTGGTTTGTTGGGACAAAGGCAGGCAAGCCTGGGATGAAATTCTGCTGACATTCTGCCTTACATCTGCACATCAGCCCCCGGCATGGGTGTGCTCTCCCTGACAGCTTGGGTCAGGTGTCACCCTCCGCCACAGGACCTTCACTAGCCTTTGTGGTCAAGATGAATTCAGAGACATAGCACCAGCAGGGCTCTTCCCATCATCCCGTGACGCTTCTGTGTTTAGCAGGTCCTTACCAACCCCCTTTGTAAGGAGGGGCGTGGCACGAGGGGTGGCGGGTTCTGCTTTCTCAGCAGCTGAGTATGTTAGAAAGCACAGGTGTTCTTCTCAAGCCCAGGGCGCTCTCTGGGGAAGCATCTGGTTTGGAATTCCATGGGGGAAAGTGGTTTTCGGATGAGTGGTGGGACACAGGCTGGAAGGAGAGGGAGGAAGGGAGGAGGCAGAAAGGCAGGAAAGAAGGAATAACTCATGCGTGCAGAATATCCCCGCAGTTGAGACAGAAAATACATCAGTCTGGGCGAAGTAGGAAGGTGTCCAAGAGAAGGGTCAGAGAAATGGGTTGACACAGTGGCAGCAGCGCTGGGTTCCCACAGAAGAACCGTGGTGGGGAGGGTGCAGGACCCCGTGGTGTTTCATTCTGCTGGGCACAGGGCCGCTGTGGGTCAGAGCCGACTTGATGACATCTAACGACAAGCGCGTGCCAGACTCAAAGGGCCACAGCAGCCAGCCCACTCTCACGTCTCAGAAAGAAAGGGTCCCCAGAGCATGGCTGGGTGAAAGCACATGCCTCCCTGTGCAGCGATTCGCCACAATGGGGGCTGGCGTCCGGAGTCAACACGCATCGGCATTCTAGACATGCTCCAACTCACCCGCCAACCCCACCGTGTCTACAAGCGCAATTAGCCAGGATTTGCTCTAACCGGAATTGTGCAAATACTTGTCACCCAGACTGTCACTTTGCATCTTCTTTGTGTGTGTGAGAGGGAGGCAGGGGACCATCTGCAGCAGCGGGAGTGGCTTGTCCCATGCTGGGAAAGGCAAGGGGCCCAGCTCAGTTAGGAGGAAGTTAGGGAGCTCACATGCAGCCTACACCTGCGTCAGGAAGTCCGACGGTCCTTGAGGAAGAAGGATGAGGCTCTCTTGGTCTTCCTGGGACAGCCAGTCACCCTGCAAGCAACTCGGCCCTGAGTGGACCCCCAGGAAGCTGTCTCCTATGGCTCGCTGTGCCCGTCCACTCAGAAAGCAATTCTTTATCTTCAGCCGCCATTGTCATTATTAGGAGCCGCCGAGTCACTTCTGACACACAGCGACCTGATGTGCAATAGCACGGAACAGCGTCCTACCCTGCACCAGCCTCATGGTGGTCATGCGTGAGCCCATGGCTGCAGCCACTGTGTCTGTCCATCCGTCTGTCCATCAGCAAGGTCTGCCTCTCTGTCTCTGCTCCTTTTCTTTCCCGCACGTGACGTCCTTTTCCAGGAACCGGTCTCTGCTGCCATGTTCCAAGGATGTGAGATGACGTCCTGCCATCCTTGCTCCTCAGGAGCAGTCTTCCGGGACAGATGAGCTCTGGTAGCCCATGTCCCGTCGGTCTTCCTCGCCAGCACCATCGTTCAAGTGGATCGCTGCTTCTTCGGCATTCCCGATTAAACAGCATCTTGGAATCCGTGCACTCTTGAATGTGAGAGGATGCAACTAAAGCGCACGGTTGACTCCCATCGGAGTCCCAAGGAGACAAGCACGGAAGAGAACAGCAAACCAAAGCACATGTGCTACCACCCTCCTGGAAACTGGGGGGAATTCTACCAACCAATCGGTGGTGTCAGCTGGATGTATGGCCTCCCAGCCTGAGGAGCCCTGCGGGGCCTGCCACTCAGGAAGAGAGCAGGAGCTTGTCCTTCCTGCTCCCCTCCCCCTGGCCAGAGGACAGTCGCTATCTTCTGCTCAGGACCATGGCCCTTCTTGAGGGGCCCTCTCCCCCAGATGCAGGGCTACTGGCTTCCAGAACCCACTCCCTCCATCTCAAGGACTGTGTCTCCTCCCAGAGTATGTGTCAATAGGGCTGGGCCATGGGTCTTAGTGACTTGGTGGTCATGGCTTGATGCAATTTGGCAGTTATAGAATGACGTAGTCACCCTTCACGATGCGATCTGATGGGATCAGCCAATCAGCTATGAGGGGAATAAGGTGGAATGCAACACCCTCCCTCAGGTCCGAGCCCTGAGCTGGTGGGAGGGACTTCCCTGGGGAGTGGCCCACACCACCTTTTATCCGACAGGAGATTAAAAGGAGAGTGACATGAGCAGAAGGAGGCGCGCCTCGGTAGAACCAAGAAAGAAGAGCCAGGAGCAAGTGCATCCTGGGAACGAGAGGCCTCTCTGCGAGAACCCCACAGAGCCAGGGGAAGGTGGACGTCAAGACACACGGAGATCCAAGGAATGCTGGGCGCACAGATGGTGAAAGATGTTGAAGACACCCTGAAAGCTCTCCCAGCGGTGACTGAGTGAGAAAGCTTTCCAGGGCTGGCACCCTGGATTCAAACGTAGGGTCTTCTCAACTGTGGGGAAGAACCGTGCTTGTGGAAGCCTCCTCTGCATGGTGCTTCTGTGGCGGCAGCACCAGAGAGCGGCAGCACTGCCTTGTGCCTCCCCTGGGGCTGACTGTGATCCTGTGGCCACCGTCCTTGTAGTGTGTCCATTTCTGGGGGATCCCCAGAACCCTGCTCACTGTCCCACTCTTTCCTGGCTGAGACAGGTGCTGTGCTCAGTGAGCTGAGCCCCCCAACGGCCACACACACACACACACACACACACACACACACACACAAACACCCTGCAAATGCACCGTGTGGGATGTGATGGGGAAGGAAGCAAGGTCACCTACCCGAACACCAGGCTTCCCCGGCAGGCCATCTTCCCCTCTTTCTCCTGGGTTCCCCTGCAAGAAGCACAAGGTAGCATTAATGTGTTTGGTTTAACCGAGGGTGCAGCAGGTTATGTGTTGGGCTGCTAAACCAAAGGTCAGCAGTTCAAATCCACCAGCCACTCCACAGGAGAAAGGCGAGGCAGTCTGCTTCCATCAAGAATTTCAGCCTCAAGGACTTGTAGAGGATGTTGGGATGGGAAAATATCGAGAGTAAACAAGGAAGGTGGGAGGGGGAGTAAGCATTAGAATTGAAGGTGATTACACACTCATTTTAAGAGTGATTTAATCCTGGGGTGGGGGAGTAAATGTTCTGAAATTGATTGTGGTCATGATTGTACAATTCTTGATAGGATCAAGTGATTAAATTGTGTGAGATGTGGGTTAAGTGCCAATAGTACTGTTTTTAAAAATTACAGCCTCAGAAACCCTAAAGGGCAGTTCTACTCAGCCCTACAGGGTTGTTCTGAGTCGGGAAGTACTCGACAGCCTGGGTTTGGTTTCGGAAGCACACGAGTACACGTGCTAGTAACAAGGGAAGGGCATTCCTTGTTCACAGGTGGGTGTGAACATCCTGAGCTCTGTGGGGCCTCGTAGGCAGCTCACGAAGCCAGGCACCACCCCCCGACCCCGATGCTCGGTGACCCACGGGCGTCATCAGATAGGGGGGATGTGGGAGGCCCATCTCCAGATCTTTCCTCCAAGGCACGTCTGGTAGACACCTGTCTCAAGGCTCATGCTGAGCAGCCAAACACGTTGACCAAACCGCCCACGCCCCTCCGGGCCCCGTCCCAGACAGTCCTGCCTTCCTTTCCACAGGAAAACACAAAGGCGTGTGCACAGGGCTGTTCTCTTGCTGAGCTATCGGAAATCAGGGCGATGTTGGAGTGTCTCTGGGGAGAGGAAGTAGATGAGAAGTACCCTAAAACGCCTGAAGATTCTAGCTGAATCTGGACTTATTCTGCCTTCCTGAATCTAAGTCGGCTCATCCAAAGCATCAGCAGGCATTCCCGTACAACCTTTAAGGGCTGTCTTGGAACGGCCTGGCAGTGGGATGGCATGCACACTTGGGGCTGGGGCATGGTGACCAGGAACGAGGCCTCCTTGTCTGTTAAGTTATTTGGTGCCCAGGCTTGTGATGCTCCATGTGACCTTCCAAGCTGTGGGGGCCAAAGGTGGGGTGTGTGTCCCAAGCTTAGGACAACCCACTGGAAACTATTACTTACATGACCTTCCCGTCATGAGCTGAGCTCACTGTCACCCTCGTACTTACAACTGGAAGTCTCGTTTGAAGCTAGAGTATTCAACATTTTTCCTTCCTGAAAAGAAAACCTATGGAGGCTGGGCTTGTGTGTAAGGTTCGAGCTTTCCAAATTCCATCCTGGTTTTCTAAGAGGACATCAGGACACTCCCCTGCCCAACCCCGGACACCAAATGTTTCCACTGTATCCAGACCCGGGCTCCAGGGAGTCTGTGGGTTTTGAAATGGGCCGATGGTTAGTATCCCCGGGGCATCCACGGATGGGGTTCCAGCATGTGCCAGCCACGCTGAGTATACCCACCTTGGGTCCCGGCAGGCCTGGCGCTCCGCTCAGCCCATCCTTCCCAGGTGGCCCCTGTACCAGGGGGAAAGAGCACAAAGAGATGAGACAGTGCCTCCTTGGGAAACTGGCCTTGAACTTTCCCTCCGGGAGCTGTCAGGCCACAGCTGCTGGGTCAGTGTCCTGCTTCCAGGGCCCTGGACGCATGGTGGGTGGGAGGGGCCAGACATCTACAGAATCCATTTTTGATGAGTCTACTTCTACCCAAGCTCTTACTAAAAAATTGAACTTGCTTATTGAAATATAATTCACATACCGCATAATTCAGTGGTTTAAATTTATTAAAGAACTGTGCATCGGCCCCAGCTTCTGAGAGACTCCACTATCTCTCTCCTCTCCGTATCTCTGTCTTCCTTGATCTCCCTTCCCAATGCTAGCTTCCCCTCTCCGGTCCCTCAGAAACGCAGTCGGCAGGGTCCCGCATCTCCTGCTCTGACTTTCATCTCCAAGGTGAACACCAGGGGCTGTCAGGTTGACGCCAACCCATGCCAACGCCCCGTGTGCAGAGCAGAGCCGTCCCATGAGTGTTCAAGGCTGAGTCCTTTGGGAAGCAGATGACCAGAGCTGTCCTCCAAGGTAGGGCATCCCAGGCCACTTGCAACATCTCTATGTGGGTCCCCTAAGGATGACTCGTCACACCTTGAAAAAGCAAAGGGCCTTGGAATGCATGTCCAGGGGAATGTCACTCAGCCATTTAGGGTCCCGGAGCCCAGTGCAGCCACCACACAGGTGAACCCCAATAGCATCCTCCGAGTGAAGCAAGCCAGACACAAAGGGTAGATACTGCATGACTTCGCTTACAAGTATATGAAATGAGCATGTCTATTGAGACCAATGGTGATAGATGGCTGCTGGGTGCCCTAGGGGCGCTGTGTGGTAGGCACTGAGTTGCTAACCACAAGGTCAGTGGTTCAAAGCCAGCAGCAGCTCTGAGGGAAAAAAGATGAGGCAATCTCCTCCCATGAGAAGTCACAGCCTTGGAAAGACTGCGTAAGGTCACTGTGAGTTGATGTGGATTCAATGACAATGGGTGTCTTGGGGCCTGGGGTGGGCGGGAGCACAGGGCATATTTTTGCATATGGGGCACTGTGTTTCCATGAATGGTGGTGGAATCAAGAGGAAACATAAATGGATACGGTGTGGTCGGCATGAAGAGGGCGATCGAGGTCACTGCATTATGCACGCAGACACTGATGAACTGGGAGTCTCCTTGAATTGGCTCCATCATTTCAAAAAAGCAGGGGAGAAAGCAAAGATGTCAGAAAATGGCTCTGGGTTGTGGGATGAGGGGAGGCACTGCTCCCATCTGGGCAGGGGTTTGTCCGACTCAGGAACTGGAAACAGGGCTTGTGGAAATGTCAAGACAGAAGACACCTGGCTGGGGCCAGGCCCTTGTCCTTACCAGCTCTGGTGGCCCCACAGGGGCAGAGGGGTGGGCCCAGGACACTCACCACTTGCCCTGGATGGCCAGGTTTGCCTGAGAATCCTATCTCGCCAGGTAAGCCCTGCAAAGGAATCAACAGGGAGAGGTTGGTGTGACCTCACGGAGAGTCAGCTCCTCCTGCCCCCCCCCCCCCCATTTGCACTGGCCGGGCATCTGGTTGTGGTTGACACCCAAAGTGGAGCTCGTGGTATTAAGCGAGCCTCCATGGTACAAGGGGGTGGAGCTGTCACCCCAATAAATCTTCACTATGGGGCACCATTGACTGTCACTGCTACCAGATGGGCCGGTGTCTGGCCTCTGCCTCCTGCTGGGGCTGCCCTGCCCACGGGGCAGGTGTGGCCTCTGGCCCCACCCTACTAGACAGATGTGGTTCCCTGGGTCCACCTTCCTGGCAAGTGTGGTCAGACAGGTGGGGCCTCTATCCCTGCCCACTGTGAAGCTGTGGTCTCTGGTCAGACCCCACTCAGCAGGTGGGGTTCCTAGATACACCTACTTGGTGGACACGGCTTTGACCCCACCTACTTCCCTGCATCCTGAGACTGGACATGCTGACAAGACCCTGGTTCTGTTTCACCTCCAAGCCAAGCCCTAAATGCCTAAGAGCCAGCCTAGTGGGCAGCCCTGGCCTCAGCAGTGCCCCACACACTTCTGTCAGTCTGTCTGAGGGGCTGTGGGAATGGGTCTGCAGAGCGATACTCCCTGGCACCCATCCCCAAGGAGGTGACCTGCCTTCCTCAGGCCTGAACCTCCACATCATGCCCTTGTGAGAGAAAACCAACCCAGTCTTACCGGGGGCCCTCCAGGCCCAGGAGGCCCTGGGACACCAGGCAGTCCTGGGGGTCCCTGCGGAGAGAGGTTTGAGAGGGTTAGAAAATCCACAGCCTGTGAGGGACAGGAGCAAGGGGGCCCAGTGACAGGAAGGTTCATCAGCTTTATTCTCAGTGCCTTATTCTGTAAACAAAACAGAAAACTATCAAACAAACCCTGCAGTCAAACTATCAAACTGTTGTAGCATGTGCCTGACTCGGATGGAAGCAGCTCCTTGGATGGTAGCCGACTTGGAGTGCGGCTCCTTGCTGTGCTATGCGATCTCTTTTGTGACATTCTGAAGACATCAACAATTCTAAATGCCTGTGCCTCTACCGAGGACGCCCCAGTGTTGCCGTGGACCTGGCCCTGGGGTGCTCCCTGTCCGGGGTTCTAACCCACCATCCTATCCGTGCAAAGAGGGCCTTCTCATCTCGTGTGCATGGTGCACGCTGACCAGCATCCACTCGGGACAGAGCGGGCATTCAGAAAATGCCAGAAGACCTGCTGAGCCTAACAGAGCAGAGTTTTATGTGTAACAACAACAACAACAAAACCAACCCACTATCACTGAATCAATTCCAACCCTTTACACGGGGTAGAAATGCCCCTGTGGGAGTCTGAGACTTTAACACTTTACAGGAGCAAACAGTCTCTTCTTTCTCCCATGGTGCAGCTGGTAGGTTTGAACCGCTGATCTTCTGGTCTGCAGCTCCATGAGTAACACCCCCGCTAAGCCACCAGGACTCCAGGCTGAGTTGCGTTGGGACCAGCTGTCACTAGAGGGCGATAAAGACTAAGCAATGGCTGTTGACGGGCGCACCCGTGGGCTGTTGTTCCTTCATCTCCCACTGGGGGCAGCCGCGAGCCAAAGGACTCGGAAAAGGGATTGCAGAGACGCTTTGTAGTAGCTGCACCTGGTGTCACGGTGTCCTGGTGGCGTAGTGGTTAAGCGCTTGGCTGCCAACTGTCAGGTGGACAGTTCAAACTCACTTGCTCCCGTGGGGAAGATGTGGCAGTCCACGCCCTCACAGTTGCTGTTAGATGCCATTGAGTTGGTTCCCATCCCATGCTGGACAGTAGGAAACACCACCTGGCCCTGCCCCATCGTCACAACCGTCACAATCATAATTGTGTCTGAGCCCACTGTGGCAGTCACCGTGGCAGCCCATCCAATCGAGGGCCTTCCTCTTTCTCGCTGCCCCTCTGCTTTACCAAGCATGATGCCCATCTCCAGGGACCGGTCTCTGCTGGACGCACCGGTCTCTGCTGGACGCATGTCCAAAGCACGTGGGACAAAGTCTCACCATCCTCCATTCTAGGGGGCACTCTGGCTGCGGACTGCCTCCGAGAGACGCCTGCTTGTTCCTGGCATCTTCACCATTCTTCACGCACACCGCCACCCCACGGCACCCGGTCGTCCTAGTGGGTCCCCAGTCACTGCCTGCTTTTGAATGGCCTGGGGGGCCTGGCACATCTGATTGCTCAGAGCGGCATTTTGCTTTTTGACGATATCAAGAGGTGTGGTGCTGCAGATGTGTCTGCGCCATGTGTCCTTTGAATCCCCGATTGCTGTTCCGGCCGGGGGTCAGCAAGGATCGAAGTACAATAACCTCCTTGACGGCTTCGATCTGTTCACAAACCGAGCACAGAGTGCGGTGTTGTCTGCTGGTTGAGTTGTGAAGGTTCATGTCCTCGGTATGTTGAGGCGGGATCCATGCGGAAGGCTGCAGCCTTAGATCTTCATTGGTGAGAGCTTGAAGGAGTCCCGCTCACTTTCAGCGAGCTTGGTGTGTCGGATGCATGGGGAAGTCGTTTCCACATCTCAAGTGACTTAGTGTCAGCGGCGAAAGGCGTGCAGGCAATGCTGCAGGATCCGTCGGAGGGAGCCACTCCTTCCGTTGCTGAAAGAGGGAATGGAAGTCCCGCGGAGGCGATCTGAGCTCCCTGAGAGCAGGCCCGCTGATGCCTGGCACTTTATTGGGCGCCGAGACCCAGGCTGGGGACTGTCACACAGTTTCCCCTAACAGATACTGCTGGCTCCAAAATTTCACTTTAAGGATATCTGTCCCCTTCACCTCATCATGGGGCCAAGAGATGGGCGGGCTGGGGCTCTATGTACCTTTGATCTTCACCAAATTTCTAACCATGGGTGAAATTTCTTGTCTACGAATCCAGCCGCTAACCACAAGGTCAAGAGTTTGAAACCACCAGGTGCTCTGGTGGAGAAAGACGAGTTTGTTCGGTAAAGATTTAAAGTCTCACTGATTGTGAGCATGTGTATACAACTCTTTTTAGAAGCGGTGTAAGGATGGAAGTGGATGATACGTGAATATTAGATCAAGAAATCTACTTTTTTTTAAAAGGAAAGAAACCAAGCGTGATGTAGTTACCGGGACTGAAGGAGGAAGGGTTTTCGCTTAGGGGTCATTGAGTTCCTTTTAATAGTGGTCGAACAATCTGGACAGGGAAATCAATAATGGCTGTACAGCACAGTCTAACCAATGGCATTGAATCATACATGTAGAAGTTGTTGAATGGGGGAATGTCTTGCTGTGTCTGTTTTGTGTCACAACTGAGAAAAAGATACATGAATCACAATGCATATGGGGAAACAGAACAATGTTCTCCAACTGATTGTGGAAAAAGCTGTGCAATGCTTCTGGACATGGTGGGGCTACTGAATTGGAAGATATGTGGGTGAAGTGCCAAAGGAGATGCTCAAAAAAAAAGATTCCGTCTCAGACACTGGCGGGGCAGTTCTACCCCTGACCTATAGGGGCCTCCATTGAGTCAGAATAGACTTCATAGCAGCGAGTTTACTTTGGGGCCCTCTTAACACATGTATTAAAGATTACATACTCCACATGTATTTGCACACTTTATATATAGGGTTATATTTGTAACAAAACCCCATTTGAGAGTTAACATCTCTGTGAGCAGTAAATGTGGCGGCATAAGGTGGTGCTGTGGGTGAGCCTTCTCCTGCCAATGGCAAGGCTATTGGCTCAGCCCCACCAGCTCTCTGACCCAACAGCATGGCATGCTGTCCTACAGAGGACAATGGGGCAATCCTGCTCTGTGCTCTGTGCTACGGGGTCTGATCCCACTGCAGTGGGTCTGCTCTGGGTCTTAAGTAATGGTGGCCTGCAAAGGGTGTTGTTTGCTTTTAAACAGGGCTTTGGTTTAGGTCGGGGGGTTCTCAACCTTCCTCATGCTGTGACCCTTGAATACAGTTCCTCATGTTATGGTGACGCACCCCAACCATAAAATTATTTGTTGCTATTTCATAGCTATAATTTTGCTACTGTTATGAATCGGGTGAGCCCTGTGAAAGGGCCATTCAAAACCCCCAAGGGGTCGTGACCCACAGGTTGAGAACCTTGGGTTTAGGCATTCAGCATAGGACTGAATCCTTGGTGGCACCGCCAGTTAAGGACTCACCAAACGCTTAGAGGTCCAAGCCCACCCAAAGGCAACTCGAAGACAGGTGGAGGGGTCCTGCACCCGGCCAGGAAGCCTGCCCCAGTTCTAAGAGTGGTGCTGTGGGTCCGGGAGTTGGGGTTGACTCTGGCAATTGGTGAGGACTGGTTCTGCCTCCGATGACCTGGCTTGACCTGGTGGGGTAAACCACCTCCTCCGTCAACACCTGTCTCGACTCTCCCAGCTGGGCTGGAGGCCTCCCCCTCCCCAAGTCCCCTTTTCCTAGCCCCTCACCCCCAGCTCCCAGCTTCACTGTGTGGATTAAATGTAGGCACCTGGGCCAGCCCAACCCAGGAATGCTCTCCATTCACAGGTGGTGGTGGTGGTGGTGGTGGTGGTGGTGGTGGTGGTGGTGGTGGTCAGGGGCCGCTGAACCTGGTCCTGCCCCGTCTTCAAAATGGTTCTTATGTTTGAACACCAAGGTTCCTATTGATGCAGCCACCGTGTCCATCCGTCTCAGCGAAGGCCTTCCTCTTTCCGCTGCCCCGTGCTTTACCAACGTGATGCCCTTCGTCAGGGACGGGTCTCTCACCAGACAATATGTCCAAAGTACATGAGAAGAAGTCCAGGCATTCTTGCCTCTGAGGAGCACTCTGGCTGTTCCGCTGCCCACACAGATGGGTTTGTCCTCTTGGCCATCTGTGGCACTTTCAGGATTCGTCCCCAGCACCAAACTTCACAGGCACTCATTCTTCAGCCCAATGTTCACGCACATGGGAGGGAGGCCACTGAACATACCTCGGCGTGGTCAGCCACTCAGTCCTCCGCCCTGATTCCCTTTCAAGAGGTCTCATGCAGGACATTTACCAAGCGGGGCAGTGTCTAAAATACACCTCTATCCAATTATGAAAGAAAGTAACACATTCGTCAGTGCCACTGAATGCCAGCAACTGAACGTACGACTGTTTTCATTGCCACTGATGAAAACAGCTAAGGAATGACTCTGCTTATCAATTAACAAATTAGTCTAATTATTATTAATGAGCCGCCACTCGATTCCCTCTAAGAGCATGGTGACTAAGAAGCTATTTAATATGCGACGTAGCTACACCGGTAAGGCATAAATAGCCAATTAACCCAATTATTGCTCATAGAGGATTGGCAATAATTATTCCTAATAACCACCTACTTCCAGCTGGGCTGGGGTGATGGAGCTGGGTGGGGCCAGGAGGTGCGGGAGAGTGATGGGCCCCATTAGTGCAGCTGTCTCCGGCTCTGCCTGGGCCCTTTGGGGACATTTGGTAAGTCCCACACAGAGGAGATGGCTCTTGGGCATTCGTGTGAAGACTGCTCCTGCCAGGGTGTTTCTTAGGAGAAGGCCCAGTGGCTTCAAAGCCCACTGTGCCCACTGTCAGCCAGTATGCTCACCACCTCCCAGGGACTCCTGTCCCCGTGCCAACCCCAAAGCCATGGCCAGGCAGGGATTCCACGTCTCTTACAATCCCTCGGGGAGCAGCAAGCCCACGACTGTCTGGTGGATGTGCACTAGCAGCAATAAGCACACTACCGCTGAGTCGGTGCTGACTCAGAGCAGACCCTGAAGAGCAGAGGTGAGCTGCCCCCTCCCCCCTGGGGGGTGTCTCCAAAGCTGAGACTCTTCCTTGCAATAGCCCCCCCCCGCCCCCCCCTCCCCGCTCCTCCTCCTATGGAGCAGCTGGTGGGTCCGAAGTTGGCCTTTCCCTTAGCAGTGTTAACAACTGGCTTCCGGGGCTCCTTCTGGGGCACATCCTTGTTGTAAAAAAAGGCTGCCCCAGGAGGCCCACCCACCTTGGAAGGGAGAAGCGCCTTGCAGCTTGGGACAGTCAGACCTCACTGGGGACAGTCAGACCTCACTGCCTGCTCATCCAGTTCCCATGAACGGAACCAACCAACCCCCTTGCCAGCCAGTGGGTTGTAACTCAGAGAGACCCCCCAGGGCAGCGGAGAGCTGCCCTGCAGGCGTCCCAACCATCTTTATGGGGCCAGACAGCCTTGGCTCTCCCCCATGGATGACTGGTGGGTTCAAAGAGCCGGCCTGATGGTTGGCAGCCCGATGCCTCACTCCCTGGGCCACGTGCTCATTGCCCCTCTGAGCTGCAGTTCCCAAGGGTTCTACTCCGAGTGTGGTAACAAGTCATGAACCCAATGATATCCGCACACCAGCAAGGGCGGGTGACAGGTACAGACAGGGGGCCCACGCCTCCCACACCAGCTGCCCCTTCCAGAGTGGAGGGTCACCCCAAGACCACCTCTGAGGTGTCTGCCAATATGAAGGGGTCCTGTCATCTAAAGATCCAGGCATCCGAGCTAGCAGCATTGCTAAGGGAGCTGGCATGCAGGGGTGGTTACCTGTGGTCCCAGTGGCCCCGGGAGTCCAGGGGAGCCCTCCTCGCCTTTCTTGCCCTGCGTGCACAAGAAAAGGAAATGTTAGCAGCAGACCATCGCCTCTGGAGCCCCTTCAATCAGGCATCATCAGCATGGGGACCCCAATCTTTAATTCTCCAATGTCCTGATTAATAATGCACTCCTGGGGGCTCCAGGGAAGCAGCTGGGCGTGGGAAGTGGGGGTGCAGTGGAGAAGCCTTGGCTTGGCTTCCCTGAACAGCCCCCAGCCTAAAGGTTGGGAGCCTTCCTCCTTCTGACCCTGCCTTGGCCACTCAGCACTGCTCAGGGCAGCAGCACGTCTGGCCAGATGTTGGGGTCTCCCCAGGGGTGTCCTGGGCATGGTATGCAGCACCCCCACACGCACACTCCCCCACCCCACGGTTTCTTGATGAAGTCCAGCACGCAGCCACCTGGTGGGCAAGCTGTCTCTCTCACTGAGCCCCACAGGACAGAAAGACACCCGGCTGTCCCCAGTTGATGGGTATGTCTGCTCCCTCAGCAGAGGCTGGTGGGGCTTCCTGCCTGCAGGGGCACAGGATGTGAGGCGTCACCTGCTTGGTGAGAGACAGGCCTGTGTGGCTGTCCTGTTGTCCTTCCGTAGGTTTTCCCAGTTACATCAAGCACGGCACGCCTCACCGAACCGAACATGCAAACAGTCACATTCTCATTTCAAACGTCCAATCCCGACGGAGAGTGAAACAAGAACGGAAGCCACGACCACCTCCCCAGAGCACCTTGCGGAGTCCGGGTGGCCCTGAGCCCCAGGTGCTGGGCTCTCGAGCACACGGTCGGCGGGTCAGTCCCACTGGCCATCACAGGAGATGCTGTTGCTGTCGTCGTCAGGGGCAAGGGGGTCCGTTCCCACTCGTAGTGCCCACGCGCCACAGAAGGAAACGGCCCCACCCTGCGCCATCCGCACAATTGTTCCTGTACTTGAGCCCGTTGTAGCAGCCACTGCGCTGATCCCCCTTGTCAAGGTCTTCCTCGGTTCCGCTGCCCCTCTACCTGACCACGTATGACGGCCCTCTCCAAGGACTGCTCTCTCCTGATGACATGTCCATTTGCTCAGACCCAGTCCACCCTCCTCCACTCGGGACATCATCTGACCCCTGAGACGGCTCTCGGTGGTCAAACCCACACCCTGGTCCAGGGCCACGTCCCGGTGACAGCCCAGCAATAAGGACAAAAACATAGCTGAGCTCTGGATGCCCACTTTCCACCCAAGAGCAAATGAGTCAGAGTGACCAACTGTGTCGCCCGTATCAGTGGCTAGAAGGCCTTAAGTACTCAGTGCAGTTAGGGCTCCACTGTGTTCCTCCTCTGAGCCCCTACCTCTAGACAACGAGAGGGACACGAATTCTAAGTCTAAGGCAGCTAGAGGTCAGCGTGGCTGAGATGATGGTGGCGATGAGGGTTGATGGAGCTAGTGATTGAGTAGGTGGTGATGGTGGTAGAGGTGGTTCAAAGGTCATGGTAGCAGAAATAGTGGAGGTGATGATGGTTGATGGTGGTAATGATGGAGGAGTTCGTGGTGGCAGTACTGATGATGGTGGAGATGATGCTGGTCGATGGAGCTAGTGGTGGAGGAGGTGGTGATGGTGGTAGAGGTGGTTCAAAGGTCGTGGTAGCAGACATAGTGGTGGTGATGAGGGTTGATGGTGGTAGTGATGGAGGAGGGGCGGTGGTGAGAAGAGATGATGATGATGTCATGATAAGGGTGGTAGTGGTGGTGTTTATGATGATGGTGGTGGTGATCAAGAAGAGGATGATAATGAAAAGGATGGTGGGGGGTAGTGATGATGGGGTGATGAAGGCAGTATGGTGATAGTGAGGTTAGTGCTGGCAATAGTGGTGATGCGATCGCGGAAGACAAAATGGGTGCATAAGGAAATATGGTGAAGAATGCTAATGGTGCCCGGAGATATAGTATCTGGGGTTTCAAAGACTTGAAGTTAAACAAGTGGCCATCTAACAAGGAAGCAACAAAGCCCACATGGAAGAAGCACACCGGCCTATGTGATCACAAGGTGTCAAGAGGATCAGGTATCAAGGCATCACTATGTGATCACAAGGTGTCAAGAGGATCAGGTATCAAGGCATCAAGGCATCAAAGACCCAAACAAGTAATCATATCAATGTGAATGAGGGGGGTCAGGGTGGAGACCCAAAGTCCATCTGTAGACAGTTGGACATCCCCTTACAGAAGGGTCACAAGGAAGGGACAAGCCAGCCAGAGGATAGTGTAGCACCGATGAGACACACAATATTCCTCTAGTTCTTTAATGCTTTCTCCCCCACCCCTCCACCCGACTATCAGGACCCCAGTTCACTGGTACAGATAAGAGCTCTTGACACACAGACGGTGCTGTACTGGGGACAGCGGTGGCGGTGGTGGTGGTGGTGGTGAGGCTCATGATGTTGCAGATGGAGATGGTGGTGTTGGCAGCAATGGTGATGGTGGACATGATGGGGGAGGTGGTGGTGATGATGGTCACGGTGGTGGGGGCATGGTGTTTGCAGCAGGATCCACCTAGGCCCTGCACTGTGACCGTCATTGGCTGCGGGGAGTGGAGAAGTGGAGGCGAGGGCGAGTTTGTGGTCATAAAGAAATGTTTCATGAACAATATGCCTGCTTTTATCACTTTTATGTCTTCTGTCTAAACTGTTGCCTGGCGCTGTGTCTGGACAAACGCGCGCAGTTTATCACGAGGGCAGACTTTTCAAGCTGTTCGGAATGGCAGGATGCTGAGCGGTGCTGATATTTCCAAGGCTTCCAATCGGCCTGCAGAGGTGGGAAGCAGTTCATTCCAAGCTGCCATCCCTCCCGGCTAGGGCGCAGTCACAAGCCGATGACAGGACCGTCTGAGCAAGGGCTTCTGACGTGTCTCCTGAGCTCTGCAGCTTGGTCCCCAGAACCTATGCCTCTCAACGTCTAGCGTCAGCTCGGAGCGAGAGGAAAACCTGGGCCATCCAGACACAAACCCTGGCTGGGGCCACCGAATAAATGGAACGGTCCTCTGTGACGTAAACGATGCTGTCACCATCAGGTGAGAAGAAGCCAACAAATGCATCCCCGCTACCCTTGACACAAGACCTCCCGGGCTTTCCCGTCAACACCGCAGAACCCAGAACTGCTGGGCACAGTGTTTTCAGCCACCGTAAGACCCTCTGTTCCCAGAGGTCCAGTCAGAGATTAGAGCAATGTGTGCCTGCAGTGTTGCTCTGAACAGACACCCCGCGTTATTAAGAGGCCCTGGGTCTCCTTGGAGGCACACAGGTAGCTTGGAGGTTTACGTGTTGGGCTGATAACCAAAAGGTCAGCGGTTTGAAACCACCAGCTGCCCTGCAGGAGAAAGAGGGGGCTTTTCACTCTCATCCAGAGTTACAGTCTTGGAAACACACAGGGGTGGTAACACAGGACTCGATGAGAGGGCAGGGAGAGGGTTTGAATGGCTGAGAACATGGGCCGTTCTTAGAGAGCCTGCTTCCTGCTCTCTTCTGCTGAGACAAGAGGAGAGGCAGCCTGGTCGTTTCAGGGGCTCCCGGCTCCACACGGCTAGATGCAGGCACAGGAAGGAGCCTCGCTTCCCACTTTCTAATGAGCTGCTCTCTGGCTGAGGTCAGCATGCATGGGACCAGATGTCCACTTAGAAGCTGACCTCCTCTTCCCAACACTGAATGGTGCCCAGGAAGCAGCCTGGACCAGCACAGGACAGCATTAAAAGCAAACAAAAACAGGCAAACTGAAGGCCGTCGAGTTTTTGTCTGACCCACAGGGACGCTGTCCGGCAGAGTGAGAGCACTCCCACGGGGCTTCGAGTCCGCCATTGGTATGGACACAGACAGCCAGGCTTTTCTTCCGTGGAGCCACCAGAGTGAACACCCCAGAAACCAAACTCACTGCCATCGAGATGGTTCTGTCTCCCAGCAACCCTACAGGACTGGGCAGAACTGCCCGCATGGGTTTCTGAGACTGAAACCCTTTCCTCTCTGCCATCAAGTCAATTCTCACAGTGGCCCTCTAGGGCAGGACAGAACTGCCCCTGTGCCTTTCTGACACTGTAGCAATCTACCAAACCAAACTCACTGCCACCCGGTCAATTCTAACTCTTGGTGATGGAGGGGTTGTGATCTGCCAGGTCAGCAACTCAGAGGCAGAAAGACAAGGCTCTGTGCTCCCGTAAAGAATTACAATCTCAGAAACCCATGGGGGCAGTTCTACCCCACCCTAGCAGCTCACCAGAAGTAATGGGAGCAGAAAGACTCGTCTTTGCCCTCTGAGCTGCCGGTGGTCTTGAACTGCTGACCTGGCAGTTAGCTGCCCTACACATAGCCCACAACATCACCAGCTCCCCACCCCCCACCAACCCAATGGTAATGGGCCTCTCTTAAACCCAGCCTAGTGCTCAGTGCTAGCCTGAAGGCCAGGGCTCCAGTCCTCCCTGCTGCACCTCAGAGAAAAGGCCTGGTGGCCGGCCTCTGGGAGTTCCCAGCCACTGCAAACTGCGGAGACCGGCTCTGCTCTGATGACCCACAGCAGTCGCCAGAGGCAGGATTGATACAGCAGCCAGTGCTTTAATGCCACCACGTACCTGTCCATTTTGTACGCTGACACCCTTTGCTTACGTGTTTTCAGGTGTGTACAAAACCGCGCATGGCGGGTGCCAGGCTCCTCTGCAGGCTCTGTGGTAGTGTGGTTGGGTAGCACAGTGGCCCGTGCACAGCAGAACAAAACGCTACCCAGTCCTACGCCACCCCCACCACCCTAGCTACCTCTGACAGAGCCACAGACAGAGAAGGGAAAGGCTTTGTCCTCCTGGGCTTACATTCCCATGACAGAAACAGAAATAAATGGCTTCGCATCATGGAAACATAGGATCAAGCCTCTGCGGAACATTCAAACAGGGTGATACTGGGGGTAAACGTCTAGGGTGTGACAAAATTCACAAGAAAAGGCACCTGCCCAGGAACTGAGGGTTAAGGGGCTTGGTGGTCATGAGCCAGGCGGGGTCTGCTGTCTGAACATCCCTGTACGGATGCCAGCTGCACCCCTGCCCTCTTGAGCCAATCGATAGCACTCCCTCCCCAAAAATGCCAAAGCAGACCTGCCTGAAATGTGGGGCCCCCACTACCCTGTGGGTGGTTTGTGTGCAAAGCAGTGGCCATGGAACTTCAGATACCAGCATAGCCAGACCAGAGCAGACCAAGAAGGAAGGCCTGACAATCTGTCTCCCAACACACCCCCACCAGATGTTCAACCCCCCCCCCCAACCAGATGTTCCTTAGACTTGAGGTGACTGGAGACTCTAGACACGTCATCAGAAAGACCAATTGCTAGACAAGGGCCCTGGGAAGCAGAGAGTCAGCACAAGAGGGAAAGCACTCAAAAGATGTGCTGATATGACCTCCAACACCCTGGGCTGGATCACGCCAACCCTCCCCAGGCTGACCTTGGACCAGCATGTCCTAGACCCTGGTGCCTAAGGACATGTGTTCAACGGCTGAATCAGCAGTCAAGGCAGCTGAGACCTCCAGGTGGGGCAAACATATCAGGAAGACCTCGCAGGAGGCAAAATCAGGTCACTGCCTATGCAGTCCTGCAGGCAGGTGGGCTGGCCATTCACATCCGGGAACCCATGGGCCAGAGGGGAGGTTGCTGGCACCCTGACTGCCCCCTTGCTGCTCTGTCCTGGTAGAAAAGCACCAGCTTTGCCCATGGGCCAGGACCACTGTGCCAAGACCTGCTGCTCTATACTGTGAGGGCCAGTTCCTGTCCCCATCCCGTGTCCCCCTCTCTGCGCTGTGAGGGACTGTCACCCATGCACCTGCCCCCATTCAGTGACAGTGTGGATACTATGGCAGCATCGCCCTCTGCAGGCTCCCCCTCGTGCCCCACCGCCCCCCCCTCACGCCGTGCAGTGGCAGTGGGGCGTGTCCCAGCTGCAAGCTGCATTCTCGTTGGCAGACAACGTGCAGCAACCTGGAGACGCTCAGCCAAGTGGAGTCTCAATGGCAGCTGGCGGGGAGGGAAGGCGAGGTGGCACTTTCTGAATGAGTCATTCTGTCTCCGGTTTTCCTGACTCAGCGCAGAGCAGCTGCTCAAAGCTGCTGTCAAGGCTGCACTGCCTCCCAGACAGTCTCTGCCCCATTCGTCCCTGCGTACAGCCCGCCAGGCAGCCGTGCCGGAGCCACAGACAGAATCAGGACTCCTCAGTGACTGTCTGAGGTCCCAACCAAAAGGCCCAGACCCACTGCCATTGAGTCAATCACCATTCACAGCTGGAACCCAAAGACTCATCCCACCACCATCCAGGCAATCCCGACTCACAGCCAGACCCAAGGCCCCGACCCACCGCCACCTCATGAGGTCAGCCTGCTGCACAAGACCCCTGGAGGGTATGAAACATCAGGGTGTCACTCTGAAGACGAAGGTGCACCTGACTCAAGCTCGGGCATCACATCCATTGCCTCATGTGCACATGAAAGCTGGACATTGAATAAGGAGGACTGAAGAAGAGCCAATGCATTTGAGGGGCGGGGCTGCAGGCGAACATGGAGAGTACCCTGGACCTGCTACCAGGATGAGCCCACTGTCTTGGAAGCAGTATGACCAGAGTGAGCCTTAGAGGTAAGGACGGCAAGAACTTTATCTCATATTCTTTAGACCAGGAGAGACCAGTCCCTGGAGAAGGATGTCATGCTTGGTAAAGTTGGAGGGGCAGCGAAAAAGAGGAAGAGCCTCAAGGAGATGGACAGACACAGTCAGTGGCTGAAGCCATGGGCTCAGTCATAGCAACAATCAGGAGAAAGCCACAAGCCCAGGTGTTATTGCAAGCTGTTGTGCACAGGGCCACTTTGGGTGGGCACCTAATTATACAATGACAACCATTGTCTTCAAGTCAATCCAGGCTCAGGGCAACCTGCATGCCTTGGAGAAGAACTGAACTCGTGAGGTTTTCAATGGCTGTGGTCTTTAAGGAAATCCATCCCAAGCCCTTCTTCCGTGGCACCAGAGGGGAGATTCAGTCTAACAACCTTTAGGTTAGCAGCTAAGTGTAATGCACTTTTGCCACCCAGGGACCTTCACTGAAGCATCAAGGGCCCCCCAAAGACATTGACCTCCATCTACTAGGGGATTCACCCCCCCCCACCCTGAGTTAATACTATCTTCACCCCACCAGGGAGCTCTTGGCTCTCTCTCCTGCCTTCTCTGCTAGATATGCGGCTTTTGGGGCCTGAGCCTGCTTTTTTGGGGGGTTCCCACTTGCTGGCATATGGGCTGGATCCAAACAGAGGCTCAGAAATGCCTTGCTCCTCCCAGCCCTGGCTCTGACTCACCAGACTTACTCACTGGAAGAGTGGGTAGCCTCTCACATCATTTCCCCGCTCTGCCCCACTGGGTAGCCAGGGCGGCTCCCTCTGCCTAACATGCTTGCCCCAGCCCTCAACCTGGCCAACCGGCTCACCTCCTTGGCCACATAAACCCCTTGGATGGTGAGTGGATTCAGACTCTCGGTGACCCCATGAGCCCTGGCCTTCCTAGGGGGGTTTCACAAGCTGCGGTAGGTACATCATCTGTTGTCAATTTGAGGCTGAAGAGTGAAGGGGTGGAGGTTAGCCTGTCAATCAGGTCGCAGCTTGATGACCTCACTTAGAGATGCCACAGAGATAAAATAGCTTGCTGGAGGTGGGTCACTTGCTCACTCCCTGTGAGACATTCCTGTGGATGATACACATGGAGCTATGCTGAGCCCTGGCCCAGGAGGAGCCACATGGAGATCTCTGCCAGAGCTGAGATGCTTCCACTGCCAGTGGATCCACAAGACTTTCCACCCACTGGCCTGTGATCTTCCTGCGTTTGGCAGCATTGCATGTGTATTGTGAATATGAAGAGGAATTTATAGACTGGTATCAGACCTATGGGTTAATATCAGATCTATGGTCCTGATCTGGTCTGGGCTGCAATGTTTTCTCAATATTCAATTGCTCTTGTATATAAAGCTCTTTCTATGAATTTGTTTCTCTAGTTTGCACATGAGGGTCTATGAATTTGTTTCTCTAGTCTACCCAGACTAACCCACAAGCAGATCACCAGGCCTTTACGCTGAGGTGTCTCTGGGTGGGCTCCAGCCACCAGCTATTTGGTTCGCTATACAGGCACTGGGGTATTACAAAACACAGGTCTCAAGGAGGCCTTCCGCCATCGCCGATTTAAAAGCTCAGTATACTATTTTTTTTGTCCCTAGCCTCCTGGATTATAAACGAGGACCAGGATCTTCGTTTGGCTCACTGAACTCTCCCACTCGTTGAGAACAGGGTCTGACATCTGTTAGAACGGTGGATTTCAACCTTCCTAATGCTGCCACCCTTTAATACAATTCCTCATGTTGTGGTGACCCTGCCAACCACAAATTATTCTCATTGCTACTTCATCACTGTCATTTTGCTACTGTTATGAATCAGGCGACCCCTGTGAAAGGGTCATTCAACACCCCACAAAGGGGTGGCAACCTACAGATTGAGAATCGCTGTGTTAGACACTTAATAACTATGTGTTGGATGGATAGATAGATGGAATGGGGGAAGGAAGGAGAAGGCGAGAGACTGGCCAGTCCATGAACCCACTCAGTTGACTAAACTACAAAGTCTCCAGTTCCAAAGATACCATAACAAGGCAGGCACCTCCACCTTCATCAAGTTCCAGGACCCGTTCTTCCCCATCCCCAGGACATCCCATGGCCCTGGCGCAGAAACACCAGAGGCAGTGAGCTCTCTACTCTGCAAGCCCCCCTCCCCCATCTAGGGCTGACCCTGCTGCCCAGCTGCCCATCGGTCTCAGTGAAAGATAGACCACATTCAAGAGCGAGAGTTGATGGAGAATCCATGTGGTTGATCCCAGGCGCCACGCTAGGACCAGGAGAAATGGAGTTGAGTCTTGAGACCTAGGCCAGTGTGCCATGGGGGCGCCCAGGAGGGCACCTAACCCAGGTGTTCTCCTACTTCCTTTCTTCAGATGCCTGGCAGGGGCCAGCAGCTGTGCTTATTAGTAAATCAAAACCCACCTGAGACACGTAAGGAAGGAGGCAGGTGATTAATTAAAGCAAGTTAACTACAGAGGATGCCATGAGACAGGGAGATGCTGGTGCCAGGTGCCTTGGGTCGGTTCCCACTCCTAGCAAACCCACCCTCACGATTTCCATGCGTGAGCCCACAGTCTCAGCCACTGTGTGAACCCATCATATGAGACTCTGCCACATTCCCACTGACCCTCTGCTTCACAAAGTATGCGTGAGGTCCTTTCTCCAGAGACTGGTCTCTCTGGATGACGTGCCCACAGTACTGGAGATAAAATCTTCCCATTTTTGCTTCTAAGGAGCATTTTGGCCCTTCCAACTGTACTTCTCCAAGAAAGATTTATTAATTCTTCTGACAGTCCAAGGCATGTTTAATATTTTTTGCCAACACCCGAATTCAAAGGCATCGATTCCTCTTCACTCTTCTTTATTTGTGGCCCCACGTTGGTACACTGAGGCACAATGAAAATATAGAAGTTTGGGGGAAGTTCCTAATAAGATGGTAGAAGTTCACAATCACAATCCCCATTCTCTCTTCCACTCAAGACTTAGTGCAAATCTGCCTCCTTTTAGAAGCCCTGGCTGGTGCCCAGGCTGGGCCAGTTGTCCCATCTCTGTTCGCCCTCTGCTGAGATCCTGATAAGCTAGGATGTAAGCATCTGAAAGGTGGACTCAAGGCAGACAGCTGACTCATCTTTGTTTGCCCAGCTCAAGACCAAGCTCCTAGAAAGCCATCCATCCATTTGATGAACTGAATCTGACGCTTCATCCTGATTCCACTCCGCACACCATCCCAAGCAGGTGAGGCTGGCACCACCTCCTCCATGGCAGGGTCAGCACTGGCAGCCAAGGTTGAGCAGGAGTGGAGGTTTTGGAAGAAGAGACAAGAGTTCACTTACTCGGACACCTTGCAGCCCCGGAGGTCCAGCCTTGCCTTCTGGGCCCATTAGACCCTGGGGAGGGGAAAGGACAGGGTGAGATTGAAAAGAGAGAGAGCGAGAGCACATTATGATATATGCAAAGTTCAACAGCACAGGTTGTGTCTCCAGCCCACTATCATGAATGGAGAGACACCAGCCTCTTTCAATGGGGAGACTGGACGGTATGGAGAAGATGGAATAGGACTCTTTTAGGTATTAGCTATAAACCTTTAAAACATCTACACCCACATCTAGTCTAACGGGTTACATCTAGCAACCCAGGTGTAAGCAAACCAAGCTTGCTGCTATTCAATCAATGCCAATGGCATAGAAACTCTTTAGGGCAGGTTAGAACAGCCCCTTTGATTTCTGAGACTGCAGTTCTTTATGGGAGTAGAAAGACCCATCTCTCTCTCATGGAACAGCAGGTGGTTTCAAACTGCTGACCTTGTGGTTAGCAGCCTACCATTATTTATATGTTATAGATGAACCCCAATGGCTTGTGTTTCCATCTGTAAGTCTAGGACTCCATCTCTCTTTTGCTTGTAGCTTCGGGACCCAGAAGAAGTGAGCCTGGAGGACGTGCCGCTGGACGCACAGTGACACAAAAGATCCGGTGGCAGTTGGGACACAGAAATGGAAGGGTCTGAGATCCGTTTCAATGAAGCAAAGTAGCACGGGTGCAGACAAGAGACTGTGCATTGTAGATCTAGCTCCTCCATCCCACCAGGCATCTGCTGCATGTCCTGATGCAGATCCCTGCATGTCATTGGGCCCCTGAGAGCTTATTGATGAAGTGGGGGAAACATCCCTACCTTTGGAGCATTTGTGAGGCCCCTTGAAAAACAGGCAGACAAGCCCTGGCTCACAGCAGCACTGTGACTTAGAGCCAGATGCTGGCACCTGGAACAGGCCTGGGGCAGGGATGCCCAGCTGAAACGCTTAGCTCTTGCTCAGCCTCACCAACTGTTTGGATGAACTGTGGCCAGAAACGACCTCTCTGCTCTTCCGTTTCCTCACCTATCAATCAAATGTAAGCATCACCTTAGTGGCTAGTATTCCAAAAATTTGTGTCATCACTGTCTGGACTTAGAACCAAGGGGCCCTGGTAGCACCATGGATAAGGATTTACCAGCCAACTGGAAGGTCGTAAGTTTGAACTCACTAACCACTCCACAGGAGAAGACCTGGCCATCTGCCCCCATCAAGGCGAGCCCTCTAGGGCAGTTGTGCTCTGTCACCAAGGGTCACTGTGAGTTTAAATATACTCAACAGCAATGGGCTTGTGTTTGTTCCTGTGTTTGATCTGCAATGACCAGCGCTGGGCTGCCCAGCCGTCCTGCACAGAAAGACGACGCAGGTCCGCCCTCTGTAACGAGGACAGCTTGGGAGCGCTGTGGGGTGGCTGGAGTCTGTCCCACAGGAGCCGCATGAGTTGGATCTGGCTCATCTGCACGCAGCAGCAATGCTGAGAAGCCAGCTCTTTCCTCTTCGAGCTACGGCCATTACCTACTGCCGTCTGTTGAGCCCCACTCTTGGTGGCCCCATGGGCCGCAGAGCAGAGTCACACGCATTCGGCTTTCATGGCTGGGACCCTTAGGGAGCTGATCATCTGATTTTCTTTTTGAGGAGCTCCTGGGGGGTCTTTAAACCGCCAACCTTTCATTTAGTATCTGAGCACAAAGCAGGACCCCTTTCTCGCCATAAACCAAACCCACTGCCATGGTCCGTCCCCCTCACAGCAGCCCTCTCCAGAGTTCCTGAGGCTGTCCAGCTTTCTGGGGGTGGAAAGCTTCCATGATAGCCTCATTCTTGCTCTGGTGGAATGATTATTGGGGTTGAACCACCAACCTTGTGGTTAGTAGTTCAACGACACCTAACACACTGCGCCACCTGTAAATGAATGGGTGAATAAACTGACTTCAGTCACTCAAGGCATGGGTCCCCTGCTCCCTGCGAGGGGAGCTCGGCAGAGCTCAAGACCCTTGAGCAAAGGCAGAGCTTGTAGGAGTGAGTGTTCACCAAGCCTCAGGAGATGCTCATAGCTGGTTCCCGGGGCCCATCTTTATCTCCCCAAGGAGACATCCTGAAGGGGCCAGTGTCCCTGTCTTCTGGGGAAAGGAAGCAAGAGCAGGACAGGCAGCATTTGGATGCAAAGTGGGACATGGGGTTTCCGCTCCCAGAGTGGGGTGCTGCGCCTCTCGCTGGGCTTGCTGGACACAAACTGGAAATTTCCATTCTCATCAGCAGTCACGGGACCAGCATCTCAATGCGATTGTTCACTCTAATGCATATTCAGGAAGCGAGTGCGCAGGGAAAGGGCTGGGCTAGAAGCTGCCAGGAGTTCACAAGAGATGACCATTCATATTAGACTGGCCTCCCTCGGGCTTCAGAGCCCTGCTTCCTACATCCGACCTTGCGGCAAGTTCAAGTTCAGGCAGGAGATGCTCACAGATGCCCAGGGTTCAGAGCAGGCAGCTAGGCCCCGTGCTCATGGATGGATGGGGTTCGGTTCATTCCAGCACGGTGTGCCCGGCAGCTTCAGAATCCTTCCCCACCCGGGGTGTTTTACAGGCTGGAATCTTGACAAGAGAGCATGGCCAGGCCTTTTTCCCTCAGAGGTCCTGGGTCACTTGCAACAGGCAACTTTCTGGCTCGAGGCCGAGTGCTGAACTGGGGTTCCTCCGGTAAAGCAGGAGGTGACGCATGCTAAATGTTCACGCCCTCCCTCCTCCCACCAGCCCCCACATGTCATGATGCCTGCATGTGAGGGCCTGCCGTTCATTCTGAGCCCAGGTCCCAGGAAAGGACTCGGGGACTGGCCTCATGATAGGGTGGGAAGGGCCACTTCGGGTTCCTCTTCCTTAGTGGGAGCCCAGAGGGACCGCCTTTTCCTTCACACGCTTCAGGGGAAGTGTGGCTGCCCTGTGGTCTTGTGAAGAAGAAGAGCCCTCCAGGGGGGACCTGCTTGTCTTGATGTGGAATTGTCCTGACCATGCTATGATTCCCACCATTGTAGTCCCCTCCCGGCCTAAAGGGAACGGTCGCTTTCATCCTATTGAGGTCCGGGCTTGGATGGCTTCATGGGAACCTGATGGGCAGGTCTTCAAAAATCAGAGCTGGATTGTTTCTTTCAACGGAATAGCACGCCTGCTGAGTCAGTAGTCTCTCTGAGAAGGGAGCGGGTGGAAGCACAGCCTCTTGTGGAGGTATCCTCGGAGGTCTCCGGTGGGTCCCCATTCACACCTGAATTCACTCGGAGCCCCAAATGGCCCTGGGATCCCTTTGGGTGGCCCCTTCCCAAACAGGCATTGGTTGTTGCAGTCTGGCCTGTTCCACCCCCTCCTGGCCTCATGTGACACGACAGAGCAGAGCTGCCCTACTGGTGCTCCTGCCTGTAGTCTTCTTGATGTGGGCAGAGTGCCAGGTAGAACCCCTGTGTGGCCCTGAGCTATGAACTTCTGGGTTAGCTTTGGCAAGCTTAGCCGGCAGGCCTCACCCCTGGTCTGAGAGTGTTTGCCCAGGTGGCATTCCAGCTCCACGTTGGCTGACTCTCAGCCAGGGATTCACCTGGGGAGGCTGGTTCTTCTGTGAAGAGGGTGCTGGGGGAAGACACTGCCCTCCAGTGCTCAGTAGTGGGAACAACCATGCTTCAGACCTAGCGCGGCTCAGGGCCATTGTGGTCTGAACTCTATCCCCGCCCGGAATGGTCAAGTCCTGACCTGGGAACTGGGAAACAGGACCCTGTTCGGGGGACGTGACCAGTGAAGCAGACACAGGTCAGACTGTAGCAAGGTGGGCTCTGTCTCACTCCATGAGCAAGCAGAGGCGCCGGAACTTGCAGAGGGTCACATGAAGATGCAGAAATACACCACGGAATACCAAGAAATGCCTGGGCCACCAGAAGTCAGGAAAGACCAGGCAGGACCATTCCCTGGAGTGGACAGAGAGAGGCTAGCCCTGCTGGCAAGATGCCTACAGTTTAAACTCCTGGCCTCCAGAAAGCTCCCCTCCCAGGAGAGAGATGGGCAGTCTGCTTCCATAAAGAGCCACCACCTGGATTGCAAGCCTGTAGGGTTGCTAGAGTCGGTATGGATGGCAGTGGTGTCTGGTTATTCGGAGGCTGGTTAACCTCAGAATAAAACTTTGGGACAGTAAGGGGTTTCTTTCAAGCTACCCCTTTTGTGACATTCAGTTGCACCCCCTACCCCCCAACCCCCCCGCCCCAAGACATGACTAAAAGCCCCTGACCTGGGCAGGGATAACTCACCGGTTCTCCTGGCTGCCCAGGTGGGCCCTGGTAACCTCGGGGTCCTGGAGCTCCCTGGAACACGAGGCAAAGGTAGGTCAGTCATGGCCTCCCCTTCTGCACAATGGGACCACCAAGGGAAAGGACCCAACCCCGAGCTGTCCTCCTGAGTCCCCAGGATGGCCCAGCCATACCACATACACATGTTTAGGTCCTGACACATCTGAGAAATACCATCTGACCTCAGCATGCAGGTCGAGCCCCAGGACTACGGCCTTTCTATACCTGCTACCAGCCCAAAGCCATCAGTGGGATGGGTCCCACAGCCCCCTTACCTGCTCCCCCTTCAGACCCTCTCTCTGCACCTGAGAGACAAAGCAAGCATTAGTGCAAAGCAATTTCTACCCCCTGATCCTCCTCCGCCAGCAACTCTGAAGGTGTTGGCATGGCATCTCCGATTTTCTGCCAAAGCCTTGGATGGACAGATGCTCCCCAGATCCTGATTCCATCCGTGGATGACAGAAATCACTGTCAGACTTACCACAGAGCCTGGTGTGCCAGGGGGCCCTGGTGATCCCACGTCCCCCTGTGTAGAAAGAAGAAATATTTCAACAGATGTGGTCCTTGCCACCTTCTGCTATTCACTACCCTTTAGGATGGCAAGCAGCCTTCAAGGCCCTTAGCTTTTCTTGTGAGTTCACGAGACCACTCCCACGTTGCTACTCCACTACCTGAAACATCACGATAATGATCTGAGCCACTTCTTACCACCTTCTCAAATGCTCGGTGTCTGACAGGTGTGGGCACGAAGGCTGCCGGCTTCCAGGGGGAAGGAGCCCAGTTTTCTCTGGTGAGGATGTCCAGCTGAGGTCTGGCTAAGGATCCATCAATACCTCCTGGCATTTCACAATCACTCTTGGCTTTGGAGCATGCCCTCGTCCATGCCCCAGTGAGTGTCTGCTTGTGCTGGGCACAGAGTTAGCCACAGGGGCTGGGCCAGTGAGTGGAGCTTAGGGCATCTCCATCCCTGGGCCATGCTCAAAACAGGGTCAGAGTCAAATCCCTAGACAATCTGCTCCGATGAGCTCGATCTGCTTTTCAGCTTTTCCATGTGAACCACGGGGAGGTTTCTGGACAGACCAGTTTTCCCTTCAACCATCGGTACCTATGTTGTTTCATCTCAGAGGCAGCTATCCCTCTTCCTACTTAGTCCGTGTCTTTCCCATTGCCTTTCCTTCTTCTGGCTCAACCCTCCCTGCCTTCTGGATTCTCTCCTTGGGCAAACGCTGCCCTTTGGATCACAAACTGTACATGGATTTAAGGAGGAACTCATCTCTCATATGACTGTTCACCGTATAGACCTGCCTTTTGCTTGGCGGAGAATGGAGCCAATGGGGTGAGTTCAGCTCCAGGTCTAAGGGGTGACTCGGGGCAGGTCTCTTGGGGGTTGATGCTCAGTCAATCGACACAGAAGGCTGTGCTAGTGCCTTCACCTCCTTTGACACCAGGTCATCTGGGCCAAAGTGGCTGTAGATGGACCAGGTTCCCAGTGTGAGCCACACAAGCTAATTTACAGAGCACCAAGCACACCCACCTGGCACTAGGCTGGACTGTGTATCAATGTAGCTAACTCCTCAATGTAGCTAACTCCTCAATGTAGCTAACTCAGGAATATTTGGGGGGCCCAACCTGTGCCTTTCTCCTTTTGTGTACCCTAGGCCAATCGCATTTGCTTTTTGATTATTTCGTAAGTATTGTAAAATGATTATTATTATACCACAAAAAGGATTTTCAATCAGAGTCATTTAATCAATGAATCACAACAAGAGTTTGCCTAGGTCATCCTACCCAATACGAGATAAGATATTCCGAGCGAGTCAGACCATTAGTGAGAAAAACGGAAGATTCTGGCATTCGTTCCTATGATGCCGTGTATAGATGTTGCTGGGTGCTGACTAGACCGACCCTGTATGCAACCAAACATCATCAACCCGCTCCTATGCCCACCTCACAAATGTTGCCTGAGCCCATTGTAGCCTCTTTGTCGGTCCAGCTCAGTGAGGGCCTTCCTCTTCTTGGCTCACCTTCTACTGTACTACGCATGCACTCCTTCTCTGGGGCCTGCTTCTCCATGGACATGTCTAAAGTATGTGACCATAAGTCCCACCAGGTTCACTTCTCTGGACCATCCTGGTTGCACATCTTCTAAGATAGGAATTTCAATGTCCTGGCAGCCAATGGCATGTTCATTATTCATCACCAACCCCTGAAGCCGAAACTTCCGTCTCCCCCTGCTTTCCCTATTCAGTTTCCCGTGTCCGCATGTTTGGAGCGGGGAGGGGGTGATTGGAAACACTCTGGTGTGTGTATGACTGCAGACACTGTGGGTCTTCTACCATCCGGAACTTTTCCTGTGATATTATCGTTCCCAATTTAGACAGAAGGAACCTGAGATGCAGAGATGCCTAGTTCAGGGTTAAATAAAACAAGCTAGATAATAATACAACTGGCAGTCTCCACTTGAACCAATTTACTTATACTGATAATACATTTAGGCAATGATCTACTTCAATTATGGTAGCTAGACACCATGACTGTCCCCAAGGTGGGTTGAGTTGTGTTACTCCAAAGTGTTTGTTCTAGTTTAACCGTGGGAACCAGGGAATCCTTACAATAGAGAGCTTATCTAGACAAACATTCTTAGAGGTATGCTGAAGTGAAGAGGAGGTTGTGCAGGAGTAGGGTAGGCCCCAGTCTGCTGGTGGTTGCCTGGGTAAGAAGAGTGAAATGTGGACATGGAGACACAGCTAAGAAGGGAAACTGGATAGAAACTGGAGTGATGTGGCTACAAGTCAAGGCTATCAAGGATGGCTAGAAACCATCAGAATCTGCAAAGAGAGGAAAACAGAAGATTCACTGGAGGTTTCAGAGGTAGCACGATGTGGCCCACACCTTGATTTCCGATGTCCAGCTAGCTTCCAAAGAAATCCGCATGGTGCAGTAGTTAAGCATTGGACTGATAGCAGAGAGGCTGGTGGTTTGAAGCCACCAGCAGATCCTTGGCCCAACGCTGGTGGACAAACAGATAAGCCAAAGCGTTAGACTTTGGCTTATTGCTGAATCCACTGTGGGGTCTTACACAAGACACCCCATCTTCCTGGGCTTCTGCTCTCTTATCTTCAAAGGAGGATGTTTAAAAGGATCCGCTCTATAGTCCAATGACCTTCTCCGATTGGGTAACATCAGAGAATTATCTTGATAATGTTCTCTGGGAACCAGCTGAGAGGTACGTACAAACCACTGAGCACCGCCAGTTTCAGAATGATCCCTGAGGATGCCCCAGGACCCTGCCCTTCAACCTCGGCTTGCAGTAAGAAAAACATGTGTCCCAACCTGCCTGCAGGACAGAAAGTGATGTATCCACGAAAGTTTGAAATCCAAAAGGAGCACGCACAAGCATTCGCGCGAGAAGAAGCAGCACCGGGGTGGGAGCTCAAATCCAGAATCATCCCTCTGAAGGACTTGCAATGGGTGGCTTATTTAGCAAGCCCTTGGCCAAAGCTGGGCAAGGCTGCAAGAAAAGCCCAGCACCAGCCCGGACACTCCCGTGCTTCTCCAATTGTGCGAGCGACTTAGGATGGCAGCAAAGCAAGTCTCAACTCTAAAGATATTTAGAAGGGGAGAGAATGAACTCAGCCAGAGCTGCAGCCGAGTGAGAATCTGGACAGCAGGAGCGAGCGGCCACCTGTCCCCATTCCTGAGCCAAGACCTGCCAACTCAGAGGCTACTTGTTTATTTATAACGTGGACCTGTCAGCCTTTTCCTTCGGTCTGAGCACAAGCTGGGCACAGCCTGAGTCTGTGACTTCCTCCTGAACTCTGCAAGGGCAGGCGGCTCATGCATCTGCACGTAACTGGAGCCATCCTGCCCTCTCCCACCTCCCATCCCCAGCCCTGTGTCCTCACCCGCTGTCTCCTAAGGGTCTCTCCAGGAGGCTGGCCCCAAACCACTCTCAGGGACTGCAACTTAGCCACCTTCACTCAGGCCCAGAACACATCCTGCCTCCTTCCCACCTCTGCCTCCTCAGCTGACCGCTCAGACCTCCCACTTGTACATCTCCATGTTGTTGTTGCCGTCACATTGGTTCTGACTGAGGGGCCGTGTGTACAAGACAACACAATACTGCCCGGTCCTACACCGTCCCCACAAGCATCACCATGTTTGACACACTGTTGCAGCCACCGGGTCCGGCCACCTCACTCGGGGCTTCCTCGTTTCTGCGGACTCTGTTTTACCAAGCATGCTGCCCATCTCCACGGACTTGTGGCAACTTAAAAAAAAAATTCCTTTTACAGTGATTTCAGTTGTGAACAGATATCCTAGCAATATGTTTCTCCAGCTCAGCCTTGTTGGGAAAAAAAAATCTAGAGTTGATGACCAGGATAAGACACACCTTTTCTTCACCAAAGAGCGAGAAAATGTTCAGGATTAATAACTACATCTGTATAGTTATTTCTCAGGACTAAGATATATTAATATAAACACACAAAATCATATCTCTATAATATGACATGAAGGAGGGAAAGGAAGAAAAGATGTTGCTAAGGTTTTACTTTGTACTCATTCACAGCCTCTTTCATCCCCAACCGCACTGAAAGGGGCGGAAGGTTTTGGAAAGTCCTGCGTGTCCTCTAAATGTCCTTCCGCGTGTCCCTGCTGCCCTTGGGTTTTCACTCGGAAAAGCAGAAACAATAGAAATGCACAGAGGACTGGAAGGGTCATGAGGTGAGCTCCTGACACCCGGTCATAATCTTGGCATTGAGGTCTGATTCCATGAAACTCTCGGGGTTCAGCGCTCTCCTGCACCTCCTGAAGGGGGGGGTTGTGTGTGTGTGTGTGTGTGTGTGTGTGTGTGTGTGTGTGTGTAACACCCAAACCCTGCCAACTCAACCACTTCTGCACACACCATCCGGTGGTGCTGATCCCATCCTCCCAGATCACTTTGCTGGTCCAAATCACCCCACCACCTGTCCCGCAGACTCTGTGCCTCTGCGTCTGCTTGTCCTTCGCCTCAGCCTCCTACCCCTGTAACCAGGAATCAGCTTTGCTTTGCACGTATTTGCTGGTTTCATCTCAAGGTGTCCTTCTGAGGTGTATTCCGCTCGGTCTGAAGGGTTCCAGGTGCACCACTGACGGCTGAATCATGGCTCCGTAAGTGGATGGCCCACGTTTGGGTTTACCCATCCCACGTGGGTTGGCATTTCACTCACCCTACGCTTGGCTATTGTGAAAACATGCATGGGCTGTACTTCCTACCTGCCAGCTCAGCCTGCCTTCTTATCCCCCCACCCAGACAAGTGGGAGTTTTTAAGTTGGAATTTATCCTAAAGAGGCAATCAGAGACCCCACTCAGAGGTATCTATGCAGCGTGTTTACTTTCTTCTTACGAAACATAGCAAATGATTGAACGTAACAACATGCTCCTCTGTCGGAGAAGAGCCCTGTGATGCTTCTCAGGCCCTTGTCGTTGGCTTTGCACCCTCAGTCAGTGGCATAACCGGGGATCCTTGTGCTGTGTACCCCAGTATGAATTAAGGTGAGAACAATTCTGGGTTGCTTATTTCTGAGTACTCTACTGACATATCTAAAAGTATGTCAATCACAGCCATGCTATTTTCCCAATTTCTTCCCTGAGGAGGAATGTATTCATTTAAATCCACTTGGTGGATTTCAACTTACTAGACCCCTGAACTGATTCCTCCCAATGCCGGGTTAGGTCCCTGGGTCCCTGCAACGAGCCACTGGGCCTACCGGCTCTCCAGGTGCTAGCTGGCTCCATCTCCCCTGGGGCAGCCTTATGCTCTGGTTCCTTCCCACTGCCTCCTATTTGGACAGAGGTCATGCCCACCTCTGCCTGGTGTCTTCCCTATGGAATCTAGGCAGGGCCATCTGAATGACCTACTATTCTTTGGGTGAGATTGCTTGGATTTCTCTTGAGCCCACCCTCTCCTAAAGGCAGTGGATTAAGCTCAGCTCCCTACCCTTGGCCTGCGCCTTGTTCCCAGGACTCCAGCCCAGCCCCTCTTCCTGAGCCCTGGTTTGTCCGGGAGGATGGTCCAGGACCTACCTTTCCTGAGCCCAGAGCCACCTATCACCCCGATTGCCTTACCTTCTCTCCTTGGGGTCCTGCCGCACCAGGAGGACCAGCTCTGCCCTGGAAGAAAGGAAGCCGGGGGGGGGGGGGTGATTAGGACCGGGGAGTGGAGAAGAACACGGGGAAGGGGTAGATAGCAGTCTGGCTAGACTTCCCCAGAAGGCTCGGGTCTCCTGGGTCAGGTTTCCCGGATGGCGCTTATGGTCATTCAGTTCTTCGTCACACGGACCAAGCTTCACCTCTGCATCCCCTCCCCCTGGAAGTCCCATGGGCGCGTCTGGGTGGGACAGCATGGGAGAGCACCCAGGACCTTGTCCTCAGGCCTCAAGGGGCACGTCACAGAGCCTCTGGACATAGCCTCGCTCTGCCTGGACCCGGCGCAGGTCTAAGGCAAAGTCTGATGGACTACGTGGAAATTCTTAGAGGAGAGGCTAAATCTCTGAGCTGCAGGGAAAGCAGAGCTCCCCAAGACTTGGCCCAGGGGTGCTACAGATATCTCCTCCTCCTCTCCACAAGTGTCCCACAGAAACCCCGACCCACCTTGACCAGGACAACTGCCAAGCACTGGGATCCCCTACAGAACTAGAAGGGAGGAGGCCCCAGGGCCACACCACACTGGGAGACCCAGTGTGAGTCCCCGTGTGGAGACAAGGAAGGATCTGTTTGAAGTGGGCAAGCTAGGTCCATTCCCCCACGGTAAAGTGATAGGCGGCGGTGGTGGAGGTGAACTTATCCTAAAGAGGTAACCGAACATTCGCTCAGCGATATGGACACAGATCGCTCACTTCTCTTTCAGTAGAAATGGCAAAGAACGGACCCGACTCAGGGCAGGGAGTTCTGAGCTGAGAATCGGACTGGACCGGGTCCACCCGCCCTGATGCTTCTCAGTCACTGGCCTGTGGCCTTCACACTGTCAGTGTTTTCTCTACGGGCCATTCATGGAGCTTTGCTACACTTTCCCTTCCTTAAAACTTCCCGTTGTGATTTGGGTTAAAGTTTACTGGGTCGATTAGGTCTCCAGTCACCTATTCCATTCATTGCAAGCCCCACAGGGTAACGGCACACATCCCACTTCCACCCTGAGTCTCTAGTCTCCATCCCTCCACCATGCCTGTGCCTTCCTGCCTTCTGAACTGTATCCCGGGGCAATTCTGACTTTCTAGCTCACACAGAAATAGAAAGTCCGGCTGTTCTAAGGAGCACTCACCCATCTGCAGTGAGTGTGCCTCTGAGAGGCCTGTGGCTGGGCTGAAGGTTGAGCCGTGGGGTGAGGTCAGGCGAGGCCTGAGGAATGCCCAAGGACTGACTGTGGCCTCATGGGTCCACCAGGGTCTCTCGCTTGGTGTAAAGTGTAAGCAGCAGGTGGAGGGCGCTTGGTCTTCCCTGGCCATCACCCAGTGAGGATGCCCCAGAGTGAGAGCCAGGTGGCAAGGTGGCACTCTGTGAATGCGTTAAGGCAGGTGACTCCAGGGTGACATGTTCATGCTGTGGGCCACTCAGCTGCCTTCTCAGTCATTCATCTGGGCTGAATACTTGAAGAAATGCTTACAAGCATGTGCAGAGGTGTTGAATCCTTGAGGGGACGAGTTCCAGGTATGCGTCCCATGTCTGTGCACGTCTGTTCGTGAGTGGCAATGGGTAAGAATTGAGGCATTGTTTCCGACGGCGCTTGGTATGGCTTTCATTTAGGTTAAAAGGGCACATCAGATTGAATGCTCACCTGTGATGGATTCGTAGTGGATACCATTTGAGTTTCAACCCATTGTTGTATGTACATCAATTTGTATTGCTCTTTATGTAAGCCTGTTAATTAACTAGCTGAGAGGCATACACTAAATTATATTACATAATGTGGCATTACCCTGATTGTCTTCCATGAAGATCCCCAGCTTTATGTTTTATTCACGCATTACTTTTAAACTGTTAAAATGTTTGAATTTAGTTATTGCTTTTTTTAAATGGCAACATGGTTCACAATGTAAATGCCACCTAAGTTTCCACCCCACATCTCCGGTCACCCAGAATGCTCTTCTGGGCACAAGACAGGGTTTCCTGCT
The DNA here is from genome assembly GCF_050624435.1 of Tenrec ecaudatus. Classification (NCBI taxonomy): domain Eukaryota; kingdom Metazoa; phylum Chordata; class Mammalia; order Afrosoricida; family Tenrecidae; genus Tenrec; species Tenrec ecaudatus. The sequence continues at coordinate 3,713,941 of NC_134534.1, read as the reverse complement.
TGCCCCTGTGAAGGAGCTCAGCCCTCCAGAAGACAGAGATGATGTTTCCCCACCTCAGTGCACTTTGTCTCTGAAGAGCGTGTCTCTTGGAATGCCCACCTCAGCACAGGAGAACATCGTGACGTCTTCAAAGTTTCATGCCATTTCCGTCGACACACCTCGACTGACGAGCGTCCGTAAGGATGGTATTTGGTTTGTTTCGAGCCTTTCCCTCTTACGGTAAGCTTGTAATGCCTGACCTTGGACGCTGTGTCCCTGGAGGCTGGGGCCTCTTCCTTCATAGACAGCGTCTTGTGACTTAATGCAAAGCAGATGTGGAGCAGAGGGTCTTCTGTGGCCCCTCCTCGTCCAAGCACAGCAGCACTGCAGTGCCTGCATGGCTGGATCCCCCAGGAGCCTCTGGGTTCCACAGAAGCCCCTGTCAGGACCCCGTCTCTCCGCTTCTCCAGCAGACCCAGCCTCGAATCATCAACCCCACATACCTGCTGTCCTGTCTCCCCCGGCTTTCCAGGGAATCCATCCAGACCTCGCTCCCCCTGGCAAGAAAAGAAGACATAGGGAAGAATGAAGAATGGGCAAGTGGTCACCAGGCAACGGGCCCACTGGACACTCTAGAGTCATGATCTGAAGAGAAAGCATGGACATCTGTTACGGATTGAGTTGTGCCCCCACCTCATGCCCCCAACTCACACGCACATGCACACACACAAATATGTGTCAACTGGACTAGGTCATGAGTCTCAGTATGATGTGATTGTCTTACGTTTTGTGATCGGATGTAATTATCCAGCCACCATGTGGTAAATCCTCGCCTCTGTGATGCTATTAAACTGGATACAATCTGCAGGATTAGCTCTGTCTTGAGTCAATCTCGTTTGAGATATAAAAGAGATTAAACAAGAGAACAGAGGAACCTCCCACCACCAGGTGGGGTTGGAGGAGAAAGCCAAGAGCAGAGTGCATCATTTGGACTGAAGATCCCTCTTCTGAGCACCTTCCAGACCCAGAGGAAGAGTGATGCCAAGACACATGGAGCTCTCCAGGAAAGTCGGCACCCATAGGTGCTGAATGGAGAAAGGGACCTTCCCCCAGAGTTGGCACAGAGAGAACATCTTCCCTTGGATTTGAACTCATAGTGTCCTAAACTGCAAGACAATACATTTGTGTGTAATTTCCCACAGGGCTCTGAGCCAAGGAAAATGGAGTAAGCAGGCGCTGTCTTACAAGTTCTACCTTGAGGTGGAAGGAGGCCTGGTGGCTTAGTGGGCCAGGCATTAAGCTGCTAATTACAAGGTTGATGCTTCAACCTTGCTCCATGGGAAAAAATGAGGCCATCTACTCTCCGCTAAAGATTTCCAGCCTCAGAAAGGTGACAGAATTTGTCCTATAAGGTGGCTAGGAGTTAACGGGAGTGGGTTTTGGGTTGGTCTTGGAGGAGAGGCGTCTGTCTGTTGACCAAGTCTTCGCTTGGTCCTTCCAGGTCAGAGAAGCTTGAGACCAAGGTTTCTGCCAGCTGTCACTCTTGACAGGCACAAGGTGGACGGTGCACTTGCTTCTCTGCCGTGTCAGCAACATGCTGCACTGGTCAGACCAGGGCCGGGGCCAGGAGGACACAGCTGGGAGCTGGCAGATGGGCACACCCCTTAGCAGGGGGGAGAGGAGTGGGGAATAAGAGCAGAGAGGAAGATAGGAGAGGGGCAGAGAGATGAAACCAGCAGGGTTTGGGGCAGGCTCTCAATGATGGGGACCAGCAAGCAGGAACGCAGGCTGTGCACACGGCAGGAGTTGATGCTGCCATCTTGGGGCAGCATGTCCTCTTGGGAAAAGGTCCCATTCTGCTCTTCTGGCCTTCCAGCTGACAAGGAAAGCCTGTTCCCTTTAGAAGGGTCAATCTGGCATAGTGGTTACATGTTGGCCTGCTAATGGCAGGGTCAGCAGTTCAAAATCACTAGCCGCTCCTCAGGAGCAAGACAAGTCTTCCTACTCCCGTGAAGATTTACAGTCTTGGAAAGCCACAGGGATGGTTGGACCCTGTCCCACAGGGTCCCTATAAGTCAGAATGGACTTGATGGCCGTGAGTTTTGGTTTCATCCATCAGTGAGAGTCAACTGGTTTTGAGGTGAACCGTGTTCAAACGAAATTTCACCGCGACACTTCTACCTGTGTTTGGGTGCCTGGCCCTCCAGACACACAAATGAGTCATCGCAGTCCCCACGCCTTCAACTCACCAAGACCCCTTCTTACAGGGGACCAGTAGTGGGACAAAGTCATGATCTGTCCATCAACTTCCTTGGCAGGTGCTTCTGAGATCCCTCTATGTTCCACGCCACAGTGAGCACCACACACAGACAACTATGATGCCCACTTGTGGAGTTTGGCTTCTTAAAGTCTGTCTGTCCACTAAGCTCTTAGGATCTGGAAGGTAGGGACCAAGCCTCAGTGCCCTCTGTACCTCCTGCCCTGGGCACCAGGCCTGGCACTCAGCAGACATTTGGTAGCTGCTACAGGGGAGACCAAATGCCTCATAGTCTCCTGTGACCCTCCAGCCAGGGGTGGGCTCCTACCTCCCGCTGGATGGCCACTCAGGTGAGTCAGTGCCTGACCACCACACACCTGGCCCTTCAGCAGGGCTCCCTGCTGAGCTCAGCATGCTCCTGGGCAGTCTTAGTTCAAGTCCACACCATAGTCTCTGGAGCAGGCCCCCAACCCCCCGTGGCTGCCTCTCAGGGCTTTGTGATCAGAGCCTGGCTCCTTTGCTGCTTGCAGTGTTGTCCCCAGGACCCTACTTAAGTCCTCAGTGACTCCAGAGGCCACCACCTTCATGCTGTGAGGACCATTTCCCACCCTCTAGCGTTTGTTTTTCAAATGTGGGGTGATTTCCCTAGGCTGCCCTTCCAAAAGATCAATGTCTGGGCTGAGACTGTGAACCTGACTGATCCTGGTTGTCTTCCAAACGGTCCCTTCTAATGAAGGGAGGTGGAGACCAGAACCCCCAGGTCTGGTCCCTGTTGGTTTTCATAGCCCATTTTCAGAGTTGGAATTAGATACGCAAACCATTGTTTCCCTGCCTGGTGGATAGGGCTTGGGGCTCTCGCCCCCTTGTAGGGTCTGGACATGATCCCGCATATGTGCTTCTCCTTAGGAGCTCACCCCAGGATCTCAGGGCATGATTCAGAGGGGAGCACGGACGCATGCTTACACAGCCTCTGAGAGAGGGACACCACAAAGGACAGCCTCTTCGGGCCATGCAAGCAGCATTGCGTCGCTCTGGGAGATGGCCCTGCAGGCAGAGGTGGTGGGGAGAAGATGCTGGGCACAGGGCCCACGAGCACGACAAGGACTGGCTACAAGGTGTGTGACTGCCAGACAGCAGCTGCTCAGTGAGAGTTAGTCTCATGGGAAACGCGCCCAGCAGGTGGACTGTTGATGTGTGTGGCGGGACCGGAGGCGAGTGTCCGGTACAATCCAAACACGTTGACCTGCGCGTCCGTCACATAATGATGGAAAGGCCCTCCAAATGGAGCCAAGTATGTAGCAGAGGAAGAGAGAATTTGGAAGTCTCTTTGTAGCTGCCGGAGTGTGCCTGAGGGCAGGAAGGGTCAGTCTGGTTCTCTCTCCTGATCTCGACCTCAGATGCTGGGCATGGGGAGCTCAGCAGGTGGGCCTGGGGAGAAGCCACGGGTCACCACCTCCAGGTGCTGTTTGGGAATGTGGAGGTGGGGGGACTTTCGATCCTTGGTCTCGCCCAGTATGAGCCAAGAAGCCTTCCGGTAGACGGCAGACGTTGGGAAGGAGCGGGAGGCCTTCGTGATTCAAGGTGGCAGCAGCTGCAGCCGTCCCTGGTTAAGGGTGCACGCTTAGCCCGTTCACATACCTGAGGCTCGCTCCCCAACACTACCACTGAGCAGAGCCCCCTGCTGTTTGAGGCGGGCGGTGTCTCCACAGCCACACAGTGGTTTTGAGAGTCAGGCCGGGTGACAGGTGGAGAGGGAGATGGGAGCACAGCAGAGCCCAGAGCCACTGAGCTCCTTGGTCTGGAAGCGCTGAGCTTTGCCTTTGAAGCGAGAATGCTGGCGTACCAGGGCCTTCCTGGCACAGAGCTTCCTGGTAGCAGGGAGACCAGTACTCCGTGTGCGCCAGTCCCCTCTGGCCCCAACTGCACACAGGTACACCCCGGTAGATGTGTACACCTGCACAAAAGCCTGTATACATCTGCATGCAGGTTACACAGTCACATCTGCATTCTCCTGCAAGCACACAGGAAACCTGCACATATGTGCACAAGCCTGTACACACTCACATGCATATACACGTATGAATACATATGCATATGCACGCACACAGCATGCACTTTGCACACATACACACCTGCATACTCCTGCCCACACTTACAAACCACACATGGGCATACATAGCTGCACACATACTTGTACACACGTGTGTGCCCACTGTATCCTTCCATGCCTGCACACAGGTGTACACACAGGTACCCACACAGGCAGGTGCTGACAGGCAGGAGTTGACCACAATTACCTTTTCTCCTCGGATGCCCTTTTCACCTCGTTCTCCTTGGAGACCCTGGGGACCAAAGAAGAGCAGTGATAACATTCTACCTGGCATCTCTGTCCTGACCGTCCCAGAGGCCCTGTGGAGAGACAGTCTGGCCCTCTCGGACCCAGGACAAGGCAGGGTGGTAGGGCAGGCCTTGTCCTGCCCACCAGGCAGGCAAACCACACATCTGCCCAGGGCCTATCCACCAGCACCAGTCTCTGAGCGAGGTTCCTTCCTAAGGCTGCGCTGGCCTACTTTTCCCAGTGCCCACAGTACAGACCGAGACGCCTGCTGGTCACTGGAGGCACAGTGGATCAGGCAGGACTGCGTCTAAAACACTGTGGGCAAGCTTCTGAATGCCAGTGGTGCTAAGTGAAATGCAGACACCTGCCCTTCCTGGGTCAGAACCAGGGATGTGCGCTCTAAACTGGCCAGCTCCCAGGGAGGGTCTTGGGGACATCGAAGACTTTCTGGTTTCTTAAAGCAAGCAAGAGACAACATTTCACTGTGGCTGGGGTGTGGTGCTGTGGGGAATGGGGGGTGGAGGGACCCTCTCACATGGCTACAGTGTTTGCATAAGAGCTGGCTCAATTCCTGGGACAGCAAGTGTCCTGTGCTCCCACCACCCTCTAGTGTTCTTACTTACGGGAGCGCCCACGTGTCCAGCGGGTCCAGGAAGCCCAGGTGGTCCTGCAGGCCCCTGCAGGATGGTGTTCACAAAGAAAAGGTTTGGGACAGAAGAGAAAACTCAGACTAGAGGGCGCTTAGCCATGGGACCTACAAGTGTCACCACACTGAGCACCCAGGACCCCTCAAATCTCCTGAAATAACAATGCCCACACTCATCAGCATCAGGAGCCCCCCGGTGGTACAAACACTTAACACACTCGACTGCCCATCAAAAGTCAGAGGTTCGATTCCACCCAGAGAGACCTCGGGAGACAAGCCTGGCAATTTGCGTCTGAACAGCCAGTCCTTGAAAGTTCAGGGGTCAGTTCTGCTCTGACTGCTCAGAGTCACCACTACCCCCAACAGCACCTGGACTGGTGTGAACAGCCACTGGAATAAGGAGGCGCTGTGTGTTCCCGCCCACCTGGAGAGATCGGATCTTCTACTGAGCTGCTCGGACAGGCGCCACCTCCCCGCGTGTATGGTGATCTGTTGGTGTCTATCTACACTATTAAAGCAGACATGTTCCTTCCATCAGACAAAACAACCCGGTGTCTGGAGTCCCTGTGGCTCAAATGAAAGCACAGTGCACACACACACACATGCACTGACATAAATACACACACACACACACACACCCCACAAAACAAGCAAACAAACTCACTGCCATTGAGTCAATGCTGACCCAGAGAGACCCCCCTGTGCGTTACTAAGACTGCAACTAACTGCTTACAGACGTAGAGAGCCCAGCCTTTCTCCCAGGGACCTGCTGGTGGTTTCAACATGCCGGCCATGCAGATGGCAGGCCAACACGTAACCACTACACTGCCAGGGCTCCCTACACACCCATGCATGCACCGCCCAGTAGTTCTTCATAAAACACAACACTAGAATGCAGCCCGAGGCCGTGCAGAGAGCAGGCTCTGAGCAGGAGGCTGTGTTCCTATCACGGTCCCGACAGACTGTGCTAATGCTCAGTGCCGCCTGGCCAGTGCTGACTCATCTCTACACCCTGCCCCACGCCCCCAGGGTAGAGCCGAGGGCCCCGTGGGCTCCCCAGGCTGTGAGCTTTCTGAAAGCAGGCTGCCATGTCTTTCTTGCACGGAGCGCCTGGTGGGTCAGAACTGCCAACCTTTGGTTAGCAGCTGGTGCTTTAACCTCAGCACCACCAGGGCGCCCTGCAGAACAAGCAGGTCCATCTGTACTGGGCTGCCACACCAGCTCTGAATCCATGTGCTATGGATGTGACAGACGGCCAAGGACATGCCCACCTCTGGCTGGGTTATGAGTAAGTGGCCTTCCCTGTGAGGGTAATCAGACATGCAGGTGTGAGTGGCCGGGCATATCTGGGTGAGTGGATAATCAGCCGTATATGTGTGAGTAATCTTTTACACAGGTGTGAGCAAGTAGTCATGAGTGTGTGAGTAGTCCATCATACATGTGTGAGCAAGGAGTTATGTGTGTCAGTAATCAGCCATACATGTGTGAGCAGTCATGTGTGTGCAAATGAATCATATGCATGTGAACAAGCAGTCATGTGTGTGTCAGTAATCAGTCATACATGCGTGAGCAATCAGTGCATGTGCATCACTGATCATCCCTGTGTAAGTGCTTGTATCTATGAGTAATGAGTCACAGGTATTCATATTCTGTTAGTGACCAGTCATACATGTGTGCATGATCAGCCATGTCTGTGTCAATGTTCATAGACAAGAACAGACCCCTGCTTACCCAGAGAGACCCTCTGAGCCTCTCCCACCCTGGAACCTCGGGACCCTGAGTTGGGAAACTCACCCGCATGCCCACCTCTCCAGGCAGGCCCAGCTCACCCGGCTCTCCTGGCTCCCCCTGCAAATAAGACAGTGTGTGGTCACATTGGGGGACACAGACCCAACCACCAGGGGCCTCATTGGGACTCAGTGTCCACCCTAGGAACCACAGATATGGGGTCTGGGCACCTGCAGTGCTCCCTGGAGGAGCTGCCTTCTGCCTCTGGCTACTAGAGCACCCCACTCCAACTGAGCCCAGCAGCAGGGCCACAGGACCCCTGCCCCACCTGATACCTGAGAGCATGGAGGGAGACCTCCGCCTTCTCTGCTGGTCTCCACCTCAGATTCATGTTGCCAGGTGACAGTGGGGGTCCAGGTGCCTACACATCAGTGCCATGAAGCTGCCCCTGTGCTGACCACGACAAAGGGGCCAAGCTATGGAGATCCTAGAACCAAACCCCACAGGGGCTGTTGGAAGGAGGGTGGGTGTGCCTCCCTCCCTGGGACAGACAGACCCCCAACTTGAGATCCTCAGGTACCCTGGGTTCTGGGGTAGGTGCTCCCGCAAAGGCATGAAGAAGCGTAGTCTGGGGGGACCTGGTGGAGGACACCCCAACTCCCATAGCCACCAATAGCTCTGCTCTGGGTGGCAGCCCAGCCCAGGCTGGGTTGTGCACCTCCTGAGAAAGAACACCCACAGGGGACAGGCCACTGAGGCCAATGCCCACAGCTACTGCTACAGTGACAAGGTCTAGGCCCTGCACACACACCCCCCAGGGGAAGGCTGTAGAATGAGAAGGTACCCTCATGCCTTTGCTGCCATCTCTCCCGGGGGGACCGGGTAGGCCCAGGGATCCCTGGAAGGAGAGAAAGAGGTCAGAGGTTAGTTAGGCTGGCACTGATCCAGAGGTATCTGTGAAGAAAGGCCAGGCTGCCAACCTCAGAATTCGCAGCCACTGGACCACGACATGGCCCAGCTGTACTCCGGCCCCTTGGGCCGGCCCGTGATCAGAAGGAGGTGGGCACAGGCCTGAGGCGCTGGGGATAAAAGGGCATTCTTAGCAGGAAGCCATGGCCGAGACTTTGACACTGGAGACAATTCACCAAAGGGGCCATGCCCAGGCCACCAACTGCTGACCGCGCAGTTAGCAGCCAAACTCGTAACCACGCATCCTCTGGAGGCCCCGGAGAGGTGCACATCAAAGCCACACGGAGACACCTGTGTGCCAGAGCAAGAGGCCCACCTGCTGAGGGAAGCAGCCTAGGGGCAGCGGGAGATGGACGTGCAGATTCTGCAGACCCGAGGAGCCCTGTACACGGGACAGTGAGTGTGAGCTGTGCCAGCCCCACCCCAGCCCACGGGTGAGCCCCTCAGCCCAGGCACCTAGAGTGAGGGCTGGGACGGGGTCTCAGTCACGGCCCCGGGGACATTCAGCATGTATCATTATGGGGGAGTGGGGAGCTGGAGGGCTACGTCCTTGGCCTCACCCTCAGAATGCCAGTCACATCTCCAAGTCGTGACAACTCGACTTGGGTCAGTGCAGGACTTTCCAGAATGTTCCAGACAGGACAAATGCTGCTCTAAGGATTCACACCCAGAAGCATGGGTGGCAGACATGACCATAGAGATGCAACACCGAGCCAGCATCACCAGCCCCTTCCTGCTCCACACACCTCCGCAGAGAGGGCCAGGAAAACCACGAATCAGGGACTGCTAAGCTCCTGGGAGCTCAGGCACCATGTGTCTGGGATGCAGGGTCTCCCCTGAGCCCTCCGTCCAGCTCCCGCCTGCCTGGCTGCACACACTCACCGCCAGTGAGTGACACCAAGTGCTCAGGCCTGTTGGGAAAGGCCAACGTGAGGCCGGTGCCATGTGCCCAACTCGGCCTCCTACTTAGTACCCGCACCAGCCTGGGCAGATGAAGCCTGGCGATTTGCTCCACAGCTCCTCAGGGGTCGTCCAGTGTGCTCCCCTGGCCAGTGCACATGCTGGACTGCCCACCCTCCACATGCCGATCCACACTCAGCTCAGACAATGAACGGTCACCCCCAGCCTGTCCCCCGCGGCTCCCACACCACTGGGCTGAACATCAGGTTTCAGCTGAGTTTCCCAACTCAGAGGGATGCAGAAGAAAAGGTTAGAGGTCATCTGCAGCCCACATACACCCCCTGGGCCACCACTGTCTGATCCACAGGGACGGTGGGTGGCATAGGAAAGGATGTAAGGTTTTGTTACATTGTGCATGAGGCGGTGCTGACTGGATGCACCTAACTGCAATAGTTTAATCTGTAAGTGGTATACGTATAACCCCGCCCAGGGGGATGGACAGCAGAAAAGTAGGTGAAGGCAGACAGCAGTCGGTGTAAGACATGAAAAAAAAAAAACATAAATTATCAAGGGTTCAAGAGGGTGGGGGCCGGGGAACATGAGCTGATACCAAGAGCTCAAGTACAAAGAAAATGTTTTTAAAATGATGATGGCAACATATGTACAAATGTGCTTGACACAGTGGGTGGATGAATGGATTGTCATAAGAGCTATATGAGCCCCCAATAAAATAAAAAGATGTGTGTATCTATGTGGTCGGTGAAAGAAGGGCTTTTTCACAGCCTCGGAAACCCCCAGGAGCAGTGCTACCCCATCCTTTAGGGCAGCTCTGAGTCCCCATCAACTTGAAGGCAGTGTGTTTGGTGCTTGCTTTGCTGAGGAGCCCTGGTGGCAGAGGGATTCCACCCTGGACTGCTAACAGCAAGGTCAACGGTTTGAATCCGAAGACTTACAGGCTCAGGAACAAACTCACAGAGCACTGTCCTGCAGGGTCGTGATGAGTCAGCAGGGACTCACAGGCTGTGAGCTTGGTTTGTACATGTTGCCGCCCGGTCAGCTCTGATTCACAGCAAGTGACGGATGGACAACAGGAGAAAACACCGCCCGGTCCCGCACCTCCTCCCAGCTGTTCTTGTCCCTCCACCTCGTTGGGGTCTTCCTCCACTTCACCAAGCGTGAGGTCCTGCCCCAGAGACTGGTTTCTCCTGAAAATGGGTCCAAGGTACGTGAGACGGAGTCTCTCCGTCCTCACTCACTTCCAAGGAGCAACCTGATGGTGCACCATGCTCCCAAGACAGGTTGGGAGGTCTTGGTCCTTCCAGGATGGCTCGCCAACACCGGAACTCAGGGGCTTTGGCTTTTGGGTCTCACGCATGCACACACGCAGTTTCAATGATGTGCTCCGAGGGTCTCACTTTCTGTGTTGGGATCCCGAAGAAAACACGCAGGCAGATGTCGTCCACGCTGGTGTCCCACGCACTGCTTTGGTTGCGTGACCTGACACTGAGCCTCCCAGGAAAGGCCCCGTGCATCACTGGCCTCCCACAGCAGTCAGGACTGGGACCAGGGAGGCTGGTGGGGACAGGTCACTGGCCTCTCTTCTGGAGTATGGACGAGAGCCCTGCAGATGTGGCCGCCCTGGCTGCTGTGTGCGTCACTTCCCGAGATGGTGCCACGGGGCTCCCTCAGCCGCTCAGGAGTCTCTGCACGGCGCTCCAGGCACAGGGGGCTGCGTGCTGTCATCAGTGTCGTGCTGAGTACACTCAAGGTGACCAGCGTGGCAGCTGAGAACTGGTCCTCGGGTTGTCCCTGGCTGCAGCCCCAGCTGATGGTGCAATGCTGAGGCACCTGGCTGCCAACCGAGACACTGTCCAATGGCCTCCCCTGCGAGGCTCCTTGGGGGACAGCTAGAGGACCCTCAGGGCTGTGGTCTGCCACACAGGGTTGCCAGGAGCCAGAATCAACTGGACAGCCTCTAACCGCAAGAAAACCAAGCCTTTCTCCCAAGGCACAGGGTCACGTTTGAGCTGTCAACCTTTCGGGCAGCTAACTGCCAGCACTACCAGGCTCCCGATGACCGCACCAGGGCCACACTGAGGCTTGTCCATCAGGCATCCCCCCACAAACAAGGACATCCTGGAGGAAACTCCCTGATGGCACTGCCCTCTAGAGTCACGTCGACGGGGGGGGGGGAGGGGGAGGTCACCGTCCTGGGGAGGTCAGGCGGCCTGCAGGCTCCTGTAGATCAGGAAGTCCCATATCCGAAGGCCAGCTGAAGGGTGTCTTGGTGGGTCCCAGCCCGGGAGCAAAGGGGACGAGGCACAGGGCACTGGATCTAATCAGGGAAACCAGGGGCAATGCCAGAGAGAACTCTGGGGAGTTCCAGAACCTTCAGCTTCTCCAACAGATGTTGTTCCTCTCACGCACATGCTCTGGGAAACCTGCTGTTTGTGGGCCCATCTCATGCAGAGACAGAGGACGGTGAAGGGGGAAGTTCTACCTGTGTTTTCCCCCACACTGCAAGTACCTCTGTGGGTAGATTAGAGCATGCAGCAGGCAAAGCTGGGGAAACCTTTTAGCTCCAACCAAGCACGTGGAGGGAGGGACTTAGGGGCCTGGAGACTCAGGACCCTGCTCTCAGGGGACCCTGAGGTCACCTGGCACAAACCAGTGCACAAAGACAAGGTTCCATACCCTACTTCAGGCACAAGCTCCTGGCAAGACAGAAGGACCCACTGCCACTGTTGTACTCATGGTGTCCGTCCATCTCCTTGAGGGTCTTCCTCGTTAGCGCTGCCCCTCTGCTTCACCGAGCGTGATGCCCTCTGAGGACTGGTCTCCCGTGATAACATGTCCAAAGCGCATGAGCCATTGGCTCAGCATCCTTGTCCCTAAGAAGCACGCCAGGCTCATTTATCTTGAAGACTCCATTGTCTCCGCCTCCCAGGCACCTGGCCTTGCACAGGAGCCCTGGACCCAACATGTTTTCTAAAGTCCGGTGTGCTTCCAGAGGGCGTCCGTGGGTATGCAGGTTGACTTCAAGATCCGCCTTGGGGACAGGAGAGGCCTGAGAAGCAAAGTGGGCAACCTGGCGCTGTGGAACGATAGTGGCTGTCAGACCCTGGGGAGCAAAGCACCACGCCTTCCCTCCATCGCGTAGCACCTGTGGCCACAGCCAAGTCACAAGATGCTCAGAGGCCCTGAGGCCTCACCTGGAAACCGATATCCTAACCCTACTGTCAGAATCGGCGCTTCTCCAGGGAACTGACAACTGGCCCAGTCACTGGGGATGACTGCTCTGTGGAGCCAGATTCTGGTGCGGGGATTTGAGCAGGAATTGCCTTGGGCCCTAAAACACTGACTGGCAGGCTCTTCATAGTCAAGAAGGAGGCAGCTCCCGAAGCGGGTAGGAGAACCACACTTTTGAGCAACGCACTGTTTCCAGGTATCACGCAGCCAGGCAGGTCCTGGGAGGAGTCTCTGTCTTCGTGGAAAGTCAGCCGGACCCCAAGGGTTCAGCGTCTCCCAGCCTAAGCCTCAGAGAGTGTACCCACCACAGCACTTCCGCTCACTTCCTCCATCTGGAACCACCGTCCCCTCCCTCGGGACCACCCAAAGATGAAGGGCAGCCCCACCCACGCTAACCACCCAGACCTGACTGGACAGTCTCCGGACGAGTGTAAAATGGAGACCACACTGCTGCAGCATAGCACAACAAAACACACACATTTCCCTAGTTCTCTAATGCTTCCTCCCCACACGTTATAGCCTCAGTTCTGCCTCATAAATTCTCCTAGACCGGCATCTGGTATATACACATCGGTACAGAGAAGAGTTTTTGATCCCCGGAATCCAAGAAAGATAAAGCCCTCACAAACAGTAATGGAGTAATGATTCCATGCAGGTACGGGGGTGGGTGGGGGGGTGGGTGGGGACTGATAGCAACGACGGCTGTGAAACCCCCATGAGGGGAAATTACAGAATTGTAGGCAAAGGGATACACCAGACAGTGCAAGATATGAAAATAACAATAATATTAGAAGAAAAATAAACAGGGACCCATTGTGTGGAGTGTAAAGCTTCCCCCGCTGTGTCTGTGCTGTTCCGAATGAAAGTACATCCCCAGGCCCACAAGGAGGCACAGAAAGGCACAAGGAGGAGCCTGGGAGGGGTGAGTCTGGATCAGGCATGGGGAGGTTTCCAAAAGGAAGACACGTGTCCAAGGAGCCACAATAACATGCAAAATGGAAAACTGAGAATCAGTGGAAGGGGGAGCAGGGTGAGAAGAGAGAGGGAAGAAGGGGATGAAAGAAAATGAAGATGGAGAAGAAATGGCCAAGGGTACAGAGGGAGGAAGGAAGAGGCCAAAGGAGGGGAGGTGGGAGAGGAGGGAGGATGAGCAGGAAGGAGGGAGGGAAGGACAAAGGATGGGAAGAGAATGGAGGAGGGAGGAAAGGCCCCAGAGGGAAGGAGAAGACCTGAGCTCCCATGAGGCCTCTGCTGGTGTGGACTGAGCTGAGCAATCCCCCCCCCCCCTATCTATGCTACATGCAGTGGGTGCTCCAGGAAGGACAGGCTACACCCCCCCCTCACAGGCCCAAGTTGGCCAGCAGGTGGCTGAGGGCAGTGCTGAGAGAAATGCCTTCAACAAAGGCCAGAACTGCACCAGCCTCAGCTCTGTTCTCTGGGGGAGCCATAGGAACCTCCAGGGTAAAGGCAAGGGGAACAGACAGAGCCGCTGAGAACTGAGGCTCCAGGGAGAGCCCCTCCCCCACCTGACATGCATCCACAGTGGCCGCTGTGACCCCAGATCACAGCCTGGTTCCCAAGCCCAGGTTCTGGGCTCTGATGTCTCAGCAGCCTCCAAATCCCCAGTTCCCCTCCCATCTCTGTCCCCTGAAACAGGTCTCATGAGTCCATTTGGATCAAGAGGAAGTTCCCTGCCTGCAGACAGCCAGGTGTGAGCATCCAGAACTGAGGACACACCCTCAGGGCACCTGGCAGACACGGAGCAAGGAGGCCCCTGAGAATGGCCCTGCCTAAGCCACAGCCAGCGTGCTCCACTGTCAGGGCTGAGAAGTGCCACAGGCTTGGGGGGTAGGAGTTCTCTTACAATGTTATCTCCAGGTCCTGGCCGCCCATGGCACAAGCCCTTCCAGTGATCCTGATGTTCAGCCACAGGGGACACCTCTGCTCTGGCTGAGGACTGCAGACTGTACTGGGAGAGCCCAGTCCTATAGGGTGTCAGTCGCTGTGGGCTCAGGCTCCCTGTGGTTACAGGGCACTAGGCTCCAAGGGGGTTCAGGCAGTAGCATTTTCAAAGGTAGATCTTGAGCCTTCTTTCTGAGGCAACTCCGAGGATACTCCAGCCCCCACCCTTCTGGTTAGCAGTCTAGGGACTGTGACAGGGACAGACGGCCCAGCCAGCATGGTATGCATGGGCTAAATTATGCTTGCTTACTACTCCATGAAGAAGAGTTCCACCTGGGCTCCACCATGCCTTTGTCTACAGGTGAGAGCCAGGTGGAGGTGTACCTACATTACAGATCAGTAAGCAAGCCCGACCTGGTAATGTCGTGGTTATGCATTAGGCTGCGAACTGCAAGGCCAGCAATACAAAACCACCAACCGCTCCTTTGAAGAAGGAAGAAGCTGTCTACTCCTGTGAGCAGTGGCAGCCTCAAAAACTCAACTTCCCTGTCCTATAGGGCCGCTGTGAGTTGACACAGACTTGGTGGCAGTGAGGTACCAAGGTGTCAGAAGCAAGGTCAGCAGTCCAAAACCATTAGCAGCTCTTCAAGAGAAAGATGGTGCTTTCTGCTCCCATAAATAGTTAGTCTCAGAAACTGAGGTAGTTCTACCTTGTCCGACAGGGTTGCTGTGAGTCGGCATCAACGCGATGGCGGCAAGTTTTTGTTTCTGTTAGAGGGTCGTTCATTATGAGTCAGGATTGAATCAATGGCAGTGAAGCGGCTAGGCAGTTAAGCCTTGGGCTGCTAATGGGAGGCCCTGGTCTTGAAACCAGCAGCAGCTCCCTGAGACAAAGATGAGACTCTGCTCCTGTAAAGAGACCATCTGGGAACCCCATGGGGGTAGTTCTATTGTCCTACAGGGTTGCTATGGGCCAGAGTCAACTGCACGGTAGTGAGATCACATGCTTACTATATACCTGTGCGTCCTGTGCTGCTGCTTTATCGCCCCGGAAAGGTAAGTCCCTGTTGTCAGGAAAGGTGAGTTCAAATTCCCTGTACCTGTGTGAACAGTTCATCAGCCCTTCTAGCAGGTCCCAACTCATGCTCCTAGCAGGTAGTAAATGCTGACACACAGCAGGTGACCACTCCTAGAAGCCTAGAAAGGTAAATGAAATCAAGGGAAGTGTGCCCAGTGCCTCTGCATTAGCCCACCTGGGGCCTGCTCTCTACCTGAGCCCAGGGGAGCTGGCAGGGTCCCCTCCTGCCGGAGCTGTGACGTTCTACAGCTGGATGAAGCTGCTGGGGCAAGGCCACAGCTCCCGGGATGCAGAAGACATCATCCAATGTATAAAAGACCGGAACACTGTGCTGGTGTCATGGTAATTACAGTGCACACTTAGACGCACTTTTTATAAATCTAAGTCATTTATTTTCATTAGCTCATTGAATCCATGCAGCAAGGCTCAGAGGCATGTATTTATTACTCAAATTGCTGATTTATAGCCAGGAAAGCAGGGCCACAGGGCTGAGTCACTGACCTGGAGTCACACACAGCTCCTAAGTGGCTGAGCAGAGGACTCCACCAGGCCAGCCCAGCAGAGTCCACAGCCCTCCCAGCTCAGTGCTCCAGCACTTAGGCACCTCCGCCACTCTGGCTCCCTCCAGGACCAAGCCCTTGGTCCTGTGACAGGTCCACTCGGCTTGGTAAGGGGGGCTCCGAGTGTCAGACCCATGGAGGAAAACACACAGACATTCCCAGCCCGGCTCTGCCTTCCCCGGGGCTGTGAGATCCCGTGAACTCACACCTTCGCCAAGGTGTCCTTCAGCACCTCGGACAGAGCCGTGGCATCTTGGCTTATCTCAGCCCTCACCCGTGGGGCTATTTAAGGGCATGTAAGCAGCTAAACTTATTTTCCCCTAAACCCTTTAATTACTGTAAAAATAGAAGGCACTCAACCACAGTTATCCAACTCGATAGCCATGAATAATGCACATTAATGCACGGGCTAAGAATAGGAGACGGGGGAGGGTGGGGAAGCGTGAGATGAAACCAGTCCTGAGTAGAGAGAAAAGAACCCAGCCTAGGGAGGTAAAGGGCACACACGGCAGACAGGCAGGCATAAGCAAACACACTGATTGCCATGCGGACATGGTTTTGGAGGGTCAGGGGTTTCCAGATGGGGAGCAGACTCATCCCAATGTGGAGACTGTGCTTGTGGGAAACCAGACTGAGGCAGGGGAACTGGCACTAATGGCTCTGTGGTAGAGTCCTCACCTTCTATGCTGGAGAACTGGGTTCGAGTCCCTGCCAATGCACCTGGAGCACAGTTACACGCCATCTGCCCGTGGAAGCTGGCGTGCTGCTATGATGACGAACAAGCTTCATGGGGGCGTATGGTGAAGATCACCCTGGGCCTTCTGGAAAGCAGCCAGAATCATAACCGTCCAAGGGCCAGGCTGACTGGCTGCATTCTGACTGGCCGGACGCTCAAGACGATGGCCCTCAGTCAGCCTTCCATCTGGGACAGAGCTCACCCATGTGTTAGAATAATCAACCGCTTAAGAGCCAAAGGGTAGCATGTGAACAAGGACAAAGCTGAGAGGGCTGGGATCAAGGAGGGAAACAAGGGACTCCGAGAGGAGCTGGAATGAGCGACGGCGGGCTGCAGGTTGGGCAGTGGATGAGATGAAACAAAACCCATTCGAACTGTGGAATATCGAACTGGTGACTCGCTCTGGGCACTGCCTCCAGATCACAAAGAAAGGAACTTTTGAGCCACTGAAAGATGCTGAGGGAAAGGAGAAAACCAGCCGTGGGGGTGGGGGAGGTGGCAGGGCACTGGGCAGTGTTCCCTTCCAATGAGCATGGCATTATCAGGAGTAAGTCAACAACAAGAGTCAGACATACCAGACTCAGGCCCACCCACTCACGGCGCCAGGGTCCTGGGCAAGCCTCAGTCTCCATGAAGGCGCCCTATGAGGTCACGAGATCTTATCACCTGCATAACCAGTGCATACTAAGAAACAGCCATTTAGAATCAAAAGGGCAGCATCTCCCCTAAGCTTGGAGAGCGGGTAAGGACAGAGGAAGGGAAGAGGGCACAGGGGCGGCAGCGGGACACACGCTGGTTCACTGAGGGCATCGCAAAGGATGAGTTGAACTATCGAGTGTAAATCCACGATCCTTCCGCTCATTCACAATAAAATTGAGGGGAGAAAGACTCACGAAAGGCAGATGCCCAGACTTTCCCCACTCCATGGCACCTTCTTTTGAGATTAACTCACTCACTTTCAGAAAATAAATCACCGATAGATGGTTGGTGAAGTCCACTTGGTGGGCTAGTGCCTAACCGCACTGTCAGTTTTCCAGAGGGTGTCTGCTGTCCCTCGCTCTGGCCTGCACTTCCCCTGCACGAACCCCAAGCCCACAGCTCTGAAGTTGAATGCTGGCTCCTAGTAATCCTATAGGCAGAGTGGGAATGCCTTATAGAACTTCCAATGCTGTAACCTAAACAGAAACAGACTCATTTTGCTCTTGCAGAGCAGCTAGTGGGTTCGAACTGCTGACCTTTTTGTTAGCAGCTGAGCACTTTACCACCATCAGGACTCCCTCATCTGGCCCAGCAGGCTGGATATGCACCGGCATCGGATGTTTTCTGGAGGGAGTCTTCCATGGTCATTACCTTGGAAGGGAAACCAATCCTGGCAGCAGAGGAGCCTCCTTCTTCCCTCCACTGTCCACCCCCACCTGCACCACCCAGAAAGTCTGCTCTCCAGCCTCAAGCAGAACCTGCCTTTGAGATGTACCAGGGGATGAGCCCAGCTCAGGCGGAAGGGCCGATCTTGACAGTGTGGTCATCACCAGATGGGTCTGACACACAGGTGTCAGAAGCTGGCCACCTGCAGTAAGATCCCACCAGGCATTCAGGTCTCAAGGTCTCCGTCTAATCAGAATGTCTCTGCTGGCCACCGGGGCTGCCCTGCTAACCACGCATCCAATAATGTGCTGCCAAACCTGTCACGTTTGCAGAATCAAGTCCAGGTTCCCAGGTTTACCAGTCTACATGCTTGGTCGCCAGGGCTCAGGTCATCAGAGTTGCATGTCAGTGCCCCTCCCTGCACATCGGCCAGCCCCGAGCATATGCATGGCCATAAGGACGTGGTAGTTGTGACTTCTCCAGTCACCCAACAAGCCAGAGCTCCGTGGAAACAGCTGGGTCCGCCTCGCCCTAACAGGGAGAGGGAAAACAGGGCCTTGCGTGTTTCTTGAGTCTTGGTGACTTTACAGGCATCGGAGATAATAATATCCTCTGTCCACAACTGTTGGGAAGAATGAATGAGTCCACACCCTCGGAAGGTCTGACTCAGAGCATGGAGGCGGAGCACGGGGATCAGAAGCAGAGAGGAGGCACCTGCAGAGAGTGCCCTGGGAAGGGACAGGTAGGGCCGCATCGTGGCAGTGGGTGACCAACACATCCCAATACCGTAGACCTTCTTCCAAGGGCCACTGAACAGTCTGCGTCCACTAGGTGATGGAGTGACCACAGCAGTGTTTCAAGGCCACATGCCACTTCCTGGGCAGGTGCATATTTCCAAGGGTGGCCCCCTGGCAAACTGGGACACCAGAGCTGCGGTGTCCAGGCTCCCTTGACCCACGACAGGTGTGACTTTTTGGCAGGTGGGTCCCAGCTCACGCTCAAGTCTGCAGCCTTTCCTAAAAGTCCTTCTGCCATGCGATCCACTGCAAGATGAGAATAGCCCACTTTATTCTATTCCCAAGGGACACGTTGGTCATCAGCGCACAGGAGATACAGTTGTCATAAATGTGGGTGGAACCCTGCTTCTTGGAGAGCCAGCCACCTCAAGTCCATTGCCATGAACCTGACTTCCTGACAATGCTCCTCCATTCCACTATGATTGGTGCTGACAGCATCCTGTGAGTCAGCCACCATGGGTGCAACCCTGAGGACAACGTGTCACCAGGTCCTGGGCCATCTCCAAGGTCAGTTGTGTGCTGGAGACCCGGTGACGTAGTGGGTTCTGCTTTGGGCTGCGAACCACAAAGTCGGCACTTGGAATCCACCAGCTGCTCCTCCACGGGAGAAAGCTGAGGATCCATAGTGGAGTCCAGAGTGACAGCCTTGGAAATAGGAACAGACACAATGCAATGGCAGAGAGGTGGGCTGTGGGGGTTGGGGCCTGCTCACCCGGGGGACCCATCCTCAGTACACTCCTGCGAGATCCTGCTGTGAGCCAGGGAGTTCTCAGAAGAATGACAGGCAGCGTGCCCCTCCGAGGCAAGAATGGCGAGACTTCATCTCATGTACTTTGGACACGTTGTCAGGAGACAACAGTCCCTGGAGAAGGTCATCCTGCTTGGTGAAGTCAAGGGGTAGCAACGAAAATATCGGCAGGCCCTCCAGGAGATGGATGGGCACAGTGGCTGCAACCATGGGCTCAGGTGCAGGGACCATTGTGAGGGCTGCGCAGGGCCAGGCTGTGTTTGCTCCTGTTGTGCACGGGGTCGCTGTGGGTCAGAACCAAGTCACTGGCACTTGACAGCAACCACAGTGTGTGAAGTGGACCGTCAGCTCCTTCTTTCTAGTTTGTCGTTCAGTCTGGATGCTCCACTGAGACCTGCCCACCGTGGCTGAGTCTGCTGGTACTTGACAAACTGGTGCCAGGGTGTTCTGCATCCCCCACCCCACCCCGAGTCCATCAGACATAGAAATGGGAAGAAGTCCTGGAGCTTTCTCTGATCAAGTATCCTCTTCACTCACATCTCGGATGGGCCACCGTGCCGGACTCTGGATCACAATCGTTCCAGACCGCTCCAGCGCCGGGCACCCTCTTCAGAACAGGCATCAGGCTGACCGCTCGCGAAGATGGACCACCCTCAGCTGCTTTGGGCAGAGCCTCGCATTCGCCATGCAGAGTCCCTGGCAGCCGAGGGTCCCGGGCAGATTGGAAGACAATCACAACGGGCGACAGATCGATGTTTGTGGGACCCAAAGTTCCGCCTGCTGTGATTCAATGAACTCAACAAAAATCCGGCCGAGTGGCTCAGATTGCAGACTTTCCTTTTATTCATCTATCTTCTTCTTCTTCTTGTTTGGGGAGCAGCACGCTGTGACGGCTGGGCATAAAATCCACACAGGGTTTAATTTACTGCCATATGGATCTCTGTGAAAATGCTGAAGAAAGGGATTTGTGGTGGCTGGGCTCCCAGATGCTGAATTCCTAGGCACTGACCCAGATGAGGCTCGATGGGGACACTTTGCCCCAATTCCATTTCCTATAGGTATCAGGAAGAAGCACATGACCTTAGGGTTGGAGGAAGAGTCATTAGCAACCTGCAGAGGACACAGGCTTGCTGGCGGAAAAGTAACAAGAGCTGGAAGCACTTACTGACAGAGATCAAAGACTCTAGCCAGCAGCGTGAATTGGAATCGGCGCTCACTATAAAGAAGGCAGACGTCCTCACAACTGGATCGATAAGCAACAGCACGCAAATGGAGAAGAGGTTGAAGTTGTGCAGGATTTCCTATCGCTTGGATCCCCAATAAACGCCCATGGCAGCCACAGTCCAGAAATCAAATGGCGTATTTTCTGGGGCCAATCTGTAGACCTCTTTCAAGCATTTAAAATAAACAAAGATGTCACTTGGAGCACTAAGATGCACTGAACCCAAGCCAAGGAATGTTCAGTCAACACTTGAGGATGAAGGTCAAGGATTGGAGCCTTCAGGATGGATTTCAGCTCAACATAACGAAAGCCAAACTCCCCACAACTGGACCAACAGGTAACATGATCAATGGAGAAGAGAATGACGTCAACCATTTGGTCTTACTTGGATCTGCAACCAACACTCAGGAAGTAGCAGTCAAGAGAGCAAACATTACAGAACTCACTTCCATTGAGCCGATGACGAAGTATAGCAAGCCTATAGGGCAGAGTCAGTAGTTTGAAACTACCTGCCTTTCTGCAGGAGAAAGATGAGACTTTCTACTCCTGTTACAGTTGTGATAGTCTCAGAAACACACACGGGCAGTTCTCCCCTCCCTATCCTATAGGGCTGCCATGAGTCAGAAGTGACTCACTAGCTGTGAGTTTTGAGCTAGGACAGAGTAGAACTGCCCCTGTGAGTTTCTGAGGCTGTAAGGGTGGTTTCAAACTGTTGCCTCGCAGTGAGCAGCCCAATGTACTGGGCTAAGCCAAACAAGGCATTGCACTGGGTCAAGCTGCTGCTCAAGATCTCTTGGGTAAAAAGCAAGGACTAAGGTGTGCTGACCTGATGTGCGTGTGAAACTGGAAGACAATAGAAGAATGATGCATTTGAATCATGGCGCTGGCCAGGAATATTGGCAGTACCGTGGACTTGCCAAAGAAGAGACAACATGTCTCAGAAGAAGTACAGTCAGGATGCTCCATGATAGTGGGGAAGGAGGAAAGTCAAGGGAAATAGAGGAAAGAGCTAGGAGGCAAAGGGCATTTATAGAGGTCTAGACAAAGACATGTACATGCAGATGTATATATGAGGATGGGGAAATAAATCTATGTGTCTATATTTATAGGTTTAGTATTAAGGTGGCAGAAGGACCTTGGGCCTCTATGCAAGCATTCCCTCAATTCATGAATACTTTCTTCTATTAAATTGGCACTCTGTGATACTCACCCTCCCGACACAACTGCTGAAGCCAAAGCGAGTGAACAAGTAAATGTGGTGAAGAAAGCTGATGGCGCCCGGCTGTCAAAAGAGATAGTGTCTGGGGTCTTAAAGGCTTGAAGGTAAACAAGCGGCCATCTAGCTCAGAAGCAACAATGCCCACATGGAAGAACACACCAGCCTGTGTAATCACGTGGTCCCGAAGGGATAAGTTATCAGGCATCAAAGAACAGAACATCATATCATTGGCTGCACACCTCCATGATACGATTGCTGAGGACAAATGGTGCATAAGCAAATGTGGCGAAGAAAGCTGATGGTGCCCAGCTATCAAAAGAGATAGTGTCTGGGGTCTTAAAGGCTTGAAGGTAAACAAGTGGCCATCTAGCTCAGAAGCAACAAAGCCCACATGGAAGAAGCACACCAGCCTGTGTGATCACGAGGTACCAAAGGGATCTGGTATAAGGCATCATCCAAAAAAAAAATACCATAGTGAATGAAAGGGCAAGTGCAGAGTGGAGACCCAAAGTCCATTTGTCAGCCACTGGAGATCCCCTCACAGAGGGGTCTAGGGGAGGAGATGAGTCAGTCAGGGTGTGGTGTAGCACCGATGAAGAATACAGCTTGCCCCCAGATCCTGGATGCTTCCTCCCCCCAACTACCATGATCCAAATTCTACCTTGCAAGACTGGATAGAGCAGAGGTTGTACACTGGTGCATATAGGAGCTGGAGGCACAGGGAACCCAGGGTGGATGATACCTTCAGGACCAGGGGTGTGAGGGGCGATACTGGGAGAGTGGAGGGTGAGTGGGTTGGAAAGGGGGAACCGATTACAAGGATCTACATGTGACCTCCTCCCTGGGGGACAGACAACAGAGAAGGGGTTGAAGGGAGATGCCGGATAGGGCAAAATATGACAAAATAATAATCTATAAATTATCAAGGGCTCATGAGTGAGGGGGGAGCAGGGAAGGAGGATGAAAAAAGAGGACCTGATGCAAAGGGCTTAAGTGGAGAGCAAATGCTTTGAAAATGATTAGGGCAAAGAATGTACAGATGTGCTTTATACAATTGATGTATGTATATGTATGGAATGTGATAAGAATTGTATGAGCGACTAATAAAATGCTTTAAAAAAACAAAAAACAAAGGCAACAGGACTTTGTCTGCATACTGTGTACATGCTATCAGGAAGGGACCAGTCCCCGAAAAAGACAAAGGGGTATCTAAAAAGAGGAAGACCTTCGACCAGAGAGGTTGACATGGAGGCTGCAACAATAGGCTCAGACAAAAGGACCACTGTGAGGGGGAGGGTGGGGCCGGCTGGTGTTTCCTTCTGTTGAGAATGGGGGTCACTATGAATTGGAAACAATCCAAGGACACCTGGCAGCCAACAGCATCCGTCTGCAGAGCAGAGCTATACAGTGACCCGAGAACTAATGCCTCCAAATTACCGTGTCGGTGGAAAACATTAAGTCGTTATGGACTGCCAGACGACCAAACAAATCTGTGGAGGCAGAAGCACAGGCAGAATGCCACATAGAAGTGAGCGTGGCAAGGCTCTTCATCAGGGGACCAGTTAGGACACGTTCATCAGGGGACCAGTCCCTGGAGAAAGACATCGTGCTTGGTACGGCGGAGGCCCACACAGCCGAGGATGGCCCCTGAGTGCGGATTGACACGGTGGCTGCGACAAGGGCGCAAACACGGCAAGTGCTATGACGCTGTCGAGTTTGGCCGCGCGTGGGTTACTGTGAGCTGACGCTGACTCAAGGGCACCCCCCATGAGGTCTCCCATGATGAACACAGGAAACAAACATCTGAAAGGGTTTCATGGTTTGCAAAATAAATAGTATAATGAGCCTATTATGTGCATAACCACAATAATCCGTTCAATCATTTGAAATCCTTGAGTGTGATCTCCTCAGACCATAACTAAGCATCTGGGTAGAATTTCTCTCTTGGTCTCCACTCTATCTGTTATCTGACCTATGGGTCTCGGAACTCCAGTCTGCAGGAATCTCTAGCCTGTTACCTGGTCTATGGGCTTTGGACCTGCCGGCCCCAACTACTGCAAAGCCAATGCAGTGATTAAGTCAGTCTCTCGCTCTCACTCTTGCTCTCGCGCTCTGGGCTGGACTGGAAGGATTGTCAACAACATCATTGCTCTCGCCCCTGGAAGCACAGTTGGGACAATGAAGGTGGCTGTGTTAGTCCGGGTTGACTAGATAAACAAATCCATAGAAACATATATGTCTAAGAAAGAGCTTTATAGCAAAGAGAAGTTGTGTATTGAGACAACATGCCAGCCCAGTCCAGATCATGTCAATAAGTCTGATACTAGCCTATATGTCTAATTCTAGTCCATAAATTCCTCTTTACACTCTCGCAGCTCATGCAATGATGCCAAATTTCATGGGCCAGTGCATGGAAAGTCCTATGGATCCAATGGTGGTAAATGCATCTCCAGGGCTCTGGCTGCCGTCAGTGTGGCTCCATGTGGCTTCTCAACAGGAAAATCATGCAGACAGAGTGTGTGCTCCACCTCCAGGGAGGAAGACAGGCATCTGCCTCCAGAATCCTCAGGAGGAGACCATGCCCACACAGAGGCATCATTGGCTATGACCTGATTGACAGTGTAGACTCCACCCCTTCACTCAGTTGACAGGAAAAGATGTTACTGCCCAGTGGTACAGCCTGGCTTGAGAGAAGATTCAGGCTTTAAAAGAACCACGTGGAAGGGTGTGCCACCAAGTCTCTTCAACAGAACCGTCCTAGGAGCCCCAGGAAGGTGGGGTCTGCCCAGGTTTTAACCGAGACAGGTCCCTAAATAGATACTAGTCAATTCTGACTCCTGGTGACATTATAGGATCAGGTAGACCAGGACTGTCCTTCTTTACAGGGTCGAAAGACCCGTCTTCCTCCCAGGAGTGGCGGGAGGTTGAGAACGTTTTATCTTGCAGTTATCAGCCCAACAAGGAGCTGCTGTGCCTCCAGGGATCCATAGATAACTCCAAACTAGTCAGACTCTCGTGACGGGGATATCGCATCACTCCTGACCGAATGCTCGCAGTCCCTGCTTGTAAAGAAGCTAGGCTGCTGCAGTGAGCATCTAGGGGAGGCAAGTTGTTCAAGCTGTTCCAGAGAAGGAAAGCGAAACAGGCCAAGGGCCACAGGTGCAGATGCACCTTCTGTGTGTTACATACTGTACATGAGGCACCCCTATTCCCACAGCCCTGGGTGGGGCACCCATGGTCCCACTCTACACAGGAGGAAGGTGGAGGGAGGTCTGGGGACACTTACCTCAGACCACTCAACCAACTACTGAGGAGCTCCAGGCACACGCAGGTCTGCACCACACACACACCATACACACACACACACCCCACAGTCACACCCACACCACACACACACCATACACACATACACACTAACTACACACACACCACACACATATACCACGCACATGTATGCACACATACATAAACACACACACATACACACCGCATCTACAGACACACACACACACCCCCAC
Source organism: Tenrec ecaudatus (assembly GCF_050624435.1). Lineage (NCBI taxonomy): Eukaryota > Metazoa > Chordata > Mammalia > Afrosoricida > Tenrecidae > Tenrec > Tenrec ecaudatus. Next base: position 3,688,730 of record NC_134534.1, on the reverse strand, counting down.
ACACACACACCAGTACCCGGTACTGGAGTCCTGGCAGAAGAAAACCCAGAGTGAAGCTCTGGTTTCTGGACACTAGAGGGCTCTGGACGTCCAAAAAAGGTGACCAGGCCTCCTAAGCCAGCCCTTGGGCAGAATGGACTCAAGGAGCTCACTGGGAATCGCCCATCTTCACCTTGTGTTTGTTTTTCTGAACTTGCTCTGCTGTGGGATTCAGGGTCCTAAAGATGCTGTGAACCCATCACCACAAACCACAACCAAGCTAGTGCTTGGTCCCAAGGGGTCTCCCACTCACGCCCTCGCTGTGCGCCCTGGTGTTCCCAAAGTAGGAAGAGCAAGGACTGGGAGGGGCTGGGTCATTGTCCCTCCCTGTGACCACTGACCCCACTCAGAAGGCTCCTAGCCTCCCAAAGCCATGGCCATCTGCCATCATGAGGATCCCCAGCATCTCAGTCTCACCCTCCGATGACAGCGCAGCACCTCCATCTCAAGGTGTAGTGTTCTTGTGCACAGTCAGACCTGTGACAGGCATGCCTCCTGTAACCCACCCGAACCAAACCCGAACCCACTGCCATCAAGTTGATTCCAACTCACAGCGTAGCGATGCTATAGGACAGCGTAGGGCTGCCTTGTGTGGTTCCAAGGATGGAGTCTGATGGGAGCAGCTAGCCTCGTCTTTCGGAGCATACCTGGCGGGTCGAGCTGCTGACTGTGATGAACGGCTCAATGTGCGGCCCACGACGCCACTGGGGCTCTGAGCTCACTGGTCATCTTCCTGCTTCTCACTGACCTTCTGCTTGGCCAAGCATCCTGTCCTCCTCTAGGGACTGACCGCCCCTGAGAACCTGTCTGAAGTACAATGCCTTCCATCCTTCCTTCTAAGAACTCTGTAATGATTATGACTATGATCACGCTTTTGACCAAAAAGAAAACTGAGGTTCAGAGACACCCTAAGACATGTGGTTGAGACGAGGGAGAGGCAGAATTAAAATGGGAGCTGGTCAGCCCCAGCCAGTGCTCCTTCTACTGAACCCAGTAGCTCTTGGTTCTGAGCACAGCAGGTCCACAAGCTATCTGGAGACAAGGGGCAATTCGGGTGGTCTCCAGAACAAATACAACCACCAAACTGTCCATCTGTCTGTCCATCTACCCTTCCATCTATCCATCCATCCATCTGTCTGTCTACCCATCCAGTCATCTGTCCATCACTAGGATCACGTGGTGGTCAATCGCATACTGGGTCACAGGGACATACACCCTCTGGAGACCACCGGTGCTTGGGGAGGTCTCCAAAACCAATACAACCATCCATCCATCCATTCATCCATTGTCACACTAGGGTCACATGGTGGTCAGACACATGGGTCACAGGGACATACACCCTCTGGAGACCACCGGTGCTTGGGGCGGTCTCTGGAACCAATACAACCATGCATCCATCCACTCCCACCCCCCATCACCCACCAGGCTGTCTCTCTCCCTCACAGCACACACAGTGACAGCTAGGCTCACGGGTGTCAGACGCACCGTGCCACAGGCACACAGTCATGCCTAGCCATCCACTCTCCTCTGTTCCTGGAAGGTGTAGTAGGTGTAGTGTCTAGGAATCCCACGGGGGCAGGTCTACGCTGCCCTGTAGTTGCTCAGAGTGGGAGTGGACGACTCGACGGCAGGCGTTTGGAGTGTGATGAGGATCGTGGTTGGGGGCCATCCAGTGGGCTTGCCACTGATGCATCAGAGAATGGAATCTTGCCCGGTCCCTCGCCATCTTCACGATCACTGGTGTCGTCTCTTGACACTTCCCTCAACCCCTGCCTCTCTCCTCTGGGATCTGTCTGACACCTGCTACAAGAACAACCTGCAGAGAGAACATTCCCCGCACATCTGACAAAGCACGGTCCCATCCATGTGTCCCATGGCTATGGTGTGTGTGTGGGAGGGGGAGGGGAGGCGCACACACACCCTTCACAATGGCTCCCAGACCACTCAGCCCATGCCCACTCCCTCTGAGGGTCATTCAGTAGCCTCTGATCTTGAGAACCTGGCCCATTCCCAGCCTAACATCTCCCCTGTCCCCTCAAGTTCCCCCATTGACCTAGAGAACCTGCCCGACACTCAAAAGCCACCTTCCCCAGTAGAATGGGCTCAGAATCCCCCAAGTCTGCTCCTGCCTCTGGTGTCTCTCTGCCTGCTGCCCACAAGCTTGCTCCCACTGCCCAAGGTGGGGGATGGGGAGAAACCGGCACAGTGTCAGGTGACCCTACGGGCAAGGTAAGCACAGGGTGCCCGTGCTTTCTCACTCATCCACGGTGAAACATTTCACAGGCGTCCGTTCCCCGCAGTGAAGATTCTGCTTCTCTTTACGACCGGCCTCGCTCTCCCAAACCCACAGCCCATTTCCTGCAAGAATCCAAGCCCCTTCCCACTGCACAGCTCTGCGAGGGAAGCACGGGCTCACTGTGCGTGCTTGCTGCTCTGTGGTGAGCCGCTGCGCGTGGGTCTCACCACGTGGATGTGGTGAGAAACACGAGGCGCTTCACTGCGGGTAGTAAGCACACATGAACCTGTGCTTACTTTGCGTGTGAGGAATCCACTCCGGGGGACCCATGAGGCCTGGGTCCTCCACAGAGAAGACCCATCTTCTGCCAAGAGACCCTCTGAGAGCACACACCCCCACCAACCCAAGACCCCAGACCCCTGTCCACTCCCCACCCCGCACCTCCAAGACCCCACGGAACGTGACGAAGACCTCATACCTTCTCACCCTTTTCTCCTTGGACGAAAGGTCCTCTGCCCTGCAGAGAAGCCGGGGAAAGAGAAGGCAGAGCTTCAGATGGAGCAATCACATGGCATGATGCCCCCCAGCAGGGGGTGCGAGCACGGGGGGTTGGTTGTTCCCCCCCACCTCAGGAGGGACAGCTGAGAGCCACTGCATGTGGACAGTCGTGAGTATTATGACAATTTCACCACTCAAACCACTCACTCCACCCCTCGCCCATCATAGCCATACTGAGGGACCGCTCAAATGCCACACGATGCCATTGCTGGGCACGCGCAAGTCAGGGCATCCTCAACAGCTCCCCTGAGTTGGGTCACCGTCACCACAGCCGGTGTAGGGCAGTTCCCACAGCGCCAAAGAGAAAGAGGGCTTCCTATGACTAGGTCTACATGTCAGTCACATAGTGCCTTCCAGGTCCAGCGTCCACACTGCCCTGGGTCGTCTGGTTGCAGGTGCATGGATGGCTGCCCCATCCACCGGTGTGTCCTTGTGTACATGCACCACCGTCCACACTGCCCTTGGTTTATCCATGTTGTAGGCCCATCAATACTGTTGTCTAAACTGCTCCTAACTCACAACAACGTGTGCACCCACCCGCATGACAGCCACCTGGGGGGGCGACACAGAGCAGGGGCCCTCAACTCACCGAGTCACCTTTCTCTCCCCTGGTTCCAGGCACGCCAGCCAGCCCAGGCATCCCCATGTCACCCTGATAGAGTGAAGCAAAAAGGCGATCAGGTTAGGCCCTCACACAGGTCACCTTGGCCTCGTTCCCTGAAACGGTTGACTCCACCATCATTCATTGTACATGCAGCCTGCTCACCATTGGAAGCAGGGTGTGGGTTAGAACCACCGCCTTTAGGTCATGGCACCAGGGGACTCCTTGCAAAGGTCACAGAGCTGGGGGTCTGTGGAGGACATGGGTCCTGGCTGTGGGTGGGGGGGGCGATCCAGAAGACACCGCTGGGCTATGTGCAATTAGTGGGATTGGGGAGTTGGTGTAGATAAATGCCATGTATTTAAACTGCTCTGACAAGCCCAGTCCCTGAAAGGCTCTCAGAAGGACTGTGCAGGACTCATGGACAGGCAAGAACTAGGCCTGTGGGAGCCGGGAACAGAGCAGGGCGTGGAGAAGCCAACCCTTTCTTGCTCCTATTCCCAGATTGAGAAGCGGGGGATGTGACAGAAATGAGGACATTTCAAACTGACGCCACTTATTCCTGTCTTCCTGACCCATCTGTCTCCGGGACTAAATACCTGCAGAGCAGGCAGGGCGCACGCGTGCGTACACACACACACACACACACACACACACACACACACACACACCTGTCTTTAGTTTTGTTTGGGACACAGAGAGCAAAAGGAGGTTGACTCTGGATTCTCCCCTGCAACTCCAGTACCAGTACTGACCTTTGGACCAGGGAGTCCCACGGGGCCAGCAAAGCCTTTCTCCCCCTAAAGGTACAAAGAGAAACAGAAGGTAAGTCTGTGCTCTACCCTCATTGCCCCTCCTCGGCCCACTGGGTCACCCACCCGGCGTGCCCAGAAGCCACTCTGGGATCAGCCACGTGCAGAGCTGGATGAGAGCACTGGCTCAGGGGAACCAAGAGCCCAAGCTCCTGACCAGGAAGTCCCTGGGGACCTGTGATGCGCCCTCCAATTGCAGGACAATGGGGAGCAATGAACAGCCACGGGCTGCTTTGTCTGTTTGAGAAGTTCATCATGTGAATCAGAAGGAGAATGGGTCATGCGATGATTGGTCCCTAAGACACCAGCTCAGGCATGTTGTTGTTGCTGTTGTTGAGTCACGACTCACAGGGACCCTGTGTGCAGTGCTTGGTCCTGCGCCATCCTCGAACTGACTGCTGTGTGTAAGCCTATAGTTGTAGCCGCTGGGTCAGGCCGTCTCCTCCTCCTTTGCGCTGACTTTCCACGTTACCAAGCATGGTGTCCTTTCCAGGGACAAGTCCCTCCTGAGAACACGTCCAAAGTACCTGGACCAAGTCTCACCATCTGCGCGTCCACGGAGCCCTCTGGCTGTACTGCTAAGACGGACAGGTGCTTATTCTTCTTGCGGTCCGTGGTACTTTCCATGTTCCTTGCAGTGCCAGCGTTCAAATGCACCCATTCCACTTCAGTCTTCCTTCTTGAGGGCCCGCCCCCCTACTTGCAGGGGCGTGGCCTGGAAGGACGATGGCTTGAAAAGGCACAGCCTGGTCCTCAGAGGAACACTCTTGTTTTGCAGCACTTCAAAGAGGCCTTGTGCAGCCGACTTGCCCGATGTAACAGATCACGTGGCTGCTGCTGCTAAGAGCATTAATTAGGGATTCAAGCAAGATCGAATCCTTGACAACTTTAATCTGCTCACCATTGATCATGATGTTACCTATGCGTCCAACAGAGAGGGCTTGGGCTTTCTTTGCTTTGAGATGCAATCCACGATTAAGCCTACAGTTCTTGACCTTCATCAGTAACCTGTGCTTATCGACTATTTTTTAATGTAACATTTGTTCAGTGTTAAACCATGTGCTGTTGACTGTGTACAAGGTCTTGCTATTGGTTATTGTTTGTTTGCTTGTTTGTCTGTTTTTAATGTGGTCCACAAGTGGAGGGCACAGGGAGATATTGCCAAACTAAGAGCAGAAGCATCAAGATTCCTATGTTTTATCTGTGCAAATATTGCCACATGGATTAAGAGAAAGATGACACTGTCTCACTCATCTGTGGGCACCCATCACCTGAAAAGAAGCTACAGGTGACACTGTTTGTGGCTGTCCATCAATGGGCTCAGGACCTGGCACTCTTTCCTTCAGTTATGCATAAGACGCTATGAGTCAGAACTGACTCAGTGGCGCCTGACAACGTTTACAGGTGTACACCGAGCAGCTTTAGGGCTATCCTTTTTCAAGTCAATCACCAATGCCCTCCAGCCATACACATGAAGTTAAATACACCGCTCTGCTCGTGACCTCACAGAATGTCCTTCAGCAGCTTTGGTCACAGTCATCCACAGTCCACGTGATGCTGAGGGTGGAGACGTGGACACAGGAGCATCACTGATCAAGTTGAGCAATTGAGATATTTGGAAACTGAGTTGAAGATCCAAATCACTGGAAGCAGAGTCTTCTCCCTGTGACCAGAGCCCAGCCTCCTGAAGGTGATTCTACAGCTTCCCAGGCCCCTGTGCTGCATCTCCTAAAGACGCGAAGCTGGAGCAAGTGCTGGCAAATCATGCACCATGAGGCTGCTGGTCAAGCACTTCCATGTGGTCTTCTTGGGGAGAGGAGAAGATGGTAGAGCTGTCTTCTCCACCCACCTAAGCTTGGAAATTTCTGGAGGAGGCCCGATGGCATACTCTTAGCCCCTAAGCCAGGCCCCCGAGCCCCTGAATTTCCTACCCAGAGAGCAGCTTGAGGGCTTTGCAAGGGCCAGAATATGTGTGCTGCTTGCCTCAAAGCCCCACTGTGCAGAGCAGTGCTTTGCGCATAGTGGTAGCTTCACGTTAACTCTCAGAAATGAAGAATGATTCACTGAATAAAGGGAGGCAATATTGGGTGGTGTCACGCAGTGTGGGGCTGGGGACTGGTACACTAGGCCCATTCATCTACCCATAAACACACCTACCCCCCCATCAAACCACGCATCCACACATGCATGCATCTATCCACCCAGCCATGCATTCCTCCACCCACTCGTGCATGTATCCACCCACCCACCAATCTGTACAACCATTCATACACTCATCCAACCAACCATTCATCAATCCATCCATCCTTCCATCCATCCATCCATCCATCCATCCATCCATCCATCCATCCATCCATCCAGCTCTTTGTGCACTGATCCAATTATCCATTAAATCTACCATTATTTTTTAAAAAAAACCCTCTGTATCAGGCTATATATTCACACTGTCATCAAGTCAATAGAAATTCAGAAATGTAAATATTCAATCTTTGCCATCTGGAAGCTCAGGATTTTATGGGGGGGGGGGAAGATAGTAGACACTTTCACTGTGATGTGATCATGATAAGATAGATGGAAGTATGGGGCTTGGTGCAAGGAAAAGTTCACATTTTCTTGGAAATTGCAGGTGCTTAAAAATGAGAGAGAAAATTGCAGGTGCTGGATAATTCATTACTGAAGGGATGGATTGTGAATAATGGAAGAGAAGCGAGTGGGGAAGCAGAGGGAGGGGTGGAAGGGGGTGAGGTGGACAGTGATGGTGAGGGAGGGGATGTCTTCTTGGAGGTGTCTTGAATGAAGAGCAGACAGAGCAGGTCACGGGGATGAGGTCTGCATTCCACCTGTGCAAACTCCAGGGCTCAAGAGAACAGGACCACATCCGCTCTCGGGGGATGGGGAGGGGGCGGGCTGAGGCTGGAGAGGGCATGAGCGAGGACATGGTTCTGGGCCCTGCAGGCCAGGAAGTAGGGACAGGTGTCCAAAAGGTATGCCAAGGTGGGCAGTGGAGACCGGAAAGGGGGCTGGGGTGTGAGTCGGAGCTGGAAAATCAATGGGACTAAGTGGGTGGAGGCCACCTGACCCCAGACTCCCCTCCTGGGGCTCTCTGCCTGCGACCACAGGGGCCCCTGCAGGATATATCCAGGGCACAGCCTTGGCTGAGAGGGAAAGTCTGAAACTGGATGCAGCTGGTTGGTGCACCATGGCTAATGATCTCAGCTGGCAATGCCATTTCCCTTCTCATTTGGGCTTCTTAACTCAAAGCGAGGACTCAAGGGGACTTGGGTTTAGACAGCTGCTTTGGGGCTGGCCCTGGTATTGGAGAGCTGAATCCCTGGAGGGGCCAAAGCTGGCCCTGAGCCTGCAGGAAGGGTGGGGAGGAGCCACAGCCCAGCCTGGCTCCCTCCAGGGCTCCCGCCCTCTCTGAGGCAGATCACCCCCAGGCATGCAGCACAGCACCAGGCTGCCCATGAATGGTCCAGCCAGCAGGCAGACCCAGAGATGGAGACCCTGATTGACCCCATGGTGCCAGAGCAGAGGAAGGAGGAGGAGGGTCTGGGGGGCAGCTTGCCAGGTCACGCTCGCTGCCAGAACATGGGGCTGCTGCGGAAATTCTTATTTTACTACTCCGTGCTCCTGTTTTGAAAGACAGAGCACACCACGCACCAGTCCCACCGCTTCCACGTCTCTGCTCCAGTACACAGACGGCCTCATTCTAGCTGGGCAGCCATCCTCGTTCTCCTTTGCTGGGCTGTTCCATTAGCAGGGACTCACTGCACCTCCATTTCCCATCTGATCTTTCAAGTGGACCTTGTCCCTTTGAGCCTCACAGAGAGATCTTCAAAGAACACGGTGCTCAAGGCGCAGACATGACATGAGAGCGCTCCACACATGGACTATGGGGCACATAGAATCCTCCAGAGCAATAGTGGGAGCAGCGATATCATGCGGGAGGGGGGAACTCATCACAGGCTGGATATATAGCCCACCCCCCAGGGGCACGAATAGCAGAAATGTGGGTGAAGGGAGACAACGGACAGTGTAGGACACAAAATAACAACAATAATATATCATCGATCAAGGATTCACGAGGATGGGAGGGGGGCAGGGAGGGGAAAAAAAGAAGAGCTGATACCAAGGACTCGAGTAGAAAGAAAAGGTTTGGGACATATTGATGGCAACATAGGCACAAGTGTGCTGAATAGAACTGAATGATGGATGGTCCTCAGATTTTTAAGAAGCCCCTCCAGACTATTGTTCAGCTTTATGAAGATTTTGCCTTATGGCTCAAGGTTGAAAAGATGATCTCGGCTTCATTGAGACTTCATGGCTCCAGAAAATCTGGATTCCCTGAGAATTTGACATTCTGTACTGTACTCCCCCACTGGCCTTTGGATCAGAAATCTTCTGAAGAATCTCGGATCAGTATGTTCAGTAGGGGTGGTGGGGGTGAGGTGGCTGGAATTCGTCCACCTGTCATGTTCTTGCCAGAGTGTCCCTGGTCCCGAGCACGGAGTCACTGGCCCCCTTGTACATGCTGGTGTGGAGTCGGGACACGTGGCTGGGAGGATGAATGTGGCCTGATGCTGGAGATGAAAGGGTTTGGGGCTCTCTGAGCATCCCGGCGCTGCCTGTGCAGAGTACCACACACCCAGGGCCTCAGACGGCAGGTACAGCTGCTCACCTTTCCAGAGGAGACTAGCGTTAGAGGTCCAGGTGTCTGCAGGATCAAGCTCACCCTGAAGGCTCTGAAGGAAAGGCCTTCCATGCCTCTTCCCACTTCTAGCGCTTGTTGGCAACCTTGGCCTTCCTTGGCTCATAGATGATGCAGACCTCCACCTGCATCCTCACATAGCTGTCTCCCCTCTCTGTGTCTCTCTGTGTCGTCCTCTCTCTTCTTTTTGGAAGGACAACAGTCATATAGGAGGAAGATTGCAGCCTCAGGACTGAGGATGGCTGATTAACAACCTGAGATACAGATAACAGGACTTTGCTTGCTGAAAATGAGGAGGGCCAGAAACACTTGCTGATAACGATTGGGGACAGCAGCCCTCAGTATGGATGACAACTCAATGTAAGGAAAACCAACGTCCTCACCACCGGACCCATAGGTAATATCAAGACACACAGGGAAAGGTTGAAGTTGTTGAGGACTGTGTCTACCTTGGATCCACCTTCGATGCTCATGGAAGCAGCAGTCAAGAGATGAAATGAAAGACGCCTGGAATTGGGTCCCTCTGCTGCATAAAACCTCTTTAGACTGTTGAGAAGCAGGGGGAAGGGGGTTCCTTTGAGGACTAAGGTGCACCTGGCCCAAGCCATGGCATTTTCAACCATCTCACAGGTATGTGAAAGTCAGACACTGAATCAGGAAGACCAGGAGGGTGTGGACAGGTCCAAATGGCAGAGCTGGCAGTGACGCTGGAAGAACCACGGGCAAGTACCCAGAGGACAGGAAAATCTGTCTTGAAGCAGCACAACCAGAGAGCCTGCTGGAGGCATGTTTGGGGAGACTTCGTCCCGTGTACTTTGGCTCGCTGTAAGGAGAGGACAGTCCCAGAAGAAGGGCAGCATGCTGGGCAAAGTGAAGGGACAGAGACCGAGGAAGCCCCTCGATGAGACGGGCGGACACGGTGGTCTCAACAACGGGCTCCGCCATGGGAACAATTGTGGGGACGGTGGCAGAGTGGGCAGTGTTTCGTTCTGCTGAGCCTAGGATCAAGTCGATGGCACCTGACACCAGCCGTCGGTGTCACATGGCCCCACATTCAGTACAGCTTCAGGTGGCCTTAACTAGCAACCTCTTCAAAGACCCTCTTACCAAACCAACATCCCCTTTCCAAATAAGGTCACAGTCGCAGATATAGGGCATGAGAACTTCAATATATATATTGAGGGGAGGCCTGAGGGGGACACAGTCCAACCCAGACATGGCGATCAGTCCTGTGGAACTTCTCCGGGGCTTTTCCCAGCCCCGATACGCTCCTCCTCTCCTTGCAAATGTGTTTATGTTCCTTCTGCTCAAATTGTGGGGGGACATTTGCTTTCTTCTCACCACGAGCCCCAAGCACACAATGAGAAATTTCATCTAAGCTGACAGAGGGTACGGAAATAAGCCACCTGTTTAAATGACGAAACGTACCAACCTCTTTCAGCGGCGGTCAGATGAGAGCGTGCGGCTAATTGAGTGAAATGTGGAGGAGCGGTATGTCGGCCCCTTCCCTGCCTGCCCCATGCTGAGTCTCATTCTCAGACCACATCTGGGCTGATGCAGCTGCCCCGGGGTGCAGACAATACCAGGAGGAGCCAGCAGAGCCTGGTGGGGGTACATTTTGAACTTCAGGGGAATGTGGATAAAAGTCAGAGCCGAGGCTGCCTCTCCTCATGTGGGCACCAATCTACCAACCAACTTGAACCCCAAGGAGCAAGAAGGGTGCGCCTATGTGAAAGTCCTGCAAAGCCTGGTGCCATCCTGCCTTGGGAGGCCAGGCACGTGATGGGAAAATCTCGCTTTCACTGCGGCACCAGCCCTGCTCTGCTCAGCTCAGAGGCTCTGGGCTGGGTCCTCAGGAGCAAGAACTAAGCTCTGAAGTGAAAGCCATCCAGATCCCACGGCCATTTGGGCCTGGGAAGCCAAGTGCGTAATAGGAGAATCCAACCATCACTGTGGGACTAGATGTATGCAGGCCGACTGACCATCCCTTCCCTGCTCAGGTCGGGGATCCTGGGATGGGACCTCAGAAGCCAGACTGACTTTGACTTGAAGGTCATCCATAGGCTGATGTCATCCCGCCATGGGAGGATGATGGGAGATTCCCATCTTTACTGCAGAACCAGGAAGTGTTATGTGGTCCTGCTGACCGGCTCTGCTCAGCTCAGCTCAGCTCAGCTCAGCTCTGGGGCTCCAGGCTGGGCGATCAGGGTAGACCTCTGAAAATACCTTTTCTCCCGCTGGGCAGGAGCAGTTGATGGTCTTCAAGTATCCGATCTGCTCACTGCCAGCGGTGGGAGGGAGCTGGGGCGTGGGCGGAGGTTCTGTCATGATAGTCACCCGGCACTGGAAGGAACATGCAGAAGGTCAGAACTGGCCGAAGCCCAGCAGCTGCTGTCCATCCAGCAGAGGGCTGCCCTAAGAGCCATAGCTCCTAACAGCCACCAAGGGTACCCCACATGGACTCTACCCTCCAGTTCCAGGTAGCAAGCCTGAATATTCTTCCCGCACTTCCAGGAAAAGCCCGGCTAGGGACTGGACAGACTGCCCAGGGGTACGTGGTGAGGACAAGAAGCAGATGCCTACAAGGAGAGGACCACCAGGGGTCAAACTGTACATGCTGACCGAGGGCCACCTCCTCCTTAGTGACTGACTAGCCCCTGACTGAGATGCAGCCCTGGGCCTCTTTGGCTCCTCCTTGAGCTGGCCTCACTGGCCTGCCTGCCCCCATGTGGCCAGGAAGCAGGCCCCTGGTGACGTTCACTGGCTCTGCTTAGTCTCAGGTGCGAGTCCCCCATGCGGGACCCACCTTCCTAAGCCCTGACAACACCCCGTGATGCCCTCCCCGACGTTACGCCCCCCACCCCATGGATGGGCCACGCTTACCGGACCAGAAGGGATATCACAGCAGGTCTCCAGCTCGGCGTGCCTCGAGTCACAGTAAATCACAGCCCATTGAAGGTCAAACTGCAGGGGGGGGGACATGGGGTGGATTTTAGGGAGTCTGGGTGTCAAAGCCCCTACCCTCTGCTCTCAGACAAGCCCTGCTAGGGTCTGGCCACATCCTTCTTGGATTCATCCTGGTCACTGTCTTCCCTGATCCTCACTGCCCAAGTCTGAGGTGTCCAATCTTCAGCCCGGAATCCTTGCAATACAGTGGATATGTGCAAAGACCAAGGTCACCCGTTTGATTCACCCACTGTTCTGAGAGAGAAAGATGAGGCTGTCTGCTCCCCTACAGCTACCAGCCCTGGAAACCTAAGCAGCAGGTCGACTTTGCCCTGGGTGGACGCTGAGTCGAGATTGATTCTCAGGCAAGGTGTGGAGAGAGAAGCAGCATCTATAGAACCGTGGTGCTGCACAAGATTAAGCACTGTGCTGTTAACAGACAGGTCAGCAGTTCAATGCCCACCAGACCTTCTTTGGGACAATGATGAGGTTGTTTGCTTCTGAGATTTACAGCCTAAAAAGCCCTTGGGGGGGGGGGAGTCCTACTTGGTCCTGCGGGGCAAAGTGACTCAGCGGTGGTGAGCTTGGCCTTTGGGGTTTACACATCATCCACTTGCACCCATTTCTATAAGCGAAGAGGATGGGGGCAAGGGTCACAATTCCCAGGGCAGCAACTGTGGTCCTAAGTCCATGACATTCAGACGCTGCCTTCCTGACTCCTTCTTCCCCCATGGTGCTTCTTCCATTCGCTCGCTGTGAGCATTTTTGGTGGATCTGGTGGGAGTGTGCTCAGCAAACTCTCTTTCCATTCGACCACTCATGCCCATGTGGATATATGACGTGGACTACAGCTCCCACCACGTCACCTCCATCCTCCCATGTCCTTCTTGTTTCAAATGTCCCTCCATCCACTTTCCCAGCCCTTCCTGGCCTACCCCACCCCACCCCCAGCTTTATCGCTGGACAAAAACTGCCCTTGACACCTGGTGCAGTGATAGTTTTAAGGGGTGTTTCTGTTCACCTTGAAGGCCACTGCCCCCCTCATTGAAGTCCCCTCTAATTCTGGGGAGCCCTGGTGATATCATGTGTTACAGCTGCCCTGCCGGAGAAAGGGGAGCTTTCCTCCTCCTGGAAGGAGAAGCAGTCACGTTTACAGGGCAGGTCTGCCCCGTCCTGAAGGGCCACAGTGGGTTGGCCCCGACTGACTCCATGGCAGGGGGGTTTGAGATCTAATGTTGTGAGGAAGCTTGGCAACATTGGTGGGGAAAAGCCGATGATTCATCATTTCCTTTGCCAAGAACTTGAATGGTGGAATGACTGGATGGGTGGATAGTGGTTAGATGGATGGTGGGTGGATAGATGGTGGGTGGGTAGGTAGGTGGATGGATGGATGGATGGATGGATGGATGGATGGATGGATGGATGAATGGATGGTTGGGCAGATAGATTGTGGGTGGTAAAGTGGATTGATGGATGGATGATGGGGGTGGATGGATTGATAGTAGGTAGCTGGAAAACTGAATGGATGGATGGATGGTGGATGGATGGATTGATGGTGGGTAGGTGGATGGATAGATTGTGGGTGGAGATGTCAATGGTGAATAGTGGATGAGTGGATGGATGGATGGATGGATAGACGGATGGATGGATGGATGAGTACAGGGTGCACAGAAAGGCATTAGATCAGGGGATGAAGCCAGGTGCTTTCCTGGGACACGGACCTCAGAGTCCCCAGCCTTTGTCCACCTACACACCCGTCCCTGGTACCTGTCCAGCCCAGGAGTCCCTCAAGCAAACAGGTAAGGCAGCTGGCCAACTGTGTGGGACCAGTCTCCCGGCTTCCTGAGCTGAGCCTGCATGCCTTCCCTCTCAGCCCACTGACTTTCCTCAGTCTGTGTCCCTTCCTGCAGAGACAGCAGTTCAGACACAGGGGAAAGTTGCAGCATGTAGACTCAGGCCTTTGAACAAGGCCCATTCCAAAGAGCCCATCCTGTGTTGCTCATTAGCAGACACACACCCAGCCTAGCTGGCCCTCTTGGCAGGGCTGCAGGGACAGTAATGGAGAAGGAGGGGCATAGGAAAAGGGATTGAGCTCAGCTGGTCTGAGGACTGGACGGAGGTGCGTATAAGTGAAGTGAGGATCCAGGAGTGACCTTTCTCAGCTGCCTGAGACCCCCACCCTACCCTCTCTGTATTCGGCCTCCTCTTCCTCTGGGATTGCAAGGCCTTTGGTACCCAGCAGCCACTGAATCAACATTCGTGGGCAAAGGAGTAGAAAGGGACCCCCCCCCTTGGATGGCCAAACATAGGGGTCAGGACAGGACCCAGCCCCAGTGAGCAGCTGCCCAGCCAAGCAAGGAAGTCTCTGGAACTTTGAGTGGGCCTCACGGCTCTGACCCCTCCTATCCCAGCTACATGAGACCAGCCAGGCTACATGACCTCCGGGCCCTGCGGCGTGGCCTAAGGGCGTGCCCCTCAGAGACCATGACAACTTGGAACAAGGCAGCTGACATCACTGGGATCTGACACGCAGTGACCTTGCCTGTGGTGAGGGGCTCTGCAGGGTTTTCCATGACTGATCTGGGGGGTGAGGTGGGGCAAAGAGACCACCTGGCCTTTCTCGTAGGGCATGTCAGGCAGATCTGAACCATGCTTCTCTGGGAGCTCACTAACCACGTGCATGGCCCAGGGAATTCACAGAGCACAGGCAGTGTGGTTCCAAGGTGCCCTGGGGTCATGTGGAGACTGAGAGGGGGCTGGGCCCACCACTCAGAACTAGAGGTTAAAGAAATAGGGGAGTCAGCCCCGTCCCTTCCTGGTGCCCCAACTCCCCACATACTGACACAGCCTGCGGGAGGGCCGGCACAGAGCAGCATTGTAGGCCTGGTGGCCATGGCCCAGGCCACTCACGTCTATGGGCACGCTGTCATACAGGCGCTTGCCGATCACGGTCTTCCCCTGGATGTCGATGTTCTCCCTGTCCTCAATGGGCAGCGTCTGCACCAGGGCGCAGTCCATGAACAGGGACACGTTGTGGCCCTGGATGCTCAGGGCCAGCTTATGCCAGTTGCGGTCAAAGAGGTCATCGACCCGGGGCCCTCGGAAGACCACCCTGACGGCGTCCTTCATGATGCCCACGGCGTTGTACTCCACCGCCCGGTTCTCGCCATCCAGCCGAATGGAGACCTGGGGACGGAGGGGAGACCAGAGACCGCTGAGCTTGATGGGGGGTGGGGAGGTCAGAGGTGTGTGTGTTGGCGGAGGGGGGCAACTTTTAGAACCAGACAGACCCTTGTTCAGCCAATTCCCTCCCAACTCTGAGCCTTAATTTACTCTTGGGTACAATGATGCTTATAACACCTACCTGGCAAGCCATCGAATGCACCTGTAATGCCACCCTCCCCCATGAGATCCAGGGACACAAACTCACCCCTCTGCTGGGCGAGCTCATGTGGCCGTGTGGCTAGACTGAGGCGCCCTTTGTCTGGTCACCCACCAGCCCAGGGGCTGCTGGGAAGATGTGTCCTCCGAGGCCTGGCTGGTAGTAGTGCTTTGTTGACTTTAAGAAGTGGGTGGGGGAGTCTGGGGAGGGAGGCAAGGTGTCTTTGCTTGCCTGGACCCAGACCAGTGACACTTCCTGCAGGAGCATGTGACCTTGAGAAGGTCATTAAACCTCTCTGCATCCCTTGTTCATTTGTAAAATGAAGAGGTGGTCATTTCCACAGCCCAAAGTCAACGTGGGACCCGGCGAGTGGGCTGAGTGACACTGGTTGGTCGATCCCAGGACCGCCCTTAGCTGATGTCTCAGCTAGCTCTGTGGCTATAATAGACAGACTCAGGAGGGGGCTCTGGCCCACAGACATGCATTTGCTTCTTCACATTCTGGGGGCTGGCAGTCCACATGCAGGGCGCTGGCTCTCTGTCTCCAGGCTCTGGGAGAAGGTTCCCCGGTGATCGTCACACCGTGTAACGTCTGTCCTCTCCCACCTCTGCTTGCTGCCCTATAACAATCCACTGCTCTCTTTGTATCTCAAAGGTGTTTGGCTTAAAACTCACCCGACGCTGATAGGACACAGCCTAACAACAATTGTGAAGATGGGGAGGGAGTGGGCAGTGTTTCGTTCTGTTATGTAGGGGACTCAATTCCATGACGCTGAACAACAACACTGATAGGGCCCCAAAACGTAACAGGGAAGCTCATTCCTGAAGGGGTCAGAGCCCAGGTGTGTCTATCAGAAACCACGGAGCCTGTTCGAGCACACAGCAGCCCTCTGCACAATGGCACGCTGAGGTGCTCTCACTGGGCACTCACACGTGGTGATGCGTATGAGGGTGATGCCTGACAAGGTAGGTACAGGTAGAAGGTGTGGGGGCGTCCATACCCCTGAAGTGTCATCACTGTCCTCCACATTTATATCCTCCCTCCACCGCACCTCGCCACTCACATTGACCATCATCCTGCCCCTTCATCAGGTTGGGAATGAGTGACTGCCCACTGTGGCAGTTACCATACATCATCTCCTGTCAACTTGAGAAGGGGTGGAGTCTAGCCCGTCAATTGGGTCGCAACTTGATGACCTCATTTGGAGGCACAATGGAGATAAATAGCTCACTGGAGACCAGACACACTCTCCCTGCAAGACGCTGAGATGCTCCCACCGCCACTGGATCCATAAGACTTCTCATCCACTGGCCTGTGATCTTCCTGCACTCAGTGTCATTGCATGACTACATGAGTCTGAAGAAGTTTATGGACTGGTATCGACATATGGGGTACTATTGGATTTATGGACTTGATATGGACTGGGCTGGGATGTTTTCTTAATATACAATTGCTCTTTGATAGAAGGTTCTCTCTTATACACCTATAAATCTCCCTACATTTGTTTCTCTAGTCTACCCAGACTAACACACCCACATCCTCCCAGGAGGCCAGCTTCAGGCAGAGGTTGGAAAGATGGAATGGGATCACGGATCTGAGCTACTGCAGCAGTGCCCACGCAAGGAACGGGAATGGCGATGTCGGCTACATCACTCGGCTCATAAATGCCATTTCCAAGCTCAGCATCTCCTTTTCTTATGCGGATCCAATATTCCCCCCAGGGTGCGAGGGTGGTCTTTGGAACGGCCGGTGAGGAGCGTCCAGCCAGGGCCTGCTTGAGGAAATGGAAAGGCCAGCCGCCCTCCCAGAAGGAGGCTGAAGTCTGGGAGGCACAGTCCACCTCCGCACGACTCCATGGAATTCCAGCAGGAAGGCACAGGCAGACATGGATGGGGCGGGTGGGGATGGGGGGGCACATAGCGTTGGAAGCTCTGTGGAAGAGAGAACCCAGACAGAGGAGGTAGTGCCAGCTCACCCCACAAGAATGTCAAGGCAGGTGTCCAGTCCCATCATACCAGACCCTGAGAAAGTGCAGATACAAGACTCCTGCTACTGGAGGCGGGGGTGGATGGGGACCAAGAGGAGCAGAAAGAAGCTGGGCTCAGGGGGACTCTCAACTCTCCACAGCCTCCTACACTTAGGAAAGCAGGCCACAGGCAGCCACACCTGGAATTATCCACGCATCTTAGTTGGCATGGGATGCTACGGAACAGTTCATGAGCAGAACAAGTCTTGGGAGCTTGACTGAATGAGTTCAAATCCCAGCTCACCTGGGGGATGCCATACTGGTCGATGACTTGCCAGATGTACCAGTCTTCTTTCCGAGATGTTTTCCGGAAACGGAAGGTGGTGACAAAGGCGTACTCATCCGGCAAACCCTGGGGGAACACGTCCCTGGGAGGAGAAGTGAAGGCAGCCCAGGTTCAGCAGGATGCAGGGGCCCGTGAAGGGAGGCTGCTCACCCAGGGGACAAGTTGGCAAGCCCAACCCCAGGGCCTCCCAGGGCTCCAGGGAAAATCCATAATCTTTTCATCCCGTGTCCCACACGCTGCCTGAAGCCCCCACATATTTCTAAATACCTCTTTGGGTCCTGTCCTTCACCAGGATTTTTTAGGCAGGGCCTTCATAAGCCCCCTGGAGATCACCACTGTAGCCCTCGGCTGCCCCTGCTCACTCCCCGAGTACTATTCCACCATCCTCTGCTGGGGTGAGACAAGGCCCCCCCGGACACCATCACTGTGACCCCCTCCCCTCCCATCCCCCCTCCTGACACACCCATTCCCCAGGGTCACACAGAGCCCAGGAGACCCTCCTGGCTCCTAGCCCTCCTGGCTACATCTCCCCTGGGCCCAGCCCCAGGGGTCTTCTCTTGGCTAGCTCCAGTTACTAGGTATCTGCATTTGCATGGACTGGAGCTTGGCAGGATCAATGGGTGGTGACTTTAAAGAAAGATCAGCCAACAGACAGCTACACTCAGGGAGCTGCAGGTATTCAGCCCTGGGCTCATGGTGCGGCTGCCCTGCCACACCAAAGGGCTTTCCTGGCTTCCACTAGACTGCCCAGCCCACAGCGCCCAGGGCGGGTCCAGAGAGTGTGCACTCACTCAGTCCTCTGCACCATGGGGTAGGACCCCATGCGGACGTAGGAGCTGTGAGCACCGTGTTCTCTCCGCCCCAGGAGTTCCTTCACACCGAACTGATCCATCAGATCAAAACCTGTCCAGGGACAAGAGGTGGGTGTGAGTCTGAGGCAGAGACACAGGGAAATACACCTGCTGTACAGAGGAGCTCAGCTATGTCCTGGGGGCCCAGCAGCTTCCATTGCAGACACAGGAAAGCTCCGCCCCTGGGCTCCCCACAGAGGCCTGAGTGGCCAGACGCACCGGTGGGGAAGAAGGCATAGGCAGAGGTGTCATGGCTTTGGGGCTGATGCCGGGAGTCCTAGTGGGGGTTCTCAGGCCACCAGACGCCCCTGCTCCCCTGGGTGGGCCCCGGCACTTAGGGCTTTCTTCCTGCAGCCTCATGTTCATGTTCCCAATTCCTAAGGGTTTTCTAAAGGGTATGCATTGGGCTGCTCACCACAAGGTCAGCAGTTTGAAGTCACCAGCTGCTCAGGGGAGAAAGACGAGGCCTTCTACTCCCATGAAGAGCTGCAGTCTCAGGAACCCAGGGAGGCAGTTCTCCCTGCCTGCAGGGTGGCTGTGAGTCAGAAGTGGCATGATGGTGGTGAGTTCAGTACAGCTCTACGGTCTCGGAAGTCCACAGGGGCAGTTCTACCCTGTCCTGTAGAGTCGCTGAGGCGGCAGGGACTCCATGGATGCGTGTTTGGCTTTGTCTCGGAGCTGGGCACGCCCAGGGCTTCATGATGTTGGAAAGAGCCGAGAGGATGGGAGAGAAGCAGGCTATTCTCCAGAGGGCACGTCCACTGACCTGTGCCCATTTTGCTTTGAAGCCCTCTCCCCGCCTGCAGAGCTACCAGTACACTGACAGGAGTGAGAGTGGGGGGCAAGGAAGTCTAATCCAGCTCAGATGCTCAGATTTGCAGTTCACGATGGCTTGATGGTGAGCTCTAGCTAAAAGTTTAGTGGGTCCATACCCACCTCCCGGTGGCCGTGTGAAAGAGAGGCCGGCCGACTGCAGATGAAGTTGAAAACTGGGAGCACGGTCCTACCTGTCACCCATGGGATCCCACATGCTGCAGTCCACCTGATGGCACAGCAGGCCCGCTGCCCCAGCACAACTGGGTCCCCCACAAACAGGGGCTTTCACAAAGAGGAGGGGCCAGTCAGGAAGGCAGACAGGACTCCCACAAACCACCGAGCGGGCCTGGAGGAAAACCCATGGTGGGATTCACAGCAAGGCCCCTGACCTGAAACCAGGTCCCTAGGGAGTGGGGGCTGAGTGGGCTGAGGCTGGGTCAGCCTCTCCTCAGCATCCCAGGGGTGGCTCAAGGGCCTGGGACGTCCAGCTGGGGAGATGCCAGCGGTCTCTGCTTTGGCTGCCAACAGTCCAGGGAGCTCCGCAGACTTGGACTTGCTTGGGCTCCATGATGACCACCCAGCTCGCCCAGAGGCAGCCAGTACACCCCACACAGACACACTGAGCTCTGCATTTGGAGAGGACAGGACTGGGAGCCACCAGCCCTAACCACCACAGCCCTCCTCTGCTCCCTGAGCAGAGCTCCAGGCTTCTGTGGATGCTTCCTCTGTAAATAAGAACTTCATGGGCTTCTCACCAAGCTAAACCAGCCGCCAAGCTGATTCTGCCCACAGTGACCCTGCAGCAGAGAGGAGGCTGCTCCCGAATGTTCCCAAGGCTGCCAACCCTGCAGAAGCAGACAGCCTCATCTTTCTCCTGGGGAGCAGCTGGTGGATTTGAACCACTGACCTTGCAGTTAGTATCCCAGTGCCTCACCCACAGCACCAACAGAGTGCCTTTATTTGTGTAAATTATGACATTTATCCATCCCCACCGCCACCCCCATGTTGTCTTGGCACCCCCCTCCTCACAGCGGCATGACACCGGATGTTATATCCCTGAATTTGTCCAGTGCCCCCTCTCAGGGCTGCCTGGGGTTGGCATAAGGGTGGGGCTCTGGTGAGCACACAGCAAGGTCTCCTGAGGCTCAGTGGGGAGCAGCGTGAGGTCATACCATATGTAGGCTCAGGTCCAGCAGTAGGCAGTGCCTGGGGGGGCCGGGCTCTGTCTCTAGGGTGTACAGCCTGGGCTGCTCCCGCCAGACTGTTGTCAGCTAGGTTCCCCTCAGCGATTTTAAGGTAGATTTTTTTTTCCTTCTTTTAAACTTTAGATGAAAGCAGACGTAAGCTACACTTCCTGGCCACCCTGGCATCTGAATAGAAACAGAAACTGGGACCAACAAGCAGTAAGCTGGGCGGCAGAGAGGGGCAGTGAGAGGCAGCAGTGAGGAACAGGCTGGGATACAGGAGGGCTGGCCAGCAGCCGTGAAAAGGGACAGAGGACACCGGAGAGGAAGGGACCAGGCCAACATCACAGGCTTTAGACCCAGGAACTCACAGCCACCGATACCACTGGTCAGCCTCAAGAGAGGCCAGCAGCAGGGGCTCTCTGGTGACACCTGCCCCACTGTGTGCTTTCCACCTCCGGCTCCCAGTGTGCATGGATTGGGCCTTGCTGACCGCACCCCTCCCAGGAGAGCTAGTGACCCCCAGACCTAACGGTCTGTCCAGATGTTCCCAGCCCACCTGCCTCCTCCCCAGGTGGTCAGTGAGCTCTACAAGAGAAGGGACCAGACCCAATCCATTGTCCCCATCTATCAACTCCCAGAAAGAGTTAGTCTCGGAAACCACGGGGCACTTCTACCCTGTCCTCTAGGGAGAGACCTCAGAGGCTGGGTGCTTGCACAGGGAGACCGTTTCCATTAACTGGAGGACAGCCTGAGACTATGGCCCAGGGGTGCTCCTTCCACATGGAACCACGTTGTCCCCCAGGGTTCCCTTTAGATAAAAGTCAAGAAAGACACAAAATAAAGGCCATGCCCATTATATGGGTGCTCTGCTGAAGACCACCTGTGGGGTCCCGCAAGTCAACAGTGACCCTGGAGCAACGGTGACAAGGGACAGGTAAGCACTGGACCCAGACAGGCAGAACCCAGCCCGAGTACAGGGGCTCTTTGGGAACTGCTGTGGGTGCTGTGATTAACACACTCAACGTGAGTGGAGACATCACCCGATGGGACTGAGCTGCCTGGGAAAACTTTCACCCAAACATGATTAAATGTAGTATTACTATCTTAATCTTAAAGAAGGATGATGTTTTTGTGGTGCTTCCAGCCTGAGGCATGGTGGGTGGGAAGGCAGGAACTCAGCAGTAGTCATGAAGGGTTCACCTCTGGCGGTGTAGGGGTTAAGCGCCCAGCTGCTAACAGATAGGCTGGTGGCTTGAAGCCATCCTGCAGTAACTGTTGACCTGCTCCTGGGAAGATGACTGCCCAGGCAAGCCCTGTCACAGTCATTATGAGTCATAATCTGCTGGACAGGATGGGCCCTGGGAAGAGCACATTAAAATGGGAAACTCAATAGAGATGCTGGAGTCTATGATGAAGGTCACATCAGGCCTGCAGGAAGGCTATGTGATCTGCAGGAAGCACCACCTTGCTTGCTGAAAGTGGGGAAGACTTGAAGTCCTTGCTGAGGAAGATCAAGGATTGTAACCTTTGGTATGGATGACAACTCAATGTCAAGAAGGTCAAATCCTCACAACCGGACCAATAGCTAAATAACACCATGAGAACTGGAGAAAAGGCTGAGGTTGCCAAGGACCTCATCGTGACAGCTCCAAGCCATTGCTCATGCAAGCAGCTGTCAGGAGCTCCAACGACACGTCATATCTGGGGAAATCGGCTGCCCAAGGCCTCTGGAAAGTGTTGAAAACAAGGACGTTTGTCCCTTTGAGGACTAAAGTGCGCCTGGCCCACGCCGTGGTATTTTCAGTCACCTCTCAGGCCCGTGGAACACTGCGTAAGGGAGCCCAAAGAAGAACAGGTGTGTTTAAATCATGTTGCTGAGAAAGAAGACGGAGAGTACCACAGACTGGCCAGAAAAGCCAACACATCTGTTGTGGAAGAACCACAACCAGACAGAATGCTCCTTCGAGGCAAGACTAACGAGACGATGTCTCACGTGCTTTGGACACGTTGTCAGGCAAGAACAGTCCCTGGAGAAGGACATCATGCTTGGAAAAATAAAGGGACAGTGATGAAGAGGAAGGCCCTCGAAGAGGGGGGCTGACACAGAGGCTGCCACAATGGGCTCGAATATCAGAACCCTGGTGAGAATGGGCCCGCACTGGGCGGAGTTCCATGCCGTTGTGCACCAGGTTGCAGCGAGGTGGAAGGAACTCAGCGGCCCCAACAATAGTGGTGGCTCAGGAACTCGGAGGAGCAAGAGAAGAGCGATCAAGTATGTCTTCGCTGGGGCTTCTAGCAATTGGAGTGCAGGGCAGCCAATACTGACAGAAGTGTGGGTGACTATGGCTTTAACTTCAGAGAAATGAGGAGCCCTGACTCAGGAAGCTCTTACCTGAGGGGCAGCAGACCCAGGATGCTGTCCCATCAACTCCCAGGGATCCTTGTCTGGAGGCTGCTCTGGGCAGCTCCTTGTGTCTGCTGTGCCCCCAGGTAGTGCAGCCGCTGACCATTCAGGAAAGCCCATCCAGCACACGCAGACCCAGGCCTGTTTGAGTGGCTGGTCCCTGGACTTAAGCTGCTGCTATGGTGACTTGCACAGAAACATGGGTTGGTGCAGGGTCACCGGAGCTCTGGGGTGCTAGTGAGGAGAACCTGGTCCAGAGCTGAGAGGGCTTCCCAGCATCCTTGTTGGTGGGCTGAGCCGGTGCCCTCATCTCAGATTGTGGAGCCCACAGACTCGCCCCCTCCCATCAGCTACCATGGCTGATGGGCGCGTGTGGGCTTTGTCCTCCTGCCAGCCATGCATGACCTCGTCCCCTCACTCGCTGTTCCTCTCCCTTCCACCCACAGCACGATCCTGCATGCTCATCTCTGCTGCTCTGGTCAACCCCCGACTCCGCTCCTAATCCGTTCATTCGGATGTGCTCAGCAGCAGCTGCAGTGCAATCCGCCCACCAGCCGCTCCACGAGAGAAAGATGTAATTTTTGGCTAATGTGGACACTGGCAGCCTCAGAAACCCACAGGGGCAGTTCTTCTCAGCTCTAGAGGGTCTCGAGGAGTCAAAATCAACTCCATGGTCACCAGGGGTGGCAGGGGAACCAAGAGCAGGTCAACCTGCTGAGCCAAAGGCTGGCTGTTTGAACCTGCCCACCCGCAGCTCTGGGAAGGAAGGCCTGGAGGTCTGTTCATGTGGGGTTGCTGCTGTTCATGTTGGGGTTGCTGCTGTCAGGAGCCATCGACTCGATTCTGACTTGTAAAACTTGTTCGGCTGGCAGACACCACTCGCAGACACCCCCCACCCCGGCTGCTCCCACGCCATCCCCACTGGCCTGCTCATGTGTGCGCCCATGGGCCTGCGAGAGATGGGGGTGAGGACAGGGCCCAGGAGAAGCCCCAAATCCCATAAGGGCCCGCAAACAGAGTGGCCCAGCAAGCAGTGTAGGGTCTGGTTCTCCTTGGCCTGTGTCTCCCTCTCCCTGACCTGTGAACCCCCACCCTACTCATAACCCCTCTCCATGACCAGGGATTCCCCGCTCTCTGACCCGCGATTCCTCTCTCTGATCTGTAGACCCCCTTTCCCTGACTTGTGAGCCTTGTTCCTTCAACTGTTGACCTATGATAAATGTTGACCTATTCATGACCTATGACACCTTCCCTGACCTGTGACCTCTTTTTCCTCATTTGCCATCTCCTCTCCCTGATATGTGACCCCGGCTCCCTCAACAGTGACCCTCTATTCCTGACCCATGACCCCCTCTCACTTGTCATCTCCTCTCCCTGACCTGTAACCCTCTCTCACTTATCCATAAGCCCCTTTATCTCACCCATAATCCCCTCTCCCTGACCTGTGACCTCCTATCCCTCATCAGACATCTTCTCTTCATGACCTGTGACTCCCTTCCCTGACTTGTGACCCCTCTCCTTCACATATGACTTTAACTGTGACCCTCTATTCCTGACCCTCTCTCCCTCATATGTCACCCCCTCTCCATGACCCGTGACCCCTCTCCTGACCTGTGACCCCTCTCCCTCACCTGTGATCTCCTTGGCTCCTCCATTGGTGTGCTTAAAGCGCTCGCCGTCTATCCGGATGCTGGGACAGAGCACATCTGAGAAGAGAAGAAAACAGGTTGGTAAGGGAATGGGGCCCAGGGGACACTCGCTCTGTGCAGACGCCGTGGTCAGCCCTGCCAGCACGGGCCCCCACCCAGCAGAATTCTGGGTTGCTCTGTCCGGCTCCAACACCAGGGCCCATCACAGGCTGGGCTGTGGGTGATGTGTGTCTCGGCCTGGAAGGTCAACACCAAACAGCCACAAGCCTCCAGGGATGGTGGGTGGTGGCTGGGCATGGGTGTACTGGCAGGGGATCAAACCCAGCTCTCCTGTGCGGAGGTCAGGAGTCTCCCACTGAGCCACCTCCCCTTCAGAAACCCAATGCACAGAGAGCCGGAAGGACCGAGTAGACGTGCCCCATAGGATTTCCCAGGCTGGAGTCTTGGAGGATGGGCTCCGCACAGATCAAATCGACTCCATCTATGGGAAGACCAGGGGTGTGTGTGCTGGAAGAAGCACAGCCAGACGCTGCCCTGGAAGTTGAGGCTGGTGAGAGGCTTCATCTCAAACATTGGGGCACGGAATCCGGAGGGACCGGTCCCTGGAGAAGGACACCATGCTTGGTAAAGTCGAGGGGCGGTGACAAACGGGAGAGAGTTGGATGAGCTGAGTGGCTGCAGCACTGAGCTCCCATGTAGCCTCCATCGTGGGGATGGGTCCTGGCGGGCAGCAAGGAGCACTGTCGCTCTGGGAGTTGTTACACGTGGAACTGGAGGAATGGCTCCAGACCACAGTGGCCATCTTTGCTGGAGCTCCCATGGAACAGCTGGGGCTTAACCACTGTGCTGCCCACCAGCATGGGTAAGCGCCCCTGCTGCTAACCCCAGAGTCAGCAGTGGGTACCAGCGCCATCCACACGGAGGATGGGTGAGAGCTGAGACCCAGGGCACAGATGCAACGCCCCGCCCCGCCTGGGGACTCAGGGAAGCTTTCCTAGGGAGGCACCACTCCCTTGTGAAACAGGGAAGATTCTGTGTAAAGGAAAGGTGAGATTCAGGGGGAGAACCAAGCAGGGAACCCACTAGGACAGATAGCTACATGGAAACAGAAGGGAGACTCCTGAGGCAGCAGGTGCCCACCCCACAGGAGAGGTGTGCTGCAGCGTGATGGGAAGGGGACCCCCAGGCCACCCTTAGGAGATCCAGAAGAATCCAGAGAGCAAACCTTCCGGGTCATGTAACGGCAATGGAGCACAGACGCCACACAATACCGCCATCACCTGTGATGGTAAAAAGGCACAGGACATTGCTGCTTCTTCCCTTGGGAAAACCAAACCAAACCAAACAGAAAGCTCTTGGGAAGCTATGGAAGTCTTCCAGTTTCCCACAGAATTTCAGAATGTACTAAGCTCGGGTTTCAGAAAGTTTAGTCTCAGGAGGCACCAAGGTCCACTGGCATGATGCAGTTCACCAAGACAATGTGCTACATCCGACTTCGGGGAGAAGCCACTGGACTCTGGAAAGCTTGGGGGTGACCAGCTAAGAGGCCACTGTTGGTCTCACCGCCTGGAGGGAAGGAAAATGATGACACCTGAAGATGCGCAGAGACCACTTGTACAACAGATGCCAAGACAACATGAACGTCAGTCCCAGGGTCCTGAGGCCAGAAGGACCAGATGGTGCCCAGCTTCCAGGACTGACCACTCCGAAAGGGGGGTCACATGAGAAGGTCCTGGATTGAGTGGGAGGGGGAGAAAAGTGGAACAAAACTCAGAATCATTAAAAAATACAAACCCCAGGCTTACTAGACTGAGAGACATTGGTGGAAACCCAGAGATGATGGACCATACGGCGTGGAACACCACTTAGCCCCATGGCACCCTCGTCACCCATACCACGTTGTGGTCAGGCCTCCACGAGGCACAGAAGGACACATTCGAGTCACCAGCCATTGAGACCCAAAGGTCTGTTCACTGGCCCGAGGCCGGAGGTCAGGAGGGCTGGGAAGAAAGGAGGGAGATAGAAGCAGGAAACCCCGGGAGGGAGGGAGGAATGTGATGTCACATTAAAGGGACCGTGATGGAGATAAAACCAACGAGTCCGAGTTCTTGAATGAGAAACTGACGAGCTGCTCAGTCAACCTCTACCCAGTTCACAATTCAGTTTTCAAACCCATTACAACATCCCGGTCCAAGTGGTAGCTCTGACAAAGTCTTCATCGCTGAGTCTCCATGAAGAAACCCAGCCAGACGTGTCCGTGGACGTGAGCTTGGTGCCCTGACAAGTCTCTGGACATCAGTGTCCTGGACACAGGGAGGAGATGGGGAGAGCAGGCCCTCAGCAGGGCTGACGCTTCTCCTGGATGCCACGCCACCTCAGGGCAGGCCTGCGGGGCGGGGCAGAGCTCAGCTCCTGCACAAAGCTCTCAAGGCTGGCCTTTCAAGCTGACCGCCAGAGCTGTCTTCGGAGGCACATCTGGGTGGTTTGGAACCACCAACCCTCAGTTCTCAGAGTGCATCTCTCTTGTGTCAGCCGAGGAGGGACTCCCAACAGGACTGGAACCTGGGTCAATACTGCACCTAAGACATCTGGCTGGCCTCCCCCGAGCCTTGGCCCTGACTCTGAGAGTCATTTCCACCCATCTCTGACTGCTCAGCCGGTGAGCCACCCAGCCATTCTGTGTGTGTGTGTATTTGAAGGGGCCGGGAGTGGGGGGTTCAGTGGCGGGCCCCATGCCTACCAGAAAAGCTGGGGCCAGAATCAGACCTTCCCTGTTAGGGGAGAGGGTATTTTTAAAGTGGATCCCACCAGGCACCGCACAGTCTGGGTCATCACGGGAACTGGGGCTATTTCGGAAATAGCAGGGAGCTGTCTGCCTAGGTCCCAACATGCTGAGGATTTTGGCGCTGGGCAGTGTTTAAACAGCCCCACCCCAGGCCCGGCAGCTGTGCGTGACTATCAATTGCTGTAACGTTGAGAACCTTCAGAAACACTGGCCAGGGATGGAGGCTCATGTAAAATGAGTTAACTCGGAGATTCTGTGCCGGACAGTGAGCCACTCTCTGGAGGATGGTGGCCGGGAGCGCAGGGCAGGCAGCACCCCTGCAAATACCTCCAGGAGAGGACCAGACGGTCGAGGCCACCCCAAAGATGGCAGACACAGCGATGACGGAGTCTCTCCCCAGAGGCTTTCCAACTTGCCCAGGTTGATGGAAGGGCCCCCTCCCCAAACACAGCTGTCACAAAGCCAGAATAAGTACAAGAGGCAGAGGGGCAGTTTATAGATGACTTAGTTAAGTCAGGACAAATGTGGTGGCCCAAAATACTCCTTCGCATCCTGGTCCTGCTGAGCGACTATTTCCACCCATTTGGCAGGCAAGTTGGATCAGCTGGTGTGTGGTGGTGGTGGTGGTAACTGTCAGCTGCCGAGTCGGCTCATGGGGGAAAAGCCCATGTAAAATGGCATGAATGTAGGCCAATCACACATCCCCCGATGACCAGAGGCCGCTCGGGGCAGTGTGGTCCGCCGGGCTTTCTCCGGTGGTTTCAGAAGTGGAAGGCCAGTCTTCTTTCCCGTCTCTCTTAGTCTGGCAGCTGCGCTGACACCTGAGCAGCCTCAAAGGCACACGCACACCTCTGCCGGCAGGTGAGTGATGGCAGCACGTGAGATGCCCCGCCCAGGACCTCACCGCCAGCCTCCCACCAGGCAGGTGAAAATTCTCTCTGGGAATAAGCAACAGCCTCCATTCAGTTCCTGGAGCTCTTTACCTGGCACCTGCGGGCATCCAACTGCTCTGCTCTTTGGACTGGGGACCACTGAGGAAGAATTAGACGTAAGACTCGCCCTCCATTGGTCAGACTTCATACACACAGCAAGAGAACACACACACACACACACACGGACACACACACACATTCCATACAAGGTCACATTCCCAGGTCTGGAGATGACACCGACGCTTTGAGAAGTCCCGTGTCCATTCACAGCCGTCCGTCGGGGTTTGCGGACCTCAGTGCTCTGCGAGCCTTGATCATCAACCTTTGTCGCAGGAGAGAGAAGCGAGCCGGGAGGAGGGTTCGCCGGAAGGGTGTTTGCAGGTTCTGCTGGCCCGGTTGGAAACAAAAGCTGAAGATCGAAAGCATTTATTTCTGTCGATTCAAGTTCTGGGAAGGTGTCGGGAGGCCAGCCTGGTGGCCCAGGCCTCGGGGTAGCTGCTTCCCTCCTTCTTATCACCCAGCTGCCGCCACACCCCTGCAGAAGTGGCCGGTGACGCCTGAAAGGTGGGCACAGATCTCAGACCGTCCAGGTCTGTGGTTGGTGATCCGTTCACAGGCTAGCAAGCAGGTTTCATGAAGGTGTGGCAGGCGCCGTCCACTGCCAGCCCCGTCCCCGCTGCCCACTCCTTTCCTGCGGAAAGACTGGCACTGTTGTTCCGACTGACAGAGATTTCAGCCCCAGGAGAAGAGCCACGGCTGGCTGCTCGAAGGCACCAGGATCGAGAGGCAGGTGTGCAAACAGAACAAGGGAATGCTCTGATCTTGCATTTTCCTGCTTCCCTTGCAGCTGCGGGGAGAGCATGCAGCTCCGTGCTGGCCCAGGGCCTTTGCTGAGGTTGGGAGAGGAGTTGATTTACTGAAAATGCTTGGTTGCTTCTGATGGAAAGGCAATCTCACCACCATCAAGTCGATCTCAACGCATCCACCGACTGAGCGTGAGGTGCGTGAAGCCGAGAATCAAGCCCGGGTCCTGCATAAAGCGAACGACCCACTGCCGTCACATCAACCCCGGCTCATAG
The DNA here is from genome assembly GCF_050624435.1 of Tenrec ecaudatus. Lineage (NCBI taxonomy): Eukaryota > Metazoa > Chordata > Mammalia > Afrosoricida > Tenrecidae > Tenrec > Tenrec ecaudatus. The sequence continues at coordinate 3,659,430 of NC_134534.1, read as the reverse complement.
CAACCCTGTAGGACAGTGGTTCTCAACCTTCCTAAGGCCGCGACCCTTTCATACAGTTCTTCATGTGGTGGTGACCCTCCCCCAACCATCAAATTATTTTCACTGCTGCTTCATAACTGTCATTTTGCTACTGCTATGAATCAGGTGACCCCTGTAAAAGGGTCGTTCGACCCCAAAAGGGGTCACGACCCACAGGTTGAGAACCATTGCTATAGGACAAGGTAGAAACAGAACAGCAGACGTAGACAGATGGCCAGCTAAGTGCCAGTGGGAGCCCTGGACACGCTTAGTGGAATCCACACCACAGATTCATGGGAAAGGTGTGACTGTCTACAGAGGTGGACAATGACCATGGTCAGCTGCCCCAGGCCAGGGAATTATCAAGTGTCAACACACCCCCTAGGGGCCCCAGCATGTGGCCCTTGACTTCCTGCATCCCTGCATCACACTGGGCCCCTGGGCAAAAGGTGCCCGCCACACGCTCAAGAGAGATGCACCCTCCTGAAGGTCTCCTACCATCCGTTGACTCAAAAGTTCACAGGGAAACCGAGGCAGAAGCTGATGGCTCCCCACTGAGCTCAGACTCGCCCTCTCAGCCACAGACCTGGGCCTCACCACCTGATCCTCCCTCATTCCCGCCCCGTGCCACTGCTCCCTGTGTTCTCCCCAAATGCACCGCCAGATATAAAGGAGGCAGCATGCCGGGTTCCCATGGAATCGCATCCACAGAGCTTGGCCAGGTGTGTCCCACCGGGTAGCGTCAGCTACTCCCTGCCTGAGCTCAACGCAGGGCCCTTTACAAGCTCACGATGATGGATCTCCGTCTTGGTTGCTCCCTATGACATGGCACTCACTTCCACTGATGTGGGACTTGGTCACTTCGATGTGTTCTCTTTACTTTGCCTGCCACAAAACCCCAGGAATCTGACACCCACAAGGGCAGTGATAGCAACAGTGACCAGTGTGAGCAGCAATGCACCTGAGTGGTAGTGAACTCAACGGCACTTGTGGGAGCAGGAAGCCGCACACAGAGGCACAGCTGTGGACTGAGGGCTATGGGCAGAGGCAGAACCGGCCGGCCATTTGGGTCGCAGCCCACTGATTGTAACCAGCACACCACCAGGGCCCTGAGGTTTAAAGACTTTCAGCAAACAACGATGTCAGCCCAGGCGGCCTGCCGAGTGTTCATGCCACAGACCACGGGTCCTGAGGGGCTGGAGTCAGGACTAGAGCCCCACTTCCCTGAGACCGCGGCTCATAACCTCTGACACCGGAGCCCTGCACTATGAAAGTGGGTGACATCATTGCAAATGTGCACACAGACACACACACACATACATACACACCCCAAGCAAGGTGGTGGCAGTGTCAGATCTTAGATATTGTTATATTCAGTGATTTTCCCAACCTCATAAAATAAGCATGTATATAAAGCCAAGTTCAGTGCCACTGAGTGACCCTATAGGACAGAGGAAAACTGCCCCTGTGGGTTTCCAAAACTAAAATTGTATGGGAGTAGAAAGCCTCATCTTTCTCCCGAGGAGCAGTTGGTAGGTTTGAACTGCTGACCTCGTGTTAGCAGTCCAGCTGGTAGCAATCCAATGGGTAACCCGCTGCACCACCAGGGCTCCTCAGACAGGACTCTGCTTCTGCTCCTGTAGACAAAGCCGCCTATGTGCCTACCCTGAAAGTCCATACTGCGTTGTCATAGTAACCCTGACCTGGAAGCCCAGGAAGTCATTACCATGGAATCGCCCTGGCAGTGGGGTGGGCATGTGTGTGATCAAAGGTAAGGGAGCATGGCACAATTTTGTTGTTTTTGAGACTGAGAGAGAAGGTGGGTAGGGGCAGGCATCCAAGAGTCCCAGGCCACGTTCCCTCTGGGATCTGGCTGAGCTGGGCTGGGAGAGGGAGCCTGTCTTCCTCGTCACCTATCAGTCAAGAACAAGAGACGTGTGTCCAGTTTTTCATCATTCTCAGCTGATCCTCAGAGAATTCCGTAGCCCCTCACCAGCAGCCATCAACCCAGCGACCTCTCCCCATTGGCACCTGCCATCACCAGGCCTCTCCAAGAGGAACTCCGGGTGACCTCTAGTTAGAGGGCGGGGACCCATATGGCCTCTTGGAGCTGACTGGCTCCCACGTGCCAAGCCACAGGCATCTACATGGCCACTCCAAGTGGCCGTTGGACCCACCCAGGAGGAACGGTTGGGTGTGTCGCCTTGGGGCCATACATGTCCCCATATGTGTGTGTGTGTGTCCTGTGTTTGCCCCAAGGGATAGGGCTGGGCAGAGGACTGTGGGCAGGAAGACTGTGGGCAGGAAGACTGCTGATGGCTTCTCGAGGCTCTGGGTACAGAGAGAGGAGTGACCCCCAGAAATTCCCAGGCCAGACATGCCACCAGCCAGCCTCAAGGAGGGAGGCTGATTACAGCCTGGCTCTGTGCTCACAGGGTGGTGTTGGCAAAGATAAAAATGAACCATGGGCCGCCAGAAGAATGAGAAGTTTGTCTTAGAAGAAATCCAACCCACATGCTGCTTCGACGTGAGGATGACCAATCTGGGAGGTAAAAATCTCAAAGATGCCACCTTGCCCCGATGAGGACAGCCAAGGGCCAACACAAGACAATAGGAAACAACGAATGCCAGAGAGACAGGAGCCCTGCACTGCCAGTGGACTCTAAATTCATAGGAGCACCCACTGTGGAGAGCACCATGGGGCTCCCTCCACAACTGGGAATGGAAATCCCATAGGATCCAGCACTCCCTCTGCCGGGTCCATGTGCGCTAGAAAGGAGAGGCATGACATAGCGCACTGTGTTCACGGCAACGCTGCTCACAACAGCCAGGTGATGGAAACAGCGTAAATGACCACCAGTAGATGACCGGGTGAAGCTTCCCCGGCCCCCACACACAGTGGGATGTATCCATCACAAACACACAATGGTGAACCCCAGGAGCTCCTCCTGCACGGTGGACCTGGACAGTCATTCTGCATGCTGTTCTTCTGTTAGGTGCCATCAAGCCGGCTCTGACCCACAGTGGCCCGATCTGTGTCTACAAGAAGGGGACAGAGCCACGGCCGGCACCATCCGCACAGTGGCTGCTCTGTTTGAGGCCATTGTTGTCCCCAGTGCCAGTCCATCTCATCAAGGGCCTTCCTCTGTCTTTCATGGGCCTACCAAGCACGATGTCCTTCTCCGAGTGAAATTAGCCAACAACAAAAGGACCACTATCACGTGAGACGCTATTACAAGGAAGGGGACAGGAAGCACAAAATACTTTGGAGATTTTGAAGTGGGGGAGGGTCAGGGAGGGGAAATAAAGCAACGGTGTGGACTGTTGATGGATGTTCCCCGGGGAGAAATGGAAGAGAGGGAGAGGGACCATCCAGGAGCTGGTGAAGGGTAAGTGACTGGGTTGATGCGTCGTTTAAGCTGTTGAAGACAAAGTCCAAGATCTGAAATGTGAAACCCCATCTGATGCCCAGGACAAAGCTCTCTCTGAAGGAAGCGAGGGGACAAGGGGTATGTTCAGGAAAGAGCAATCCCAAGAGAAGGCCATCCTGCTGGGCCAATGAAAAGCGAGGGAAGCCACCCCCAGGAGATGGACCACCCCCACGCCCACCATGTCAACCACCCTAGAACCGTCTGACAGTGTCCCCTGCTGGCATATGTAGTTGGAAGTTTCTGGACAGCATAGTTGACCCTTTCTGGTTGTGTCGACTTGGGAAACTGAAGTCATGGATCTGAGCCCCACGTGCTACCTGCTTTAATTTGGGAATGGTAACATTCCGCCAGACTCTGGCTCCCTCCTTGCCCTCTGCCCCCTTGCCTTTGTGTATCTGTGGGTGCCCCGGGCCCCAGCTTCAGCTGTTGCCTCTGCTGGGACGCTGTCCACAAAGCAGGCAGCGAAGGGCATCCAGGCCACTCCCAGCAGAACTGGATTTTCTCTCTCCTCTGAAGACATTTTATCTAATCTCCTCACCCAAACACAGGCACAACATCCAGCTTTATCTACTTCCTGCAGGCCCCTCTCCCAGCATGAGATTCCCTTTACCTGTTTACTCCATCATTTTGGGATGGACCAGTTCGACCACACCAGCCGCTCTGTGGAAGGACGATTTACAGCTCCTGAAACCTGCATGGTCACCAGGAGGCAGACTGGCCGGGATGGCGGTGAGTTTGGTTTGGTTATTTGGACCCTTCCTTTCCAGGAGCCCTACTAGTGTAGTGATTGCAGGTTAGGCTGTGATCTGGATGGTCAGCAGTTCGAAACCACCAGTAGCTAGCTCTGTGGGAGAACGATTCAGCTTTCTACTCCCAGAAACAGTGACAGCCTTGGACACCCACAGGGGCCACTATGAGTCAGAGTGACTCAAGCATTGATGGCATTTGCTTTTCCAGAAAGATAGCACCACACTCGACATAGGGATCGATCGCTCTTGTTCTCCACTGAGACCCCTTAGCCTCAGAACAATTCCTGGGGGATGATCCCAGGAATTGACTAGTTGAGGCCACATCAATTTCTTCCTGAGGAGACCCTTGGTCCTTCGGAGTTCAGTAAACACGCATAAAGACTATGTGCGATAATAAGCCAGAGATAGACACAGAGCCTTTTAAAACCCTGGGCAGTGAGGCAGGGTCTATGGGACCTGCCGCATCTGTCTGCTGTATAAAGAAATAGAGGTTGCAGAGGATGTACACTGGTACAGGTGGGAACTGGAAACACAGGGAATCCAGGACGGATGATCCCTTCAGGACCAGTGCTGACAGCGGTGATACCGGAGGGTGGAGGGAAGGTGGGGTAGAAAGGGGGAACCGAACCGACTACAAGGATCTACATATGACCTCCTCCCTAGGGGATGGACAACAGAAAAGTGGGTGAAGGGAGACATTGGACAGTGTAAGACATGACGAAATAATAATAATTTATAAATTATCAAAGGTTCATGGAGATGGGGAGGGAAGGAGGGAGGAAATGAGTAGCTGATACTAAGGGCTCAAGTGCGAAGCAAACGTTTTGAGAATGATGAGGACAACAAATGTACAAATGTGCTTGACACAAGGGATGGATGGATGGATTGTGATAAGAGTTGTATGAGCCCCAAATAAAATTATTTTTTAAAAAAAGAAATAGTGGTTCCTGAGCCACTTCTACAGAAAGGAAAAAGCCGTGGCCGATAACGATTCCCAATACATCTAGTAGTTAGCTCATTTTTTATTGTAAGGGGTCTGTCTGCAACCCAGAGTGAAAGCATGTGGGTAGGGGGTCTTGGTGGATACCTGTGTGCCCCCAGCCTCAGCTCACTTGGCAACCCAGCCCACAGCTGCAGGGGCCCCGTCAGTCTCTCAGTTGCTAAATACACTGCCTGGAGGTACCAACCATGAAACCCAAAGCTATGGAATTGATTCTGACTCACTGTGAGCCTGTACCAGGTCTCCGGGGCTGTAGATCAGGGGTGGGGGACCTTTCTTCTGCCAAGGGCCATGTGGGCATTTATAACAATGTCCTTCTTGGGCCATACTGTCAAGCATTGAACAAGTGCACCCCTAATGTGACGGCTAGAACTGCTGAGAGAGAGAGAGAGAGAGAGAGAGAGAGAGAGAGAGAGAGGCGCAGCGTGCGCTGGGACTCACCGAATGATTTCTTGGTCCTTACATGACCCACAGATCGCAAGTTCCCCACTCCTGCTGTAAGCCTTTCCAGAAGCAAACAGCCTCATCTTTCTCCCACAGAGTGGCCCGTGGGTTTGAAGCGCTGAACCATGAGGCCGGCTGAGTCACACGAGTATTAAAATGCACAGCCGGAGTTTAAAGGTTGTTTTTTTCTGCTGGAAACGAGAACTGCTGTGAAGTACTGGAGTTGATTCCGACCCACAGGGACGCTGTACGGCACAGTGAGAGCGCCCCCACGGGGCTTCAAGGCCGCCATCGGTATGGACACAGACAGCCAGGCTTTTCTTCTGTGGAGCCACCAGAGCGAATACCCCAGAAACCAAACTCACTGCCATTGAGATGACTCTGTCTCCCAGCGGCCCCACAGGACAGGGCAGAACTGCCCCTGTGGGTTTCTGAGATTGAGACTCTTTACAGAATTAGGAAGCCTCATCTTTCTCCCTTAGAACAACTAGTGGTTTCAAACTGCTAACCTTGTAGTCAGCAGTTCAGCTTGTAACCCCACCACACCACCGGGGCATGAAAGCTATATGTGAAAAATAAACTGAGCCTCCCCTCTCCCCAAAAGGCCCAGGCTCTCCCTCGCCCTCTCCTTATTTTCTCTCTGCCTCTTTCCACCTCTCCTTCCTCTCTCTTTCTCTTGGTCACTTTAGTAAGTGTGATATCCAAGAGCCAAGTCTCCTGGGACCTGGAACTGGGCCAGTCATGAGCACACCCCGGCAGAGAGGTCAGCGTGAAAGTGCCACAGGGCCACCCCAGGGCTCCATGCCCGACAAGAGCCCAAGCAGAGTCCAGCCTGAGGGGAGAGGGGACCACGGTGGGGTGCCCAGAATAACAGGAGGTGGAGGCCCTGGGGCTGGCATTCCGCTGCGGCAGATAAGCTATATAAAGGTTACTTGGCAGCCACAGCCCAGCCGTGGGGAAGCTAATTCCAGAGCCCACAGCCTGCTCCTCTGACTGCCCCGGAACCCAGGACCGCAGAAAGCCGAGGCTGGGCTGGTCCCCTGGGAGCCCCGAACTGCATGAACAGGCAGGAGTTTGCACCGTGGCAACAAGGTGCTTTCCTGGGGTGCCACATGGACCTGGGAGGGGCGCACTGGAAGAGGCCCGCCCTGGGTGACAGTCGGTCCAGACACGCCTCAGAGACATTTTGGTTTCCGTTCTAAACCACTAAAGCAAAGCAAACGTCGCAACAAAGGGAGTCAGGCTCTCGGTGTGGATAAGAGTTCCGATCACACTGCTCAACACACTGTGTGCGTAGCAAGAACCCCAGAGGCGTAGTGGCTACATGTTGGGGGCTGCTAACTGCAAGGTCAGCAGTTTGAAACCACCAGCCCCTTCACGGGAGAAAGATGAGGATTTCTACTCTGGTAAAGAGTCACTATCTCAGAAACCCGTGGGCAGTTCCACCCTGTCCTGTAGGGTCACTGTGAGTGGACCTCAACTCCCCGGCAGCGAGGTGATTGTTAGAGTAGATAAGGGAGAAGTGGGGTGCACGGGGTGGTGGCTCCCTGGCAGAATTCTCACCTCCCATGTAGGAGACCCAGGTAATGCCCTGATGCTTCCCCACACTCACCATACCCCTTCTCCCACCTTTTCCATAAAGGAGTGGGGGGCAGAAGCTAACTCCACCCCCTAAAGCTCAGAGTCATATGATTCAAGGCCCAATAGTCACCCTGTTCCCTGCTGGTGTAGTGGGCTACATGTTAAACTAATTACTCACTCTGAGTTGGGAATTCAAGCCCCCACCCCAGCCGCTCTGAGGGAGAAACATGAGGCTCTCTGCTCCTGTGAAGACAGACAGACAGACAGCATCGGGTGGACTGTACAGAGACATGAGGAGTTGGGATCAATGTGACGGCAGTGGACAGGTATACCCACCCCCTGGGCTTTGGGGCTTGGGTCCAGCAGTCTCCTTCACTGAACTGCCAGGAAAACTCACGCCTGGGCTGCCATCGTGCCGGCCCTGCCACATCCGTGGCCCTGCTTCCCTGTCCCCTCTGAGTCCCAGGAGCCCCGCCCCAGGACTCCCACTACCGGATTCCTAGTTTATGGAAAGCACCAGTCTCAAAGAGATCGGGACTTTCTGATCAGATAGCAGGACCCCTGGCCCTCTGCCTGCTCCGCACCCCCATGCCCTTGTCTCAGCCAGTCATCTATTCCAGACACATCCTTCAGAGACTCAGGGGTCACAGGTCAGCAGACCCCAGGAGCCCAGCCTGTCTCTCTCTAGGGGGGCGGAGTCAGCTGGCAGTTCCAACTCACAGAGACCTTGGGCAGCTGGTTTCTTGACCCTGGGAGGTGGACCAGGAACAGTGACAAAAAGCCCACTGCCATCCAGTCAATGCTGACTCGGGGGCCCTCTAAGGCAGGGTGGAACCGCCCTGGGGGTGTCCAAAACCCTAACTCTTTACGGGAGACAGCCTTGTGTTAGCCTATCCTGTGGCTGATGGGTTTGACCATGTGGTTATCAGTTTAGTGTATAGCCGGCAGGCTACCCCACCCTCGCACCCCCTCCCCAGGCTCAGGACTAGCTAACTTTTGGCTCTACTATGCTCCAGAGAAGGCACTCTGGTGACGCAAAGGTTAAGCACTGGCTGCTGAACCAAAGGTCGGTGGTCAAAAGTACCAGCTGCTCTTTCAGAAATATACAGCAGACACATGCATAAAGACTCCATCTAGAAAACTAGGGGGCCGGCAAACCCTGCCCTGTACGGTTGCTAGGGACTGGCCTCAACTGCACAACTACAGGTTTGCTTGAGTGTGTCTGTCTTCCCGTGCTGTGCCGGCTGCTTGACAGGGCTCTGCAGGCAGCCTCAGAAACCCCCAGGTCACTGCGAGCGTATGGCCCAGGCAGTGGTGTGGTAGCTGACCCTAGGAGGGGGGTCTCTGTCCCACACACCCCTCTCGCTGCAATAGGAGGCGTCCTCCTCCCACCCACCCATCCATCTGCAGGCCCGCGAGCGTACTCACTCTCACACAGGCGCCTGCGCAGCTTGCCACGGATCCTGTCGATGGCGTCGAAGTGGGACACGTGGAAGATGTGCGCGGCCTTGGGCTCCGACGCTATCTCCTCCAGTTCCTCCCGCAGCGCCTCGCCCACGCCCACGGCGAAGATGCGGATGCCGGCCCGGCGCGCGGCCTGCGCGGCGTCCAGCACCAGGTCCTGGCTGCGGCCGTCGGTCAGCAGGATGGCCACCTGCTGGAAGGCGCGCAGGCGGGGCCGGCCGCCCGCCTGCTCCGAGAAGCTGCGGGCGGTGATGTAGCGCAGTGCGTCCCCCGTGCGGGTGTGGCCGCCCTGGAAGGCCAGCTGCCTGGCCGCCGCTTTCACCTCCTCGCGCGAGCTGAAGCGGCCCAGCTCGAAGGCCGTGCTCGGCTGATCGCTATAGCGCACGACGCCAACGCGCGTGCGCTCAGGGCCCACCTCAAAGGTGTCCACCAGGTTGGCCACCCACTGGCGCACCTTCTCGAAGTCCTCCTTGCCCACGCTCGAGGAGGTGTCCAGGACAAAGACCAGGTCGTAGTGCACACTTTTGCAACCTGCAGGGGGGAGGGAAGCGGGACTTGGGCAGCCTGGTCTGCAAAGGGGGCTGTCATAGTGCCTGGGGGTGGAGCTACCAGTCACACGCAACAGGCATTCACACGGGGGCCCTGGTGGAGCTGTGGAGTAAGCATCCAGTTGCTAGCCACCAGGCCAGAGGTTCAAACCCTCCAGCCACTCCACTAGAGGAAGAGGAGACTGTCTGCTCAAAGCCTCAGGAACCCTAAGTAGGGTGGCTGTGAGCCAGAATCAACCAGGTGGCCGCAGGTGGGCGGCTCCCACTAGCTGGGAGCCCTGCCAGGTGGCTTAGCCTCTGAGTTTCAGCGCCCCCAAAGTAACTTGGCAATGGTGATGGGTTGTCCACAGTCGCTGGGTGGCTCACTGAGGTTGTAGACCATCACACCAGAGGTGCCGGAGCCCAGAGAGTCTGTGGGGGGTGAAAACAGCAGACGCAGATATTTCCCAGTAAAACCAGAAATGGAAATGTGGTAAGCCTGCAGCCTATCAAGGCCGAGTGCCTGCGAGACCCCAGAAAGCCAGGTCAGGGGAAAGGGGCACTGAGGGACCCCAGAAAGCCAGGCCAGGGGAGAGGGGCACTGAGAGATCCCAGAAAGCCAGGCCAGGGGTGGGGGCCTCCAAGTTCTGGCTCTCGCATATTCCCCACTGATATTAGCATGCCCAGACCACCTCACCCTGACAGGACCCTGCTCATGTTAGCATGCCCGGGCCACCTCGCCCTGACAGGACCCTGCTCAGGTTAACATGCCCAGACCACCTTACCCTGACAGGTATTAGCATACCCGTACCACCTCGCCCTGACAGGACCCTGCTCATGTTAGCATGCCCGGACCACCTCGCCCTGACAGGACCCTGCTCATGTTAACATGCCTGGACCACCTCATCCTGACAGGACCCTGCTCATGTTAACGTGCCCGGACCACCTCGCCCTGACAGGTGTTAGCATGCCCGGACCACCTCAACCCGACAGGACCCTGCTCATGTTAACATGCCAGGACCACTTCATCCTGACAGGACACTGCTCATTAACATGCCCGACCACTTCATCCTGATAGGACCCTGCTCATATTAGCATGCCCAGACCACCTCACCCTGACAGGACCCTGCTCATGTTAACATGCTTGGGCCACCACACCCTGACAGGACCCTGCTTATGTTAACATACCCGGACCACCTCACCTTACAGGTGTTAGCATGTCCGAACCACCTCACCCTGACAGGACCCTGCTCAAGTTAGCATGCCTGGACCACCACCATACCCTGGAAAATCCCCCTACTCCTACTTATGTTAGTGTTCATACACATGTACACATGCTTATATACACATTGACACATATACACATATACACAAGTCCCCACATACACATGCATAAACACATATGCACGCACATAGGTGCATACATATACACCCATACACACACACATATTCACACACAAACACCCTGCATGCACAAGGACAGGGATAGGCACAGCTTGGGAGGACCCACCTGCCCTCTGTGTCTGAACGAGGCTGAGGCCGCTCCCCAGCATCAGCAGGTAGAGCAGGAAGGTCGTGGGGGTGCATCGGAGATCACCCATGGCTACCTGGAACTCTCAGACCAGTGCTCCTTGGCCAGGAAGAGACCTCGGCAGTGTCTAGAGGAGCATCCGCTGTGGGGAGAAAGACACAGCATTAGGGTCGGAGGACAGAGACCCGGGAAGAGTGCTGAGCCTTCCCGGGAGAAGTCCCACCAACCTCACCAGTACTTTCTCCGCAGCCGATAGCATGCCCTTCTAGAAGGCAAGCCCAATGCCACCCTCTGCATCCATGCTCCATCCTCCACCCCCTCTGCCCAGTGAACCAGGGCCTCCCAGGATCTGATTCAAACTGCCCAGCCACTGTGCCTGCTGTCCCCAGGCGATGGCAGGCTCCTCCCCAAGCTGGCTTCATGCCTGTTCAGCCCCATTTCAGTCCACAGACCATACACTAGAGGCAGCCGAGCAGGGCCCTGAAACTTTGTCCTTAGCAAAAAGTGACAGCAAACACTTGACTCCATCGAGTTTGTGGGACTTTGTGACAGTGCCCTGGCAGTGGTTAAATGGTTCAATGTGACAGTGCCACTGTGGGCAGTGGTTAAATGGTTCAATGCTCAGCTGCCTAAGGGAAAGGATGGTGGTTCAAACCCACCCAGCAGGAGAAAGTCCTGCTTCCATCAGGAGCACAGCTGACGACACCCCATGGCACAGGTTTCCAAACAGACTGCCTCTTCTTCAGGAAAAAACAAACAAACAATACACACACACACACACACAACTCAGTGCTCCCTGGCAATGAAAAGCTTCAGCACTGTAGCCCACTATTCAGGATAAAGTGTAGGTATCTGCTTCTACAGCCCCCCCCCCCGCCATCATTCCAGACCCCGTGGTGGGGGTGTATTGCCCACTTTCAGACGCACTGCCCCATGGGGCAGACAGCCCCTCTCTGGTAGTCTAGTATGGGGTCTCCATGGGTCAGAACCGATGACAGCAGCCAACACAAACAGTCAACACACCTGTGCAGCACATGCCTCTGGTCCTGAGAGCACTGCACGATGTGGACTTGGGGCTGCCTGACCCCAAAGCCATGCTTTTTCCAGAACTATTCATTAGCACCCATAGGATGGCCATGAGTCAGAATCGAATTGATGGCAGTGACTTTGTTTTGGGGTTTGTTTGTTTGTTTGTTTGTTTGTTTTCATGTGCTTATAGCAGCCCTGGTGGCATAGTGGTTCCACTAACAACAAGGCCAGCAGTTTGAAACCAGCAGACACTCCTCAGGAGAAAGACGAGGCTTTCTTCCCCAGGAAAGAGTTGTAATCTCAGAAACCCAGACTCAGGTCTGCCTTGCCCTGACAGGATCCCTACAAGTGAGAATCGACTTGACGACAGTGAGTTTGGTTTGGGTTTGAAGTTATATAAATGTCTCAGTCTCTTTTCTGGATCTAAGGACATATCTCGCTCCCTCTCACTGCCCTCAAGTCAATTTTGACTCCTAGCAACCCTATCGGACAGGGTAGAACTTCTCTGTGGGTTTCTGAGATGGTAACACTTTATTAGAGTAAAATCTCATCTTTCTCCCTCAGAGTGGCTAGTGGTTTCAAACTGCTGACCTTGCAGATCAAAACCCAAAGCTCAAACACTCTGCCACCAGGAAACCTCACCCACGTGACCCAAAGAGTGAGCACCAATAGCATCCATTCATGGAACAGGAGACTGATGAACTCTGCTTCAGTAGCCTGCCCAAGACTCCATTCCCAGGAGTCAGGGTGGGAGCCAGGCCTGGGCCTGTCTGCAACGTGGAAGCAGGTGGGAGCAGCGCTCCTTCGAAGGCGCAGAAGCAGCCAGAGGGTGGAATGCAAAACAGCACCTCCCTGTCACAGGAACGGAAGACACGGCACCGGGGGAGCCATCTGACAGGGACAGTGTCCACTCCATCCATCGGGATGGTGTTGTGAGACAGAGTGGGAAATCAAACCGGCCAGGCATGCCATCGGATCCCGGTGCACCCTGAAAACCGACCAACACACACGCCCACTGCCCCTGCGCAGACTGCAGCTCACGTGTGTTAGGCAAGGTTGCTCAGGAGGGTTGTCCTGGCCATAGTCTGTATCAAAGCAGGCGAGCAGGCCTTTCTTCTGAGCTTTCGTGCATGGGATCCAAGCTGCCTGGAAGTTGGTGCTTGAGCGCAAGTCACCTGCCCCACCCAGGACTTTCACACATTTAAGTTGTGCAGGGAATGGGGGCTGCAGCCCTGATGGAGTAGTGGGTTATGAGTTAAGTTGCTAACCCTGAGGTAGTAGTCTGAAACCACCAGCCGCTCCGCAGGAGGAAGATGAGGCTCTCTATTCCTGTAAAGCGTTCCAGTCTTGGAAACCCACCGGGGCAGTCGCATCGACTCAGTGGTGGTGTTTGGTGTGTGTGTGTGTGTGTGTGTGTGTGTGTGTGTTTTGCTGCCCATCCCAAGTGCAGCCACAGCAAGCTTGGCCACCCTCCGCCTGCAGGCCCTGAGCTGCTTCCAGGGCTGGCTAAAGTCTCAGCCTTGGGTCTCTAGACAACCACTAACCCCAAAAGTCCAGCAGTTGTTTACTGAGCTGGGTTCCTTCCACCAGCCAGCTCATCACTGAGGTAACCAGCATTCACTGTGCAGGGACCCAGGGGACAGGAGGGAAACAAGGCCCAGAAAGCAACTTTAAGGAGAAAGGAGATGGGCACATGCTTGGGCAGCCAGGGCCCAGAGCGAGCTGGACCCAGCTGTGGGAGCAGGTCAGGGGAGTGAGACCCTGTCGGCCACAGTGTGGCTGGGGGACGGACCCTATTCTGGGCAAGAATCCAGTCCTGACATAAAAGTGTGGCCCGGCTTTATCCAGACCACTCGGGGTCTTTCTCTCCGAGGCCCAGCTCTGGGCCTGGGGTCTAGTTCTAGGACTGCGGCCCTACTGAACATCTGAGAGCAAACTGCAGGATGCTGGGTGGGAGGAGCAGGGACAAGGGGCTGGGGACCCCACTGGCAAAGGGACTCACTGTGAGGGCTGAACCCTCTGTCTGGGACAAGCCAGAGAGCCTGGGTCTGGAGTTCAAAGCTGGGTTCTGGGCAGCAGCCAAGTTTGGTTGGCACCAACACTCCTGGTCCATTCGCATTCCAGCTTCTGCTACTGGCCAGCATCCTGACTCAGCTTCCCATTGTGATCCCCTGAACCCAAGTCCACTTGTGGGTTTGATGTTGTAGCCACTCTATCCATCTGAGAGTCCTCCTCTTTCACAATGACTCTCTGATTGACCAAGCAGGATGTCCTTCTCCAGGGACCAATCTCTCCCAATAGCACGTCCAAAGGCAAAGTCTCATCATCCTCAATTCCAAGGAGCATTCCGGCTGGACTTCTTCCAAGACAGATCAGTTCGTTCTTCTAGCAAACCATCGTATGTTTGGCATTCACCATAACTCAAAGGCATCAACTCTACCTCGCTCTTCAAGTGGATGGTCTGGCTCATTCCATGTACACAGCGTGATTGAAAATACCAGGGTCGGAGTCCCCTCCCCTTAGTCCTCAAAGTGCCCCTGTGCTTTTCAAAACCTGTGCAGCACATCAACCCAATGGAACTGCTGTGTTAGTCCAGGTAGACTAGAGAAACAAATCCAGGGAGATTAATATGTGTATAAGAAAGAGCTTTATATAAGGAGTAATTGTACATTAAGAAAACATCCCAGCCCAGTCCAGATCAAGTCCATAAGTCCCAATACTAGTCCATAAGTCCAATTCTAATCTATAAAGTCCTCTGCAGACTCACGGAACACATGCAATGATGCCCAATGTAGGAAGATCACAGGCCAGTGGGTAGGAAGTCTGTAGATCCAGTGGCGGTATAAGCATCTCAGCGCTGGTGTGGGTCTCCGTGTGGCTCCTCCAGCTCAGGGCACTAGCCCAGCTCCATGTGTCTTGTCAGCTGCAATGTCTCCCAGGGAGTGAGCCTGTGTCCCGCCTCCAGTGAGCTATTTATCTCCTTCAAGCCTCCAAATGAGGTCATCAAGCTGCGACCTGATTGACAGACTAAACCCCACCCCTTCACTCATAAGTCTCAAATTGACAACAGATGATGTAACTACCACACCCACCATTTGACTTCTTGACTGCTGCTTCTGCCGACCTTGATTGTGGATCCAAGTAACGTGAGACCCTTGACAATTTCCCTGTTTTCTGTTTCTCACGATACTGTTCGTGGGTCCAGACGAGGATCTGAACATTCTTTACCCTGAGTTACCATCCACACTGAAGGCTGTGGTCTCTGATCTTCATCAGCAAGAGCTTCCAGTCCTTGTTTTCAGCAAAAAGGTGGTGTCATCTGCACATCGCAGGTCATTAATAAGCCTTCCTCCAATCCCGATGCCACATTCTTCCTCATCTAGTCCAGCTTCTCGGATTATTTGCTCAGCATAGAAATTGAGTAAGGTTGCTGAAAGGATGCAACCCTAATGCACACCTTTCCTGCAACATCCCACTGTTCTGTTTGAACAACTGCTTCTGGTCCGTGTATAGGTTCCCCGTGAGCAGAATGAAGGGTTCTGGAATTCCCATTTTTCTCAAGTTATTCACAGCTTGTTGTGATCCATGACAAGTCTTTGCAAAGTCAAGAACACACACGTACACATCTTTCTGGTGGTCTCTGCTTCCAGCCAAGATCTATCTAATGTCAGCAGTGATATCTCTCTCCACGTCCTCTTCTGAATCCAGCTGCAATTTCCAGAAGGGCTTTGTGGATGGACCTCTGCAAGTATTTATGAAGTGCTTTCCACAAACTGTGCTGGTGTGCTATAGGAGCATGCTGGTTTGATCATTAGCACATCCTGGTGGCTCGCCTTGCTTTGAAATGGGCACACACACTGATCTCTTCCAGTCAGTTGTCCAGGTCATTGTCTCCCAAATGTGTGGCATACCTAAGTAAGCACTTCGGCATTGTATCCATTTGTTGAAACATTTCAATTGGGTTATTATTATTAATTTTTTGCCAATACTTTCCATACAGCGTGGCCCTCTTCCTTCAATACCATTAGCTTTTAATCTCATTCTGCTCCTGAAATTGTTAAACGTTTGCCAATTCCTTTTGATACAACGACTCTGCGTATTCCTCTCATCTTCTGATGCTTCTTGTATTGCTAAGTATTTTCTCCATAGAATCCTTTAACATTGCAACTCGAGGCTTGACTTCCTACCCTTCCCCCAGTCCTTTCAGCATACCCTTTTCTTTAGGTTTTCTGACTCTAGGCCTTTGCCCGCTTCTTAAGCACAGGCTGATAAAGTTCTTAATGAGCAGACATTGCTTTCCTGATCACTGTATCCCATGATTCAGTGGGGGCATGAATGAGCATATTTCTTGTGTCAAGGGGGCGCCACGAAGAGAGCTGGGCATGGGTTGGTCAGTGGGCAGGTGTGCAACCAAATGGCAGATTTTACAACAAGGGCATTCCAATGGGGAGACTCCGTAAAGGGCACTGCATGGGCCGAAGCAGAAAGGACTTCTCTCATCTCTGGCCCTGCTCGCAGGTGGGGTCTTCTCCGGTGAGGATGCTCTCACGGAGACCCAGTGCCTGGATTGTGAACTGCCAGGAGGCCTCGGGGACAAAGACGGACAGGAAAGGGACCCCTGCAGCTGCTGCTGCCCCACTGTAACTCGGGCAGGGGGCCCGTGTACATCCGAGCAGCGCAGTGCTCCAGGGCGGTTCCCACAGCTGGTGTGTGCTTCTTCCTTCCCTGAAAGGGGATCACCAAGCTTCTCTTCAGAGGTACTTCTGGGAGGAGCCGCCCTGCCCATCTTCTGGCAAGCAGCTGAAGCTGTTAGCCATTCGCACCCCGGAGAGCCCCCTGCAGCCACTGACCCTGGAGCTATTGAGCCCTCACTACCCGCCACCCTCCAGAGAAGCTAGACTCAGAGAACCAGGATGGGGGCAGAAAATGCCTCACCAGCACCCTCATCTCACAGCCTTGCTGAGTTTGGGGCAAAGGCCAGGGAGCCAAGAGGCAACCATCACCCCTCCTTTTCAAACCACTTGGAGCAGGGGTTCCTTCATGGGAAAGCCATGGGGTGGGCACTGGGCACATGCAGCGAGGCCCTAGAGGCCACTGTCACCCCTCCTGCTCTTCTCTCCCTGCCCACGTGGCTCCCAGGTCCTCAGTCTCCTTCCTGGAGCTGCCTCTTGTCCCTCTAGCTCGGTGGTGCTCCACCTTCCTCATGCCACAACCCTTCCATGCAGCTCCTCATGTGGTGGGGACCCCAACGCATCGGAGATATGTGTTTCTGATGGTCGTAGGCGACCCCTGGAAAAGGGTTGTTCGACCCCCAAAGGGGTCACGACCCACAGATTGAGAACCGCTGTTCAATCTCCTCCTTCATCTTTGACAACTCAATGTAGAGATTCTTTCTAGAATGACACTACTCAACCTCCTTCACACACACACGCATCACACACTCACATCACACACACCACACACATACACTTGCACACACATCACACTCACTCACACTCATATCACACACATACCCACACTCTCACACACTCACATCACAAATCACATACACACTCACTCACACTCACATCACACACATACACTCACACACACCAGACACACTCACATCACGCATACACCACACATATCACACACACGAACTCACATCACACGTCACTCATACACCGCACATATCACACACTAACACACACCACATACACACACTCACATCACAAATCACATACACTCACTCACACTCACATCACACATACACCACACATATCACACACACGAACTCACATCACACATCACACATACACCGCACATTTCACACACTAACACACACTCACATCACACACTTATTCACACTCACATCACAAATCACATACACACTCACTCACATTCACATCACACACATACACTCACACACACCAGACACACTCACACCACACATATCACACACACACTCACATCACACATAACACCGCACATAACACACACTAACACACACCACATACACACACTCACATCACAAATCACATACACTCACTCACACTCACATCACACATACACCACACATATCACACACACGAACTCACATCACACGTCACACATACACCGCACATTTCACACACTAACACACACCACATACACACACTCACATCACACACTTATTCACACTCACATCACAAATCACATACACACTCACTCACATTCACATCACACACATACACTCACACACACCAGACACACTCACATCACACACACCACACATATCACACACACACTCACATCACACATACACCGCACATAGCACACACTAACACACACCACATACACACACTCACACACATCACACACACTCTAACACACATCAGACACATTCTCACACACATTACACACACACACACACACACACACACACACCTGAGGTGACTTCCAAACTCCACTCAGGCACCCCACGCCTGCCCCCTTCTTGTGCGCTAAGGCGGTGGCTCAGACAGGAGAGCCGGTCCTCTCAAGAAGAGCCCCACCCGCTGGCTGGCTTCCTTAGGGTCTTGTCTTCAAGCATCTCCACGCTGCAATGGGCCCATTCTTAGTTCTTTTCACATTCTCTGCGTCTGGAATCTCTCCCAATAGTACTCTCCCCACTGCCACCGCCCCGCCCCCACCCCACCCCCCAAAGCACAGCAAGAGGCAGTATCTGGTTACAGGGTCCTGAGGACACAGAAGGTATTTCTGCCGCACTTATTTCGAGCAGCGTCTGGTACGGTGAAGCCATTTATATCAGCAGTGTGACACCATCGGCACCGCTTTTGGAGACGCTGGTCCAGCCGGCTCCCTTTGAGGGGGCAGGGCAGGATGGGGGGGGGGCAGGGGAAGCCACAGAAGTGGCCCTGCTGTTTTGTGGGGCAGTGTGGAGAGAGAGGAAGCTTTGAGAGATCTTCACTGGTTGCTGTCTCCATCACTTGCAGCCGCCCTCAGTCGATACCCTGTCCCCTGGGAGCTTACAGACCGAAAAGAAAAGCCACCCACCTCTGACGATGAGCCCGGGGAAGCCCCTGTGGAAGACAGACGATTGTCTCAGACTCCCACTTGCCTATGTCAGACGTACTGTGAGGAGGGGCGGACCCCCGGAGGTCAAGTGGAGGGCTCTCAAGGACAAAGGGATTGGAGTGACATAGTGGTCACAACAAGGGACTTACACGTGACAACAGCCGTGCAGATGGCAGCGTTCTGTTCTGTTCTGTTCTGTTCTCCATGGGGTCCTCATGGGCCCCAGGCAACGAGACACCCACCAGGGGCAACAGCAAGCTTCAGGTGCACAATCTGATGGAAACAGAGGACTCGGCCTATCTGGTCAACGATCGGCTCCCTCGGGCCTCTGTCACAGTCACTTTTAGTTCGTCCCCCCATGGTGTTCAAGGCCATTTACCCAAGGGTTGGCCTTCTTCACTGAGCTCCTTGGACTGAGGGTGGGGGCAGGGGGAGCTTCTCCTCTGTGCCTGGGAAAGTGACAAACACAGAGACGGGGCCCCATGCATGCGTGAGGTCTCAAACCACCTACTGAGTTCCTGGGGTACAAACCAGGACACACAGTAAGAGAGCGTCTCTTTGTGTGTCCTTTTCTCGTTGTATCTCATTTTAACTCTCATTTTAATCTAAGACTGGGGTAGGAGCAGCCACAGGGTCTTGGCCCCAGGCTTCCTCTTGGCCCATCACCAGGGATGTGTCTTTCCTCCTGGGAGCCACTCAGGGTCTGCGAGGCGAAGGTCAGGCAGTGCCAGGGGCACCCGGGCTGGAGCTTCCCAGAGGACTGCTCTCCCAGGGAGCCAATACACATGGGAGGCCAATGTGGTGGGTGGAGGGCTTCCAGCCTCCACTATGTGGGTTCTCAAGCCACTCCTACAGAGATTGGGGATTGGACATGACTTTGACAGGCTCTCCCACTGGTCCTGCCCTGGGAGCAGGCTCCATGACAGGGAGCCCCTGGGCATCTCTCCTCTGCGGGGAGCCCCATTCCGTACCTCTGTGCTCTGGGGACCACGCTACCCCCTCCACCCCCAAGCTGGGCCTTGTCAACAGACTAAGGCTCACAGGTGGGAGTCACCAGCAGGAAGGGTAGAAACAAGCTTCTGGAGACATCCCTGATGCCCTGGGACCAGCAGGAGCCTGTGCCCTTCTCCTGGCTCTCAGAATGTCCCCCGAATTGTGCTCGTTGACTCGGTCTGCTCGCCCCTCTGCCCATGCCGCCTGCGCGTCAGCACGCCCCCCCCAACCCCTTCACTCATGCCTGACACACAGCCTTCAGGATGGATCACGACTCAAGGTCAAGGGGACCCAAATCTCCTAAACAACGTCAGTGGGTAACACCTTGAGAAACAGAGAACAGCCTGAAGTTGTCAAGGATCTCGTCTGGCTGGGACACACCGTCGCTGCTCATGGAAGCCTCCCGGTCCAGAAGTCAAGCGACACACTACATTGGACACGCTCAGTCTGCTGCCCGAGACCTCTTTCAAGTGCGGAAAAGCCAGGTTGTCACTTTGAGGACTAAGGTGTCCCTGACCCAAACCACGGTGTTTGCAGTCGCCTCATCTACAGGTGAAGTTGCGGACGTTGAATAAAGAAGACAGAAGAAGAACCGGGGCGTTTGAACACTGGCATAAATGATGAACATGGTAATAACCATGGACTGCCAAGTCTGTCTTGGAAGGAATCCAGCCAGAACGGAGCTCCTTAGGGGCAATGCTGGTGAGACTAGCTCACGTATTTTGGACATCCTGGCAGGAGAGACTGGTCCCTGGGAAATGACATTGTTTTGGGTGGAGGGGCAATGCAAAAGAAGACGACCCTGCACAAGAGGGATGGGCACAGTGGCTAACACAATGGGCTCATGTGTAACACAAGTGTTGAGTATGGCAGCCGCCGGCCCGAGCCGTGTGTCGTTCCGTTGTACACACGGTCACTCCGAGTCAGAGCCGACTGGATGGCACCTGACAATGGTAACTCACCCAGGCCACCCCTTCTGTGCCCAGGCACTCAGGGCCAGGACCATGGAGGTGGGGATCAGGGTTTCCATATTAACAACTGTCCCTCACAGGGGCACAAGCAGACATCAGAACAAACAACGCCCAAACCATTAAGACAAACACTTCTCTTCTTGCCAGGAAGACCCAGGAAGCCTGCCCAGAGGAAGGCACACCTTCCCAGCACCTGGGATAACACCCCAGCCCCAAGCAGACATCAGTGGGCCCTGTACAGGTAACATGGCCTCAGCCAGCTTCTTCTTGCTCCTCCACAGACGGCGTCCCTCCAGGCGTCGATGCAGATGGTACCAGGGGGAGTGGGGGGTGGACTCTCAGAAGCATGCGGCATCCTGGTCAGCACCGTGCAGGGTGAATGACTGACTGAGGCTGATTGCCCCCAGCACAGAGCCCCTGGGCCCCTGCCCATCCCATCACACAGCTCAGGCTCTTGAGGACGGGACAGGTTGTTTTTGCCCCTTTGTCCTCGAAGCATCCGTGTACCCGGTGAGCATTCAGCCCTGTCTTCTTATACTGATATTACAGATTGGTATGCAGGGCCCCTCTGAGCTTTCCAGGGGGGCTCTGACATGAAGCCACATGGGGGGAGGAGGCTTTCACAAACAAGGAGTCTTTCACAGTTGAGGAGGCTGCAGCTCTAGGGGGTGGTTTTCCCTCTGTGCCGAGTCTGCAGGGAAGGTCTTGTCTCCTTCTAACATCTGTGGCCCTGGCGCTTCTTGACGATCCCCATGGGTCTTGGTATAATCTTTCCTGGGTCGAGGAGGGTTCTCAGTGCAGGGAACTGGGTTCCGAAGGATTTCTGCCCACAGCTCCTTTCTCTGCTGGTTTCTCGCCCTCTCATCTCCTGGGAGATGGAGGGTGACGCAGGCTACACCCTCGAGAAACCGCCCTAACGTTGGAAGGGGCTGGGATCCGAGTGAGTGAGGATGCTGTACCCCACCCTCGGCCCCTCACAACTGATCGGCGGATGGCATCGGATCCCATCTCAGGGGACAACGGCCTGCCAAACCACTGAGAGCCAGGGCCCAGCCGGACGGGATGGCACAGGCCTATGCATAGCCAGCCATATCGGCTAGCTCACTTTGGAGCTGGGGAGGGGACACACTTGCTTTTCTAGTGTGAGAATGGGCTAGATGGAGAAAGGGAGACCCTACAGAGGCCCGCAGGACATCGGGGTTTGAGGTCCCGCTGGCTTTCTGAGCTCTTTCCTTAGGCTCCGGCCCAGGGTCGCAGCAAACAGTGCTCCAAAAACCACAGTCACACACAGAAGCGGTGCGGTCGGCCCCAGACCAGGCTTGTAGCCCTCCACACAGCCCAGTCCACTGTCTGGGTCCACGAGTTTTCCCAGGGCCCTGGACTATGTATGCCCCACGATACCAGAGCCTCCTGGTGCTGGCAGGATAGGAGGCAGGGCAGGCAGAGCAGGGCTGGGTGAGACCATGGTGCCAGCTGGGAGGGATCAGCACAGTCGCTCCAGTCTCAACAGGCCAGGTCCTCATTTGCTGTGATCCGGCCCCTCCGAGCCAGGGCCTGTGTGGGAGTTTAGCCCATGTTTCTGCCCCTTGGCAAACACGAGGCCACCACTGGGGGGAAAACTACCCTCGCTGCACACAGGTACCCAGAGTTGCTACTGTTCCCAGCACTGTGTGGACACGGAGGTCCTGCAGGGTGACTGAACCCCAACAAGCCCCTCATGGAACTGCTCCATTGGGTTTCCCAGATGGTAACTCTTCAAGGGGAACAGATAGAGGCTGGCGATTTTGAACTGCCCACCCTGTGGTTAACAGACCAATGCTTAATCCACAGAGCCATCAGGGATCCTAGATGTCTCTCCTGTGACCTTAGGTCACATCCCTGACCTCAGACTGTCCATTACTCCCTCCCCACCCCCCAGCCAGTCCTTGCTGAAGATAGTGGAAACAGAGCAGCACCCCACAGCAGGCTCAGGGTGAGCATTCAACCAGGCAGAACAAAACGTGAGCAACAAGTCAATCCTCCCTCCGTGTGCAGGGCACTTCCCGCAAGCTGGGGGGGCCATCCATTGAGAGCCCAGGTATGACACATGGGGTCACCCCAAGTCAAGCCAATGTCATGGCAGCTGGTCTGGGCATCTGTCCTAATAGCCCCATTGCACTGATGGGGGAGGGGAGAGAGAGGTTAGGCTAGAGCCTGCAGAGCAGCCAGGCAGGTCAGCCAAGCTCACGCCCACTGACCCCTACGGCACTGCTCTCCGCTGGCCTCGCCACTGCATGGAAGCCCTGTCATTTAGACAGTCCCGGGGACAACACGTTAAACTAAACCACAGCTGTCTGGAGGGAGGCCTGGCCTGAAGCCAGCTGCAGGTAGAAGTCAGGTCCTTTGCAGGCTAGCAGGGACAAGTCATGAGGGCAGATGGCGGTCTGAATGGGGCTTCAATGATCTGTAAGGAGACAGAAGTCAGGGGCTGGCACAGGGCCCTGGAAGAGGGCAAATGACATGCCCACCACCGGGGACTGCCAGATAAGCAGCCCCCACTCCCATCATCTTCTCTGGCTTCTCTGCTCCAGTGAGGGCATGTTTACAAACTAAGGACAGGAAATACTGCCTGCTATTGAGGAGAAAATGCAGGGAGCGGGGAGTACAAAACAGCTCTCTGAACTGGAGCTGGCAAGACTGAAAGTCCAACTGAGTGCCCAGGAGTCCATGCTAACTCACAGGGACTCTGCAGGCTGGGCAGACCAGCCCTGTGGTTTCCCAGGCTGTCAGCTCCACAGAAGCAGGCAGTCTCACCTTTTTCCTTGAGGGTCTGCTGGTGGACTTGAACCAGCTACCTTGTAGTTAGTAGCCCAGTGCTTAACCCACTGCACCATCAGGGCTCCCAAGCAAAGCATAGCCAAAGCAAACCCCCGGCTCTGAGTCACATCGAGCCTGAGGTTCTGAGAGTAGAACCACCCCATGGGGTTTCCAAGACTGTAAATGGTACAAGAATCAGACAGCCTCATCTTTCTCCCCTGGAGCAGCTGGTGGGGCTGAACTGTCAACCTTTCAGCTAGCATCCAAGTGTCAACCACTGTGCCACTAGAGGGGAAAGAAAACTCTCCAATAGGAAAGACATCCCAATTTACAACAAGAAGACCACAGGCCACCAAAAAACCCTCCAAACGCCAAACCCATTGCTGCCGTCCAGTCAATGCTGACTCATAGTGATCCTATAGGACAGGGTAGAACTGCCCCTGTGACTTTCTGAGAATGTAAAAACTTTACAGTAATGCAAAGTCCCATCTTTTTCCCATGAAGTAGCTGGCAGTTTTGAACTGCTGACCTTGTGGTTAGCAACCTAGTTTATAACCACTACTCCACCATGTAGGCCTCCCCCTTAACTCCAGTTTTGGTTTAGTTTTGGTTTTTAATTTCCTCTCTCTCTCTAAATATCTTAGGAGAAAGTTGAAAGAAGCTGGGATATGTCAGCAACTTAGGAAAAAAGCAAAATCCATCAGAATAGACCTGCCCCTAGGTGTCTGGGGCTGTCAGTCTTCAGGGAGCAGAGGGTCTGTCTGCTCCTGAAAAGCAGCTAGTGGAGTCTGACAGTGGACCTTTTGCCTGGCTAACCACTGCACAATCAAGGCTCCTTCCCTTTGGGAATCAAGGCTGGGACACTGCCACCCTTGGGGGTGGGGGGCGGGGGAGGGGGGGGGGGCTCAGGCCTCCTGAGGCTGCACAGCTAGAGCCAGTGCATTCTCACTGCACACTGGGCTCCATCCCCCAATTGAGGGACTCCCAGTCAGTGCTGGATCTCCACTCTCCAGCTGCCCTAGCTCTGGGTCCCAGAGAAAGGGGTCTGCATTGGGGGCGAACAATGTAGTAGCCTATCCACCAAGTCCTGCTGCCTCCTGGGGAAAGAGGGTGGGAGGGGGCGCTGGCCCCAGCGGGCTAACAGGAAGAGAGCCTGGCCCTTACCTGGCAGGGCGCAAACGTCCAGATGTCAGCTGTGGCTGTACCCTGAGCCCAGGACCCTGGAGAAGTGGCCCCTGAGAAGATCCAGCTGCAGTAGCCCCCTCCGGGGGTCACCTGCCACACCTCCGCCCTCAAAGGCAGGGTCTCCAAGCTCAGCCTTCTGAGGAGCCTTGAGCTAAGTCAGGGACGCTCACCACTGGGCTCCTCCAGGCATATGGACTCAACAGGTACCTTAGCCCAGGCTCAGGGACCAGGTTGAAACTCACCAAGACCACTGGGAAGTGGTGGAGACGCCGCCAAGCAGGGACAGTGGGAAACCAGAGCCACTTCCTGGGAAGGACAGCGGCCAGTCGCGGCTGCCCCAGAACAAAGCTGTCTCTTGTGGCCCCAGGGGCAAACCCCTCGGCGGGGTGGGATCCCAGCTTGGATGGGAGGAGTCAGGGGTGGGCGGACTGTTGGGAGGGGAGGGCGGGGCAGGAAGGCACAAATTTGGCCTTGGGAGCAGGGAGGGGCCTGAGGGGCTTCGGGTCCCCTGCTGGGAGGGAGGTTGGGGGAGGGGGGAAGGCAATGGGTGTGTCCCCCTGCCTGGAGGGGAAGGGGAGGGGTGCGCTAGAGAGCGGCGCTTGTAGCCCAGGGCAGCCCAGCACAGGCTAACTACAGCCTGGCCAGTAAGCCTTGGCTGAGGACTTGGGTCTGAAATAGCCCACTCTCAGTCCGGGCTGATGCCAAGGCCACGTTTGCCTAGTTTACAGAGGGCTGGGGGTAGGGATGAGGTAACTCATTGTCCAATGCTGTGCATAGCAGGGGAGCCGGGTCCTGGGGACCACACTTCCCCTTTACCAGTGGGTTTTCCCCACTGGTGGGCCCTGTTTGATGGCTTCCACTACACCCCACATCCCAGGAGGGGTGGGGGTGGGGATGACCCCCTTTGAGGAAGAGCAAGGGAGGACCATAGAGACTTGGTCACCTCTGTGGCCACCTAGCAAAGCAGACTTGTCTTGGGAAATGGGCTTCCAGGTCCCTGTGGGCTGGGGTCTCAGGACTTGGGACCCAACACAGCTCAGTCACCCCAGCCCTGCCCCAGGTGTGGGTCCCGTCCCCTCCCTGGTCCCTGAAGGAAGAAAGGAGCAAGTGGGTGCCTCCCAGGTCAACGTTGACATTTTTCTGCTGACCGCTGCTCCTAAAAATGGGCCAGCGGAGTACTGTGAACAGGACAAGGCTTTGACTTAATCCTTTGGAGTCCCCTCCCAGCATCCAATTCGGCTCATTCTCCAGCCCCTATTTTCAGGAACCTTGCACCTGCCTGCTAACTTGAGCAAAGCAAGTGTGGGGGACAGGGAGCCCAGAGCTGGGTAGTCCTGATAGGAAAGAGAGGAGGCCCATGTCCATTTAGTTGGGGAGAGAGGAGGGAGAGATTCACCCACTGGGATGTCACCGAGAAGGTTGCCTGGCCCAAAGGAGCATGGGAAGAATCATTGCCCAGTGCCTGAAAAGCCTTAGTGGCGTGCTGGGTCAAGAGTTGGGCTGCTAACTTCAAGGTCAGAAGTTCAAAACCACCAGCAGGTCCTCAGGAGAAAATGAGACTCTCTACTCCCTTAAAGAGTTTCCGCCTCAGAAACCCATAGGAGCAGTTCTACCCTGTTGCTGTGAGCTGAAATAGACTCACAGGCAGTAAGTGAGGTGCATTCAGGATAGAGAGGTCCATGGGGGCCCAGGATCGCAGACTACCACGTGGAAGTACTATACTAGGGAGAACACTCTGAAAGGACCAGGGAACCAGAGAGGGTAGCCAGAGAGCTGGCGAGGTGACAAACATCAGGTTCCCTGGTGAGCAGAGGCCCCCACAGAAGACAGGGGGATCAGAAGGGATAGAGGAGGCGCTGGAGCTGGACCCAGAGGCTGAGCGGATGTCCTCAGGGGCTGACTGGACTCTTCCTCCCTGCTGGAGACGGACTTGCATCTGATAGGTCTTTTTTTACCTTTTTTTCTGGGGGGGGGGGCGGTGGCGGTGCTTTATTTTGTGCCTTTTAATTTACATTTCATTTCTACAGGGACAGTGCCTTAGGCTGCTTGTTTGCTGAACATCCAAAGCAACCACCTCCACTGCCATGAAGGGGACTGTGCCTGACTTGTGATGCTTGCGCTCCGTGCAGAGTGCTCCTGCTCCGTTGGCTTTTTCAGAGGACGCAGACCACCAGGCTTGTCTTTCTAGGGGCTTCTGGGTGAGTTCGAACTGTCAACCTTTTAGTACATCCTCTAGTGCTTGAATGTTTGCACAAACTAACTGTGCCCCACCCCACACACATGGGGTAGCTCACTGCCATCGAGTCAATACTGACTTATAGCAGCCCCATAGGACAAGGTAGAACGGTCCCTGGGGCTTTCCAGCTCCTTATGGGAGTAGAGAGGCTCATCATTCTCCTGAGGAGTGACTGGTGGATTCGAATTGCTGACCTTGCAGATAGCAGGCTGATTCGAAGCCCATTACGCTGCCTGGGGTCCAGGGACTCCTAGTTGTTAAAAATCTGAAGACATGACTAATGGAATGAATGACAACTGGGAGAGCATGGCAAGTTCAGTGTCAATGACTCCACTCGAAAAGCTCACACTGCCGTCGGGTGCCCAGTGGATTCCGACTCGGTCGGGAGCCAGCAGCACAGAGTGGAGCTGCCACTGTGAGCTTCGCCGGCGATGCATCCTCTCAAGGACAGACAGCCTCATCTTTCCCCTGAGGAGTGGCTGGTGGGCTTAAACCGCTGGCCTAGAGGTTAGCAGCCCAGTGCATACGTCACCCTTTGAGGCACCAGCACCCCATTGCTGATGTAGTGAAATCAAAGAGAAATTCTAAGTCAAATACGATGTTGAGATTTTAAGGTGCATAAGACTGAGACATTTAAAAGCAAAGGAAGTCTTGGGACAGTTCTGAGGCCAGCTGGGTATGGAGTAGAGGGCATCCACTGCCCAGGGAGGAGAACAGGCTCTGATGACAGGCCCAATGGACCCTGTGTGGTAGGGGAAGGTTCTAGAGAGCTGGAAGGCTCTGGGTAGGTATCACCATTCTGCCGTGGGTCTGGAGGAGAGCTTGCAAAGCAGACTCACTTCTCTGACATTCAGTGTCATCGTCTTCAAGTGCGTACCGGGACATGTCTACTCTCTAGGACAGGACTGGGGTAGAGAGGGGATGGGGATGAGGGTGGGTGGTGAGGGCCTCAGTGCAGACCTGTCCTCTCTGCTCCACCCTCCATCCTCCACCCCTACATTCCTCTTTCTCCCGTATCTTGCCATCCCTCAAGGCTTAAGCCTCCCTGCTCACACCCCAAGTTTAGGCCTGCCTCGTCTATGTGGGACATTCTGACAGTCATAAGAGAACAATTAGGGTTACTCTCAACTATACCCCTTCAACCCCTGGATCCAAACTTTTGAATGGCCTCTATTCCTGCCCCAGTAGCCCATGTGGCACCGTGGGTTGACAGCTGCCGACTAGTGCTAAAGGACAGGGCTTTCATCCCCCGCTGCTCCCCCCCGCCCCCATTGCTCCAAGGGAGAAAGGTGAGACTGTCTGATTCCTTAAAGAGAGCGGCCTGGAGGCCTGCAGCTGAGGAGATGCTCACCTGTCAACAGGGGTCTCTGCAAGCCCATGTAGGCTCCATGACAGCCAGGGAGCAGGAATCCAGTCTGGCAAAGAGCAGTCTTGAGGAGCTGCTCGTGGAACATACACACACACACACACACACACACACACACACACAGGGAGGAGAGGGACTTCAGCCCTGGGAAGGGAACGTAGGAAGAACAAGTCCTAAAGGGTTTTCAGAATGGCACAAAGTGCTACCTGGCCCTATGCCATCCCCAGTGGTCAGAGCACTGTGGCCCACGGGGCTGTCATTGGCTGGCGAGACGTGTTCAGCACCAGAGCAACACACGATCCTCCACGGACAGGTGGGTGGTGGCTGCCGGAGGTTTCCTTAGCCAAGAAGCCAAAGCAGGTCTCCCACAAGGTAGACAAGAATTCCGCCACTGACCTTCCCTTGGGTACTTGGCGGTGGCGGTTAGGTGCCGTCGAGTTGATTCGGCCTCACCGCGCGACCCTGTGGACAACGGAACGAAGTGCTCCTGGAACTAAGCCACCTTCCTTGTCCGTGCGTGTGAGCCCATTGTCGCAGCCCTCTCCGTCTTGTTGGGACTGTAACATTCTTGTCAGGAGCAGAAAGCCTCACCTTCGTCCCACAGGGCAGCTGGTGGTTTGGAACTGCTGACCTTCTGGTTAGCAACCCAGAGTGGGATCCCACTACACCACCAGGGCTGGTGGGGATGTGGTAGGCATGCCTATAGATGAGCAAATGAATGAGAATGATTGTACATCTCCCGGCGAATCCAAAGTGTGTTGACATCTCAACAGTCTCTAATGGGTTGGATTTTGTCTCCCCGCTTTGGTGGTAGAAACTCAGTGGTTACATGGACTATATAAATTCACCATGTGATGGGTGTGTACTAAATTACGACTTAATTCGTTTCCCTCAGTTCCCTGAGCATTGGGCTTTTAAGGTCCACAGAGACCAGCTAATGCTACTCGTCACATCTGTTTTACAGAGGCCAACGCGAGATGGGGTCTCCCTAGCAGGACGTCTCACAGCGTTCCAGCCGAGGACACCGGCCAAGGTCAGGGCACCATTCAGGCCTTTCTAGAGAGGAGCTAAGGCACCTAGTGGTGCCATGGTTAGACGCTGGGCTGCTAACCAGAAAGTCAACAGCCTGAAACCACCAGTCACTTCCAGGAAAAGATGAGGCTTTCCATTCCTGTAGACAGAGTCTCAGAAACTCACGGGGCCAGTTCTACCCTACCCTGTCTCACAGGGTCGCTAAGAGTTTTGGACTCAACTCTATGACAATGAGAGATTTTTGTTTTTTGAAGATAAAAGCAAAGACGTCATAATACTAGTCTGTTATAAAATTCCAACTGTTTTATCTTGTTAGGGTCCATGTTTAGTGAACCGGTAAAGGAAGTTTTGCAATGCATCCTGGGCCCCTGGATCTGGACTCCACAGACTGGAAGCAGGTGATTCCAGCTGTGTGGGTGTCAATTCCCTGGCTCTGCCTCCCGTCCAGCACCGCTCTCTGAAGTGCGACCTCCCAGGGTCAGCAGGGAGTGCCCTCGGGGAAAGGCAGCCCAGAGCTCAGAGCTCTCAGATGGTGTCTGGGCAGGGACAGCAATGACCTCAAGTTGGGTAGGTGCCTTGTCTCCCCCCTCCCCGTTCCCCTGGGGGCAGTGAGGTCACCCTCTTTGGCTCTCTTGGTCTCAAAAGCCCTATGCCTCAGCTTCATCAGGGGTGTCCGGAGAGTGCTGGGGGAGATTGGAAATGGACAGTCTGCTC
Organism: Tenrec ecaudatus; assembly: GCF_050624435.1. Lineage (NCBI taxonomy): Eukaryota > Metazoa > Chordata > Mammalia > Afrosoricida > Tenrecidae > Tenrec > Tenrec ecaudatus. The sequence goes on along the minus strand of NC_134534.1, from coordinate 3,629,328 downwards.
CCAGGACCCCTGGTCATCCTCCTTCCTCTCCCCAGCCCCCTGCCCCAGCAGACCATCATGCCCTCTGCCAGCAGATGCCCAGCAGCTCCTTGTGTCATGGGTAGGTACTGCCTAGTCAATGCCAACTCATAGGACCCTGTGTGTGACAGAACGGACTGCTGTCCCGTCCATCCCACACAATCCTCAAAACGATTCCTACCATGGAGGCCATTGCTGCAGCCACCGTGTCAGGGCACCTCGCCAGGGCCGTCCTCCTCATCACTGCCCAGCATGACACCCATGTCCAGAGACTGAACTCTACTGATCACGTGCAGAACTTGTACGTGGACGAAGAGGCAGCTGCTAGAACAGAACAAGGGAACGCCCAATGGTTTAAAATCAGGAAAGGTGTGCGTCAGAGTTGTATCCTCTCACCGAACTTATTCAGTCTGTCTGCTGAGCAGGTCATCAGAGAAGCTGGATCGCATGACGAAGAACGCAGCATCCGGATTGGAGGAAGGCTCAATAACAACCTGCCATCTGCAGGTGACACCACCTTGCTTGATGAAAGTAAGGAGGACTTGAACCCCTGCTGATGAAGATCAAGCACCACAACCTTGTGTACGAATGATGTCTCAATGGCAAGAAGGCCCAAATCCTCACAACGGGGCCAGTAGGTGACATCATGGTAAGCGAAGGAATTCTTCAAAAACCCTAAATCTGACTGCCCCACCTGCTGGGGACTCTGACACAGCTTCCCCACACTAAGAACCCACCGGAACCACCTCAGGAAGGGCACACGCTGACCCCCTCACCAGAGACCACCGCTGAACCCCGTCTAGGAGGCCCCTCAGCCTCCCCTCCAGCCCCAGACTTGAAGGTGCTTCAGACTCTGACCAGCACCTCTGCGAAGGTCCATCTTCCTCCTCCACAGAGGGACGGGATCAGAGACCTGCACCTCCGTGTCTCTGCTCCCCGTGGGGTGCGGCAGTGTGGTTTGCATTTGTGTGTTGATGGTTCAGCAGAACTGAGGGCCAGCAGAGGGGAGCCTGGCCGTGTCCCCAGCGCTCAGCCAAGAGCTAGGAGAGGCTTCGTCTTGGCCCTGACATCGTCTGCCAGGGAAATAATCCCCACGAATACTTGCTGGAGGCCCCAGGTTGCAAGCCCTCGGCTGCTGACCAACCAACAGGTTGGACTGTTCTAGTCCATTCAGCTGTACTTCGGAAGAAAGGGCTTGAGGTCTGTGTTGGAAGACCAGCCACTAGAAAGATGATGGAGCCTGGTTCTGACACACTGGGGCTCCCTGACCCAGGACAGCTGGGCCTGGAAAGTGCCTACTATGTGCCGGCCACAGGACCAGACCTGCAGACACGGGGGCCTTGGCTGCTGGGGACTGTGCTCAGAGTGGACCAGCGACTAGGGCCAGACCTGTCGCCGACGAACCCAGATCCCAAGCTCTGTCTCCAGCACCCAGCTCCTCTGATCTCTGAACCGACGCAGCTGCTTGCTGAGAAATCAACTCTGGTTTCAGCCCAACGTAGTGCTTCTTTCTATCTGGTCTCGTCTCAGTTTCCACTGGAGAACTTCCAGCTGATAGTCGGCCAAACCCTGCCATAGCCACTGCCACATCCCGACTCCGGGCTTTCCGAGCGCAGCCCCAGGCACAGAGCTCCACAGCCTAGCCACCCAATTCCTCAGCTGCACCCCTTCCTCCCAGCCTGCACCCTGTTCCCATGCTCCTCAGGCTTCCTCATGGATGATCCACCTTGCTATCCCTCACCCCTTCATGGCCACACCCAGGCTCTGCACACTGGGGGTCAGGAGAGCCAGGAGGACACCCAGGTGGGCAGGGTGTGGAGGATGTCCCCAGGTGGGGACAGTGAGGAAATAGACAGGTGTGTGTGGGGGGGGGGATGTCCAGGTGAGGACATTGAGGAAGTGGGTGGGTCATAAGGATGTCCAGATGTGGAAAATCCAGGAGTGAGTAGGTATAGGGGATCTGCAGGTATGGATAATGAGGAGGTATGGAGGCTTTGGGAGGGGAGCCAAAAGGTGCACCTGTGTTCAAACTTAGAGATTGAATGGTAGAAGTGGAATGAAAAGTAATGGGGTTTTCCTGCCACTGCTTTGAAGTCCCTTGCCTGTTTTTGGTGGAAGTCGTGGATGTCTAGAAGTAGAACCCCTGGGGACACGGGCACCTTTGTCCCATGCAGGACAGGATCAGGGACATCGGAGAGCTGAGCCCTAGTGTGAGAGACAGAAGCCTGGGAAGGAAGGAAGGCATGAGAGTTACCAAGTGTGGAGACCTACTATGTGTCTGGGACGCTCCTCCTCAGCTTATCCCTGGCAGCCCTCCAGCCACATCGTAGGTGGGCCACAAACATTCCCAAGACAAGTGCACGAGGGGTGCAGTGAGAACCCTGGACCAGGAGAGGCCAAGGGCTTGCAGGATGTCCACTGCAGAGACCCAGGCCTTGACGGAGGATGTGTCTGAGCCCCCAGAGATAAGGAGACCTGGTGATGCTGGGGGTCAGCCCGTGGGCTGTGAAGAGCAGAGTCGGTGGTTCAAACCCATACTGCTGCCCCGAGACGTCTGCTCCCATCAAGGTCTACAGTCTGGGAAACATTATAGAAAGGGGCTATGAGTCAGAATTGGGAACCTACAGGACACGTTAGAACTGCCCCTGTGGGTTTTGAACAGCCGACCTTGCTGTTCACAGCCCAGCAACCCTCTATACCACACTGACTCGATGGCAGCGCATTTGGTTTTAGGTGCAGCAGGTTGGTGAGCTGGGTTTGGCGACACCCGGCTGCGAGGAGTGGCCCTCTTATACCCTCTTGTTCAAGAAAAATAAACCCACTCTGCTAAATGACATGGCTCTGTCTCTATTACAGGGTGACGCAGCCTCCCATCTGTGCAGCAGGCATCTGTCATCCTGGCTCCGGCAATTATGGGGACTGATGCTGGCTCACCTGCCCGACCTGGCCCAGCTCTGTAATCCCAAACTTAAGGTGGAGGGAGGGACAGGCTCCAGCGGGCAAATATTGACAGTGAACTTATGTGGGTGGGCTGGGAGGCTGCAAGCTCAGGAGGAGCCCAGGCCTCCGGCTACCTGGGCAGGAGGGAGTGGAGGGGACAGGAAGTACTCCCAAGAGTTGGGGAGAGGTCCTCTTTTACAGGCTCCTGGGGAGGGAATGGCATCACCCCTTTGACCAGACAAGGGTAGAACTTGAAAGATGACCCTTGGTGGACTATTTTGCCTCACACTTGGCTGTGACAATATGCTGGTCATGTCTGGCCCTGTCTCTAACCCCCATGGCAGAGGTTCACAGACACTTACCCTGAAGACCAGGCCCCCAAAGTAAAGAGACCTCTGATATGTGCACAATGCCCAGAACTCCGCAATGGTCAGTGTCCACCTTGAAGACATCTACCAGGCCCTGAAAGAGTAGTCTGTATGTGTGGTGCCAGGTAGCTACCCCTTGGACACAGAGGGGAGATGCCACATGCCCCCGATAATGTAATGCAAAGATGGCACGACTAGGGGCACACTGGGCCAGCCTCTGCTCTCAGCAAGACTCCAGCCATCCTTGTACTCGCAGGGCTTGGGCTTGGGCTTGGCTTTGTCCTCCTATTTCTTCTTAGTTTTCTGATTGTGGGAGTTACCTAATTCCATGTCAACTTGAAGCTATATAAAAGGGTAGGGGTGGAGTCTAGCCTGACAATCAAGTCACAGCCTGATGGTACCTCCTTGTGGCCTTCTCTAAGGAGGGCCCTGGGAACCTCTCCTTCTCCCTCTGCCTTCACCTCCCTGCTGGCACTCTGGAGACACGTCCAGTGTCATTGGATCCACAGGACTTTGCACCCACCGGCCTGTGATCTTCCTGCACTCTGCGACATTACACGTGACTGCCTGAGCCTGAAGAGGGACTTACGGACTAGTATCGGACCTACGGATTTGAATTGGACTAGGCTGGGATGTTTTATTGATGCATAATGAGTTCCTGATAGAAATCTTTCTTACACATCTATGTGTATCTCTGAATTTGTTTGTCTGGTTGGGCCACCTTACACACTGATGATGTAACTTTCTGTCACTGGCTTGTCATGTCATTTCTTGCATTTAAAACACTGCTGTCTTGCACTCTGCCTTCCTTGTTCCTGGTGCCTTCACCGCAGTTTCCACGCCTGGTGACCAGGCAGAGTAGACCAGAACATAGCCACCGTTGGTCTGCCTGAGTCCCTGGTAGAGGGGACACTGGGGGTTCTGAGTGCCTTCCCCACCAGGGGCTCCCCTCCGTGGTTTCTTGTGATCATAGGGTTTTCATTGGCTGATTTGTGGACCTAGATCACCAGACCTTTCTTCCTTGTCTGCCTTTGTTTGGAAGCCATTCTGAGACTCATCCACTACGGATGACTCTGCTGGTGGCACAGCTCTGGGCGTCACAGCCACATGCGCACCCACGCAGTAGGACACATGGACAGACGGACCGTGGCACCCACCTTCCCAGGACTCGTACTTCACGTGACCAACTTTGGGTTTTGTTTACCCTCTTATTTTTATTACAGCTTCAAGATCCGTGCGCGTGGGTGTCCACTTTACGGTGTACAAAATATGTTAGTCATCGGACACACCACACTCCACGGGTCGCCTTCTCTTTGGACCATTCTCGGAGGAAAATAACAAAAGCCATCCTCTCATCCTTTCCTTCCTGAACATGGCAGCTGTCGCCAGCAGGGAAGGGAGCTGTTCAAGGCCAGACTGCTAGGAGTGGCCTTGACTCTGGGACCCGGGTTGGACGCTGGGTCTGCAAAGAGGCAGCTTGCTGCGTGGTCTGGCTGTCTCTTGAAGGGGCCACATTTGCTGTCCTGCACCCATCAGAGCCCCTAGGCAGCTCAGCTGGGGACCAGGAAGGAGAAAGAGCGGCACCTTGGGTTGGTGGCACAGGCCGGGGATAGGACATCCTTAGAAAGGAAGGCCAGCAGAACTTCTTAGCTGGGGCCACTGGGGACCCTCCCCAGGCCTCCTGCCCTCTCTGTCCTGCTGGTCCTGCCCCCCACCCCCCATGTCCAGCCCCTCTACAGCATGAATGTCATTCCTCCCCACCGATCCAACGTGCACTGAACAGGCTGACCTTGGAACTGGCTAGATCTGAGGCAGCCGGATAGAGCTACGCTGGGTGTGGGGCGTGTGGAGGCATGGGAATGTTGGGACCCCGTGAACCAAGGGTGGGCAGCCAGCAGCCGTCTTCCATGCCACAGTCAGCGGGTGCCCCCTTGTCTTCATGCTTACAGCCCCCCTCTTCCAGGGAACAAAGCAGAGAATGAGGCCGGATTCTAGGCGGGGATCGCAGGCCTGGGGGGATATTTTCACATTGTGTCAGGCATAATGCAGGGTTTGCCGTGAGCCACGGGCCTCCCAGTGTGGGGCTCCTCATGACTAAAAGCACTTTGTTGGGAAGGGCTGGGGGCTTCTGGGAGTTTCTCAGAGAGTAGTGAACCAGGAGACCTCTGGCCACAGAGAAGGCCCCTGGGAGAAGTCGGAGTGGGATGGGGCTGGGCTTCTGGGGAAAGCCCCTTAGAAGCAGCTTCCAGCTCGGGAGGTGCCAAGGAGGGTCCATGAGGCCCAGATGTCAGGGCTGCCCAGAGCAGAGCTGATTAATGGGACCCCCCTCCTCACAGACGGCCTGGTCTGGGCATCCAGGATTCAAGGTTAGAGTAACACCCTCTGAATTTCTGCACAACTGTTGGCGTTTATTTCACACCAGTGTGCAATGTCACAGATCAGCTGGTGGGGCACACAGCCAGCCCTCGACCACAGACCCACCTTGTGGGGCAGCACCCTGCCTTCCTGTGCCTCTTAAGGAGCGCTGTTGGTATAACAGGTTTGTGCTGGACTGCTAGCCTCAAGGGTTCGAAACCACCAGTCTCTCTCTCTGGGGAGAAAGATGGTATTTGTGCTCTCCTAAGGAGTGGCAGTGTTGGACACCCACAAGGGCAGTCTTCCTCTGTCCTACAGGGTCACTCCGGGTGGGCATCAACCCGATAGTGATGGGTTCTAGCTACAGCACCTCACAGATGCCACATTTTTTACAAACGGAAGATTTCCAACATCTGCGCCCTCATGCCAAGCCTCGGTGTTCCACCTTGGTAAAGCAGAGGGCCGGTGGAGAAGGGGATGTTCCTGCAGCAAGATAGAGCCACAACGTGGCTGGAGCAGTGGGCTCCCACGAAAGAACAATGGTGGCAATGCCACAGAACTGGGCTGTCCAGTCAGGCTCAAGTCCATGGGTCTGAGGTGAGCTGGAGGCTTCTCCTGCCCGGCGTAGCTGCAGGAACAGAGGAACAGGAAGCGGGAAGACGAGGCGGGAAGCTCACAGGCCCATGGTGCAGAGCTGAACGAGCCTGGCTCCTGTGAGCAGCAGGCGGTGCACCAGGAGGTTGACAGACCAGACTCAGTCTCTCTTATATGAAAGGCCACGCCCCCAAAGAGGTGTCATTAGGCCGATAGGTCGAGGTCCACCCCTTATTCACATAGAGTAACATAAATCCATCACAGAGGGAGAGGCGGGAACTGCCCACTGGAGGAGCAAGCAAAGCTCAGAGTTCAAGTCTAGAACTTGAACTTGGCACCGGGGAATATGGCCAGCCTTCTCTGAGTCTCAGCTACATTGTGAGGCAGAGAGAGGGCTGAGGTACGCACACCTCCACTTGTGCAAGGAGCGGACTTGCAGAGCGCCCACCCGCCCGAGGGAGAGCAGGAGAAGAGTTCCTGAGAGCTGCTGGGAAGCCAGCTCCAACTGGGAAGAGCAACATGCTGGGACCCATCCCGACGTCCGCCAGTGAAGGGTCAGGACTCAGATCACAAGGGATGGGGCGCAAATCTTAGACTTGGAGCTGGCGACTCGATCCACACTCTATTCTCTTCACAGCCTTACCTTCATTTCGCAGGTAAGCCACCCACCATCCTGACCTCAGATCCCTTTCCTCCCCATGCAGATTATGAGCTGTTCATTACTTACTGTACCATCCATCCATCCACCCACCCACCCACCCATCCATCCATCTACCCACCCACCCATCTACTCATCCATCATCCATTCACCCACCCACCCACCCATCCAGCTACCCATCCACTCATCCACCCATCCACCCATCTATCTATCTGTCCATCCATCCACCCACCAACCCATCTACCCATCCATCTATCCACCCACCCATCTACTCCTCTATCCATCCACCCACCTACCATCCATCCACCCACCCATCCACTCACCCACCCATCCACCCATCCATCCATCCATCCATCCATCTGTCCATCCATCCATCCATCCATCCATCCATCCATCCATCCATCCATCCACATTTCCACCCATCCACCCCCCCACACACCCCCAGCCATTATCAATTCGGAGCACTAGATCCTCAGCAGACATGGACACTGGGCTACAGTCTCTACAGCTGGGGACCCAAGGTGCCCAATGCTGGGTGCTTGGCATGAGGCAGGCCCTGGGGGAAGATGTCTATTCATTACTTTGGAAGTGAACAGCTGTCTGGGATGCAATGAGCTCCCTGGAGCAAACCAGGCAAGAATTGAGAATGGACAGGGGCAGCTCAGTATCCTGATCAGGGTCCCTCCTGGACCCCTCTGGGTCTCCCCGGATGGAGGTCTCTCGGGGTCAGTGACCCCAGTCTGGTTTCTCAAAGCAAGTTCTTCTCATGGACCCTCACAGCTAGCCCACTCAGAGCCGAGGAGGTGAGGATCAGCAAAGGCAGTGCCATGTGGGTTTGTCCAGGCAGAGGGGGCAGTGTTCCAGCAGCTTCGGGCAGGGAGACCAGTGATTTCTGATAGCAGTGGGCCCTCTAGTGGGCTGTAGGAGGAATGGCCACTGACCAGAGCTGAGGCCCCATCTCTTGGGTCAGCCAGAGTGGGTGTGCAAACTGTCGTCTGCAAACTCCCCTGTCCCACCCCAACGCACACGCTTCAATGCACAGAGTGGTCCATTGTGGACGAGGGTGGGGGGCATATCCACCTGTCATATTCTGAAGGTACAATGTGGGGGCTGGGGGCCCCTTGTGCAGTTGAGAATCTGATGATAACTTAAGACCCCCTCAAGCTGAACAATTTATTAAGCGAAGTGGGTCTTCACAAGATGCTTGTCTTTATTGTCTTCGCATTGCGGAGGGAGCAGAGAGGAGTGGCTCTGGCTGTCCGGGGATTCCTGTGTACCTCTGTGTTACAGCGCGATCCCCAGCTCTGCGTGTCGTCCTCGGTGCTCTTTGGTCCATCAGGTCAGTTCTGACCCCTACAGCTACCCCACGGTCAATAGAAGGAAATGCCACCCCCTGCACCCCTTAAAAGTCCTATGTCTGAGCCCGTTGCTATAGTCAGGGGGTCAGCTCCATCTTGTCATGGGCCTTCCTCGTCTTCAGGTCCCTTCTGCTTTGCCCAGCATGGCGTCCTTCTCCAAGGACCGGTCTCTCCTGAAAACAGGTCCAAAGCCCGTGCGACGACCCCTTGCCCTTCCTGCCTCTGTGGAACACTGACTGTACTTCTGCCAAGAGATTTATGGGGTATCTGTGTTTTATGTATGCATCTCTCAACATAAATGGCTCATCAAGTTCATAGGGAAAGGGAGTGGCAAGTTATTGTAGTTTTCCCATGAACCTTGTGAGGCCCCCTAGTGTGTGTGTTTGTGTGTGTGTACTCACACATGCCTCATGCATGTCTAGATTATGAAAGTATCATATCATATATGAAAAATCATTCATTGAAGCAAGTGTTTGTGGGGATTTCTCAGACTATGAGGTGCACAGGCTGTGGTTCTTGGCTGGAAGCTTCAAGTTGGTGACTTGAACCCTCCCAATTGTGCCACAGAAGAAAGGCCTGGTGGTCTGCCTCTATAAAGATGGCAGCCATGGAAACCCCAGGGAGCAGTTATACATGGTGACCATGGTGTCATTGTGGAATTGAAATCAATTCAACGACAGCTCACAATAGCAAGTATGTGCTATATAGGTAGGTGTAGTCATGTGTTTAATTACATTATCTACATATTTATAGATGCAGTCATGTGCATAATTACATCACGTATTGCTTCATACAGCAAGCCTGACTTACATTCATCAGAATCCATGCAGAAATACACATCAGTTGCCTGGCAATGTGTGGACAATCTCTTTCTCTCTTGCTTCCTTCTTCCCCCCACCCTGCTCTTTTTTCTTCCCCTAAGATGTGGTGTGGAAAGCAATGACTATGGAATCAGAAGACCCCGGTACAGTCCAGCTTCCATGTCTACCTGTATGGCCTTTGGGCAAGCTAATGGCACTCCTTAGCATCAGTGTATCTGCTCATAAAGAATGGAACAGTAATTCATTCTTAGTAAGAGTTTAGTAAACATGAATGAAGTGACCTGGAGCCTATGACACAGCGGTTCCATCATGCTGCACTATGGAGCCCCACCTGCGAGCCCATCAGACCGTGGAGTGGCCCAAGATGTAACCCCCAAGCTCACTGCCCTCTTGTGGGTTTTGCATTGCCCATACAAACAGCAACTCTCTGCCACCAAGCTATGAAACTGGACATCTTCGTGAGAGCAGATAGCCTCACTTTTGACCTGTGATACAGTGAGTAGGTTTGAACCCTTGACTTTGCAGTTCACAGCCTGTAGTAGTTGGATGGTTTTATGCCAACTAGACCCTCCTGGCTAGGGATGGGGTCAAAGCTGTCCATTGAGTAGTAGCTGGATGACACCTCCTTGGGCGGTGGCCATTTTGCATGAGAGTGAGGGACTCTGGGAACTTCCTCTCTCTCTGTCCCTTTGCCTTCCTGCTAGCCGTGAGTCTGCTGCCGAGCCTGAGAGCTGTTGCCACCTTGTCGTGTATCCACATAACTCTGCACCCACTGGCCTGGGATCCTCCTCCTTCCCAGTTCACTATTCTGTATGTGTTAGTCCGAGTAGACCAGAGAAACAAATCCAGGGAGATTCATATATGTCTAAGCGAGAACTTCCATCAGAGAGCAATTGTACATTAAGAAAACATCCCAGCCAGTCCAGGTCAAGTCCCTAAGTCCAATATTAATCCATATGTCAAAGACTAGTCCATAAATTTCTCTCTAGACTCATGCAGCCATGCAATGATGCCAAATGCAGGAAGATCACAGGCCAGTGGGTGGAGAGTCTTGTAGATCCAGTGGCCGTGGAAGAATCTCAGTGCTGGCATGGGTACCCATGTGGCTCCTCTAGCTCCTGGGCTCTGGTTCCATCATATATGTCTCCATGTGGCTTGTCAACAGGGATGTCTCCCAGGGAGAGAGCGTGTCCTGCCTCCAGGGAGGAAGACAGGAGTTCCCAGAATCCTCAGGAGAAGGTCATGCCCATACAGAAGACTCACTGGCTATGGCCTGATTGACAGGCTAAACTCCACTCCTTCGCAAATTGACAGATTATCTAACTGCCACACTGTATCACTGGCATGTGACAATGTGGGTCTGAAGAGGGATTTACAGATTAGCATCGGACTTATGGACATATGTTGTATTGGACTGGGTAGCCTTCTTGATATATAATTACTTCGTAATAGAAAACTCCTGCTTCTACATGGATGAGCCCCACTGCATTTGTTTCTCTAGACAGCCCGGCCTAACACATAGCCCAAAGTTTAACCCACTGTGCCACATGGAGACTAAAAAGAGGATGCCCAGCCCTCAAAGGGTTAACGCTGGACTGGGAGAAACAGCATGAATACGGGCTCTAGGATGCAGCTGGTGTGTATGGGGATGGATGTAAGTGGAGATTGGGGGCAGGATATCAGGGAGAACTTCCCAGAAGATGACTGACAATCGTGTTCACCGTGGAGAATGGGATGGAGTGGCCCCCGAGCACAGGGTGCAGGAGAGGGACGGCCCGGTGCGTACGAGCACACTCAAGTTGGGAGTGGCCAGGAATCAGGATGAGGAGGGGCAACACTTGTCATAAATATTCTGAAACATTGTTCTCCGGATCTAAATCACGGACTCAAACCAACCCCTGGGTTTCTCTGGGGTGACGCACAAGCCGCTCTCCCGGCCCATGTCTTTGTGAAATGAAAGGATGGGGTAAAACCAGCTTTTCATCCAATTGGTAGCCGAAGAGCTTATAAATAAAGACCTTGTTCGTTCTGCGAGGCTGTCTGGTTACAAATCTGCTAACGTCACACGCAGGATCCAGACTCAGATTCTGGGTCCCTGATGGTGCCCTTTAAATGTCACTCCGTCAAGATTTCTTTAGTCATTACTGCAATGGTTCTCTTCCCTTCTGGCTCAATAAACACCGACACGAAATCTAATTCCAATCCCCCAGGATAACTGATTTGTTAAGCTGACTGGGGAGGATGACTCAGCAGCACAAGTTAAGTCCAGAGCTCTGACACTGAATGCCTTCATCTTGCACTCAACTCCTGTCGCTGCGGTATCAGCAAGCACTGAGCACCGAGCTGCGCCCCTACTATGCTAGATGCTGGGGACACGTCACATGGAGGTAGAGACAGGGTTCTTGTCTTCAAGGACTTTACAGTTCAAGTGAGACAGAGAAGTCAGCAGATCACCGAGATGCAGAAAGAAGTGTCTCACCCCCCAGGCTGGGAGTAGACCAGTAGGACCATGGAGAATAGAGCTGCAGCAGGAACTGATGAGGCTAGGACATGATGGTGGGGGGAGGATGCACAAGACGGAGAGGACAGTGTATGCAAATTTGAAGGTCAGTGCCAGGTGCCAATGGGGCTAGGCTATGATGCACAGTGGTGCATCCTGGACTGGTTGGTCTTCCAAAGGAGAATATGATGCAAACACTTTCCATCATGTGATCCATTATGTATTGAAGTATGCCAGTCCTCAATAGGTCATAAATCGGCTAGGCCAGGATTCTCAGTATTATGCAATGAGCTGCAGTTTGTGATCTGCTGTCACCATCCTGTATTCTCAGATCCTCCCCCTCAGTGAGAGCTAGAGGTATTGGGTTATACTCTGAGTTAATCTCCTTTAAGAGATAAAGGGGTCAAATAAGGGAGTAAGAACAGAGAGACCTCTTATCCTCAAGAAAGAAGAGCTGGGATCAGTGACTGTCCTTTGGATCTGGGGCCCCTGTGCTGAGAATCTCCTAGACCCAGGGGAAATAGATGGCCAGGACCTTCCCCAAGCGTGGACAGAGAGAGAAAACTTTCCTCTGGAACTTGACCAGAACGGAAATCTGCAACAGCTCCTCGGAAGCAAGACCGGGCTGCCTATTCCCATAAAGAGTCTCGGGAACCGCAGCGAGGATCGCGACGAGTCAGCCTTGACTCCACGGTAGCGAGTATGGCATCGGAAACAGTGAGAGAATGGACTTGGGGTCCTTAGAGCCATGTCTGTGTGTTGTCTCTATATGGCAGCACTCCAGAACTAAGACAGGCCCACATCACCAGCCCATCAATTGACAGGGTGTAGCCTGTGGGCTCAGGGTGTTTCCAGTACCTAATGATATTCTGGCGAAACACATTTCCTCTCTACCCTGCCCTCTTCTGGTCATCCGACCTGCGGGCTCCTGGGATGAAAGTCTGAAGACGTGTCCAGGCTGCCACCTACTTTAAGAATTTGAATTTACCAGGTGCCTCAACTCTATGACCCTGCAGAGGGCCTCCTGACCAATGAATCTGGGACTTGATAGTCCCGCATTATTCCTTGAAGTAGAACACACATGCTCTCCATATGTATAACCTCACACACACACACACACACACACACACACATACATTTATATAAACAGAACTGCCCTGTGTGGATTTCCGAGACTGTAACTCTTCCCATAGTTTCCCCACAGAGCTGCTCGTGGTTTCAAACTGCTGACCTTGCAGTTAGCAACCCAATGTATAACCACCACACACCAGGACTATATCCGAGGGGTTATCTCCCCCCACAAAAAAACACATAGAAGAACTCTGCTGGGAAGAATGTTCTCACTAGGCGAGCATCGAGCAACATTCTGAGTGAGCGCACCCAGTGGCGTTGCCTGGGAAGCTTCTCTCTGGTCAGTGTGAATTTTTTCGTGAACGCAGTTTCGTTTGGACCTTGTTTTGCGATGGCCAGTTTAAGAGAACGGTGTGCAACTGTGGAATTTTGTTTCCTGCTCAGCAGGAAAAATGCTGCAGAAACTGTTTTGATGTTGAACACAGCTTATAAGGACAGCACCGTGGGAAAAACTCAAGTGTCCGAATGGTTTTCTCATTTCAGAAAATGTGAAATGTCGACAAACCTCATCTAGACGCCCGTCAACTTCCTGCATGGGTGAAAATGTCAGATCATAGTGCGTTTGGAGTTTGTTCCACCAGGTCAGACTGTTGATCAAGCTTTCTATTCGGACGTTCTGAAAAGATAGCATAACAGTGTGGGGCATTTGTGGCAGATGGGGGACTGGTTTTGCCACCACAATGCACCTACTCACACAGCCATCTCAGTGTTGGGTAAAAACCAGCATGCCTCTCTCGCCCCGTGCACCTTCCTTACCTGACCTCGCTCTGTGTGACTTCTTTTGCTTCTGTGAATGAAGAGGGTTGTGAAAGGACAGTGATTTGAAAATGTAGAAGAGATGAAGGTGGGGGGACGAGGGAGGTGCTGTCAGCCATCCAAACAGATGAGTTTGAAAAATGTTTCCAAGAATGGAATTGCAGATTTGATAAATGTATTAAGTGTCATGGAGAGTACTTTGAAAGTTATAGGTTATTTTGTAAAACTTTAAATACATAGCTTTGAAAAAAAAGAATTCTGTTAGGATTTTTTGTTTATTTGTTTGTTTGGTAAGTATGGCTAGAGACCAGGCTGGAGAAGGACATCACGTTTGGTAAAGTGGAGGGGCCGTGGAAAAGAGGAAGGTCCTCAAGGGGTTGGATTGACACAGGTCGCAACCATGGAATGAAGCTTAGGAACACCTGGGGAACAACACAGGACCGACCAGGTAGTGTTTGGATCTGTTTTGAAGAAGGTCACTGTGGGCGTTCCATGATCTGTCAATTTGAGAGGATTACAAGTGAAGGGGTGAATTCTGTCAATCAAGATACAACCATGAGGCCTCTGTGTGGGCATGGCCATCTCCTGAGGATTCTGGGAACTCCTGTTTTTCCTCCTTGGAGGCGGGAGACGCACTCTCTCTCTGCTCACTCCCTTGGAGACTCTCAACTGACAACACTCACTCCCTGGGAGACATCGCAGCTGACAGGACATGGCATTACGCGAATGCCCTGAGCTGGAGAAGCCGCATGGACCTACCCTGATGCAAACAGACCTCTGGAGCCAGAGAAGCCATGGAGAGACCCCTGCCAGCACTGAGATGTCTACAACCCACTGGGTCCAGAAGGCTTTCTACCCACTGGCCTGTGCTCCTCCTGCATTTGGTGTCATTGCAAGTGTTTCTTGAGTCTCCGTGAATTTGTTTCTCTAGTCTACCCAGACTAACACAGTCGCCATGGGTTGGAACCAAACTGATGGCACCTAACAACAACAACAATATATATGACTGAGCTTTCTATTCCCATAAAGAGCTACAGTCGCACACCCGGCTCCCATTGTTTATATAAGTGACATCCAGTCACATAGGAATTGTTCTGCACAGGTGAATGACCCAGGTATTGAGATATGTAACTAGCCTACATTGTTCAATCTCCCTCTTAATAGTGTTTTTAAAAGTAGCCCCATGGGCTAATCAATGACACCATTAACAGAAGGTCTTTATGCCCCAGGGAGATGACCGATGAGCTTCTCTGTCATAAATTAACAAGGAGGTCTTTAAGGTGAGCCAGAGACAGATTAAAAATAGCATACAATCAAGAATGGATTTGAGGCTTGCACTTCAACCTGGTTACAATCTAAGAACAACTAGTTCTTTTTTTAGGTTTTAAATATCTTTGTGTAGTAGATTATCTTATTTACATTGATACAGATTCATTTTGCATTCTTCAATCAGAGCCTAGTAGATGCTGGGTTTTCATACAAGACAGAGGAAGAGAAAAGATATGGATGGGAAACGTTCTTTATTAACCTGTCAGGCTGTAGCATGGGGATCTGGGACATCTGGTGGCTGCAGTGTCCAACAAATGTGGGACTGTGGGGACAGTGTATTCGGCCATGGTTTTCCCGCTGGGCACTGTGGAGCTTGCCTACATTGTACTGCTCTGTCCTGAGCTAACCTCGAACAAGTAGTTCTTATAACATGGCTCTACTTGATAGTCACCCTCATGAAGGAAATGCAGAGGATACAGCCGAGTGTGGTGAGTCGATTAGACCGTGCCCAGCTATCAGATAGAATAGCATCTGGGGTCTTCAAGGCTTGTTTCCAAACAAGCCACCATCTAAGTGAAACTTCAAGTAAATTCACATGAAAGACGTACACCAGCATCCTTGATCCAAAGACTGTAAATTATATAATCCAAATCCAAAAGAAGGAATAGTATCAGAGTTCAGATCTGAGATCCTGGTCTGCTGAAGGCTATGGATGACATTTAAAGTGAAAAGACATCGGCAGGGTCTGCACAGGGAACCAGTCTCCAGTTACTCCCTGTCACCATAATTGGGGGTGGGAATAACCTGGTGACCAGACAAGGAGCATTGGAGGATGCCTGTACTAGATTAAAATGATGAATCTGACTGGGACCACTAAAATCTTGTCACCTGCTCTCCCCTCTTACACACTATGGGTTTGGTCTGATTTTTAATATTTTTTATTTTGTTTTTTTCTCATTTGGGGCTTATCTCTTTTGTAGTTTGTCAATGGGTAGCCTTCTGGAATCTTTGTTATGTGTTTTTCTATGTTTTTCTGTATATGAAACCTAGGATAGATGAACTTATAGAAATAAGAACTAGAATAAGGGTTCCTGGGGTGGGGGAGATGGAGGATAATGGAAGCTGATATCAAGGTGTTCAAGAAGGAAGAAAGTGCTTTGAAATGGATTTTGGTAGCAATTATACAATACTGCTTGATGTGATTGAACTATAGAATGATATGATGTTCAGATTTGTTCCTAATAAAATGGTAGGGTTGGAGAGCAGGGGGAGATGCAGTCTCAGAAACCCAGGGGAAATTCCATCCTGTCCTATAGGGTCACTATGAGTTGGAATCAATTTAATGGAGGTGATTTTGATTCAGAGTTTTATACACAAGCACAAACACACGGGAGAGGGGGCTTCAAAAAGTTTGTGGACAACTTTATCTTTTAACTCCATCTTCCACAAACTTCCTGAGGCTTCGTGTGTGTGTGTGTGTGTGTGTGTGTGTGTGTGTGTGTGTGTGTGTGTGTGTGTGAAAAAGAGAGAGAGAGAGAGTGCTTTGCTCTCTGGAGAGCCCAGACCCGCAGAGACTCACAGAGACTCCTGCTAATTCAGTACTTACCCTACAGGACAGAGAGTAGTGAGCCCTGTAGGGAATGTGAGTGTGAGGCCTTGTGAATGACATTGGACAAGCTCTGGGAGGCTGAGGGAGGGAGAGGGCCTCCCACCAGCAGAAAGTTGGGTAACAGAGCTGAGGGACGTCCCTGAGGTGATCAGTCATTCCTGTGCCAACCAGTCTCTGAAGGCTGAGGTCCGGTGGAGGAAGATCTGCGGTAGAGAAATCTAGATCGGATCAAAGGAAGAAGGAGCACCCTACTTTTCTCCCCAAGAGGCCTCAAAAGATACACGGGCTGAGCTGAGGGCGAGAGTGAGTGAGCAACAGAGAACTGTCAGAAGGAGGCTCTGATACATTCAGGGGTCTCTGGGGCGATTTGGGGTGTTTACCTCCCAAGCCTTGCTGAAGAAAAGTTTTCTTCCTTTTTCAAACATAATTTCAGCCAGCTATGGGAGAAAGCAAAGCCCCAGTGTCCTGTCAGGTAAACCTTGGAGTACCTGCTAACTGTACAGGTGACAGTTCAAACCCGCCAGCCACTCCGAGGGAGAAGGATGAGGCTGTCTGCTCCTGTACAGGTTGACAGTCTTGGAAACCCTATGGAGGGTCCCTATGTCGTGAAGGCAGTGTGATGCTGTGACTCAGGGGGGTCTTCCAAAAGGAAGCCCCTCCAAGTGATGGACCGACACAGTGACTGCAACAAAGGAATCAAACAGAACAGTCGTGAGGATAGCGCAGGACTGGTGGTATTTTGTTCAGTGGCACAGGGTCCTATGAGTTGCAACTGAGTTTTTAAACTCTTTAAAAAAAGAGTTTATATACAGTAGTAATTGAATAGTGAGAAAACATCCCAGCCCAGTCCAGATCTAGTCCATAAGTTCAATATCAGCTCATATGTCTGATACCAATCTATAAAGTCCTTTTCAGACTCACGAAACATGCAATGACGCCGAATGCAGGAAGATCCCAAGCTAGTGGGTGCAAAGTCTTATGGATTCAGTGGCAGTAAAAGCCGCTCAGTGCTGGTGTGGATCTCCATGTGGCTCCTCCAGTTCCCAGGGCATGGGGTCTGTGAGCTTATTGCCATGTGTCTTGTCTGTAGAGCGTCTCTCAGGGAGTCTCGAGTCTTGTCAGTAGAGAGTCTCCAAGGGAATGAGCTGAGAGAGGGGATGTCAACTGCCTCTAGTCTACCCTGCACATTATGGTACCTTGGAAGTGGGGCACTGGAGAAACAAATCATAAAGATGGAGAGTAGATGTTTGTTTGACCTCTCCCTCATGGTATTTTTTCTTCTTTGGCTAGCCAGAGGTCAGATAAAGCCATACTGTTTACTCGGTTGACTTCAGGAAAGAATATGGTAAGTTAAAGTTTTGATCATTTTGTTTGGTTGTAGTCTTTGGTTATTCCTGTGTGAAATGGCAAAAATGAACGTGATTAATGTATATTTTGAGCCTAAGGATAGACATCGCCATCCAACATTCTCAGATACCACGCTGCTTAAGGAAAATAGCTGACAGAAGGTCCAAATGCCTGACAGAAAGCCTGGATCTGACTTGATGCTCTCAGAGACCTAATCCCATATTTGTGTATAAAAAGAATAGTTTAGATAAGGATTAAGATAAGCTAAATAAAACTGACTGTTTTAAGAATTGAGTTTCTTCGTATATGGTTCTACTTTGTTTATACTGATTTCTTCTGCTTATTATTGTGGATATAAGGATTTACAGAAATTATTTTGGGAAACATGAAAATAGAGCTTGTAAGCCCACTTCCCTGGAGACATTAACCGATCTTTAGGTGGGTTTAGGACATGCCTACAAAGAAAACTCTGAAGAGATGAGCCCCACCCAGTGTTTTGGAGTACTCAGGATATTTGCATTCCAAGGGACTGTAGCCTAAGGGCCTGCTGACAGGTTGAAGAAAAGAACCAACTCCAGAATTTAAAGTTTGAACTACTGGTTTTTGTCAGAAGCTGGAATCAATCTGGAACCAAGAAGAAAACTCCTCACCAGTCTGTGAAGGGTACCACCTTCATGACTCTGGGCTACCCACCTGACTCATCTTGTCACAGGGTCCAAGGAGTCTGACACATGTGCGACTTAGGGGCTCCCACGGAAGCCGCCTCAGCACAATGAAGGTGAAGGCCAGCCTCATCTGTCAGCTGAGGTGGGATCCCAAGGCCTCTCCAGTCTACCAGGACACACAGCCCACCCAGCAACCCCATGGGAGACAAGCCTGATGACCCATTGCTTCAAAGTCACAGCCGTGGAGACTCTAAAGAGCCTGGTTCCACTCTGCACCCATAGGGCCCTCGTGAGTCTGAACCGACTTTACAGCAACTTACAGCAGCGATGAGTCAGGCCTACCGGTCAAATGCAACTAAACTCCAATGGGTGAACTCAGCCCAAACCCCATGCACGCAGCGCCTGCCGGGAGGAGCATGCCCGTACACAGAGAGGAAGATGCTCCCCATGTCTCTGCTCTATCAAGCCCTCCTCTAGGAGGAGACTGGGAGGGTTGGGCTCATCTCAGAGGTGGAATGGTCCAGGTAAGCATTGCTGGTGCCCTGCGTGTCCTGGAGACCGAGAGGTGTGTAGAGGCCCGGGACACCCGTCCCGCCGAGTGAAATCAATACTGGCACCTGGGGTTGTCACACTCACACCACAAGGCGCTCACAGAACAAGGAAATTCACTCACCGGCTAGCAACTCTACGGCTCAAACCGGGTGGAGAATTGGAACCATGGGGCGGGAACGCCACAGGAAGGGAGGCCTGCATTACAGATTCCATGACTTGGCCGGCCACTTCTGTCCCATCCGTGGTGTCTCCAATAGCCCTCTCATGGGAGAGAATGCAGACAACTGTCAATAGCAAAGGGCTGGGAATGAACCCGGGGCCCTCGGAAGAGCTTCAGAGACAAGGCCAGTGCCCAGTCGTGATAGTTCCTCGACTGAGTTCATCATTAACCTGGTTAAGTGGGCATGTCTGGGACTTTTCTCTCTCTCCTCTCATCAGCTCAAGTCCCTGTTTGGCTAATTAAAAACAATGGCATCCTCTCTGCGGTGATAGAACCATCCCATCTCAACCATCCATCACACTAATTAGCGAGAGAACAAGAGCTTTGTCTATTTTCAATTTGTCTCTTCTAAAACTGGCAGAATTCACTGGTGAGCCAAGCAAAACACACACACAGAACATTTGTTTGGAAATGATGCTTTATGAATTTGAATAAGGCGTGAGTCTGTTCCGGAATTATCATGGAGTGTGTCCCCCCCGCCCCCCGGCATTATCGCTGCTTCAAAAGCCATCCTGGATGACTTCATAATGTGTGTGCGGAAAGCAACCACCTGCGGGAAAGGAGAACGGTGAGGTGGCCGTGGATTCCGGCGCGGGGTGTGCAGCATGCAACTGGTCCATGGGGTTTTGAAGGCAGTGACCTTCCAGAAGCAGACAGACACCCCTGTCCGCCAGTAAGTCATCCAAGCTTGACTGTGCCTAGCCGCTGACAAGGCTAGGCAGGCTGTGTTTATTCGGATGGACGTGGGCTGCCGTGGGTCGGTATAGATTCAACAGCTGCTGTTGGTTTGCCTGAGTGACGCCACCATTTCCCCAAAGGTGTTCATGGAAAGAGAACGGCCGTATTTCTTTTGGATCTGTGATCCCGTGATGTTCCAAACACTGTCTCCCGCCTCCAGTCTTCCTTCGAACCTCCGTCTGTCCTGGTGTTGAAGCATATTCCTCACAAAGAGCAAACAGAGAACATGTCACTTTCCATGCTCAATGGGGCATATTTTATTTTTAATGGGAAGTGTCTAGTCTCTTTGCACTTTGCGCCATTCATGACCTGGTTGGTGTCAAGTCTCCCTGATGGCCCTTTATCGTCTCTGTGTCCCACATCTCTGCTGCCTTCATTCTGCCTCTTGCTGCTGCTGCTGCTGCTAGGTGCCATCCTTGGTTCCAACCCACCACGACCTTGTGCACAACAGCAGGGCACACTGCTGGTCCTGCGCCATGCTCCCCATTGTTCCCAGGCTTGAACCCATGGATGCAGCCATGCTGCCAATGCCTCTCTCTTGAGGGTCTTCTCTGTTTCACTGCCCCTCTTGATGTCCCGCTCCAGGACTGGTCTCTCCTGAAAGCATGCCCAAGGTTTGCAAGAGGATTTCTTCCCTGGTTGCCTCTAAGGAATGCTCTGGCCAGACTTCTTCTAAGAGAGTTTGGTTTGTCCATCTAGCAGTCCCTGGTGCTTTCAGTAATCTTCTCCAGAACCACAATTCAAATGTATCAATCCTTCTCCAATGTTCTTTATTCAATGCTCAACTTTCACATGCATATGAGGAAGTGGAAAGTATGAGGGGTATCCCCAGAAAATGAATTTTTTTCAAAGCTATGTATTTACATTTTTAAAAACAAAAACAATTTTATCACTTTCAAGGTACTCTCCATGACACTTAAAACATTTGTCAAATCTGAGATTCCATTCTTGAAAACATTTTTCTTTCTTCTTTTAAAAAATAATTTTATTGGAGGCTAGTCCAGCTCTTATCACAATCCATACATCCATCTATTGTGTCAAGCACAGTTGTACATTTGTTAACATCCTCATTCTCAAAATATTTGATCCCCATTTAAGCCCTGGGTATCAGCTCCTCATTTTTCCCCTCCCTCCCCACCCTTACCCCTGATGAACCCTTGATCATTTATAAATTATTATTATTTTGTCATGTCTTAAACTGTCGGATGTCTCCCTTCACCCACTTTTCTGTTATCCGTCCCTGAGGGAGGGGGTTATATGTAGATCCTTGGAATCAGTTTCCCCTTTCTACCCCACCTTCCTTCCACCCTCCCAGTATCGCCATTCTCACCACTGATCCTGAGGTGTTCATCTGTGCTGGATTCCCTGTGTTTCCAGTTCTTATTCGTACCAGTGTATATCCTCTGGTCTAGCCAGATTTGTAAGGTAGAATTGGAGTCATGAAAGTGGGGAAGGGGGGAGGAAGCATTTAAGAACTAGAGGAAAGCTGTGTTTCATCGTTGCTACACTGCATCCTGACTAGCTCTACTCCTCCCTGCGACCTCTTGGAAACATTTTTGTTTAGATGGCTAACAGCACCTCCATCATTTTCTTCTCTGCCTTTAATTAGTGGTCAAATTGCTGTCCTTTCATATCCCTCTACAACTCCAGAAACAAAAAGAAGTCACATGAAACAAAGTAAGATGAGTCACGTGCATGGGGTAAGAGAGGCATGCTGTTTTTTGCCAAAAACTGGCTCACTGAGATGGCTGTGTGAGCAGGTAAATTGTCATGGTGGCAAAACCAGTCCCCTGTCTGCCACAAATCAGTCCTTTTTTGCCACACACTGTTATGCAATCTTCACAAACTCTAAATAAAAAGCTTGATTGACAGTCTGACCTGGTGGAACCAATTCCAAATGCACTACAAGTCTACATTTTCATCCATTCGGAAAGCTGATGGACATCCAGAATGAGGTTGGTCATTAATCAACATTTCACCATTTTTGAAATGAGCAAACCACTTGTACAATTGAGTTTTTCCCATAGTCATGTCCTTGTAAACTGTGTTCAACATCACAGCAGTTTCTGCGGCATGTTTCATGAACAGGAAAATACTTCTCAGTCACCTGCTGTTCTCTTAAATGGGCCATTACAAAATAACAAGGTTTGCAAAACTGCTTTTACGTAAAAATTCACACAGAGCAGAGAGAACCTTCCCAGGCGATGCCACTGAGTGCACTAACTCAGAGCGAGTTGCTTGATGTTCACCTAGTGGGAAAAATGCGTACAGCAAAAACTCTGCTCCACCCAGTATAATTCCAGGTGTTTTTTTTTGGGCGGGGGGGGAGTAGACCCTTGTATGATGGGTTGGGTCAGGTGCACCTTTGTCCCCAAAGTAACATTCTTGCTTTTAAATACTCTAAAGCTCTCTCTCTCTGTGGGCATACAATAAATATTTGAGAGACAGCTACCATTGAAAACGTACCTGTAGAGGGGCACATTATACAATGTGGCTCTTCTTGTCAAAATCTCCAACTCCCACCAAACAACCATTTCCTGCGTGGGTCTGATAAGAAGATGGGGGATATACTTATAGGATTCACCTATGAGTTGTTGCTAACAGGATCCCCTAGAATGCCACTCTATAAAATGAGACCTCTGAGAAGCAGGAGAAGGGATCTCATTACTAGGATCCAGGAGAGCAATGAGCCCTCTGGACCCGAGATCCCTGTGCAGTGGACCTCCGTGATCCAGATGGCAGCTGCAAAATCAGAGGATATGCAGCTGACCCGGGACCCAGAGCATGGAACAAAGCGATAGACTTCCCAACTCCAGAGCACAGTTGGATGAGGCTCTTGTGCAGGGGGAACTGGCTTGCAGAGTAGAGTGCCTCTGGGCTCTTTTTTGAAGACGTTGGACTTGCTGACCCACGGAAGTGGAGCTGCGTGCCTTGGTGCTGAGGCTTACTGAAGGGGAGGCGGGGGCACTTAATTCTGAGAGCTGGGTTTGCTGATCCACAGAACTTGAGCAGACTGCCTGTGATTTGAGGCTTCTAGCAGAGTGGCATGCCCCTTTGGGCATTTGTTAGCAGACTTGACAGGATGTTGTAACTTGTCCTGGTAAACTACTACCCTGAGCATTTCTTTACGGTATTGAGATTTGTCAGCTCCCTAAACAGACCCTTTTACTGTGACTTTAATTGACCTCAGAACCTTTTCCAAGCACCCAGGCCTTCAGACCTTCCCTTCACCGCTAGCCCCCGGCCCATTGACCACTACGTTTACCTTTTCTAGCATGGTGTATCATTGGAACCTCACAGGGCACTTCCTTCAGTGCTTTGCTCTGCTCCTTGCGTACAGTGATAGTCTCAGAAATTCTGTGGAGTAGTTCTACTCTTGCCGGAGTTGATCCAACATGGATGGGTTTTGTTTTGCTCTGTTCTGGTTTTGCTCAGTAGTAATCTGTTCTCTGGAGAGCCTACATTCTATTTTTCACCCACATGGGCTGTTTCTGCATAATTGTTTGTCACAAATCCACCTGCTGTGACTGTTCGTGCACACATCACCGCGGGGACATGTGGGAAACAGAACCAGGAAGAGAGTGGATGTGGACAAGCTCTCAGCATCCATACGTTACGGAGTCTGGGAGGCCGGGGCTTCCCTGGAGGAAACCTTCCCATTCGTGGGTTGGAGACCGTGTCCCACTCACATTCTCTTAAGTGTATTCTCCGTGGTGTCCCTCCATGTTAATGCCAAACTCAATGTGCTGTTTGCAAACAATGGTCACTGACTATACACATGGAGGTCAACTGGTTGTCTGCATGAAGGTCATCAGCCATCGAAGACAACCAGACCCTATAGTCTGTCCCACCCTAAGTAGGGTCCACTCCGTTCTGATGAAGATAATGGAGGGTTCCCCTGAGGGAGAGCTCAAAGACTTCTAAGGTCAAGACAGCTCAGGGAAGACCAAGGTTAGGCAACCATCTTGACTCTAGAACCCACCTACCTTGTTATGTGCATGCCTTGCTGTCACATGTGTGCCCCTACTGCATCCCCTTCCTACTGCGTGTCTACCCCTAGCTCATTCCCCTCCTGTTGTGTAGATGATCACCTGTAATTAGGGGCCTTGCATGCCCCTAGAGTATATAAGCTTGGTTGGAAATATATTCTCTCTACGTGGACCTGGCACCTGCAGTCATGGCGCTCCCAGGGGTGAGCACTTGCATGCTGTACCTTGTCTGATGTCCCTTTAATTTTACCCCTCAATTACACAACTGCCCCTTGGACCCATTCGATGTGGGGCTCGCATCCCACAGGGACAGACATCCATTACAATTTGTGTCCGGTAGATGCCCATCATGTTGGCTGGGTCCAAAGGCTGTGTCTCTTCAGTGTGTGGACTTTGGAAACCTGCCCACCCCTGGGTTACTCAGAGCCCCTCCCTATCCTCGGTAACACCCAAGGGAGCTGTCACCCATACTTGTTGGGCTTCCTATTTGGGTTCCTCCTGGACCCTGCACTCCAGACCCCAGCTATCCTAGCATCTCCTGCTCTGAATGCAGCCTCTAATCCTGTCCAGTGTGGAGGCCACTTCTGACCCAGACCTCACTTGCCTGAAGAACATCCCAGGTGAGGCTCTCTCTGTGTTGTTGGTCTCAAATATTTGCAAATCACTATTGTATGTACTTCATCAGGATTTCAGAGCCGGCGAACCCATGCTGTTCTGCTGTGGCAATTGGCCTCCACTTCCTTACGTCAGTAACTATTGTTTCACTGAATTTTCAGGATGTTCAATAAGAGGAAGCACTGTTTTCCCTGTTAAATACTTGAACGAGTAGTCAACGCGAGAGGTTCCCGTCAGGAGTTCTTGTCATCCTCCTTTATAGAATCAAGAGGGAAGTGTGTGTGTGTGTGTGTGTGTGTGTGTTGCCAGCTAGTAGCCATCAATCAAGCTGCCCCAGCTCATGACAACCATATGTCAAAGAGAACAGATTTCTGTTCTGTAATATTCCATCTTCAAGGACATGGCTATGTGTGAGTCTTTTGCTGTTATCTTTATGTGATTCTGTGAATCACTGAGGATCTGCTGACCCTCTAGTTTGTTTACCAAACATATCCTTTTCTAGGCTTGGTCTTTCCTGATGACGAATGTGTTCAAAGTAGGAAATCTGGGAGTCTCCCCAATTTCTCCTCCTCCTCCTCCTCCTCCTCCTCCTCCTCCTCCTCCTCCTCCTCCTCCTCCTCCTCCTCCTCCTCCTTCTTCTTCTTCTTCTTCTTCTTCTTCTTCTTCTTCTTCTTCTTCTTCTCCTCCTCCTCCTCCTCCTCCTCCTCCTCCTTCTATAAATCATTTTACTGGGGGCTCTTACAGTTCTTATTACAATCCATACATCCATTGTGTCAAGCACATTTGTACATATGTTACCACCATCCTTTTTAAAACTCTTCCTTTCTACTTGAGCCCTTGGTATCAGCTTCTCATTATTTTTCTCCCTCCTCCACCCTCCACCCTCATGAACCTATGATAAATTATGTTATTATTATTTTCATATCTTATACCATCCTCTGCTTCCCTTCACCATATTTCTATTGTTTGTCACCTTGGGTGTATGTGGCGGGGGGGGGGCACAGTTATATGTTGATCGTTGAGATAAGTTCCCCCTTTCTCCCCCCACATTCCCCCTCCCTTCATGGGATTAGTATCACTAATCCCATTATTGTTCTTAAGGAGTTTATCTGTCCTAGATTCCCTGTGTTTCCAGCTCTTATCTGTACCAGTGTCTAGCCAGATTTGTAAGGTAGAACTGGGGTCATGATAGTGGGAGAGAGGAAGCATTAATGTCCCTGGAAGTCTATTTATGTCAGTAATTTTGTACCCAAAGTGGTACATTGTTTTGCATAACATTTGTTGTTTTATATTATAGGCCAGTGATTCTTAACAAATTCACATGATGGGGACCCAAATGCCCATCTGTAGACAACTGGACATCTATTGCAGAGGGGTAGTGGGGAGGATATGAGTCACTCAGGGTTCAATGTAGCAATAATGAAACTCACAACCTTCCTCTAGTTCTTAAATGCTTCCTCCCCCAACTATCATGATCCCAATTCTACCTTGTAAACCTGGTTAGACCAGAGGATGCACAACAGTACAGATGGGATCTGGAAACACAGGGAATCTAGAACAGATGAACCCCTCAGGGCCTACGGTGAGAGTGGTGATATGGGGGGGTGGGGTAGAAACGGGAAACTGATCCTGGGAATCTACATATAACCTCCTCTCTGGTGGATGGGCAACAGAAAAGTGGGTGAAGGGAGATGCCAGGCAGTGTAAAATAAGATAAATCAATAATTTGTAAATTATTAAGTGTTCATAAGGGAGGGGGGAGCGGGGAGGGAAGGGGAAGGAAAAAAGGAAAATGAGGAGCTGATTCCAGGAACCCAAGTGGAAGACCAATTTTGAGAATGATGAGGGCAACGAATGTATAAGTGTGCTTTACTCAATTGATGTATGTATGGATTGTGATGAGTTGTATGAACCCCAATAAAATGATTTAAAAAAATAACAGAATAAAAGAAACCTTAATCCCCCAAAATTTACTCATTTTGATCTCTCTAGTAGACATTCCAGGTATGATAAACTTTAATATACAAAATCATAAATTATAATATAATAAATATTAAAATATATTTTTCAATAATGTAATCAAAAAACACTGCAATTTTTCAAAAAGGGTGCTTAAATGACACTTTTTTGAGACCATGGACAAAAAATTTCCAGGCAAAAACTTTTCCAAATGACTGTAAAAGGGGAGGTAGGGCACTACAGACTGTTCCAGGGACAAATCTGAGGTGATTTGCTTTGATACAATGCAATCTTCACAGGTTACACTGTATCACTGTATGTGTGTGTCTTTTAGACTTGCAGTTTTGAATTTCCATCCCAGTTCTGCCCCCGTGCAGTGACACTGCACGCAGAGAACAGAACCGATGAGGAAGTCAGATCGCTCTGCGATCCGAGCGGAGGACACCACTGGACCGGGGAGCAGTTAAAGAACTAGAAGAAAGTTATGTTCACTGGTACTATATTGCACCCCGACTGTCTTGTCTCATCCGTGTGACCCTTCTGTAAGGGGATGTCCAATTGTCTACAGACAGGCTTTGGATTTATACTCTGCACTCCCCCTCATTCACATTGATATGATTATTTTGTTTTGGGTCTTTGATGCCTGATACCTAATCCCATCGCTACCTCATGATCACATAGGCTGGTGTGCTTCTTCCATGTGGGCTTTGTTGCTTCTCAGCTAGATGGCTGCTTGTTTATCTTCAAACCTTTAAGACTCCAGATGCTATATCTTTTGATAGCCAGGCACCATCAGCTTTCTTCACCAAATTTGCTTATGCACCCATTTTGTCTTCAGCAATTGTGCCACTAAGGTGAGCATCACAGAATGCTGGATTATTAGAACAAAGTGTTCTTGCATTGAGGGAGTACTTGAGTAGAGGCCCAATGTCCATCTGCTACTGTAATACTTAATATATAAATATATGTACATAGATCTATGTCATTATATAGAAATATATTTATATACATATGTGCCTATATTTAGACCTCTATAAATGTCCTTTGCTTCCAAGTTCTTTCCTCTATTTCATTTTACTTTCCTCTTGTTTCACAATCATGTTCAACCTTCATTCAGCTCTCAGTAATTCCTCTCGGCTACATTGCACTTGCTCAAATCGCACCAGGCATTCTACACCCTCCTCACCATCAATTTTAGATCACTTGTTGTTCCCTTGTCCTTGGGTTTGCTGTCTTCCCCCTTTTCTTTCCCCCACCTTCCCCTCTCCTTATTCTCCCAGAATTGGCAGTCCCATTTTTTTCTCCTTGGAATTCTTTATCTTGCCTATCTTATATCGATAAACATGAGAAAATCATGTAAATAGTTCTAGTTCTGTCTGTTGACCTTCATGACTGTTTTTCAATAGAGTCTGATTAGGTGTCAAGCCCTGCCCCCAAAGTCTATTTTTGAGATTTCTTTGGGACTTCATTGTTTTGCTCCCCTTGCTGCTCTGTTGCACTCCCTTCGTGGTTTGTCCCCATGTACGGGGATCAGACTGGACACAATTCCAGCACTATGTGTCCACTGTTGTCCACTGTAGCACTATGGGTCAGTGAGGGGATGCCATTCCTTAAGGTGGGGCCAGGCCTACGGTCCTCTCTGTGCATTGGCTGCTCCAAGCAGGAATATCGTCCTTGGGCTTGGTGGGCCAGGATATAGTTCACTCTCTCTCTGTCTCTCCTTCTCTCTTATTTGCTCCCATGCGCTCTGAGCAGACCCACCTCTCTCCCGGAGCTGTATCTTCAGTGCTCTCCTCCGTAGTGCATTCTTCTGGGGATGGGTTTACATAGCTGGGATTCAGGTCAGCCCCACAGACCTCTCTGTTGGTTCACTGCTTCATGCCAGTATGTTACCTTCAAAAGTCCTGGCACACCAGGTTAAGGTCTGGTCCTTCTCCCCCTTTCCTGTCAACCCTCACTTCTAAGGAACTTCTGCAGTGTTTCTTCTCAGGCTGGATTTGTTTGTTCTTCTGGAAGTGCAAGTCATCTGTATAGTCAATGTTCGTTGTGCACCCCCCCCCCCCAGACAGGCAGACACACACCCACACACCACAGATGCATGGATTCCTCTTACTTCTCCTGTTTTCAATGTCCATCTCTCATACCCACAGGTGGGGACGGAAAAGGCATGCTTGGCCAGGCTGGCCAGGCATATCTTATTCATCCAAGTGATTTCTTTGTTTTGCTTTTTGTTCAACTACTTAAAGCGTTGTGTGTGTGTGTTTGTGTGTGTGTGTGTGTGTGTGTGTGTAATGCAAAACCTGGAAGTGATGTAAGTCATTTAGAGAAAGGATTGAGAAGGGTATGACATTTGGTTCAAGTTTTTAAGAATGTATAAGATTACAGTCACCTGGAAGAAGAGTTTGTAAAGCACAATTGTTTTGTAGGTGTTGTTGTGAAAATGTTGACTTTAAATATAAAATTTTTTTTAAATGAATTAGATGAGAATTTACAAAGCTAATCTCAGTCTTACACTGAACATTTCTACACATTCTGATTTGGCTCATCCACCGATATCCCCCACCAAACACAATTGCGTATTCACTCCCTCTGCGCAACCGATGTCTCCTTAAAGTGTCCCTCTGGCGGTTTAAGCCCTGTGGAATAGTGGTTACTCTGTGGCTAACAGCAAGGCCAGTAGTTTGAAACCAACAGTCAGTCCTTGAGAGAACCATGAGGCTTTCCACCCCCCCAAACAATTAAAGTCTCAGAAATCCACAGGGGCAGTTTTACTGTGTCCTTACAGAGGCACTGTGAGTTGGGATCGACTCAATGGCAGTGAGTATTTTTTCTGGGGAGTTTGTGTCAACTATGGCAGAAACAGGGTGAATGGGGTAAAGCAATCGCAGCCCCAGCTTCCATTAGACCCAGAGAGAATTTACTTAAAAGAACAAAAATTCCAAAATGAACAGTAATTTTCAAAATGGACCCCAATTTGCCAAAGGATTTGAAATCATTCCCTAAATATCTGAAATAATGAATAGTTACAGACGTTTTCCAAAACCGTTTCCTCTCAGGCCCCACGAAAGAAACATAGACAGACAGCAGCTGTCTTCTCCATCCCCAGCTGATTCATGAAGTCAGGTGCACAAAGCAAGTGTTGCGTGGTCCACCCTCTGCCAGGTGCTAGTGGCCCAGGAGGTCTGCTGTGGTGAGGGCTCAAACCTCAGTCCACGGGAACACTGGAGCCTTCTTGGGGCTCGGAGGAGGCTGGGTTAGTGGGTCTCTGGAGCTTCACGCCAATGGGTTGGCTATGGCTTTTGTAAATGTTGTCTTTGAAGAAAACATATGTAGACATGCCATGTAAGGCTTTTTAAAAATTAATTTTAAAAAATGAATTAAAAATGAATACTCAAGAAGTGATTTTTAAAAATGAATTTTTAAAATGGATTTTTAAAAATGAACACTCAAGAAGTGAACACCAGTTCAAGAAACAGAATATTTTCAGCATTCTCAGAATCTTTTTCCATAGCGTCTCCTAATCCAACTGAACTGGCACTGCCACCCAGCTGAGTCAGACTCATGGAGACCCTAGGCTTGGGAGCAGACACCCTCATCTTTCTCCTGAGGGGCGGCTGGTGGTTTTGAACTATCAACCTTGTGGTGAACAGCCCGACACTTAACCCATAGTGCCACCAGGGCTCCTCTCAAAGTAGCCTCCACTCTGCCTTCTATCGCCGTAGATTATAGTTTTCTTGATTTGGGACTACGCATAAATGGACTCAGCCAACATATACTCATGCTTGCGAGCTATTTATTTAATTATCGAAAACCAGCAGCTCCTCTGGAGAAAGAGGAGGCAATTGGCTTTCATAAAGATCGACAGCCTTGGTAACCCTCTGGGACAGTTCCACTCTGTCCTACAGGTCCAGAGGAGTTGGAATAAATTCAACAGCAGTGGTTTTTTTGGTAAGCTCAACTTTACACCTAGAAGACTTATTCATGCTGTGTGTGTAATGGTACCTGTGTGTGCAGTTGGGTAACAACTCACTCCAAGTCTCCGTGCTATAAAAGAATCACCAGTCATACTTAGCGTTTCAGCATGGCAGCTGTGGTTGTCACCTAATCTGGTGTCAATATAAGGATTAAGAATGTAGGGGTGGAGTTTTGGCTGTCAATCTGGAGATAGCCAATGAGGCTTCTGGTTGGACATGGCCTTCTCCTGAGAATTCTGTGAAATCTGGTACTTCCTCCTTGGAGGCGGAAGACACCTCTCTCTCGCTACTACTCCCTGGGAGACATTGCAGCTGACAAGACCTCTTGAAGCCGTAGGAACCACGTAGAGACCCCTGGCAGCGTTGAGATGCTTACAACGCCACTGGATCTGAAGACTTTCTACCCACTGGACTGTGATCTTCCAGTATTTGGCATCATAGCATGTGTTTCGTGAGTCTGAAGAGGACTTTATAGATTGCTGTCGGACATATGGGCTAATGTCAGACTTATGGAGTTGATCTGGACTGGGCTGAGGTGTTTTCTCAATGTTCAGTTGCTCTTGTATGTAAACCTCTCCCTTATATACATATGCATGTTCATGACTTTGTTTCTCTAGTCCACCCAGACTAACACAGCAGTGTTGTCTTCTCATGATTGGGAAGCCTTAAAGGTACAGAACCCCGAGTGATAAAAATTCCTCAATGATCTTAAGCAGGCATTTGTAAGGAGCCTCCGTGCTGTCGAGTACATGCTGGACCGCTGATCACAAGGTGAGAGGTTCAAACCCACCAGGTGCTCTGTGGGAGAAGATGAAGCTATTTGCTTTGCTAAGATTTACAGGCTGGAAACTCTCTGCAGCGGTGGTTCTCAACTTCCTAATGCTGTGACTCTTTAATAACTCCAATTTTGCTACTGTTATGAATAGGGCGACCCCTATGAAAGGGTCGTTTGACCCCCTAAAGGGGTCCCGACCCACAGATTGAGTACCGCTGCTCTACTTGATAGCTATGAGTTCGATGGACTCAGTTACAGTGATTTTTTTGTTATTTTTAATAGCAGATAATAAAGGTCAAGGATCCACAATCGATGCGCATGGAAGCAGCACTCAAGAGACCCAAAGACGCATTGCACTGAATACATCTCCTGCATAAGACCTCTTTCACTGATGAAAAGCCAGCATGCTACTTTGCGGGCCCTAACCAGGGTCGTTTCAATTGCCTCATACACATGTGAAAGCTAGACATGGGATACGGACGTGTTCCATGAAGAATCCAATGCATTCCAAGAAGAACCCATGCATTTGAATGATGGTGCTGGAAACGGATATCGAAAGTACCGTGGAACACCAGCAGAACTAACAAGACACGGTTGTTGTGTGTGAAAAGGGGACAAGGGCATGAGGATGCTCTGAGGCTGGTGGTTCAAGTACAGCCTCCTTGTCCTTCCTCCCAGCAAGTGAGAGCATGCTGATCGGCATGTTTTGTGGCCGCCGAACACGCAGTTGTCACAGGCCAGCTTGTATTTCAGTTGTGTTCATGCTGAATACGCACAAAAATACCAATAACTATTAACAGGTGATGGGTGACCGTGGGAGCCCGATATCCACTAGGGGGGCTACATAGGAACTACATAAGCCTCCAGAGACCGTGCCCCTGTCCAAAACTGAGGGATGGGAGGAAAGCGGTCACGAAGTACAGTGCTCGGCAGTGAGGGGATAGAAGACCGAAGGCATGACTCTGACCTGAACAGTTAAAACCGTGTCAGGAAATCGCCCTGTGATGCAGCTGGACAGGATGTGGTTTCCAAAATTCTCTGTATCTTTGGTTTGTATTGTTTCGTTCAACTTTTGTTTGTCCATAGTGGAGTGTATCTCAGAGGTGTGATGTCAATGGAGGCCACCCTCTTGGAGCTGTGTTGTCTGCTTTTCCATTTTTTGGTAGCTGAAACCCAGGATTGATGAACCTATAGGGGCAAAGTAGGCTAAGGGGAGCAGGGGTACAGTGGTGGCACTGGGTGGGAAAGGGAGATGATATCAAGGAGTCTGTGTAAAAAAAAGTTTGGAAACTGTGGTAGCAATTGTATAATTCTACTTGATGTGACTGAAACATGGAATTATATAATCTGTGTACTAAAGGCCAACTAATTTTAAAAAAGGGGTGGGGGGGTATAGCCATTAATCTTTCCCAACATCCTCTCTTTCCCATCTTGCCAGGGCTCTGAAGCAAAAATTCCAAAGAAATGGACACAAATCCTCACGCCCGTTTTTGTTTCAACGTTAGCATTACAAATCGCTTGCATAATTGTTCCATAACTAGGAGTGTTGTACGCTATAAACTCCAACAACCAAACCCACTACCATCCCACCGATGCGGACTCACAGCAAGCCTCCAGGACAGGGTACAACCACCCCTCCAGTTTTCCAAGAATGTAACTGTGTATAGGAGTAGAAAGCCCCGTCTTTCCCCTGAAGAGCGGCTCCTGGTTTCAAACTGCTGATCTTGCAGGGAGAAGCGCAGTGTGGAACCACTCCACCACCAGGGCTCTAATCACGCACTGCCATCGAGCTGACGCTGACACAGCGTGACCCCGCAGGACCGGGTGGAACCGCCCCAGTGCGTTTCTGAGCATGTAGCTCTTGACGGGGGTAGAAAGCCCGTCTTTCTCCCGCACAGAAGCAGGTGGTTTTGAGCTGCTGGCTGTGCAGTTCGACGCATCGTGTGTACGGTTTTGCTAACCGTGTGTACGGTTTCGATGATATTTTCTTCCCCTGCATCAGGGAGACAAGGTTTTTACCGACGTGTATGCGTGAGCCTACATAAACTACATGTGATGCCAATGTGAGCGTCAGTCCACCGTCACGCACGTTCACATTCGCTGGCCTTCTGAATTTGCCTCCGAGCTCAAAGGCAGAGAGCGCCCACCTAATAATAACCGCTTTAGATCATACCGCCTGCCAGCCAATAGATCTCGACTCCGAGCAGCTCCTGAGGGTTTTCAGCGTCGTAAATCTTTGCAATTGCAGACAGCCTCCTCTCGCTCCAGCTCCTTATTTTGTGTTTGCTAAGTGCTGCTGAGCCAGTTGCGACCGGGTCCTGCGGCTCCTCATGATTGTTCTCATGTTTGAGGCCACGGGCCCTCTCATGATGTTGCAGCCACCGTATCCATCGTTCCTGTCAAGGCCCTTCCTCTTTTTCTCTGCCCCTCCACTCGACCAGGGACCGGTCTCCCTGACAACACGTGCAAAGTACATGCGATGACGTCTCACCATCCTTGCCTCTCAGGACCATCCGGGATCTAGAAATTCTGATTTAAAAGAAACCAAAAAAATTCTAGCCAGGCAATCCAGCCTTATTAAGGGGAAGGCTGGGTGTTGAGGGGATACTCTGTAAGTTCTCCGGCAGATGAGGGGGAAGTTGGAGTGTGTGTGTGTGTGTGTGTGTGTGTGTGTGTGTGTCCCCACAAGGGATGGGCACAGAGACTGGAGACGGAGAGACCAGTCAGCGACATCTGATAGCTACATCGAGACAGGAAGTAGAGGAGGGATGTCAGGTTGGGTGACTGACAGCTGTCAGGGAAGAAGAGGGGTCTTCAGGCTGAGGTGTCCATGCTGCTTTTGCGAACAGGAATCATGATGGGGCTGTCAGCAAGGACAGAGAGGGACAAAGCAGGCATGAAAGGACGCCCGGGAAGCTGGGGGGCTGGGGGCCATGTATGTACATGAAGAATAATGAGACCTCTTCCCCAAACACCACAGACATTGTCGACAGGCCACGGAGACAATCCACGCCGCTCCTGCCGGCCAGGGAAAAAGAGCCCTGGAAATAAAAAGAATAGAAATACGGGTTTAGGACACAAATAGCATCCTGGCAGATGGGCGAGTGTAAAAGACTAACACATCTATTTAGAAAGCTCAGACAGGAATTAAAAACAGCTCATTTAAATAATAAAAGGTACAGACCTAAACAAAATGAAGGAAAACACAAACAAGTACAACCCAGAGTCTGGAAGACAACAGGGTGCAGACAGGGACCGGCCAGCTGGAAGAGAAAGGTGGGCAGCTCGAATCTACCAGCGGCGCTTTGAGATAAACATGTGGAAGTCTACTTCTGTAGGCTGCTAACTGAAGGTCGGCAGTTCCTACCCACCATCCTCTCCAAGGGAGAAAGACCGACAGCCTCGGCAATGCTATGGGTCAGTTCCACTCTGTCCAAGAGGGTCGCTGGAAGTCAGAATTGATTCAATGGCGCTTGGTTTTGATGGGTAACAAATGCCTGGCCAGTGACCCAGAGCCCCACCTGTGATAAAGGAGCAGGAGACACAGTTATACAATGACTGTAGACACGGGGGCCCATTTCAGCTTTGCTTGTGGTCACGGGTGTTAGAAGGGGCTCGGATGCTCCGTGCCAGGGATGGGTGAGTAAAACGTGGAAGCACATCACAGAACACAGCACATACATGGGGCATACAGCAACATGAAAAGTGCCCAGGAGAAGCAAGCAAGCATGAAGTGCCACAGCAAGATAAATGATCTTTTTATACATAACTGAAATGACCTGTTGCCACAGAGTTAGCCTCAGCCCCAGTCACCAGTGTAGCCCTCCCTGATGGACCAACCTGGGAGCCTCTTCCACAACCTCTGAGAACAGCCTCTGGGGTTCTCTCAAGCAAAGGGTGTGTTACTCCGGGTAGACTAGAGAAACAAATGCAGGGACACTCATATGTGTATAAGAAAGAGCTTTATATGAAAGAGCAATTGTATATTGAGAAAAATCCAGTCCAGATCAAGTCCATGAGTCTAATATTAGCCCATATGTCCAGTACCAGTAAATTCCTTTTCAGACTCACGCAACACATGTGATTACATCAAATACAGGAAGATCAAAGGCCAGTGGGTGGAAAGTCTTGTGGACCTAGTGGCGGTGGAAGCATCTCAGTGCTGGCATGGGGCTCCATGGGGCTCCTCCAACTCCAGGACTCTGGCTCCATCAGTGTAGCTTCATGTAGCTTGTCAACAGGAATGTGTCACAGGGAGTGTTTCTGGCCTCCAGTGAGCTATTTATCTCTCCCACACCTCCAAATGAGGTCATCAACCTGTGACCTGATTGACAGGCAAACTCCACCCCTTTGCAAGTTGACAGGAGATGATGTCACTGCCACAGAGGGCTCTTGCCACACACTTCCCGTCCTCAGCTC
Organism: Tenrec ecaudatus; assembly: GCF_050624435.1. Lineage (NCBI taxonomy): Eukaryota > Metazoa > Chordata > Mammalia > Afrosoricida > Tenrecidae > Tenrec > Tenrec ecaudatus. Next base: position 3,593,698 of record NC_134534.1, on the reverse strand, counting down.
AGACTGTGAGCTCCTGAGGACAAAGCTTGGCCCCAATCTGTTGTTCTAGAAAGGCTACCATGGTGGGGTTGTGTGAGACGTCCATGCTCCATGGCAGCGAGGACACGGGGAGCATGCCTGCTCCTCATTTCAGGGAATCAAGCCCAAGCCAGGCCCCTGCTAGCTGAGTCTTCAAGAATGATCAGAGGATTGAAGAAGATTTGATCCAATTACCTTGTTCCTTTGATGGGGATCCGTGGTGGTGGTGGGGGTGTCTAAGCACTTGGCTCTAACACGGGGAGCGGTTCGCTCCCACCAGTGGCCCTGCGGCAGAAAGACGTGGCATCCAAGATGACGCCTTGACCATCCTCTGGGGGCAGCTCTGCTCTGCCCTGCCGGGTTGCTATGGGTCGGGGTCAGGTTCCTCTGAATTGGAGTCACACTAAAGGTCAGGGGCTGGGCTACTAGCGGAAAGGCTGTCAGTTCCAGTCCAAGCAGAGAAACCACAGAAGGAAGGTCAGGAATGTGCACTGGAAAGGTCTCAGCCGTTGAAGTACACCCTGTTCTGTAAGACTTGGGGGCACTATGAGCCGAGGGAAAGGGGACGGTTCTCCTTGGGACCTGCACCTGAGAGGGTGCTTAACCTTCCTTCCTCCTTTGTTGCCCTGCAGCCCCTCTCTGGGATCCGTATTTCTCACTCCCTGCGTTGTTTCGGCACTTTGCAAGGCCGGAGACTTGCCTGGAATGCAGAGCCCAGGAGAGATCCAGGTGAGCATCTGACCCCCCACGGCAGTCTTTCTGGGGGCAGATGTTGCCCGTGTGCTCCCAGAATGCCACGGCCCCAGGGCATCTTCAAGATGTGGGAGCTGAGGCACAGGGATAAGAACGACCCATGTAAGAAGACACAGCTCTGCTGGCTGAACGCAAAGTGGTGACTGGCAGCCCTGCCCGGGAAGCTCAAGGGCCACAGCCTTCGGAGTGGATGACACCTCAGCGGAAAGGACACAAAACCCTTCCCAACCCGATGTTGCAGTAAGCAACATCGCCCTCCAGGGAGAGATTATTGCAGCAACAAAGGGTTTTGTTTTACCACAACCAACACCCGTGGGAGCAGCAGTCAAGAAGTCAGCGACATGTTGCACATGGCAAATCTGCTGCACAAGACGTGTTTAAATTGTCCAGGAGCTTGGACAGTCGGAGGTGCACCTGCCTCAGTCCATGCCTCATATGCATGTGAAAGCTGGCCAGTGACTAGGGGAGATGGGCCAAGGAATAATCGATGCACTTGAAGCGTGGCCTTAGTAACCCACGCAGAAAGCCTGCCAGAAGGAGGAGCCACTCTGCCTTGGAAGAAGTCCCCAGAATGCTTCTTAGAAGTGCTTCCAAAGCTGGGCTGACAAGACTTCATCTCACCTATTGGGGGCAGATGATTCGGAGGCCTGGCCTCCTGGAGAAGGACTTCGTGCTTGGTAAAACAGGGTTAGTGAGAGAGAGGAAGACCCCCAGTGAAAGATTGACCCCGGGGCTTCGACAATGGGCGCCGGCATCAACAGCCATCGTGAGGATGGTGCAGGCCCAGGTGGTTTGGTTCAGTTGCACATGGGGTACCCGTGAGGAGGAACTGACACTGTGCACTGAACAGCAAGAGATGACACAGGGGCATGAAGGGAGCAAGCCGGGACCCTCAGTGAGCCCAGCACCAAAGAACTGTGTTTCTTCTCCCTGTTGAAGTCTCAGCCCTCGATTGAGACACCATGCGTGGTCAGAGCAGAGAAGAAAGAAAAAGCAGGCAAGCTTCCAAGAGATGGGGTGACACAGTGGCTGCCACAAGGGTGCTGAGCAGGGGAACATTTGAGGAAGGTGCAGGATGGGGCAGACCTTCCTTCTGCCGTGCGCACCATCCCTAGGCATCCGAACGAACTTGGGGCACCTAACATCAGAAGCAACATTGAAGTCTTGCGTGGGCCCGCAGCATCCTGCCCTGGACGCCCTGGATTGGTTCCCTCTCAGAGCACACCCTACCCTGTACCTGCCAAGCTCCACAGTCATCTTAGAGATCTGAAAGCTCCCTGATCCCCGAACAAGAAAATTCAGTTCACCCCGCATTTTGCTGCTGCATTCCCTGTGCAGATGTCCTTCCAAATCCAGGTTGCACCCCAAACCCAAACTCGTCGCTGTTGAGGGGACAATCTGTGGCCATTCCATGTGTTTCAGGGTGCAGTCGCAATCTGTGATGTTTTCGGTGGCTCTGACCTTTCCAAGCAGATTGTCCAGGATTTCTCCTACAGTATCCCCGGGTACCCTTGAAGCGCCAGCCTTTCAGCTAGGCAGAGGGAGCAAACCATTTTGCCCACCTAGAGGATATTTCGGGAAACTTGGTGGGACTTGTTCATAAAGAGCTGGGACTTCTTTCACCTGAAGGCCAAGGAACCTCCATTTCTTCACCCTTGTCTCCTCGTGCCCCGAGAGGGCCTGCTAGACTGCAGAAGCTCACAGCCAGCAGGACACTCGCTGAGGAAGGGCGCCATTGACTGTCAACAAGGGACTTGAACAAATAGCATGAACAGCCTCCTGCAATGTCTCCACTGTCATTGAGATCACTGTGTGTGAGCATTCTGCACGGAAAAGGGGAGACGTTCCAGTCAGGTTAGCTGAAAGAAAGAGGGGAAAAAAAGATGTAATGGAACATGATCTATTGTAAGACTCCATTCTCCTAAAACAAGAAGGGATTGTCTCTGTAATTAGTAATTCCACATGTGCCCATGTAGACAGTATTTTAGCATAAACATGCATTATATGCTGCCATCTATATTTAACAGCAGTTTACATTATACATTAGATTCTGAGACCTATGCTTAAAACCTTCCAGTGACTTTGCCCTGTACTTAGAGTTGAATTCAAGCGCTCCCTGGCCAAGGCTCTTCAGGACAGAGTCTGTCTGCCTCTCCACCCTTCCCATCGGCCCTTCCTACCCTGCTCCATCCTTCAGCTCCATTGATGTGTCTTTCTGTGATTCGGTGCACTCCACTCTTTCTTTTTCAGGAGCTAAAGTTTGAACAGAAGCCTTGGTGATATGGCGGTTAAGCCCTACCCTGTCAACCAAGAGGTTGGCAGTTCTAACCCACCAGCTGCTACAAGGGAGAAAGCTGTGGCAATCAGATTCCATAGTGTGTTAGTCTGGGTTGACTAGAGAAATAAATTCATAGACACTCGTATGTGTGTAAGAAAGAGCTTTATATACAAGAGCAATTTAATATTGAATAAACATCCCAGCCCAGTCCAAATCAAGTCCATAAGTCTGATATTAGCCCATATGTCTAATACCAATCTATAAAGTCCTTTTTAGACTTATGAAACACTTGCAATGACTCTGAGTGCAGGAAGATCACAGGCCAGTGGGTGGGAAGTCTTGTGGATCCAGTGGAGTTTTAAGCATCTCAGCACTGACAGGGGTCTCCACGTGGCTCCTCCAGCTCTGAGGCTCTGGCTGGCATCAGCCTGTCTCTGTGTGGCTTGTCAACAAGAATGTCTTGCAGGGACTGAGCCTTGTCAGTAGAGTCTCCAAGGGAGTGAGCCTGGGTCCCGCCTCCAGTGAACTATTTATCTCCTTCTTGCCTCCAAATAAGGTCATCAAGCTCCGACCTGATTGACAGGCTAAACTCCACTCTTTCGCTCATAATCCTTAAATTGACAACAGATTATCTAACTAGTACACATAGCTTCTGGGTCTTAAAGGTTTGTTTTAAAACAAGCAGAATTCTACGTGAGGTGACACAGAAGAAGCACACCAGCCTGTGTAATCCAAGGCATGTAAATAATTAAATCCCAGACTGGAGGCGGATACGATGTTAGAGCTCAGATTCTGAGCACCCAGTTTGCAGAAGCTGTAGGACAATAAAAGCCCAAACTCCATTCAAAGCGTCCCCTCGTGGATCAAGCCTCCAGTGGATTCCCTCTGACCATTGACCAGGGATGTGCACAGTCTTGTGATGAGACCGAGGGTATCGCCAAGTGGACGGATGTGGATGTCAAAATGCAGATGGTACAACCTGGACTAATGCAGGCTTAAACTTCAGCACCTCGTCATTTGTTCTCCCTTTGACACATTTTAAGTTTGTTCTAGTTTTTGTTATTTTCTGTTATTATTTCAACCGTGTTTTATTTTGTTAGTATTGTTGGATTTGGGGATTTTTAAAATTGTTTTTCTTTATCTGAAATGTAACATAGTAGATCTTTAGAGATAATAACTGGATTAATAGTCCCTTGGGGGTTATAGCAGGAAGGTTGTGGAGAAAAGGGGAGCGACTAATAACAAGTCAAAGGAGGAAGAAAATGTTCTAAAATAGATGTGATGATGTTTGAAGGACTCTTTTTAGCACGTTTAAACAGACAAATTGCATGGAGTGTGAATTTTTTTGTCAACAGAACTGTTTATTTTTTTCCCCAAGACACACAATCTTGGGCACCCATGGGTGGCAGTTCTACTCTGTCTTGTAGGTGCTGCTAGATTCAGAATATGAAATGGGTGGGTCTGAATGTAACAACTGGCCATTTGAACTCACTCAGGGGTACTATGGAAGAAAGATATGATGTGTCCATGTCTTTCTACAAAGATGGCAGAGGAGAGAGCCCGATGGAGCAGTTCAACTCTGAAACACAGGATTGTCGGAAATTGGGATGGATTGCATCAGTGAGTTTTGGTTGGGGTCTTGGGTTCCACAGGGAGGTGACTTAAAAGAACGGGAATTTATTTTCTCACAGTTTGGGAGGCTGGAGGTTCCAGCCAGGGTCTCAGCCTTGACTCTTCTTCCCTGTCTGTATCCCTGGGCCAGATACAGTCATTGGTGAAGCTCACAAGGCCTCAGTCTGCCCAGAGTATGCTCCAGTTACAGACCACTCTCTTCTTATGAAGGGCGTGAGTCTCAAATCCTACGCTGTTACAACCTAGAGCTTGGCTGCTAACTGAAAGGGAAAAGGGCATCCTGCTTGGCAAAGCAGAGGGGCAGCAAAAGAGGGAAAGACCCTCAATGGATTGTCATGGGGGCTGCAACCATGGGCTCCAACCCAGCCGGCTGTGAAGATGTCGCAGGGCCAGGCAGGGTTTCATTCTATCGAGGCACCTCAACACAACAATTACAACAGTGTCTACAGAAGCAGACAGCCACAGAGGATGGCCCATCCCAATGATACGTCCAGGCATAGTCTTGCCATCCCAGTCTTAGAAATCCTGTGGGACAGGTCTACTTTGTCCTATGGGGTGGCTATCAGTTAGAACAGGGAATACAACCATGATATCCAGATGGGATCACAGTCACATTGGGTATTAAGATTCCAACACTTATTTTACCCTACACCATTAAACCCATGACATCTTGTACTTTCTCCCAAGTTCACTGTTATCTCCTGTCTTCAAATACAGGATTACTTTTCATCATTTAATTCTCAAGTCAAATGTCCTCTCTGAGGGAGATGTGTTCTAATCACACTCTACAGCCATTCTCAATGTGGGTGACCCCACAGCCCAATCGCCTGTGTATGCTCTGTATATGTCCCCTCTGTCCTTGTCACCGGGATGGAAAGTCCAGGAGTGTATGACTCATTTCCTGCTGGATCCCGGGGTGTAGTGGGGGTATTCTACAATGTAGCAGGAAATTAATAACTAGACACTGAGGCAATTAAATATTCAAATATCATGCAAGGACCATAAAATTGCGAGAAGCTCCTGTCACACTCTGACAGCACTCATCATGAGTTAACAACACAAAAGAATTCGGTTATTATATTTGGCAATACCTAATCAGCAAGGAACAGTGCTGGCGAAGAACATTGACTGTAGCGTGGACTACCAAAAGCACCAACAAGTCTGTCTTGAAAGAGATAAAGCCAGAATGCTCCTTAGAAGCAAGGGTGACCAGACTTTCTCTCAGGTGCTTTGTATCTGTGATCAGGAGAGACCCATCCCTGGAGAAGGACTTCATACTAAGTCAGTGGTTCTCAACCTTCCTCATGCCGCGACCCTTTATTATAGTTCCTCATGTTGTGGTGACCCCCAACCACAGCATTATTTTCATTGCTACTTCATCACTGTCTTTTTGCTACTGTTATGAATCGTAATGTAAATATCTGATAAGCAGGATGTATTTTCATTGTTACAAATTGAACATAATTAAAGCATAGTGATTAATCGCAACACAATATGTAATTATGTATCATGAAATATTTATTTCTAATTACAAATAAATGAAATTTTGTCTTGAGGCATTGGGTAGCAGTCTGAATATAACAACAGGAAACTACATTGCTACATTTTGCCATAGTCTGCATAAAAAGCTAATGGCAGTGCTAAGGTTGAGATGACTTCTTTCTCACCAGATCAGCCTATCTGCATGTGAGCAGACCCGCCTGGAGATGATAGAGGAGCGCGGTGTCTCATTCCTAAGACCATCAGAAATATGTGTTTTCTGATGGTCTTGGGCGACCCCTGTAAAGGGTCTTTTGACCCCCAATGGGGTCGAGCCCCACAGGCTGAGAAGCGCTGTGTTAAGTACAGGGGCAGTGAGAAAGGCCCTCGCTGAGACGGATGGACACATTCGGTCCAACAGTGGGCTCAAACATAGAACAATTGTGAGGCTGGCACAGGACCGGGAGGTGACTCATGTTGCTGTACATGGGGAGTCAGGAGGGGGGGCGCCATGGATTGGAATGCACAGGATGTCACCTGGCAATAAAAACGCTGGGAAAGAGCCCTGGTGAATAGTGGGCCAAGCACTGCACTGTGAACTCCAAGCTCAGTGGTCCTGGGGAGAGAGATGAGCACGTCTGCCCCTGTAGAGGTTTTTAACTCAGATCCCCAAGGGGAAGTTCTCCCTGTCCCACAGGGTCTCTCAGTTGCAATAGACTCCAGGGAAGTGGGTTGTGGGTTTGGGGATCAGTGAGGAGCCCTCGTGGTGCAGTAAGTTAAGCATTTAGAGGCTAACATAGAGGCGAGTAGTTCAAACTCACCAGGTGCTCCTCAGGAGAAAGAGGAGGCTGTCAGTTTCCATCAAGCTTTGCAGCCTGGGAAACCCTGTGGGGGTGGTTCTATGCTGCCCTGTATGTCAGGCTGATGGGATCAGAATCCAGTCCACAGCAGTGCTTGTGTTTCATTGGAAGGAGGTGGCTGGTCAATATTTTAAGTGAACATAGTTGGATTTTGTGAGAATGAAGGAAGAGGCTTTTCTTAACGTTTCTGAGTCCTATGTCCACTTTGCATGCCTTCTGGTTTCACTTTTCTTTTCTGGAATCTGGAGGTAGCCATGGTCTCGGCCCTCAGAAGTGCCGAGAATTATATTGGACAGGGGAGAACCACCTCAGGGAGTCTCCAAGACCGAAACTCTTTAAAGGAGCAGAAAACCTCATCTTTCTCCAATGACATGTGTGTCTACATATGTACCTATGTGTGTCCACACATAAGAATTTATGGTGCAAATATAGGTATGTTTGTGTCTATAGAAGTATGTGTGCTTGCAGGTGTATTGATGTAGGCATGTCGGAGATATACATATATGTATGTACATATGTAAGAATGTGTAGTACATATACTGTCATGTATATTCAGACATGTGTATGCATCAATGTGTATAGATGTATGCATTGTGTATACAAATCTATTTGTATATTTTGTGTATGTACGCCTAGGACATATAAGTAATTAAATATAGTTATATAATAATAAAGCATGTGCACGATGCATCGGAGTGTACAATATGCATGTGGGTGCCTATAGAAGCAGTTGTGTGTGTACCTACATAGACACATAACTGTGCATGTTATGGAGATGTGTGTACAGGCATAGGCTGGTATACACACATGTCTACGTATGCGTGTGGGTGTATAGATGTATGAATCTGAGCATGTACACACAAGCACACACACATGATGCAAGCATGGTGGCAAAGAAAGGAACCGCCCAGACTAAGGTGTGGATAGGCTTTATTGGACAGTTTCCTTGCAGACAGGGGAGAGGGCGTCCGTGCCCAAGGAAGGGGCTGCTGCAATAAAGGGCAGGTCCAACCACAAGATTTGCAGGTGTCTAAGGGTTGGCTTTCTTTTATAAGGCAGCATGCCCAAGGCTGGCGAGAGCCGGCTAGAGGGCAGAGCAAGGAGTGGCAGCGTGACCAGAGAGCAGGCCAGAGACTGCTATAGCCCATGGTCAGCCGCGTCTCCGAAGGCTTAGCTCTTAGAGAGTGGTGCATTTCTCAGACTGAGGGAGGGCCAGAGTCCAGGGGCCTAGGGGAAAGAGAGACATTTCAGCACAGTTTGGTTCTTAACCATTTTGTCTCAATTGGCCAATGGAAACAAGACATTCATCTAATGATTCACAAGGCAAAGAGTGAGAATTTGGGGAAGGGCATGTCTTTGCAGTGAGCCACTTCCTGGGCCACAGAGGGTGGGAGATGGAGACACCGCTGTTTCCCAGGGCCCCAGGGATTTCAGCAGGACAGACAGAGCTGTGGTTCCCTTTTACAAGAAGCTAGCGCTCAAATGGCTTGGGACTCAGCAGATGGTTAGAATTTCAATAGATGTAGACGGTCTGAGGTTTAAATAATGTTGGGTGTGCTCAGCTGCTCCTGGCAGAATGTCCAATTAGCAGGGGCTTACGAAAAGGATGCTTAATCATCCCGTCTAATGGGAAGTGTTGAGACAGGAAGTGCCAGCCTTATTCCAGGCGCTTGGCCATGCTAGAGTTCTGGATCTGTCCCTCTGACCTTCTGCTAAAGCCTTTCAAGAAGGGGAAAAGGGAACCAGCAGGAAAGGGGACTTTGCCGTCGATCAGGGATGAAACTTTGAGAAGCATAGGTCAAGGTTAGGGTCATGGTCTGCTTCAAGTGTGCAGAACAGGAAGTAATTAGGCGCTGGGTATGTGGAACCCCCCGCTGATGCTGAAACTCGATGGCCAGATGATAGGTTAAGACTCCGTACTGTGGCCCCTGTCCTACCGCTCATCTGCCAGTTGACTGCTTGCACTATGCTTGCTGCTGCGATTCTGGAAGCTATGCCACTGGTATTTCAGCTACCAGAAGGTCACCTATGGAGAACAGGCTTCAGTGGAGCTTCCAGACTAAAACAGATTAGACAGGAGCACCGGGCAGCCTCCTTGTGAAAATAATGGCCAGTGAAAATCGTATGGACGGCAGTGGGGCACTGTCTGACACAGCACCCGAAGGTGAGCTTCTCATGCTCAAAGGCCAGCAAAGTACAACTCCAGAAGAGCTGATGCCTCCCAGGAGAGTAATTGGCCCTAAAGATGTGGATGGAGTAAAGCTTTCAGGACCTCCATTTGCTGGTGCAGGGACTCAAAATGAGAAGACAGAGCTGCCAATATAATCTGTAACTGGAACGTGGAATGTGCAAAGCGCAGACCTAGGACAAGTGGAGTTGTCAAATATTAGATGGAGCACTTGAAGACTGGACTAGTATCGGCCACTGTGAGTAAGACAGTCAAATGGATCACTATGCCGGGAGTGGCCAAGGGAAGAGAAATGACATCACATGCATCATCAAAAGAAGACCAAAGAAGGGCTGTATTTGAATCGTGGTGCCAGGAATGAAGATGGTAACGACTATGGAAAATACCGTGGGCTGCTGAAAGGAGAAACCAATCTCTCTTGGAAGACATACGGCCAGTGTGCTCCTTAGAGGGAAGGATGGTGAGATTTCGTCTTGCAGACTTCAGACGTGTTGTCAGGAGGGACAGGCCCCTGGAGAAGGACACTGTGTCAGGTAGGGTAGAGTGACAGCAAGACCCTCAAGAGATGGAGTGACCCATGGAGGCATCACAGGCTCAGGCACAGGAATAATGATGAGGAGGGCTCAGGACCTGGGGTGGTTCCTTGTCTTCTGCACAGGGTCACTATGGGTTGGAACCAACGTGATTGCACCTAACAGCAAAACAACACATCATCAAAAAGAACGTTTCAAGATCTGTCGTACATATAATGCTTCCCTGATAGAATAAATTTTCCGGGGGTTGGGGGACAAAAAAATTTTTTTTCCTATACCACAAGGAAGACCATTTAATACAACTGTTAATCAGATTTTCACACTCACCACTAATGCCAAACATGGCAGTATGGATGTGTTTACCCACCTCTGTAGTCTGAAATCAGTCATTGATCCTTCCTGGTGACTGGAATGTGGACACTGAAACAGAGAAACTGGAAAACACGGCCCCCATTTGATGCCAGAAATTTCATGGCAGAAGTTTTCAAGACTGACAACTTGTTCATTACAAGTGCCACTCTGCAACCACATAGATGCCACAGGCGCATGACAACCACACACATGCCACAAGGCACACGACAACCACACAAATGGCACAAGGCGCATGACAACCACACAAATGGCACAAGCCCATGACAACCACACACATGCCACAAGCCCATGACAACCACACACATGCCACAAGGCCCATGACAACCACACACATGCCACAAGGCCCATGACAACCACATACGTGCCACAAGGCCCATGACAACCACACACATGCCACAAGGCACATGACAGCCACACACATGCCACAAGGCGCATGACAACCACACACATGCCACAAGGCGCATGACAACCACATACGTGCCACAAGGCGCATGACAACCACACACGTGCCACAAGGCGCATGACAACCACACACGTGCCACAAGGCGCATGACAGCCACACACATGCCACAAGGCGCATGACAACCACACACGTGCCACAAGGCGCATGACAACCACATACGTGCCACAAGGCGCATGACAACCACATACGTGCCACAAGGCGCATGACAGCCACACACATGCCACAAGGCGCATGACAGCCACACACATGCCACAAGGCGCATGACAGCCACACACATGCCACAAGGCGCATGACAGCCACACACATGCCACAAGGCGCATGACAACCACATACGTGCCACAAGGCGCACGACAGCCACACACGTGCCACAAGGCGCACGACAGTCACCTACATGCCACAAGGTGCATGGCCCTTGCCATGGGGAGTACAGGGAAGTAACTCCAGGACACTTGTGAGAAGAGCAGCTGTGGAAGCTCCCCCTCATCGGTTAGAAAAAAGACAAGCTGCAGACTGTGGGATAGGCCATATAGTGATCATATGCAAGTTCAAATTGAAGCAGAAGGAAGCTTTAAAAAGCCCAGAAGACCTAAAATATGAACTCAAGTTCTAAACCAGACTCACTTTATTAAGAAGAAGAAGAAGAAGAAGAAGAAGAAGAAGAAGAAGAAGAAGAAGAAGAAGAAGAAACTGGTCAACATCAGACTGCCTCAGCAGGCAGCAGTGGTGGGGGTAGAAACCATGTTATTGAAGGATGACGTCCAAGCAGTTCTTAAGGGACTGGCACAAACAAGGCTCCAGGAATTGGTCGAGTACCAATTGTGTTGTTCCAACAGATTCAACAACCATCTCCTCATCTGTACCAGAAGTTTGGCAGATGGCGACCTGGCCAGCTGTCTGTAATATAGCCGTACTTGGAAGAGATTCATAGAAAGATAATCTAGTAGGATGCAGGAATCTTCAAATACTATCAAAGATCACACCCAAGTAAAGTTAATTGACGATAATTCAACAATGGATGTAGAAGGACATCTTCAGGGAATTTCCAGAAATTCCAGCTGGAATCAGACTACTCCAGACTAAAGATATCATAGCTGATGTCAGATGGATTTGGCTAAAAGCAAAAGATACCATCAGAAAGATGTTTGCTAACAAAAGTAAGTCAATCTGTGTGGAGCATCACAGATTATGAGAATATGGGAAGCATTGTGAAGAATGGGAATTCCAGTACATTTAAGTTTGGAACCTGTACATAGACCCTTGTTTGAACAGGACAAGAAATGTTACATGGTTTCAAATCAGGCAAAGCATGCTTCACAGTTTCAGACTTTGATGATGCATATTCACTGGGTAGGCTGAGCTAGTGATTCAAGAGGCTGTGACATCAGGACTGGAAGATGACTCACTAACCACCTGTGATACACAGATGACACAACCTTGCTTGCTGAAGTCAAAGAGGACTTGTTGATGAAGCTCAAAGAACACAGCGCTCAATATGGGTTACATTTCAACTGAAAGACAACAAGAATCCTCACAGCTGGACCAATAGCAACATCTTCATGAGTGGAGACATGATTGGAGTTGTCAAGGATGTCATCTTGCTTGGATCGACAATCAGTGCTCACGAAAGCAGCAGTCCAGAAATCAAATGACGTATTGCATTGGAAAAATCTGCTTCATGAGAACTCCTTAAAGTGTCAAAGAGCAAAGATGTCACCTGGAGTGCTCAGGTGTGCTTGACACATGCTCGTTCACAGTGCCATGTGCCTGCAAGTCTTGGACAATGACCAAGGAAGAACGAAGGAGAGTTGTAGTCTTAAATTGTGGCCTTGGCAAATAACCTTGAATGTACTATGAACTACCGGAAGAATGAACGCTCTGTCTTGGAAGAAGTATACTAGGCTACTCCTTTGAGGTGAGACATTGCTTCACGTCCTTTGAATGTGTCATCAGGAAGGACATCGTGGGAGATAAAGTAGAAGGTCAGTAAGAATGAAGACGACTCTTTGTGAGATGGATGGGCCTGGTGGCTGCAATGGGGGCTCAGACACAGCAGCAATTATGAGCACGGGGCAGCACCAGGCTATGTCCCATCTCTTGTACGCAGGGCGACTATGACTGGAAAGCAACTTACAGGTACCTGAAACCAGCCTCTGGCATTTCCCCTTTGTGTTGGAAGGGGAGGGCATTCCCCTTGTATAGCATGTAAAACAGAAGACAGCTGTTGGCAATGCATTACTGTATGGAGAGGTGATTGTAGGCAGCGGTGCATCCCAGAGGAGTAATAATGTATAACTTTTGTCTCTTTGGGTTTCTTTTGCTTCTGTATACAGCAAGACAGGTCTTGTAAGTACATTTATTGTTTATTGGACGTTATTGAGAAGATGTGGTATTTGGGATTAGGTAATATTCAAATGAGTATTTTTCTCCATACCATATCCCACCAATCTTCCACCAGAGTCCACTGGGACATATGTGACCCACAAAGTATCTATAAAAATTCATCCTCCCTAAGAGAAATACAGAAGCATTTAGTTATTCTATCAGTTATATATGTAGAATCATAATTAGCAACAAGTCAACAACATCACACACCCAGGGTTAAGATTTCAACACATATTTTGAGGGGATGCAACTCCATCAATAACACAGCCTTCTTAGGAGATGAAATACTTTGGGAGTAACAGTTGGACTATTACCACCACCCACCAGCCCGCTGCCATCATGCTTGGTGTCCAAGGGAGAAATCTGAACTTTTCTGAGCAAGCCTAATGGGTCACCCAGCGCTTTGTGTAATTGTTCACGTGCAAAAATTTTGCCATGTTTTCAAATCATGCCTAATACGTTTCCTCTTCCCTCTGTTTGAATTAAAAGGCCATTGGCCTTTGGCGTTCATTTGCCACTGGTGAACATGAGAGCTTCCAAATCGATTAGCCGTGTCTTTCCAATAAAGAGTGATATGCCACTCCACAGGACAGGCACATTGTGTTCTACATTTCAGTCGTCACCCGAGCCAGTTATGCAAACGGCAGCTCCCGGGAGTCACAGCTATGGAGTCTGGCGGGGGCAGTGGTTACGCATTGGGCTGCAATCCACAAGGTTGGCAGTTTGAAACCATCAGCAACTCCGAGGGAGAAAGACGGGGCTTCTTCCTCCCATAAACTATTAGAGTTTCAGGAACCCACAGGGGGTCACTATGAGTCAGCACTGACTTGATGGCAGCGGTTTTTGGAGGAATCACTACCAGGGATTCTGAGCCCAGCTCAGAAAATACGCCACTGAACTAAATGGTCTCTAGTGAGCCCTGTGCAGAGCAGAGTCCGCAGACCCCCTGGTTTTCTCCCCCTGGCCCCCTGGCCTCGATGGTCGCTTCTGGGGGGACCGGTGCTGTGCTCAGAGTCACAGCAAGCTATGTATAATGGAACACAGCACCACCCGGTCCTGCTCCATCCTCACGATCCTGGCAGGGGTCAGGCCATCGTGGCAGCCACGATGTCAATACATCTCACAGATGGTCTTCCTCTTGGCCCTTTACCTTTCCCAGCAGGATGTCCTTCTCCAGGAACTGTCCCTTCCTGATGACATGTCCCAAGCATGAGAGACAAATTAGCATTCTGGATATAGCTCTCCCAAGACAGGTTTGCTTGTTTTCTGGCCCTCAAACCTCACTGCCATTGATTCTATTCCAACACACGGTGACCCTGTGGGATGGAGTAGAAAGAAGCACCCCCTTGGGTTTCCTAGCCTGGACACCTTTACGGGAGCAAACAGCCTCACCTTCGTCCAGACAAACTGCTGCTGGGCTCACACTGCTGGCTTCCAGGTGAGCAGTTCAACAGGTAACCCATTACACAGGGGGGGGAGGGGGGGTTTCTCGGTTTAGTCATTCTTTCCTGTCCTCTTCCTCCTCCTCCTCCTCCTCCTCCTCCTCCTCCTCCTCCTGCTCCTTCTCCTCCTTCTTCGTCTTTGTCCCTGCCACCAGTAGGGAGCAGCAGAGAGCTTTCCCAGGGTGGCAGCCGTGAATGTGTGCTTGGTGAGGGCACACATTCTGGGGCAGGATTCTGGGCATGAAGAGTGGGGCAAGCAGGAGACGGGGCATCAGTGGTTTGGACCTGAGGCTGGTGAGGAAGGCAAGAAGGTCATAGATCCTGAAGGATCACAGGTGGACTGCCGAAGAGGAGGGTCCATACTTGGGCTTCCCAGAGAGGCCACGGAGCTCCCTGGGTGGTGGTGCAGACCGCCCACAAGCTTGACTACTAGCCGAAAGGTTAGCGGTTCTAAACCACACAGGGGGGCTCCAAAGATAGGCCTGGTAGCCCACTTCCAAAACTGCAGACCCTGAAAATGCCACTTGGCCGCCATGCGCCAGTCAACAGGGCAGCAACTGGCTAAAGGAGCCAGCCGCAGGACACGTGCTTTCCCGCCAGCTGGCGACCAGGGTGGGTGCTCAGCAGTTTGATCCCTCCAGGAGTTCCCCAGGAGAAAGACGGCCGTCTGTTCTCATACAGACTTACAACCTCGGAAACTCACAGCAGCCGTCCAGATCGGCCCCGTGGAGTCTCTGGGAGTCAGAATTCATTTAATAGCAGTCAGCTTGGTTTGGGGGTCCATTACAAAGACCTCAAAAGTCCTAAATTTCTGGGTGACACACTGGACAGAAACTTACAGCTCAATTATTCTCATTCAGTGTTTTGCTTTTGGTTTTATCCCCTTGAAAAAAAACTTGATTTCCCCAAAGGGGAAATTGCCCTGCCTTTGTCACAATGAGTGGGTCTAGATGTTCCCTGGGGGCAGCGGGCCACACCCTGAGTGAGGGACAACTCACTCCATGACGTTCCAGTACAGGAATGGTCGCTCACAGGTGTTTGAGGTGGGGGTAGGGGAAAGCGGCGTTCGGTGTTTGGGGGTCAGAGAACATGGCCACCGGATGGATGTGTAGAACTATGTGCGTAACAAGCGTCCACTGGACAGCTGCTGTGAGTTTTATATTTTCACACCAAGCTTTACCAGGGAGAATGCCGAGCACCAAACGTGGGCCAGGACCAGCAAGGCAGCACTGCCACTGCCCGCATACAGCGAGATCGGAAGGGAAGGGCGCACCCCTGCACCTCAGTGCTCCAGGGTGGGGGTATCAGAGAAACACCACAAAAAGGCATGCACTCCCTCTCAGTGTGGGAGGACAGAGGTTCAAACCCAGCGCACCGGACCTTGGCAGGTCTTCTCTCTGGTGACTCTGGGGCAGTCTTGATCATCCATCTTCTCGCAGTGTAGGGACCCCAAACCCAAAGTATGAGATTTCTTCCCAGTTCTTCTTTTTCGATGGGACTGTGGACCCTCCTTCTGCTCCAATCAGTGAGGCAGGCTGTACACTAGGGGTAAGATCGGGGCTCAGCCAGGGCGCTCCTGAGAGGCATGGGTGGCAAGACTTCATCATTTGTACTTTGGATGTGTTGTCAGGAGAGAACAGTCCCTGGAAAAGGACATCATGTTGGTAGAGGGGCAACAAGAAAGAGGAACGTCCCTTACCATTGATTGCCTGGTCACAACAGCTCACACCGTGGGGGGTGATTGCATCATTACATAATTGACAAATCACATTATTAAGTAACCGCCAAACTACATGTCTCAGCCGAATTGACACGCACCTTGGAGCGAGTGCCCAGGGGTTCTCACCAGGGATGGGACTCCCCCGCACACCCAGCAAGTCCAGATTCAATCATGCAGATGTGCCGATGGAGCATCTGTAGACCAGGCACTGCACTGTGTCCTGGGACCCAGCAGTGAGTCAGGCCCGATATTGCAGCAGAGAGAAAAGCTATGTTGAGAGTGGAGGCCATGATGTGTCCTGAAAGTTAGAGACCGAAGGAAGGTTTCCCAGGCCAGCGAGTCTCCTCTGCCACGGTGAGGCAGTGACTGGGAGAGTGCGGGTCAACAGAGCCGTCCTGGACCCCAGATGAAGGAACGGATTCTAAAGAGCATGATGAATGAGGGAGGTCCGGCCAGACACAGTGTGGGGTGCTGGGGTGGGAAGCTGAGGGGCTTCAGAGACAGAGCATGAGACAGCTGCTATAAGACTGGGTGAGACCCAGAGGTAGAGAGCCGGATTCCCAGGGCGCTCTGGTACTTGCAGACAACTCAAACTTCAAACACACTCCACCAAGGTGATTCTGACTCCTTGTAACCTTTCGGGACAGAGTAGAACTGCCCCCTGTGGGCTTCTGAGTCTGGACCTACTTACAGGAGTAGGAAGCGTGGTCTTTTTCCAGAGGAGTGGCTGGTGGTTGCGAACTGCCGACCTTGAGATTAGCAGCCCTGTGTGCAAACCATTATGCCCCAAGGGGCCCTTGGGTCTTCTGGAGGACCCCCTGCTGTGATCCTCTGTGATTCAGAGATCACTCAGGAAGGTGTGTCTGCACACCTAGGCCCAGAGAAGACTCCGCCCAGAGCATGGGTGTAAAGACTCCCCTCACATCCAGGGTTGGGGGAAGGAAGGCTTGCTGAGCAGTCACCACAGCACGTGCAAAGGTCCTGAGACCAGCAGAGTCCTGCATGCTTCCATGCACGAAACGGAGACCAATGTGGGGAGACACTGAGCATGTGGGAAGGGGTTACAAGATGGGCCATTAGCTTGGTGGACAGTGAGAAGAAGCCCTTTCACCGACCCCAGGGAGGGGGTGTCCTGGACAGCAGTGACACTGCCTCATGTCCATCACTTACTAGCCTCTGGAAGTCCCTGGTGGAACTTCCCAGGAAAGTCAGGTGAGAGGTGACACGGTGCAGGGACAGTTTGATCGACGTCTCTTCCCTCCCATTCTCCTCTCTGACAGGTATTGGCACGGTCTCTGCCTGGCATCGGTGGGAGGGTCATCTAAATTACAGACCTGCCCAACTCAGTCCTCCCTCTGGACAAACCTATATCTGCTCTTTGCTCCCACTGAGTCAGCATCAAACCCAGGGGAGACCCCGTGCTGTGGACCAGAAGGCTACCTGGTCCTCACCCAGGATCTGCTGTCAATCAGACCTGCACTCCATAGGGTATTCAGGAGCACTGCCCCCAGAACTTGCCACCTCGTGTGCCCTAGTCTCGGAGTGCTGATGGAACCCCTTCCTCATCGTTGGCTCAGGCAAGCCTCCACTGGCGGCAGCAGAGAATGTGCCCAGAGTCCCCTGCCCAGACTCAGCCTCTAAGACCCACCAACCTCTCTACCTTCCTCCACTGTCTTGAGACCACAGGGGAAGGTCCTGGGAACCTGCATTTTCAAACAAACACACCCAGTGACCCAGAAGCAACCAAGAGTAGCGTTTGAGAGCCAGTGGACATGGCCCCCTAGCCTGTACATGTACCATGAATGGTGGCCCTGTGGCCTTCACGGACGTGACCACCTGAGGTCTCCTCTACTGCCAGCTTACAGGACTGGGGGGCCTCTGATAGAACCTCTGCAGATGCTATGGGATACTCCTCCCCGGCCCCTCCCACTGCCCCATTTCCTAATCCGATGATCATAGCAAGCAGGTAGGACAGGCTTGCTGGCCCAGGGAGCCACCTACAGGGCACCGAGCAGGCCCCGGGCCTTTGATCCTGCTCCAGGACTGAACCTGGGAGCTGGGAAATCTCCTGATGCTAATTAGCTGTCAAATGTCTTTCTGTGCCTGAGTAACTTGATTATGGGGCCCTGAAGCAGCTGGGGACTGTCACATTCAAATCCACATCCAGAGAACATTTCAAGGCTGGGGGAGGGGGCCTTCAGGCCTTCTCTCTGCTGCCCCATTTTCCTACGCTTCCGCCACTTCACCATCTGCAACCAAAGTACAGACCTTCCATCCAGAGGAAGCTCTGCCCTCGGACTACACCAGTTTCTAGAGCCAACAGGCCACTCCCAGTCCATCTCCTCTGGCCCTGAGCATGGGGTTGAGTGTAACCTGCCTCCCACCCACGCTAACATCCTCACCCTCTGTACCTGAGACTGTGACCTTGTTTGGAAATCGCAGTTTGTAGGTGTCGTCTGATGAGATGAGGCCTTAGCCGCCTCTGAGCCGTGTCCTGATACAGGAGGAGAAGCCCAGCGAGAGACTTGGGTGAGCACGTGGAGATGTGGCAAGATGGCCAACCACCGGCGTCGGCAGGGGACCAGATTCCAGACTCTCCCCAGGGCCCTCAGCACAGCTCAGCGTGGCCAACTCCTCAATTCTGGGTGTCTGTGATCCAGAAAGGAGCCTCGTTGTCTCTAAGACTGGACAGGCATAAATTCAAAGGACTGTAGATTTAGACTGTTACCCGCCCCCCACCCCACCCCTGCCGGGCAGTCAGGGGCCTGGTGGGAAACAGCATGGACTGAAAACCACCATCTGCTAAGTGACAATGGGGACACCTAAGAGGGACTGGAGAAAGGACCCTGTCTTTTCAGAGGGACCGTGATCTAGTTCTCTAGTTCTCGCAAAACTAAGAGAAGAATCAAGGGGAAGCCTTTCCCAGCAGAAGTTAAGGTGGTATTTTCACTGACCCCTCACATTTACATGTGAAAGCTGGACATTGAATAAGGACAAGAGAGGAGGAGTCATGCATTGGAATCCTGGCGCTGGTGAAGAAGATTTAAAGTACCATGGACTCTGCCCCAAACAAGCAAATAAAAAATCTGTCTTGGAATAACTGCAGCCAGAATGCTCCTTAGAAGCAAGGATGGCAAGACTTGGTCTCACGCATGTTGGATCTGCTGCCAGGAGAGACCAGACCTTTTCCTCTGGAAAAGGACATTGTGCTGACCTTGAGGTGCAGGGCAAAGACACAGGAGCGGTAAACAAAGGAAGAAGACCCTCCAGCCAAGATGGATGGACGCAGTGGACGCAACCAGGGACCCAAACACGGAAGAACCATCGTGAGGATGGTGCCGGGTTGGGCACTGATTCATTCGGCTGGGCATGGGGTCGCTATGAGTCAGAGCCTGCTGGATGGTACCCAGCCGTGCTATAAGAAGATGGTAGTGCCCAGTGTAATGTTGGGATTCCTGGGACTGTGGCCACAGGCGGGCATGTTGAGCCTGGGGCAGGCTATGAGGTGCCATGATTGTTCTTTACATTTCCTGCCTATGCTTCCTTGATTGTCAAGGCCCCCGCCAAGCTGCGTCACTGTCAAAGGCACTGACTGCCAGGTGCCCTGCCGGTGAATACAAGGACCAAGGACCAAGGAAGGCCAAGTCAGATTCAGGGAGGACGGAGTGAGACCAGACGGATCTAGGTTGAAAGCAGAGTGCACCAGAAAGATAGTCAGTTACCTGTGGTATTTTCTAAGTTCTTTTCAAAAGGTTCCAACCGTGGAAAGTGATGGGGCAGCTCTTCTTTGAAACATGTGGGGCACTGAGACTTGCAACGGACTCCGTGGCAACTGGTTTCCTTCATAGCAGACAAGTATCTGTGCCATGCTCCCAATTTTTACACGTTTCTCTTTCTCTGTATCTCTGCTTCTCTCCCCCTGCCCCCATCCCGTCTACCCACCTCCTCCTCGCACCAGCCTGCTTAGTTTTCAAAGACAGGTGGTTACGGCAAATTGGCACTAGGAGAAAGGGAAAGGTCACCCCATCAGGTCCCACGTGGAGGGAGACCACCAAACCTCAGAGAATCACAGCTGGGCCAGGTGGACACAGAGCCTGAACCACCACTCTCAGGGTCAGCCTCCTCCCACCGTGGTGTTTGCACGTGGCCGGGTGGACATCATTAATGCACAAAATACTGGGAAGGAGCTTTTTTTAAAGCTATTTTCCTAAATGTGGAATGTCGGGAAATGAGATGGTCATTAGGTGAGGAATGGGAGTATTCGCAGATGTAAACAACGTTCCATTTGGCAAAGTCATCCAGTTTTTCATATAGGATTTCCAAGCACCCATTTTATTCATAGATTTATGCAAACTTGTTTCAATCAAGGTCTATACTTTTTCACAATAATCGTACTACTACAGCTTTCACTGTCAGTGCTTTATTGTCTCTACGATTAATTTTATTCACACTGTTCATTAAGTACCTACCTTAATTTCCCTTTAGCCCAAATCTCAAAATACAGTTTAACAAGTAATTACTTTAATTTCCAATTTAGACTTAGACTCTTCCGTATATTAAAGTGAAAATAACAAAATATCCTATTCTATCTGTTCCCATAGATTAGATAAGCCATTAGGTTTAAATTGCTTTAGATTTGTAGTGAGCATGTTAAGTGGCCCATGTACTGCGCCGCACTCGTCTTCTGTAATAAAGCTGTCTTGGAGGCGACCCGATATTTGTTTTGTTTTTGAGATTTACTTTTGAATCACTTTACCAAATAATATAGCAACACACTTTTAAGTTAGAGCAGTGTTTAGCTCAAAAGTTAATCTAGGACAAACCATCATTTCTGCAGCATTGAAAGAACCTCTTCAGGGACACACTATGGCTCTCCATTGATTTTTAAATTGTTTAATTTGTTTTCAAATCGTGTGCCTGCTTTTCCTTAAAGTTTATCCCTAGATATTTCATATCTTTATTGTTGTTCAGATGCAAGAATAATATTGTAATGATCTCGGGAAGATGAGCTGGGACACCTTAGAAGCTGACGCTAATCAATATAACTGATTTCATTCAAGCCACTTCTTGAGATTCTATCTGCAGCCTACCTACGCCCATTAGCATGGTTTATTGTATTGTTTTTGAAAACTTCAGAAGTAATAAAAATTCATGCCAAAGAGTCACAATTGACTGTAAGGCCCTTAAATGGCAACATTCTGACTGTGTGCTGCCTTTACCCTTCCATTTGGGCCCTTGATCGTTTGAAGTAGGCCCCATAGCACCGGGTCTCTCCTCCTGGGACTTCTGCCGAATCCTCGAGGCACGGATCTGGGGTGTTTTTGCAGCACTGCACGCTAGTCTGGGTTGACTAGAGAAACAAATGAAGGAGGACTCAGGTGTATAAGAAAGAACTTTATATAAAGATTAATTGTATATTCAGAAAACATCACAGTCCAGTCCAGATCAAGTCCATAAGTCCGATATTAGCCCATATGTCTGATACCAATCTGCAAATTCCTTTTCAGACTCACACAGCACACACAATGGCACCAAATGCAGGAAGACCACAGGCTAGTGAGTGAAAAGTCTTATGGACCAGTGGCACTGGAAGCATCTCAGTACTTGTGCGGGTCTTCACGTGGCACCTCCAGCTCTAGGGCTCTGGTTCCATCAGTGTAGCTCCATTTCTCTTGTCAACAGGAATGTCTCACAGGGAGACAAAGCAGAGAGAGTGTCTCTCACCTCCAGGGAGGAAGAATGGAGTTCCCAGAATCCTCAGGAGAAGGCCACACCCACAGAGAAGCCTCATTGGCTATGACATGATTGACAGACTAGACTCCACCCCTTCGCAAGTTGACAGATTACGTAAATGCCACAGCCTGGGATCACGGGTTCAGCTCTGTCTCCCACCTGACCCTTGGTCATGTTGTTGAGGTTGTCAAATGCCACCAAGTGGGCTCCAACTCACAGCAAGCCCAGGCATGAAACGCTGCCTGCTCCTGCACCATCCTCACCGTCATGGCCGTGTTCAGACTCACTGTTGCAGCTAATCATCTGAGTCCTGGGCTGCTGTTGCATTGTATATGCATGTCATCATTTACATATTTATGTCAAATGAAATCAACGATAATTCCAATTTTTCCTCTGTTTCTCATAATGCTGCTCATTGGTTTCATTGTGAGGACTTTGTTTTCTTTATATTGAAGTATAATCTATACTTAAAGCTTAGACTTTGATTTGTTTCAGTCATTTTATTGGAAGCTCTTACAGATAAATTATAACAATCCATAAATCAATTATATCAAGCAAACTGTTGTACATATGCTGCCATCATCATTTTCAAAACATTATCTTTCTGCTTGAGCCTTTGATACCAGGTCTTCTTCCCGCCCCCCACCCACCCTGCCCTCTTGAACCCTTAATAAATTAAATATTAGTATTTCATATTGTACACCATCTGCTTTATCCCTTCACCCATTTCTGTTATTTGTCTCCCTCAAGAGGGGAGTGTTATATATTCATCATTGCTATCTGTTTCCCCTTTCTTACCTCCCCTGCCCCCCATACTCTCATGGTATTGCTACTCCTGTTACTGTTTCTGAGGGGTTATCTGTCCTGGAACCCGTGGGTTGAAAGCACGTATACGTACAAATGTACGTCTTCCAGTCTAGCAGGATTTGTGAGGTAGAACTAGGGTCATGATAATGGGAGGAAGCATTCAAGAACTAGAGGAATGTTGTGTGTTTTGTCGGTGCCATACTGCACCCTGGATGATTTGTCCCTTCCATGTGACCCTTCCCCACTTTCAGAAAGCAAGGTGGCATCATCCATAGACTGCCGGTTGGTTGCAGCCTTCCTCCCATCCCGATGCGGTGTCCTCCATAAGGACCAGCAGGCAGACTAAAGAAGTATGGTGAACGAATTCAACTCTGACATTTAAAACTATATGGGAGGCCTTGTTCTATTAGTACTACAATGGCTCTTGGTCTGTGTGCACGTCCACAAGGGCAGGCTGAGTGTTCTGGGGTTCCCATTCTTTTGGATGTTATCCAGAGCTTATTATGGTCCGCATGGTCGAATGCCTTTGTATAGTGTCAAAACAAAGCAACAGCAACCACAATATGTTCTGAGTGGACCTGGCCAGGCCGCGATGGTCAGTGGGTCAGCAGCCAAGTAATGGGGCAGCCATCCTCCCCTGTGGGATCTCATGGGCTCATCTTCCACAGTTTTCATAACACCACTTTCCGCATAGCCACCTGGTCTTTGGAACCTAAGCAGCATACTCAGTGAGGAGTGGGTGGATAGGTGTGTGTTTGTGTGGGGTAGGCAGAGGGATAGAGAGACAGACAGATATGAGAGAGAGAGACAATGTCAAGAACAAGTTGGATGTTAGTTGGATGATAGGAAGGAAACCTTCTAAGTGATGAGAAACCAGCTGCCATCGAGTCAATTCCAGCACATCATGCCCGGAGGTCAACGCAGAGCCACACTATTGGGCTTTCATGGTGTGACTTTTCCAAAATCTCTTACTGGGCTCTTCTCCCAAGGCCCCTCTGAGTGGGTTAGAACTGACCTAACAGTGAGTACTAGGTGCCTGTTTGGACTACCCAAGGAGTCTGGGTGCTGTCCAATGCATTTCACCAACACCGCTGAGAACGTGCGCAGGCCCTCTGTGGCAGGGACCGCCTGTGCTCCCTAATGACTGACTGCTCAGGAGCCTGTGTCGCATTGGTGTCAGGTTTGAAGGATTATCATATGGCATCTGGACAGTGGTTTACGGGAGAGTTGATAAAGTCTATGTTTGCACAATAGCCAAACCAGCCCTGGATTTGCACATGGAAAGATGTGGGTGACTATATACTAAGCTTTTTGGAACTCTCACTCTGGGTCAGGGTTTCAGGAGATGGCTGTCTTCTTCCTCTGTGGATGATCCGTGGAAGAACTACGTCCATCTGGAGCCTGCTGCGGGAGCGCACAGGGTTCAATTGTATGCTCCCCTATCCGTCTGTGCAAGGCGTCAGATTCTGTCATTGTGAGATGTCATCAAGTCACTTCTGACCCACAGTGACCCGAGGCACAACAAAACCCTGCCCAGTCCGGTTGGGAAGTCACTGTGACCATTGCTCCTGAACTTGAGCCCGTCGTTGCAGCCACTGTGTCCATGCATCTCATTGAGTGACTTCCTCTCTTCCTCGGCCCGTCTGCTTTATGAAGCAGACTGGGGACTGGACGTAGAGTGGGGAATGCCTCATCCGCTCAGCTGCACCCCGTGTGACCAAACCGAGCCTGCATGTGCAGTCGTCATCCTGGCTGCGTTCATCATCCAGCACCGTGGTAAGAGAGATACCACAGAGGGGTGGGTTTTTGAGGCTCCAAGTCCAAACCGCAGGCACCTGCTGGCGAAGAAGGCTCCCTCTGTTCGCTCTGGCGGCCCCCTGGCATTTCTTGGAGATCCCCACGTGGTGCCTATCTCCCCTCACTTGCACTTGCTTGCTGCTTGCCTAGTCTGCTCTCTTTATAACTCAGAAGTGATTAGACTTAGGACCCTCCCTACACGGATGAGTCCTCATACCCTTAAAGCGCTATCCCCAGTGGGAATCCAGCCGCAGGCGTGCCCTCATAGTGGGTTTCCACTCACGGTAACCCCGCGTGTTACCTCTAAAACCACTATTGAGGGGTTTTCTTCGCTGTAATCTCAGTTTGCCAGGTCTTTACTTACGTGGCCCTGCTGGCTAGGTAAAAACCACCAGCCTTCACGTAGGTCCCTGAGTACAAACCATTTGTACTACCTGGATAGGCACCTCCACAGGTGATAGGGCTTGGGAGCCCAACAGAGATTTGGGGGGCTACAATGAAATCCATCACAATGGTGGTGGCACTCAGGGTCACTGTGCGCGAGCAGGAGACAGTATGTTCAGAGGTCAGTTAATAGTCATCGCCTTGATACTCTTAATCCTTCAACACGCCATAGGCCTTCCGGGGCAGAGACTCTGGGGCAGTCCATGCCGGGCCAAGATGCAGGAGATCCAGGTCCTGACGTCATGAGTGACATGAGTTTGGGCAAGAATGATAATCTGAAATAGCAGTGAGAACAACTGGCCTGATAGCAACTTTCCAGTGTGCCTGTGTCTGTCAAAGCCATCGGCAAGAAAGACTGGGAGAGGGAGCCCTCTAACCCCCTCCCACCAATTCTGAAATCTGGGTCTTGAACAGGCACGGTCAAGTTCCCCGGAGACCAGCGCATCCTGGTGTGCGACGGTAGGGGCCCTCAGGCAAGGTGTGGTGTGATCCAGGAGCAATAAGACCATAGAATTCTAGGGACCAGAGAGCCAGCAAAGCTGAGACCACAGAGAGGATGTGCCTTTCCCCTCTTCTCGTGGAAACATACGTGTGGGTCCTCGCGGGGTGAGATGGGCTGGCTTTTCAACAGAGCATCTCCTTGATGTGAGCTTCAAGGAAAAAATTCCAGGGCCGTTGAACGTCTTTAAATCTTAGTGTCCTGGTGGATCTCTGGGTTGCCCATCCACTCCTGTTCTGACACCTCTGATAAATTTCAACACATGACTGTCACTATTTTCGAGATCGATGGCCACTCCATGGACTTAATCGTTAAATGCTGAAAAACGAAACCAGCCCCTTGATAAAAGCAAATAAAAATGAAATACATTTTGACTTTTTCAATTTAAAAAAAGCCACAGATTCATCTCACTACTTAATTATCTAAGGACCTCATTCAATATGATGAGCATCTCGCATCATGTCAGACCATTCAACCTAAGACCAAGTTCATACAGCCACCCTTGGCAATGAAGCTGTTTGCTCTTGAAGTGTGCAAGATGCTCTTTGCCCTATAACCCATAGACAGGACTTAAAGGATGAGTCACGCTGCTGACCTGCTCCTTAAGTGAGTCACAAAGGTCCCACGTGAGTGAAGGTCTTAGTGAAAAGGCTGCTGGGCTGTTTAGTCGTGGGACCTGCCCTCTCCTCTCCACTGTGGAGGGTAATGCCCTCTGAAGTCCCGGGAGGCTCTAGCTTCTCCCAGCAGCAAAGGACCAGCCAAGAGCTTGTAATGCAGAGGATTATTTAATAGGGCTCTTCCAGCCATAGCCTCTGTTATCCCCACCTGTGGCAGTGACTTAATTTCCCATCAACCTGAAGTGAAGGGGTGGAGTCCAGCCTGTCAATCAGGTTGCAGCTCGATGACCTCATTTGGAGGTGCGACAGAGATAAATAGCTCACTGGATGCCACACCCAGCCTCTCTCTACCTTCCCCTTCCTGTTGTTGAGATACTCAGAGAGCTGGAGAAGACACATGGAGACCCGCACCAGCATTGAGATACTTCCTCTACCACTGGATCCAAAAGACCTTCTACCCACTGGCTTTTGATCTTCCTGCATTTGGCATCATTGTATGTGCTGTGTGAGTCTAAAGAGGGATTGGACATATGGGCTATAATCAGACTTATTGACTTATTCTGGACTGGGCTGGGAAGCTTTCTCAATATACAATTGCTCTTTTATATAAAGCTCTTTCCTATACCCACATAAGTGGCTCTGGATTTGTTTCTTTAATCAACCCAAACTAACACACCACCAAAGACCTTAATTTCTCCATGGGGGAAGATACTGATTGGATGATATGATTGAGCTGTGAGTGATTGGCATCCCGCTGGGTATAAAATGAGCCATCTGAGAAGCAGGAAGGGGGTGTTTCCGCACCAGCAAGAGCCTGGAGTAGAGTATGTCCTTCAGACCCTGAGATACCCGCCCACTGAACCTCCTTGATCCAGAAAACAGCAGTGACACCAGAGGGGTGGCAGAGGAGCCCCAACAGCAGCAGAACCAGGAACCAGAGCATAAAGCAGAGTTGGGGACTTCCCGGCCTACAGAGCAAGTGAATCTGAATGCTTTGGGGCCCCTAATTAGGGGAGTTGGGTTTGCTTCTCCATGGAGCTAGGATGCCTTCAGGCTGAAGCTTATGGCAAAGCAGCATTCTCTAAGGGCACTCACTGATGGTTGCTGTTAGGTACCGTGGAGTTAGTTCTGACTCAGTGATACTACGGACAGCAGAACCAAACATTGCTTGATCCTGTATGCCCCCCCCCCCGAAGTTGCTCTTAGATTTGAGCCGATCGATGCAGCCACTGTGTCCATTCACCTTGCTGTGGGCCTTTCTCTTTGGCCACTCCCCCTTTTCCTGACCCAGGATGATGTCCTTCCCCAGGGTCTGGACTCTCCTGAAAGCATCTCTAAAATACACCAGATGAAGTCTCACCACCCTTGCCTGTAAGGGCTCTTCTGACTGAACTTGTAAGAAGATTCGTTGGTAACACTGAGCAAGCAGGACAGAGTCCAGGCTGAGAGGCGGAGGACCAGAAAGAAGACTACGACCTGTGGGCACAGCAGAGAAGAAACCGTGAGCTTTTCTCATCTGAATTGTAATCTGTGAACATCCGTAACAAACCCCGGGATCGTGAGGATAACCCGTGAGTCCCGTTTGGCCACTGCAATGGACAGTGGGACCCGGCTGGAATGTGGAGTCGTGTGGGAGGCAGAGCCAGGGTCCAGAACAGGTGCCGGCTATCCTGGTAGCTCTGGGGAAAGAGTGTGAGGGTACATAAAGAGCAAGGCTGAGGCACTAAATCACTTGGGTGGGCTGGAGTTACGATGGGCATCCTCCACTGGTGGCACTGGGTGGTGGGCTTGCTGGGAGGCCAGGGCTGGTGGGCTCTGATGGATTTGCTTCCATTCTGGAAAAGCTGGTTCTCTCTCAGTCCCTCCTGTCCCCCCTCGGGTATCGTTCCCATTTGAGACAGGAACTGTGTCTTCCTCTCATGTGTTGTGAGAGAGGATCTTTTTCTTGCCTCTCTCGGGAGAAAACCAGCTCTGGTCACAGGGAAGACCCCCCTTTCCTCTGAAGCCCCTCTTGCTCTTTTGGAAAAGGACCTTAGGCACTGAAAATCCCTAGTTCAGCGAGCTAGGTGATGGCTAGGGACGCCGTAAGGCAGCGGTGTTCAGTGGCTCTCAACCTTCCTAATGCCACAACCCTTTAATACAGTTTCCTCATGTGGTGGTGACCCCCAACCATAAAATTATTTCTGTTGCTACTTCAGAACTGTCATTTTGCTACTGTTATGAGTTGTAATGTAAATATCTGATATTAAGGATGTATTTTCACTGTTACAAATTGAACATAATTGAACATAATTAAAGCATAGTGATTAATCACAAAGCAACGTAATTATATATTGTGAAATATTTATGTTTTCTGATGGTCTTAGGCGACCCCTGTGAAAGGGTCATTTGACTCCCACAGGGGTCAAGACCCACGGGTTGAGAACCGCTGGTCTAGAGGGAACGCAGCCCTCGTGAGCCACTAACTGGTAGACCCGAGAGCCAGTGAGTACCAGCTGCCATGTTCACATGTCCGTGAGGACACGTCTGGTTGCTCTCGCCACCTCTACTCAGGTGATGAGCAGAGACACTGTCTCCAAGTAGGCTGTGCCATCGGGGTGTCCTTCCTGAGCTCAGTGAGTGGAGCTGGCACCTCAATGACTCCCTGCAGCCGTGCCGTAGTGGGTATGTACCTGGGGGCTCCGAGAACGTGTTCCCTCACATCCAGGACCAAGAACATCTGCCCGGGGGCCTGTGTCAGCCCATGAATCCATCCCAGCTCCCCAAGAGCGGCAGATCCAGCCTCCACACGAGGCGGGGTTCATTCCACATCTGAGCAGCAGGGCCCTCGAATGATGTTATAAATATCCAAATGGACCCCCACCTGCCCCCGCCTTAAATCAAGTGTGCTTGTTTATCAACACACAATAGTGGGGATGGAAAGATGGAGGTAGCTCTCAACCTTCCTAATGCCGCCAACCTTTAATATAGTTCCTCATGGGGTGGTGACCCCCTTAACCATAACATTATTTTTGTTGCTACTTCATCACTGTCATTTTGCTATTGTTATGAATCGGGTGACCTCTGTGAAAGGGTCATTAGACCCCCAAAGGGGTCACGACCCACAGGTTGAGAACCACTGGATTAGAGGGGCACGCAGCTACACAGGTGCCCCTCAGGAGTGTGTGCCGCAGTTCCATTTGTCACAATTCCTTGGAGTGGCAATGCTGGTGCCCCCGCCCGCCGACTCCTCTACAAGGCTGCTCACTACCATCCACCTTTCACACTCCGTCTGCACCACGCTGGGACCTACTGAGCCACTTCTGCTCTGGGAGTTGTGCTGGCCGCCTGGTCGTGGGGAGGAGAGGAGAGACCCTTTAGGGAAAGAACGTCGGGTCTGTAGTGAGTCTGGTGAAAGATGAGCATCTCAGGGGGCCTCGGTCACCCATGGGAAGAAGGCTGCTACTGGGAGGGTAAAGCCAGGTCTACACGCACCTGCAGGCCCCTGCTGAGAACTGCATGGCCCCCCACCAAATCAGTCTACATCTGAACCAGAGTCCAGCAGGAATCTTTTTTCCATTACATTGGTGAAGATTCATTTTAATGTGTTTTCATTCCATGATTGATAACGTACCCAACACAACTTATATGATATATTAAATGTATGTTTTTATTAGAAAAGTTGTTATTCTTATTTACTTTACTGAATGGTTTGTGTAGATGTGTAGACAGAAGGCTTCGTCTCTTGTATTCAGGAGTACTCCCACTCAAGTGTAATTGTGTTTAAAAAATAATGGCATGCAGTAATTTCACTGTACATTTGTCTGCAGCCTTCTTTTATTGAATTTCATAGATGACATCGTCTGTGCTATTAAATCCTGCATTGCAAGTGTTACTCACACATTAAAGTACAGTTGAAGGAACGTCTCATTTCCTTATGAGAATTTCCAGGAAGGGTTTGTTGTAAATTGTACTCAAGTGTATTTAAATCAACAGTTTTAATTATTGATCATGGGTTGGAACTGACTCAATAGCAGTGTGTTTGAGTTTATGCAATACCGAACTATCAATATTGTCCATTTATACAATAATCAAAATTCCAGGAATCATGTTTATTATAATTCTTAATTATTACTATGTTTTATTTCTTTTAATGTTCACTTTACATGAGCCCTGGTGATTCTTACTGGTCCCCAGGTTGATTCTGATTCAGTAGACCTTGTTACAATGTAGACTAGGAAATGGTTTGCTTCCTACTTGTTGAAAGTCTTTGTATCCTTCTGTGCCTAATGTCTTTTCTTTCTGAAACCCTGGGATCAAGTCCAGGCAGGACGACCTCAGGCAATCAAACAAGCTCTCTTCCTGACTCTGCCCCAAACCACACCTGAACCTGAGTTATCAGGGGGCAACCATCCCTACCTTGGGCTACCTCTGGCAATGTAAGAAGCTATTAAGGTCCAGGCCCAGAAAGCCAGAGACATCAACTTGAATAGTTTTCTGACGTGAGGATGCTCCCTACTCCAGACCTGCCCCCACTGACGCCGAGACCAGTGACCACAGGGATAGGACCTGAATGTGCAGGCTGGGCTCTGGTCAAGTCCTCAAGCCCCACTAGGGGTCTACGCAGTCCCTCCCAGAAAGCACATGAAAGGCCTGACAGCACAGCCATTCTAGGACCAGGCACGTCGGTGCTGCTCCTGGACCCCAATCTCCCCGAGGTGTTGATAACTCCATCTTGCCCAGGTAACTGAAACGAACGGCGTGTTCTCACCAGTAGGAACTAATCTTCCAAGTGAGAGGACTTTGTCCCTGACACCAAGGCTTATTGGGAAGGCTTCTCACTCAGATGAGAAGAGAGAAAGTGTTTCTCTAGTTGGCGCGCTCTTCTGGAAGGATCCGGATGAAGGTGCGATCTGATTACAGATGACCTGGCACGAGGTAAAGCCCCCAGCACTGACAAGCGGGCATGGCACGTGTCAGGAGGCCACTGTGCATGGGCACGGGGGGGGGGTGAGGTAATTGTCCCTCATCCTTGTGTCTGTGGTTTCCTCCGGAGGTTCTCAGTGTTATAGCAGCCACGCTTTAGCTATGACTGATGATGACCGGGCCCTGTCCAACCCTGATGGTCGCAAGAACCCTGGTGTGCTGGGGCTGCTGCATGTCCAGCCTCCTTTTCAAGAGCCCATAGGCTCCAGGTGACCGGTGGGGGGCTGGGCAGCCCCAAGAAAGCAGACGGCAGTGGCCGAGTGTTCCTTACACCGATGGAAACCTAAATGCCAAGGAGCCT
This sequence comes from Tenrec ecaudatus, assembly GCF_050624435.1. Classification (NCBI taxonomy): domain Eukaryota; kingdom Metazoa; phylum Chordata; class Mammalia; order Afrosoricida; family Tenrecidae; genus Tenrec; species Tenrec ecaudatus. The sequence continues at coordinate 3,562,415 of NC_134534.1, read as the reverse complement.
TCTTCCAGCCGTGGAGTGCAGAAGAGATTGCCCAACACTGCCTCCATGCTGCCTCTTCTGAAGACTGAGGCCCTCACGACATCCACCTGTGTGTCTGTTGGTGGCAGGTACAGACCGCCCCCACCGGCCCCAAGCAGGTCCTTGTGGGCCTTGGCGAGAAGGTCATGAGCACTTCCTTCGAGTCAGCTCTCATCTCTTTCCTGGCGTGTCTCTAACAGAAATGCACTAAGCAGGTCGCTTTCACATGCAGAATGTTTCCAAAACTTCAAATCACAGATGAGGAGTCTAGAAGGCCAAATTTAGGACCGTGGTGCCAAATGAAAGCTCACTCCTTCTGCTCTGGGCAGGGCGGGTGGGATGGGTTGGGGTGGAGATCTTTGGCTCTGCTCCTATAGTAGTCTCAGCATTTGGTGGAGATTTCCATGGAGAGCCTGCCCCTATTTGTGCTTGCTTTTCTGGGCTGGGAGCCTGTAGGTTATGTTGCAAGGTCAGCAGTTCAAACCCACTAGCCGCTCTGTGGGAGAAAGGTGAGGCTATCTGTTGCTGCAAAGTTTACAGCTTCAGATCCTGGGGAGCAGCCCTGCTCTGTCCTAAAAGGCCACTCTCAGTGCCACTGCTGGGTGGCAGTGATCGAGTTGTGGTCATAATTCTCCGTGCCTAATCTGTTGCTCCTTCCCTAGCTCAAGTGTGACTGACTTAAGATGTACTTCACCATGACAGGACCTCATTCAGTAGCAAAGAAACTGCTCTTCCCAAATGGGGAGTCCATCCACAGGTAGGTGTTAAGGCTTCAATACATATACAAATCAATCCACACCAACCACGTTCCACCTGTGCGTTCTGGTGAGTGGACCAGAAATTCCCCTGGTGACACTGGGGGCTGGGCATTGGGTTGTGAAGTACAAGGCCATTGGTTTGAGTTCACCGTTGGCTCAGAATTCACTCAGTGGTAGTTGTGTAGTGCTAAAAGTGTTATTGGAAAGACCTGGTGCTTCCCCAGATTCCTACATGACACAGTTGCTGACTCAGAACTTCTTAATGTTTAAATGAGCAACCTGTTTGATAAGGGGTTCTGGTGGTGTAGGGTTCTGCACTGCCACCGGCCACCCTGCAAGGGAAAAATGAGGATTTCTACTCCTGTCAACAATTCTGTAGCGTCTCAGGAAACCCATGGGGGTGGGTCCGAATCGACTCGATGGCAGTGAGTTTGGTTTGGGTAATGTGTTTGATAGCTGAGATACTTGTTGATGGCTGCACCTTTCTCCTGCTGATCGACTCTGAACTGCCACCCTCGCTGCTGGCAGTCTAATGCTTACCTGATAGCACCACCAGGGCTCACGACACATCCAACATTGATTCAAAATTACAGTTCTGGAGGTGGGAATGTACCCCCCTCTTCCACTGGCAGTGAGAAGCTCTCTCAAGGGAAGGACATGGACATGGATGGGTGGAAAGTGGAGGTCCGTGGCTCATATCCCACAGGACTCACCTGCTGAGAGGGTCCTCAGGGAACAGGGAAGAAAGGCTCTGCAGGGTTTCCAAGGCTATAAAGCTCTGCAGAGGCAGACAGCCTCGTCTTTCTCGCACCGTGCAGTCGGTGATCTTGAACCACCGACCTTTTAGTTAGCAGTTCAACCCCTAGGGCACTGCACCATCAACACTCCTTACTATAAGACTAGAAGTCAAGTCAATACCAAGACAGATGCACAGTCAAATGGAGAAGTAAATCGCCCATCGCTCAGCATGCAGGTTCAAATCCTGACAAATTCTCCAGGCCACCAAAAGCAACACAAGTCTGAGACACGTGTTTTCACCGAGAGGACCTTATAGAAATAGGACAGCTACCATGTAAACATAGCGCGGCCTCACACACGGAAGGTATGCTGGGACAGAAAGGGCCCAATCTTAAAATCAGAGCATACGCTAATGACTCCTGACCTTCAGTTCATACAAATTGCAATTCTGCACAAATTAAGCTACCAGCTGCTCCACGGGAGAAAGCTGAGGCTTCCAGCTCCCATAAAGATCGACAGTCTCACAAGCACCCAGGGCGTGTTCTACTCTGTCTTCCAGGGCCGCTGTGAGTAGGGCTCTCCTCAGTGGTGGGGGCTTGGTTGGTTGGTTGGAATTCTTGGGGCTTTGGAGTCTTACAGGAAGGGAGGTGGGTTTATATAGAGAGATACAGCATCACTGGACCCCACTGAGCTTGGCTGCAAATACAGAGACTAACTTTACATTTCACCATCATGAATTTAAGGAGCCCGGTGGCATAGTGGCTACCCATTGAGCTGTGCTCCACAAGCTAGTTCAGACGGGGCTTCCTGCTCCTGTAAAGAGTTACATTCCCACCCAATGGCATAAGGAGTACACTGCCGTGAGTCTCGGGAAGGCGGGCTCATGCTCAACACGCACAGCACTCAAAAGGACGTCTGCAGCTGTGTGCTGTACGTCCAGGAGGACGGAATGAAGTTTTATTTCACATGAATGTGGAATGATGGCTTCAGCGAAACTCTAGCATGATTGGCCTGTGAATTGCCAGAACTGCTAGCACACCTGGAGCAAAAGAAAAGGTCATTCAAAGAAGGCTCGCCTGTGGTGGTTGCTTCCAGACTGGGAGGCTAGAGAAACCTTCCCGCTTGTCATTTATCCTGCACAGTCTGCGGGGAAAAGGTATGATTGTAGCACACAGGCTTCTGAATCCCATTCCGGCCAAGTGCCTACTGAAACCTGTTGTTCATTCAAACAGCAAAAAGGAATGGAGCTGAATATCATCAGCACCTCTAGGAAGAACAAAACGTAGGCACAAATAGTTATTTGGAAAGATGAGTTCCACTATCTCTTTGAAAGTTGTTTCTGTCACATTCTCTGCTGGAAGTCCCCTTGCATGGGTGTCAGTCCTGGTGGTCACACTCCACGGTGTCGATGCGACCTTGTTCTTCTCAGTGTGCTTCAGTTTGAACATTGCCTCCTGAATCTGCCAGTGACCGTCTTCAAGTGCCTCTTCCACTTTAAACCCATCCATTGGGTGAACTGGCAAAAGGGAGGAATGCCATGGTGACCAGTGTCACATTTTACAGCTCATCTTTGAGTCCAAGGGTGATCCCAAGCCAAAGGGATACAGGTGTTGGGAAACTCGGAGTCCAAGGTGCTAGGTCCACACACGCACATGCCCTTTGGGTAGAGGGAGGCAACACTTTCTCAAAAAAATATTCACTTGTCCTTGGGCAGGTACAAGTCCACATGCTAAACAAGCTAAATACGTACTTGAAACTACAAAGCACAGGACTAACAACAGCCTGAAAGGACCGTTACATGTGCGGGCTGTGTAGAGAGCATTGAGTTCAGCGCAGAGGGCTCAAATGTCTTCCTGTAAGTTGCGAAAAAGGCAGGGAGCACTTGTATCCAAAGGGACTCTGCAGGGTTCTTAGCGTTCACTAGTTCTCATGACAGGTGCAGTAGGCAGAGAACTAGCTGACATGCACCAATAATCAAGCCATGGCAGAAAGTTCTGCAGAGCCTGTGGGATTCTGAGGTCCTGAACTTGGTGCTGGCAAGAAGAAATTAGCGTGCGTTCCAGAGCACCGGCACGTACAAACCACCTCATTGTTATTGTTGGCCACACTCTTGGGTGGAGAGGCAGTGAAGATGTGGACTGTGGGAGACTGGGTCTGAGCTTCCATGTATTCAGGGCAAAGACGTCACTTTGAGTGTCCTTTGCAATAACAGGCTAAACATTAGGATGAGCCGTAGCTAGAGAGGCTGACTAAACTGAGTCCCCAAATGAGAAAGAGGCCCACTGAGTTCGGAGCGTTGCTTTTCATATCAGGGGATGGGTTTGCGTGGAGTTCATCCAGGGAAAACCACAAAGTGAGTTACAATGTCTTGGAAGTCAGCCTGAATGTGGAATTCAAAGGAGCAGCCCCGTTTGGCAATAGATGATTAAGAGAAAAGACACTAATAATTGGTCGCCATACACCATCCCTAATGTCCTCAGTGGCTTTTCCAACAGAAACGCCACCAGTGTTCGTGAGAAATGGCCTTCGTCCATTTGACAGCAACCATTAAAATAACCTTGTCGGTAATAACATATCTTCAAATCCTAGCTCATTTGGGCGACCATTTTTAGAAAGACATCATTCTTTATTTCTAGAATGAGGAAAATGAACGTTGAAACTCTGACTTGAGGCCGCCTAGCCAATTGGCTATGGTTTCCAGTGTTTCGTGAGGCTATCATTAGGTTCCACTCAGTCACTTCCAACTTATAATGACCTTGTGCACAACAGAACAAACCACGCCCCAGTCATGCACGACTCTCATTGTTTGCATGTGTTGAGTCTATTGCGGTAGCCCTTGTTGAAAACACGGTGGACTGTCATAAGAAAGAAACCTGTCCTGGCAGCAGTACAGCCGATATGCTGCTTAGACGTGAGGGTGACGAGACTTCATCTCACATACATTGGCTATGCTATCCGGAAAGACTAGTCCCTGGGGAAGGACATCATGTTTGGTAAGGGAGAAGGTCAGTCAATCTCCTTGAAGGTTTTTTCTCTTGTTCATTGACTGCACTTCTGCCAGGACAAATTTCTTTTTTCTTATGACAGTCCATAATACTTTCAATATTCTTTGCTAACACCATGTTTCTTTTTTTAAAAATCATTTTGTTGGGGGCTCGTACAACTCTTGTCACAATCCATACATACATCCACAGTGTCAAGCATATTTGTATATTTGTTGCCATCATCATTCTCAAAACATTTGCTTTTTACTTGAGCCCTTGATATCAGCTCCTCATTTTTACCCCTCCCTCCCCACTCCCCACTTCCTCATGAGCCCTTGATAATTTATAAATTATTATTATTTTGTCATATCTTGCACTGTCCAGTGTCTCCCTTCACCCACTTTTCTGTTGTCCATCCCCCAGGAAGGAGGTTATATTTAGATCCTTGTAATTGGTTCTTCCTTTCTACCCCACCTTCCCTCCACCCTCCCAATACTGCCACTCTCACCACCAGTGCTGAAGGGATCATCCGCCCTTGAGTCCCTGCGTTTCCAGTTTGTAACTGTACCAGTGTACATCCTCTTGTCTGGCCAGACAAGGTAGAATTGGGATCATGATAGTGTGGACGGGGGCATTTAAGAACTAGAGGAAAGTTGTATGTTTCATCGTTGCTACCTTGCACCCTGACTGGCTCGTCTCCTCCCCATGACAATTCTGTAAGGGGGCGTCCAGTTGCCTACAGATGGGCTTTGAGTCTCCACTCTGCACTCACCCTCATTTACAATGATATATTTTTTTGTTCTTTGATTCCTGATACCTGGTCCCTTGGATACCTCATGGTCACACAGGCTGGTGTGTTTCTTCCATGTGGGCTTTGTTGCTTCTGAACTAAATAATTGCTTGTTTACCTGCAAGCTTTTAAGACCCCCAGATGCTATATCTTTAGATAGCCAGGCCCCATCTGCTTTCTTCACCACATTTGCTTATGCACACATTTGTCTTTAGCGATCATATCAGGAAGGTGTGCATCTTGGAATGCCAATTTAATAAAACAAAGTGTTCTTGCATTGAGTAAGTACTTGAGTGGAGGTCCAAGGTCCATATGCTGCCTTAATACTAAACCTATAAATATATGCACATAGATCTATTTCCCCACCATCCTATATAAATATATTTACATATGTACATGCCTATATTTAGACCTTTATAAATGCCCTTTGCCTCTTAGTTTTTTCATCTATTTCCTTTTACTTTCCTTTTGTCCCACTATCATGCTCAGCCTTCATTTGGGTTTCAGTAATTTCTCTGGGTTGCATTGCCCTTGCTGAATCCCTCCCAGGTCTCTCACACCCACCTTGCCACTAATTTTGGATCACTCGTTGCTCCCTTGTCCCTGGGTTGGTCAACATCATCTCCTCTCCCCTCTCCCATGTTCCACATTGGTCCCGTTGTTTTCTCATTCAGACTGTTCATCCAGTCTATCTTATCAATATGCACCAAAAACAAGGCAGAGCAAGACAAAGCAACAAAAGAGAACGCAACAATGACAACAAGAAAGAAAACCAATGACTCAGAAAAGAATACATTAATTTTAAAAAAAGAATCCAAACTGAAATAAAAACTTGTAAATAGATCTAGTATGATTTTTGACCTCTAGGCATGTCCACCAATCCTTCACACTCCCTCGGGAGCTCCCTGCTCTGCTTCCCCTGTTGCTCTGGCGCACACCTTTAGTGTTCTGCCTCGGTGTCTCAGGGTCAGACCTGGCCAATCCTGACATGGAGTATCCATTGTGGTTCCCCATAGGGCCATGGGTCAGCAAGGGACGTTATGCCTCATAGTGGGAATCAGCCATATTGTCCACTCTGTGCATTGGCTCTTTGGAACGGGGATATCGTCCTCCAGGCCTGGTGAGCCAGAATGTGCTCCACTCTCTCTTCCTCCCCCTTCATTTGCTCCCATGTGCTCTGATCAGACATGTCCCTCTCTCCTAGCTGCAGTTTCAGTGCTGTCCTCTTAAGTAAATTCTTCTGGAGGGAGGGGCAGTTGTCCACGTAGCTGGTATGCGGGCCAAGCCCTCAGGCCCCTCCACTGGCTCCCCTCCCCATGCTGGCACGCTGCACTCCCATCCCAGAACACCGGGTTGAAGTCCGGTCCCTCTTTCCCTGTGGAGACACAAACAATACCCTCCCCTTGGGTGGGTCAGTGCCCTGTGCCCCTGCCACACATCTCTCTCTCTCTCTCTCTCTCTTTCCTTTTCTCCTCCCCTCCTTTCCAGTTGGCTATCATATATATCCCTGGATTTGGTCTGGCCCCTGCTATACTACCTGGACCTCACCCTAGGACTGTTTGTATACAGTAGCTTTTTTCCCTGTGCCCCTTTTGAATTTTTCTTTTATTTTCTTTTAATTTTATAAACACCTTAGTGGACTTATGTTGTACTTGTCTTTTGTGCTTGGATTACTTCACTTAGCATAATTTCCTCCAGTTCTTCCCATGCAGCCATAAGCTTCATGTGTACATCACTGCTTTTAGTGATACATAGTACTCCATTGTATGTATGTACATATGTACCACAGTTTTTTATCCATTCATCTGTGTTAATACTATATTTCAAATGCATCAATTCTTCTGTGGTCTTTCTTATTCATTGTCCAACTTTCATACGCATATGAAGTGATCAAAAGTACCCCGGCTTGGATCAAGCACCCCTCACTCCTTAAAGGGACAACCTTGCTCTTCAACACTTTAGAGAGCTCTTGTCCAACAGAGATTTGCCCTGTGCAAGACATCACCTCATTTCCACACTGCTGCTTCCTTGAGCATTCATCGTGGAACCCAGTAAAATGAGATCCTTGACAACTTCAACCTTTCCCTCACCGCCCTCACTTCCCAAGTCTCCCAGGGACCGTTGGTCCTGCTGCTCTCTCCTCGAGCACGCCTCCTATGTCTATCCTGTGTAGCTAGGTGCACTGACTATGACATAGCCCAAACTGATTTAAAAAAAGAAAATAGTAAATAAGAAAAAAATTTTTGAAAAAATAATTTTAAAAAAAGAGAGAAGAAATACTCAAAAATGCCCAGTCTGTTAGCTGACCTTCATGACTGTCCAGGAGCTTCCCCTCCCAGCCTGGAGCCCGCCCCCTTGGGGGTCCTCAGGGGCTTCATAGCTCTGCCTTGCCCCAGCTGCTGATCTGCTATGCTCCCTTCTTCGTTTGCTCCACTATGGGGGGGTTCAGACTCTGCCACTGCCTCCCCCCATGTGACCCCAGAAATGGCCTCTGTTGTAGTCCACTCCAGTAAGGGGACAGTGTGACATGTGCTATTGTCGGTTGCCCAGTCTCCTCTGTGACCCATTGGCTCCCCGCAGGGACGTCATCCTCCAAGCCTGCTGTGCCAGAGTGGGGTCCAGTCTGGCTCTCTCATTCTCTTCTTCCCTCCAGGCCCGCCTCCGTGTGGGTGTGGCATGCTGGCCACTCTCCCCAATCTGTACGTTCAGTTCCACTCTCTACCACACCCACTTCCAGGGAGAGGGTCAGTTTGGCTCTGGTTGGGGGCCAGCCCTGTGGCTCTCTCTTGTAATGCATTCTTCCCCATGACCACACTGTTCTCATGGTTTGGTGCATCATGGTAGGGTCTCCATGCCCACTCCTGATTCTGTAGAGATAAGACCAGTACTCTCCCCCTGGTTGGATTAGTAGTCTGCTCCCTCTGTCATCATTTCACTGTCACCTCCCACTATTTTTTCCTTCCCCCTCCTTCCTTTTCCATTTTTACACAGTCACAGTGGTCAAAACAGTGTGGTACTGACAAAATGACAGATACACAGACCAATGGAAAAGAATAGAAAACTCTGAAATAAAACCATCAGCATATCGACAACTGATCTTCGACAAGGGCCCCAAAAGCATGAAGTGGGAGGGCAACACCCTATTTAACAAGTGAAAAATGTAGAAAATTGAAACAAGATGTCTACCTCACCCCTTGCACAAGAACAAACTCAAGGTGGATCATGGACCTAGAAGTAAAACCCCAAACCATCAGGAACATTAGTGAACCTTGGCTCAGAGAATACATAGACTAACTTCAATAGGGCAGGGTACACACACAGGGGAACCTGAAATTTGCAAATGGGATTTACTAAGGATAAAGCACCTGTGTGCGTCAAAGACTTTACCAAGAGGGCAACCAGGCAACCCACAGACTGGGAGGGGATTTTTAGCAAGGACACAACAGACAAAGGGCTTATTATGAAAATCTACAATACCCTCCTTTCCTGAAAAAGAGGAAAACAGTTAACCCTTTGAAGAAGTGGGAAAAAGAGCTGAAAAGAAGTTTCACTAGGGAGGAGACCCATATGGCCAATAAACATATGAGAAAATGCTCCCGATCATTAGCCATCAGAGAAATGCAAATCAAAACAACCAGGAGATACCATCTAACACTTTTGAGGCTAGCTCAAATCAGAAAATCAGAGAACAACAAATGTTGGAGGGGATGTGGCGAGATAGGAACTCACCTACATTGCTGGTGGTCCTGTAGATATGTACAGTTGCTATGGAAAGCAGTCTGGCGATACTTAAAGAAGATGGAAATTGAGCTACCTTATGACCCAGCTATCCCTCTACTGGGCATACACCCAGAAGAGGTAAGAAATAAACCACAACCAGTTGTCTGCACTTCGATGTTCATTGCAGCACAATTTGCAATCACGAAGAGTTGAAAACTATCTAAATTTCCATCAGTACAAGAGTGGATCAGTAAACTCTGGCATATACACACATGGAGTACTATGCATCACTAAAAAGCACCGATGAGCACATGAAACATATCTTTTCATGGGAAGAGTTGGAGGAAATTATGCTAAGCGAGGTCAGCCAATCACAAAAGGAGAAGTACATCGTGAGTTCCCTGAGGTAAGTGTAATCCACGCGGCAGGTATTGGGTTGAGATACAGGGAATTGGGAGGAGGTTGGACCAAACCCAAGGAGGGACGTGTTGGTCCAACATAAATTTGTTCTAGTTTTTAATATTTTCTGGTTTCTTTTCAGTTGAGGTGTTTAATCTGTTTAATTTGTTACTCTTGTTAGCTTTTTGTTTGTTTTTAATTTTTTTTCTGTATATGAAATCCAAGCTCGGTCGATCTATAGAGACAGTAACTGGATAATTGGTTCCTTGGGGTATGGCAGAGGAGGTTGGGGACATATGGGGAGCTAGTCACAATGAGGACAAGGATGAGGAAAATGTTCTAAAATGGATTGTGGTGATGATTGTACAACTCTTCTTGATGTGGTTGACCTGTTGAATTGTATGATGTGTGAATTATCTCCCAATGACACTGTGGCGGGGGGGGGGGAAAGGGGGGAGACAAGGTGATGGAATTCGGAATTCTCCAAGACCCTGGGAACAGAGATTGTCCAGTTAATTAGGTAACTTCTGCTTGCACAAGGTCATAGACCAGGGTCCTGGACTGTAGCTTATTTTAACCCTTTGGGAAAGCCCGTGATCACGTGTGGACTTAGAGTAAAAAAGAAACCGAAAGAAAGAAAGGAATCCCACGTGACTTTGGCTTTTACCGTGTTTTGTTTTATCTGCAGGGCCAACCTGAGCACATGATAAACAAGACAAGGTAAGGCTAGTCCTTGCTGCATGGGACCGCACACAAACGTTGTAGTTGTTGTTGATGCTGTTAGCTGCCACTGTGTTGATTCCGATTCACAGTGATCCTACGTACAACAGAATGAAACACCGCCATCCGCACAGTGGTTGGTGGGAGCTCGTGGCTGCCGTCACTGTGTCACTCCATCTCACGGAGGGTCTTCCTCCTTGTCAGTTCATTCCAGGGACTGCTCCCTCCTGAGAGCATGTCCAAACAGTGAGAAAACTTTCTCCATCCTTGCTTCTAAGGAGCATTCTGTCTGTCTATTGCCCAAGACAGATTTGTGGCTTCTTCTGAAATCCATGAGACTTTCAATATTCTCACCCCAGACCTTATACACCATAAGTAATAGAAACTGAACTTGGGGCTGCTATGATTGCCAGTTGCCAAGAGAACACAACTCCTAGCACTCACCCTAAAGCAGCTACACAACCCTCAGAACAAGCGTGTAGAGCTTATTCACACCCTCAGGGAACTATGCATAGCCCAGGGATCTGAATGCCTCCGGGACTTGAAAAAGCAAGACTTAAGCAAAATGACTTTACTTAGGTCAATTATACAATAGGTCTGAAACAGCACTTTATAAAACCACAAGAGACAGGATGAATGCAATAGGCACAGGACACGAATAATTTAAACAATTGATGGAGGAGAGGAATCTTTCTGGGTTAAGGGGAAGGAAACATGAAAGCCAAGTTTTCAGACAGAAAGTAGCAGCAAGCAGAGGCAACATTGATACCTAAGAGAGCCTGAAGGAGAGAAGAATCACAGAGGCAGAGAGAAGCTGTGTATTGAGTGGGGCTCCCTGGTACTGGAAGACATGGGCACCAAGGTCAATGGACTGGTCTAGGATGCCTTTGACCCAATCTACTTTGAGGACAGAGAGGCCCATTGAGTCTCATGACTGGAGTAAGATTGGCAATGTACATGAAATCTATAAAGCCAGGGTTTTCTTAGTCGGCCTGAATTAGTTTTTCGGATCCTTTTTAGCAGGATTTAAAGAAGGTGGAAAAAGGGACACAGCCAGAAAGAACAATGTAGCTGGATGCTATGATTTTGGTATGGGACTTATCTTGTCAACTACTCCCCTCTTGACCTAACGACACAAATCCCAAGGAAGTAGAAGTTCTCCAACTGATTCTTCCTTCTCCAGATCAATCACGAGCGAGCTTTGGCCCTATTATTGAAACTCTGTCAAATCACCTAGACCTGTGTGACCGTTCCCCCGGGAATGCCTTTTGAAATATCTCTTCCCATTTCTAAAAGCCAACCCCCAGCAAACCCCATTGCCATTGAGCAGATTCTGATTCAGTTTCCTGGGGCTGGGAATCGTTACTGGAGTAGACAGCCTTCTCCTTCTCCTGTGGAAGGACTGGTGGATGAGAACCATCAACGTTGGAGTTTTCAGTCCAATGCTTACCCATCAGCACCACCAGGGCTCCTCAACTCTCTCAATCAACATCAATTTGGAGTGGTAAAGTTGGAGTGAGCAAGAAATGCCTAAATTGTAATTTGCTAATGACAGGATAAAGCAAGAAAACTTCCAGAAGCAAAGAAAATGACCTCCTTATCCGTGATGGCATTGCTAGCAGACAGCAAGGATGGGATGAAAGGATTACCTCGTGGCTACCTTACCATGGCGATATTGGCTTCCCAAGCGGCCAGGTGCTGGAGGACAGTGGAAGAAAACTTGTCATCAGCAGAGAAATGGCGTGAGCTCTCCCGATACTTGCCCAGAACAAACTCCAAGGTGTTGATTACATTTCCCAGGCTGTCCTGGAGTGAGGGTCACGTTCTCGCTCAGGTCTGAGTCACAATAAGCTTTGTGTTATTGGTCAGGGGGATGAGCTGGAGGTTGCTGCTCTTTAAAGACAATCGAGATGCTCGATACTATAAAGAGTATGGATTCTCTTGTGGTCCCAGTGTCCTTGAAACTTCAGTTCAGAAGGTCTTTACAGAACGAGTGGGAGAGCAGAAATGATGGATGGCGGTGGTCTACCTCCATCACAGACATCTTAGGGCACATGTCGATGATCTGGATACATGATCGAGGAGAGGCAGCTGGAGGTGTTGGTGAGAGTTACTGAAAGTGCCAGTTGTCGGCTGGTGGCTAGCAAAGGAAGAGAGGGTGGCTGGGTAAATGGTTGGAAACAGCTGCCAGAATCCACATGGACTCGGGATGGACATGCTTGGCAGACGACGTTGAATGGACACCGGAGGAGAGAAACCCTGAGAATTTCCTTGACTGTCAGTACCACAGTCCGTAGGATTAGGGAAGTAGGGGTGAGGAGGTCTGCCTATGGGAGAAGCCCCCCTGCTCTCAGGCACGACTGGGTCCGTTTGTCTGGGAGCTTGTCGGCTGGCAGTCTCCAATTTCTGGAGCCAAAGCCAAAGCAAAGGACTCCATGAAGAGGGGACCAGATCCCATAGAAAATGTCAGTCATCCTGTCTGCCCATCCGAAGGATTCTACTTTCAATGACCCAAGGCTGGTTTCACTGACGTTGAAGTCGGTTGGATATTTTGTTAAGACCTGCAGGGTTGCGGAAAGAGGCAGATGCTTGGACATGCTTGGGATATGGGAGATGAGATATTAGGGAGATGCCCCCAGGAGGAAAATGGTGAGGAGGGGTTGGGAAGAAGAAGGCCCTGAAAGGTGAGGCAGGGGCAGCAGTCTAGCCACTCAGCCGAGAGCCCGTGTCACAGTCACCCTGAGGCACAGACTCCCTGTCTCCCCTGGGACCACCTCAGAGACGGCAGGGTGCCCCTATGCCGTAACGACACAGCAGCCTTCCTCCCGGGAGAGTGTCAGCAAGGGGGATGCTGGCTCCTGAAATGCAAAGTACTCTCCGAGCCCGAGTGGTTGTCCACGCTAGGACTGACCCACCTCCGTGTTGTAGGTACTTGAGGATGGGGGTCTCCTGCTTGTCCCTGCTCCAGTGGGCTCCAATTCCTGAAGCAGCAGGACCCTGAGGTGGTAGAAAGTTCTTAGATGTCTGCCTGTGGCCTGGAAAGTCGGAGCTCAGTGCAGGAGTCTTTTAACATGCAAGCTTCTGCCTGCATGTCTCTCCTCTGCCTTGCTGCAGCTGCAGGTCTGTGTTGGGACCACCCACAGGACCGGCCCTCAGAGACCACGAGGAGCCCTGTGATCACCAAGCGAGTCACCAGAGACCCAGGCTTCTTCCTGCTGTGGGTCACTATGGGACTTAAGAGTGTGTCTCCTTTGGATGCAGTGTGGTAAATGCCCCCTTTCCTAAGTTTGCAGGTGCTCAGGCACCGGCTGCAGCTGGCAGTCTCACCAGGACTTTTGTTCTCAGCAAATACCATCATATGAAAGACCGGGGACTTGGAGCTCAGAGAGCCCTAGATGACCTTGATTTTCCCAGAGCAGCCCCAAATTTGGAATAGCTGGTTTGAATGTGGAGGCATGACCTGAAACCCTTCCCTGCAGAATATTCCTCCTGGTCTCCATCAGCACGCAGGCCAGCCAAGGAAACCAGTAGACGACTAAGGTTCCACGGAACCAGAAGTAGATGGTCCACCTCAAAGCAAAGGGTGGGAATTTCTAAAATGTCTTACAACTATCCTCTTGCCAATCCTGCTCCAGAATGCAAAATGTGCCCTCCCAGCTCTGGGATGTGTGAAAGTTTAAAACCCTGGACCCAGGGTAGAAAAACACAACCCTGCAATTGCTGCGCGTTAGATCCGCATCAGGTTCTCCGTGCGCCCAGGTCCATGCAGGGCACGGGCTCATTTGCCTCTTCCCGCTGACAGTTGTTTGGAGCAGGAGGCCGGCATGTTTGGATGAATCGCCTGGTCTAGGAGCTGGGCGCTCCGGAAGGAGGACCTAAGGAGCCAGGCTCGGGGTTGAGGAGCCTGGCTTCTTGAATTTGGGCCTCTGTTTGCGCAAGACACCCAGGCCTTATGGCCAAAGTCGCGAACAAATGAGATGGTCTTCCAAGGAGCCAGCACAGCAGAAAGGTTCCGTGAAACTCAAATCACCAGATTTGGGTCAAACTTTTCTTTTGACTTTGGCTCGCGCTAGGTTATCCTGCTTCACAGAGCTCATGGAGTCTGAGGAATGGGCTCTGTCTTGGAAATACCCAAAGCTGGTGGAGAAGAGATGAGGCACTCCACTGCCCAACACACCCATGGGTGCAGACTGGTGAGAGCACCCACCGAGGAAAGTATGTGCTGATTTACCGAGTACCAAGGGCCAACACCTTTAGAGAGGGCGAAGACATTCTGTCCCCCGGGTGATAATGCCCAGGGAGAGGCTACTTATTTGTCACTGGAGAACATGCAGGTGGACAGTAGCGTGTGTGTGTGTGTGTGTGTGTGTGTGTGTGTGCTGCTCCTTGTGTTCTGGGGCAGTGGACAGTCGGGTTGGACAAAGTCTTACTAGGATAAAGTCACTGATGCTTTGTCTCTGGGAAATTTAAGTTGCATGGTCAGGGGAAAACTGGCTCCTCATTCGTGGGATCAGGGCCCAGGATTGAACATCATGAAAGTTTAGCCACAAGTTCTCTTGCCAACGATGGATTCCTGACTGCAGGACCTTTTGGCTTTCCTGTAGCCAGGTCCATGGGCAACCCAACCAAGGCCATGGCAGACACAAGTCTCCAGCTGAACCTGGTAGCTCGGTGGCCTTTGTTGAGAACTACCAGCTGCCGCCCTTGTGTGGTGGCGGGGAATTAAGTGCAATGCTCGCCTTTGATCAGGATTGATTGCCCTGAGTTGAGATGGAGACAGATTCCATGAAGGTTTGCAAGGGACCAATTCCTTTTCTGGGAGTCTGGACTACAGGGAATCAATCTTAGACAAGTTTACTTTTGCCTCTCATTTCCTCTGCAGAAGATATTCAAAAAAATGCCAGAGGCTTTTTTGTTTTATGATTTATTTCTTCCAAAAGTGCCGAGTCAGCCTCCTGGGCCTCCTTCCAGGAGTCATGCCTGCAGCTTGGGCTGGAGTCAAACTCGGAAGACCTGGTGCCGACCAGCCCTCCAACTTTCCCATGGGCCACAGACGCGTTCACTTTCATTTCTATGTCCGGGGCTGGGTTGACGTGGGCCCAATCTTTCCTTCCTCTCATTTGGGGAACTTCCAATCCCACTGTGTGTTCTAACCAGGACTCCACGAGGAAGTTCATGGCTACTTCCTCCTTTCCTGCTGAGCTCAAGCACCTCCTGTCAAGGATGTCTTGGGAATTATGCATAGAGAGGAGAAATGCTGCTGCCGAGGCTCAGAACACCTCTTGGGAAGAGGGGCTTCCACTCTGGCTGCGGGGGGTCCTGCTCAGCAGAAAGATGGCTGGCACTCCACAGACTGAGGCCCGAGTGTCTCATGGGAGAGCTGTGCGCCCCACGCACCCAGGGCTTTGTGGCTGTTGGGTTCGGGAAGGTGCCAAGATGTTGAAAGTGACTCAGATGGCTACAATGTGCCTCTGGTGGCCGTGCACAGTGGGCACTGTGTTGGAAAGCTCCCAAGGGCAAACCACTGGACCTGGTGGGAGAAGAAACATGGGCAGATAGGCAAGGAGGCGGGGTGTGTGGAGGGGTTTATCCCCGACAACCACAGGGAATGAAGCTGACAGGGAAAAGCACCGTCTTCGACAGACAGGCCGCGGGAGGACGGGAAGAAGAGGAGTTTGAAATGATGTGCGGTGTGTCCAAATTTAAACCCCAAAGCAGACTCTGGCCACTGGTGACCCTATAGGACAGAGCAGAACTGCCCCTGTGGGTTTCCAAGGCACCGTAACTCTTTACGGGAGTAGAAAGTCTCATCTTTCTTCCGAGGAGTGGCTGATGGTTTCAAACTGCCAACCTTCCAGTTAGTAGTGCAACACGTAACCACTACACTACCGGGACTCCTGCAGCACAGACAGGAGAGAAAGCGTCATTTGCCCATAAGGCAGAGAGGAAAGGGGGCAGCTGTCTGAAGGAGCCCAGTGCTGCAGATGCCCCTGATGTCTGTACCCACTACCTTGGCCCCTCAAAGCCCCATGTTTCAACCTTCCAGCTACACCCAGGAGCCAAGCTGGCTCTCTAGCCAGCACCTTGCCTCTGCTCCAAAGTGGTCTCCTCACCTCCAGACCCTCCTGAGATAGCAGATGGAAGCAGGTTACTTTTTCCCTGATGTGTAGACATCCCTCCACCTCTCCTGTACTCAATGGCTCCCCTTTGTCTGTTGATAAAATTGGGTCAGTCATTTGTCTGAAAGGCCTGAGTAAATATTGATATGGCTATAGCATTTCATTGAGATCCCAGTAATTATAGCGTCGTCTTGGCCTTTTCCCTGTGTAGCATTCCAAGTTAAGTCATCAGAGAGGAAGATTTCCAACTTGAAGGCAGACATTGTTTGACCATCGGCCAGGACAAGCCACTTAATCTTGCTGAGTCTTTAAATTCGGATAACTTTCCAGGCGGAGCAACTAATTATCTAAAAGCATCAGTGTAGTGGAAACATGCTTAGAAAAGCAGTCTGTAAAAGCTACCAAGAGATGCTGCCAATGCAGTGGACAAGAAAGAAGAGAAGGCGGGGCAGGAAGACAGGCAAGGCAGAGAGCATCTGACTGGCGGCATGTCAGCCCGTTGGGTTCCTGCCTCCAGAGCACAGACTGGGAGCCAGTCCTATCTGGCTTTCAGACCCAGATCAACCACTGATTATTCATGTGAACCCAGGCACGGGTTTAAAAGTCTCTAGGAATGAGTTTCTTCTTTGGCTCAATGAGAGTAAAGTGCAGGGAAACTGCTTACCACGGTGTCTATTGGGTGGACAGCAAACACACTGGAAGACCAGTCCCACTCATATTGCTTGTAGAGATCACCCTGGTGATTCCCAGTGGGTTTGTACTTGGGTCATCTTGAGTCCCTATAGTTCTGCAGATTTGACACATTAGCTCACACAGAGAAAGCCAAGCCTGTCCACTCCCATAAACCTTGGCAGTCTTGGAAGCCCACAGAGGCAGTTCGACCCTGCCTGATAGGGTCACTAGGTAGGAGTTATAATCAACTTGATAGCACTGAACTTTGAGTCTGAGCTCAAGGAAATGAAAATTGAGGAGCTCATCCCCGCTCCTGGTTATGGTTATATCAGCCATACATTTTCCTAGGGCATCGGTTTAAACGTCTGTGATTTTTCAAGTCCAGAAGAACTGGACAATGGTTAGTTGGTCAGTTGGGACCAGCTGTTCTAATGAGAGCTACAATGGCTGAATCCTGATAGAAAGTCAAAAGCACACAAACTCACTGCCATCCATCCGATTCCAACCTATGGTGACCCTAAAGATAGAACAGAACTGCCCTGGGGGGTGGGGGGGATTCTGAGATTGTAACTCTTTGTGAAAGTGGACAGCTTCACCTTTCTCGCTATTTGAACTGACACTTGTCACCGCTCCATCTCTAGAGGGTTCAAGAAGACCAATCTGCAAACCCTCCTGATAGAGTGGGAGAGAAAGGTGGAACTGAACATCAATGCTTCCAAAGTCCAGACTCACTGCAACCGTTGAGAGGAGGATGCCCCAAGATGATCGCCCTGAGCAATTCCTAATCCTTGAACCCAAACCAACCCCTGAAGTCTCTTTTAAGCTAAATAACAGATGGACTCATAAAAGATGGATCACCAGTGAGTCCTATGTGCCTTAAAAAATAATCAACTGCCTGAGACTAAATGGTCAACAAAGACTCGAGCACCGATGGGAGCAAAGAGGGACCAGGAAACCAGACGACTGACCACAAACATCCAGAAGGAAATTAGTGAGAAAGCTGCGTATTGTGAGATGTTGCCGACGTCACTGAACCAGGGGTGCGGTAACTGTTTCATGGGAACCCAATTTGCTGTCAGCTTTCAGATTTGCACTGAAAATCCAATGGGATCGACTATTTTTGTGAAGTGTGTGATTTCTGATGAGGGCTCGTATTCACATAGCAGCCTGATGGCTGGCTTGCTAAGTGGAGTGCATGGCTCAAAGGCAGCCCATCTACCCACTGAGAAAATAGACCCATATAAATTCAAAACAAGTTCTCCCCAGGCAGGGAGCACTTCCATGGTCAAGTGTGGGCCTGAGATGAAATGCAGCGAGTTTCTCATATGTCCCATCTCTCCCTCACTTTGGTCCCTACCCTCCCTGCCTCCAAATGTCAGGCAGCATTGTGTTCTCCTGGTCAAGTGCCGCAGGACACTGGGGACAGTCTGACCCCAGCATGAGGTCTGCATTGAACATCACTCTTCGTTTGCGATGACGCGGTGACCATCTGGTGGAACAGGAGGAGGGAGCAAAATCCAACACATTTAGCACAGGCTGCGGCTGACAAAAGAGGCCCTGGCTCTCGCTGGGTGCTGAAAGTCTCATTGCTCAGTGCTAACAGCCCCATCGGCTCTCATTTTTAATGCATTGGTGGAGAATGAGCTAGAGATTGAACCAGCATGCATCTAATGCTTCATAGGAAACAGGCCTTGCCAGGGTCACCAAGTCCTCAATCCCTCCTGGTATCCAGAGCAAAGACCGATAGCTTCCAGTTAGAGGCTGAGTGCAGGAGGAAAGACCAGTATGCATGTATGTGTGTGCAGGCATGCGTGTGCATTCAGATACCCCTGTGTGTGCAGGCATGCGTGTGCATTCAGATACCCCTGTGTGTGCAGGCATGCGTGTGCATTCAGATACCCCTGTGTGTGCAGGCATGCGTGTGCATTCAGATACCCCTGTGTGTGCAGACATGCGTGTGCATTCAGATACCCCTGTGTGTGCAGGCATGCGTGTGCATTCAGATACCCCTGTGTGTGCAGGCATGCGTGTGCATTCAGATACCCCTGTGTGTGCAGGCATGCGTGTGCATTCAGATACCCCTGTGTGTGCAGGCATGCGTGTGCATTCAGATACCCCTGTGTGTGCAGGCATGCGTGTGCATTCAGATACCCCTGTGTGTGCAGGCATGCGTGTGCATTCAGATATCCATAGCAGTATTGGGAGCAGAGTTCTAGTCTCAGGGCCTCCGTTCACACACAGCAGGTAATAGGATTTCCTGCTATCTGCGTCTTTTTAGCAAGACATGGAGTCATACCGTCCACATGTCCATGTTCCTTAGGGTCTCAGCAGCCGATGGGAGTCTAGAGCAAGATCAAATCCTTGACCCCAGTGCTCCATGCAACATTGTCCTGCAGTTGGCCACTGCCATGCACTGGAGGTATCTCAGCAGGATCCTGGGCAGGATGGGACAAAAGGTCAGACTTTACTCCAGGCTCTTCTTGGGGCTTTAACTTCAAGACGGTGGGGAAGGTGGACCTTCAAATGGGGTCACTGCGGTTCACTCCCCCGGTTGAGAACTTATCTTTCTGCCCCAGATATACAAAATCCGAATCTACAGCTTAAGATCTGCGAATGACTCTCACAAATCTTGTTAAAATATGAAATTCTGATTTTGTATATCTGGGGGAGATTGTTAACTTCACGGGAGAGATCAAACCAGCATGAACCAGTTCAACAAATCTCAGCAGCGAAGCTCTCTGGGTATGGCATTGGTCAGAGGCCACTCTGATGGATGAAGACTCAACTGCTCGACTTGAGGTCTAAGAACCTGAGCGACAACCAGATTCTGATCGTGTATCTGAGCCAGATACCGGTCCTAAGCCTTTTTAGACAAGGGTGGCCCACGGCACAGAGTTTCTACGTCGCCGTGACTCAGACCATGTGGCATGACATTGTTGCCTGTCGTCATGGCTAAATTGCAGACTCCATACGGGACTAGTAGGTGCTCTATCTGAACATATTGAACTGACTCAGACCCTCATCTTGATTTCAACATCCTTCTAGCCTCCTGCAGAGGTCACCGTCTCCTCGTCTTAAATAGGGGCTCAGGCTGGTGAAAAGGGAATCCAGAAAGGAGAACAACTACTTCCTTGGAGCTAACTGAGAACCAGGAAGTGACTCATGCCTTCTGGCTCCAGCGAACATTGCAGAGGGGGGAGGATGTAAAGAACCCAAGTAATGTGTGATGCACTCACCCACCACATATGTCGTACCTTACCTACCAAGTCAGCACTGATGGTCTGTTCATCGGTAGCGCTCCTGTCTGCTTATGAAGAAAATGGAGGGCGTGACGCCTGCCCTTCAATTCGTTACTATCCCAAAAGCACTTGAGACATTTAAACGCTCAGCTGGAAGATCTCATTAACCCCCCACCCTCCAAACCAAAGACATGGGACTTTATTAGTCCCACTTTATATTCTCAAGCATATTGAGACTCCAACTGATCAGGGGCATGCCGTGCCTGCAGCTCACATAAATTATCAGCTCGACCCAGATGCCTATAACTCGAAGCCTGGCGTGCTTGCTCCAGGGCTCAGTGACTCAGAAAGAAATGGTTTGAATTTACCTCGCCTACAAGTTGGTCAGGAACCCTGGGGTGGAATAGTGGATTACGCCTCAGACTGTTGGTCAAATGCAAGACTGTTGCCTGAAGATCATTTTCAATAGCGAAAGTCTTAGGGGAAAGAACCCAGTGAAGTTGCAGGTGTGTGAGCTGGCATTCAGACCTAATTACAGTCTCCCACAGCCAAGCGACAGCTGTGTAAACGAGCGCATCGAGTGTGCTCTCAGTCCTCTTGTCAGAAAGGTAGGGGATGATAACAAACTCTGGATTCCTGGGAGGGTGAACCAGAAAGTCCCTTGGAATGTGACATGAACCTCCTCATGATATGTTATCTGCGCAGAGTTGGTCCTTGACTGGTGGGAAACATGCATACATGATGAGATCATTGCACTCCTGAGGGTTTACAGTGGCTGATTCTCACAAGGACATCAGCAGGCCTTAATCCCCACGCTGTGTTAGAAGCACCACTGAAACCCATTCAGCATCTGAGCAATACCCGAGCCGCTGCTGACAGATGGGTGGGGTGTGAGGTGCATTGGCCAGGAACCAAGCAGGGGTCATCCACACGGAAAGCAAGAAGACCACCACTGCCTTCGTGAACCTCCTCACGGTGACCTGGATTAACCATCCCAATGATCACCCCATGCAGAAGACAACACTCAGGGATGAAGAGCAAGGATTGCAGCCTTCAATGTGGATTACAACTCCCTGTAAGGAAGATCAAAATCCTCACAACTGGACCAATCGGTAGCATCGTGATGAACAGAGTAAAGATTGGGGCGGTCAAGGATTTCACCTTGCTTGGAACAACCATCAATGCTCACGGAAGCAGCAGCCAAGAGGTCAAATGACACATTGCATTGGGTCAATCTGATGCACATGACCTCTTTCAAGGGCTGAAAATAAAGGATGCTACTTTGTGGAGTTAGATGCACCTGACCCAAGCCATGAGATTTGTCATCACTTTACATGCATGTGAAAGTTGGTCATGGAATAAGGAAGACCTAAGAAGAACAGCTGCATTTTAATCATGGTGCTGGGGAAGAATGTTGAAAATACCGTGGACTATCAAAAGAACAAACAAATCTGTCTTAGAAGAAATATAGCCAGAATGCTTGCTAGAGGCAAGGAGGGCAGTACTTCATCTAATGTACTTCGGATATGTTATCAAAAGATACCAGTGCCTGGAAAAGGACATAATTGCTGGTAAAACTGAGGGACAATGAAAAGGGAAGACCTTGGACAAAATGCATTGACATGTGGGTACAATAATGGGCTGAAGCAGAACAGCAATTGCGATGGTGGTGCAGGACCAGGCGGTGCAGTATTTCATTCTGTTATGCATCGGGTCATTATGAGTTGACCGGACAGCACCTAACAACAACAAAAACAACAACCCGAACTCGAAGCTCTCACTCTGGACTTATCACGAATCCCACCACTCCTCGGTCAGTCTGTGGCACTGTGGTAGCTTTCGTGCTGCTGTGCCGACAGTATTCCAGAAGCCAGCAGGGTCACTCGTGGGGAACCGGGCTCAGTGAAACTTCCAGACTACAGTGGACTGGAAGAACAGCTTGGCAATCTATTTCTGGAAAGAGAAAATAGAAGTGAGTGCAGACCTGTGAACAGCAGCAGAAGGTTGTCTGATCCAGTGTTGGAGGAGAAGCCCCTAGGGCTGACAGGCCCTCACAATGTGATGGGAGGGGAGAGTCCGCATTATTGATGGGATGGCCTCAAGCATTCAGGACATTCATCTGCTGATGCAGCATGACTCAAAATGAAAAGCAAATATTCGTTAGTAATTAAAACATGGGAGTAAAAGCACAAGTCAAGGGAATTGCAAGTTGCCAAGAAAGAAAAGAAAGATGTGGAGATCAACATTCTAGGAACTTGTGAGCTGAAACGGACTGATCCTGGCTATTTAAACTGAACAAGTGTGCCGTCTTCCATGCTTGCAATGACATATTGAAGAGGAAGAATAGCACATCGAAATGAACATGTCGAG
This sequence comes from Tenrec ecaudatus, assembly GCF_050624435.1. Lineage (NCBI taxonomy): Eukaryota > Metazoa > Chordata > Mammalia > Afrosoricida > Tenrecidae > Tenrec > Tenrec ecaudatus. The sequence goes on along the minus strand of NC_134534.1, from coordinate 3,539,888 downwards.
AACTCTCTTGAAGTACAACACTGTAAATGATAGGATAATATCCATTTGCCTACACAGGCGACCAGTTAATATGCCCATCATTCAAATTTATTCACCACCACTATTGACAACGCTGAAGAAATGGAAGATTCTACCAGTGCCTACAGACAGAAATGGATAAAGCAGGCAGTCAAAAATGAATGGATAATGACTGGCGTTGACATGTGAAATCTGGAAACAAAAGAGTATTGGTAGTTGGAAAATTTGACCTTAGAAATTATGCTGGAGACCACATGATAGAATTGTTCAAGACTGATGATTTATTCGTTGGAAATATCTTGTTTCAACAACATAGTGGTGACTATACATGTGGATGTTGCTGGATAGAATACATGGGTATCAATTGACTACATCTGTGGAAAGAGATGATGGAGACACTCAACATCAGCAGCAAGAACAACATTAGGGGCCAACCGTGGAACAGGCCATGAATTGATCATATGAAAGTTCACAGTGAAGCTGAAGAAAATTAAAGCAGGTTCATCAGAACCAAAATATGACCTTGGACCTATCCCACCTGAATTTAGACACCATCTCAAAAATAGACTCCTCACACGCCAAAGATCCGATGACTTGGGAAGACATAGAGGACATTATACGTGAAGAAGACAGAAGGTCATTTAAAAAATGAGCAAGAAAGAGAAGACCAAAGGGGATGTCGTAAAAGACTGAAACCTGATCTCGATGGTTGCTATTTGCTTGTTGGATGCCATCGAGTCATTTGCAACTCATAGCAACCCAGGTACAGCAGAGCAAAACCTCACCTGGTCCTGCACCACCCTCACAATTGTCATGTTTGAGCCCCTGGTGGGAGCCATGGTGTCAGTCCATCTCATCAAGGGGGGTCCTCTAAGTATGAGGTTTTCCCCCAGGACTTATAGTTCCCGAGAGGACGAGAGACAAATTCTTACCATCCTCACTTTTATGGAGAATTCTGGCTGTGTTTCTTCCAAGACAGATGTGTCTGTCCTCTGGGGAGTCCATAATACCTTCAATATTCGCCATCAGCACCAGAATTCAAACGCATCTGTTCTTCTCTGGTCTTTCTTATTCGATGTCTAACTTTCATATGGATTGAAAATACCATGTCTTGGGTCAGGTGCACCTCAGTCCTCAAAATGACATCCTTGCGCTTCAACACTTTAAAGAGGTAATGTGCAGCAGGCTGACCCAACGCAATGTGTCGGATCTCTTGACTGCTGTTTTCATGACGCTTGATTGGGGATCCAGGCACTGTGAAATCCTTAAGGACGTCAATCTTCTCCACACATCATGATGTTACCTGCTGATCCCGTTGTAAGGATTTGGATGTTCTTCACGTTGAGTTGCAGTCCACACTGAAGACTGCCATCTTTGATCTTTATCAACAGTGCTTCAAGCCCACCTCACTTCCAGCCAGTAGCGTGTGCCAACAGCAAACAAGGATTTCTAGCAAACCTTCCTCCAATCCGGACACCACTTTCTTCGTCATATAGTGCAGCTTCATGGATTATTTGCTCGACGTAAAGATTGAATAAGTATGGTGAGAAGATACAACCCTGATGTACGTACACCCTTCCTGACTTTAAACCACGCAGCATTCTCTTGTTCTATTGAATGACCGCCTCTCACCCCATGTGCAGGTTCTGCATGAGCACAATGACGTGTTCCCGAGGCCCATCCTACTCGGTGCTCTCCGTAGTCTGTCCTGATTCCCCACAGTCAGAGAGTCACTAAAGCGAAAGGAGAAGACCGCTGTGTGCTGCGCTTCTCAGACTCGTGAAACCAGCAGGACAGTCCAGCAAGGACAGGATGACCTCATGTCTGCGGAGTGAACTGTCCCCCATGGCTTTCCAAGAGGGTGAGCTTCAAGAAGCAGGCTGCAGGCCTTGTCTTTGTTCTTCTGTCTTTGCCTCTGGGCATGTCTGAGCCACCCCCCTTCCTGGTTGGCAGTTGAGCATTTAACAGTTTACACCACCCAGGGGTCATGAATTCACAGCAGGACTTTGATTTCGGTTTTTTTTTTAGTGTTTTGAAGTTCACTGAGGTGGTGTCAGAACTGGAATTCGGATGTGGTTATTTTTTTTCCCCCTCCAGACCATGTAGAAGTGAATTTCTATTGGGTGATGGTCAGTGAAATCCTTCATTCATTCCTCCTCTTCATGAAAACTATGTGTGGAGAGATCTGGTTTCACAGGGTGAGAAGATTCCCCAGGGGCAGCTTCCTTGAAGAAACAGGAGTGTCCACAGACTGGACCACACAGCCGGCCCCGCTTGACCCACTCAGCAGTCCTCGGATGACATCCCAGAGCTCCCTGGCCCACAGGGGAGTGTGTGGATTTTGGGGCTGAAAGAAAGATGCCAGCCCCTCTTCCCTTCCAGAATAGGGATGCAGAGTGCTCCCCCAGACGTAGCTCCCCCATAGCTCCCAATAAGAGGATTGCTTATGTTCTTCTTCTCCTTGGGTGTTCGGCAAATGCCAGATCAAACTCTTCCATTCTAAACCGAAGCTACTATTTAGGGAGCATCTATTTTTTTAAAAAAGACTCAGAATTACATGCTCCAGGAAAGCGAACATTAAATCATGGTGGTAATGTTCATGGTAAATGGATCCCTACAACAACCCAGTGTAGTGGTTACCATTAGTAATCAAAACCAAATGGTCGTAGTTACATAATTTCATGTCAACTTGAGAAATAGGTTATGGGAGTGGAATCTAGCTTGTCAATCAGGTCACAACCTGTTTGATGCTTCCTTGCGGCTGTGACGTTCTCATGAGGATTCTGGGACTACCTCTAGTCTGCTTGGCGGCGGGACATACTCTCTCTCTGCTTCACCTTCCTGTTGACAAGCCACATGGAGCCTCACAGATGGCAACAAGAGCCCTGGGGTTGCTTCCAACGCCACTGGACGCACAAGACTTTCCACCCACTGGCCAGTGATCTTCCTGCATTCGGCATCATGGCATGTACTGCGTGAGTCTGAAGAGGAATCCATGGGCTGCTATTGGACTTGTGAGCTAATATTGAACTTATGGACTTGATCCAGACTGGGCTGGAATGTAATTATAAATCTTAATATATACTTACTCTTTGATATAAAGCACTTTCCTGTACATATATGAGTCTCCCTGGGATTGTTTCTCTAGTCTACCTGGACTAACACACAAACTCGCTGCCATTGAGTCAATTCAGACTTGTGATGAGACTGTAGAACAAAGTAGAACTGACCCTTTGGGTTTCCAAGGCTGTACCTCTTTATGGAAGCCAAAACCCTCCCATTCCCACAGAGCGGTTGGTGGTTTCAATCTGGTGACCTTGCAGCAAACAGCCTAGCTGTATAAACCACCATGCCACCAGGCTTCCTATGCTCAGTAATAGTTACAGTGAAAAGCTAAGAATAAGGTTAATAAAAGTCAGAAAGACCAAGCAATGTGTCCAAAGACTGAAGTCAGCAGACATGGCCGTTGACCCAGAAATGGCTATCCTAGCCTGTTCTCTGTCCTATGGTACCCAGCCCTCCTTACATCCTCACACACGGGGCTTCCCTGGGATGTCAACAAGGAGAGCCACTGTCAACAGTGGTCATTTGCAGACATGAGAAAGATATGGAACTACATAGCTGCATCCACAGAACAATAGTCTATGGATCTATACCAAGAGATTGCATTCCTTTTCAAGCATTTTCTAGCCTACATCCCCACAATCCAGGAAATTGAATCAGTAGGAAGAAGCCACACTGGGGAAGTTGAGTTGCTTTCTCTAGCAGATGTCTACAGAACTAGGGTGCACTCACATGGTCAACTTCCAACTTGAGTGGCTTTGAACAAGCCTCTAAGAGCTCAGACACACAACGACAGTGGCCAATGCCAAGTGCTGCCCAGGAGCCTTTTTGCTGCCTGTTTCTAGTCCTTCAAACACATGCAACCTGGAAGTGCTGAAGATGCAGTGTCCCCCTTGGGACACCCTTCAACAATGCTGGGCAGGAGCCAGCGGGTAAATTCCAGCCTCCTCTCCTGTCCTTCTGGTAGACAATTCTGGAGCGTCTTTGCATGCATTTCTTCTATCCACAACATTGCGTTGGGTAAATCTGCTGCACGAGACCTCTGTGAAGTATTGAAAAGCAATCATGCTACATTGGGGACTACAGTGTGTCTGACCCAAGCATTGCTATTTCAATGCCCTCGTATGCTTGTGAAAGTTGGGACATGGAATAAGGAAGGTGGGAGAAGAATGGGTGTGTTTGAATGGCGGTGCTGGTGGAGAGTATTCAAAGTCCTATGGACGCTAAAAGGACACACTGATCTGCCTTGGAAGAAGTACGGCCAGAGTGCTCCTTAGAGGCAAGGATGGTGAGACTTTGTCTCATGTGCTTTGGCCACATTGTCTGAAAAGAGCAGTCCCTGGAGAAGAACGCCATGCTTGGTCAAGTGGCAGACAGGAAGACTCAGAGATGATTGACGCAGTGCCTGGAACCGTGGGCTCAGCGTCGGGTCAATGAAGATGGCTCAGGACTGAGCAGTATTTCCTGGTGTTGTGCATGGGGTCATGATGGCGCCCAGCAGCAGCAGCAGCAGCAGCAAATCCATCTCTGTTGCCTATGACAGAGGCTGTGATTCCATCCATTTACATTCCATTTCCTCGCCCCATACTGAGCCTGCTCCCACACTCCTACTTTCCAGAATGGCCTCCCAAGTGAGGCTCCTGCCCCAGACGGTTTGACCCCAGCCTGGCTTGGACGGAAACCTGAACTAGAAAGGACATCGTGGCTTCCCAGCGCAGCTGCAGCATGCAAAGAGCAGGGCAGTCGCCACTTCCATCCTCAAACCAGGAGCAGGCTAGGCCAACTGACACCAAATGACTTCAGATTCATCAGAATAAAAAAATTGAGTTTTCAGGACACACACTCTGGGAAATAGAATGACTCACAGCCAAGATCTGCTTGCCTGGAGCGGATGCTGCTGGAACCACAAGCTAGTAAGAGCCATCCGAAACCAGGAGAACCTGATTGATGTCCTGGAGAGCAAAGCGACCATAGCAGCCAGGGGACATTTACCCACACGGGTTTTGGGGGGGGTGGCCATGAGAGCAATCATAAGAACTAGCTAAATGGAGAGCCATCCGCGGAATCGCATGGATACAATAGAGCATAAGATACATAGGAAGGCAAGAGAAGGCGTTGCATATTTAGATGTGTGTGGATGCTGTCTACATTCATACAGACAGACTCTGAGACAGAGAAAGAAATAATGGACAGAATGCCGTTGCGGAGTCCTTGGCCCTCTCGTAGTCTCCAGAGCTGAAGCAGCCAGCCCTAGAAGAGGACGTAGGGATGCGCCCAGCAATACCAGCAAGGGGTCACTGATCAATCCTTCTCCAAAGGGACCTAAAGCCATTCACTAGAGCACTGGTTCTCAACCTGAGGGTCATGACCCCTTTGGGGGGGTTCAATGACCCTTTCCCAGGGGTTGCCCAATTCATCACAGTAGCAAAATTACAGTGATGAAGTAGCAACAAAAATAATGTTATGGTTGAGGGGGTCACCACTACATGAGGAACTGTATGAAAGGGTTGCGGCCTGAGGCAAGTTGAGAACCACCGCACTAGAGCCAATGGTCAGTGAGGGAAAGTGCACCCGTTTTTCTAGAGGTTCCAGAGAGAGTATCTGAATGAGACAAGGTTCTAGGGACCCCAAAGCCCTCCTATTGGAGTAAGCACGTTGGGAGGTCAGGTCATGAGCAGCAGAGTCCTGGCCCAGCGGTGACAAAGGAATCCAACCGGGTCCACAGAGCTACGTGTATGCTATTCTCCCAGTCCCCATTGTGTCATCAGGAGGGAACGAGCTAGCAGCTGGCAAAACGGCCATGCTAGTTCTAGTCATAAGAGGTAAGAAAAAGGAGTTCTGGCGAACAGCGAGCTATGCGGTCAGCAGTTCAAATCCACCAGCCGTTCCCTGGAGAAAATGAAGTTGTCTGCTCCCACCAAGATGGAGAGCCTCGGCAGCCCAAGAGGACAGTTCTGCTCTGTCCTCTAGAGTCGCGGGGAGTTGGCGTGGACTCAATGGCACTGGTTTCATTTAGGAGCGTTTCGGGGACAGTCTTATGAAACAGATCCCACTCCTAGCCAAGGTGGCAATGAAGCGCCCGCGCCTTTGTGGAGCGAAAGGGACTAGAGTCTCTGGAGGATGGTGAGAAGAGTGTCTGTCCCACGTAGCTGTTGTTAGGTCCCATTGAACCACAACCCACAGCGACCCGGGCCCAACAGAACAACGCATGGTCCGGTCCTGCGCGGTCCTCACAATGGGTCCGGCGCTTGAGCCCATTGTCGCAGCCACTGCGACCATTGATTTTGTCGAGGGCCTCCCTCTTTCCACTGCCCCTCTACCTTACCGAGCATGATGCCCTGCCCTCATGATGCCCTGCCTCTCCTGAGAGTAACACAGCAACACCCAAGCCACCGCAGCAGGACAAACTGACAGATGAGTGGTGGTGGGTTGGTCATTGTAGCCACGCCTAAATCCCCAGACTGACCCTTACAAAAGCTGGGGAGATCTTTAGAGAGAACAGTGGTCTTTGCCGAAAATATGTTCGGACAGACTGTAGCCTTTCTGCCTCCGTCACAGATAATGGAACGTATTTGGGAGTTTACATCTCTCTGGACTCACCATTAGCTAATGATTGACATGTATTGCAGTTGGAAAGCCCATGTCACATCCTCTTGACCCTTTCACTCCAGCCATTGTGGTGGCTCCATGTAGGTGGGACCAGGAAGCACATTGTCTTTTTTTTTTTTTCAAACATTTTACTAGGGGCTCATACAACTCGTATCACAATCCATACATACATCAATTGTGTGAGGCACCTGAAGCACACGGCCTTAGACGCACATTTATACTCCGCCTTCTGCGCCAGGGCTCCGTGGCCCTCCGGGTGGGAATGATGAGGCCAATGCACCAGCTCAACAAGTCCCCTCGTGAGTGAGATGAAATGGGGTCAGAGCCACTGCAGAGAGGTGAGGAGGCAGAGGCACCGAGCGCGGGAGTAATCTGCCGCCAGTCCCACCGCTGCTGTGCAGAGGGCAGAACCTTTTCCTCGAATCATTTTCTTCCTGTTGCCAAGAGCAATGCATTTTCATTACGATCCCAGCCAGTTGCAGAGACCATCCGCTTCAATTCTTCATGCGACAGAAAAAATGCGGCAATCAAACTGTCTCCCAAATAACTAAGTAGTGTGGGCAGCCTAACGTTTGGATCTGCGCTTCCCTACCTTATTCATGTGAAGAGAACTCAAACCTCACACCCTCATCTGTGAAGGAAGATACCAGGCAGCCTTGGGTAAGCGGTCTCAACTGTCTGGGCCCTGGTCTTCTCACTTGTAACAGCGGAGTGCTGGAACAGCGCCCGGGGGAGGGCATCATGCTTAGTAAAGCAGACAGTGAGCCAAGAGAGAGGAAGGGCCTCAAGGAGATGCGTTTACCCAGGAGCTGCAGTAACGGATCCAGACATAGCCATGACTGTGGGGACAGCTCAGGCCGGGTGATGTCTTGTTCTGTTGTGCAGAGTCACAGCGATGAATTGGAACCGACTGGGCATCACCTAACAACAACACCAACAAGGCATCTATCATTGGCCTCTACTCGTAACCTCTAAGATTCTTTCATCCTCTCTCCGGAGTTCCAGGAGCTTCTAATGTTGGTTAGAATGGCTTTCCTGGGACTACTGCGGTCCCATCTGCCCCAGCTCTCATCTCGGTGCTGCATTTATTCACTCTCAGGAGCAACATGAAATTCAGTCAACTGGAGGAAGCGGTTAGAAGAGACATTAAAACGCAGGTACCCACATACCTACACACACATAAAACACAGGTACCCTCATACCTACACACACATAAAACATAGGTACCCACATACCTACACACATAAAAACACAGGCACCCACGTACCTACTCACATAAAACACAGGTACCCACATACCTACACACATAAAACACAGGTACCCACGTGTCTACACACACATATCATGAAGTGCTGGTGACATAGGGGTTCTCCTTAGGGTTGTTGACCACAAGGTCCATTTGAAACCACCAGCCTCTCTGAGGGAGAAAAATGAGACTTTCTACTCCTGTACAGAGTTACAATCCCAATGATGTACAATGTCCACCAATAAAATGATAAGGATGCCTCTTACATGAACCGGAGCATTTATAAAAAGATATATTAATGGATTTCGAGCTCACACCTAATCAAAGCCCTAATCTGAGAACATTTAGTTCTTATGACCTGGCCCTACTCAATACTGACTCTTTTGAAGACATGGATATTATAGCAGAGTGATTTTTAAAAAATTGGACGGTGCCCAACTATTAGAAAAAAAATAGCATCAGGGGTCTTAAAGGCTTGTCTTCAAACTAGCAGCCATCTAAATGAGGTATCTGCTAAGTCCACACAGAAGAAGCATACCGGCCTGTCTGATCCAAGGTTTGTAAAGAATGAAATCCCAGACTAGAAGAGGATATGGTATTAGAGTTTATATTCTGAGCACCTAGTTTTCAGGGTCCTCATTTGGATTAAGTCTCGGGTAAAGCCCCTCTGATCATTGATCAGGGATTGAATGGCCTTGCTATCAGGCAGAGTGCATTGGCAAGTGGATTAACACAGGCATAGCAAGGTTAAAATTTAGCACCTTATCATTTGTTCCCCCTTATCTTTGTTCCCCCTTGAGGTCCATTTTAAATTCATTCAAGTTTTTAATATTTTCCACTTTCTTTTCTATGGAGGTTTTCTCTTGTTGAGATTGTTGTTGCTGCTGTTTTGTACATTTTCCTATATATGAACTCCAGGATAAATAAAGCTATGATTAAGAGTTTCTTAGGACTATGGCAGGGAAGATAAGGAGCTAATAATAATGAGTAATGTTCTAAAATTGATTATTGATGATTGCACAACTCATTCTGACATGGTTGAAGCCTTGGAACGTGTGATGGGTGAATTACATGCCAATAAAACGGTTTGGTTTGTAAGACAACTCTGACTTCAGTGCATTAGGAAGTCCAAAAAGTAAGTTAGCGGGGAGTTTTACCTTTGTAAATCTATCGATATATAGCCATAGCTGGGCTTATGAAATGCATTTCTGTTGTTCTAACTATCTACAGGAATAATACTATAAAAAATAATAAATGTTTGCCGAGACTCTGAAAAAAAAAGGGGGGGACAAAGATGAGTGACCATCTCAGAAGCCCCCAGGGGCAGTTCTCCCCGGTGAGGTTGCTCTGAGACAGAAATGACTTGGGGGCGGTGGGACTCTCCGTCGGACACACACGTATTCAGCAGCACTCATAAGAAGTGCGAGGGGGAGGGTCATAGTGCATGTGAGACGACCTTTCGTCCCATTTCCTATGGCCTCTCTGAGGCCCCTTGGGCACTTTAACTAACAGCTGTTCCCATCACGCTGTCACCCCCTGCCCCCGTCCCGTCTGTGAATGGATGTCCTCCATCACAATCCCAATGCAGGCTTGCAGACAAGACATATCCTGAGCGTCCAGTTTTAAGAGCTGTTTTTAGGATGGTCAAGAAGAAATGGGGGGAGGGGTGAAAGGGGGCTCAGAGGGATGCTGGCATCTTCAGGGCCATCTCGAAGCTGTTTCCCCCCAAAGCACAGTGTTTCTAACGCCTGCCTTGCCTGTTTCCAGGAGGCGGACGCTGAGAATAAGCTGCTCCTTACTTAGGTCGACCGTGGCCTGCAGGCTGAGCTCACGGTGAGAGCCAGAGTAGTGGCACTCGGTTCGGGTCAGTTTGGTGTGATTTGCATCCTGTGCACTGTCCCCTCTGTCTATGAGCTGTCCTCCTGCCCCAGGGTCGTGAGTCCTTTCTTTAGTGGAGAGCGAGAAACATCAGTGTGTTATCACCTAGCCCCAGGAGACCACTGAATACATGAATACACCTTCTATGGCCTGGGGCTCCCCTGGAAATGGAGCCGCCTCAAAGAGCCCAGGATGTGTTGGGATGCGCCTTCCTGGCCCACTTTCACCAGCCAGCATCTCTGCTCTTTGCAAATGGTTTCACTTTTGCTTCTGCATGAACTTGTTTGCCTTGAGGTTCATGGCCTTGATATCGCCAGTGCATCAATTATTTCTTAACCGGAATTGCCTGAAACCGCAGCTCGCTGAGTGTGATGGTCATTAGTTTACTAGAATCCCGGTGGGGGTGTCAGACACAGCCTTGCTATCATTCCTTTGCCTAGACTGTGTAGGCTGGCAGGCGGCGAGGGAGGAAGCAGAGGAGGAGGAGGAAGAATGAGCTGAGCTGCGTTTCCTTATTTGTAATGGACGCTGGGAAGGCACATGCTTGCCTCTCAGGATCACCGGAAGCAGCCGTGAGTCAGACTGATGACTGGAAGGCTCCACACACAGTGGCTGGCTCATAATAGTGAGCAACCAGCCTCTCACTCACTGGGGCACCAACGGGAGGGAGCCGGTCCCCTCTTGTAGCCTCCTCACTTGCTAGCTGGAGAAGTTACTGTGCCGTTTTTGATTCAGGTTCCCTATATATTATATGGGGATGAAGCTGCTGCCGAGAATGTAGTTATACTATTATGAGGGCTCGAGGTGGGCCTGCAATTTATAAAAAGGTGTGCAAAACTCATCCTGGTTTGCTTTCATCTGTAACCCAAGCTTGGGTTTCCCCTGCTCCTTTCGCGGGACATACAGGATTCTCCTGGAGGGTCAGACGCATGAGCTGAAGGAGACCCGGGTGGTGGTGGTGGTGGATTGATTCCCTGGGGGGACCTGAAGCTACAATTTTTGTGTGCCCATCCAAAAATTCTACTCAGACTTGTAGTAGTTACATAATCTGGTGTCAACTGGTGGATGGATGGAGTCTTGCCTATCAATCAGGTGGCAGCTATATGACCTCACTAAGGAGATAAACATCTTGCTGAAGGAGGGACATTTGCTCACTCCCTGCAGGACTTTACTGACAACAAGCCTAATGGAGCTATGCTGATGCAGCCAGAGCCCTGGAGTTGGAGGAGCCACGTGAAGACCCACCCTAGTGCTGAGATGTTCCCACCACCACTGGATCCACAAGACTTCCCACCTACTGACTTGTGATCTTACTGCATTCGGCATCATTGCATGTGTTTCATGAGTCTGAAGAGAACTTTATAGATTGGTATTGGATATATGGGCTAATGTTGGACTCTGGACTGGGCTGGGATGCTTTCTCAATATTTAATTTGAGTTAGTTATTTTATTGTGCCAATCTGGCCAGTAAACACATGTGGGGTTAATTGAAGGGTGGAGAGATAAATGGCTCAGTGAGCCTCACCTTTCTAGTTCTCGGGTCTCTTGCTTTGTGATGGTCGGGCCAGAGTGCAGCTGCTTTAGCCAGTTCCCTGCTTCAACTGGCAACGTTCACTTCCTGCAAGACATCCTCAAGGAGAAGCCACATGGACCTATCCCGATGCAGCCCTGGATGCTGAAGCAGCCATGTGGAGACCCCTGCCAGCGCTGAGATGCTTCCATATTCACTGACTCAGCTTTCCTCCTACAGTTGGCATCATAGTGTGTGTTTTGTGAGATGGAGGACTTTGTGAATTGGTGTTGGACATATGGGTTAATGTTGGGCTTGTGGGCTTGGGCAGCACTGGGTTGGGATGTTTTCTTGATGTGCACTTAACCTTTATATAAAACTCTGTCTTGTGCATATGAGTTTCTGTGGATTTGTTTCTCTAATGTACCCAGACTAACACAATTGCTCTTGTATGTAAAGCTCTTTCTTACACACATATGACTATCTTTGAATTTGTTTCTCTAGTCTACCCAGACTAACCCAGGCTCAATCCCATAGGTAGTACTTCCTTCCATGTACTAGTGAGTTATTGCTGGGCCCAATTGAGCATCAAGGTGGACGTATCTGACAGATTTCAACTCGTGAAGTTGCAGACAAATGGTCACATAGCCTCCTGTGACCAGACGTTGATTCTTGATCATGAGCCAGTAGACGGCTGGGAGTTGTTTATTGTTGTTATTGTGTCGCAAGAGAGGTGGCGTGCCTCAGCTAAAGGTGTGCCGGCCCCAGTTTCCATAAACACCTACAATGCTACACACAAGAACGTTGAGAAATCCTGGCTCATGCCATACACTTGCATCTCCGGGGCCACACACAGTGCCGGGCACACAACCCGGGGTCACTAGATGTTAGTTGAACGAGTCAGTATATGAGGGCAGGGAGCAGGTAGAGAAGGAAGAATTGTGATTGAAACAACAAAGCGAGAGAGCGATGCCGGTGAGTCCAGGGGTTGGGGAACACAGAGAAGCACCGCGTAGATGAAAGAGCGGTCAGCTACAAGCCAGGGGAACCCTTCCAGTGTGGTCTGGCAAAGCAGTCCCCCTGTGATGCAAGGCCACTGAGCGGCAAGCTTGTTGCGGATGGCTGTGATTTTAACATCCCGTGGTCGATGGAAAGAGCCCTGGAGGTGAAGCTCTCGGCTTCTACCCAGGAGGCCAGTGGGTCAGGCCCTCCAGAAAGATGTAGCGGGGTGCTTGTGTATCCTACAGCCTCAGAAGCCCTCCGGGGCAGCTCGACTCCATCCTCTAGGCTCCCTGGGGCAGAACCTACCCCAGGGTTGGGTTGGGTTTTGATGGTTATGAGCAGGGGGGCGGGGGACTGTGAATAGTAGGAGGTAAAGTGAGGGGATTTACATGCCTGGAGCATCTTCCAGGTGTCCGTTCCTAAAGCCAGAAGCACATATGCACTGCTTCGTTTCATTCTTACTGCAGTCCTATGAACAATGATTCTCACCCATCATTTGGGGGGCGGGGTTTGGGGTGGGGAAAGTAATCTGCCACAGTTAGAACACCCAGTCTAGCCTCTCACTCACTAGGTGGGCTTGGATTCATTTCCTTCTGTGCTTGAGACACCAAGGCCACCACACAAGGGCTCTCATGACAGGACGTCCCCACACTGCATTGCTGAGTCTCTGTCAGTAGAGCGAACTCACATGCTGCACTGATCGGCCGGCCTCTCGCCTCCCTGTCAGCAGACTGTGTCTGTATCTTCCCATGCATCTTAGTTACTGATGTCTCTTATGACTGGCAAGTGCCACTCCTGCATCTAATGTGCATAAGCGCGCACGCGCGCGCGTGTGTGTGTGTGTGTGTGTGGTGCATGTCAGAGTCAGGCATGTGTGTGAATGTGTGTGGGGTGCACGGGTATCTTTGCTTATTCCTTCCCCTTTCCCCACCTGAAACGCACGTGTACACGAAGGTATGCATTTGAAACTCATCATCATTGCTAGTTGCTGACGAGCTGGTCTCAAACCACAGCAACCCATGCACAATGGGATCAGACCGCTGGGATCTGCTGGGCTTTTACTGGCTGGCTTTTAGAAGTAGATCATGGGGTCTCTCTTTCGAGTCCAGCTCAGCCTGGAAGCTCTGCTGACACCTGTTCAGCATCATAGCAACACACAAGACTCTGCTGACACACGGGTGGTGACTGCACACGAGGTGCATTGGCAGGGCGTCCACTGGGCTTCCTGTGTGGAACTGAGCCATCCTCTCCCTGTACTACCCCTGGCCCTTAGCAATCCCTCCAAACTCACTGCCATCAAGTCATGTCCAACTCAAAGAGACACTATAGGACAGAGGATAACTGCTCCCATGGGTTTCCAAGGCTGCAACTCTTTGTAGGAGAAGAAAGCCTTGTCTCCCGCCCATGGAGTGGCTGGTGGTTTTGAACTGCCGGCCCGGTGGTTAGCAGCCCAGTGGGTAGGCACGATGCCTTAGCAATCTCTAGCACATAGAAATGAAGGCAGATCTTAAGCCTCCTCTCCAGGAGCCTTCTGCAATCAATCCTGAGGCCTGAGGCAGGATTCAGACACACAGGAGAGTGGGCCAACCCTCAACCAGCTTCATCCTATCTTCAGATATCTATGTGGAAGGCCCAGCCCCGCTGTCTGCCTCCAGTGATCGCACCTTAGCTTGGTTCTGGTCATTCCTCTTCCACAAACATTTAGTGGCTCCCATTGCCTACAGGATAACATTCAATCCCTACCCCACACCCAGCCTGGCATTGAGGGTCTTCTAGGGGCCATCGTGTGCCCTTGTTCCCCCCACCCTGTGCTGTAGTCCGTGCTTCTGTCCTCCATCTTTCAGGCCCATCTTGACCTCCTGCCTGCCTGCTTTGACCCATGCCGGCTTTCCATTTTCATGTCAGTCGACCCAAGTGGCAAGGCCACGTAGTGTGCTGGCAGGAGCTGATGCCCTGGAGTCAGTTAACCCTTGTTTCCAACCTCACCCCCCTGTCCTTCCCTGTCACTATCAACAGCTAACTCACATCCCGGAGCTATTGTCCACTCTGCTGCCCAGTAAGAGCCTTTATGCATCTACCTGAGGGGGTAGGGGTTAGAACATGTGATGTGACATAGGAGAACCACCAAGCATGTAGTTGAAAATAACGTGGGGCAGGATATATGTGTGTGTGGGGTGTGTGTGTGTGTGTGTGTGTGTGTGTGTGTGTGTGTGAGGGTCGGTCAATGCTACCAGGGTTTCCATTCATGCACAGGTGTGCTCCAGAGACCATGAGCTTGAACGTGGCTCTGCCATCGGAGGAAGGCTGCAGCTTGCTCTCTCCGTCATACACTGTCCTAGTCTCATCAGAGTGCCTTCACAATACGAGATCCAGTCACGACAGGACTTCTGGGAGGATCTGCCGGGCCAGTGAAATTTAAGGCAGAGAAGGTCAGCTCAGCTGGTCCTGGTGACTGTTTGGGGGGAGGGGGTATTCCAAAGGTATCATCTGAATAGAGTCTCTCAAAGGACACAGGGCAATCACTTACTGCGAGCGTACTGTGAAGTTTTCAGAAAATTGAAAACTGCCCTGGTGAGAAAAAGGGCCAAGCAATTGCACCAAGGAATGTGTTTTCTTTTTCTCTTCCCTTGCAGCAGTGCACGGGCTCATTCTTCAAGGGTAGCCAGGGCGTCCTAGGAGAGTTTCCCTGGGAAATCTTGCTTCACTCACCCTGCAGCCTTCATCTCGCCCCTTCCGACTTTTTTTTTGTTCCTCCAAATCAAAGTACATTTCACAAGAACGCAATCTGCGTCCCCCAAGAATACACCAACTTCTGTTTGATGTGGTATAACAATGAATGCAGAATTGTTGGGGAAAGAAGAGTTAGCTGAAACTCCCAGCTAGAAATGTATAGACCTCGGTGGAGACTATTCTGAGAAACAGTAGCTTCTCCTTTTGATATTTTGGTTTCATAAAAGTCTATGGATTTTGTAGCGATCTTTTAGGCTTATTATAATTACTCAGAGGGCTACCTGGTTGCATAGTGGTTACACATTGGGCTGCTAATCAACAGGTCCACAATTCGAAACCACCAGCCACCCCTTGGGAGGAAGATGAGGCTTCCGTCGTCCGTGAAGAGTTGCAGACTCGGAAAGCCCTAGGGACAGTCCTACCCTGTCCTGGAGGGTCGCTGTGAGTCAGAATCTACTCGATGGCAGAGCGTTTTTGAGTGAGAGTAGTACCACGAAGACGGTTAATGTCTCCTATGCCACATCTCTCCGATTGCATCGGGAAACAACCTCTCCTAAAATCCTCTCACCTCTCAGGTTCCATGGTCACCAACCTGCACTTTGCTGGACTCACTGGGCTGCCAGAGCATCCTCATCTGATTCAACTCTGCACTAGGCTTGGAAGACAGAAGCTCACCAGTAAATGGATTACTTGGACCGATGCTAATTCAACTACAGAATCCTCATTCCAAATGTTTCTCCCAAGCAAGGACTCTGCTCCAAGCCCCAGAAAAAAATACCCCCAGGTAATAATGATAAATTAAGAGTCAACCCTAGCCTCAGTGTTCACACAAACCCAATTAAAATATCAAATGTACCAAACAAGGAAACCTGTGTTCTTAGCGGGTGGCCTGAGGATGTGTTCAAAGTGGTTTTCAAAGGGGTAATTGCATTAACTAGAGTTAACTCGGTTGCCCTTGTTCTCCAAACACCGCCATGAAAACCATGCCCAACAAGCTCCAGATGCTGGGTGGCATCAGAAGACATGCTCTGTGACGTTCAGTGGCGTTTCACAGCCAGCTAGATATAAAATAACACATTTCCTGAAAATAGAACTAAAGTTTAATAACTTTGCATCTATGATCTCAATTGTTACTGAACACTGCTTTATGAAAATGTGGATTCACTAGCTGATGGGAGAGAGGGGATGTGGACAAAATCTCATTGGACTACTCCCCCCCGCCCTAAGGTTGGCAATGTAGAGTCTTGGGTTAGCAGGTATTTAACGATTGGACAAATGAAAAGATCTCACTCCTCAGCACCTAGTCCATCACCCAGAAAACAGAAAGTGCCTATTCAAGCCATTGGGTTAAAACGTATCTGAAATCCCTGTGAAGGCTTAGAGGAGGCAGCCTCCTGGATAGGATGATTTTCCTGAAGATGTGAGGCAGGGTTGTAATTAAAGTGAGAGCGATGTCAGCTCTCAGCATCCACAGGTCATATCACTGTCTCTCCAGAACCCAAACTGCAGTTTGTTAGCCTTTGTGGGGTCTCCCCCAGATGCCCACTGCTGTGTTGGCTTCCCCACTCATTGAACTTGATCTGCAGAGCCAGAGGTGGGTGTGAGCCCCAATGCCAAGCAGGCAGAAGCATTGTCAGTTAGGTTGTCCAAGACCAAGTCTGACGAAGGCAGGGCCAAGACTGTAGTAAGGTTGTTCTGAATCCAGTGCCAGTGCTCTCAGCATCTGACAAGAACTGCCGCAGGGAGGCCCTCTGACCACATTGGAGGCCACACACCTGGCGGACACCCTTCAGGTAGCACTGACTGTTCAACAGCCACCAGAGCATTGAGAGGCAGCATATACTTTCCTGGACCCAGCTGAAGACCACAGCTTCCAAAGGTCAGTCCGACCTGGCTTTGGTGCCCTCCAAATACATCCCAGGCACACCCATCACCTACCTGTCAGCAGAGGCTTGTGTGTTTCCATGAGACCAAACAGATTTGGCAGTCTACTGCTGGCAACCGGCCAGTGAAAATCCTTCCAATGACAACAGTCTGGTCCTGTTGTGTGGGGGGCCACCATGGCCGACTGGAAGAAATCTAACAAGTGAGTTGTTTTGAAAGTCCGCCTTTTGGGGGCTATCTCCCGGGTTGGATTTCATGGTGCATCAGAAACTGCCAGCTAACGCAAAGTCAAGCTCCCGCATGCCTCCGCTCTCTGCCTCTGCTGTCCAGTCCCTCAAAAGTAAGGGCCACATTATCCAAAAGACCACCACTGCTCATCTGGCTGCCCATAGCCCCATCTTTGTCTAAAGTCTGACACGTGTGTTGGGATTTGCTCGCTGTTATAGCCAGCCTCCTGGGACATTGTTGGGATGCAGACCTGGGTGGAGGGGCAGCCAGCTCTCTCTGCAGATGCAGGGAAGGCACGCTGGACACACTCAATGATGGTACGTCCTCTAAAGTCACACCCACATCATCAAGTTGACTCTGACTCATAGGAACCTTATAGGACAGAGTGAAAATGCCCCATAGCGTCTCCAAGGCTGTCATGCTTACAGCAGCAGGCTGCCTCATCGTTCTCCCATGAAGTGGCTGGTGGGTTTGAACTGCTGACCGTTGGGTTAACAATTTAATCCACTGCACCATCAGGGCTCCCTCTGACTCCCTGGCAATAAAACCAAACTCACTACCATTGAATTGACTCTGACGCATAGTGACCTTATAGGACAGAGTAGAACTGTGACTCTATGGGGATGGGCAGTCTCATCTTGCTCCCATCTGACCCCACAGTCTCTCCTTAATACACACCCTCAGGCTCACTGAAGCGACGAGTCTCCTGCCAGAGAACCGCACCGCCAGTGCAGGGTCCTTCCGTCATCTCAGATGTGCACACAGCAGCACATGGGAAGATTCGAGTAGAGAGGGGACCTTCAGAAAGCCCATGCAAGGAGTCCACTAGCTCCTCATTCCATTTCTTGTGAACCTTTTGAAGCGCCTCGTCTATTTCACAGAGGAGGACCATAGGTTCAGAGAGATCAAGTAACCACCGCAAAAGGACTCCTGGTCAAAGCTTGCCTCCTCCAAGGTCTCAAAGCTTAGCCATCTCTTCAACCACCCCTCTCAGGAGCACCCCTGTGTTCCTGGGAAGTGCAGTCCATTTCCCTCAACTGCTGACCATAGGGTTGGTGTTAGTTATATGAACTGTTGTCAATTTGAGATGATTAAGAGTGAAGGGATGGGGTTTAGCCTGTCAATCAGGTGGCAGCTTGATGACCTTATTCGGAGGCACTAAGGAAATAAATAGAGGCAGGAAGCAGGCTCACTCCCTGGAAGACCTTGCAGCTGACAAGACACATGGAACAAAGATAGTGCCCTGAGACCCCTAACAGCGCTGAGATGGTCCGCTGCCACTGGATCCACAAGACTTTCCACCCACTGGCTGTGATCTTCCTGCATTTGGCATCAGTGTCTGTGTTTCGTGAGTCTGAAGAGAACTTTATAGATTGGTATGAGACATATGGGCTAATATCAGACTTATGGACTTAGTCTAGACTGGGCTGGGATGTTTTCTCAATATTCGATTGGATATACACCTCTTTCTTATACACACAAGGCTCCTTGGATTTGTTTCTCTAGTCTGCCCAGGCTAACACAGGGCTGCTGGTTTGAACCCCTCACAGGTGACTCACAATAAAGGGCTGGTGATCAGTGATCTTTTCCCAAAAGTATCAGTCTTGAAAGCCACACGTGGAGTCACCATGGGTTGGAATGAACTCGATGGCCACTGGTTTTGCACATGTGTATTTTTGGCTAGCCTCATCTCACCTTTCTCCAGAAAGCCAGTTTAAGTCTTCCTCTAAGCTTCCCTGGTGGCGTCGTGGTTACTCATTGAGCTGCAATCTACAGGGTCGGCAGTACAGAATCACCTCAGAGGGAGAAAGAACGGGCTTTCTGCTCCCTTAAGGAGTTACAGTCTCAGAAACTCATAGGGCCAGTTCCACCCTGTCCTAGAGGGTCGCTTTGAGTCAACATTGTTGATGGCAGTGAGCTTGGTTGTTTTTGTTTGTTTGCTTGTTTGTTTTTGTTTTTAATAAGCTTCTAAGACCATGATGGAAAAGAATAACATTTTTTGTGTGTCTTCTGTCTGAAAAGATGTCTTTCTAGATGGTCTAAATAGCTTCTCAAGTGAACACTGGATGTAATATTCTTTACGGTGCAGTAAAATCCAACAACTTCAAACCGTCTTTCCGTTTACATTATGAATTCAACCCTGCTTTCCTGTATCATCTCTTTCCTATCCCAAGTCTAATTCAATTCAGCTCAGCACCCAGGCTTTGAAAGTGTAATTTGTGCTATATCTGAGCACCGAGAATCTATTCGTGTCAGGTCTGGAATTGAAAAGCCCTCTAATGGCTCGATATTCAGCCCTCCGAATACGCAGATCTTTAAGGGGAACAATGCCCTAAGAAGGCATGCATGCCTCAGAATGACCGTAGCATAATCAACCACTGAAGACCCAAAGACCAGCATTGACCCTGGGCAATGGTCAGAAGGGATACGAAAGAAGGAGGAATGGGAATAGGGGGGGAAATGGAGTAAATCGCGTGGCATTGAGAGAATTTCAGTGAATGCGGGAAAGCAAAGCACAAATGATTTGTTGGATATAAATTGATGGTCTGCTCTGTAAACCTTCACCTACTGCACAATAAAAGTTAAAAAATAATCTATTGATGAAGAAGATTATCTGATTCACTTGATAGATGGAATCCAGCCAAAATTCTAGTTTTAATAGACTGGTTTCTTCTGATAACATGTCAAAAGTAAGAGAAACAAAGTCTCGCTATACTTACTTCTAAGGAATATGGTAGCTGCACTTCTTCCAAGAAAGATGTGTTCTCTTGGAAGTCCCGATTTTCCAACAACCTCTTCAAAGGTGACCGTTCTTCAGCCATCCTTGCTTATTGTCCGGCTTTCACATGGTGCTAGTTAGGGATTGTGCCAATCAAACAGTCCCAGCTGGGGGTAGAGCTGCGGTTCTCAATCTGTGGGTTGCAACCCCTTTGGGGGGTGAATGACCCTATCACGGGGGTCATCCGATTCATAACAGTAGCAACATTACAGTAATGAAGTAGCAACGAAAATAATTTTGTGGCCAGGGGTCACCACAACACGAGGAACTGTATTAAAGGGTCCACGCATTAGGAAGTTTGAGAACCACTGGGGTAGAGTCAACCCGTCTCAAGTTACAGCCTTTTGACACCTCCTTGATGTCATAAACCTTTTGTATAAGACCAAGACAAACAGAGATGATTTTTCTCTCTCTCTCACCCCCCCCCCGCCCCCACTACCTTCCTGCCTGCTGGAAGTCAGCCTGTCTCAAAGAGTGGCCCCATGCGGACCACCCTATCCTGAGAACTGCAGGTGCCCCAACATGTTTGGAGGGACCGTGGAGCCATGTGACTGCAGCCACCAGCTGTGATCTTCTTGTTTCTCTAGTCTGCATCTCCAGCATGAAGCTACAGGAGTGCGAAAATGGACTTAGGGACAGCATCGGACTTGTGGCCTGGAGTTGACTAGTCTGGAAAGCCTTCTTTTGATATAAGCTTACTTGTTGATATAAAGCTTTTTCTTGTACATAGATGAGTGTCACCGGATTTGTTTCACTGGACAACCCGGCCTAACACACACATGCGTAGGAAATGATTGGATATACTATGTCTTGGGTCAAGTACATTTTAGGGCTCAGAGTAAAATCTTTGTTGTTGACATTTTAAAAAGGTCTTTTTCAGCAGATTAGTCCAATGCAGCTTGATTTCCTGACTGCTGCTTCCATGGACCCTGGTTATAGATCCAAGAAAAATGAGATCCCTTCTTAACTTCCTTTTGGCTTTTTCTGCTTATCGTGATGTGTTTATTGGTCCCATTGTTGAGGTGTGACTCGTATTGAAGGCTGTAGTCTTTGATATCCATCAGTCAGTGTTTCAAGTCCTCTTCGCTTTCAGCATGCAATGAGTCTTTCTCAGATCCTGGAGTCATTACGTGTGTTCTGGGTTTCTCATTCTTCACAAGGTTAATATTAAATTTTTTTAATGATTCATGCAGTTGAATGCCTCTGCCTAGTCGGTAAAACACAGGTAAGCATCTTCCTGATGGCTCTCATCCAAGAGCCACCTCTAACCAGCAACATCCATCACACCGCATCCTGTTCTGAACCCAGCTGGAATCTGACAAGTCCCTGTTCACACAATCGTTTAAAAAAATTAAATGAAGAAAAATCTTACCTGCGTGACATTAATGATTTCTTCAATAATTCCTGCCTTCTATTGGATGGCTCTCTTAGAATGGGCACAGACGTGGCCCTCCTCCCATTGCTCCGCCAGGTACTTATCTCCAAAGTTTGTCACACAGACAAAGGTCAGTGTGTACTCCCAGCGTTGCACACATTGGTTGAAGCATTTCCATTGAGATTCTGCCAATTCCTGGACCTGGATTTTCACCGATGTCTTCAATGCAGCCCAGACTTCTTCTTTCAATGTCCTTGGTTCTTCATTATGTGCTACTTCCTGAAATAACGAGTAGATGAGCATTGACCAATGATTTGTGGCACATGGACACTGCGCAGTATTTCCATCATTTTCTGGTGCTTCCCCTGTCACTCAATACCATGTCCACAGAATCCTTCAATTGTCCAACATTAGGCTTTGTTTTTTCCCTTCAGTTCTATCAGGCTGGGAAATGCCAAGAATGTGCTTCGCCTTTCGGTTGTCTAACTCCGGGTATTTTTACATTTCATTATAACATTCTATTTTGTTTCCTCAAGCTGCCCTTTGACAATTTTCAGTTCAGATCTTTTATCTCATCAGTTCTAGTCATACTCTATGTTCAAGAACAGAACTCTTCTGACAACCGTTTTGATGTTTTATTTCTTTCCTGCCTTTTTAATGACCTTTTTACCCCTTTCATGTATAATGTCCTTAATGTCATTTTGGGCGTCTGTCATTAGAGTTTAATGTGTCAGGTCTATTCTGGAGTAGTCTCTAAATTCAAATGGGCTATGCTCATTGTTGTACTTTGGTTCTCTTGTTTTAATTTTCTGGTCTTTCAACTTGAAGTTATATGTGAACAATTAGTAGTCTGTTCCACAGTTAGCCCCAGGCCTTGTTCTAATGAATGATATTGTGCTTCTCCATCATCTCTTTGCCCAGATAGAGTCAATTTGATTCCTGTGTATTTTATCCAGTGAGTTCCACATGAGTAACAGCCATTTATGTTGTTGAAAAAATATTTTTTTCTCAACGAATAAGTCACTGATCTTGCTAAATCTCCACATCGTTTCTATCACCCAGATCTTATTTTGCAAGTACTGATCCTTCCTTGTTTCCAACTTTCACATTACAATCATCAGTAATTATCCATACATCTTGAGTTGATAAGAATCTTCATTTCTTCATATTTGGCATTAGTGATTAGTCCAGAAAGATAGCAGCCTAGGAAATCCTATGGCTGTAGTTCAACTATTTTATAAACTATTATATAAATAAGGTCAGGTAAATACATCATCACACATTGGAGACATATGAGCTGTATAGTAAATGCTCACTTATATAGGGTTACTATGAATTGGAACTGACTCAAAGGTACCTAACAACAACAGCAAATACTACCTGGTCCTCTGGTCTTCAATTTATTTGTGAGCTCACCCAGCTTCATGGTGTAAATACCTTTCAAATGTTATGGTTGGGGAATGTTGGCTGATGCTCGAATTAGTGATGACTCTCAGTAGAGTTTTTATTAGTGATTGTTCTTGGAAGAACAGCCTGCTTTGGAAATGGATCATAAATCTTACAGTAGGACATGATCCAAGTCCACAAGAGATAGCTGAAAATGGTCCAGGGTCAGAGCTCAGCCTCAGAAAAAAATAAAAGGGGACTGAGATGGAGCTTGGCAAGGGGAAGTGTGAGTTGCCACCAAATTTCAAAGACCAGGATTTGAAAGCAGTGAGTCTGTTTATTGATAGTGAACCACCCCAATGACTAAGCACCAAGCATCGGTGACTTCCTTCAGCTGCACTTTGGGTGCCCTGTCCCTACCACTTCTTCAGCAGGTCCTGTCTGACTTACTCATACCTGTGATTGGCAGGTCATCAGGGAGCTGGACTCAGCCAAAAAAGACTACTGGTCCTCCTGCCCCATGCCATCCCCAAAGCATCAAATCACACTTGTGTGTTGTGTGTTTGATTTTTATTTAGTGTGGCAAAAATATGCATAGTGAAACATATGCCAACTCAACAATTTCTGGATGTAGAATTCGGTGACACTGATTATGTCCTTCAAGCTGTGTGGATATTCATATTACCCTTTCTCAAGTCAATCCATCCCCATGAACGTAAACAATGTGCCCTGGACAGAAGCGTGTCCTTTCTTCCCTCCTCCTGGCCCCTGGTCACCACGAAGGACCTGTGATTTCTATATAGTCCCTCATTCACATAAGTGAGGTCATACAGTCTTTGTCTTTTCTTTACCGGCTTAGGTTCCTCAAGATGATGTTTTCCGCAGGATGCGTCAGAATTTAGATTTTCTTATGACCAAGTAATGTTCTCATCTTAGATGCTTTAGGAATATGATCAGGAGGAACTAATCCCTA
Source organism: Tenrec ecaudatus (assembly GCF_050624435.1). Taxonomy (NCBI): domain Eukaryota; kingdom Metazoa; phylum Chordata; class Mammalia; order Afrosoricida; family Tenrecidae; genus Tenrec; species Tenrec ecaudatus. Next base: position 3,516,207 of record NC_134534.1, on the reverse strand, counting down.
GTGAAGAACATTATGTTGGGTAAAGTAGAAGGCAGGTGGGGGAAAAAAAGAAGACCTTTAATGAGCTGGAATGATAAGTAGTAGCAATAATAGGCTCAAATGTAACAATAATTTTGTGGATAGTGCAGGAGCAGGCAAGGTTTTGAGTCATAATTGAGTCCATGATAGGGAAGGACAGAGAGTGACTAGGCGTGGAAACCAACTCAGTGTGTAAATATAAGAACATTACTCTATTAGATGGAGAGGCCCATTCATTGATTGCTAGGCATTCATTATCTTTTCTCATTGTGGCTCTTGGTAAAGTGTTGTCATAAACACTGGTGCCCAGAGCTCCAGGTTTCTTAATATGGAGAAGACAACCTTCCATGGAGGGAAGAGCGGACACTTAGTGAAAGTTCTCCTAAGACCAGGGCTCAGTTGTTGCCTGGCCAGATTGATAGGGGAAAAGACCTTCTTCTTAATGTTGATGGCTGTGTCAGTTCCATAATCTCCCATCAACTGGTAAAAGGTGGAGCTTAGCCTCTCAATCCGGCCATAGCCAGTCATGCTCCGTGTGGGCATGGCCTCCTCATGAGGATTCGAGGAACTCCTACCTTTCTCCCTGGAGGTGGGACAGATACTCTCCCTGCTTCATCTTCCTGCTGAGAAGCCACATGGAGCTACACTGATGCAGCCAGAGTCCAGCAACTGGAAGACCCACGTGGAGACCCACGCCAGTGCTGAGATGCTTCCACCACCCCCTGGATCCCCAAGACTTTCCACCCACTAGCCTGTGATCTTCCTGCGTTCAGCATCTTTGCATTGCTGCATGAGTGTAAAGAGGAATTTATGGGCTAGTATTGACATATGGGGTAATATTGGACGTAGGACTTGATCTGGACAGGGCTGAGATATTTTTTTAATGTACAATTGCTCTTTGATATAAAGTTCTCTCTGACACATATGAGTGTCTCTGGATTTGTTTATCTAGTCCACCCAGCCTGAAGCAATGGCCATGTTTCATCCACCACAGAAATAGCAAGCACATCTGTCATGGAAGCACCAGCCTGCTTCCTGGATGGAGACTCAATGAGTATGTTGTATTCAAGCTTATGAATCCTCTACATCAGCCCTGAACGGCTCCAACAGCTCATCCCCACACCCTTGTCCAGCCTGTGCGTTATATGTATGTGCCAGGCAGGGTTCTCTACAGAAACAAACCAAGACACGTATGATTATATTATATATATATATATGTATATGTGTGTGGGGGGTTATTTAGCAAGAAGGAATATAACAGTTGATTAGTCTACACAGCAGCACAGAGGGCTCAGTTCAACTTACTTTTGTGGAACAATCAATACATTGAAGGTCCTTCAACTCACACAGGCTTTGGGTCCAAGGTCAAGAAGCAGGAGTCTTCCTTTGGGCAAGACAGGCAGAGTCAGCCCACAGGCAGCAGACTGCAGGGTGGGGCAGCAATAGTCAGTAGCATGGGAACTTAGCTCAGTGTGCTTCAAACTCAAGCAATGCATGCAGCAAAGCAGGTCTTGAAGGAGCCTCAAGCTCTAGTGACCGGATTCACGGGTTGGCTCGGCCCACAGGTAGTCCAGCACATTGCTGAATCAAAGGACTAGCTCAAACAGCAGCACACTAGTCCGATCACCAGGGAGGAAAAGAGACAAGGGATCCCTCACCCCACCCCGCACCCCGGAAACCGGAAAGTATTTATCTTGGTAGCCCTCCAATTAAGCTGTGACCGGATTAAACTCCACTTACTTGTTCCTATGGAGGCCTAGTTTGCACAGTAAACCTACCTCTGACAATGTAGTTCCCCCAATCACTCGGCTGCCTGGCCCACCCCCCTTGCATCTCACTAGAATTGGCCGATGTCTTAGTTCTCTGTGCCTCCATAACAAATCACCACAAACGTGGCAGCAGTTTAAAACCACAGAAATCCATTCCCTTACAGGAAGGGCTGTACTGCTCCTAGATTCAATAAGGGAGACTCTGTCCCTTGCCTCATCCTGCTTCTCCTGACTGCAGGCATCCCTTCATGGCCACCTCCCTCCAGTCTTTACCTCCACCTGCTCTTCTGTCTTAAAGGACTCCCCGGGGACTCCTTGTCTTCGAGCCACAGTGGAGTAAATACAGTTTTCCCTCTCCTGCTCGCCCCATGCCTAGCTCAGTCTTGCAATTATTACACTATTTAACTAGAATTGGTTTCATGTGATGAGAAGAAGTCACCAATAGACCTATGGATGGTGGTGTCTGAGAAGGGTACAGCCCTACCCTGGATAACAGCTGCAAAAGCCCTCAGGGACAAAAATGATTAAATTCACCAATTTATAGACAAGCAAACCAAACTCTTTTTTTAACCAACTGTTTAAAACCAATCATGGGTAAAGCCATGCTCTCAAGAGTTGCACATCTAGGTTTAAACAAAACTACTGGGTTCAGAGTTTCCCTGCCTCCCTAGTTCAGAACTCAGGAAGCAAGAAAGAAGAAGGCATTCAGCAGGGGCATGATGGTCAAGGAACCTCCTGGTAGAGCCTCCAGGAGCCAGGCTTGCCGACCCACAGAGCTAGAGAGCTGAACACCTTCAGGCAGAGGTGCTGGTGGAGTGGAGTCCCTCTGGTCTCTAACCAATGGAACTAAGGGTCTTTGTAACCTTTGTCCAAGCAAGGCAAAGTCTAGGCTGGCCAAAGAGACCCAAGGAGTCAAGAGGCCAAGAGACAAGGAAGCAGAGGAAACAAAGGGAATCGGAAGCAAAGCTGTCCCTGTCTCAGACAGTGGGAACACAACCTCTAGGATCCCAAAGGGTGGAGCCACTCTAGATTTCAGAGTCAGATGTACATCAGCTTGGTTCCAGAGTGTGAAATGCCAGAGGAAGGGGTTAGATCTTCTGTCAAAACGGAGGGCTCAGGGCTACCATGCCTGAAGAATGGCAGAGGTTGTGAATTTTCCACTCATTTGAGTTAGGCGAATACTTCCAAATCTAGAAGAGCAGAGTTGCTATTTCAGGGGGCCTGGAAGCCCAGGACTGAGGGGTTACCACTGACCATCCAACAAGCATAGCCAACACCCAAAATCTGCAGGGCCAGGTCTAGATGGTCTCGGTCCTCTTCAGACCCTTAATTCAGAGCTAATGTGGATTGTTCTGCTGGGTGTTCTGTCTGTTGTGCCCATTGTTTCCTTTTGTTTTCTCCCATTTGTGGTGGAATATCTACCTTGTGCCTGTTATATGGATGTGTTTTGGAAGCAGATGCATTGTATTCTGGATTTCACCATTCACAGATTAATACCAATTTTTCCCCAGGATGAATTTTAGATTTGGAATTGATGAAAGATTTGGAGGATGATTAGATGAGGTGAATGTCTTTAACCTCAAGTTTTAGGGTCGGGGGAGATGAGCAAAGAGTATAATGTCATGGGTTGAAGTGTATCTCTCTAAAATATGTCAATTTAGCTAAGCCATAATGCTCAGTATGGGATGGGATTGTTCTCCATTTTGTGATCTGATGGAATTGCCGTAATCTCTTCCAGCTGTTAATGAGTCAGGATTAGGTCATGTTTGTGAGATCATTTTGGATGAGACAGAACACCCTTCCTCAAGTCACAGCCTGATCTGATATAAAAGGGGTTTTCCTGGGGTGTGACCTGCATCACCTTTTATCTTACAAGAGATAGGAGAGACAAATGAACAGAGGAGAAGGGCCCTGAACATCACCCAGAAAGAAGAGCCAAGAGCAGAGTGCATCTTTCCCACCTGGGCTCCCTGAGCTGAGAACCTCCTAGACTGCAGGCAAGGTTGGCGTCAAGACACACGGAGATCTCCATGGAAAGCCAGACCCACAGATGTTAGCGGGAAGCAAGGACCTTCCTGCAGTCGACACAGAGAAAAAGCCTTCCCCCAGAGCTGCTGTATCCTAAATTCGGATTTCTAGCCTTCTCACACTTCAGAACAATTGTGAGGACAGCGCAGGACCGGGTAGTGTTTCGTTCTGTTGAACACTGGGTCGCAGTGAGTCAGAACGGACTCAGTGGCACTTCACAACAACAAACTGTGAGGAAATCGTATTTCTGTTAGAGCCATTCGCTCTTGATATCTCTGATATAGCAAGGCTAGCGAACTAAGGCTGGGTGGGATCCGTGCAGGATTCTGGTTCATCTCTCTGTCCTCTTCACTTCTTTCCCACCTTGCTATCTCCTGGGCTTGAGGTCCAACCAGGTGGTACAAATGGTTTCCATTGGACTATTCACCTAAAGGTTGGGATTCCAACCCACCCATCAGTGCTGTAGCAGAAAGGTCTGGTGATCCTCATCCGGCAAGAAAGAAACTCTATGAATCAGTTCTCCTCTGGAACACACAGAGTCACCAGGAGTCAGCATCTACGTGATGGTAATGAGTTTAGTTTGGTGTTTTATGAGGGTTTGAAGGTAGAGAACTAAGTCCCTCTCCCTCTTGGAGCATGGGTCCCATCTCATGCCCCTTCTCTCCCTGGTCCACTCGGCTTGGCAAGGGTGGAGGCAGGGGTCTGAGTGCCAGCCCCATGGAGGAAAGCACACAGACATTCCCAGCCCGGCTCTGCTTTCCCCGGGGCTGTGAGGTCCCGTGAACTCACACCTTCTCCAAGGTGTCCTTCAGCACCGCGGACAGAGCCGTGGCATCTTTGTTTATGGCAGCGCTCAGCCTCCCGTGGGGCTATTTAAGGGCGTGTAAGCAGCTAAACTTACTTTCCCCTAAACCCTTTAATTACTGTAAAAATAGAAGGCACTCAACCACAGTTATCCAACTCGATAGCCATGAATAATGCACATTAATGCACGGGCTAAGAATAGGAGACGGGGGCGCCGATTAAACCAGCCAGAGCCACCAAGATGGGCATAAACTCTATGTGTGGGGGCTTCTAAGAGGTGTTTAGGCAGACACATACGCACGTACATTGACCGTGTCTTCAGGCCCAAATGCCATAGGATGTATCGAGCGGGTTGCTGAGCATCATCCCGGGGCCAGCAGCATCCAAAACACCTGGGAACTTATTAGGCGTGAAACTGTGTGTTAATAAGACTTCCAGGTGGTTCTGAGGTTTCCTTTAAAAACCTTGGCTTTATTGCCGATACTGATAACATATGTGAATCTCAGGATAATTACCCTGCAGGAAACAAGCCAGGCCAGAGAATACCATACAAACACACACTCTCTGACTCCACCTCTCTGAGTCTTGGAAATGCAAACTCACCTAGAAGAAGGAAAGAAAGAGCCAGGATGGCCTAGGAAGGGGGAGGGGGGGCCCTGGAGGGAAGGATCACAAAGGAGGATAAGGAATCCCGGGAGCGATGCATTTGTTGCCTGGTGGATGAGTCCCTGAGCGTCTACTTTGAATATGTTCAGTTTATCAGATGTGGATGACACCTCACTGAAGCCAGTTGAATGAAAAAGCAGCACAAGTTTACTTTTAAGTATATTTCTCTAAACACCCTCTGCCATTGGGTTGCTGCTGACTCTTAGTGACCCTTTAAGACAGGGTCAAATGACCCCTTGGGGTTTCTGAGACTGTAAATCTTGACGGAGTAGAAAACCTCATCTTTTCTACCGGCAGCTGGGGGTTTTGAGCCGTTCACATTGTGGTTAGCAATCCAGTGAGTAACCAGTATGCCACCGGAGCCTACAGGTCATTCTTTCCCCCAGTTCTTGAAAATCTCTCTCAAGGCAAGAGAATGAAACCAGTGATGGCCATGCAGTGCTACAGCAAGGCTGCTGTAACAAATACACACAAACTGAATGGCTTAGATGATACAAATATATTCTCTCACAACCCTAAAGACTAGAAGTCTAAGATCAAGGTGTCACAGGACCAGGGCCACTCTGAAGGGTCTAAGGAAGTATCTTTCCATGCCTGTTCCAGTCCTTGGTGATGTGGCAGGTGATTCTTGTGATGTGCCAGGCATTTCTTGTGATGTGGCAGCGTCCCTCCTATCACTGCCTTCATCTGCGTGTGTCTGCAACTCTCTGCCCACTCCTGTTCATATAAGGACACAGGTTATTGGGTCTGGGACTCACCCTACAACCAGCCTGGATGCAGCTTGAGATGCTTAATTACATCTGCAAAGGCCTTATTTCCAAATAAGATCACACTCCGGGGTTCCAGGTGGGCATGAGTTTGGGGAGGGTGTCGTATTAGTCAATCTCCTACAGGAATATAACGTCTGAGAAGTCCAGTCAGAGGCCCATCCAAGGCTTCAACTTGACATTTGGCCTTGGGCATGTTATGAGCTCTCGAGAGAGTGGTTGGAAGCTTGGGACGATGGTCTATTTATGCTCAAAGAGGCTAGAATGACACATAGAAGCGGCTGAGTGGCGATTGACGATGTTTTCTCATCGCATTGTACCTCCTGTCAAGGCAGGAGGCACTCTCACTGCTCCATATCACGTGAAATCACCCAGTGTTGGTCAACCAACAGCTCATGGCTGACACGTCCTTGTCTCGCTATTGCAAATGACTTCTATGACACCGTGAGAAAGAATGAAAGAACATGGTGTCCTGGGGCCATCCCAAGCCACCGGCTTCATCTGTGCTGTTACCTGCCCCCGCCCCCTTTCACCACACCTAAATCCTTCTAGTACATAGAAAGGACCTGTGCATAGTCTCTGGGAAGTAGTCACTTATAGAGCCTCTGTCTTCCTCACAGCCCGCCCACTCAATGGACCAGGTGACCTCTGGTGTCTACTGCTAGCTCCAGAACTTCTTTGGATATCAGCATTTCAAACAGAGGCTTGCTTTGAAAACACATCAGAGGGAGTTGGATTTTGGTTCAAATCCCTTTGCTCATGGCAAGTTCACATAATAGGCAGAAGTCCCAAGTGGCATCGAAATTGGTATACTGGAGCACACTCATCTCAGAAGGGCCTGCAGTAAGGCCTTAGATATCACCTAGAAGCCACCTGGGGTAGGGTCAGACCAGGGGCTGGCCCAAGATCCCTTGTCTAATTAGAAGTTGAGCGGCGAGGGAACGTCATCCCCAGTTACAGTCTCTGCCCCTGGAGAAACCCACCAGGCAGGCAACGATCATTTTATTTCTCATTATACCTGAGAATAAGCCCCAGGTCCTCTGGGTTTGGTTTTCTGGATACCCTTCCATCGGTCTCTATTTAGCTGAAACCACGTACTGTTACAGGGGGAGGGAGATGATTTTTCCTCTTCCCGCCAGCAGACGCTTGACAACATCTGGATACAAGTGTGGTTGTTACAACTGGATAACGATCAGAGACGGTGCTAAACATCCTACAACCCACAGGCCAGCACCCCACAGCAAAGAGCTATGCTGCCTCAAATATCAACGGTGCTAAAATGGACAGAGCCAGTGTTAACTTCTGCTCAGCTCAGACATTGTTGCCTCCAAGAGACGTTCCCTGATTGCACCCTTTCCCTGCGGAGATGTAGGAAAAGCCAGCCCTTGGGAACTCGTGGATGCGCAGTTCTCCCTGACACATCTGAGGAGAGTCCATGAGTCAAAATCGAATCAACTCCATGACAACTGGTGTTGCTGGGCTCTGGCCACCCAAAGAGGAACCCCAAGGGCTGACAGAACATGCGTCCCATTGACTGCATCCCATGGTAGTGCTGCGGTGTCCAGCTCCCCTTCTCAGCGGAGGTTCCTTCTGGGGAAGAACCACGTCCAGGTCCTGTTCACTGTTCTTCATGGGCCTCAGGTGCCCCGTGTTGAGCTCACCACACCAATGTGTGAGTACTTCTCTTACTTTAACTGCATCGAACACAGTATTGAACCCCTTCTCTTCTAATCTATCCCACCCCATAGCAACCCTACAAGACAGGAACCACCCCAAAGGTACCCTGTAGGACAGAGACTGCCCCCTAGTGATCCTGTGGGACAGGAACCACCCCATAGCGATGCTCTAGGACAGAAGTTTCCCCGTAGAGTGTCTGAGGCTGTCAACATTTCAGGAAGGACACAACCACACCTTTCTCCTGCAAAGCAGATGGTGGGTTTGAACCTCCAACCTTCCAGTTTTCAGGCGAGTGCTTGGACACTGTGGCCACCAGGGATCTTTTTGGGGACACAGAGGATGGTCGCTAAACATTTGTCCCACTAGTAATACATCTCGGGATTATAAAGCCCTCTTATCCTCTTGTAACCACTTAGCAAGAGGAATTACAGAAAGACCTGTGACCCCGTGGGAAATGCAGGCCCTGGAACCATAGGGAGGAGTAATTCTTTGGCAGGATTTAGGGAGGTGTGTGCCCAGGGCCCCCTTGCCACTGTGAGCACGTTGCACCTGCCACTAGCTGAGCTGGTATTATCCAAGCAGGGGGCAGTTTTCTGCCTCAAGGCCCAAAGCAGAGGAGACGGATTCTATGTTGCCCCAATGATCTGTAGACATTGAAGTCACATGTGGAGACATCAGGGATGGAGGGAAGCCTGGATTTGGGACAAATGTGCCTGGAGCCATGTGTATGAGTCCCTAGTGGTGGTGCCACACATTCTCATTTGGTGAAGAGCTGATTTTTACAGTCTTCTTTATGTTGAGCCTCATGGCCTTGGTTCCCCATCATCTAGTTGGAAATCTTCATTAGTACACAGTGGTCAACACTCTCGATTGCTGACCAAAGCTTTGGGGGTTCAAATGCACCTAGAGGCAGCTAGGAAGAAAGCCATGGTGGCCTACTACTGAAAACCAGCCATTGGCAGACCCTGTAGAGTGCAGTTCTATTTTCACCCACCCGGCGTCACCCTGAGTCAGGAGTCCACCTGATGCCAACTGGTTGTTGTTGTTTGCAACCATCGATATAGACCCTTTCTGATCTGCTCACCTGTGTGGGGAAGCAGGGGTGGTACCTCCAGGTCTCTTCTACAGAACTCACTCATCTACTGTGGTCCAGTCCATTACAATTCATGGGAACCCTACAGGACCATGTAGACTGCTCTCCAAGTGGGGTCTCCAAGACTGTACATCTTTCCTGGAGCAGATTTCCATCTTTCACTGGCTCTGTGAGTGGCTGATGCATTCCAATCACTGATTTTCTGTTAGTAGCTGTAATAGGTAGGTTTATTGTGCCAACATGGCCAATAGGAACATGTGGGATTCATAAGGTCACAGTTTGATTGGAGGGCAAAGAGATAAATGGCTCAGCAAGTCCCACCCCTCTCTCTTTTTCTCCCTGGTGATCAGACCAGCTTGCGACTGCTTTAACTAGTACTCTGTCTCAATTTGTGAGCTACACTAACTCTGGGACAGCCAACCTGTGGGTCATGCTGCTAGAGTTTGAGGTTCCTTTGAGACCTGCTTCGCCACACTGCTGGGGTGCACATCTCTTGAGCTTGAGGCTGTGGGATCCTGTCGTCTGGCATTGCTTGAGCTCAATATCCCATCGGGCCTGCTTTGCTGACATCATCAGTTGCTAACTGCTGGTGACCTTCCCTGCTGTTTGCTGCCTGTGGCCTGACTGCTTGCATAGCCTGAGGGAAATCTCAATTATCTGCTTCCTTGACCTTGGACCCGGCACCCTCATGAACTGAAGGACTTCCAGTATATTCACTGTTCCACCGAAGTGAATTGAACCAAGCCCCCTGTACTGCTGTGTGGACTGATTAGCTGTTATGTTCCTATATGTCTATCTATATCTATAAAATTATAAGTGTCCTGGTTTTGTTTCTCTAGCGAACCCTGCATAACACAGTAGCCTTATACTTGACCCACAGTACCACCAGAGATCTCCTGCACAATTCTGTGACCCTGTGCTTCTGAATCTTCAGAAAGCAGTAACTCCGAAGACATGAAACAATGAGAGCTTGTTGTCCCCCCCACCCCCACCCCCAAGCTTCTTTGGCACCACCTCTTCTCTCTCTCTCTCTCTCTCTCTCTCTCTCTCTCTCTCTCTCTCTCTCTCTCTCTCTCTCTCTCTCAGGTTTATGGTCCTGGTGACAAATGGAAGACACCCATAAACAACAATGCACTTTCGTCTGTGCCAGCCACAACCCCGTCTGCTGCGGAGACAATAAAGTGAGCCGAGGCCGGCTGATTGCTTTTATTTGCTGACCTCTGCTCGCTGCCACAGCTGTGATGTCTGGGCATACACCCACCAGAAGGATCGTTTCTTTCCTCGTGCTTTTTTGGGAAAAGGTCCAAGGAAAGACTTGTTGGTAGTGCTATCCTGCAAGCAAGCTGAGTCTTGTTGGCTGCTGGCTCGAGAGTGTCCAGACTCCTTCCCCCGGGAGACTGCCTCTTACGCTCTTTCCTAAGGATAGTGGGACTGCAGAGATCTAGTCCTGGATCCTCTGCCTTCCTCAGCTCGCCCAGACTCTCACTTCGGTGATGCTGGGGCTACGGCATGCAGCAGAGAAACCCCAGGTGCCACTGTAAATGTTCTCTACAGATCATGGCAGTTCCCATGGGGCTGATTCTGATACATGGTCCCCACCCCCACCCCCAGCACCAGGTGGAAGGAGAACTGGGGTCCACAGGGTTTTTAACTGGCTGGTTTTCAGAAGTAGGTCTCCTGTCTCTCAAGGCACCTTTGGGTGGCCTGGAACCTCCCACTTTTCCACGGGGAGCCAAGCACATTAGCCCTTGGTCTTTCCCAGGGACTTCCTTTCCACAGATCAACGTATGTAACCTTCACAAGCATCCTTTAAGGCAGGTCCATTCATAATCGCTGAACAATGAAGGACTTTAGTCACTTGCCCAAGGTCAAATGACAAGTCAAGGTTGAATTTGAAGCCGGGCCTTTGGACTGGAAAGCCAGGGCTCGGGTCTCCTGTGACTACGCCAGCTCTCCTGCTGCTCATTACGCAGCAAACCGACGTGTCGCCACCGACATGAGCACAAATCAGCCCGCGTCTGAGAGCCTTCCTGCTCTGAAACGCAATCACGCTTCGCCTTTACTCCAGTGCAACTGAGAATAGTTTGCGTTTCTCAACTATTTGTCACGTGTTAGGAGTAAGATCCTTACATAAAATGTAAAAGATCTAGCCTTACCTAGAGATGTAAACTTTTGCTAAGTTGAATTAGCATCTGAGTGTGAGGCATCGAGATCCCCAATCAGACCCCGAACAGGTGGGTCCTTGTCATTGAGCCTATCTTGAGCAGCACAGTTTGAACAGAGTGGGTCCACTGGTAAGTGGGTTTTTTCCAATAAATCATATAGGACCAGTCTATGACACCAGCAGAGCCATGGTGGTGGCGTGGTTACGAGTTGGGCTGAAATCCACTGGTTTACAGTTCAATACCACCAGCCACTCCTTGGGAGAAAGATGGGTCTTCCTACTCCGGTAGACAGTGACAGTCTCAGAAACCCACAGGGGCAGTTCTACCGTGCTCTGGGGGTCCCCCGAGGCAGGATGGGCCCAGTGGCAGTGAGTGAGGTCATGCCACTAGCACTGAGACTAAAGCAGACCGTGCAAGGACGACGGGAGTCACACAGAAACTCTTTTAGAGGAAAGAGAACCCAAAAAGTCAGCCAGAAGTGAGGATTCGGGTCTATAAATTCACACCACACATGCCCACCTCTGTTCTGTCTCTTCCATCTCTGTCATCACCAAGACAGAAAGACCAGCAGCGCCCCCTTTCCCCTCAGCCTGCTCCATGTGAAGCCAGTCTGTCTGGAAGCAGACGGGGTGAACCTGTAGTATCAGTGGATCGAGTCCAGCACCATGGACACATTTTCCTTATGATTTTCTTACTAATATTTCCCTCTCAGCAGCTTACTTTATGGTCAGAACAGAATATATAACAGACAACATACAAAATACACACTAGTCAGCTGAGTATGTCACTCATAAGGCTACCAGTCAACAGGAAGCTGTCACGGTTGAGGGAAGTGGTGTCCCTAACTACTGAATTGTCCAAGAGTCAACTGTGCGCATTTCTTTTTCAAGGTAAGTAAGTGAAACTCTGTTTGCTGCTTTGATATTTTGCCTATATATTTATATTTGCTTTATATTTGCTTTATATTTGCCTATGTGTCTCCCACCTGCCTATGTCTCCCTATCCTTGACTCTTTAAAAAGGTCTTGTGTAGCAAACAGGAACCCTGGTGGCATAGTGGGTTATGCGTTGGGCTGTTAGCCTAAACGTCAACAGTTCGAAACCACCAACTACTCTGAGAGAGAAAGATGAGGTTTTCTACTCCTGTAAAGATCAACTGTCTCAGAAATCCAGGGGGGAGTTCGATTCTGTCGTGTGAGTTATGCGTTAGAATTAACGCGAAGGCAAAGAAGGGGAGGGAGGTAGAGAGAGTGAAAATTTACAGTACAATATGCCATTTGATTTTTTGGGGACAGCTATTTCCATGAGCGCCAACCGTGGATCGAACCAGATGAAATCTTTGATAACTTCCATCGCTTCTCCATCGATCCCGATGCTGCCTCTTGGTTCAGAAGCGAGGATTTTGGTTTCCTCTACCCTGAGTTGCAATCCACGCTGAAGGCTGTGGTTTGGGTGACATGGTATTTTCAATCGCTTTATATGCTTGTGAAGGTAGAACAATGAATGAAAATGACTGATGAAGAATCGATGCACTTGAATTATGGTGTTGGAAAATAATATCAAAAATACGGTAGCCTACCAGAAGAACGGGAGCCCTGTTATAGTGGTCACTCCTGGGGCCAATGAACTGCATAGTCAGCAGTTCAAAACCACCAGCAGCTCCACTGGAAAAAGACGGGGTTTTGTTCTTGTCACCAGTTACAGTCTAGCAAACCCACAGGGGGTTGCTATGAGTCAGCATTGGCTCGACACCGGTGAGAGAGACCAGAACAAATCTGTCGTGGAAGAAACACAGCCAACATGTTCCTTAGAAGCAAGGATGAGGAGACTTTGCTTCATGTACCCTGGACATGTGATCAGGAGAGACCAGTCCCTCACACAGGACATCAGACTTGGTGAAGGGGAGGGGACGTGAGAAAGCAGAAGACCATGGAGGAGACGGAAGGACCCAGGGGCTGCGACTAGGGTCTCAGATGTAACACGGTAGTGAGGGAGGCTGAGGCCTGGGCGGGCTTCCTTCTGCTGTGCAGAGGTCTCTGTGAGTCGGAACTCACTTGGCATCGCCCAACAGCAATCCCATTTAATAAGGAGCCCTGGTAGCCCAATCGGTTAGGCATTGTGCTGCCAACCTTAGGATGGGTCAATCTTACCAGCCCCTCTGTGAGAAAGAGCTGAGATGGTCGGCTTCGGTACAGACTTGCAGCCTCAGGAAGCCTACCGGGCAGACGTGCCCCATCTCGTAGGGTCCGCATGAGTTGCAATCCCCTCACAAGCAGTGGGGGTCTTCTAATCACAAATGGTTTCAGAACAGTCCATCTGGCTTTTTCACTATCTGCTACTGTAACACTGCTCAGTATTAGGTCGGTTTTTGTGTTCTTCGCAAAGCCCTGTTAATAATATTTTCAGTATATAGTTTTAATTTCCTTTCTTATTTTCATCTGCAATATTAGCTTAGTGTAATCCCTTAGGAGGGCATATGCGGGGTCAGGGGCGATGGTGTGCTTAATTGCATTTGCTAGTGTTCTTTGTGGAGCAGTGTAGAACTCCAAAGACTGTAGTGAGCCCGAAACTACTGTCCTGGTATGACCCTGTGGCCACTCCTTCCCTAATGCCCCGCCCCACCCCACCCCCCGGGGACTGGACATGGTTATCAAAACCCCCTGATTCCACGTCCACCTGCGGTGAGGATGGGATAGCAAGGGCAAGATCACCTGGCTGGCTTAGAAGAACATCAAGATTAATTCACAGGCATGGCTCTTTAAGATGAAGGTACTGCTTACATAACGCCTTCGTTGCATCCTGGGAGAGAGAGGACCTCAGTCTTAGGACTCCACAGACATGCACACCCAACCCACCACCCATCAGCACTTGAGTAGTATTTATGGAAAGGATTCCTGGTGGCGCTGCGGCTTAGACATGGGCTTCCAACCACATGGTGGCGGTTGAAAGGCACCAGCCGTTCCGTAGAGAAAAATGAGGCTGTCTGAGCCCATAAAGGTTGATGGCATGGTGGGGAAGCTTTCTCTCTGCCAAGGGTCATTTGGATCGTGATAGCATCATTCGCTGTCCAGACAAAATGATCCGCGTACAAATTAGCCTGCTGTAGTTGGTCAAACATTTCATTAAATCACTCCTGTCCTACAGGGTGACAATGAGTCGGAACCGATGCAATAGCAACGAGTTCGGTTTGGGCTTTGGTTAACGGGATGGCTGTTGCTCTTGGGGGAGGTGGGTGGCATTAGCTGGTGCTGATGCTTCGGCGGGCCTTATACCACACTAGGTATAGCTGTTACACATTGGTCTGCTAACAACAAGGTCAGAATTTCAAAGCCACCAGCTGCTTTGAGAGAGAAAGTGGAGGCTTTCTGTTCCTGTAAAAGGCTGCAATCTATTCTACCCCAAAGGCTCGCTGTGGGTCGGGATTGATGTGATGGCCATGAGAAAACATAAGTGGCCCCTGTCAATCCAGGTGGACTAGAGAGACAAATCCAGGGAGACTCATATGTGTTTTTAAAAAAGCTTTATATAAAAAGAGTAATTGTATATTGAGAAAACATCCCAGCCCAGTCCAGATCAAGTCCATAAATCCAATATTAGCCCATATGTCCAATGCCAGTCAATAAATTCTTCAGACCCACACAGCACATGCAATAATGATGCTGAATGCAGGAAGAGCATAGGGAGTGGGTGGAAAGTCTTGTGGATCCAGTGGCAGTAGAAGCATCTCAGTGCTGGCGTGGGTCTCCATGTGGCACCTCCAGCTCCAGGGCTCTGGCTCCATCAGCGTAGCTCCATGTGGCTTGGAAGAGGAACCAGAGTGAGCGTGTGTCCCACATCCAGGGAGGAAGGCAGGAGTTCCCAGAACCCTCAAGATAAAGCCATGCCCACACAGAGGCATGATTAGCTATGACCAGATTGACAGGCTAGAATCTACCCCCCTTCCTCGAGTTGACAGTAGATTGTGTAGCTGCTATGTGGGCCACGGACCCATGCCCCATCCCTGATTCAGAGTCTTGTAAGCCCTATAAGGGGTCACTAGGCCCCAGAGTGGTAGTGCGTGGCAGTGAGTTTAACATCTATCCAAGGAATAAAGCATCTAATGAATAAAAACCTCCCTCTCTTCTTGGAAATTTGGTGAGTTCTTTTAGCATAGAGAGTTAGGTAGCTCTGTTTTTGGAATATGAACGAAATGAGCACCCAAAAAAAACCGTCCAAGGTGATTCTGGGTGCATTACCTGCGCTCTGTAACCTCACAGCCCCGCTATGAGCTAACAGAGGGTCCTGGTCCGGACAGATAGTTGCAGATGATCCAGAGAGTTCGTGTCACAGCCACCATCCCTCGAAGATGGCCAGGTTTGAACAGAAAACTAGGTCCCCTTCTCCTCTTCCCTATTATCCACAACAGCCACGGGAAGCAGGCCCGGTTAGTAGGTGACCACGTTCCAGTGTCTCTCCGGAAGGGAGCCCAAACCACCAGAGGGCGCTGTGGATCCAGGCAGAGGCGACAGCATGGCGTCCCCGCAGGTTCCTCCAGCGCTCAGTCTTGTTCTGGTCTCTAGATCCAGACTCAAGTTCGCAGCATTCACTGAAACGGAACTCAATGGAAAACAGCCCGGTTTAGAAATGACAACAAAGCAAGCCCACGCCTTTTTCAACTCCCGGATTGCTTAGCCCAGTGGAATCTGCCTCCCACATGGCCCTCAACCAGAGAATGACTAAGCTGTGAGCCTAGAGGACACCAGCATCCACCTGTGATTATTGTGTTTCTCGAGATCAGAGGGTGGGAAGGGTCTCCTGAGGCCACCGCTGGCTCTGGCCTTTGCTTCCCTGAGGGACTTGGCCAAACCAGGCCAGGACTCAACTCAACTCAACTGGCCTCCTGTGGATTCCAACCCATCGAGAACCCATAGGACAGATCAGAACTGTCCCTCTGGGCTTCCCAGGCTCTGCATCATTATGAGAGTAGACAGTCTCATCTTTGCCTCCAGGGGCAACAACTGCTGACCCCGTGCTTAGCAGACGAGCAAGGAACCCACGAGTTCGCCAGTATTCCTGCCCAAGCCTGGGAGCTAGATTATATCATCACAGTCATCACTGAACTTCTGAGGGCTGTAAGAACAGAGTAACAGCATGGACACAAGCTAATGTTTATTGAGCACTTACTCTGGGTCAGGTTCAATGCCAAACACTGTCTTCCTCCCCCTGGCCCTACTGGTGGAGACGAGTATTGCCTCTTTTAGAGGTGAGAATACTGAGGATCAGAGAGATCAGTATTTTATACTATTCAAAGCCAGTAGTTGAAGTCAAGTCTGATGGGTTCAAGACTTTCTACTCTGTTTAAGTGCCTCTTGCTCCTCTGATAAGGGGCCCCAGTGTTGAGCTCTCTTGAACCCACTCTCGGGATACATGGAAGTCAGTACCTTTGTTCACTCATTCATTCATGCAACAAATACTTATTAAACACCTACTGTATACTCACTGCCTTAGGTTAAGTTCTCCAGTGTGTGTGTGGTGATGTTGGTGTGGACAATTAGATAGATAGATAGATAAATAGATAGAGATTTATTTCAAGGAAATGACTCACAACATGGTGTAGGCTGTTGCTAAATGCTGTCAGAGTGAGTTCCGACTCATAGTGACCCCAAGTACAGCAGAGGGAAACACTGCCAGCCCCTGGGGCATCCTCACAATGGCTGTTCTAGTTGAGCCCATTGCTGCAGCCACCATGCCCATCCATCTTCATGAGGGCCTGAGAGAACAGTACCTACCCAGAGCAGGTGACAGTTGTTATCTTTGTTGAATCGATGCATTTGAATTGTGCCACTGGAGAAGAATATTGAAAGTACCCTGGCGTGTTAGGCCAGGTTGACTAGAGAAGAGAAACAAATTTATTGACACTCATATCTGTGTAGGAAAGAGCTTTATATCAAGAAGTAATTGGATATCAAGAAAACCACCCAGCCCAGTCCAAATCAAGTCCATAAGTCTGATACTAGTTCACAAGTCTGACACTACTCCATAAATCCCTCTTCAGACTCACACAACCACAAGAAATGACGCAAAATTCAGGAAGATCACAGGTGAGTGGGTGAAAAATCTTGTTAATGCAGTGGTAGGGGACAAATCTCCAGGGGTCCTGCAGGTCTCAGCATGACTTGCCAACCAAAAAGTGAAGACAGAAATAGAGAGTAACCTGCCTCTAGAGAGCCATTTATCTTGGTGGCACCTCCAAATGAAGCCATCAAGCTGTGGCCTGAATGACAGGCCAAACTCCACCCACATCTTCTTGCAGGTGCCATGTTGACGCCAAAAACCTAACTCTCACACTCGGACCGCTAAAAGAACAAATGTATCTGTCCTGAAAGGAGTACAGCCCAAGTGCGCCTTAGTGGCGCTTTTCCACTCTCCTCTGGGATCGCTCTGTGTCTACAAGGACTCGTTGACAACCACCACCTTACAGAGGCAGCTCACCTGGCCTGCGTTCACACAGCTCCCCTGGAGGCTGGCAGTGGAGGGTTGGCTGTTTGCACTGCCTCGTGGTTGCTGTGCACTGCCTTCAGTTCCACCCCGGACTCACGGCACCACCTGGGGACCAGAGTAAAAGTGGACCCAAATGATCAGGAAGTGAAAAAGCACATCAATGGGCAAAGGCCTGAATTTGTTCGTGCTCAGGAAAGCAGCCTCCTCTCATCTCCCCCCCTCTCACCAGGCAAGCTGGATCCAGACTCACCCTCTCTCTCCAGCCACACCCCTAGCTCAGGCACCAGGTGGCTCTTGGAGGGTATTCCATGATTGCGTGGGTATTGAAATTTGGAGTCAAATTTGCCCCCGAAAAACACGGAACTGCGGAAGGTAGTATTCCATCGATAGGCACCTGTGGGTATAGGGGATGGGTCTAGCTTCCCAAATGACCCGCTAATCAGCAACGGTCTTGGAGCATGCTGTGTGGAATCACATGGATGTAGCGTCTTGGATGTGGTGGGGATGGGAGACCTGGCAATGGCACTGTGAATAGTCAGCACTGTGACCTTGGGCTCCCAACCCACCCTCTAAAGCACAGAGGAAAATAGTAGAATGTTCTTTACTTTCCAGCTTCCTCTTATTTTAGTGATCACCAAGAAACAGGAGACCAAGCTCATTGTCCTCCAAGTGATTCCAACTCATGACACTCACCCAATGGGTGACCATGTAGAACTGGGCTCCAGGGTGAGTGTGTGTATTGTTGTTGTCGTTGGCCGCACTCTTTCTGTAAGCAGATCCCTAGGCCTTTATTCTATTGTTCCATTGGGTGGATTGGAACCAACAACCTTCTATGTAGACACCGAGCACAAACTGTGGGCACCACCAGGTATCTCGGTGGCTAGCAACTTTATTTCAACATTCACCTGCTAGCTTGGGGACATCAGTCACGTCTTCTTATCACCAGGCTACAACGTCCCCATCCTTGAAATGGGCATGGCATCTGGGACCTGGAAGCACTGGCATAAGAAGTGGAGAAGAAGGGTCACATTTTGATATTGTCTTTGGAGTAGGGTCCCACACCCCGATGGCCCGGGCTCTACTTAGTCAAATGAATGTTGTCCGTGGGCAGCTAGAATCAGAAGCACAGTTCCTCCATGAGTCAGACTCCGTCAGGTTGGAGTCACCAGCACCACTGAAAGGCTGCTCAACGCTTCAGTAAAGGAGCCCATTCCCAAACCCCCCACCCCCACGATGTGACTCACCCTCTACCTCCACCCACCGACAATACTCTCTGCTGTGCCTGGGAGCCCCCACTTCTCTCGAGGAGATGGGGTGAGGGAGGCCAAGGTGGATCAATGAGGCCACTGAGTGATGGGGCTGGGGGTGGAGTGATTGCTCATCTGAAACGAGGAGGTGGGACCAGATGATGCACACAGGGCTCCCAGGTGGGGAGACTTGGCAGAGGCCCAGAGAGAGGAAGTGACTCAGCCCAGATGATCCAGCTGATAGCAGGCAGAGCTTAGATTCAGACACTGCTGAAGAGAGAGAATAATGCCCATTACTAGACTGTGCCCACGAGAAATTGGCTGGAAGGCTCAGGGGCTTCTCCTGCCAGCACTTGAAGCAGAATTAAATATGTGCAAGGGTTTTTGTGGCTGGGGACATGCTGCTGACCCTCCATTTAAAGATATATATTTTATGTTTTGCTGAGCATGCACCAACTCAACAATAACTACACGGACAACTCCTGAATGGCATGCATGCCCCTCTTCGCCAAGTTGTACAACCATTCTCCACCCTCCTGTTCTGAAAAGTCCCTGCCCCCAACAATAACTCACTGTCCCCCAAAGTCCCTATCTAACCTTCTGAGTGACTGTTCCAATTTAATCCCATCTGGACAGTCCTTCAAAAGAGCACAGTGCTGGAGACTGACATGCTTTAGGGGCTAAGCTAAACTATTGTTTGGTTTAAAGAAGACTTCGGGGGATATTTTTAAATGTGGGATAAAGCAGTATTGGGAGGCCTCTGGGAGCTGTCTGCAAGAAGGCAGAGAAAAGGCACATGAGAATGTGGCAAGCAGAGACCTTGTCCTACACCTGAGCAAGGTCACCAGCATACACCAAGAGGCTCGTAGAGCAAGAGCGAGCTCAGTCCACATAGAGTCCAGAGGTACAGTGGGGTGGAGACAACCTGTATTGTCCCACTCTCTGCCTCCTCACACATTTGAACGGGATATGCGAGTTGTGTACATTGGTCACAGGAGCTGACGGGCTCAAAACCAGCAGTTCAGACAACAGGCTGCTGGCTCACAGGGCTGGATGAGCTGATGAGTTCCGAAGGCTGCAGGTCAGATAACAGATGCCTGGATCCCTGCAAAGGACTGGAGGTCAAAAGGTGACACTTCAGATGTGGAAACAAGACACAGAGAACTTTGCCAGAGCATTCTCTTATTGGATGCAGTCCATATCCCCAAGCAAACTGATTGGCTCTCATGTGACTGGTTTCCTAACTGATTGACTGCTCACATCAAATGCCAAACCACCGAGAACCTGACGGTAGCCCATTCGACACGTAACATGAATGAGAAAGTATTCGTGTTGGGTTCCAGCTCATACTCACCAGGTTTATCACCAACAAAACATGTTTCAACCTGTGTCTGAGATCAGAGGATGGCTGCAGACAAATTTTCTCTGTAATACACTCGTCTTTGTCTCATGGAGCTGCCTTCAATAAAAGTCCAATGAAAATTTCTGTGAGAATCTGTGGAGTCCATTAAATTCAAGGCAGAGAATCTGCATAAAATAAGCACATTGATAGCATACAGTCCTCTCTCTGACCACTGTGCAATAAGGCGGGAAATCAACAAAAGGAATATGAAGAAAGCAAGAGCAAACACCTGGACGATGAATAACTCTCTACAGCAAAAGGACTGTGTACTGGCCTAGATCAGGGATGAAAATAGGAACTTTCTAGAAACCAGCAGGAATGAGAACACGATGTACCAAAAGTTATAGGACACAGCAAAGGCAGTTATCAGAGGAAGTTTCATAGCAATACATGCACACATGAAAAAGGAAGAGAGACTTATGATGGATATGCTGGCACAAAACTTACAGCAACTAGAGCAAAGTCAACAGGACAATCCTACTAATAGCAAAAGAAAAGAAATAATAAAAATCAGGGCTGAGATTCAGGAGAGGGAAAATAAGAAAACTATGGAATAAGTTAATGCTGATAAAAGTTGGTTCTTTGAAAGGATAAACAGAATTGACAGACCGCTGGAAAACCTAACCAAAGAAAGGAGGGAACAAATTTCAATAGCAAGAATAAGGGATGAAAGAGGGGACATTACAACAGACCCTAATGAAATCAAAAGAATCATGGCACAGTACTATGAAGGATTGTACTCCAATGAATTCAACAACTTGGAAGACATAGACAATTCTTGGAAAAACAATCCCTCCCTAGACTATCCCCAAAGGATGTCAAGAATCTCAACAGACCCATAGCAATAGAAGAAATAGACAAGGTTACCAAGGGACTCCCAGCAAAATAATCCCCTGGACCAGATGGCTTCACAGGAGAATTCTACCAAGCATTTAGGGAAGAACTAACACCAATCCTACACAAATTCTTCCAGAACATAGAAAAAGATGGCAAACTCCTGAACTCCTTCTATGAAGCTAGTATAACTCTGATACCCAAACCAGGCAGGGATCCCACAAGAATCAAAAACTACAAACCAATATCCTTAATGAACATTGATGTAAAACTCTTTAACAAAATACTGGCCAAGGGAATACAAAAGTATATAAAACAAATAATTCACCATGACCAAGTGGGATTCATGCCAGGGATGCAGAGATGGCTTAACATATGAAAGACCATTAGTGTCATTCACCACATTAACATGAAAAACTATAAGAACCCTATGATAATATCGAAGGATGCAGAAAAGGCATTTAACAACATCCAACACCACTTCCTCTTTAAGACACTCAAGAAGATAGGAATGGAAGGAAAATTCCTCAAGATAATACAACTATATATGAAAAACCAACAGCCAAAGTCATAGTCAATGGAGAAAAGACTAACACAATCCCACTGAAAAAGGGGACCAGACAAGGACGCCCCTTGTCCCCACTCTTATTTAATATCTTACTGGAGGTTTTAGCTAACAGCATAAGGCAAAGAAGAGACCTGGGGAAGGAAGAGGTGAAACTGTCATTATTTGCAGATGATATGATTTTATATATGGAAAATCCCAAAGGCTCCATGACGGGAGTACTGGAAGCAATAGAGGAATATGGCAGAGTGGCAAGTTACAAGATTGACAAACAGAAGTCTATTGGATTGCTATACACATCAGATAAGATCACAGAAGAGGAGATCAAAAAGGTGGTACCCTTCACACTAGTCAAATACAAATTGAAATATATAAGGATATACCTGACTGAAAAACAAAAGATTTATATGAGGAAAACTGCAGAACACTATTACAAGAAACCAAGAGTGACCTCAACAAATGGAAGAATATCCCATGCTCATGGATTGGAAGACTCAATAAAGTAAAGATGTCAGTTCTGCCCAAGGCACTATATAAGTTTGTTGTAATCCTGATATAATTACCCTTATCTTTCTTCAAAGAAATAGAAAAACTGATTACCAACTTCATATGGAGAGGGAAGAAGGCCCGGATGAGCAGAGAACTCCTCAAGAAGGACACAGTGGGAGGGCTTGCATTACCTGACTTTGGCACATACTATACAGCCACATGGTCAAAACCTCATGGTATTGGTACAATGACAGATACTCAGAGCAATGGAAAAGAACTGAAAACCCAGAAATAAAATCATCAGCATACAGACAAATGATTTTTGGTAAGGGCCCCAAAATATTCTATGGGAAGCAGATTCCCTCTTCAACAAGTGGTGCTGGAGAAAATGGATATCTACTTGCAGAAAAATGAATCAAGAGACTTATCTCACTCCATGCACAAGAATAAACTCAAGGTGGATTACAGACCTCGAGGTAAAACCCCAAACTATTAGGACCATCAATGAAGGAATTGGGACTAACCTGAGAGCTTTGGTGCAGGGAATGCATAGGCTATCAGAAATAGGGAAGGACACAAACACAGAGGAGGCACAAATTGACAAATGGGATATTCTGTAGATAAAACATCTGTGTACATCGAAAAATTCACCAAGAGAATAATAAGAGAGCCCTCAGACTGGGAAAACATATTTAGCAATGACACATCAGACAAAGACCTTATTAATAAAATCTACAATACTCTGCTAGCTTCCAAAAAGAAAAAAAAAATTGCCCACTGAGGAGGTGAGCAAAGGACCTGCACAGACGTTTCACAAGGGCAGAAATCCGAATGGCCAATAAACATGAGAGAATGTTCCTGATCATTAGCTATAAGAGAGATGCAAAAAAAGAGAGAGAGAGAGAGAGAAATGCAAATTAAAACAACTATGAGACACCAACTAACACCATCAAAGATAGCTCAGTTCAAAAACTCAGAAAGCAACAAGTGTTGGAGGGATTGTGGGGAGACAGGAACGCTCATCCACTGCTGGTGGACCTGTAGGTAAGTACAGCCACTATGGAATTCTATTTGGCGATATCTCAAGCAGATGGAAACTGAGCTACCATACGATCCAGCAACCCCCTCCTGGGCATATACCCAGAAGAGGCAAGAAACAACCCACAGCCAGACATCTGTGCTCCAGTGTTCATCCTGGGACAGTTCACAATTGCAAGGAGTTGGAAACAACACAAATTTCCATCAGCAGATGAATGGATTAAAAACCTGTGGTATATACATACAATGGAGTACTACACATTGCTAAAAATCAGTGATGAACGCATGAACCACATCGCCGCATAGGAAGAACTGGAGGAAATCATGCTAAGTGAAGTAAGCCAAGCACAAAAGGACACGTATAACATGAGTCCACTGAGGTAAGCTTTAAAAAATGCAAAAGGGGCACAGGGAAAAAGCTACTGTATACAAACATTCCTGGGGTGAGGACCAGGTATTATGGCAGGGGCCAGACCAAATCCAGGGAAACATATGGTAGCCAACTAAAAAGGAAGGGGGAAAAAAGAAATGGGTAGCGAGGGCACAGGGCACTAACCCACCCAAGGAAAGGGTATTGCTTATATCTCCACAGGGAAAGAGGGACCAGACTTCAACCCAGTGCTCCAAGATGTGAATGCAACACACCAGCACGAAGCAGGGAACCAGTAGAGAGGTCTGAGGGGCTGGCCCCAATCCCAATTATGTGGACAGCCATCCTTCCCCACAGAAGAATTCACTTTAGGGGACAACACTGAAGCTACAGCTCAGGGAGAGGGACATGTCTGATCAGAGCACACAGGAGCAAATGAAGGGGGAGGAAGAGAGAGTGGAGCACACCTGGCCTACCAAGCCTTGAGGACGATATCCCTGCTCAGAGCATCCAATGCACACGGAGGACCATATGATTGGCCCCACTATGAGACATGACATCCTCACTGACCCATAGCCTTACTGGGGACAACACTGGAGACACAGTGTGGGAACTGTGCCTGATCTGACCCCTCCACACTGAGGCAAAACACTAAGGGCATGCAACAGAACAGCAAGGGGATCTGAGGAATGACGTCCTGAGGGGATACCAAAAATAGACTTGGGGCCAGAGCATGGCACCCCATCAGACTCAACTGGAAAACACTCCTAAAGGTCAACCAACAGACCTTGAGCCATTTACCGGCTTTTCTTTTTTGTCATTGTTTTTTTTTGTTGTTGTTGTCTTGTTTTCTTTTGTTGCTTTGTTTTGCTCTCTCTTGCTTTTGTGCATATTATTATCTCTACCGCTCTATCTAGATAAGATAGGCGGGATAAATAATCTCGAGGAGGAGAAAACAATGGACCAGTGGTTCTGGGGGACATGAGTGAGAGGAAGGTGGGGAAAAGGAAGTGGTGTTAACAAACCCAGGGACAAGGGCACAACAAGTGATCCAAAATCAGTGGCAAGGAGGGCGTAAGAGGCCTGGGAGGGCTTGATCAAAGGCAATGTAACCAAGAGGAATTGCTGAAACCCAAAGAAGTCTGAGCATGTTAGTGGGACAAGAGGAAAGTAAAAGGAAATAGAGGAAAGAACTAGGAGGCAAAGGGCATTTATAGAGGTCTAAATACAGGCATGTACATATAAAAATATATTTATATAGGATGATGGGGAAATAGATCTATGTGCATATATTTATAGATTTAGTATTAAGGCAGCAGATGGACATTGGGCCTCCACTCAAGTACTCCCTCTATGCCAGAACACTTTGTTCTATTAAACTGGCATTCCATGATGCTCACCTTCCTGACATGATCGCTGAAGACAAAGCGGGTGCATAAGCAAATGTGGTAAAGAAAGCTGATGATGCCTGCCTATAGCATCTGGAGTTATAAAGGCTTGAAGATAAACAAGCGGCCATATAGCTAAGTAGCAACAAAGCCCATATGGAAGCACTCCAGCCTGTGTAATCATGAGGTGTCCATCGGATCAGGTATCAGGTACCAAAGAGCAAAAAATCATATCATGGTGAATGAGGGGAGTGCAGAGTGGGGACCCAAAGCCCATCTGTAGGCAACTGGACATCCCATTACAGAAGGGTCACTGGGAAGAGAGGAGTCAGTCAGGGTGCAGTGTAGCAAGGATGAAACATACAACTTTCCTCTAGTTCTTAAATGTCCCTCTCCTTGTCCCTCCACTATCAGGATCCCAATTATACCTTACAAATCCAGCTAGACCAGAGGATGTACAATGGTACAGATAGGAACTGGAAACACAGGGAATCCAGGACAGATGAACCCCTCAGGACCAGTGGTGAGAGTGGTGATACTGGGAGGGTGGAGGGAAGATGGGGTAGAAAGGGAGAAGCAATTACAAGGATCTACATATAACCCCCTCCCTGGGGGACAGACAACAGAATAGTCGGTGAAGGGAGACGTCGGACAGTTTTAAGACATGACAAAATAATAATAATTTATAAATTATCAAGGGTTTGTGAGGGAGGGGGCAGAGAGAGAGGGGTAAAAATGAGGAGCTGATACCAAGGGCTCAAGTAGAAAGCAAATGTTTTGAGAATGAGGATGGCAACAAATGTACAAACGTGCTTGACACAATGGATGGCGGTATGGATTGTGCTAAGAGTTGTATGAGCCCCCAATAAAATGATCTTTTTTTAAAAATTCAAGGCTGAGAGGTCAGCCAAAAGATTATGGAGACCACTTGGGGGGCTGCCAAAGGAATAAGCCTGGTGGATTTTTGTCTAAAGACACAAGGTGATTGATCATGGGCGCTGACGAGGAAGATCTACCAACCTTAAAGATAGCAATGGGACAAAAAGGATCCGAAAACTAGTGTAGAGGAATTTCCTCCTCTGTCAGGGCAACGCGCCTGCTCCTTCTTACAAGGTAGCAAGGGCTGTCCCGTGAGCATTTCATAGGGGCACCTAACCCCATCCATCCTCTCGTCCTGCTCTTGCCCCTTCAGACTTCTTTTTGTTTCCCAAACTCAAAGACCATTTGAAAGGGACATGAATTGAGTGTCTGCAGGATGCCAGACTGGCATTCTGACAGCATGGTAATTGAAAAGCATAGCGTTCTTCAGGAACGGGCAGTCGGTGGAAAAACCACCTTCAGAAGTGTGAAGACCTAGCTGGTGGAGAAACAGTACCTTCACCTTTTGATCGATTGTTTCTTAGATGCTGTCATTATTTTGTGGTGGTGTTTTTTACTTCTCCTTGTGTGTGTGTGTGTGTGTGTCTTAGATATCCAGGTTGCATGCTTTTTGCACATGCACCTTTAAGAGGAGTGGCTGAAAGCCAGAGTGACCCGTGCTATTGAAGTGTAATGAGATGAACTTCATGGTTAACTTAGTCTTGTAGTTCAGGGAAAGAAAAATGTTCACTACATCCCACATCTCCTACCAAAAAGAATATTCCACATCTTCTGCAACAAAGAAAATTAATCCAGGAACACAGTTGTTTTGGCAACCTATTTAAAATTATGGGGCTCTCCCACAGGAAACGTGGACTTGCACCCATTTAAAATGGCCCGTGCTTCAATGTTGATGCTTGTTTTATAACGAATGCTATACTTATAAATGAAAATATGTCCCAGAAGAAACTGTAGTGATTGGAAACCAAATATTATAACAAATTACTATGTTTGACTTGAGATAGAGCTTTCCTCTCTACCACATTATAATTAAAAACTACTTTCTTTTCTACTCTGACAAATTCTTCAGTGAGTTTTGTCACCAGCAAGCTGCTATGCAACGCCACTTCCATCTATAATAGGGATGATGAATCGAGCCATTCTTGAATCGCTGTTGTGTGCTAAGGGATTGTGAGGCTCTTTAGGGCTGGAATTGAGTACTTTTGCACAGCTTGGTAATTAAAGTTAAGAATATACAGAGAGCAGGTTCAGCACTGGGGAATGTGCCCGTTATATTTTGTGTTCCTTTGTGGAATCACACATGCCTACGTGAGTAAAATGTGTCTTGCCTGAATCTGTACACTTAATTGTCATGTAAGAACGAGATGCTCTCAATTTTCCATAAAGGTTCATGTGTCAGTCATCAGGATAGACCCAGGTGAATTTCCCGAATGTCTTCATGCATTCTTCATTGTTTAAGATGGAAAATCGATATGCAAGAAAGCTATGCATCTCCACCCTTCTTTTCAGGCAAGACGGAAGTGCACCAGCGAAGGCAGAATATGGAACCGGATCCCTGGCTTCAGTCATATGTTGCACCTCCCTCGTTTTATTTTGGGGAAAAAATGGAAACACAACAAAACAAATACCGATGACTAAGAGGATCGCGCTGTGGGTCAGAATCGATGGCAGAGAGAAGCGGCTCTTTCGCTTCTCTCTGCCAAAATAAAACAGGTGGCAAAAGAAAATGTAGCCATTTGAAAACAAATATTACAACGAATCCCTCTAGTTTACTTGAGATGCAGCTCTAAATTATGTAAAGTATGAGATTGTGTAAATTCTCTCTTAAATCATATTTACCTAATTAAATTAGGTTTAGCCTATTAGGGACTGGTTGAGATCTAGCCCCGTCTTCACATTCATTTGTGAATTTGGGGGAGCTTGTGGGTAAGTGAGATTTCTTAGTTTGACTCCTCCCTCGTGTCCCCATAACTCCTACCACATGGCTGGATGAGACCATTCAAAGAAGAGACAGAGGACTCTTCCTGGGGGATTGGCCAGTTTTGTCATTCATCTGCATAGAAGAGAGCCATCTGAGAAGGAAGAACAGAGTGAATCTCAGGACCATCAAGGAAGAAGAGTCACCAACGACGTCATCCCTGAGATCCCTGCCTAAAGGGGTGGAACTCGAGCCCAGAGGTGCCAGGGGTCTTGGGACTGAACGAAGGAGCCAGGCCCAGACAGAGCAGGGGGCTCTGCCACAGGACCTGGAGACAGTGAGGTGAAGTGGCAGGTAAGTTTCCTGGCCCACAGAGGCAGCAGCCAAGCGATCTCATGACTGAGAAGCTGAGCCCAGGGAGCCATGGCTGGCTGAGGAGAAGTACTGCTGAGGACAAAAGACTAAGTCCTTCACGATTCCTGGTCACAGCCCAGTAACTTCCCCAACAACCCATTATCGTTGTGAGCATTGTCCCGCAGGTCCAGGTCACCGCTGCCACGAGAGATCTAAACCAGCAGAGAAGCAGAGCACCAAGGAGAGGAACCATTGGCACCAGACAGCGGTGAAAGAAGGCTGGAGGCTGGAGACCCGCCTGAGCTCTCTGCTTCGTGGCCACAGACCATGGGTTGGTGGGGAGATGGGTTCTCCCCGCTGCTGGAGATCAGACATGGCTCCTGTGCCATTTCCTCACCTTTGGATGAAACTGGTGCAATATAGTCCCCCATGACCCACCCAAGTACGTACTCTAAGTCTACACTTTGTCGGCAATATTTTCAGCTTCTCTTTTGGTGTCTCCTTTTTTCGTGTCTAATCTTCACACATTTTCTAAGGCAGCTAGACTCGGAGGGTACGATTCCAAGACTGAACTTGTTGCTACAGCAAGCAACAACGTGTATTAGAAAGCCATTTTCATGCCCCAGCATTGCCTAACTGCATTGTAAAAGCTGTCCATCAGTGAGCTGAGGTAGGAAAAATTGAACAGAGTAAATTAACAGTGGTGGGAAAAAGCAAGTGCTTCAGGCAACAATCTACTATCCTACATCTTACAAGATCATGTGACTGTACAGCACGTGGTATAATAACAGCATATTAATTACCTTCTAAGGTTTTCTCATGAATGCCTTTATAATACAATTTTATAGTCCCAATATTGACAGCATTATCATGGAACTGGTCTCTGCTCTTAGAAAAAGTCGGGTTTTCCAACTTCTCATTAATAGCAAAGTGCTTGATTTGCAATTTCTTCATGGAGAAGTCTTTCTAGGCTGTTAAATGTGCTAAAAGACTTGAAGGTGTTTCTGCCTGGTGAAGACATGCACCTTAAAACAAGACTGAGCCAATCTGTGTGGGAAAGACCTGGAGGAAATCTGCAGACAAACTGAAAGACTGAGCTACACGCATTCCACTGAAACAGTTTCTTGATGTGGCAGTTACATCATCTGGTGTCAATTTGAGCATTAAGAGTGAAGGGGTGGAGTTTAGTCTGTCCATCGGATCCCTTGACGTTTATCAGTATTCAGGTCATTAACTCTTCACATATAACTTGAGGCATAAGATGGGTTGTCCTTGCCTGTGTTGACATATTTTTGAGATGCGATCTGCTAAACTGAGCAACAACTTTAAGTAAACCCCCACATTTCTATTTTGTGGGGTCATAAGCACTTCATTTCTCACCTAAAAAGATGGTCCATGTTTGACAATTGTTACAGTGACACGGACAATATGTTGCAAATGGCTCTTTCCAATATTGTTGATTATTATAACAACACTTGCAAGACATCATGGGTGTCAGTGTCACACGTGTCCCTTTCTGGTTTGTGTTTCCAGACCATGCATCAAGTTTAAACAATGTCTTTAGTTTCATTACGACGGGTACACTCTGTGTGAATCAAGCAACTGCCATGTTAGTCCATCATATTCAAGAGGCGCCAATTGTTAAATCCATCCATAGCCAATCAAGGGTTAAGTCATTTAGGAACGAATGGTTGCAATATACAGAGCAGACTGACAGAGAACGCAGTAGCTGCCCTCTCCTATAGATCTCACCATTCCCTTCTCCTTCAGCAACCCCCTCCAGGGAGCACGGAGCTGTGTTTACCACACAGACATTGCTGACACATATTTGCTAACTGTCACTGCGGTGTTGACAATCACTTGGCCCCTTTTTGATCCGATAATTGGCATCATTACAAGAAAAAAGTATTCCACGAAGCAGACTCTGCATGGCGCTGGTGATCTGGATCTGCAGATGTGACCATTTCCATTCTAAAGTTGTTTCCCTTTCTAATAGTATCTTTTTTCTTTTGTACTACAACAAAGAATGTAGTTTCTGTGTTTACAAATTCTGTTATATCTATATCGCGATTATGATTTCCTGTACTAGTGCATCGATTTGTAACCCTTTAAATCGAACGATCGAAAAAATAAGATAAAATAAGATGTCTGTCCACCCAGTCAAGAGAGAAGGCTTTTCTGCCTCCTCGTGCTCGTCCGTGGAAGGTCATTCTGGACGGTCTGCAGGGGTGCAGACATCCTGTCCTTTTCACCACCTGCAAGCTTTGGCTTTTGTGCCCCATTCCATGGTTGTCATTTTTCCAGGATGCAAAATCATATCACTTTTTAAATTTAGTTCTACTGTAGCAAACGCATTTCCAGTAGTTTAAAACACGTAAAATTTATTTAAAAGGTTAAAATGATCAAATTAAGTCTGCATTTGCATTGCGACAAGAACACACTTTCCTGTTAGAAAATTAGCGGGTAAAAAGGGTTCACTCGCAACGTGTAATTCTGTCCTTTGGGTCTGAAATCCTTAAAAGAAACAATCCTTGCAATGCAGCCAGGAGTAACGCCACTCATTCCCTCAGGCTGTTTCCCGTGGGTTTTCTGCGAGTCTCCACAGGAGTGTTCATCTTGTGATCATGCTTTAGAACGTGACTGCTCACCTTCTCCCGCTTGGTGTCCTGTTTGCACGGTTCCCTGGACTGTGGCTGAGACCCACGGGGCGAGAGCAGTCAGAGGAAGCATGGTAGCAATCCCAGGAGGGGCCCCGTCTGAAGATGTGCTTTGGCTCACATGGCCCAGGACGGGGTGAGATCCTTCACAAGCCGTGCCATGAGAGGGGCGCTGGCTGATGAGAGAGAACCGAAGGGGAGGTTACACTCAGCGGGTCAGAAATGCAAAGGAAAATGTATGCTGACCACGTACACAATGAACAAAGTGGACCTTTCGTTTCTTCGTGGAGCTGTTGAACTCTGCTGGTATTTTGATAGAGGTCCACAGTCAGTACAGAGATCACACCACTGCTTCCTGAGCAAGTTGGCTTTGCCGGTCGTACCTCTCTAACCCAATTCTGAAAAGAAAGCCAGGCTGCAGTGAAATGGAAAACAAAATGCATTGATATGAAGATGGATAAATTATGTTCCGATTATTGGATGAAGACATGAGCTGCTGTGTACACTTTCATCCAAAACCATTACCTAGCTCAATGCCATCAGGTAGATCCTGGCCCATGGCAACCCTATAGAACAGGAAAGAACTGCCCCTATGGGTCTCTGAGACTGTGACTCTTGATGGTAGTAGAAAGCCTCATCTTTCTCCTGCAGAGTGGCTGGTGGATTCAAACCGCTGACCTTATGGTTAGCAGCCCGAAGCGCAACCCACTACACCACCCAAAACATAGTCCAAGATCATTTTCTAAAAAAGTAAAACCTGGAAGCACCCTTACTCCATTCCAGGCCTTGCTAATAATAAAATATTACCATCACTAATTACCGTGTGTGTGTGTGTGCGATGTGCGTATGTATGTGTGTGTACCTATCTCCGGGTGTCTCCCTGAATTCGTGTTCCCCCTCTGTGGTGGCGGGTGGTGGTGGGGTTAAGTGCTGGGCTGCTACCCATCAGGCTGACGGTTCTGACCCAAGTAGCTCTCCTGTGAGAGGAAATGAGGAAATGAAGCTACCTGCCTCTGTGAAGATTACAGCTCTGGGGAAACCCCGTGGAGACGTGTTTCTTTGTTCTATAGGTCGCCATAAGTCAGCTTGGCCTGGGGACTGGGGTCTATAGATTTATTGAATACCAGGCACCGGTTGTGATAGGTCTGCCCAGCCAACCCCTTAACGTGAGCCTGCCAGCAAGATCGCCGCGTGTAATACTGTAGAGCCAGGTTTGCCGATCCACTCCTACGTGATTAGCTAATGTGCGCTCCCTCAGAGGAAGCCTACACCCCTGGGGGCTGTTGGAATCGCCTTTCTGAGTCTGCGAGTCCCTGGCTGCTGGTGAATTAATCAAGGTGAATGCTCCCTGGTGAGGCTTTCTGTCTGCCAGGCAGCTGGCTCTCCTAAGAGAAATACTCAACCACCAGGCAACTGCTTTCCCACTTCCAGCATCATCCCAAAGGACGGCACGCCAATCGTCATCGAGGCATGAATGAGAAATGACGCTCTCCATGAGCTCGGCCTGCTATGAACTCCATGGGTACCACCCAGACAGCTCTCCTTTGCAGAAGTTACGTGGGTGCCAAGATCAGCAGGACTCCTGCATGGGTGCCAGGGTGAACAGAAAAGAGGGTGCAGCATCGGCCCCAGGAGAAAATTAACAAGGTGCCCCAAGGTCTCTGCCCCTTCCCTTCCCACCTAGTCCTCTGATAATCCCCCTGCAAACCCTCCAACCCCAGCATCCTCAACCCCTGGGTTAGCCTCCGGTCTCCAGAGCACTTCCACTCTGCTCTTGGACTCAGTGGGCACTTCTCTTTCAGAACCTTCAGAGATCCCCTCTGTGGTCCCTCTCCTCCAGGAGCTTCCCTTCGTGAGAGGGGAACAAGTTAAACTCTTTGCCAGGCTTCAGGCTCTTCCATGCTGGTCATTGAAGCACTTCTCCAGCTTGATCTCCCTCTCCACCCTCTCCAGTCATCTTCACACGACGTGCAGTCCCTGGTCCATGAATTCTCTCCCTTGTGTTGTGCTCCGGATGGCAACGAACGACCTTCCTCTATCAGCTCTGCTTCTGGGGCTCCTGGGACACTCCACCTCCTGGAGACAAGTTTTCCCTGGTGACTTTTAAGACTGTCTTGCAGCTGAGCCACGCACCCCCATTGCACATTGCATTGTGTCCCCCGAACACGCGTGCTGCAAATCCTAGCTACTGTCTGCACCTGTGGTTGTTAGGTGATTGAGAAAGCCTTCTTTTGTTTGTTTTAAAAACTTTTATTGGGGCTCGTACAGCTCTTATCACAACCCATCCATCCATCCATCCATGTGTCAAGCACATTTGTACATATGTTGCCATCATCATTTTCAAAACATTTTCTTTCCACTTGACACCAAGTCAGTCTCTTTTGAATGATAAAAGAACAGGTTAGACAAGGAAGCACAAATGGGTGAGGAAGACACCGGCCAGGTGATTGGGAAGGAACCTAGGTGCAAAAGCTGGAACATGACAAGGACCATTCTTAGCAAGAGAGAGAGAGAGAGAGAGAGAGAGAGAGAGAGAGAGAGAGAGAGAGAGAGAGAGAGAGAGAGAGAGAGAGAGAGAGAGAGAGACACTTCCCTTAAAGCTGGCATCCCTAAATTTGGACTTCTAGTCTCCTAAACGGCGAGGAAATAAATGTTCTGTAAGTGAAAGCTATCTCCTTGGGGTGTTTCTGTGCAGGCAGCCCAGAGAACTCAGACACGGGGTAATGAAGAACAAAGAGACCACAGGAAGGAAATGCTGAACATTCTGTTTGGAGGTGTCAGGAAGTGAGGACGGCCATCGGGAATTTGAAGGCATGGTGTTTGACGCCCGAGAGAGGGGAACGGCAGAGGGAGGAGCCCACGTCCAGGTCTCTACTGAATCATGCTTCCTTGTTAGGGCATGAGGATGCTCAAACAAACAAGCAAACTCACTGCCAGCGAGCCAATGCTGTCTCATAGTGGCACCCCCCGCCCTGGCGGCGGCGGGGGGGTCTCCAAGACTGTAACTGTTTACAGGAGTAGAAAGCCCAGTCTTCCTCCCAAGGAGCTGCGGGTGGTTCCAAACTGCTGACCATGCGGATCACAGCCCAACACTTAACCACTACCCCACCATAGTTCCTAAAGAAAGGAATTGGCAGAGGCCAGGCTGGGAGATGGAGAAGCCAGAGGGATATTGGGGAACTCACAGGGCAGGAAAGACCAAGGAAACATGGAGCTTGGGGCTTCCAAGGTACCCCGCACTTAAGGGCCAAACTTCCCATGAGAAACCAGGCATTGAGAAGTGAATC
Organism: Tenrec ecaudatus; assembly: GCF_050624435.1. Lineage (NCBI taxonomy): Eukaryota > Metazoa > Chordata > Mammalia > Afrosoricida > Tenrecidae > Tenrec > Tenrec ecaudatus. The sequence goes on along the minus strand of NC_134534.1, from coordinate 3,482,313 downwards.
CGATTCTTGGTGGATTTCTTGATATAGCTTATGAAAGTTTAAATTCTGAGCATCTCTCACCTTCCCAACACAATTGTTGAAGACAAAGTGGGTGCATAAGCAAATGTGGTGAAGAAAGCTGATGGTGCCCAGCTATCAAAAGAGATAGCATCTGGGGTCTTAAAGGCTTGAAGGTAAACAAGCGGCCATCTAGCTGAGAAGCAACAAAGCCCACATGGAAGAAGCATATCAGCCTGTGTGATCACAGGTGCTGAAAAGATCAGTTATCAGGCATCAAAGAACAAAAAAAATCATATCATTATGAAGAGGAGAGTGTGGAGTGGGGACCCAAAGCCCATCTATAAGCAACTGGACATCCCCTTACGGAAGTGTCGCAGGGAGGAGATGAGCCAGTCTGGGTACAGTGTAGCAACAATGAAACATACAACTTTCCTAGAGTTCCTAAATGCTTCCTCCCCCTCCACTATCATGATCCTAATTCTACTTTACAAATTCAGCTAGACCAGAGGATGTACACTGGTACATATAGGAATTGGAAACACAGGGAATCCAGGATAGATGATCCCTTCAGAACCAGTGGTGAGAGTGGCGATACTGGGAGGGTAGGGGGAAGGTGGGGTGGAAATGTGGAACTGATTACAAGGATCTACATATAACCCCCTCCCTGGGGGACGTACAACAGAAAAGTGGGTGAAGGGAGATGTCAGACAGTTTAAGACATGACAAAATAATAATAATTTATAAATTCTCAAGGATTCGTGAGGGAGGAGGAAAAATGAGGAGCTGATACCAAGGGCTCAAGTAGAAAGCAAATGTTTTGAGAATGATGTTGTCAATAAATATGTCCAAATGTGTTTAACACAATGGATGCATGTATGGATTGTGATAAGAGTTGTACAAGCCCCAAATAAAGTGATTTTTTTAAAAAATCAGCATCTATGAATAACAGTGAAAGTCCCAAACCCATTTGCCCCATGTGTATCAAGTTTCCATTAAGTTTCTTCTGACCTAAGATGTAATAAGTGGGTCTCCATAATTTATTTTTGAATTGAGCATCTCTTAACTGCTCTTAAGGAGCCCTGGTAGAGTGGTGGGTTACAAGTTCAGCTGTTAGTAGTTCAAAACCACCAGGCACTCCACAGGAGAAAGATGAGATTTTTCACTCCCATAAAGATTCATAGTCTCAGAAACCCACAGGGGCAGTTCTCCTCTGTCCTATTGGGTCGCTGAGAGCCAGAGCTGACTTACTGGCAGTGATTTTGCTTTCAATTTTTTTTTTTTTAGTATGGAGTGGTATTGGACTACTAACCAGAAGGTTTGGGGTTCAAACCCACCAGCCGAGCTATGGAAGGAAGATGAGGCTGCCTGGTCCTGTCAAGGTTTAGAGTCACAGAAATCCTGCAGAGAGGGTCTCTGTGAGTCAGAGTAGGTGGCAATGGTTTGGGTCTTTTTGCTTTTTCTCCCCTGGAGCAGGAGACAACCGCCTTGTCCTTCTCCACCACATGCCAGATGCAATCCTGGACATTTGTGTGTAAGTTTCATCAGCTGCCTCAAGGAACAAGGAGCCCAGGTGGTGGTGTGAGACAAGCAGTGTGCCCCTAGCCACAGGTTGATGGTTCAAGCCCACCAACCGGTGTATAGGAGGAAGACGGACCTGCCTGCTCTGGTGAAGACGTACAGTCTTGGAAGTTGTACATGGCATCACAGTGGGTGAGAATCGACTCAATGGAAGGACGTGTGGGCAGGATTTGTGTTGGGAAGGAGCACTAAAGAATTGGTCTGCAGTCACCAGGGGTTGCAGTGATGCTCTGGAGTAAGTCCGTGCCTGTAGGACGTGAGACCCTATTAGCACGACTTTTTGAATTTGACCTCTATTTACACATGATGGACATGTATACAGGGGCACTGGTGGTGTAATACCATAGGCCAGCCTGCTGACGGCAAGGTCGGCAGTTTGAAACCATAGGGGGAAGGTGAGTCTTTCCAATCCCATCAAGAGCCACAATCTCAGAAACCACAGGCTCTACACTGTCTTACAGCCTGGCTGTGAGTCAGAATTGACTTGATGGCAGTGAGTTGGTTGGTGGGGATATGCAGACATGTGCAAGAAGCTCCGGCGGTGTCCTGGCCAAGTGCTTGCCTGCCAACTGGAAGGTCAGTGGTTTGAAAGCACCCACCATCAGTGAGAAAGAGGAAGCAGACTGTATCCTCAAAGACTGATCAAGTGTTTCCCAAAGTGGGGGGAGCTGGAACGACCTGGGTGGGAGCGCTTCCAAAGCAGGTGCCGACGCTCTTCCCTAGACTGTGGAAGGTTTCCAGTGCTGGGTGGGTGCAGAGGAAGTCTTGTCTGGGAAAGGGGCATTAGCCACGCACGTTCAGGAACCTATGAGTTGCAGCCTTAGAGGACCTCTAGAGAAGTTGTGTTCTGTCCCGTTGAGTCATCGTGAGTCAGAAATCACTCCTACACTACAGGTATTTCATTGCTGCTGTTGTTGTTTGATTTGGTGTGTGTGTGTGTGTGTGTGTGTGTGTGTGTAGGAGCTTCAAAAAGTTCGCGAAATTTTTCATTATCTTTTAACTCCACTTACAAGCAAAATGGTCATCTGAGGCTATTACTCCCTTCATTCCTGCTCTTTTAAAATTCATCAGACTTTTACTCTTCCTACTGTCTGGCATTCTGTTGGGTCACCTCTTTTTGAAATAGAAACAAATATAGATCTCTTTCAGAGAGTTGGCAGGGTAGCTGTCTTCCCAATTTGGGGGCACAGATGAGTTTCCTTGCCCACCTGTGTCCCCGGACCCACCCTTCCTGGCACTAGAATCTCTTTTCCTGACCTCTGAAAGCTCTCGAGGGGTAGAGGTTCCTGTCCTGATGGGAGTGACCTTCTGAGTCCAAATGTCTCTGCAGTGGCTTTATGGTACCAGGGGTGTCTGTGTGTGTGGCTGAGTTTTTCAGAAGGCAAATAATCTTTACCCACGTCTCCAGAGACAACCAGGCACACTTCCACACCTCAGCCCTCCCGTGTGAGAAACTGCCATAAGTCTACATCCACTCACCCTGGGGCCTACCCAGGGGTCCAGAAGCTCCCCCAGCTCTGGGTTCCCAGGGTGCTGGTTGACAGTACGCCAGACCATCTCTCAACTCATGGAGTAAATCTAGGGCTCCTCCTCTCCCACCCTGTCCCCATTGTTTGGGCTTTTAATGAAAGAGGTAGCTTGGAATAATGTCATATATCTTTATACAGGCCAAGCCAGTGGCAAACAAGTTAAGAGCAGACCAATTAACACTCCAAAACATCCAAGACACACATTTTGTTCCTAGGCTTGAAAATGACAGGGGTGTCAAATGTGGAGATATTTCACGTGTACTGATTATTAACCTAAGGTTACATTAGGAGCCCTGGTGGTGTAGTGAGTTACGCACCTGGCTCCTAGCCATAAGGTGAGCTGTTCAAAGCCACCGGCCACTCAGAGGAAGAAAGACAAGACTTTCTACTCCTGTAAAGAGCTACAGTCTCAGAAACCCACAGGGGCAGTTCTTCCCTGTGCTACAGGGTCACTATGCGTCGGCATGGATTCAAAGGTAAGTGAGAAGGTACCTTTTATCTAGGATTAAGCACATACACTATTTCCCCACACAACTCAGTCAAAGACTCTTCACGTGTGCATTTGATTCCAAAAACCAAACTCATTGCCATCGAGTCCATGTCCTAGAGGACAGGATAGAACTATCCTTGTGGGTTTATGAGACTGTGACTCTTTATAGGAGTAAAAATCCCCATCTTCCTCTTGGGAAGTAACTGGTAGCTTCGAACTTCTGGCCTTGGGGTTAGCAGTCCGGTGTATAAGCACTACACCACCAGGTCTCTCTCTTTAAAAAAAAATCATTTTATTGGGGGCTGTACAACGCTTATCACAGTCCGTGCATCCATCCACTGTGTCAAGAACATTTTCACATGTGTTGCCATACCAGGGCTCTTTTGCTGATGATTATTTAATGGACTGCTCAAAGATTAATTCCTTTTACCCACTGAATATGTCTTTAACTGATTTCTTTTTCAATGTTGGTATACTATCTTTTATTTATAAAGTTTCTAGAGAAAATGTTTATTTTCAATTCACAAATTGCAATATTTCCAGTGATTCAAATACTGTTTTATAGAAGAGATTGAGCATAGATATTATCCAACATAATGTTGAATTTATTGAATAATATTATTAATATCACACACAAGTAAAGATTCAATGGAGACAATTTGTTAAGGAATTGCAACACTACATTGATAAGGAAATGCCAGACATTCAGGCTGAATTCAGAAGGGAATTGTGGCAGTTACATAATCTTCTGTCAACTTGTGAAGGGATGGGGTCTAGCCTCTCAAACAGGTTGCAGCTTGATGACCTCATTTGGAGGTGTGAAAGAGATCAATACACTGGAGGCCAGATACACTCATTCCTGTGAGGCATTCCTGTTGACAGGCCACATGGAGTTACACTGATAGAGGCAGTGTAGCTGGCTTCAGAGCCATGGCGCTGGAGATGCCGCATGGAGACTCATGCCAGCATTGAGATGTTTCCACTGCCACTGGACCCACAAGACTTTCCACCAACTGGCCTGTGATCTTCCTGCATTTGGCATCATTGCATGGCTGCATGAGTCTAAAAAGGAATTTATGGACTAGTATCGACATATGGGGTAATATAGGACTTATGGACTTGATCTGGACTGGCCGGGGATATTTTCTTAATGTACAATTGCTCTTTGATATAAAGTTCTCACTTACACACATATGAGTGTCCATGACTTTATTTCTCTACTCAGCCCGGTCTAACACAAGGATGTAGAATGAGGAATAACTTTGTGGATGTCAGATGGACCTAGGTCTTGGTGGAAAGCCACGGGCACCAGAAAATGCTTACCTGTGCCCTGTTGACTATGGCAAGGCTACAGTCCTATTGACTATGTATGGATCACAAACTTGTGAAGAATGAGAACTCCACAACCCGTTATTGTGCTCATGCAGCACCTGTGCATGAACCAGTAGAATAAGAGGTGTGTTAGGCTGGGTTGACAAAAGAAGCAAATCCAGTGACATTCCTATATGTGTAAGAAAGAGCTAAGAGTTTTCTATCAAGAAATCATTATACATCAAGAAAACAGTCCAACTCAAGTACATAAGTCTGCCATTCATTAGTCCATTGGTCCCTCTTCAGACTCACATAGTCATATGCAATGATGCAGAATGCAGGAAGATCGCAGGCTGGTATGTGCAAATTTGTGTGGATCCGAGGTTGGTGGAACCATGGCTGGGCTCCCTCAGCCCTCAGGGTGTCCAGCAAACAAGAAGGTGGAGGCAGAGAGAGGAGGAGTTCCTTGCGTCCTCCTTATGAGAAGGCCATGCCCACAAAGAGGCACCATCAGGCTCTGACATGACTGACAGGTGGAGTACCACCCCTATACTTTCATAAATCTTCAAGTTGACTGAAATTATGCAACTACCACAAGGGGCTATCATATGGTTTAAAATTAGGGAAGGTGTGCATCGTGGTGGTATCATTTACCTCTGAGCAAATGACCTGAGAAGGCGGCATCAGAATTGGAAGAAGGCTCATCGACAACCTGTGACATGCAGAGAACACAAACTTGCCTGCAGATCATAAAGAAGAGTTGAATCACATACCCATGAAGATCACAGATGTGGATCATGGAACCAACAAAGAAAGCCTTCCGTGTGGATCACGGAACACACATAGCCAGGAACTGGGCCAGGAACCAACTTGCAATAAACTGCCATCTTTGACTCCCTGGTACTTGGATCCCCAAGCAACTCACCTGAAAGCAGTTGAGAAATCACACAACCCATTGCATCAGCCAAATCTGCCCCCAAACCTCTCTTGACAGTGTCACAAAGCAAAGATATCATGGTGAGAATTAAGGCGTGGCTGCCGCAAGCCGTCATATTCTCTGTTGTGGCAACAAAGGACAAAGAGCTGGGGCCTTTGAATGAAGGTGTGGCAAAGAAGAGGGTTATAGCCCACGGTTTTCCAGGGGAATGACCAAATCTGTCTTGCATGAATTCAACCAGAATTCCCCTTGGAAGCTAGGATGGGGAGAGTTATCTCAGGTCCTTTGGACATGTCGTTACTAGTCCTTGAAAAAGGACATCATGCTTGGTAAAGCAGAAGGTCAGTGAAAAGAGGAAGATGGCAAGAAGATGCATTCACAGGTCAGTACAAACCTGGACAGTGTTCTGTCCTAGTGTGTGGTGGTGGGGCGAGGGTCTGTAGGAGTCATGTGTATGTGAATTTCAAAAACCTGAGATACTAACAAGACTGAAAGTGCCTGACTCCAGGCCTAAATTAAAACATCCATTTGAATCTGACTGCAGTCTGACCTAGAAACTTCTGATTTTGCTGCAAGGACAACTCAGAGGCTTTTTTGTTTTTTCAAAGTTGAACTGCTGGTAATGTACAGAGTCAGGATTTCGGGGGTAGGTGAAGAATTGTGTGTGAAAAGCGCCCTTCAGGAATGTTGACTCAGTCCGGCCTTAAAGAAAGCCTTTTTCCAACACATCCCCTGGAGGTTAGGAAACAGACCTGGGGTTAGAAATAGTAGGATGCAGCTGGAACGACTTCTGAACTAGGTAGCCAGGAGAAAGCACCCACCCATGAACCCAGCCTTGCTCCTGGGTTCCCATCTCCCCCAAATCAGCCTTCCTTGTCAAATCCCTGAGATCTTCTGCTCCGTTCTGCTGACTCCTTGTCATCTGACAGCCAACCAGAGACTAAACTTGGTGCTTGGAGATGTAGCGGGAGGTAGAGGTGATAGAAAATCCCACTCCTGGCAGCACCCTTTGTTAAACAACACTCAGGATGCAGGGCCTGTGGAGGCAACAAATAGGATTACTGATGTTCAGAAAATGTGAGGATTTGTAGCTGAACAAACTCTTTGTGAAATCCCAACGCATCTCCCTCTTCTGTCCGTGCCCTTCTGTGGCCTGATTAAAAACAACAAAAAAGCTAGTAGCAGCTCTCCCTTGCTCTGAATCAATCTCTCTCTCTCTCCCCACTCCCACCATTGGTATACTGAGAAGTGCTCCTCTCTCCCCTCTCTCTGCCACCCCCCACTCTCCGCACCATTCAGACCACATGGCAGTCGTCTCTCCTTATCACGGAATGTTTGTCCTCCGTCCACAAGAGGTTTTGAGTTGAATTCCAGCGGATGTTCCACATTGCCAGCAGAGTTCAATAGTCATTACCTTACGTTAAACAGAGGCATGAGAAAGGACTGCGCTCCCAGCGCTGTGTAAATTGAAAGCTATTTTTTTTAATAGAGGACACGAAGTGCCTTGGGAATGTGGGGGAACTGGGAGTCGTGCACTTTGGAGAGGCTTGCAGGGAGCTCGGCTGCAAGCTGCTCTGAGGCACTGGGTGGTGTGGTCCCGTGACGGGCCCTCCGGATGCCAGCGCACGGTGCTCACGTGGAGAAGAGAATGCCTGCCTCACAGAGATACCGTAAGAAATGAGTGAACTAAGGCACGCGGAGGACTTAGGACTTAGCTGTCCCCTTCCTCCTCGGTCTCATCCTCTTCCCATTCTTTCGACTGCGCCTTCCTGTCTGTCTTCACCGGTGTTGTTCCTGCACGATAAGGGACGATGGAATTTTCCACATTCTGGCTCTCCCTGGAGCCGGTGCACAGGCACAGTCGGAGGGACTGGTAGTTTGTTTCATGTGGTCTCCTAAGTCATCACGCGTCCTGGCTGACCGCTCAGGGACACGTTTGACCTGGGGACTCCTTCGTGGAGACGGTGGGAGCACCGGGAGTCGGCGTTGTGGGAAGAGTGTGAGCGTTGGAGGCAGGCTTGGATCCTGTTCCATACTGTCCCTTCCTCACGGGCAGGTTCCAGGGTTTTCTGAGCCCTGATTTCCTCACCTTTCAGATGTGGACAGTCGTAATAGATCATCCTGAAGCCTACATCAGGTGGCCCTCAAAAGTCCCTTTTGGAAACACCTGGGACTTGATTTGTTGTTGGGTGCCCTCGATTCGGTTCCGACTCACAGGGACCCCCGTGTACAGCACAAGCAGGCACTGCCTGGCCCTGCTCCTTCCGCACAATGGCTCTAAGGCATGAGCCCGTCTTTGTAGGCACTGTGTCAGTCTGTCTCCTCAAGGGTCTTCCTTTATTGGGGGACCTTCTACTTCTCCAAATAGGCTGTCCTCCTCCACGGCCCAGTCCCTCCCGATAACAGCCAAAGTACATGAGACAACGTCTCACCATCCTGGCCTCTCAGGAGCGTTCTGGCTGTGTTTCTCAATACACAGACAACAAATCACGGTTTCTCAGTGATCATTTATTATCACCAAGAGGATTCTCATTCTCAGATAAGGACACATTCTCTTAACACTAAATTCTTCCCATGACACTGCTCAGTCCTTAGGAATGCATGACACGCATACCAGAGTCGGAAGCAAGACAAAGCCCTTGCTGTCATGGAGTTGATCAGATTTATTTTGAGAGGAGACTGAAAACAAACAAGGCAAGAAAATGCGCATGTTGCTTCTGACAGGGTGATTGCTACAACGAATTCACGGGATGGAGGGTTTGAGATTGCCCAGTGAGGGTGGTCATGGGAATTGTCCAGGGTAAAAGGACACAAGAACAGAGGGTGTAACTCACTGAGAGATGGGTCACATGGTCATCTAGGGGAGCAGGTGGTAGGCAGACGGAGTCCAGGCAGGGTGGACTGGAGCCTGCCAGCCCTTGGCCAGTCTGAGACGATGGAGCTTCCTGAAAGTGACCACTCAGAAGGAAAATGGCCTGGCCATCTAATCCCAGACTCAGCCACTGGAAACCTTAGGGACCACTGGTCTTGAGGGGCACGGGGTCAGGAGAGAGCAATCCCTGTAGAAAGACATCATCCTTGCTAAAGTAGAGGGGCAACGACAAAGCAGAAGACCCTCCACATGATGGACTGATGCAGTGGCCAAAACAGTGGGCTGAGCATAAGCATTGAAAGGACAGCTCGGGACCGGGCGGTGTTTGTTCCCATGCACACGCGGTCACTACAGGTCAAAACCACCTCAAGGGCACTACCAACGGCGGTAGTCCACCCAGACGACGGTCCACAGTCTACTTCAGTGAGCCGCGGCAGGGGCGGGGTCTTCAAAGCTTGTGAGTGGTCACCCAAGGGACAGCCATTAGTCTCTCCCTCTATGGAGGGAAGACTCGTGAAGAAAACAAGATAGCTGTGGAAACATTAGGCCAACGGACTAAGGACCACGTGGACTTCAGCCTCCATGACCCTGAGATCAGAAGAACTAGATGGTGCCCAGCTCCCACTGCCTACCACTCTGGAAGCAATCACACTAGAAGGTCATGACTAGAGCGGGAGGAAAATGTGGAGCAAAACTCAAAATCTTGATAAAAAAAGACCACACTTACTGGTGAGATAGAGATTCAGGAGACCATGGCGTGGAGGATTGAATGGGCTGTGGATCTCCTCTGTCCATCGTCACCTCATGCATAATAAAATGTTTTTCAGGAGAGTCTTCGGTGTCACGCTTGAAGCTCAGCCCTCTAGGCTGGCAGGAACTCAGGGGGTGCAGCGACTGGGACAACGGACTCGAGCCGGCCCGGGGAGGCGAAGAGTGTACAGGGCTGAGTGGCATTGTGTTCTGCTCTCCCTGCGATGATCTGATTTTCTGAAAATGGCCACTTAAGAGTGTAGCTCCGTATCATTGCATTTCTAGATGGATTTTATCACACCGTGTTAACTAGCACTTGAACCTTCACCAATCAAAGCAGGGCCTGAGCTAATTTCTCTCCTTCGGCGATCTTCAGAGGTTCTGGACCTGATCCAGGAAGCGATGGCTCTAAGAAGGAAGGTAGGACTGTCAACAAATTATCTACTGGGGCCAAAGGGGCTGACAGGCATTGCATTAGGGGTTGAGGGAGCAGGTACCTCCGAGGGCAGATGTCAAAAGGGCAGAGGACCAGGGAGCTCCCTGTGGGAGGGCGAAGTGGAGAGGGGCCAACAGGCCTGGGCGGTGCATCTCAGGACCAGGGGAGGGTTAGCCGTGAGTAGGAACGAGAGTCTGTTCAGGGTTTATTTATCTCTCAGTGGCAGGGATGGTGAGGATGACCCAAGACCAAGCCATGCTGCCTCCTGTTGGGCACGGGGTGGCTGAAAGTTGAGACTAACTCAATGCCACCCAACAAGCAACAATGAACAGGAAGTTCTGGGTGTTGTTCAAGGCAGGCAGGTTTGGTGTTATTGTTGTTTTGTCCTTATTGGTCATTTTTATTTCCTATTTTTACAGCACCTGTTAAATTTTTTTTTAATTTGTGGAAATTTTCCATTATTATTTTTTAATATTTCATTGGGGGCTCATATAACTCTTATCACAATCCATCCATACATCCATTGTGTCAAGCACATTGGTATATTTGTTTCCATCATCATTTTCAAAACATTTTCTTTCTACTTGAGCCTTTGGTGTCAGTTTCTCATGTTTTCCCTCCCTCCCTCATGAACCCTTCATAATTTATTATTATTATTTTTCATGTCTTACACTGACCGATGTCTCCCTTTACCCACTTTTCTGTTGTCCACCCCCCTGGGAGGGGGCTATAAGTAGATCATCATGTGGTCGGTTCCCCTGTTTCCCCTCTCCATGTATGGCTACACTCAATATTGGTCCTAAGGGATTTATCTGTCCTGGATTTCCTGTGTTTCCAGCTCTTATCTGTACCTGTTTACATCCTCTGGTCTAGCCAGGTTTGTAAGGTAAAATTGGGGTCATGATAGTGGGGGGAGGAAGCATTAAAGAACTAGGCAGGTTTTTAATGGCTGACAAATCTGCCTACCTGACTTTTGTGAAAGCCCCTGGAGCTGTGCAAGGCTAAGCTTGGGACTAGCGGGGTTTGGGGGCAAGAGGGCCCTAGTTTGGCATGCAGAAGTAAGCTTCCTGGGAGTCAGGATCCGAGGTTTGGTTCTGCCTCCTTGGGAGAGTCCTCCCCCAGGCCTGGGGGTGAGTGCACCTCTGTCTTGTCCTATCCTGTCCTGTAGACAGCCGAAGGAAAGAATCTAGTGACCTTTCCTCCCCTTACCCCCACCAAAAATAAAGAGACCTTGCCATCCTGGAGTCCTCTCCGACTCACAGAGACCCTACAGGACAGGGTAGATCTGCCACTCTTCATGGGAGCAGAAAGCCTCGTCTTTCTCCTGCGGAGCAGCTGGTAGTTTCAAACTGCGGACCTTTCCGTTAGCAGCCCAGCACATCACCAAGGACCTCACTGGGGACCCTACTCCACCCTTCCAGAGCTCCAGAGCTTCCTGGAGAAACCCCGGCCTTGGGCTGGGCCTCCCCACGGTGCGCTCGCAAGGGAGAGGGAGAATGGTCGCGCAGGAGATTTTTTCCCAAAGGCAAATAAAAGCTGTACATCCTGGGGGACCCTGAATGTACAAAGAAGTGAACTGGAGCACGAGGAAACATTCCAGAAAAAGCAATTAGCTAGGTGGCAGCCCAGGGCACAGAGAGAAAAGATGAATCGCCTGAAATTAAGAAGGGCCCGGAAGGGAAACAAGCCAAGTCCCAGCCCTGCAGGAGCTGCATCGAGAGGCACATTTGTTTGGTCCAAAGGCTGGGCTGGGGTGGGGAGCCACCCCACATCACAGGAGCCACTCAGCCAGCCGCACCACCTGGTGGCACCCCGAGGGACAGTTGACCACTCCCAGTGGCTGGCTTCCTGACTGACTCGCTCTGTGTAGGCTCCAGTAGTGAACAGCTCAGTTGACACCTGACCTGACTCCCACAAGTCTTGATAGCTTGGGGCAAGGTGCACCTGCCTCTCTTTTTCCCCCTCTCGCTAACTCTGGAGGAGCTCTAGTGACACATCGGGTTAAGCGTTGGGCTCCTGGGAGAAAGATGAGGCTGTCTGCTCCCGTAAAGGTTTATAGCCTAGCAGACCCAATGGAGCCCGCCTCCTCTGTCCTAGAGGGTCGCTGTGAATGACAACGGCAGTGTGTTTCACCAGCTCTCAGACAGCCTGGGGGCGCTGAAGGTTAGCGTGCTACTCAACTAAGACGTTTGGAAGTTGAAAATGCACCCAGAAGGGTCAAGGAGAAATTCTGGAAAGCTGTCTCTGAAGCCCCAGCTGCTGACACCCCGGCAGGGCACAGCTGGGATCCGCACGTCAGCGCTGTGCTGTTGCTTGCTTGTTTGGGGCACTGGTTCTGGAAGGAGTGAGTGTGTGGGTCCAATGCATCATTTGATCTCTAAAACGTCTGCGCAGTTGTCTGATTAAAGCCGTCTTGGTAAAGAGAATATCAAGGGAAGGGGCTATCAGCAGAGGCCGAGGCAGAAAAGGAATTTGACCGATCACCATGAAAGACCTTCACTGTGAACACTCCGCTCCCCCGAGGAGCCCTGCGGGGTGAGTGGGCTCCCAGAGAGGGGCTCACCTCCAGGGGCGCTGTGTGAAACCAGCAGTTGCTCCTCAGGAGACCGATGAGGCCACCTCCTCCAGGAAAGCGCCCCGCTTCAGAAACCCGGGACGTCGCACTACTGCACCCTGCAGCGTCGGAACGGACGGGGTGTCCACTGGCTCTTCCCACCCGCTCCTGTCACCCACGGGTCTGCCGACGTGTCCTGGTGTGGTGACTTGGATGGCGACTGCCACGAGGCTGGGAGCTGTGTCACCTGGAGAGCTAACATCAGCAGGGTCCCCCACGGTGGGCAGGGCTTCCAGACGAAGATGGGCTTGGAGATCTTGCCGGGAGGAAGGTGTCATCCAAGCAGTTCTCACTTCTAGCGACCTTACGCATGGTGGGACGAGACACCGCGGGGCCCTGCGCCCGCCTCATCCACCACTCTTTATGCCCAACGTCCCTGCAGCCGCTGGACATGTTTCCCCAAACACACGCACGAGGGCTTGTGTGCTAGATTGCCACCCATCATTGCTGGTGACGCAGAGCTGGACAACGATGAGTCCCCGAGGTGGACAGACACTTAAAGCACACGGTGGCTATGCAAAGGGACCCACGCTGGCCGCTGGTCAGGAAGCTAGGGCAGAGCGAGGCTGGGCTTGGTCCGTCTGTGCACGGGGCCACCGTCAGGCAGGCAGAGCTCCACACAAGAGCAACAGCAGGATGAGCTCAGATGCCAAGAACACATGAGCGCATCCCTGCCCTCCACAGATTCAAGGTTTGAAAGAGAAACAGGCCCACCGAGAGGCCTTCTCAGGAGACGGCGGGAAGTGACAGCATGGCCATGTCCAGGATATTGCAGGAGCATGTGGGAAAGGTCTCTCTCAGCTGCAGGGAAGCCACCCAGTCTGACCTAGGTATTGAGGGACGTCGGCCAGAAAGGTGCACCCCAGGGCTGTGTGCAAATGGGAGCAAGGCTGGAAGCCTCAGCAAGTCCAGGTCCTTCTCCTTCTGGGCTCAAAGCGAGGTCAGGATGGTCGGGGCTCTTGGAAAAGTTGGGGTGGAGAAGGAGAGGGAGGAGTGGCCTAGGGCCACGTCAGGCTGGCTTCTGTCGGTCACAGGGTCGGGGGCTGTCCACAATGACACCATGGGAACATTTCAGTACTGGCTCAGACTCATTGCCATGGGGTCAATTCCAACTTAGGTGGACCCTACAGGACAAGGCAGAATTGCCCTGTGGATTTCAGAGACAGGAACTCTCTACAGAACTTGTCGTTAGATGCCTTCAAGTCGGTTCTGCCCCATAGCCACCTTGTGTCCAGCCCAACGAACCCCTCTGGTCCCACGCCATCCTCACAAGTAGGACGATGTTGGAGCCCACTGCGTCCCTCTGTCTCACCGGGGTCTTTCTCTTTTTGGATGCCCCACTATGCCACCAAGTATGTTGTCCTTCTCCAGGGGCTGGTCTCTCCTGATAAGATGTCCCAAACTCTTGAGACAACGTCTCATCATCCTTCCGCAGCGTCAGCAGCGTCAGCAGCTTCAGGAGTATGCTGGCTTTGTTGCTGGTTTTTTCGGTTGGCACCCCAGGCTATTTTCAATATTCTTGACCAGCACCGTAATTCACGTGCATCGGTGCTTCCCCAGTCCTCCTGATTCAATGTCTAGCACTCGCATGCATAGGAGGCTATTGAAAAGACCATGGCTCAGGTCGGGCACACCTTAGTCCTCAAAATGACATCCTAGCTCTTCAATACTTCAAAGACATCTGGTGCACCATCGTTGGGTCTCTTGGCGGCTGCTCCCAGGAGCATTGATCGTGGATCCAAGCAAGATGAAACCCTTCACAACTTCAACCTTTTGCTCATTTCATCATGCTGCTCCTCACTGGACCACTTATTTGGGTTTTCTTTACATGGAGCTGTAATCTGTTTCAAAGGCGGTAATCATCGATCTTCATCAACAAGGGTTTCAAGTCCCCCAGACTTTTAGCAAGCAAGGTTCTATCATCTGCATATTGCAGGTTGTTCATAAGCCCCTCCTCCAATCCAGCTGCCTAGTTCCTCAGAGGGTCCAGCCTCTTGGAGTATTTGCTCCGCATAGAGATTGAGTAAGTGTGATGAGAGGGTACAGCTCTGACGAACACCTGTGCTGATCTCAATGCACGTGGCATCCCCTTGTTCAGGCGCCGACAGCCTCATCTCTCTCCCGCAGAGTGACTGGTGGTGGAACAGCTGAATCTTGTGGTTAGCAGCCTGCTACGCCATCAGGGCTCCTCTGTGTGCAGGGAAGGGGTCCTACTCAGAGGGACATTGGAAGAGATCGTTCTGGGAGCCCCGCATGACATAATAGCAAGATGAGGAGAAAGGAACCTTGTGGGGTCCCTATGCTGAGAGTCCTGGAGCCTCGTGGGGGCTTTATCCGGGGTAGGGGTGGGGCTGGAATTAAGTGGGTGCACGGGAGAACTAGTAAAGGTGAATGAGTTAGGGACACGGCACTGGGCAATGTGGGGTTGAGGACAGAGAGCACAATCCGGGTGTGTGGGACTACATACGTCTAAACCTTAGAGCTCATCAACATTCTGCAAAAATTATGCGAGCCAGTTAGTGACCGAGCCACAGAATGATGAGTAATGAACGTGCCATCTTCTAGACAGAGCTCCTCTTTGTACCAGTAATGGGGCCAGCTACATCACCCGTGGAAGCCCGAGCAGAACGAAAATGCGGGGCTGCTTGGTCAAAAGGCGGGAGAACTGCCAAGAAAAACATGCAGACTCAAAACTGTTCAAGTGCTTCCACGGCCTCCTTCTCAGCACATCGCGGTGGCTTTATTTGTTATTTAATGTCCTTCTAGGTCAAGAAAATGGATGTCTTTTAAGCAGTTAGTGAGGACTCAGCTGTTCACCCTTGCCACAGGCCACGCCTGTTTTAATAAACCTCTCAGGCGCGCAGCAGCACGGGGGGATGTGAGTTTCATGTGGTAGCTTGCACACAGCAGGCATCTCGGGCTTGCTAGCACCATAGAGGGACAGTGACCTGTTGGTCTGTGGCAACTCCCAAAGCCAGCAGTTCTAAACCAACTGCTCCACTGGAGAAAGATGAGGCTTTCTACTCCCGTGAAGAGTTACAGTCTGAGAAACACACAGGGGCAGTTCTACCCTGTCCTACTGGCCCACGATGAGTCAGCATCCCCTCGATGGTGATGTGTTTGGATTTTTCGTTTCTTTCTTTCCCTCAAGAATAATGGAAACACTGCCCTAAATAACCCAATGTTTTCCCTTTACTCCGTGCGCACTCGACAACGTTCTGCAGCTTGCACTTGCTGAAGAGTCTCTTAGAGAAGAAAGTTCTCTGTTCTAAAATGAGACGAAGAGGGTTTTATTCGGAAAAAATACATCCAGGTGCAAAGAGCCACCATCCCACTAAGTGAGAAAATGATGCTTCAACTATAAACTCGTGTCAAAGCTAGGGACGGTCCAGAGAAGGACTTTTGAATACAGCCATTCAGTGGGCTAGTCTTTGGCTGAAGCCCCGCAGAAGGTGGGCTAGGGCGGGGATTAGACTTCAGTCAGCCAAGTGAGCACAGAGACAGGCGTACCGTGTTCAGTTCCAGGGACTGATTACAGAGGTTCTCGCTCATCAGATCTGGTCACTGGTTAATGGGAAGCAGCGTGGGCCAGATGGCTCAGGGATTGGAGGACACTTAGCTGGCGACCAGGATGTTCTTTCCCCCAAGCAGCTTGTTACCCAAGAATCTAGTGGTTCAGGGTACTTTAGATACAACCTCTCCTAAGTTCATTTCAAGTGGCGGTCATGAAGAAACTATTTCTTGGGTCCACTTTATACAAAAGAGTGCAGTGTCAACCTTCTCTTTCCGAAAGTGTGTTCTCCTTCACATCCTGCCTTAGTCAGAGAGAAAGGACTTCTTACATCGGTCTTTTTATTTAATAGTTTCCTTGGCATATATGTCACATATCATACGATCACAGTAGGATGTGTGCAATCATCGCTACAGTTGAGTCCAGAGCACTTTATTTGAATACTCCTTGTTTCACCCCATCCTCCCCTGTCATGCCTCTTGGCAATTATCGATCTAGTTATTATCTCTCCAAATTGACCTATCTTGGATTTTATATACAGAAAATCACACACACACACCCCCCACACACACACACAAAGCCCAAACAGGAAACAAACAAAACCCAACAATGATGGCTGGACAAAACATAGAAAGCAAAAAGATAGCAAAAATATTGAAAACTGAACAGGTCAAAAGGGAGCTCAAATGACTAGATAGGACACTTTAACCTAACGCTATCTGCCACAATCAGCTTCACCACCTTGTCTGTCTGACAGTACGGCTAGTGAGGTAGTGAGATGATTGTATGTCAACTTGAAGATGTATGCAAGTGTAGAGGTGGAATCCAACCTGATAGACCTCCTCGAAGGTGTGGCTTCTTATGAAGGGGACTCCAGGGACTTCCTCTCGCTCTGCCCCTGCGCCATCCAGCTTTCTGGGACTCTTCCACTGACCCTGAGAGTGACTGGTGCCCTGCCACGTTTTTGCGACACTGCACTCACCTGTCTGTGATCTCATGTCTGCCTTCGTCCACATCACCTTTTCACATTGTTGCAGGTGGTTACATGAGTCTGCGAGGGACTTATGGACTAGCATTTGGGTTTATGGACTGGAGCTGGACTGGACTGGGATGCCTTTTAATATATAATTCCTCCTGGATCTAAAGCTCTTTCTTATATATAGATGAGAGTCACTAGATTTGTTTCTCTAGTCAACCCAGCCACACATAGCTGGTTTTTTATGGCTTCTAGGAATAATGTGCCCAGGAAGCAGGGTCTTGGCAAGGAAGTTCGCTGAGTGTTGTTGAGCAATGATTTTCAGGCTCTCACTGTTCTGATTCATGATTCTTAGGTGGATAGACAAGTAAACAAGCAAACCCATCACCGTGGAGTTATTTCTGACTCATAGCCACCCACTGGGAGAGCTGAACTTGCCCTGCCCCTGTGGATTTCCGAGACAGTAAATCTCCGTGGGAGCAGACAGCTTCATCTTTCTCCCTAGAAGCAGCTGGTGAGTTCGAACTACCAAGTGTGTGGTTAGCAGCCCAATGGCTTCTGAAAGAAGGAGCAAGACAGTTCGATTCAGCAATAGCAGTTAAGTCGTTCTGTTTGGGTCAAGAAGGCTGCATACCATCTCTGAAACAGGAGTAAGGACAGACCAGAGACTGAAGGATGAGGGGGCCTGTCTTTTCCTCTTTGTGCATTACTTGTTTCTGTGGAAGAGGAACGCGCCCAGGAAAGGCTCTAACCAGCTCCCTCGGTTCTTCACGCTATTTACAACATGTTTACCTTCTCTTGGCATTGCGGGTAGTTTTGGTTCTAATGAACACTGCCCCTCACCCCCCACCCCCCTGAATGTCAGCAACCCCATGTTCTGTACTCAGCCATGGATTTAACATACTTTCTGTGTTAGACCAGGTAGACTAGAGGAACACATTCATTGACACTCATACATGTGTAAGAGAGAGCTTTATATCAAAGAGCAAATGTACACTGAGAAAACATCCCAGCCAATCCAGATCAAGCCCATATGTCCAATACTAATCCATAAATTCCTCTCCAGACTCACATTGCCACTCATAATGATGCTGAATGCAGGAAGATCACAGGCTGATGAGTGAAAACTCTTGCGGATCCACTGGCAGTGGAAGTATCACAGGGCTGTCTCTGCTGGTCTCCACCACATGGCTCACTCAGGTCTCAGCATAACTCCACATAGCTTGTCCACAGGAAGACAAAGGGAGGGAGGGAAGGAGGGAGGGAGGGAGGGAGAGAGAGAGAGAGAGAGAGAGAGAGAGAGACCTGCCCCTTCTGACCACAGAATCAAGAGGGAGGAAGTTCCCAGAATCCTCATGAGAAGGCCATGCCCACAAGGAGGCATCATCAGACTGTGACCTGATGATTGACAGGCTAGACTCCACTCCTCGACTTATTTATCAAGTTGACATTAAATTTTGTAACTACAACACTTACCTATAACTTGTAAGTTGTTGTAAAGTCACAAGGAGCCCTCATGGCATAGTGGGTTACTCATTGGGCTGCTACTTGCAAGGTCAGCAGTTCAAAACCCCTAGTGACTCTAAGACTCTAAGACTTTCTACCCTATAAAGAGTTAAGAGTCTCAGAAACTCAGAGGGCCAGTCCCACCCTGTCCTGTGAGGGTTGCTATGAGTGGGCATCAATCAACTCCATGGCAGTGAGTTTGGTTTGACGTTTTGTCCAGGCATGAGCTTCTGAAAAACATTCGTTCTTTATCCCCCAGTGCCATTTGACAAAGATAGTATTTCTAAAGCAGAAGGGGTGCCTGGGAGCATTTTATCAGCAAGAACACAGGAGAGGATTGGCTATGGAGCAATTGATGAACAAAGAGGTATCCTCCTGGCACTCAGGGTTTCACTCGCAAGGACCTCACACCATGGCCCGGAGGTGCTGCTGGAATGCCACTTGGCATCTTGGGAAAGGTGCTGCTGGAATGCCACTTGGCATCTTGACTCACATAAAGTTGTTGCTGTCAGGAGCTATCCAGTTAGAGCAACCGTGTGTACACCAGAACAAAGCACGGCCGTCTGCACGACGAGGCCTGTGTCTGAGCCCGCTGGTGCAGCCACAATGTCAATCCATCCTGTGTAGGGCCTTCCTCTTCTTCACTGATCCTCCACCCAGAATGATGTCCTTCTCCAGGGCCAGTCTCTCCTGATAACCCGGCCGGAGGGACGAGAAGAAATCTGGGCCTCCTGCTTCTCAGGGGCTTTCTGGCTGCGCTTCTTCCAAGACAGAGCAGTGTGTTCTCTTGCAGGCCACAGCACTTTCAATATCCTCGGCCAACACCATAATTCAAACGCATTGATCCACGCTAATGGGGATGCCAAAATGGCCATGGCCAACTTTGGAAGAAGGGAGCAAAGTCCCAAGTGGGCCTGGTAGAAGATATCAATGATATGAGATTTTGAGATCTAAAAGGTGACAATATTCCTCCGGAGGAAAAAGGGGCCACATCATCTTCCACAGGCAGGGGAAGTATGTTGGGGAGGAGATGCCAGCGCCACTGACATAGACTGTGGACAATGCTGGCATCTGTAGGCTGGGGTAAGAGCAAGAGATGCCTTATAGAACTAGGCTCTCAGTGGCAGTGGACTTGATTAGCCCCAAAGCATCAGAGGCCAGGGTAGTATGTCACCGTCAGAGGTGAACTAAGTGCAGTTGCCATAGGAGGACAGCAAGTGTGGAGTATCATAAAGGACCACACTCAGGCATTGACAGACACCGCGATTAGGATGTGGTCACCCTGAAAATAAGAGAGGTGGACAGTGATCGCTAGACAGAACCAAGAAAGGAAGGCTAAGGGCAGAGAAGGCACATTTCCTTAGCAACAGCAGAGATAAGAGACCGTGGAAAGATGTGAGCAGAGAAAGACATGATACTGACACCACCCCCACAATGGCTGAGTAGAGTCAGGTTTCAGGGCCAGGGACAAGGACACTGTGTGAACTCTGGGTTGCCCCTAGAAAGGGAGGGTGCATTACAGAAAGCCATCCATCCCATGGCAGACAATCCACCGTAAAGTCGGCCAATGATGGATGGTTCTCCATTAGCAGGGGAAGAAACACAAGTGCTCCATGTCCTCAGCCCTTGGACAACCTGGGGCCCTCTGGAGCATTTTACCAGAGAACCTTCTCAGTAAACCCACATGTGCTTCCTTCAAAGTGCCCCCACCCTCAAAGACGACACTTGCAGCTTGTCTTAAGGCAAGAATGGGAAGGGTCCATGCAAGGGAGAAGGAGCCTGGAGATGCGTTGGGTCAAACACCGAGCTGTGGAAAGAAGCCCATCAGCTGTTGGCTCAGGAGGAAGTGGCGGTGGTCTGTTCCCATAAAGATCGACAGTCTCAGAAAGCCCCCAAGAGAGGAGCAGGCACATTCCCACATAAAGGGTCGCTCTGAGTGAGCATATAGACTCGATGGCTGTGCTTGGTTTCGTCGGCATGGGGAGGGGGTGGGATAAGATGAAGAAGAAGCTGTCTCTGGGAAACGCATACACAGAGAATGTCAGCTACCTCAGAGGTGGTGGATGAGGCTGGGCTGAGAAGCGACCGCTGGATCACTGCATTGCCTCCCCAGCTGTAAGGGGGAGCCTTGCGTGGGGCTCCGTGAGCGAGAGATGCCTGCTACAGGTCAGGCGGCCAGGAGCGGTGCTGGACTTGAAAGGACTCCTGCCCCATGGGCAGTCTTGCTCTGCCGTTCAGATGCCCTGGAAGGACTGGAAGCAGAGACACAGGAGCAGCAGAAGCAGAGGGAATCTGCCCAGGTGGTGCCCAGTGGAAGGCACCACTCACGGCTATCCCCTCCAGCTGTCCTGGCTGCATGAGGCTGACCACAGACCACATGGGTGACTCTCCCAGGGAGCAGGGGACGCACAGGCTAGGGTAGGGAGGAGCTGAGTCACAGATGGCAGAAGCAGCCAGCTCCATGGCCAACCAGGAGTCATCCAGGCCTTTCTGAGGGCCAGCAGACCCCAAGCCACACAAGGGGGTCCAGCGACAGGACAGGCCGTGGCAAGGACAGCAGACACAAGGGCCTCACTGGGACATGGGCTGCTGGCCTCCAGTCTACTCCTGAGCAGTTTAACCTTTGTTCTAATTGCTTAGAGGACTTGACCTTTGACCTCAGTTTGCAGCAATTCTCACATCCAATTTAGCTGCCTCAGCCCCCGCCAGGGAAACATCTCTGCATGGGATTGTCAGCCGCACAGCTGATGGTGGTGCGCTCTCTCTCACCCGAGTCCCAGGACCCTGCAAACCACTGATGGCTCAAGAACTCCCCCGGCTTCTGTGTTCCAGAGAAGAGATTCCGACAGAGGTACCCCCCACCCTACACACACACACACACACTCTCTCCCCCCCCTCCATGGGATTCAAATAAGAGAGAATGCTGCCTTGTCAACTGAGTTTGGTTGAGCTCTTGAGAAAAGGATACCCGTGAGGCTTGTATGTGTTACAGAAAGAATGAGATTGCTATCAAGAAATGGCTCCTACTTGTAGACACAGGCGAGGCCAGGGTGATTCCAGCCAGGCTGCTCCTGACTCATGGAAGCTGGCCACCAGGAAGCAGAAGGACAAAGCAGAGACAACGGGGAAGGCACAGGCTGGTGGATGCAGAGGAAATATAAATCCAAAGTCAGCCCAAGGAATCCACCCTTGGTAGTCAGGCCCCTTGAAGGCTCCTGGGATCAGCAAGCAATGGAACCAGAGATCCAGGAACCAGACACCAGACACAGCTTGGGCCGAGGGTGGGGGCCACAGAGACTCTGCTCATTCTTTCACTTATATCAAAGGACACACCCAAGGAGGTGTTTCCAGGTTGTGATTGATAGGTTATGCTCTAGCCCTACCCTCACCGGAAGTGGTTAGTGACATAACCAGTAGCTATCACATCGACCCCAAACCCCTGCTGCCACTGAGTCAACCCTTGCTAAGGTTTCTGAAGCTGTAAGTCTCTGCAGGAACCGACAGCCTCGCCTTTCTGCCTTGGATCAGTTGGTCGGTTTGATCCTCTAACCTTGCAGATAGCAAGCCAACATCCTGTTAAGTCTCTCTTATGGGAGAAATATACCTCCGTCCTTGGCTTCCGGAGAAAGAATTCACGCTGAAGCCTGGTTTGGAATCTAAGTGAGTTTTGTAAAGGTTAGGAGCAGTTTCAGGATTGGCACAGGCCCCCTCAGGGCACTGCACACCCACACGTGGAAGCCTGAGGCCACAGAAACCTGCAGCCTGGCCTAGGAACAGCTGGAAAGAGGAGACGGAGCAGCCGGACGGGCTGAACTCTGTGTCAGAGTCTCTGGGGGAGAGGGCCAGAGAGAACATTTTTGGCCATCGAGTCAGTTCTGACTCACAGCGACCCTCCAGGACAGAGGAGAGCTGCCCTGTGGGTTTCTGAGACGTTGATGGGAGCAGAGAGCCTCCTCTTCCTCCCTATGGATAACTGGTAGTTTAGAACTGCTGAACTTGTGGTGAGAAGCCCAACACGTGACCCACTGAAACTAAAACGCACAGCCATGGAATCAATGCTGACTCACAGATGCCCCGAATGCTCATTCTTAGTCTCATGAATGACGATCCCCACTGGTCAACTGGGACGAAATGCTTGGTCACTGACCTTGGCGAAGCGTCTCTCCTTCCCCAAATCCCTGAACTGTCTGTTACCAGTCCACCCCCTAGTCAGAGTCAGCATGCAGTCCATCCTGGCCATCGGCTGGCTTCGGGGTCAGCACCCCCACTCCACTAGCGACCACACCACCTGCTCGCCACACTGCCCATGCCTGGCTACTCTCCTCTTTACCAAAGACAACCCGTTTCTCCAGGGCTGCTTGCTGACGCCATGGTCCTATTCTCCTGTGGTGGAGAGGATAGCATGCAGGTGACAAAGGAAATGACACACGTTTCCGAGGTACACAGCCTCCTGAGAAACCAGGCCGAGTCTGCTGGCAGCCTTCCACATGGGCCCAGGCTGACAGGATGGCCTGTCTTTGGAAGAGTATGTCCAGAAAGCTTCCTGGTGAGTGGGGGCCGAGGAGTGGGTCAACTGCTGATGCTGACGAGGGAGGCTGCCCTCTCCACCAGCATGCTCGCTGTGCCGGAGCTCACACCTGCTCAGCCTGGCCGTGACCAGGTAGGACAGCCCCTATATCCATGGGTCAGCTCCAGGAAGGGGTTGACAGTCTGGCCGTGTGTGTGTGGGGTGGGGGAGTGCCAGCCCAGGGCACCCCCTCTTCTCTGTGAAGAGGCCCATCTGCATGTACTGAAGAAGGCTCCTTATGAAAATGGGTGGGCATCTGCGTGCCACCTATACACCAGGAACTCCGTCCACTCATAGGGACAGCACCACTTGCTGGACTTGACCGATGTCTCCACATAGGGGGTGGGGTGCGGGGGGGACCTGGGCAGCCAGAGCATGCATGCCCTATCTGAGAGCACCACCTCCATGTTGTCTCAGTGCAGTGACCTTGTCCCACTGCGGGGTACACATGTATCAGTCCCCGATCTCTGCAATCCACCAGACCTGGGGGTTGGGGACTGTGAGTGGCCACAGTCCCAAGCAGCCAGGACTTGCTGTTCGCTTGTTGCTTGTTACCATGGAGATGGCGCTGACTCTGAGATCGTCTGGCCAGCAGCGCGGAATGCTGTTGGCCCTGCTCCATCTGCCCTGCACAGTGGTGAGCATGCTTCAGGCCGTCAACGTGGCAATGGCGTCAGGCCATTTCAAGAAGGCTCTTCCTCATTTTTACTGTCCCTCTGCTTTATCAGCTGCGATGTCCTCTTCTTGGGACTGGTCTCTTCTTGGGACTGGTCTTCTTTGCACTGACGACCTGTGCAAAGGAGCCAAGTCAGCCTCCTCACCTCCAGGGAGCATGTTGTTAGACTGAACTGAGAGCAAACGTAGGTGAGAAGTTGAGGCTAGAGCTGCATTTGGCCAAGGTGGCCCCTTGCCCTCTGCATTGCTCCCACTGCTGTGGCCAGATATGCCAACTGGGGTGAGGACAGAGGGAACACTCTCTAGGCCCCCATGATGAAGAAGACGCTGCACTTCCTTCAGGTCAAGCTAAGGTGGTGTCCAAGTCAAGGCAGCTGCATCTACAGGCTGGCAAGCCCAGCTGGACTACTAACCACAAGGTCAGAGGTTGGAACCCACTAGCTGCTCCTGTGAAGATTCCCGGTCTCAGAAGCCCTCTATTGGGTCACTCTGGATGGGAATCAATGAGGTGAGCATGGCGAGTCACTTCTCTAGTCATCGGTGTGGACAGGTGGACACTGGGGACTCCCATGAAAGTGGTAAAGACCGACATGCCCAGAGAAGCCAACACATGCACACGCTGAAGACAGTTCCTATGTTAGTCCACAAGTCCGATATTAGCCCATACATCCCATACCAATCTGTAAATTCCTCTTCAGACTCATGCAACACATGCAATGATGCCGAATGCAGGAACAGCACAGGTCAGTGGGTAGAAAGCCTTCTGGATCCAGTGGCAGTGGAAGCATCTCAGCACTGGCAGGGGTCTCCATGTGGCTCCTCCAGTTCCAGGGCTCTGGCTGCCATCAGCATAGCTCCATGTGGCTTGTCAACACAATGTAAAGCAGAGGGAGAGTGTATCCCGCCTCCAGGGAGGAAGACAGGAGCTCCCAGAATCCTCAGGAGAGGGCCACACAGAGGCATGATTTGCTATGATCTGATTGACAGGCTACACTCCACCCCTTCGCTCAAGTTGACAGGGGATGACGTCACTGCCACAATCCCTGAAGGGTCTCGGTCTCTGAGGGCTCAGAGCAGAGACTTTCCAGCAGATACCCATGACCATGGGGTGACCTCTGAGTCACAGTGCCCTGTGTGTGTCAGAGGGGTGCTGTGCTCTTCACAAAGTGGATCTCAGGCCTTTCTTCCACAGGACGCTGGGCAGACTCCAACCGCCCACCTTTCACTGACTCTATTCCAGAGACCACAGCAGAAACAGACAAGGTATCAGTAGAGCCCTCTCCAGGTAGGTGCTCGCGAGGTGGGAGCCCGTTGGTGACGGGACAAGGACCCAGCTGCAGAAGAGTTTCGGCCTTTGGTGGGAACAGAGGATGCGCATGGAGAAGGAGGGGAGCGAGGGGAGAAGTGTTGTGCTGCCCAGGGCACAGAGCTCGGGGCCCACTGCAAGCAGAGGGGGAGGGGAGGGTTCAAAGCCCCCCTGCTCACCGCTCTACCTCTACCAGGCTGAGCTGCCAAAGCAAGGCTGCTGCTCCAAGCCCATCAGCTGACCCCCAGGACAAAGAGGGGGGGCGGGCAGTCCGTGTCCATAAAGACTCAACAGCCTCAGAAACCCTCTGGGCAGTCCTATGAGTCGGAATTGACATAACTGCCCACACCCACAAAAGTACCACCATGACAGCCTCTTGCAAACCTCCATTCTCACCGAAGGGTGTCGTGAGCTGCCCGTGGAAGCAGCCCGGGGGCCAGAGGTCAGCTTGCTCCTCTCTCTTTAGGGCGGGCTCTCTCTGTCTGCAGCACCCCGCTCTGACCTCCCTCCTCACAGTGCAGCCATTCCCATCCTCCAGAGGACACTTTGTGAAAAGCCGTCAAGGGCTCTTGGGTGAGACCCCGTGAACTCATAAACAAGTTTGCTGTAGATGACGGTCCCCAAGACAGCTCTGCCTGGCGCTCAGCAGCAATTACCCTGAAACACTGGAAATGTCATGCCCCTCCTCCCCCCCAACAAAAAGACAACCTTTCGTGTCAAGAAGAAAAGCTCTCAAGAGTTATGACTGAGCCCGGTCACCAAGAAAAATGCTCTGGGTCTGACCACTGGCCAGGAGATTCTAACGCCACTGGGGAGCAGCTTCTGTAAGGATGGAGAGGCTGCTCAACGTGGTGGCGTGCCAATTTTAAGGTGGATTTGAACAGAGAAAGGAGACATGCACTCAGACGGGGTGAGAGTCAGCAGAGCCCAGTGTCCTTTCCATCTTAAACAGCTGGAAGAATGAATTGATCTTTGTAAGCAGATCGACCTAAACTCTTGCCCACACAAGCGACAGTTTTCATCCATGGGCCCTCGCCCCCACCCTGCAAGGGCTCCTTGTCCTCGCGGACTGCCGTTTGTACTGCTTGTCCTCTACCCTGCTCTTCGTGGGAGTGGTCAACGTGGAAACTAAAGAGCTGGCTGGTCAGGAGTGGGCTCAGCTTCCAGGATGAGCATGCCATGCCTGCCTGTTGATGCACGAACACTCATGGAAGACCCACTTTGTGCCTAGAGCTGCAGACATCAACGCCAAGCAAGCTCATCGCCATGGGGTCAGTTCCCACTCATGGCGACTCCAGCAGAGCCACCCCTTGGGGTTCTGAGAGCAGACATCTTTATGGGAGTGGTCAGCCTCACCTTTCCCCCGAGGAGCAGCAGGTGGACGAGACCCACTGACTTTGTGGTCAGCAGCTCCACGAATAACTCCAAGAACACCAGGGTTCCTAGCAGCGAGGGCTAAGGATGGAGCAATTAATCAGACATCCCCTCCACACCCGGTGGATAGATCCTGTCCCCAGGGATTGGCAAGCTGCTCCTCTTGGACTAGACGGGATACGGTAACACTGATGGATAAGAAGTGGGGTCCTGAGGGTGCCCTGGTCAAGAGCCCAGCGATGAACGAAAGGGTTGGCGGGTGGAATGTGCCAGTGGCTTTGTGGAAGGATTCCTGGTGGTCAGCTCTCATGGAGTGGACAGCCAGGCCAGTGTCACAGAGTCAGGTGGGTCGGTTTCCATGGCTGACGTCTTGATGTGAGCATGTCTGCCTGCGTCTTTCACCCACATGGCAACCGGTGTATTCAAACTGCTGGCCATTTTTGTAAAAATACATACTTTTAAACTTTTGAGTTGGATGAGGGTCCACAGTGCCGGTCACCAGTTTCCCATTCTACGAGACAGACATGTTTTGTCTCCTCTCGTTCATGGCCGTCCCCTCATCCCACTTCCTCCTCGCTGCTGGTGTCCGTCCCTCCTTTCCTATCCTCTGAACTTTGTTGCTGGGTCGGTGTTGACACGCTGAGTCACCCCAACATGGGGTGGATTCAGCTGCAGGTAACTTGGTGGGTCAACTGGTCTTTCTCTGACCAGGAAGCCTGGTCTCGTTCATGTTTCTGAGTTAGCAGCTCTTCACTCCAACCACTGTGCCCCAGGGCACATTCAGTCCCCCCAGAGAGACCGAATCAGAGTCTACATTCAAACAAGAGGCTGAGTGACTGTGGGTGCATGGTCAATCCTGAGTCTCAGAGACCCCACAGGGTGGAGTAGAGCTACTCCCAGGGGTCTCTAGGACCGATGCTCTTTCCAGAACAGACTACCTCAGCCAACTTGTGCATGGGGGGCTGATGGATTCAAGCCCATGACCTTTCTGTTAGCAGCGGGGAGCTTAAGCTACCATGTTGGTCCAGGGTTCTAATCCACAGGGTGGATACCCAGTAGAAATGTGTTAACTCAATGTATAGCAGTGGTTCATCTGAATGCCACAACCCTTTAATACAGTTCCTCAGGTTGTGGTGACCCCCAACCTAAAATTATTTTTGTTGCTACATCACAACTGTAATTTTGCTACTGTTATGAATCATAATGTAAATATCTGTTATGCAGGATGTATTTTCATTGTTACAAAGGAACATAATGAAAGCATAGTGATTAATCACAAAACAATATGTAATTATATCTTGTGAAATATTTACTTCTAATGATAAATAAATGAACTTTTGTCTTGAAGCGTGGTGTGGCATGGGTCACAGTCTTCACGTTGGGTACTCATTGGTGGGCATATCTGCATGTGAGCGGACCCGACTGGAGACAGATAGAGGAGTGGTGTCTCGGTTCCTAACACCGGAAAGAGTGTTTTCTGATGGTCTTAGGTGACCCCTGTGAAAGGGTCATTCAACCCCCAAAGGGGTTGTGACCCACAGGCTGAGAACCGCTGGCATATCAGCTCAAATCTATAGCGATGGAAGGAGAGGCAGGGTCTGTGAATCATGAGAAGAAGCTGCCATCATTCTGAAAAACACCACTCCTTTCACCCTGGGAGGGAAGCGGGGAGACACCTTCGTGGTCCCACATTGTTTGAAGAGCGAGTGATGGGCAAGCACGCAGCATGGTGAGGCGGGAGCCTTCTGTTTCCCAGTGGCCCCTCACATGCCTATGCCTTCACCAAGCAACAGAGACCCAGCACCCCTCGGTCATTCCAGCACGCCTGGGAGTGAATCTATACTAGGGAACCAGCAAGGAGGGCAGCTATTTCCTTTAAGAAAAAGCGGCCTCTTCTGCATGAGGGTGACCAGTGAGGCTAGTGCAGAGAGCACATCAGTTCTCCTCTGAGCTCATGGGACTAGGCAGCGCTGCAGCGCTACGGACGCTGGATGCCCACAGGCTGCTGCAGGACCTGGAAGAACAGCTTCTTGGAGGAGGCAGGCAGAGTCTGCCCAGCCTCGCACCTCCTTGGGAATGCTACCTCTCCCACAAAACGCCCCGAAGCATCTCTCTGTGGCCAGGACATCCCTGAGCGTCTCTCTGTCTTCTCTTTGTCACGCTCACCACCCCTCCCTCACGGATGCTTCTTTGACATCTCAGGGAAGCATTGCTTTTGCTGTCGAAGGCCCAGGCTTGGACCTAGCTCCACAGGGTCCCCAATAGAAATGGCACAAGACAGGCGCAGTTTCACGTTGTCCAGATGTCCTGGTGGCATCATGGTTATGCGTTGGGCTGTTAATCTCCAGGTCAGCGGTTCTTCCAAACCATGAGCTGCTCCCCCGGGACAAAGGAAGACAGGGAGTTTGCTACGCCGGTAAAGTTACCGTCTGGGAAACCCACAGGGGCAGTTCTACCCTGTCCCACAGGGTGACTGTGTATCAGAGTCAACTCAATGGCAGCAAGTGAGAAGCGACATTAAGCCAGTTGCTCTGGAGTCATTGCTGACCCCTGGCGACCCCACATGTGCCGAATGGGACTCGACTCCACAGGGTTTCCAATGGCTGATGGCGGCCTTGAGACTCTGGCCCTTAGTCACCTTCAGACCTGGACCTGAACTCACCCCCGGGGCCCAACTTGCAGCCAAACCGTAGGCAGGCCATACATCAGGGAGTTACAGCAGCAGCAGCCCCCAGGGGCAACAGTCCTGCTCAACACAATCAGCCACATGAGGCCAAAAGGACAGGAAGGGCCAGGCAAGCAGGACGAGTGGACAGAGAGCCCAGGGAAGAAGGGGGAAGAAGTCTGTTCCAGTGGGAGTGTTGTAACCCGTGTGTGTCAGGAAACACAACATGCATAAATCACTGAATGGGAAATTGGTTTGCTCTGCAAACTTCCACTCAACCTACAATCAAAAGTGAAACAGCAAATGAGAATCCCCTGAAGGAGCCCCAATGGGATATTGGGATAAATGCTGGGCTTCCAACCCCAAGGTCAGCAGTTTGACTTTCCAGGGAAGAAAGATGAGGCTTCCTGCTCCAGTAAAGATTCACAGGCTTGGAAACCCACAGCAAGAGCTCTACTTGATCCTACTGGGCTGCTGTGAGTGGGAATTGACACGATGATGGCAGGCTGGTTGGTTGGTGGGTGGGTGGGTGGGTGGGTGGGTGGGTGGGATGGATGGATGGATGGATGGATGGTTGGTTAGTTGGTTGGTTAGATGGTTGGTTAGATGGTTGGTTGGTTGGATGGTTGGATGGTTGCTTGGTTGGTTGGTTGGTTGTATGGTTGTATGGTTGGTTGGTTGTATGGTTGTATGGTTGGGTGGATGGATGGATGGATGGATGGATGGATGGATGGATGGATGGATGGATGGATGGATGGAGGATGGATGAATGGTCGGTCCATCGGTCAGTGAATCTGCCTGAGATCTTGTTACGATGTCAATTCTGAATTCATCTATCTGAAGTGAATATGTCAATTCTCCACAGTGGTCATAGCTCTTGTTCAGGGCATGTCTCCTCTCTGAGGACATGTGTGCAGAGGTCCTGGGCCATGTTCCACGGGCAGGCCCTCTCCCAGACTCTGACATCTGCTGTCTTGTTTGCCCCCCCTCCTCCACCAGCTCCCCACCTTTCAGTCCTGTCCAAGGGGACCCCTGTGGACAAAGTCCAGCTCCCTCCATGCCTGCTCCCTCCTGCTGCCATGGCCTGGTGCTGAAAACACACATGCACAGCTACCAAGGTTTTCCTCCCCTTTTCCACCACCCCCCTGAAGCCCCTGTGTGTGTCTCTGTGTGTCTATGTGTCTGCATGTGTCTGTGTGAGCATGTACGTCTGCATAGGTGAGTGTGTGTCTGTATGCCTGTATCTGTGTGTCTGCATGTATATGTCTCTGCATATGTGTACATGTGTATGCCTCTGCGTATGTGTGTGAGTGTGTCTGTGAGTTGTGTGTGTGAGTGGGTCACTATGTGGCTCTGTGTGTCTGCATGTGTGTCTTTGTGTTGTGTGTCTATGTGTTGTGTGTGTATGCGTGTGTGTCTCTGTGTCTATATGCATGTGTCTATGTGTTGTGTGTGTCTAAGTAGTGTGTGTTATATGTCTGTGTGTATCCCTCTGTTTCTGTATGCATGTGTTTATGTGTTAGGTGCATCTATGTGTTGTTTGTGTTGTGTCTGTATGTGTGTGTGTCTCTGTGTGTCTGTATGCATGTGTCTATGTGTTGTGTGTGTGTCTTTGTGTAGTGTTTGTGTGTGTCTTTGTGTTGTGTGTCTGTGTGTGTGTTTCTGTGTGTCTATATGGTGTGTGTGTTTCTGTGTGTCTATATGGTGTGTGTCTAGTGTTGTGTGTGTCTCTGTGTTGTGCATGTTGTGTGTATGTGTATACATGTCTGTGTGCTGCTGCTTACTCTGTTGTTGCAGGTACTGGGCGGTTTGCTGTGCACCCTGATTTGTGTGGCTCTCCATTGCAGCAGGAGTCAGAGATGCAGGAAGGGACGCCCACCTACCAGCTCTTTGCTGTGCGGTGGGAGGAATGGGGGCATTTGAGGTCAGGATTCAGGCTGACCTGGGTCCTGGGGATGCACAGGGAAAGGAGGTCTGCTGGATGGGCTGCTGGGCGACAGTCGGTGGCACACTGTCTCCTGACCTCTCCCCTCCCCCAGGAATGGCAATGGCCAGCTCATGGCTGCCACTAGGGTGGCTCATTGGGGTGGCTCATCAAGTGATGCCGGCTTGGGGAAACTTGTGTAACAAGTCTGTGGGGTGACCTAAGGCCAGTGCCAACAAGTCAAAAACACCAGCGCTCACTGCCATCGAGTCAATTCTGACTCTGCAGTGACCCCCCGAGGACCCCGTAGAACTGGCCCTGTGGGTTCCAAGACTGGACATCTTCACATGAGTAGAAGACCTCGTCTTTCTCTTTCAGAGCAGCTGGTGGTTTGGAACTGCTGACCTCAAGTCCAGCACCTAGCCTACCACCCCTCCCCCCGGAACTCCTGTAAACCCATTTCTACAAAACCCATTCCCTTAAAGTGTGACACATAGTGGACCCTGACTGTGGCTCAGCCACGATGCTCAGGCCACCTTGAGAAAGGCCTCACCAGGGGCCACTCTCCTGTGCCTTCTGTTGGAAGAGGTCACCAGGAGAGTGTTGCCACCATCTGGGGGGTGGGGGGACCTAGTAGCAAGGGATCCATTGTTGTTGTTGGATGCCATCCGGTTGTCTCTGATCCAAGCCAAACTCACTGCCACTGAAGAGCTACCGACACCTGGCGACCCTATATGACAGGGTAGAGCTGCCCCGTGGGTTTCCAACTCTTTGCTGGAGTTGTTTTAGATCCCACTGAGTTGGCTCCCACTCACGGTGACCCTGCGTACAACAGAAGGAAACCCGCCGGCCCTGCTGAGTCCTCACCATTGTCGCTATGTTTGAGCCCTTGGTTCGGCCGCCATGTCCACCCAGCTCATTGAGGGGCTTCCTCCTTTTCGCTGCCCTTCCACTCGACCAAACCTGATGGCCTTCTCCAGGGACTGGTCTCTCCTGAAAGTGTGTCCAAGGTACATGCGACAAAGTCTCCTCCCCGCCCTCTATTCTAGGGAGCATTCTGGCTATACTTGCCCCGAGACAGATTGGTTGGCTTCCTGGGTGGTGCCTGTAGATCCCATATTCCAGAAGGTTTTCATTGCCACTTTCCAGAAAAGGAAGGTTCCCAGGCCTTTCACCCCAGTCTGCATACGCCTGGCACTTG
Organism: Tenrec ecaudatus; assembly: GCF_050624435.1. NCBI lineage: Eukaryota > Metazoa > Chordata > Mammalia > Afrosoricida > Tenrecidae > Tenrec > Tenrec ecaudatus. The sequence goes on along the minus strand of NC_134534.1, from coordinate 3,450,091 downwards.
CCGTGAGGCCTGGCCACCGTGGAAAATCCCGTTGGTATCTGAAGGCACTGGGGCAGAGCTTGCAGTGACATCACAGCATGGGGCATGTCAGGACCCTTCTCGGCCACCACCTTTCTGCCCTGATGTGCACGAACTCCACCAGGGTATCTGGGCTGCCAGCCTCTGCCAGGACCGCTCCTTCGCTTTCACCCTTGCCCCCAACATGGCCATTCTCCAGCAGGATCGCACCCTTCTGCTCCTCCCTCTGGAAGACAGGCTTTCTGGCTACTGCCCACACCCCACTGGCCTCAGTCTGAGGACACAAGTGGACCTCGGTTAAGTCACTGGGTTGGGGTCCTTTACCTTCTGTGAATCCGCAGAGGCGAACGGATGGAAGGAAGTCTGTGGAAGGAAGTTCCACAAATGGAAACGCAATGGCTTACTCACCAGGTAGGCCATGGCAGCCGCCCTGTCCTTGCCGTTTCATGAGAAGACTGCAGGAGAAACCACGCCTGTTCGACCTATCTGGCTTCTAGATGGTGGAACGAGCTCCAGCAGCTGCCTGGTGAGTCTCACAGGGTTGGAGCCTGGGCAAGGCAGGCAGCAGGGAAGCAGCAATGAGAGACAGAGGGAGCCCAGACCGACACAGCACCACGTCTCCTCAGAGCGAAGTGTGTGCAACCAGCCAAGCCTTCCAAAAACACTTTCGCAAGGAGCCCTGGTGGTACTCTGGGTTAAGCGTTGGGCTGCCAACCTCAAGGCCGACAGTTCAAACCCACCAGCTGGTGCACAGGAGAAAGATGAGGTTAGCTGTTCCCATATAAAAAGACTAACAGCCTCAGAGACGTCTGCCGAATCCCGATGAGTCAGAATCAACGTGATGGCTGTGGGTTTACAAGGGTTTCGAAGTGATTCTGAAGAGCCATATAGCTACCGGCTTCCATTAGAAGTTCTACCGAGCTTGATCTTAGATGTCTCCTGCCCAACTCCCTAGCTGCCTGGGTTCTGAGCGTGATGGTTACAGTCGCCTCACGTGGTCCTCATCCAGTGTGCACGCAAAAGGGGCTTTGGGAAGAGAAGGGTTTACACTCATTGTAGTGTGCCCGCATGAGCCTATTCTACTCTGTGTGTGTGCGTGTGTGCGCGTGCGTGTGCGTGTGCGTGTGTACGGTGTTCATTTCCTCTGCACTCTTACTATCCCCACTATGCGCTCATTATTCTTGTAAGCACATTATTGGCAGAGAGTCGTACTTGTTTTTGATCGTTACTGGAACCCCTTGGCTTGGTGCGCCCGTGTCAACATGTGGAACTTGTGAAACTTTCAAAAGTTCCCTGGTCCACATGCTGGCAGCTGGTATAGGTGCTGTGCCCGTGCCTGGGAATTCGCTAAGAAAGACATAATGTGCAATGCCACTCACTCACTCACTCACTCACTCACTCACTCACTCACTGCCATCGAGCCCCGGAGGCGTAGTGGTTACGGGCTGGGCTGCCAGCCACAAGCTGGGCAGTTTGCAAGCAGCAGCCTCTTCTCGGGACAAAGACGAGGCTTTCTGCTCCTCCCATAAAGAGTCAGGGGAACCCACAGGGCAGTTCTTCTCTGCCCTGTTGTGTCGCTAGGAGAATATGCAACATCCACGGGGCAGGACTTCCCATGCACTTAGCAATATAGAGTCTTCACGATCAAAGGGACATGCGTGAGAATATTCATTTCGATACAGTTTAGAATTGAGAACATGTGACAGTCATCTGAACACCAACATTAAGGTCCTATTCAAGCAAATGATGGTAATGCCATAGAATGAGCTCTGATGGAGCCGCCAGGGATCAGGACAGGAGACGCACAGGTGCATCTCAATGACTGTGCTAGCAAAGAATATTGGCAGTCCCATGGAGGGCCTAAAGAATCAAGAGCTCTGTCTTGGAAGGACAGGCAGGATGCTCCTTGGAGGCCAGGATGGAGAGACTCCGTCTCACATGCCTTGAACGCGCTGTCAGGAGAGGCCCATCCCTGGAAAAGGACATCATTGTGGTGACATAGAGGGGCAGCGGCAAAAGACAGACCCTTGACAAGACAGGTCAGCACAGTGGCTGCAACGCCGGGGCTTAGACACAAGGATAATTGTGAGGAGGGCCCAGCGGGTCGCTATGACTTGGACCCGACTCAGTGGCATCTCACAGCAACCATAGGGAGGGGACTGTGTCTTTGCATGGAAATCCGTCCAGTGGGAGTTGGCCTACGAGGGCAGTCGTTTAGTGAACAGGCCTTCCAGGTTCCTCCGTGGGAGTCTTTCTCTCTCTCCCTCTTTCTTTCTTCTCTTCCCTTGCAGAGATGGTCTGTGCACATGAAGGTGTCAGGGACGGGCCACCCATACCCTGCAGAGTGAGCACCGGTTCAACCAGAATGGGCACTGACTGAACACCGGGCTCTGCACCACAGCTGTTCCACTTCGTCTCGCTTGAGCGTTCATCACAGCACAAATGTTTGTATGTCACGCATCTGCTGGTTTATGGAGACCCTATGGCGTGCCAGCTGTCAAGTAATCCCTGGGAGACTCAGCCAGGTGTCGTAGGCAGGCCAGCGTGTCAGAGGGGAAGGGACCTGGAGCTGGGAGGGGCAGCACCATGGCCGGCTGGCCAGAGGGGCTATGCACTGGAGGGCCCTCCCCTTGCATCTGGGTTAAGGACAAACTAAACCCACTTCCCTGAGCCGCACGGCCCTGCCTGTCCTCTGTTCTGAAAGCGTCCGCCATCGTGGTGCCAAACTCCATGCACTCACCCCCCTGCTGGCCACCTCTCATTCACCCTCCTTTGTCAGATATTCACAGGGTGAAGAATCCTGCAGTGGTGGGGGCGGGGGGAGGCAGGGAATACAAGCCCGAAGCCACATCTGTGATTCCGGAATGAATTCGAACTCCCAGTGCCTCCCCCGTGCTCCTTAGGGTCATGAGCGAGCTCTTTATGGAAGCAGACCCCCAAGTCTTTCTCCTGCAGGACCACCGAGGGGCAGGGTGGTGGGCTCAAACGGTTAGATTTATCAGGTGGGAAATACCTCGGTCCTCAGCCTCGCATGAGAAAGATTTCACCCGAAGCCAGGTTTGTGATCCAAGTGGGTTTTTATAAAGGCTGGGGGAAGTTTCGGGTTTTACAGTCTCAAAAGAGTCCGCGCTATTTCAGGGAAAAGCGCCAAACAGCGCTTCAGCGGTGCTGGGGCCCACCACTGAATACGGGTCACCTCGTGGGACTGCGCGCCCACACATGGGGACCAGAAGCCAGGGAGACTGCAGCACGCCAAGCAGCCCCAGGAGCAAGGTCCCAGGGGAGAGGGCAGAAGGCCAAGGAGAAGAGGCAGTCCTGCTGCTAAGGTATTTAAAGCCTCTGGCTGGGAGGTATGGGCAAAGGTATTGGTTGATCCCATTGGCTGAATCAAGCCCACCTGGTTCAGGGTCAGGGTGGGGGTGGGAGGGCTGAATTGGAGCATACCCAATTGAAAGGTGCTTAATGCTCACCAATTTCTTCCCCACCTCCTGTAGGGGGGGGGCTTCAGACATGGAGGGGGGCGACTTGTTACTATTCTGCTTCCTAACAAAACTAGTACCCTTTAGATTAGCAAGCTAATACCACCTGCAGGCACCACCCAGCGACCCAGCGATGCTCTAGGCAAGCACAAGTGGCCGTGGCAGGAGCTGAACGCCATGTACACGGGCAGAGTCACAGCCGTGTTTGGGGGCTGGCTGTATGGGGCTTTGGTTTCAAGGAACTGCTCAGCACTTTGTGACTGGGGCCAACCCAGCAGGGTCTCAGGCAGGAAGGCTCTGTTAGTTCTCACCAGGCCCCCTCTGCCCAAGACCAGGGCAGAGCTGCTGAGCGCCCAGCCCAGGATCCGTGCCTAGGACCCAACCTGTGAGCAGCCCCAATCCAGAAGCATTCACACGCTGGCCACAAGAACTGTGGAACGTAAGCCCTATTCTAGAGGAGAACACAAAGGATCCAGGAAGTAGGCCAGGGCACTCACCAAGGCCACTGGCAAACGCAGGCTTGAGCTCTGACTTGTGCCTACCCTCTGGCCCACTCCTCCCATGCCTGTGGGGCATGCTCTACGACCCGGCCCTCCTGAGTTCCCACACATGCTTCCCTGTGCCTCTTTCCTCCATTTTCTGCCCACCCTCCCTAGCTCCAGAGACAGAACCCACTATAATTAGACATTGGGGAGGTCAGGCTGGGTTCAGACTAGACCCATCTCAAGCCTCCCTGCTTTCCCAGGCTTGTCCTCTCTGCAGGTGCCACTTTGCCCTCGTAGGCAGAAGGTGGCCCCAAAGGAAATGCCACTATTGAGCCCACGAATACCTCCCTCCCCACCGAAGATGCTTCTTGACCCAAAGCACCCGGGCAGAGCCTGCTTGCCCGGCAGACTGTCCCAAACCCAGACACAGACGCTGTGATGAATGTCACTGTTGGAAAAATGGTTGTAAACTTGAAAAAGAGGGGGAAATAATCTATCACAATCTATCCATTATAGAGATGCGGATCTGAGCGTGGAGATGGACCCCTGGAAGTCCATGCTTGTGCTGGTTGGACCGAGTTTACATTTCCATGGGTTTGGTAGTGAGAGGGATCCCAGATGCCTTTCCAAGCGATTGCTCACCCCAGGAATGGCCAAAACGTGGTGTGACTGGGGGTGGGGGTGGGTGCTGCTGTGTGCTGTTGCATTGATTGCCAAGGCATGCCAAACCCATAAGAGAGCCAGGACTGCCCCAGAGGGTTTCTGAAGTGCTAATCTTTGCCAAGAGGTCACCGTCCTTCCACAGAGCTGCTGGGTGGGTTGGAACCACCAGCCTGTCTGTCAGTGGCCAAGTGCTTAATGGTTGAACCATGAGGGCTTCTTGGGTACCCGGGCAGGGTGGCGGGGGAAAGATCTGATTCCTATTCGAAGTCAGGAATTCCATCACCAGCGCCCCAACTTGACAATTCCTGTTCATGTAGAGCCCCAGCTTGGACCCCTCCCTCCCTTCCTTCCTTCCCTCCTCTCCCGGGCAGAGGAGACTGCCCGCTCGTGAGTCTCCCTGTCCTCCTCACACAGGAGGGGGCCACTGCACTCAGGGCTCCAGACTTGACCACTTCGAACTCCCAGAGATAGAAGGGGTGACTTCAGTGGTCCCGGAGATTAGACAATGGCCTTCAGAAGCATGTAAGGGGGTTGCATCACAGGGTAAGGAGCCCTGGTGGTGCAGTGAACCAAAGGGTGGAGGTTGGAGCTCACCAAGGAGCGCCATGGAAGAAAGGTGCTTGGCAGTTCTGCTCTCTCGCAAGGAGTGGCTATGAGTGGGAAGTCCACTCCACAGCACACAACGGCCACAGGCATTCCCATCATGCCCTAGCCTGGAGATTGCTGGAATGCCCAATCATTTCTAACTATGTCTGGGGTTATACTCATGAACTGCCTCACCTACTAGAAAGGCAAACTCGGCCAACAAGGTCAAGAGCATGACCTTCGGGCGGCCAGGGCTCCCACTGTGTGTGTGTGCGGTCTGCACTTATCTCCGTGCTCATTCACACGTTGGTCTGTCGTCCATGTGTTGTGATGGAGTTCTTTCGTCTGTACACATTTTCAACTATTTTCTGGTTGGTGAAATAAGTAAGTTCCGTTGTGATCCTTGGACTCCTCCCCCCTCCCACGCCCATGCTAGCAAGACCGCTGCAAAGTGATCCTTGTCCATTTATTCTTACATGCTGGTAATGCTGTTTCTGTCGTCTCTGCCCCCCAAAATGGATTACTGGGTCAAAAGCCAGGTACATTTTTATTTTAATAGAACAGATGACTCTCCATGTCTATAGTGATTTATAATCTATCAGAAATATATGATGTCTTTTTGCTCTAATCCCTGGACAGCCATGGATTTCCTAAATCCTATTAATTTTTGTCTACCGGTTGGTCAGAAGTTATATCTCACAGCTAATTAGATGCCTGACTTGGAATGAGGTGGAGCGTGCCGGCTGCCCTTTGCCTGTTGAAACGGCAGCTGATGAGGTCCCCCTTCATCAGGAGGGGAAAGGCTTATGAGTAAGAACTTCACACCCCCACGTGGGCTCCCTCAGCTGTGATGCTGGCTCCAGACCAGCGTGTCACTTAATAGGGCTCATCCAGACCTAACCATAGAGTCCTGATGTCGTAGTGGTTAGACATTAGGCTGCTAACTGCAAGATCAACAGTTCAAAACTGCCAGTCGCTGCCCAGGAGAAAGATGAGACTTTCCACTCCCATAAAGAGCTACAGTCTTGGAGACCCACAAGAGCAATTCTGTTCTATCCTACAGGATCTCTGTGAGTCAGCATGGACTCAATGCCAGTGAGTTTGTTTCATTGTTTATTTTTTTACATGTAACCTTTGTTACTCTCATTAAACAACCTTCATTTTCCAGATGGAACTGGGTAAGAAAGTGGGCAAAGATACTGATTGGATGATCTGATTCAGCGGTGAGTGGTTGTTCACAGGGTTAATCGTGATTAGCCTTCTCAGAAGCGGTAAAGGGGGGCCTGCCTCACCACCAGCAAGAGAGTAGAGCCAGGCGTGGAACACATCCTCTGGACCCTCGGATCCCTGCACACGGAACCTCCTGGACTCAGGCATCAGCTGGGATGCTGCAAGAGCAGGAACAGCAGGACCAGAACCCAGAGCATGAGCCAAGCATGGCGGACTTTCCAGACACAGAGCAAGCGACGCTGAGGGCTTGGGCATGAGGGTGGCTTGGGCCGTAGGTGCCTCGGGGCACTTAATTGAGAGAGCTGGGTTGGCTGACACCCAGAGCTGGAGTTGAGTGCTTCTGTGTTGAGGCTTCCATGGGGTGGCATTTTTTAGCAGCCCCCAGAGGCTTTTCAACATGGCTTGAGTAGGGAAGAGCCCAGGCCACGACACTGGGGCCCAGAGAGAGGTCTGCCTGTACCCAGGGCAGCATGGGAACTCTCCCAAATGAACAACTGTCTCCTGAGCATTTCTCACCTGAACCCGTGAGCTTCCCTAATCCACTCCATCCTGGGGGGACGTCTTCTGTGAGCTTGTTTGGCCACGGCAATGGATTGTGGAACCCAGCTGAAGGAGCGCAGAGTGCGGTGGCAGATGGAAGGGGGACGGACGGCACCTGTCAATCAGGGTTTCCTCTTCCACTGCAATCAGAGCCCGCCTCGTGATACTTTAATAAAGCCACAAAAGATGATACACGCATGAGGATGTAGGCATACCGTATGCTCCACGGACACCAAGCCCAGGAAACCAGCTGCTGCCCAGTGGATCCTGACGCATGGCCACCCTGTGCTTGTGAGAGCAGGGCTGTGCTCCACGGCTCAATGGGGAGTGGTGGTGGTCTTTTGGAAGTAGATAGTCAAGCCCTTCTTCAAAGCAGACTCTGCCCTTTGGGTTGGTAGCCGAGTAGTTAGTTATACCCATCATCCAGGTGCCTCAATTGGAACAGAGAAATCTACAAAATCAAACCAATTCTTCATGTTGGCCACATCTGCTGCATAAGGACCTCATTAAAGTGATAAAAAAGGAGAGAGGTCACTTTGAGGACCAAGGTGTGCCTGACCCAAGCCACTGCATTTTCAATCACCTCATGTACACATGAACATTGGATAGGAAGACCAAAGAAAGCTCAATGCACTTGAACTACAGGGTTGGCGAACAATGCTGAAAGTGCCATGGCCTACCAGAAGAACAAACAAATCTGTCTTGGAAGAATTATGCTCATCAGAAGTGAGGATAGTGAGAACCCATCTCAAATATTTTGGTCATGTTATCAGGAAAGCCCAATCCCTGAAAAATCCCCCACCGCCTTACCCACTCACCAAGAAAATGCAGGGTCTCCCTGAAGACAAGGGCATCCTGTTGGAGACAGCAGAGGGCCCACAAGAAAGAGGGATTGCAACAATTGGCCCAGTTGTAACAATTGTGAGGATGGCACAGGACTGGGCAGGGCGTAAAACATAGCCATGGACATAGTAGAGCATACAGGGGACACGGTTAGGACATCTTAGCCATAGCCAAACACCTTGAGGAAATGAGTCACTGGGCCTGGGGGCATGGGACCCCTATCTCAGGAGACCTCACGGTCCCTTGAGCTAGCATACTTCCCAAAGGCCACGCCCAACATCTCACTTTGATGAGTATTGACTAGGACGTGCAAAATCATTTTCATTCTTGAGTCTGAATGGGAGAAACCGTATTTTGTTTTTTTCCTTTGGGCTTTGCCTTGGGAACGTTTCTGTCCTCCCGAAACAAAGAAGACCTCCCTAGAATATTGAGAAGCGGGGATGTTGCTCTCAGGAGTAAAGTGCGCCTGGCCCAGTCACCCCCTAGGCATGTGAAAGTTGGCTATTGAATAGGAAGCCCTAAGAAGAAACGGGCATTTGAATTAGGGTGCTAAGAAGCAGGGAGGATGAGGCACTGACTCCCTGACCGTGGACACATCCTCAGGAAAGGCCAGATGCTGAGAGAAAAGGACATTTTGTTTGGTCAAGGGCCAAGGACACAGGGAGCCCTCCATGAAATGATGACCCCACAAACCAGAACATGACCTGACCCTCAGGGACCACGGAGATGGGGCAGGACCAGGCAATGTTTGTTCCGTTGTGTGTAAGGTCACCACAAGGCAGAGCCAGCTTGACGACACCTAACAATCGTGTTTTGTCTGTTTGCTGTTTTATTTCAGTTTTGCTTATTAATTGGGTGAAGGTTTACAGAGCAGACCGTGGTGTATGGTGTCTTCTCTGTCAGCCTCAATTGTCTTAGCTATTAAAGCGGAGTCGTTCATCATACCGATCCCTCATAACTAGACCAATAGACACCATCCTTGAGAACTAGAGAAAGACTGACGGTGACCAGGTTTTCCCTGTCCTCGGGCCCCAAACCAACACTGACGGAAGCAGCAGTCAAGAAATCAAACGGTGTATTGCGTCGGGCAAACCTGCAGGAGACCTTGCGATATTGAATAAGGAACACCAGAGAAGAATCGATGTACCTGAATCACAGTGTTGGGGACGAATATTGAAAGTACCATGGACTGCCCAAAGAGCAAATAAGTCCATCTTGGTAGGAGTACAGCCAGAATGCTCCCCCCTTGTTTCCCCAGAATGCTCCTTTAGAAGCAAGGACAACTAGACTTGACATCTCACAGATTTTGGATTTGTTACCAGAAAACACCAGTTCCTAGAGAAGGACATCAGGCTTGGCCATTGACAAAGACACAGGCGCAGGCAGTTTTGTTCTGCTGTACACGGGGTCGCTATGCGTCAGAACCCCTGCCCACAGAACCACCTGTGGAACTTAGCTGTGATATCAATTAGATAATCCAAGAGTACGGCACAGCTAACCAGTCACTAGTAAATCAACTAGTTAATTTTCATCTGAAAGGGAGTTAGCAAGGCGCACAGTCTAGGTTTTGCAGAGGGTGTTCTGTGAGCCTGGCCCGGTGCCTGGCCTGGCATGGACTCTGCGCTGGGGAGGGGCAGCTGCTCCTGCATCGTCCTGTTTACTGTCACTTTGTTCCACAGCTCTGACCCTACTGTCCACCCCATCTGAGGCCCCCACCCGCCGGCAGCCTGATGGGCACAGTTGGAAGGCATGCCAGTCATTTCTGACTCTGACACTTTTCCCAAAAGTTTTGAGGTTGGATCTCATGCAGCAGCTCTGGCCTAGCTGCACAGAGACCCAGAGCCACAGGCCGGCCAGCCCAGCCCGGAAGCCTGCACACCCCATGCTGGCCATCCTTCCGGAGTGCCAGGGCCCACGGCAGCACGTTCAAGTGAGTAATTAGCTGGACTGCTGCTGCCCGCATTTAGATGAGGCATTATGCAAATCGCTGTCTCTCCAAAGAGCCACAGAGCCGCCACCCCGGGCAGTCCTGGGAGTGGACTCTGTCCGGACACGGGCCATGAATCATGCTTGTTCTCTGTGCTTCTCCTAATGGCAGGCACCCTCTTCCCTGGCACTCGACTGCAAAGTGCGCATCGTGTTTCTAATGCTGTCTTTACAGATGGAAGGTTTGTGGCAACTGGGCTCTGTCCACCCAGGCCACCGTGGGTGCTGTTCCCCCAGCAGCAGCTACCCATCAGCCCCTGAGATCCTTTTGGTTAGGGAGCCCTGGTAGTGGCGTGGTGATGCACTGGGCTGCTAATCACAGGTCAGCAGTTTGAAACCACCAGCTGCTCCAAAGGGAAAGACGAGGCTGTGTACTCCCATAAAGCGGTGTAACTGTGGAAGTGCATGGTGAGAGGTACTAAAGAAGGAGGGGCAGAGGAGGAGAAGGGAAAGGAGAGGAGGAAACACACTTGACCTCTGGTTCCCATGAGTGGAGGAGGAAGTTTGTGTTTAGGGGCATCATTGAGCTGTGGTGGGACAATTTGGAGAGGAATGTGAGCATTGGTTGTACGACACGCACAGTGTAATCAATGACACTGAATTATGCATGTAGAAGCTGTTGAATGGGAGCATTTTTTATTGTGTATATTTTTGTCATGATTAGATAAAATACTTAGACGAATATCAAGGAGTACAAGGAAGAAGAAAATAGTCTAAAATGGATTGTGATCATGATTGTACAACTCTTCTTGATATGCTTGAACAATTATTGAATTGTATGATGTATGATGGAAAGTGCCAGTCAAACTGCTAGAAGATTAAAGAGAGAGAGAGAGTTCCCGTCTGGGGTAGGGTAGACCTGCCCTGTAGGGTCGCGCGTGTCACAATCAAGATGCCATGGCAGTGGGTTTGGTTTGAGTCAGCTCCTTGCTGGTCATTCTCACACAACTTCCAATCCATTCCCCATGCCAGAGCCACTTTGTAGATGGAGCATAGTCAGCGCTGGAGACCCAGACATTTGTGTGGCCCCTTATCTCCACAGGGGCTCCATCGGTGAAGCCAGGAACAGAACCTGCAATATCTCCGAGCTCCAAATGGGGTCGGAGTCTTGCCCTGTCCAGCCTTCCTCCCAGGAAGGAAGGCAGGCAAGTGAAGGGAGAGAGGAGTTGAGGAGCTAAGGTGGGAGGAGGAGGGCTCACCACCCTGCCCCATCCTCTGCCCCAGGTGCACAGGACCCCCACAGGGCCAGGTGCACAAGAAGGGTCCAGGGTGTGCAGAACTCAAAGCAGAGCTTCTGGTCTTTCTAGAAGTTCTCAGAGCACCACCACCAATCCATGTGTCTGAGACTACCAGCAAGTCTCGCACAGACCCCTGAGGAGGCCTGGCAGCTCTCTGGACTCTAGTTCCCAAGGTGGAGCAAGTACAATTGGTCCTTAAACAGCACTTCCCCGAGACCCCCTGTCAGATGGATCTGGATTTGATGAGATTGAATGGACAAACATTAGCACAGGAGATATCCAGCCGATGAACCACAGGGATAATGTTCCCATGCGTTTCCATAGTCAACCTGAAGGGGCCCTGGGGAATCCTACTCAGCCCTTTAGGGTCACAGGTCATCCCTGTATCTGACAAATCAACCATTATGCATCGTCTAGAAGTGTAGCCTTTCTGTGTGTCCTACCCTAGAATGATAGGTAAGTGAGGTTGGATAGGGTGGTGGTAGTGGTGGAACTTGCCTGACATTTTTTTCTCACCGACGTAGTATTGAATTTTCTTAAAACTTCTCCATAGTAAGCCCCCCAAATCATCTTGTTTCCCTTTAGAACAGAGGTCCTCAAACTTTTTAAAACAGGGTGCCAGTTCACTGTCCCTCAGTTCGTTGGAGGACTGAACTATAGTTAAGGAAAAACTAAGCAAATTCCTATGCACCCTGCACGAGTTTGCTGCTAAGCAGGACAGGCAATGGTGGCAAAAACACCTGGTGGGCCAGATAAATGTCCTCAGTGGGTCACATGTGGCCCGCGGGCTGTAGTTTGAGGACCCCTGCAGGTCTAGAAAACCTATCAAGGTTACTGTGTCAGGCCCGGTTGACTAGAGAAACAAATTCAGGGACACTGATCTGGGTGTAAGGGAAGAACTTTATCTCAAAGAGCAATTGTACATTGAGAAAACAGCCCAGCCCAGTCCAGATCAAGCCCATAAGTTTGATATTAGCCCATATGCCCAATGCTAGTCCATAAGTTCCTCTTCAGACCTACACAGCACTTGCAGCGATGCCGCATGCAGGAAGATCACTGGCTGGTGGGTGAAAAGTCTTGTGGATCCAGTGGTGGTGGAGGCAGCTACACGTGGCTCCTCCAGTTCCTAAGTGTCTCCTCAACAGGAGGGTTAACCCAGTAACACGTCAATTCCTGCTCCTTGCAATGGTGTAGGACAGCATAGAACCCCCTAGAGGATCCCTCATCTGGAATCTTCCCCCGAGCAGATATTGCCAGGTCTTCTCTCCCGTGGAGCCTCGAAGCTCTCACTCTGCAGCTGAGGACTGCATGGCACCCCCCGGGCTCCTCCGGATGTGGTATCGAGACTACTGCCATCGAGTCACAGGGACCCTACAGGGTGGCCAGTGTGGAACGGCTTCTTAGGGTTTCTGAGATGGTCGGTCTTTGTGGGAGCAGGCAGCCTCATCTTTCTCCTGCGGAGCTGCTGTCGGGTTCGAACTGCCAGCATCGCAGTGAGCAGCCCAACAGTTCGCCCTCTACAGTAGCAGGTCTCCTGCGGACGTGGTGGTATACATGCATTTACTGAACGCACTTGAGTGTGTTATACAAGACTCCACGATATACAAGGGGCCTCAACATGTCTGCGGGGAAACAGGGTTCAGAGATCACAGAATGGAGCTGTGGGCACTTTTTGAAACGCCCTCCTCTGAGCGTGAACACTGTGAAATGCCATGCATCCAAGAAGCCCACATGGGGTGCTGCCTGTCGGTTGCCCTCCTGCTAGCAGGGGCTCGTGGCTGCCTGATGAACAGCCCCTTTCTCCCCTGCCTTCAGGATTGGGTGTCCATTGGACTTGACTCGACGGCAGTGGGTGGAAATCCCAGGGAAAGAAGTCAAAGTCGGGGAGAAGATTTCGGGTTCTGGAGGGTTTTCAGTGGCTAGTATCTGGAAATGGATTAACAGGACTTTCTTCCTGGTCTGTTTCATCTGGAAACTCAGCTGGAGTCTGTCCACTAAAGGGTGATCCTGCTGCTAGTTGACATGCAGATCTGCCAGTCACACAGTCACTTGGAAGCCACCGCAGCAGGACACGCCGGCAGGTGACATCTCTGTATGTGTGTCGTGTAAAACCATCCACACGCCAGATGCTCTCGCGCAGGCACCAAGCGAATGCGTGTGGTCTGAAAAGCAGGATCATTCCTGCAGTTGTTTAATGGGATCATTCATGGCTTGCCTGGCATGACATTAATGACAGCAAGTTTGGGTGCCTTGGAAAGCCATTTTCTCTCTTCCGGCATGCCAGGCACGCCGCCCTGCTCACAGGAAGCACCAAACAAAAGTGGAAGCAGCGGGGAGTGAGGTGGAAGGGGGTATGTGTGGGGAAGGGGTCCAAGCCATTCTCCCTCCCCTAATTGGGGATCTATTAGTGATTCCTTTGCTCACAATGGCAGAGAGCGGCCCACCCGCCTCTTTCTCAGGCTCTGAGCTGCTAATTGCCTTGTGCCTGGTGCAATGAGGCTACTCACACTGCTATGGAGGCAGAGCTGGAAAGGAATGGTAATTTCTTGTATTTATTATCTTCTCTGCAGGATAAAAGCCTCTGAAATCACGGTGGCTTTGCCCACCTGCAAGCTTGGCTCTGACAGAGTGGGAGGAAGGGTGCTTGTGTAGGAGGAAGATCCTGGTGTGTGTTTATGGGAGGCCTCTGTCCCTCCACTCATGTGCTCCTGGGTTAATGAACGTTCCCAGCTCCTACTATGTGTGAGCGCTGTGCTGGGCCCAGGGGCCTGGAAGCAGCAGCCAGACGCCAGCCGCCAGCCGCCAGCCGCCAGCCACAGGGAGCTGAGTGAATGAGAGAGGCTGGGCCTGGGACTTACTAATGCACCCTGGGGTCCAGAGGAAGAACGTTTGCCCATGGATTTCTGAAGGGTGGATAGGAGTCTGAGGGAAGAGCGAGCAAACGGCATTCTAGAGAGAAGTGGGGGAGGCTGCTGGGAGGACATTTGGGGGAACCGTGGATGCCAGAACCTGGGGACACTCCCTGTGTCTTCAGCATGCATAGTGCCAGCATGTTAGGTGGACAAGAGGCCAGATTCCAAGGCCTTGCATTGAGCTCGATGGGGAGGGAGGAGAGAAGTGGAGAGACCTGCGAGAAGGAAGCATGGCCCAGAGAGGCCAGGACAGAAGGCTGGGAGAGAGGGGTGGAGCCAAACGGAGCTTCCCTCAAAGATGGTCTCACCTGTGGAATCGGGTGGAGTCACCAACGGGCCACTCCACCGCCTGGCACTCAGGAGAACCATGGCTCTGGCCCTGGTGTTGGCTCAGGGACAACTGCAAGGCCCACGGCATTGAACTGGTTACAAAATGCACTCCCACACGGAGTGCCCCGCCCCACAACCCCTCAGCCCTACCCCACTACCCGCCACCCCACCCCAACCCCATACCCTTCTGGAGCCTCACAGGAGCCCTGGGCACAGGCTTGGCACGTCTTCGTTCGCCAGAGGACATCGCCTTGGATTTCCTCCAGTCTCTCCCACGCCCACCCACCACTCTGCACTAGCCTCATTCTCACGGTGCTGACCGTCTCCTGGTCACACAGCTCTGCCCTTGCTGTGTGCGGCCCTGGCCTGGCCAAACACCAGCGGACCCTGCCAGCCGCCACCCCACCCCCGCCCCACTCTCCGCTCTGCTTTCCTGTTCCCAGCATCACCCAAGCAATCTCCCAAGTCCTCTGTCTCCAGGTTGTCCGTGTGCACTCTGTCCGGATCCATAATCCACCTGCTCCTCCCTTGGCCAGCCCCTCACAATGGGTCCACGCCTTCCACAGCTGGAGCGTCTCCCTTCCCCAAAACAAGTCTTCCCATTCGGAACTGAAATCAAACCCAACCCCCGCCCCCCAAGGCTCCAGGTGAGTTTTGCATGGGGTCTTCTCCTTCTCGAGCTTAGAGCTGCCGGGTTATCGTCTCAGCACTCAAACAAAACACCCAAGCCACTGCCGTGTTTTGTTCCCTCAAGGTCCTGCTTTCCTGCTTCATCCACTAAGCTCCCAATCGAAAGTTCTCGTGCATCTTGGGTCATTTTTAAAAGGCCCTCCTGGGACATCTCCAGGAAGCTGTGGTGACGGGGAAGTGCTCACTTGCCTCAAGGCCAGTGATGCCGACCCATCAGCAGCATCGGGGGCCCGTCCTCCGTCGCTTCTGCTGTGGAAGCTACAAGCTGGAAGGCTCTCTGGAGAAGCTCTGTCGGCCCTGGAGGGTCACCATGCCTCCGATCCACTCCGTGGCTCACGCCAACAAGCCACCGTTGGCCGGACATCCAGGATGAGCCCTTCACCAGCGGTGCTCGGGGCCTCACTGAACTCAAAAAGCACGTCCTGGGAGCAAACGTGGGTGGATAAAATCTTGACCCACCCAGCTCACAAGGGGAGGAGAACTTGACTGGATGATATTGAGCCCTGAGGACTAGCCTAAAGGCCAGAGGCCATGGAAAGTGTCCTGGAGAAATGGTGTCTTTGTTTGAATGTGGAGGATGCGTTGGGAGGCGTGGCCAGGCAGGAGTGGGGAGACCACGGAGGCCCAGAGGACACAACCTGAACAGAGAGGAGGGAGGAGGGCGTGGGGGGAAGAAAGGCAGGTCAGCGGCAAATGAGGACGAGACTGTGGGAGGAGTTAGACCTGAGGGTCCCTGACTTAAGGAGTCTGAACTTGACCGTGTTTAACAAAACGAAGTGAGTGCAAGGGTCCACAGATGCCTCCTGTCCGCGGGGAGTTGGACGCACATGGACACAATGTCTGTGGGTCGAACACAGACCTGCCTTCCCTAGGAGAACAGGTTGGCCTCCTGGTCCACTCCACGCCATTCTTGAATGGACAGCTACGTCCTCATCTCTCCAGACATTGATCGCCTTTGGCCACCGCTTTTTCAACTGAACATGGGGCGTTGGAATCATTTCCTTCAACATGGGCATGAGGAGTGGGGGCAGAAGGGACAGCAGTAGTGGGCTTCAAATACGGCCAAGAATGTTGGAAAAATGAGTTTCTGCAGGGCCTCTGGTCGAGATACAGGAACTGGGGGTGAGAGCCGCCTTCTCAGACACCCGGCTTAACAAGTCTGAACAACTGACTGTGTGATTCCTTTAAGGCTGCTCCACCGCCAGTGGTCCCAGCTCAGTAATTGCACCAACACCCAGCATAAGATTCCTGGGGAGAAACAAGCACCGGATTTCAAATCCTCAGGGAACCCAGTCTTCCTGGAGTCCTGGAGACCAGATGAATCCCAGAGACAATTGCTGAGATAATCTTTGCATCTTAAATCTTAAGTCAAACATATCCTCTAAGTCTTCTTAAAACAAATAATAATAATAATAATTTTGCTGAACTAGTAAAGAAAATCTGGCTTGAGCACTGTGCTTTTTGAGAATTATCTGTGCATACATGGACTCAAATGACCACTGTAAGTGGAAACATTAGATAGAAAAGTCAGGGGGTAGTGGGTTCGTGTTAATGAGGGAGAACAATTCAGAAAAGGATGGGATGTTTGCCCCGTTTGAATGTGATCCCAGGAACCTGCTCTGAACCTATAATTGGTTTAATTCTGGCAAGGGAAGGCAAATGGTGAAATGACTTCCCAACATTCTACAGCAAGTTACCAGCAAAGCTTTAAACAAAATTCTAGCCAACAGAATTCAAGAAAGCATCAAATATATATATGCATATATATATATATATATTCAAGTAGGATGCATACCACCTATTCAAGGATGATTTAATATTAGAAAAGCAATCTGTGTAATTCACCACATAAATGAGATCAAGGATGAGTCATGTGATTATCGCAATCGATGCAGAAGAGGCATTGACAACTTCATTCTTTGCTCCACTCATCATAATACTACCTGCCTGTTGGTCTATTTGTGAGGACTGTAGTCTTCCTGACATTGAATTGTAATCCACACTGAAGGCTGCGATCTTTGATCTTCATCAGCAAATGTTTCAAGGCCTCCTCACTGTCAGCAAGCAAGGTCATGTCATCTGCATATCACAGGCTGTTCATAAGCCCTCCTCCCATCCTGATGCCACATCTGTCTTGTATAATCTCACGTCTCTGATTATTTTCTCTGAATACAGACTTACAAGAATGATGAGAATATACAACCCTGACACACACCTTTCCTGATTTTAAATCATTCAGTATCCCCTTGTTCCATTTGCGTTACTGTCTATTGAACCATGTACAAGTTCCCCATAAGCAAATGAAGTGTTCCAGCATCCCCATTCTCCTCAAGGCTGTCTAAAGTTTGCTATGATCCACACTGTAGGATGTCTTTGCACTGTCAACGAAACACAAAGAATCATCTGTCTGGGGTTCTCTGCTTTCAGCCAAGATCCATCTGACCTCAGAAGGGATATTCCTTTAGCTTCACAGCTTCTCCTGAGTCCAGCCAGAGCCTCAGGCAGTTTCCTGTCAATGGACTGCCTTAACCGTTGTTGGATGATCTTCAGCAAGATTTTACTTGCATGTCATATCAAGGATATGGTTTACTGTTTTGAGCATTCTATGGGTCACCACTCTTTGGGATGGGTACAAATGTGGATCTCTCCCAGTCTGTTGGCCAGGCAGCTCTCTTCCCAATCTCCTGGCCTAGAGGAGCGAGTGCTTCCAGTGCTTCTTCGGCTTCTGAAACATTCCCATGGGGATCCATCACTTCCTGGAGCCTTGTTTTCGGCTCATGCCTCCAGTGCAGCTTGAACGTCTTCCTTCTGCACCATTGGCTATTGCTCACAAGTCACCTCCTGAAATGGTGGGATATGGACTAGCGTTCCAAAGAGAAATAATCTGCATTCCACAACTTGAACTTCCATACGAGCAATTGATGATCTGTTCCACAGTCAGCTCCTGGCCTGGTTTCAGGTGCTGATTGAGCTTCTCCATCATCTCATCCCACAGATATAGTCCATTTTATTCCTGTCTATTCCATCTGGAGAAATCCATTTCTATAGTCGCTGTTTGTGCTGTTGAAAGGGTATTTGCTATTAACAAGTCATTGGTCTTGCAAAATCCTGTCATGTGATTTACAACTTCGCTTCTGTCACCAAGACCATGTTTTCCCATTACTGTTTCTTCCTGGTTGTTTCCAACTTTTCATTTGAATGGCCAAATTATCAAAACATCCTGATAGCATGTTCGGTCAATTTCTGAAGAGAGACATTGGTAGAAATCTTCAAATTCTTTTTCTTTTTTTATATCTCATTTTTCTTTTCTTTAAAAGGAGTGACTTGTGTGCAAGGAGATTAAATGCTTTATAGTCAAGGGCAAAACCCACTACAAACAGCTTATTCATCATCATCATCTTCTTCATCCTCTCCCTCCTCCTTTTTCTCGCTTTTCTCAGGCTTGACAACTCCTTTTTGGCGGCGGCAGGCTCCCCTTTAGCCTGCCTACCAGCAATAGCCTCCTGTAGCTCCCCTTCACCGGGGTCGCCTCCTTCTCATACGGCTGGTTGTTGTCGTCAACTGTGGTGTTATTCCACGTCTCTCCCAGTTTCTTCACAATGCTGCTGATGGACGGGCGGGGTTCTCACCTCTGATTTGGGGGAGATACTCCAGATACCTAGGATGTTGGTATGTATGCATTTCAGTTCATTTTTGATGGGTCCATTTTTCCTAGATTCATACTTTGCACATTCCAAGTTTCCTCTGCCAGTGTATTCTTGCAGATCTCCCTTCTCACCTTAAGTTGTGCTCCATCAGCAAAGGAAGATAGCTGCCAGAGGTGCCACCTGCGCAGGCTTTACTCGGTGCGTGTCCCCACCATCAGCTCTACTTGGGGAGCAGCTCCTCCTTAGACCCATGTTGAGAGTCTTCTGACCCAAGGGACCCATCCTCTGGCATGGTCTCTGACAACAGCCTGCTTCCATTCATTAGTTCTCCAGTATCAGACCATTTTTCAAGCTATGCAGAAGGCTTTCAACGGCTGCTTCCTCCTCCCGAGTGGGCAGCCAACTTCTTCTCCGTCGGGTGTGCTTGGTCCGGAAGCTCCATTGAAATCTGTTGACTGCAGCCGACCCTGTTGGTGTCTGAAATACCCGGGACATCGTTTCCAGCGTCATAGCAACACACAAGCCACCACTCTATGGCATATTGAAGGACAAGGGTACCATATATCTCCCCCTTATTTGTATATTTAAGAAAACACTTCGATGAGGAGGCCTCACCTCAGCTCACGTCAGTTTCCTATGATGGGTGGAGAGAGAGCAGCCCAATCATTTCCAGCCATATAACATTGTTCTACAGTCACCTCAATTCACCAGACACTCCTACAAGAGTCAATAATGTACCTTGCGGGATATTCAAGTGAGATGTGGGGCAAGGAATGGGAGCTTGTCTGTCTCAGAAAACGCAATTACACTCTGTATGGTGGGTAAACCGAGTGGAACAACCTGTCATTGAGAAAAACACTTAAGATCACTTATATATGAGGGGGTGCCTCCCAAAAAGAAAACACAGAAATTTTTTCAAAGCTATGTATTTAAAGTTTTTCCCAAAACAACCTTATCACCTCAAAGTACTCTCCAGGACACTGAATGCATTGGTCAAATCTGCAATTCCATTCTGGAAAGCATTTTTCAAACTCATCTGTTTGGACGGCTGACCGCACCTCCCTTGTTTTCCCTTCACCTCTTCCACTTTGTGAAATAGCTGTCCTTTCATGTCCTTCTTTATTTGCAGAAACAAAAAGAAGTCGTACGAAGTGAGGTAAGATAAGTAAGGTATGTAGGGCAAGACAGGCATGCTGTTTTTTTGCCAAAAACTGGAACACTGAGATGGCTGTGTGAGCGGGTATATTGTCATGGTGGCAAAACCTGTCCCCCACCTCCCACAAATCAGGCCTTGTTTGTTGCACACTGTTGTGTTATATTTTCAGAACCTCTAAATAGAAAACTTGATTAACAGTCTGACCTGGTGGAACAAACTCCAAATGCACTAATGAATCGACATTTTCATCCATTGACAGAGTCCAGAATGAGATTTGTCATCAATTGACATTCCACCTTTTTTGAAAAGAGGAAACCACTTGTACACTTGATTTTGTCCCATAGCACAGTCCTTGTGAGCCGTGTTCGACATCATAACGGTGTCTGTGACATCTTTCCACAGCTGGGCATCGTTATCTTAAATCAACCACCATAAAAAAAACACCACAAAAACTGAGGTTCAAGTGAAACACCTCATAAGAAAAACTCCACTGTGACTAGAGAGAACCTACCCAGAGGAGCTTTTTTCCAGGTTTTTTTTTTGAGGGGTGGTAGGGTATCCCCTCGTAGACCCCCAAGGGGTGAATACACCAAGTGTCATGTTCCTAATTGGACACTATTGACCTAGTTTCTGTGCAGTCCTTGGTGACCCAGGCCGTGACTTCAGACTCTGTCCTTTTGAGGTGCACAGCATCCTTCCTAGGCCGCTCCACAAGAATCCAATTTGGAACCCCCTCTGAGCAAACTGAACTTTACTTTAAACTCACTTGTAGCAGATATAAGTAACGGAAATACCCGCTTGGACTAACGGCTGAAGTGCCCCACTGTGAGAAGAAGCAGATGACGGGTATCCCAAGGTTATGGAATTGAAGGTTGTTGGACTTGGCTTCAGATCTCTTGCTTTGAGGGTGCCCAATGAATGGCAGCCCAGGACTGCCAGCTCATTACTACTTCCAAGCTCTCTTTGCTTCTTTATTGCACAGGCCATGCTAACAGGCATGGCTCTGCCTTTGTGAGTGAGCGTCCTTGACAGGGGTGCCATCATGGTTTCCCGTGCAAACGGTGCCCAGGCACCAGGGGTTTTATTCTGTACGAGTCAACAACTCAAGTAAGGTGGTCTAAAGAGCTGTCTTACTCATGCATGATTTCCTTTTCTCAACACTGGTTTTAATTTTCCAACACTGACTAAATTAATGATACTATCACTAGAATTACCTTATGCCCCTTGGGGAGGATTTGTAATGTTTTCCACTAAAATGATAATGGTGTCTCTAAAACACAGCAACAACAATATTCATCCTACAAAGAGTTTGTGTGTGACCCTGAGGTCAGCAAAACTATATGGTACCCAGCTACCACCACCAATTGTTCTGAAAAAGGTCCCATTAGAAGATCCTGAACGGAGTGGGAGAGAAATGGAAAGAAAACTCAAAATCATAAGCTCATAAAGCCTTACTTGCCAGTGAGAGTCTTGGGGAATCCCAGAGGCTATGACTCTGCTTCACTTTCAGCTCTGGAAAAGAACTCACCCTCATGGATCCATGTCCAGCCGACCAATACCAGGAGCACACTAGGGGAGTGTGCACACCCAGAGCAGCGGCTCTCAACCTGTGGGTCGCAACCTCTTTGGGGGTCAAATGACCCTTTTACGGGACTTGCCCGATTCATAACAGTAGCAAAATTGCAGTTATGAAGTAGCGATGAAAATCATTTTATAGTTTTGGGGTCACCACAACATGAGGAACTGTATTAAAGGGTCACAGCATTAGGAAGGTTGAGAACTGCTTTCTTAGAGTAACCAGCGAAGACCAAAAGGGCAATATTTACCCAAGGACAAAGCTCAGAAGGATTAAGAATGAAGCAAAGACCTCAAGACCATCAAGTTGATTCTGACTTATAGTGATTCTATAGGACACTATAGAATCTACAGAAATGGCCCTGTAGGTTTCTAGGATGATAAACCTTTACAGGAGCAGAAAACCTCATCTTTCCCCCGATGGGCTGCTTGGGGGTTCGAACTGGTGACTTTTCAGTTAGCAGCCCAGTGAGTGATCTATAACGTCGCCAGCATTCGTGTAGGACAGAGGAGGAATGGAATCCGGAAGCAGAGGGAGGAAGTGAGATAAGTGGTATTACACAGTTACAACAGCAGTCAATGGAATGAAACAACTTTGTTGAACTGCAAACAAATCTTCTCTGAAAACCTTCACCCAATTCACAGCACAGAATAAGCCAGACATGTAACAAAACTCACTCGGGGGCAAAATTCTACTTTGACACATGTGACTCGTGAGTTGAGTCAACTTGAGAGCAATTGATTTGGCCTTTTGTTTTTATTAAACATCAACGACATCAATCCTTTATTAGAAAATCGCAATAATAAAAAGAATGTGTGTGCGAGTAATGGAAAATTATCCATTAGTGAGTAATGATTAACAGCAGCCCCGGTGCTGCAGCAGTTAAAGCGTTTGAAAGCTAAGCAAAAGGTTGGCACTTTCAACCCGGCGGCCGCGCAGGTAAAGACTGCCACCTTCGAAACCCCGTGGGTGCTTCTAAACTGTCTCACAGGATCATTAGGAGTGGAAATCGACTCCATTCCAGGGTGTGCATTTGGGTGTCGTGCTGGGCAGGTGGCTTCTGTGTGGGTTTGGAGCTGTGTCGTGTCCATGAGGGCTTGAGAAAGGCCAGCAATACTGAGGGCTGAAAATCGACTCTTTCTTCCGTGTCTGTGTCTTCACCTTCCGCGCCATTCCGCTTCCTTTCTGATCTCTCGCCGAAAAAGCGAGCTCAGGAAATGAACTGCACCCCTGCTTTCTTTCGCTCCAGCCCCGAGGACTACTGGGACATCTGGGCTATGTTTGAACGTGTGTGTGTGTGTGTGTGTGTGTGTGTGTGTGTGTGTGTGTGCGCGTGCGGGGGGCGGGGGGTTCCACTTTGCCTGTATCACTCAAATCCCTGTATGGTTAATTAAAATCAATGGCATTATCTCTACTGTGACACCGCCGATCCTGTCTCCACAATCCGTCATCCTAATTAGCAAGGAGAGAAGGGATTTGTCTTCTTCCAATTTGTACATTCTAAAGCTCATGAAATTTGCAGGAGAGGAGCCCGGCTGAAGCTCGCATGAACTTCTGTTTGAAAAACGGTGGATTTTGAAAGATGGCTTTGGGGCTGACTCCAGGCAGGTCCCCTGTACTATTTCCGTGGTCAATAGTTATAAAACATCAGCAGTCCTCGTGACACAAAACATGAACAGATGCTATTCTTAGTGCCTGCCAAAAATGGCTCATCCATCGTTCTCACGTACTTCCCAGAGTATATCCCAGAACACAGCCCTCCATGGTGTTCCTTGACAACAGAATGCTGCTGCCCACTGTGTTGTGTAGTCTGGTCCTTGCAGCCGGAGACTTTGTGATTTCCACACCATCACCGGGTGGGACTACAGACCAGAAAGGGAATTGAATCACTTGCTACTAATGTAAATAAGGTGGATGGAATCAGAGATGATTTAGGTTATGTGTCATGTTGGCTGGGCCATGATTCTCAGTGATTTGGCAGTTATTTAATTACATAACCGGGCAATCATCCAATGACATAGTCACTCTCCATTTTGTGATTTGATGTAATGATCTCCGTTTTGTGGTGTGGCTCTCTGCCTATGGTTATGGTCCATTTGGGTGGAGTTGTCTGCTGTGTTAATGAGCCAGGATTAAAGTGGGATATATCATGAATCACCATCTTACTCAGGGATATGACTCAAGTCATCACCCGTAGTCCAATCATCCCTGTGCATATCCTTGCCCCGTGTTGCTCAAGGAATGATGTTTTCTTGAGTCTGTGGTCTGCATCGATCCACAGGACCATCCTGGCAGAGTGATCTCCTTTGCCTGCATCTCCTCCATCTGGCTTATCATCATCCGCCCATTGGTTCTGGAGCTAGAGTCTCTCATCTCAGCTGATTCCTCAGCTTCCACTGCTCTGTGAGCCGGTACCTTGTCAGCTGGCCTGCCAATTTGAGTTCCTTATCCCCTGCAACCACGTGGGCCAGGGAAAGTCTCCAGCCTGACACCTGGCCCATGGGCTTGGTACTTTCCAGCCTTCGCTGCTGCTAAGTGTGCTGTCCCCCTGGTGCTCGGTGAATTCTGTGAGATGCTGCATTTGGTTTCTGGTTTTTTGATGTGAGGGGGATAATACATTTGGAGTTCATTTCACCAGGCCATGCTGTTAATCAAGCTTTCTATTTAGAGGTTCTGAAAAGATTGTGTAACAGTGTGTATGTGACAAAAAAGGCCTGATTTATAGGAGACAGGGGGCTGGTTTTGCCACCACGGCAATGCACGTGCTCACGCAGCCATCTCAGTGTGCCAGTTTGGGGCAAAAAAAACCCAGCATGCCTCTCTTGCCCCACACACCTGACTCACCTGACCTTCCTCCACACGACTTCTTTGTGTTTCTGCAAATGAAGAAGGACATGAAAGGACAGCTATTTGACAAAGGAGAAAAGGTGAAGAAAAAAATTGGGGGAGGTGCTGTCAGCCATCCAAACAGATGAGTTTGAAAAATGTTTCCCAGAATGGAATCACAGATTTGACAAATGCATTAAGTGTCCTGGAGAGTACTTTGAAGGTGATAAGGTTATCTTATTTAAAATTTTAATACATAGCTTTGGGGGGGGGAAATCCATTGGAGGGGTACCCCCTCAAGTAATGGTGAATGGCCACAGAAAGTTGACAGTGCTTACCCACTGGGCAACCCCAGCAAAGAGTGCCTTATACTCCAACTCCAACAAGAGTCACGAGCCACGCATTTCCCGTGTCCCATGAAGAAATCCCTGGGAACTATGGGCCACGATTTGAGAAACGCGGGACTTGATCACAAAGTCTGATTTCTTTGATCCCCTCGTGTGATTTTCACTGTTGGTCCACATTTCATCTCACCTCCTTCATGAAATTCCCTAGGGAAACTTCGCTTAAAGCCCCTTCCTCCCTACGGTTCCTCTTTCCAGCTCTCCTTTCCTGACGCTTCTGAGGCCTGCCCCTGAGGAAACGCTGGCCCTGGATTCCAAACGGTGGTCAGGCTGCGGGGTCCGGTGCCTCGCTGGCGCGCTCAGTCTTCCCTCGACGTGTCTGCTGTTTCCATGAATATTGAGTCAGGAGGGAGCTCAGTCTCAGGCCCGACGGGTGGCCGCGGGTCAGCGTCTTCAGAGTTCCATCCATTTCTAGCAAACCGCTGAGCCAGGTCCCTTTTAGATCACTCGGAACTTGAAAGCCTGCTCTGCTGATGTCGTGCCTGGCTTTTCATAAGTCCGTAATAAATGCAGAGCAAGTGAACAGACAAGTGAAGGTCAGTTATTATTCTACAGATCCGGCACGGATTCTATTTTCCTTAAGGAACAGCAAGAAAACTTAGTGCTGAAGGGCAAACCAGTGGGACGTGTTGTCAGGAGGTGTCCCTGGGAAAGGATGTCCCACTCGGCAGGAAGGTGATGAAAGAGAGGAAGAGCCTAGACAAGATGATTGACAAGCGGTCGCTACCACAAGGGGCTCAAACATAAGAACAGTTCTGAGGATGGTGCAGGGTGGTGGCGTTCCCTTCTGTTGTACACGGGGAACCAACTCGACAGCACCTAGCAGCCACAACGACAACAACGACAGCAACAGTGGGCAGAGGGACATCTGAAACTGGACTCACCCTCAGGGAATGCATGTTGATTCTGGTGCAAACAACCAGGCTTTGAAAAGGCGTGGGATGCCTATGGGTAAGGATATAATACCATCTACCCCAAATTGCATCATTTGGAGGCAGGCCGAGTGGCCCCCACTCTTCCATCACCCACCTTCAGGAATTTTCTCCGGGCCTGTTTGTTTCTGGCCTGAGAGAGATTCCTGAGACAGTAGCACCACCTGTTTATTGGGAAGCATCGTCAGGCCCCGCTCAAGTTGAGCCCTTGGCCTTTGTGTTAGTCTGGGTACTTTAGAGAAACAAATCCACAGAAACTCATGTATGAGACAGTTTTATGTAAAGGTTAAGTGCACATCAAGAAAACATCCCAACCCAGTGCTGCCCAAGCCCACAAGTCCAACATTAACCCCTATGTCCAACACCATTCCACAAAGTCCTCCATCTCACAAAGCACACACTATGATGCCCACTGCAGCAGGAAAGCCGAATCAGTGAATGTGTAAGTATCTCAGCACTGGCACGGGTCTCCACACGGCTGCTCCAGCACCCAGGGCTGCATCGGAGTAGGTGCATGAAGCTTCTCCTCGGGGATTTCTTGCAAGAAGTGAGCCTTGCCAGCTGAAGCAGGAAACCTCTAAGGCAGCTGCACCCTGGTCCGATCATCACAAAGCAAGAGACCCGAGAACTCAAAAGGCGAGGCTCACCGAGCCATTTATCTTTCCGCCCTTTAATTAACCCCACATGTGTTTACTGGCTAGGTTGGCACAATAAGCTTTAACTATATCAGCCTTGACCCTTTTTATGTACCACCCTTTGATGCCCCTCCGGTCAATAGTGAGAATTTGTTCACTGACACCCCAACTGGAATCTCTAGGACATGTTGTCGCCAATGTCGTTGTGAAAACAAGCCAGCTTCAGTGGGCTGACTCGCCATAGTCCAAGCTTCCCTTTGGTGTCTGGGAGGGCTGTCTGGATGACCAATGACTTTGGAAAGTGATAGCCATTGACAGAATGGACAGTTGTGTGCCAGATTGCGTCACAGCGCATCCAACATCGCCAAGGAAATGGACGCCGTGTCACACATTTCTCAGAGAGTAAGCCCATTCTGACACCTGCTTTGTTCTTTGTTGCCATCAAAGAGGTTGCTTCTCGGTGGACACCCATGGGTGACACGCGGAATGGTCCTTTCAGAAGCAGAGCCCCGGGCCTGCCTCCCTCGAAGCTGCTCAGTGGGCGCGGACAGCGGAGCACTTCGCCCTTCCCTCTACTCAGGCGCTTCAATTGCTCCCAAATTGACAGACTTTCCTGTTCTTCCTGAAAGAACATACAATCCAAATTGAACCTGTAAAAAGATGTTATACCTTTGTTTGTTCGGTTATCCAGTGTTACTAAAATTACCTGTTAAAACCTTGGTAATGCCCTGGGCACCATAAGGGAAAAGCGTCTAGACTACAAGGGCTTGGTGGGAACGTTTGGCCCACAGGCTGTAGATGGCCCATGAAATCACCAGTACCAGCTAACCATCACACACCTCACCCAAGAGGCGCACTGCCAGCATCACATTAGGAGTGAGTTCATTAAATGTTCAACCAGTATGGCCCAAGAATGATGTTCATCAAACGGCCCTTGGAGGAAAAATGGTCCCCATCCATGCTAGAGAGAAAGGGTCCCTTCAAGATCAAGTGTCATGCTTTCCCCACCATGTTCCATGGTTCCTTTGGGGTTCCCTAGGAATTGGGGGACACACACAGGGAAGCCACATGGCTGATGGCTGTTGTTGGGACCACGCCTAGAAAGGCCTCCTTGTTCCACTGTGGTTGCCCAGTGGAGAGTACACATCAACTTCCTGGGACAGTTGCCATCATCAGGGAAAGGTCCAGCAGAATGGAACTGGCCCAGAGAAGGCATTACCTTGCAGAAACCCCGTCAGATGGGGCACAGGAGCCGGTAGGTCCCCCTTCATTCCTCGGGCAGACAGCCCTGTGATGAGCTCCCTAGGGATACTGTAGAGAGGGTATTGGGTCAGCCTTTAGGGAAACCCTGTATGACCTCTCCTCTCCCACTCACTTTCCCAGCCCCTCCTTTGTACACACAGTGTGACCAAAGACCCAAACAAAATGTCTACAGGTTGTGTTCCCTCCCTGCCCCCCCACCCTCCGCTCCCCAGTTTTGTATTTGGTGGCTGGAGCAGTTGGCACCAGGAGTGACTTAAAGACAGATCTCCAGGAGAGGACTTTAGGTCGGGGTCCCTCACCACTCAGATGGCAATAGAACCCCTAGCTGCTGAAGCCCTACCTACCCAAGTCAAAATGGTCAGTCTTGTCCCCCAAGGCCCATACCATCTGCCCCCACCTGGTCATGACAGTGGATGAACTAAAAAATGACAAAACACGCAAAGAAGCGTTATCAAAAGGAAAGCGGAGTCAGTAGGAACGTCCTCCCCAGTCGTCTCAATGTTAGGATTAGGATGTAATATATTCGGTGAAAGTGACGGTGAGGAGCTTGTCGAGAATGACCTTCCTCTCTCACTTGCTACCCTGGGTCCTTGAGGCCTCCCTGGCGGCCACCCTGATCTGGGTCCCGTGTTGACTCTGTTCCCACTCTGTGCTGCGTGCCTAGCAGGGGACCTCGACAACTAGTAGGTCCGCACGCATCTTGCTGAAAAAAGAAGAAGAAAACACTGGGTAGGAAGCAGATTACCCGACAGGCTCCCCGACCTGGCAAGTTCTGAGTTTATGCGTCTCAAAAACAGGTAGAAGCTGAACGCAATGGTGTCTGCGTTTCCTCGGGACTCTGCTGATCTATGCCTGGAAAATTCCAAGCACAGCCCTTCTACGATGGTGGCCCAGGAGGCCTCTAATCCCAAAATGTGCAAGTCCTTCCAGCCAGGTGCCCCAGGCATCCTCGGATTGTTGCCAGCATTGCCTGGAACCTTCTCTGCCCTTCAAGGAGCGGAAGCGTCCGCTGCTGACCCGAAGCCAGCAACAGGCCAGGCCACCTGCTCGCTCGCCGCGCAGAGCAGAGAAGCAGCGCCGAGGAGGGTCTTGGGTGACAGCCGGACCCGATAGGGAGCCAGTGTCCGCTCCACAGGGAGCCTGAGCTCCTTGCTTAAGCTCCAGTGCACACGGGGAGAAGGGGCCAGACCAGATGCCACCAAATTCATCAAAGCTGTCACCCCGGTGGAGCCACGAAGTGATTCTTTTACCCATTGATGCTCATTCCCACTTCCCTCCCCCTCACCTCCTCCTAGGTGCACTCTGCTTTGCCCTTTTCCACAGGAAATGGGCCGATGACGCTTGCCCACCCAGGCACCTGGAAGTCCTTGTCAGCTTTGGCATTGCTGGAGATGTCCTTGAGTTCAGCTAGAGGGAGCCCTGGGGGGGGGGGGGGGGGCAAGGGTTAAGTACTCAGCTCTCAACACAAAGGCCAGCAGTTTGAACCCAGCAGCTGAGCTGGGGACATCGCTGCCAGGCAGGTTCAAGGCTAGCAGACTGTGGGGAGTCTGTTCTGCCCACCATGAGTCAGTATCAGCTCAACAGCATTGGGTCTCTTTTGTTTGTTAATATGCACACCTATTAGAGCCCCCCTCCCCCCCCGTGACCCAGGGGGTATACACCTAGTTGCTATCCTTCTATCTGCAGGAGAAAGGCCGGGCATTCTGCTCCGGGAAGGAGGACAGCCTTGGAAACCCTATGGGGCAGTGAACCCATGGGGGACACCTGTTAACATGCAAAGTGTGAGTCTCCCAGTCATTGTCTCCAGCAGCCACCAACTGGCCTTTCCCTGCAAGGCCCCATTCCTCTTCCCTGGAGAGAGGGTGTTTGTAGGAAAGTGAGTACCCTTTGGAGCCAGGTGCCATGTCGCCCACCCTGACTCAGGGTGGCCCCGCGGGTGTCAAGATAGATTGTGATGCATCAGGCCTTTACAAGGGACGAGGGAAGCAAGCTCGGTGTGCACACTGCGTAGCAAATGAATCTCCTGCCCCATCAGCTGCTGGTCCACAGGGGAAAGAGGCAGCAGTGAGTCAGAGACTCCCAGGGACTCTCAAAATGGTAGTGTCATCAGGGATGACCAGCATCAACTGGGGGATGCATCTGGGACATGCATGCTTCAGTTCTGGAAGAGGGACAGTCTCCAATTAATAGAGACCCATTGGCGCCCTACCCCCTTCATCAAATGGGCTTGTCCAAACACGCTTCCACCTCATGGTGAGTCCAGGTGGTCAGAGCAGAACTGCTCCGCCGGGTTTCGTTGGCTGTCCTTGTGACAGAAGCAGGTTGTCATGCTGTGCCACTAGGTGGCTTTGAATAGCCAATGTGTGGCATAACCTCAGGAAAGGAACTCATTGACATTGAGTTTCGACTCGCAGTGGCCCTGTGAGAAAAAGCAGAGCTACCCCTGCGGGATGCTGAGGCTGGCACTCTTTACGGAAGCAGAAAGCCTCAGCCTTCTCTCACACATGGCTGATGGCTTTCCAGTGCTGACCCTGTGCTTAGCCGGCCTACTCAAGCCCACTGCGCCACCAGGCTCCTTTCGACCAGCACTCAAGCACGAATCATTGTGTCACCCAGGGATGAAATGGGCTTGTTGTTGAACCAATTATTAAAGCCAGGAAATTTCTCAAAGTCTAGGCTACATGTAAATCATAGGACTTTTTTTTTTTTAATCATGCCAGTTTAGACGTCTCTACACCATCAAGCAGAAGACTCTCTCAAAGGCATTGACTTGATTCAAATCCTGGACAAGCGACCTGACATCTATGAACTCTGGGATCAACTGCTTAGCTTTCCTCTGCTTTGCTTCCTGATCCAAATCTAGTTGAGGATCTTGTTTTGGACTTTTGCATCTACGTTCCTGAGTAGGCTTGACTTGAGCTTTTCTTTCCCGCTCGATCCTGTCTGGGTTGCATATCAAAGTTGTAGTCACCTGGCAAATGAGTTGGTGAGAGAGTGTCCTTCTCTAATAAAAGTGTTTGTACAAAAATTGGGATCACACCTAGAACGAAAAATCATGATCAATGTGAGTGAGGGGAAGGGTACCATAATTGGACATCCCCTCACAGAAGGGTCACAGGAAGAGATGAATCAGTCAGGTGCAGTGTAGCACCGATGAAACACACAACTTTCTTCTACTTCTTAAGTGCTTCCTATCCCCCCACCCCACCCACTACCACGACCCCAGTTCTTCCTTACAAACCTAGCTAGACTAGAGTGTGTACACTGGTACAGGTACGAGCTCGAAACACAGGAAATCCAGGACAGATAAACCCCTCAGGACTAATAATGAGAGTAGCAATATCAGGAGGGTAGGGGGAAGGAAGGTGGGGAGAAAAATGGGGAACCAATCATAATAGTTGATATATAACATACCCCCAAGGGGGATGAATAGCAGAAACACGGGTGAAGGGAGATAGCAGTAGGTATAAGACATGAAAAAAATAATGATTTATAAATTATCAAGGTTTATGAGGAAGGGAGGGTTGGGGAACAGAGAGAGAGAGGAAGAATCAGGAACTGATACTAAGGGCTCAAGTAGAAAGAAAATGTTTTGAAAATGATGATGGCAACATATGTGCAAATGTGCTTGAGACAACGGATGGATGGATGGATTGTGATAAGAGCTATAAGA
Source organism: Tenrec ecaudatus (assembly GCF_050624435.1). NCBI lineage: Eukaryota > Metazoa > Chordata > Mammalia > Afrosoricida > Tenrecidae > Tenrec > Tenrec ecaudatus. The sequence goes on along the minus strand of NC_134534.1, from coordinate 3,418,980 downwards.
GCCCCAATCACATGATTTAACGAGAAAAAAAACACTGGGATTACATGGCTCCTAGATTTTGGTGGAAGCTGCACAGTGAGTAAGGAAGCTCAAAGATGTATGGACATGTCTGGATTCTGGGGCTGGCGAAGGATATGGAAAGTACTATGCACTGCCAGAAGAACAAACAAACCTGTCTTGGATGCTCCTTAGTAGTGTGCCCCTTGGAAGTGAGGATGGAGTGACTTCATCTCACCTGTTCAGATATGTTATCAAGAGAGGCCGGTCCCTGGGAAAAGGCCACCATGCTCGGTAAGTGTCGAAGAAGGAGACCCTCAACGAGATGGAAGGGCACACCGGCTGCACCAAGGGGCTTGAGCGTACCCACCGTGAGGATGCTTCCCGGGCTGGGCAGTGTTTGGTTCTCTTGGACATAGGGCCACTATGAGACGGGATGGACTCCTAGCACTTAGCAGCAGCAACACACACACACACACACACACACACACACACGTGTAGCAGATCCCAACTGTAAAGATGTTTGAGTCCTATTTTTCCAGGAAATTCTTTCTGTTGTATATTTTATAATTTATCGAGGTGCTGAATTCACAAGATACCCTTGAGTCTTTAATGTGTTAGCATCTGCAATTATGCCTCATTTCAATTCCAAATGCTTGTCTCTGCCCGCTATCATTGTTCTCTTGATCAATCTTACCAGGTATTGTGTAGATTGTTGTTATTTCAAATGAACAAACGTTGCCCTCTCGTCTATAATTGTTTTCTAAATCATTCTAGTCTTTTATTCAGTTGCTTATTTTCTCTGCTTTTGTTTTCAAATTTCTCAATGTTAACTCATCTATTGTCGGGCATTCCAACATGAAATAGCATGCTTTGGTATGCAATACATTCACTATTAGCAATTTAGAAAATATTGACAACTTTCTGTGGCAATTTCTTCTTTGAACTGTGAGTTATTTAAAACTTTCTATAATTGGAAATTCTCCTGAGAACGTGGTGGATAGCAGCTTGCGGTTTGGCCCGGTCTATTCTCTGTCCCCTCCCAGCATGTTCTCTTCCCCAGCAGACTGGCCCCCAGTACAGGTGACATCAACTAGCTCTCCAGGTGTGCACCCCTGGCTCCTGGCTGAAAGGAGCTAGGGGGTGGGGGGAGGGGTGAAGGAGAGTGGACTCGGATGTGTTCCTGGGAGATGGCTTGCTTTACTCAGAGCCCAAGTCAGCACAGAAATGATGCTGTCCACATGGCTTTGGAGTCCCTGAGTGATGCCAACGGTTCATTCACCTCGCTGCTAATGGAAAGGTTAGGGACTCACGTCCATTCCGATGGTGAAGAAGAAAGGACTGATGATCTAATTCCAAAGCACCAGCCTTTGAAGACCCGACCGAGCACAGGTGTGCTCTAGCACAGAGGAGAGCCCCAGGAGTCAGAGCCGATTCCTTTTCTCTCTCCTTAGGAATGAGGTAAGTTATGTGGCTCAAAATCTCCCCTTCCTGAGCCCAAGGCTTGGCATGGATCAAGCTCCTCTGTGGCTCCAGGAGGAAAGAGATAGGAGGGTCTTTCCTCTTTATAGATCATGGGGCCAACACCTTCCTGGCACATCTGGAGAAACTAGGGGCTAGTGAAGGGAAGAGACTTGTCCAAGGTCAGGTGCCAGAGACTGAGCTAGAACTCATGCCCAAACCCATGGGTTCCTTCTACAGCGCAGTGCACCCAAACCCAGCCCTGTACCTCTATGGGAGCAGAACGCCACATCGTTCTTCTGCAGGGTTTCAGTTTGCCATTAGCAGCCAATGCTTAGCCCACAGAACCACCAGGGCCCCTTGAGCTAGCACAACACGGCCCTGGAGGAGGTGAGAAGAGGAGAGGGAAGGAGTCGCCTGGACTCTGGGAGTTATTTCTCCAGGCAGAGGAGGAAGAAGTCCCTGCAAATCTCAATAGCTGGGTCCTTTTCTGCTGCTGACCCCAGCTCCTGCGCTTCCCGTATCAAGCCTGCACAGACGGTGAGCTAATTAAATAAGGCCACAATAGCCAACTGGCCTGGGACTGTGTCCCTTCCACGGCCAAACCTGAGTCCTCTATGGGGAGATTTGGAAAACAGAATAAACAAAGATGCGCACAAAGCTGAGGGAGAGCGATTGCCCAGAGATCAAGCCAGACAGGAAGTAATTATGAAGGACAGATGCCCAAGTTACATGCTGGCAGCAGCCCATGCTCAAGACCCCTCTGGGCATCCTGGGACCAGGACACTGTGGTCTCTTTTACCTTCCACCTCTGCTCGTGGGGGCCCGTCATCAAAACACAGAAATGAGCACACCCATGTTTGGAAATAAACCGCCAGGGCTAAAGGAGCAAGGCAGGTTGGTGGTAATTGGTGAAAGGTTTGTTCAGAGTGTTTTTAAAATAGCTTAGGCTTACCAAAAGGGACCCTTTTTATAAGCAGATTTTTTTAACATCCCGTCTTTTAAAATCAGCTTATTGAAATAAGGCTATTTATAAAGGAAGGGGCCCTGCTGGAGCCATGCTTAAGCGCTGGCCTCCAACTCCCAGAAACTCTGAAAGAGAGAGTCCCAGTTAGTGGCCCCATAAAGAGGACGGACAGGCCTGCAAACCCTATGGGAAGCCCCATCTGTCCCCCGGGGCTGCTGTGATTCAGATTCAACTCAGTGACACCCAACACAACCGCCGATGAAAGACGGAAACGAGAGAGGCTGATCGGCACTCTGCCCAACACCACCCTTCCCCCACCCCCTTTCTTCATCCCCACGTGGAAGCACCGGCTTCACTGCCTTCCTCCCGTCTTTGTCGTCCCTGATGCTCCAAACAGTGCCTCAAGGGGATCTGGACTTTGGGGAGAACTTTCCATTTCTCAGAACCCTCTCGTGCGTCTCTTGAATATCATCTCCTTGGATGAGTGGGACCTCATTAAAGCACACGTCTGCACACAGCCAGAAGGCGCCTCAGAAGGAGAACATCAGGACTTCGTCTCACGGACTTGGGGAGTGTCATCAGGAGCAACCAGTCCCTGGAGAAGGACGTGGTACAGTCGAGGGTCAGACTCTCCATGAGACGTGATGACATGGCCGTAGCAACATGGTCTCCAAGGTAGCACTGTCAGAGGAGCAGAGGAATGGGCAGGGTCTCATGCACGAGGTCCCCATGGAGTGGGGGACCAATACCAGTCACAATCAGTCTTGCTTTAAGAGGAGGAAGAACACTGATGCTCACAGAGGTGGGACCCACCGATTCAAAGTCTATGCAGCTGGTAAGTGACCTCGCCTGTCCTGCTGCTGACTCCTGGAAGTGCCATGCTTGGGTCTCGGCTCCTTAAGGACGCTGGTCTCCCCTGAGTGGTTGTCAAGGTGCTGTCAGCTCGGACTCACCGTGCTCCTGGGTAGAATGGAAAGAAACACTTCCAGGACCTGTGCCATCCTCCCAATTGTTCACAAACATTTGAGCCCATTGATGCAGCCATCGTGTCAAGCCATCTCCTTGGGGACTATCCTCTTTTTCATGGTCCCTCCACTTTATCAAGCATAATGTCCCTCTCCAGAGACAAATCTCCTCTGAGAACTTCTCCGAAATACATGAAGCAGGGTCTCGCCATCCCTTCCTCTAAGGAGCATTCTGGCTGTACTTTGTAAAGACAGAATTGTTTGTTCTTTTGACCGTCCAGGATAGTTTCAATATCCTTCACCGGCACCATTGTTCAGATGCATGGATTTTTCGTTGGTCTTCCTTTTCTGCTATCTAACTTTCACAAGCATAGGAGGCCATTAAAAATAGCATGCCTTGGGTCAGGCACACCCTAGTCCTCAAAGTGACAGCGTTGCTATTCGATACTCTAAAGAGGTCTTGTGCACTAGATTACCCACTGCAATGTGCCGTCAGATCGCTTGACTGCCGCTTCCACAAGCATTGATTGTGATCCACGCCAGACGAAATCCTTGACAGCTTACTCTCTCCCCGATTCAGTGTGACGCTGCCCAGTTAATTGCTCAGGGGCTAGCCATAATATTGAGGGTCCACCTCACCAGTCACTCTGAGTGAGAAAACACCTGGTGGCGGGGGCGGTGTCTGCTACCTAAAGCTTACAACCTTGGGCATTTGTAATTCATCCTGCTGGGGCCCGGAAGCACTGAAACCAGCTCAAAGGCACTCAACAACACCCAGTGTCTGTGAATATCTTGAAGTAATGTCTCATTCGCTTGTCTCCGGGCACATTGAGGTTGGTGATCCCACCTCACCAGCCCCCGAGAACAAGGTGGAATCCGCAGTAAGCCAGAGGGAGATGTCCCAAGCCCAGGGAACTGGGACGCTCCCACGGGGAAGGAAGCAATCCACCAGAAGTTAGCAAGAAGGAAGAACTGGGCAGGTGGAGTGTAGGAAGCACGGCTGTTACAAATCCAGGGGGAAGCGTGAACGAAAGCAGGGAATGGAGAAGACACAGGAATGTTGGCAGCGGCGCAGTGTTCTTTCCGATGGATCCTGAGGCTGCAAAGCCCGTCCAGCGAGCGCTCGCTAGGTGTGCCAGCCATGGGCTGCAAAGAACCTGCCGCGTAAGGGTGAGAGCCCCGCATTGCAGCTCCGTGGGCAAGGTCTGGGCCCCAGTCGAATTGTATTCTAATCCCAAGTCCCCCGTCTTGGGCAATCTAATGACTCTCTCGGAGCCCCTTGCTCCTCTTGTGTTCAGGAAAGACAATGGTCCTTACTGAGGGTCGTGCTGGGTCATTAAGTGGCACGACGAAGAGGAGCAGGTCTGGCATGAAGCACCGTATGTGCATAGGGCACGTCCACAGCCCTTCCATTGCAGCCTGGCCCAACACCCGTGAATGTGCAGATCCTCGGAACACGGCCAGGTCCCGCGGAGGCCACACTGGTTCGGCCTGAATAGAAAGGACTTTGTTCAGTGCAAGATGCTTGTCCACAAAGCCGGCGCTGTCACATGGATCCTGACTCATCGGAAACCTACAGGACAGAGCTGAAGAGCTGCGTAGGGTTCCAAGGTTGCAGATCCTATGGAATCGCGGTGCCTCGGCTTTCCCTGGTGGAGCAGCTGGTGGGTTCAAACCACCAACCTTCCTTTTGGCACCCCCCATACCCCTTCTTCCCACAGGGAGCCTGGAAAAAGACCGTGTTTTTCCTCAGGCAGATCTTTGGGGAGACCTCACTGTGATGCAGAAATGAAATCCAGCCCCTCAGCTGTTTTGCTCTGCCTCTGTTTATATCTCTTCCCACTCTGTCCGCTTCCTGCCGCTCGCTGCGGGGACAGACAAGAGGCTGCACCGGAAACACTCAGAGGCAGATGGGAGAGACCGCCCAGAAGAAGACTGGAATTTGAAGTCGGAAGGTCGTGTGTTGTCACCCCACAGTTCTGGGCGCTGCACTTTGATGGGCAGGAGAGAGCACACATCCTCCCCCGGGGTCCAGCTCCGAGGTGCTCAGAGGCCCATCCACTTGGGTAAAAACAGAATTATTTTATTCTTAGTTTAAATAAATACCCTATGGTGTTTGAAAATGCACACACGTTTTATATTTCATTCCAAATATATCGGTTCTCACTTTCACATCCAGGTAAGATTTTCAAGTCACTTCATTTTTCTTTTTTGCTACCAAAATCAGCACACATAACAGGCTCCCTGTATAAACCCACATCAGTATTGACTGCCCCCGACCCCCAGCACTGCCTGGAATCCATCCACATCTCCTGGGTGAACTGTGACCGCAGCCCGGGGAAACATGACTTGATCCAAGCTTCACATCCAAAGGCCAGAAAGTGGACATCAATCTTGTCATTTTCTGTTTCACCTTCCACTTATCTTCACCAACAGTAAGTCAGTTATGTAAGAATCACCTGGCGATCTCTCTCCAATGGGGGTCTGACTCAGCATAGCTGGGGTGGGAAGGGTAACGGCTCAGCAGGGGGGTGAGCTGAGTGGGAATGAACCAGCTGGAAGCGCGGAACATGACACCTTCCGTCAATATTGTCCCTGCCTGGTAAGTCAGCCCCAGTGCCGAGCAGCTGGGGTGATCATAAGTATGAACCCTTTCTCCAGCCCAAAGGAATCTTTACCGATCCTTGTAATGAAGCTGCTCTGTGCATTCAAGAGTCATGAGGGAGTGGCAGACCAGCATCGAATCTAGGCAGTGCAGCGAAGGTCTTGGCTGTTAGCTGAACGGTCACCGGCTGAGACCACCAGCAGCCTAAAGGGAAGAAGATGCCGTGGCCTGTCTCCATAAACAGTACACCCAAGAAAACTATGGGGGCAGTTCTCCTCTGTCACCAGGATCACCTTGACTTGGGACCACCCACAACCACAGAGGTCAGGCTAGGGATGCGAACGCAGCTCTGCCATGCATGCCCTCTGCTTCCTCGCCGCCAACAGGGACGAGGACACCCAAACTCGCCTCATTGATGCGCAGTCACGATGCACAGATAGGCGCCTGGCACGTAGTTCAATTCAAAGGTTTGGGTGTTTGAAAAGGGTCATCCCAGTCCCCACAGGTTGTCCCCTGGAGGGGACAACAGGCTTGAAGGAGAGGGGCAGCAGAAAGAGAGGAAGGCTCTCAATGAGACGGATGGCCGCAATGGGCTCAAGCAGCGGAACAATCGTGAGGATGGCGTAGGACCGGGCAGGGTCAGTTCTGCTGCATACAGGGTCGCGATGGGTCAGAACTGACTCGATGGCACCTCACAAGAGCATGTTCAGAACCACAGGTCCAGGAGTAAACCACCACCTGGCTCCTAGCTTCGGATTCCTCATTGTAAATGATCCCTCGGCGGTTTTTCTCAACAGATAACTCATGAAGGACCTGCCATGCCCCGAGCCCAGCTCACCCTGTCTTCCCGGAAGGGCTGCGGGGGGAATGAGAGACTACTGTGGTTGGTCGTGGTGCTTTGTCAGCAGCTATTGGTCCTCCAGGTTCAGACTGCAGGAGGAGCACTGGGCAGAGAGAGAAAGGGAGCGGGACAGATGCCATGAGGTCTTCTGCCGACCCCCTAACGTGATTCTCCGTTTCTCTGGAGACTGGACCTTCCTACCCATGAGGGGGCCAGTCTGAGTCCCCAGGTGGTGTCAACAGGTAACCCATCTGGGTGCTAGCCAGAATGAGGGGATTCACCAAATGACATTTTAGAGGATCTCTGGAGATCTACTTCCAAAACGCCAGCCACTGACAGCCTGCAGAGCACAGTTCTACTGTGGCATGGAAGCACCAGGCCCATGCGTCTGAGCCTGCCAGATAGCAATTGGTGGAACAACCAACAGGGCTGCACTTGTGGATGGGGTGTGGCTCCTGGTCAAGTCATCGCTTCCTGGGCTGAGTCACGAGGGGAACAGGCACCCCTCAGGAGGGGAAATGAGCGTGCCTCACTGGGGGGCATCTGGGTGCCATCACGGTGTCCCCCAGAGGCTTTCCCTCAGGACTCTACTGCTTGAAGGAAAGCCCCTCCTTGGTCATTAGAATCAGTTTCTCGTCACTGGAAGGCAAGTGTTAGCTCAGGGATTACTCTCTCAAAATGACTTAGCTTGAACACATTGAAAAAGGCAAGCCTCCTCCGCACATCATCCCCAAACCAACCAAACTCACTGCCATGGCGTCAATGCTGACTCGGCGACCCCCTGTGAGTTCTGAGACTGTTAACGATTTACAGGAATAGAAAGCACCATCTTTCTCCCTCGGAGCTGCTGCTGGTGGTCCTGAACTGGTGACCATGCGGATCGCAGCCCAATATGTAACCAATACACCACCAGGGTCCCTTTATGCACCACCTACAGTCCCGTAATCCTCTTTTCTTGGTTTATCTTGGTGCACTCAGCACCGACTTGCTTACTATAAACCCACTGGGATCCAGTGGATTCCAACCCATCGCGAGCATCCATCGATAGGGTTTCTGGATCCGTCAGTCTTCCTAGAAGCAGGCAGTGTCATCGTTTCCACTGCCTTACCGGCCCCTCAGCCCCTGGGGCAGTGCCGAGCACATGGCGTATGCCCACTGTCTGTGGTGAATAAATGAGTGAGGGGAGAGGGACCCGTGGGGGGAGGAGGGGACAATGGTGAAGAGAGTGTTGGGAGCAGACACTGCCAGGTGGGTCATGGTGACGCTGGCCTACTAGGTGGGGCATCTGTGGGAAAGAGCCGTTCCCCTCGGCATGAGCAGCACGAGAGGGTGCCCTCACGTGAACTCATCATGACCCTCTGCTTAACAAAACAGCACATCGCCAGAGCCCGTGCCATCCCGCCATCCTGGCCGTGCTTCAGTACATCCTTACACTGTCCACTGCGCCAGTCCATCGGAGGGAGGGCCTTCCTCTTGTTGCTGGATAAGACCCTCTGCCTTACCCAGCATGCTGCCCTTCTCTAGAGATTAGTCCTCCATGAAACATGTCCCAGTTAATTTAGAGCAAATCTCAGTGCCCTTGCTTCTGAGGAGCAGTGAACAATCAGCACCTGGATCTCCCGGGGACCATGAGTGCAGCCAGCTACCGCTTCCAGCTCAGGTAAAACTTCAGGACAGAGTGATGCTTTGGTTGGGTCTTGAAAGACGCTTTTCAAATGGGAGGAAAGACATGATTCCCCCCAAGACAGAGCACGACGAAGACACAGAGGAGCGGGAAAGGCAACAAGGATTTCTCTTTCTCGGTAAGACGCACCCCCCACACACAGACAGTGCAGCGTGGGCCGGCCAGAGAGATGAGTGGCCGGGCCAGGGCATCATGACCACATCACGGACTGGGCGGCACCAGGTTTGTTTAAGGTCCCTCAGTGATGGCGCACTCATCTCCTAACTAAAGCGGGGCGGCCCCCCACCGACTAGTGGCCCCTGATCTGCTGCGGTGCAGATGGCAGCCAAGAAAACCCAGTGGGGCAGCTCTTCTCTCCACATGTGGGCCGCCCTGAGTTCGGACGGCCTGGATGCCGCAGGTTGGATGCGAAGGGCGATTAGCAGGAAGCCCGTCTCTTGGGACACGTCCACTCTCACTGCCTCCCACACTGTTCAGGGTCACAGTTCACAGCCGTATCGCTTTCGGTTCTGACACGGGGTCAAGATGTAATTACACTGCTCAGCAAGCAGTCGTTCTCCTCTTGAAAATGGAAACATAATTGGAGATATTATGTACAACCCTAGTCACTTAGTCTCATAACAACCCTCTACTGCACTGCACTGGAGGTGGGCAAGGGGGCCTTAGGAGTTAGACTGCTGACCGCAGGTCAGTGATCTGAACCCGCCAGCCACTCCATGAAGACTCATCCTGGAGACTCCAAGGGAGCAGGTCTACTCTGCCCTGTGGAGCAGTCATCTGCTGGCAACGACTCCAGAGCAGTGGGTTGTGTTTGGGGCGCCGTGTTAGGGAGAGACCATCATTCTGTTTGGTTCATTTCCGTAGATGGGTATTTGGGAGAAGAGACAGTATTGCAGGCCTATCGGGTCTATTGTGTATCCACTTCTATCGGGTCCTCCCTGGTGAGGAAGAAGAAATCCACCTCATCGGGACACTAGGGACACCTTGGCAGTCAATAGGCCGTATTAGCCAGGGATGTGGCTATTGCTTCTTAAGTCACGCTTGTTCAGCTCTAGTCTCTCTTGAGTGCTTCTCTGCTCTGCCAGGTGTGTTGGGATGGTCCCAGGGAGGTTGGCAGGGCGTTGGTACTGTCCCAGTGGTCCTCAAGTCAAACTAAACCCACTTCCATCAAAAAGATAGCAACTCAAAGGGACCCTATAGGACAGGGTAGAACTGCCCCAGTGAGTTCCCAAGACTGAAACTCTATACGGGAGTGGGGAGCCCCATCTTTCTCTTGAGGAGCAGCTGGTGGTTCCAAACCACTGACCTTGCAGTTAGCGGCCCAGTGCACTCCCACTGAGCCACCAGAGCCCCTAGCTATTCCCGGGGACAGGTAAAGGAGATTTCAGGTACGGGAGTTGACACGGGCTTTCGCTGTCCTTTCCAACTTGTCTCTGTTCTTCTGTAAATCGTGGTATCCACAACCTGAACATTCCACGTTTAGTGCCGCTTCCTTTGTGAGATGGCCAGTCCTTAGCATGGATGCTTTTCTATTAACTTACTGTGTGATCGTGACAAATTGATCCTCCTCTCTGTTTCTGTTTTGTTTTAACTCAAAGGTGATAGACATGAGTAGAATGTGCAGCTTCTGAGAGCTAGAAGGAGTCCTTGGCTCACGTAAACTGTTCACACGCTCAGCACAGCAAGGTTGGAGATCCGTGTACATTCTGGAAGCACCTGGGAAGTCACGGTGATCAAGCTCAAAGCCAAAGGCCTGCCACAGAAGAACCCTAAAGCACAGCGACCTTGAACATCAGCTAGGGATGACAGCCGGCACCAAGATACACTTGGTGGGAACTACAAAGGAACTGAGCTTCCAGTGGGCGGAACGCGGTCCCTAAACAGAGTGCGTTGGAGAGAGGATTATGGAAGATCAACGGGATAAACCGGACCTGGACAGTTAAAACCTTATCAGCTGATGGCCCTCCGATGCACGCTAACCCTGATCTGGATTTCACCATTTTCTGTATTCTTGTTTGTGTGTTTGTTTGTTCATATTCGGGTTTGTCTCGGGTGTGTTATGTCATTGTGGGCAGTCACCCACTTGAATTTGTGTTAGGTGTTTTTCTGTACTTTGCTCCATGAAACCCAGGAACTATGAGCCTATAGGAACAATGAGTAGAATGAGGGTTTCTAGGGAGGACTGGGGGGGGGGGCATTTGTAAAAGGGAGATGATGCCAAGGGGTCAAGGAAGGAGAAGAATGTTTTGGATCTCTGGTCGACATTGTGCACTACTGCTTGATGTGAGTGAATGATGGAATGGTATGATATCTGTATTAACTCCCAATTAATAAAATACAATTTTAAAATATCAGCCACTGAGTGACCGAAGGAACGCAGTTCTGTTCTGATTCACTGGGGCCGCCATGGTTTGGAACCAACTCCACAGCAAGGGTCAGTAAAGGGTCCAGCAGTAACCCTACGGTTCTCAGCCACAAGCCAGCGCCTCTAACCCCTTCTGTATCCCCACCTAGCATAGCCTCGCCTTCTCAAGGCGTCTACAGAGACCTCACCCTTCTCTTCACCCTTCCGCTGTCCCCCAGCCAATCCGGGGGAAGCACAGGCTCCTTTTAGACGTAATGATTGATTTCTGTCCCCAAAGTCTATTAATGCGGGATTCCTTGTTCGCTCGCTCTGACCTTCTTCGCCATCTCGCGTGGCCGCGTAGCCGTCCCTCTGTCTCTTCCTCTCCCAGAGTTCCCTTTCTTACATTCGGCTAGTCTCTACTCTGTCTTCCAATCTCCCTTCCCCCTGCCCCCTCTACTCTCACTCCACTCTACCCCCCACAGGCAGGTCATTAACTCTAATAAAATCTGTTAATTAAAATCCATGCTCTGGGTCTGCTTCCCTTTTCTTCCCAATCTAATAGTTAGGCACGAAGAATTTGACCTTATAGATGAGAAGCCACCACGGCCAACTGCCGACAAGCCAATTCCCACTCGGAGTGACCCCCTAGCAGAAGTGCTCCTTTGAGTGTCTGAGATGATACAGCTATAGGAGAGAAGCAGGCAGCCTCATCTTTCTCCCCTGGGCCACCTGGTGGATTTGAACCAAAAGGTAAGATCCCAAGAGAGGAAATGACTGGTCTTCACATTCCAGAAGACCCTGCACTCTAAATTCCAAACAACCCCCTCGACCACTGCAGAGGATGTCTGCAATAGTCACCTCAGAGAAAGTCCCCTCAGCCATGTGTGCAAGCGACCAAGAGGGAACCAGAATGAACAGCTGCTTCAGAAGTCTTTCCATCTTCCGTCAGCAGGTCTGTGAGGCATGCATGGTGAAGAGAGAGATACGGGAGTGGATTTCTACCCTGGCCCAGCTGCCAGCCTGGTGAGTGGCAGGAGGGAGAGCATGCCCATCTTCCCAGATCAGGCTGTGGATGGTGAGATGCGTGTGCTGCCGCACTACATAGGACAGGCAGCTTTGACTCTGCAGCCTGGCAGAGTCGCTGTGGAGGTGGGAAGAAGCAAGGACATGGGCTAGGAGGGAACTCTGCTATCAGGACACTGCACAGAGAGTTTGGGAGCTGGGAGACACAGCGAGAGCTGTCTGTCACCGAGCTTCCGTGTGCATTGCATAGCCATACTGTCGATGGTGTAACTGCGACTGGTCATTGAGTCAATTCTGCACAGAATAGGATCACCCTCCATCTGAAATGGCTCACTGGTCCTTTCTTCCAAGGCGCTGTGGGTTTGAACAGCCAACCTTTGAGCTAGTAGTTGAGTACTTAATCACGTGTACCATCCAAGGACTGTACGTAGTGATCAGTACGTGCCACTCACTCACTCCTTGCCATGCAGTCGATGCTGACTGACAGTGAGCCTACAGGAGAGCGCAGTCCCTGTGAATTTCCCAGAGTGTGATTCTTGATGGGAGTAGAAAGCCTCATCTCTCTCCCCTCCCCCTGCCCCCCGAGCAGCTGGTGAACTTGAACTCCTGACCTACAGATCTCAGCACAACCACCATGCCACGAGGGCTCCTGAGGGTCAGGCTAATGTTCTACTCCCCTTTCATGTTGACGTCCCCAGACTGTGAAGCTTCACACTCTGACAGCTCCTCGGTTGGAGGCAGGGATTGCTCCTTGTAGATCCAGATGAAACTTCTGGGTTCACCCATCAAGAAAAGGCCATTGATAGGGGTGCGAAAAACACAAACCTCAACTGTAGGGAGTTTCGAATCCTTGTCCTTTATTCTTAACACATTTAGGTCGCATATATTCAGTGACTTCTACATCCTTCTACACCCTAATCAGTTGCAAGTGCGGATGTTTAAAACAGAATCTTATTTTCAGATGTTACCTATTTGCAGCCCCAAATACCCTCTCTCACCAATCATCCAGGAGACATTGTGTTGGATGAATCTGCCACAGAAGATCTCTTAACAGTGTTGAAAAGCAGGCATTTGTAAGGTCTTCCCGACCTAAGCCATAGCATTTTAAATCGCCTCGTGTGTGTGTGACAGCTGGACCATGACTAGGGGAGACCAAAGTCTAACAGACACATTGGAATTATGAGATAGGCGAAGGATGTTCGACAAACAATGGACTGACGAAAGAAGGACCCAGTCTGTCTTGGCAGCAGTACAGCCAGAGTGCTCCTTGGAAGGACATCTGTTTGGTAAAGTCAGGGTCAGTGAAAAACAGGAAGCCCTCAATTCATCAGTGGTATGAGAACAGCACGGGACGGGGCAAAGCTTCGTCCTTATGTGGAATGGAACTTCCATGAGTGTGAACCAATTCAATGGCACCCAAGATGGCTGAGCCACCTGTATGCCTTACAAGAGGGCTTCTTGTGAGTACAAAGAAAAGCGCCAGTCAAGAAAGGCCTTGTGCATGGCAAGGTGTGCATGGCGAGGTGTGGCACAGAGGTCTTGGAGAAGCCAGCAGGTGCTCCTCCGGTGTGTGGAATGCCAGTCATGGGACAGAAGAATGGTTGCTGCCATTCCCCTCAGAAAGGGCAGAGTCAGATGGAGTTTTCTTTCTTTCTTTCTTATTTTAATCATTTTATTGGGGGCTCATACAACTCTTATCACAATCCTTCCATGTGTCAAGCACATTTGTACATTTGTTTCCATCATCATTCTCAAAACATTCGCTTTCTATTGAACCCTTGGTATCAGCTCCTCATTTTTCCCTCCATCCCCACCCCACCCCCAAGAACCCTTGAAAATTAAAAAATTATTATTATTTAGTCATGTCTTACATTTCCAGTGTCTCCTTTTATGCACTTTTCTCCATCCCCCAGGAAGGGGGTTATATGTAGATCCTTGTGACCAGTTCCCCCTTTCTACTCCAGTTTCCCTCCACTCTCCTGATATCACCACTCTCAGTGCTGGTCATGAAGGGTTCATCTGTCCTGGATTCCCTGTGTTTCCAGTTCCTATCTGTACCAGTGTACATCCTCTGGTCTGGCTGAATTTGTAAGGTGGAATTGGGATCATGATAGTGGGGGGCAGAGGAAGCATTAAAGAACTAGAAGAAAGTTGCATCTTTCATTGTTACTACACTGCACCATGACTGGTTCATCTCCTCCCCACGACTCTTCTGTAAGAGGATGTACAGTTGCCTACTGATGGGCTTTGAGTCCCCACTCCACATTCACCCTCATTCACAATGATATGATTTTTTGGTTCTTTGATGCCTGCTATCTGATCCCTTCGACACCCCGTGATCACACAGGTTGGTGTGCTTCCTCCAGGTGGGCTTTGTTGCTTATGAGCTAGATGGCCGCTTGTTTACCTTCAAGCCCTTAAGACCCTAGGCGCTATGTCTTTTGATAGCCTGGCACCATCAGCTTTCTTCACTACATTTGCTTATGCACCCACTTTGAGAGACAGTTTTCTGCAGCAGCAGAGGACCCGTGGGTGGCTGGGAAGGAGAAATGTCTCACTATTTGCTCCATCCCAAAATAGACTCTCAGAAAGTGGTGAGACTCAGCACCTGCTTCCTGGCTTCTCCGTTGTGTTGTAGAGGAGAGCGCATGCTTGTCCACAGCACCATCTCCAACTTGGAGACGACATGCAAGGTGTACTTGGAAAGCCATGTTCCCCTCGCATTGTCACCTGGCGAGGACCATCCCTTTGGGTTGAGAGCACTGTTTCTGAGCAGTCTCGAGTACTTCCGTGGGTCTCAGGGAAAGTGGAGCCTTTCCAACAGAGCAGCTCATTGGAAGTTATGGCCCTCTGTAGTAAATATTAGGGTCACACCGGACTCTGAGCACCCAAAGCCCCAACAGGAACTGATGACTCATTCCTGAGCTGCCCGCTGTCTCAAATGATCATCGGGAGACCAGGCAGCTGTCCAAAGGACACCAAGAGGACTCGGTTTAGATTTAAACTATGCCATGGGATCTGGCCACCCTTCCCTTATAAAATCCAGGGCTTTGTCCTCAGACCAGGACTCAACTCCAGAGGAGACCCGCTTTGCCCTCTGGAAGTGCATCTCTGCTCAGTACTCTCCTGCTTGGCCTTGGGCACGCTTCACTACCTCTGTTGTTGCGACAGCCGTCCAGGAGGAACGTGTCAGTTCACCCGAGAAAGAAAAGTCCAGCAACATGGGCACATAACACGGAACCCACCAGCTACTCGGTGGGAAAAAGAGGTGGCTGTCTTCTGCCATACGATGTCTCATCTCTGAAACCCGATATAAGGTCACTATGAGGTGAGAATAACTCGATGTCCCTGGCTTGCTTTGGTTGGTTTGACTGGCTTGGCTTGGCTTGGTGGTACATCCTATTTGGTTCTCCAAAAGACCTTCAGAGTTTCCCACCTTGGGCAAGATAGAGGTGTGGGTTGAAGCCAAAAAATTAAAGGAAATAAGATCTCAAATCTTTACAATCCAGTTTAGTTTTGAATCATTTCCCAGAACGCTGTCTTTCTGCCACAGTTTATTCTCCCCTAAGCCTTCATTAACTTATGCAGAAGGATGCCCCACGCAGTCTGCACGATTTAGAGAGAGCCGAGATGAATTCTGAACAGAGGTTTGAGGTTTATTAAAAGCGAGAGCAATGTAGAAACAGAGGCTTACCGAGAATATCACTGGGGGCCAGGACATGTTTCCCCTTGCTGCGCAGTGACGCTCAGCACACTGCCATCCCTGACTTTTCCTCTGCGACAAGTGTGCTAATTACTACTGCTGACGCCTCTTTACTATCATGTTTCCAAGATCCTCGGGGGGGGGGGGGGAGGGGGCTTAATTTGATTGACTTTTCTCTGTCCCTGATGGCTGTGAAACTTCATTTACTTACTTAATAAAATTAAGTCCCTGTTAAGAGAGTGGGCAGGGAAAAGATGAGAGCTCTGGGGGTCCCCTGGATTGCAGGTGATGACCATTGCAATTGCAAAGTGGGCTGACACTTGGGGGGATTTATTTAAACGGCCTCCCTCTTGGTATTCCTGTCTGTAAACTATGTTAACAGTGATGACTGATTCATAGGACTGTTTGAAGGTTTACATATGATGAGATATGCGTGAAGTGCTTAGCAATATCTTCAAGGGATATGTATTATTAATATTCACTGTTACTAACCTTTCAATGTATTGGTAAGAAGAGACGAATTGTTTCTAGACGTATATGGTAATGCAAAGGAGCTAAATATCAAGTCAATATTATTCACACGAATATTAACACTTCATGTAAAGCAAGAGGATTTAAGAGCACGTGGGATTGGTATAACAGGGGAAACATCAGTGGAACAAAGGATCATACTCATATATACAATTTGGGTTTTCAACAAGGAAAGAAACCACTTTTCAATAAGTGAGCCAAGAAAAACGGGATGAACGCAAGAAAGCTGTCAGCAGTTCCTTTGCATGATATGGATCATAGAGTCAAACTCGAACAAACATTTCAAAACTTCTAACGGGGTGTCTAGGAGAATAGCGTGACAACTGTGGGATAAAAGGATCTCTTCGACTAAGATGTAACAAGCGTTGAAAAAGAGAGTCGCTGGATGGGATCTCATCACAAAAATGAACACTACCCTGCATCGAGCACAGGGCTGTCCAAAGAAAAGGCAGTCACAGTGTGGGAAAAAATTCTTAAAATCAACTTATTTGGATCCAGAATATATAAGGAACTCCTACACACTAAGAAGAAGAAAACAAGCAATTCCATTTTTAAAATAACCAAAGATTTTAATAGACACAAGAGAAGAGGTAAAAATGTCCAAAAGCACAGCTAAGGTATTCAGTAGAGAAATGGACATATACATTGAAATCATAATGTGGTGCACTTTTGCATCACTGGAATTTTGGTATAAAATATATAAATTGATATCACCAAATGATGGGAAGCATGTGGAGAAACGGGAATATTGATATATAACTAATTGGAAGGTAAAGTGGTACAACCACTTTGGAAAATTGTCTGGAAGTTTCTTGTAAAGATAAAAAATAAACTATTCTATGTCTCATCAACTATACTGCTAGTTGTTTATTTTCCCCAAAATGTAAATCATGCCCACCAAAAAAAATGTAGCTTCATTCCTAATAGCCAATAATTAGAAACAACCAGAATATCCATCAAGGAGGTTAAGAAACCATATTGTGCAATTTCACTGCAATAGAACACTACTCAGCAATAGAGGCATCAACTACTGGCATACATAGCAACATGGATTATATGATACCGTGTTGAGAGAAATAAAACAAAGGTGTACATGGAACATCATCCCGTCCTTATGTAGCTCATTCAATGTCAGCAAAATGACTCTGTGATGGTATGTGTTAGTCTGGGTACTTTAAAGAAATAAATCCACAGAAACTCATGTATAAGAGAGAGTTTTACATAAAGGTTAAGTGCACATCAAGAAAACATCCCAACCCAGTGCTGCCCAAGACCACAAGTCCAACATTAACCCATTAACCTATATGTCCAACACCTCTCCACAAAGTACTCCTCCATCTCACAAAACAGACACAATGATGCCGTCTGCAGGAGGAAAGCCGAATCAGTGAATGTGTAAACATCTCAGTGCTGGCAGGGGTCTCCACACGGCTGCTCCAGCACCCAGGGCTGCATCGGGGTAGATCCATGAGGCTTCTCCTTGGGGATGTCTTGCAGGAAGTAAACCTTGCCAGCTAAAGCAGGGAACTGGCTAAGGCAGCCTGGTCCGACCATCAGAAAGCAAGAGACCCGAGAACTAGAAAGACGAGGCTCAGTGAGCCATTTATCCCTCAGCCCTTCAATTAACCCCACATGTGTTTATTGGCCTGGTTGGCACAATAAACTAACTACCTCATGACGGAAATCAAAATACCATTTGCCGAAAGGAGTTGGGCAGTGACTGGATCCTCAAAGATGATTTTCCGGTGTGATCATTTCTTTTGCAGCATTTAACATTTTGATTGAGATATAATATATATTATGTGGAATGATAAAGTTTAAGTAATTCTTTGAGCTTTAATTCTATGGGTTTCAATAAGTATCAATGACTTATTCAAACTCATAGAATTGAAATCTCTAGAAGAGCCTCTGAATGTATATGGTATCTCAGTAATAAAAACTTAAATGTTGGTGGGGGAGAAATAAAAGATCTTTGAAGACTCAGAATCTAACCACCTCCTGCACAAACGAGATGCTCGAGATATAAAAGGCAAAGAAATGCATCCAATGTTCACAGTAATTGGAGCAGAATAAGAATTAGAAGCCAGGTCACCTGGCTCTTTCTGTGGGTTCCGCTTCCAGTACGTTGTGGTAACTCACCCCCAGTCACATAATTCATGAGGCTGGCTCAGAACTAGGGCTTGCGTATTTACACTGAAAGCCTAGGCACTTCCCCATGTTCACTGAAAGCCTAGGCACTTCCCCACGTTCACTGAAAGCCTGGGCACTTCCCCATGTTCACTGAAAGCCTAGGCACTTCCCCATGTTCACTGAAAGCCTAGGCACTTCCCCATGTTCACTGAAAGCCTAGGCACTTCCCCATGTTCACTGAAAACCTAGGCACTTCTCCATGTTCACTGAAAGCCTAGGCACTTCCCCGCATTCACTGAAAGCCTCGCTCTTCCCCATGTTCACTGAAAGCCTGGGCGCTTCCCCATGTTCACTGAAAGCCTAGGCACTTCCCCATGTTCACTGAAAGCCTAGGCGCTTCCCCACGTTCACTGAAAGCCCAGACTTTCATCATCATTCGATTCTGCTAGAGAACTGTGGGATGTGGTCTGAGGCGAAGAGTGCCCATCCAACCCACCCAACCCACTGCCATTAAGTCCGTTCCGATGCACAGCAGACCCATGGGAGAGCGGAGAACCGCTCCACGGGGTGCCTGAGACTGTATACTTTTACAGAAACGGATGGCTTCCCCTGTCTCCCAAGAAGCAGCTGGTGGATTTGAACTGCCAACCTTGCAGTCAGCAGTCAACTGAGACGATGAATAGTCCTGCAAAAGCAATTAGATTTAGAGTTAAGAGAGGCTGGTCCTCTTGTGGCTCATTCACTGGCCAACCGTGCATGCTCAGAGATGCCCATTTCTCTCTTTGGCCTCAGTCGCACCACAGGCTTGAACTAGATGTTCGTGTTCTGGAATGTGGGTACAGAAAAAGTTCTGCCCTGCTAGGTTTGTGAAGAGCCTTGTTCATTGGTTTGATGTGCATTCAGTCCAACCTCTAAACTCCCTGTTTAGACGCTCAGCGCATGAGAGTTGAATGTGCTTTGTCTGCATGGAATTCGCCTCCAATTCGTTTTGTTTCCAGTCTGCAGAGCATCTTTCTTCCCACTGGTGCGACCCATCTCCATTGTCCTCTCAATGGGAATGCACACAACTTGTTCTGCCTCACAGGAGACCGTCCGGAATCTTCCAGACATGATATCCTTTGAAAACCCTCAGCAGAGGCCACAGATACGGAGGTGGGCTTTATAAATGTTGGGGAAATAAACCCGACCAACAGGTGTGTGCTTCCTGGGTTCAAGTCTCTATGCTACAGAGCAGATGTTCCTTAGCTGACTTCCCATCCTATTCCCATCTTGCAATTTCTCCCCAGGGAAGCTGCCCCCATTCCTTGTACTTTTTAAAAACAACTCTTTATTTATTTTTTAGATGAAAGTTTACACGGTCAGTTAAGTCTCCTTTTAACTATCTTCATGCAGATGTTCCTGTGCCCTTGAAGACAATGTATCAGAGTTCTTGTTTCCATTCTGTTTGTCTTGTTTCCCTTGATCTAGCTTCCCTTCTCCATCTTGCCTTCTCAGCTAGGCTTTCCGGGAAATGTTGACCACCTGTAGTTCAATGTTTAAGGGAGTACTCCTCTCACAGGGGATACAGTTGATTGTATAAGCCAATCTATTACTTGGCTAAAAGGTGACCTGCAGAGGTATTTTCGATTCCAGGCTGAGAGAAAAACCTAGGGCAATAGTCTCAAGGGTCCCACTAGTTCTTTCTCTCTCTCTCTCTCTCTCTCTCTCTCTCTCTCTCTCTCTCTCTCTCTCTCTCTCTCTCTCTCTCTCTCTCTCTCTCTCGCCTTTTCTGGCATTGGAATATTGTTCTTCCTTCTCTCTGGGGCCTCTATCGTGCCTCGTTAGAGAGAGTTGTGAGGATAGCTGGACACCCTCTATTTCTTCTGGTCTCGGGTTAGAAAAGGCCCACATGCCCCATGTCCCCTGTGGACTACTCGGTCCTTTGAGCCTTTAATTTCCTTCCTTCTCTTTTGCTCCACGGGAACCGAGACAATACCTGGGTCGTACATGTTTTTTGCACTCCAGACTCCACTCAATAAACCAGGGTGCAGAACGTGATCCTGGTGACCTACGTTATGCTAATTGACTAAGCTGTCCCCAGGGTGTTGTTAGATGCCACTGAGTCAGCTACAGCTCACAGTCACCCTATAGCCAACTGAACAAAACCCAACCGGGCTGGGACCACCCTCACGATTGTTGTTAAAATAAGTCTCATTGACTTCTGGGGCGGGGCGAGAGGCTACCTCAAATGAACTGCCAAATCCTTGAGATATTTTTGGATCTGCTTCTACTCTGCAGTGGCAGCTGAGGTCCCTGAGGCCACCCTCGTTCCCTGCCAGCAGGATGCAGGGTGCAGGGTGCTGTTGTGACTACGAACTGAGCTGTGTGCACAGAAGGCCTGGGATCCCAGCCCCATCCTTGTCTGTGGGCACACGGATTGCCCCAATGGAAAGCTACCTTAGAAACCATCCCCCTGGTATCTAGGGCAACTCTCTGCACGATCTTGTCACCCCTTCACAACTGTGGTTCTGTTTGAGCCCCTTGTTGCAGCCACTGTGCCAGTCCATCTCCTGGGGAGTCTCCCTCATTGTCACGCCCCTCTGCTTTACCAAGCCCGATGCCCTTCCCCAGAGACTAGTCCCTCCTGAAACGACGGCCTCAGTCTCCCCATTAGGAAGACCCTGATATAGGTTATGTTTTATGGTCAAGGTCACAGAGGCAGGGTCCAACAGAATTTTGGCCTTCAAAATACTCTTTACTGTCATTTGAACAGGGAGAAAGGCAAGATTTTCTACTCGCATGAAGAGTTGCAGTCCCGGGATACGCAGGGGCGGTTCTACCTTGTCCTATCGGGTCCGTGGGAGTTGGAATTGACTCTGGCAGTGAGGTTTTAGTTGTTGTTTTTGTTGGGGGTTTGTTTGTTTGTCTTTGTAATCTAAACTTGCTGATCCAAGAGAGTGCTAATTAAATAAGGAGCCAAATGTGCCAAGCTGCTTTTCAAATCCTAATTTTCAAAGAAGGAGAGGACACCAGGGTCCCAAGGTAGCTTTCGACTGAAGCAACCGTGTGCCTGAATCCCAGGCTGAGGACCGGACCCCTGGCCTTGAATGCACACCGCTCAGTTTGTGGTCACAGCCGCAGCCTGCACCCTACTGGCAGGCAATGAAGGTGGCCTCCGGGACCTCAGCAGCCATTGCCATGGCAAAATAGAAGCCGATCCAAAAATAGCTCAAGTGGTTGGCAGTGCATTTAATATAATCTCTCACCCTGACCCCGAAATCAATTAGACTTGTTTTGTACGTTCCAGAGGTGTGTGTAGGGTAGAGCCTCCCCGAAAGTCACCAGAGCATGTGACAAGGACGCCCCGTGGAGCCAAATCCCAAGCAGCTCCCACTCTGTTCCCCTGCCTTCTGAGACCAAGTGCCCTCGCGCTTCTTCCAGGGACACTGATGCAGCTGCATCCTCAGTCCCAGCATCGGGGAGCACCCCGCCATCACGGGGTGGTTCAATGGTAGAATTCCCGCCTTCCATGTAGCGGACCCAGGTTTAATTCCCTACCAATGCCCCTCATGCACGGCCCCCACCTGTCCATCAGTGGAGGCTTGCCTGCTGTTGTGATCTTGAGTCGCTCTTAGCCAAGCTTCTACACTGAGATGAAAGAGAAAGAAAAGCCTGGTGATCTACTAGCAAAGCCAGCTGATAAAAACTCTACAGATCACAACAATTGGACCCACAGTGGACGCAGAGATGGTGCAGGAACAGGGTGCATGCCTGTGGCAGTTACATCCTCTCCTGTCTGCTTGCGAAGGGGTGGAGTCTAGCCTGTCAATCGGGTCACAGCTTGATGACCTCATTGGGGAGTTGCAAACAGATATAACTAGCTCACTGGAGGCCAGACACATGCTTCATTCCCTACACGAGGCATTCCTACTGACAAGACACATGGAGCTACGATAGGGTCCTGGAGCTGGAGGAGCTATATGGAGGCCCCACCAGTGTTGAGGTACCTCCACTGCCACTGGATCCACAATACTTTCCATCCACTGGCATGTGAGCTTCCTTCATTTGGCATCATTGCATGTGTTTTGTGAGTCTGAGGAGGAATTTATAGACTGGTATCGGACATATGGGCTAATCTTGGACTTATGGACTTGATCTGGACTGGGCTGGGATGTTTTCTTAATATACAATTACTTTTTATGTAAAGCTCTTTCTTATACCATGTGCGTGGCTCTGGATTTCTCTAGTCCACCTGGACTAACACAACGCCCATTGTGCACACGGCCACCGTGAGCTGGGGATGACAGAAAGAGCTCCCTGCAGAGGCTGGCCTCATGCGGACTGGCCAAAGCCTTTCCATGCCCATAATATTGTAGTGGCTCACTCTTTTGGGAGGCAACAATTAAGAATTGGTCCTGTCATACTTGCTTCTGGCCAATGTTTTGCTTTTTCTGAGAGAGGAGAGTCACCTTAGTTTGGTTTTCTTTTGTTAATGCATAAAGTCTCTGCCGACGATGCCTTCTCAGACAATAGGAAGATTGCGAAGGAAATTGCCCTAATGTGACCCAGACTGGGACGGGGCACACTGTAGACACAAATCTCCTGATGATGTCATGCCACAAGTGTCCTTGGCATTCTTGAAGGTTTCAGCCAGCCTGAAGAGAAGGAAAAAATAGATTTGTGCGGCTCAAAGGGACCTTGCAGTTCAAACACTGCAACGTGCTTGCTCCACCCGCGTGGGAAGTGAAGCCCCAGAAGCACACACTTTAAAGGGAAATGCTCTCCGTCAGCAGCAGTGCTCCTCCATGCCAATCATGGCCAGCCGGACGGTCCACCTTTAGGAAGGCTAATGATTAAGGGCAGTAAGCGAGCCAGATAAACTGCTCATCACTAAGAGAACGAGAAATAAGGACTAAAACAGAACATAAAACCTGCGCGCACGGCGCTCCATCTACCGCAGACAAGAACGGGAAGAGCTGTGGCCAGCACCTACCAAAGGGCTGGTGTGTGTGAGGCTGTTGTTTCTGAGCCAGTCCTGACTCCCGCCGATCCTACAGACAGGGCCGGGCTGCCCCGTGGCTTTCCAAGGCCGTTACTCATTTTGGGAGTAGAAAGCCTCGTTTTTCTCCCATGGGGCAACTGATGATTTCCAACCGCTGACCTTGCAGTTCGCAGCCCGGGACATAACCCACTCCCCCACCAGGGCTCCTGCTTGGTTTCTACTCACATACAACAGAGGGGCCACTGCCTAGGCCTCTACCATCCTCACAGCTGTATCTGCCCATCCTGTCCAGGGCCGTCCTCTTTTTTCCTCGTCTTCCATGGAATTCCATGAAAAGCTATCCATCCTCCCTAGACCTTAAGCATACGCTCCTTGCCATTCCAATAAAAATCTTGCCAGGTGTGCTTGGCTGGTTTTTCTTTTAGAATCAGCATCACTAAAATATAACTTGCCTTCCATAGGATGTGTGTGTTTTATTTTATTTTTTTTAATCATTTTATTGGGGCTCATACAACTCTTATCACAATCCATACATATATCAATTGAGTAAAGCACCATTATACATTCGTTTCCCTCATCATTCTCAAAACTTCCCTTTGACTGGGGTTCCTGGAACCAGCTCATTTTCCTTTTTTCCCTCCCCCTCCCTCCCTGCTCCCCCTCCCCCATGAACCCTTAATAATCTATAAATTATTATTTTATCCTATCTTACACTGCCCGGCATCTCCCTTCACCCAATTTCCTGTTGCCCATCCCCCAGAGAGGAGGTTATATGCAGATCCCCGAGATCGGTTCCCCTTTTCTACCCCCCTTCCCTCCTGGTATCACCACTCTCACCATTTGTCCTGAGGGGTTCATCTGTCCTAGATTCCCTGTGTTTCCAGATCCAACCTGTACCCCTGTGCATCCTCTGGTCTAACCAGCTTTTCAAGGTAGAATTGGAATCATGATCGTTGGTGGGGAGGAAGCGTTCAAGAACTAGAGGAAGATTGCGAGTTTCATTATTGCTACACTTAACCCTGAGTAACTCATATCCTCCCCACTACGCCTCTGCAAGGGATGTCCAGTTGTCTACAGGTGGGCATTGGGTCCCCATTCTGCCCTCCCCTCATTCATGATGATATGATTCCTCCCCCCCTGCCTTTGTTGATTGAAACCTGGTCACCTTGGCCCTTCATGATCATACATGTTGGTGTGCTGCTTCCATGTGGGTTTTGTTGCCTCTGGACTAGATGGCCACTGTTTACTTTCAAGCCTTTAAGTCCCCAGATACTATATCTCTCAATAGCCGGGCACCATCAGCCTTCTTCACCATGCTTACTTATGCACACATTCGTCTTCAGAGTTTATGTGGGGAAGGTGATCACACAATGATGGTTTTGTTCTTTGGTGTCTGCTGTCTGATCCCTTCAATACCTCGTGTTCACTTAGCCTTGTGTGCTTCTTCTCTGTGGGCTTTGTTGCTTCCGAACTAACAATGTGAGAAGAAAATAATGGGACCAAGAGTCCCGGAGGGACATGAGAGCGTGGGAGGTAGGAGAAGGGAGGAGGTGTTGGCCAACCCAGGGACAAGGGAACAGCGAGTGGTTCAAAACCAGTGGATGGAGGGGATGGGAGAACTGGTAGGGAGTGACCAAGGACAAGGTAACTGAGAGGAATTACTAAAACCAGAATGAAGGCTGAACATGGTAGCGGGACAGGAGGAAAGCACAAGGAAATAGAGGAAAGGAGTAGGAGGCAAAGGGCATACATAGAAGCCTAAATATAGACATGTACACATGTAAATATATTTATGATTATGGAGGAAATAGACCTATGTGCATATATTGATAGGTTCAGTAGCAGGGTAGCAGGTGGACATTGGGCCTCCCCGAGCGCAGTCCCTCAAGACAAGAGCACCTTGCTCAGCTAAACGGTCATTCCATGATACCCACCTTCCCGACATGATCGCTGAAGACAGACGTGTGCATAAGCAAACGTGGTGAAGAAAGCTGATGGTGCCCGGCTATCAAAAAGATATAGCGTCTGGGGTCTTAAAGGCTTGAAGGCAAACAAGCGGCCATCTAGCTCAGATGTGTGCATTTTAAAGCGTGTAGCTAACTGCTGCTCTTGCCGTCGTTGGGTGCTCTCAAGTCAGTTGCAACATTTGGACCCCATGCAGACACAAGGAGACGCTGCCCATCCTGCGCCATCCTCGCGGTGGCTCCCATGCCCGAGCCCATGGGAGCAGCCACAGTGCCGGCCCATCTCCTTGAGGGCTTTCCTCTTTTTCGCTGTCCCTCCACTTTTCCAAGCGTGATGTCCTTCTCCAGGGATTGGTCTCTGACAACATGTCCAACGGATGTGAGACCAAGTTAGCCAAGTTCATAGTTCGACGAGCTTTGATAAAAATATGCATCACAGTCATTACCATCTTCATCAGTATCATTTAATATAATTTTTGTATCACTGAAAAAAAAATCTGACCGGCCATCCAGTGAGAAACTGACATCACAGTACACACAGTGGAGCAAAAGGTCCAGAAGAGCTTAGACACAGTGCACAAGGCGTCGTAGTTTCATCTAGCAAATGGAGCTGACTGGTGGCGCTGTTGGCTAAGCACTGGGCTGCTATCCTCGAGGCTGGCCGTTCAAACTGGACAGCGGCTCCTCTGGAGAACAAAGAGGCCGTCTGTTCCTGGAAAGGGTTACAGCCTTCGAACCCCTCTGCAGAGCTGCTCTAAGTCCAAACCCACCCAGTGGCTGTGGCATTGGGTTTGGGCGATGAAGATATAAACAAATGGTCCAGGGGCATCCTTATGGCATCCTGGAACTGACAAACTCAAATATTTGGAAATATGATCATGTATGCAACCATGTGCACCAGGACAGCCTTTGAGATACTTTTGAATGACGTGCGGCTATGTCCACCCATTCAGCAATGTGCCGAGCTGCTTCCAGGGAACGAAGCTCTGGCCACGGGTCATTTGGCTTGCAGCGTCTAAAGTCTTTGCTCTCTGACCCTTGACAGAAAGAGCTGACCGACCTCGGTCAGGACATCTGCTGAATGCGGATGCTGCGTGACCCAGACGTTAAAATGTTGAGCAGTTTATACCCCTCTTCCCCGTGATAACAGGAGCCCTGGTGGCATGCTGCCTACGAGTTGGGTTCTTAACTGCAAGGTCAACAGTTCAAAACCACCAGTAGCTCCTCAAGAGAAAGACAAGGCTTTCTTCTCCCATAAAGAGTTATAGACTAGGAAAGCCTCAGGGCCAGTTCTACCCTGTCCTGTAGGGTCACTCGGAATCAGCATCCACTGGATGGCAGTCAGGGTGGCAGTTACATCATCTACTGTCAACTTGCACGAAGGGGTGGAGTCTAGCCTGTCAATCAGGTCATAGCCCAGGAGGCCTCTGTGTGGGCATGGCCTTCTCCTGACGATTCTGGGAACTCCTGTCTTCCTCCCTGAAGCCAGACACACACATCTCCCTACAGTACATTCCTGCTGACAAGCCACATGGAGCTATGCTGATGGAGCCAGAGCCTTTAAGCTGGAGGCCCACGCCAGTGCTGACATGCTTCCATCACCACTGGATCTACAAGACTTCTCATTCACTGGCCTGTGATCTTCCTGTATTTGGAGTCACTGCATTGCATGAGTGTGAAGAGGAACTTATAGTTGGTATTGGACAAATGGGCTAATATCAGACTCATGGACTTGATCTGGACTGGGCTGGCTTGGATGCTTTCTCAATATTCAATTGCTCATTTATATAAAGCCCTTTCTTAAACACATATGAGTGTCTATGAATTTGTTTCTCTAATCGATCCGGACTAACATAGTAGGGCTTTCTGATCATACTAAAAACTTACCTTGGACATTCTTTGGACATGTTGTCTGGAGGGACTGGTCCCTGGAGAAGGACATCATGTTTGGTCAAGCAGAGGGCCAGCGAAAGCAGGGATGTCCCTCAGGAGATGGACTGACACGGCAGCTGCAACAATGGGCTCAGGCAGAGGGACACTGTGAGCATGGCGCAGGACCGGGCAGCGTTTCGTTCTGTTCTGCATAAGATCAGGGCAGGTGAGAAGCGTCTGGTACCAAAAACCTTTCTGCCTGTCCCATCCTTACCATGACTGTTTCTGGAAATTTCAGCTCTGTATATAGACATCCTAAACGGAGAGCCTCTATTCTGCCTTGCATTGCTCTATCGCTCCCAGGAGTCATGTCCTTCTAGCTGAAGAGTCCCCGTGGTATATGCTGGGAGGGCAGAGAAGAAGCTGGCAGTGTTTGCTGATTTAAACAGAGGGGTGTGCAGAGTGAGGATCGAGCCCACGGCATCTGGCAGCAACAGCTGCCCCATGACACTGAATTCTCTGTGATTTTTCAGTGTGAACTTCATCTTTTAGAGTCATTTGCTAGATAGGAAGTTACAAGATGCTGGTTGCTCCCTGGGGGCACATTAGTGGGTATCCTATGCATCCCGTGCACCTTTTACTTAGAACAAACCTGATACAAAGTATCACTGGGATCAGTTGCAACCCCCAAGTGATAGGGAAGAACTGCCCAGAGTCTGTTGCCAAGGTTGCAAACTTTATGGAGACAGACGTCCGGGTCATAGTTCTCCCATGGGGACCCCACCAGCTGGTTCACACCACTGCCCTTCAGTTGGCAGCCAAGTGCTTCAGTGCTGCACCACCGGGCTCCAGAGTTCACTGGGGAGACCCTTAGAACGCCCCACTCCCCCGTGACCCTCTCCACGTTTCCCTGTGGTTACAGACGACGAGGGGTCTAATCACTAAGGAAACCACTAAGGGCCAGTCAGAGGGTCCTAGCAATGTGGCAGCGGGCCAGAGACCATCACTCAGAAACAGGGCACGAGCTTCTGCTCTTGCAGTGGGATTATAGCCTCCATCAGCTCTGCCTGCAATGTTTTCTTAACTACTATTCCTAGCGAGCTGGGTGAGGAGGTCAGGGTGGTGAGCTTGCCTCCAGTTTTCCGTTTCCTTTTGTTTTCGGTTCCCTCCTGATCGTTGGAAGTGAAGTGCACAAGAGAAGCCAATGCCTTTGAAGCTTAAAGTCAAGTCAGTGATGAGACTCACCGCCCAAGGTCACTGGGCTGTCTACCAGCAGAGCCAGGCTCGACCCCAGCAGCTGAACACCAACCACACAGCGTCCCCAACCCCACTCGTCAGCTTCTCCCTGCCCCAACCCCGAAACACCACCTGGCTCGAAGCAGATTCAAAAGTCGTTTGTGATTCTTTCACTAGTTTTGTGGTGTGTGTGTGTGTGTGTGTGTGTGTGTGTGTGTGTGTTGGGTTGTTTTAACTTTGCTCATTTCTCCTTCATTAACTTAGGACAAGAACAATCAAACTTCAAACAAGGTTTTATTTCGTTTTCTAATTCAAAAATTTTAAATAAACATTGAAAGAACCAACCCTTTTGTCTTTGCACCTCCCTCAGAATTTACCCCAAGTCAATCCTGGCCCTTCCCCACACCCATTCCCTCAAGCCGATGCAGCCCTTGGTGATCCAGGCTACAGTGTTACAGACTAGAACAGCTCCAGGGAGGGAAGGGGGGTTGACGGCACAATGACAGTCTTTCTCCATGGAACCTGGGGCTGGGGTGGAACTGCTCACCTTGAGCTCCGCAGAGCAGCACACTCAATGGCCCCGAGGTCATGGACCCTCAGTTTCTGAACTCCTTTCTTCCGTGTGTCCCCCGCCCCACTCTCCTTTTGCCCTCTGCTCTGGCCACAGTCTACAGTTTGCTTTTAAATCATTTTATTGGGGACTCTTACCGCTCTAATAATATTCCTTGCATCAATTGTATCGAGCATATTTGTACATATGTTGCCATCATTTCCAAAACATTTTCTACTTGAGT
This sequence comes from Tenrec ecaudatus, assembly GCF_050624435.1. Taxonomy (NCBI): domain Eukaryota; kingdom Metazoa; phylum Chordata; class Mammalia; order Afrosoricida; family Tenrecidae; genus Tenrec; species Tenrec ecaudatus. The sequence continues at coordinate 3,389,879 of NC_134534.1, read as the reverse complement.
CCTTGGTATCAGCTCCTCTTTATTCCCCTCCCTCTCACACCCTTCCACCTTCATGAATCCTTAATCAATTAAATATTATTATTTCCTATCTTACACTGTCTGTTGTCTCCCTTCACCCACATTTCTGTTATTGGTCCCCTTTGGGGGGCCTGTATATCCAACCTTGTGATGGGTTCCCCCTTTCTCCCCTCCCCCCTCTCCTTCCCCTCATGATATTGCCACTCCCACTACTGTTCCTGAGGGGTTTATCTGTCCTGAATTCCATTTGTCAAGAGCGCTTATCTGTACCAATGTGTGTTCTCCAGCCTAGCCGGATTTGTAAGGTAGAACTGGGTCATGGTGGGGGTTGGGGGGCAGGGTAGAAAAGCATTCAGGAACTAGAGGGATGGTGTGTGATTCATCGGTGCTATCCTATATTGGTTGAATCATCCCTTCCTTATAACCCTTCCGTGGGGGAGGTCCAATTGTCTACAGGTGGGCTTGGGTCTCCACTCCAACCCCCTTCATTTGCATTGATAAAGTTGCTTGCTTGGGATCTTTTGATACCTGATCCCATGGACACCTCACAATCACACTTTGAGGAACTCTTCCATCCCAGAATCCGGGTACCCGCTCTGCCTGGATCTCTCCCTGCATAAGCACTCCCTCCCTCCAAGTGTGTGCTCAGCCCCAAATCCGCCCTGATCAACACGCCTAAATACCGGGACCCAGCCCTACTCTCTCCTCCAGCAGGACAGGAGGAAGATGGACACATTCTTCTGCTGGAAGAAGACACGCAACCCGAGGGCTCCTGAGAAGCCAGGGCTGGACAGGCCATCAGGAAAGACCACGTTCAGGGCACTCGAGATTGTAACATTGAGTCAGTGAACGCAAGCCCTCAGCGAGACAGGCGGACCCAGGCCCACAAGGGCAGACTCAAACAACATTCAACCTGCACAAGGACGGTGCAGGCCAAGGCAGGGTGTCCTTCTGGCGCCCATCTGCCTCTCTGGGTCAGAGCCGAGTGGGCATCCAAAAACAGCACACGCTCCCTGGCCTGCTTCATTCTTCCTCTCCAACCATCCTCAGGCCAGCCTCAACGCGCATGCACACACACTACCCGGGACAAGCAACAAAGCGTGGCCCCATCCCGAATTATTTGCAAGTTACAAATCCAGCTGTTTGCCTGTGAAGATGCTTTCTGGTCTTCTCCGTTGGTGGATGGACAAGCCACCTGGCAGGTCCACTGTGCATTTTGAGTTTTCTGATTCAGAAAGCAGAGAGAGGGGCCTGCAACTCCTGAAACTGACTTCCTGCTACGCTGGCTTCCATCCTGTCTACACCAGCCCTCAGCATAGCATCCTCAACGTGGGAAGCAGAGAATAGGAAGAGGGTACCGATGAATCCTTTCTTCTCATCAATTAAGAAGCCTGGCAGGCTGGGTTTCTGGGGTGGAAGGAGGCCTTCACTCTTGTGAGTTGGAGATGAGTCCCAATCACATTCTCATAATAAATATTGTCCCCCACTATATCCGCCTATAATAGTGCTACCTTAAAGTTCCCTCTTACAAGCACAGGCTGCTTGCTGGGTGGCCGGCAGCTTTACCTATAGGGGCAGACATGCGCTATTGCTCTCTAGGCTCTGGAGATGGCCACACCGCTTTACCTGCCCAGGGCACTGGTGTTAGGTCACTCCTCCTATGTAATCAGGGAGCTTCAGGGTTAGTGTACAGGCCACTTTTTAAATGTATTTGGTTACCTGTAATTAGGGGGGCTTGCACACCCCCTGGGTGTATATAAGCTTTGTTTGGAAATATATTCTCTCTCTCTCTCTCTGTGCATACCTGCCTCCTGAAGTCATGGTGGTCCCGGAGGTGAACACTTGCATACCTTGTCTGATCTCTCTTTAATTTTACCCCTCAATTTTACAATTGCCCCTTGGACCCATTCGATTGGGGAGGTGAGGGCTGGTACCCCACACCTCAACTGTGAACATCTGAGTTCAAACATCCAAGCTCCTTTCCTTCCCGACAATGTTGTGACCTCAAGTGTCCCCCCCCCCCAACCCGCAGCCCAGAGGGACACAATGCAGTGCGGTGTCAAACCCCAGAGAGGGACCGATGCAAAAATCTGGCCCAGTTATATTCGGGGCTCACGGACCAGGATGACCGGGCTGCTTCTTCCTGCTGGCGGCAGGGGCTGGGCAGGAACATTTCCTCTGGGATGGTCAGCCTGGGGCTCTCTTTTTTAGAGGGGACAATAAAGTAGGCTGTCAAAACTGCTGCAAAGCCATGAGCATCAGGACGCGAATGTAGCTCAGCTCTGAGGGAGGCCACAGGCGACATTCACAGTGCTTCTGGTTCTGCTGTGGGTCCCTGGCTCTCTGTGAGGGAAGAATGTAATTCAGGGGGGTGGGGGAGTGGAAGGTGCGGGTGCAGGACAAACTGGGAATGCCCACTTTGCTGCAGAGGCCATTGTGAGAGCGCCGCTAACTCATGCCACCCGCCAGCCGTGGGAGAAGTAGCCAGGAGAAAGAGGCCCCTCGGGGTGGAGGCCTCTAAAGGCAGCGTGCGTGCTGCTGCACGTCTGGGAGCTAGGTCTTGGACAGTTCAAATGCCAGGGGTCACCCAGTGGTGGAGAGGTTTCAGATGAGCTTCCAAATGAAGGAAAGCTGGGGAGAAAGGCCTGATGATCCCATTCCAAAAATGAGCCTGGGTAGGGGTGGAGGGAACCTCCTGGATCATAAGGAACGAGTGTCTGAGGCAGGGCAGGAAGACGAGTCCCCTGGGCTAGAAGACACTCAAAAGACAGAGCCGCCAAGAACAGGCCCAGACGCCTCCATGGTTAAGGGTGGTTCAGGGCCAGGCTACTTGCACTCCATGGTACGAGGCCACCACGTGTCCAGCCGATTGCCCGGCAACTGAGAACACAGGGTACTGCTGTGGCCTCAGGCTGACTGGGCTCCAGGTGCCTGGAGCCCATGAGCCTCTCCTAGACCAGGCTTATTCTTGGGCTCTCTGTCTCCTCGTTCATTCCAGAAATCTCCAGGGACTGTCAATAACACACACACACACACACACACACACACACACACACTTTCCTCTTCCTTTAGTCGGCTCATCCTGTTATCAGCTCCCCATTCCATTCAACACTCCAAGCCCCAGCTCTTCCCACTGACCGAATTCCAGCTGCCCTTGGTCTTCCAACACGCAGGGTCCCCAGGAGCGATGTCGGGTCTTCCGTCAGGCAAAGCCTTCCCGGTTATCAGCTAGTCCGCAAACAGAGCAGATGGCACTCAACGTACTGATTATGGACTAAAAACCTTTCAGCTAAAAATAAAAGAAGGGATCTGGGTGCAGCGGACTGATGGAGGGCCTGGTGCAAATCTGTGTCCCCGAGGCATAATGTCACCAGTCCGAGGCGACAGTCTGGATGGATGGTGTCAGGTGATGAGCAGAGAAGCGCTGGTGGGTCTAACAACATTGGGTCTAAAGTCATTGGGTCGTATGCAAACGCAGCCTTTTCTAGATACGGGCTTTGGCCGAGTTATATCATCAGCCTGCACCTAGTCCAGAGGTCCCGAGGGTGCTAGAGGCAATGTCTGCAGTTAGTGTCGCACAGCCACCCAAATAGGGCCAGGCACTCGGGGACCCTCCCTGTAGGTTAGTGAGGGGCGCCAGATGCCCCCATCCTTCTCCGCCACAGACTCTGAGTGGTTTATTGTAGACTCGGGAGCTGAGACACGGGCAAGTGCCTCCTTGAAGATAATTTCTGAACTGGAGAGCTGGTCTTTCATGAGATCTCATAGAGAAAAAAATAGAGTGGCGAGTAGGCAGGGGAATCACTCAGGAATCTTTCTAGAGGAGGTGGGGATCTAGAAGGATAGAAAGCATTAGACCAGAGAAGGATTTCCTGGACCTTTCTAGAAGCTTCTAAAAGCATCCTCGTTGGAATAAAGCATGGGTATCCTGTGGGGAACATTTTGAAGGCCGTAATGCTTTGAGGTAGCTAAGAACCAGTTTACAGAACCATCGCCTTTGCTGTGGTCCTAAGTTTCAGCGAGCTCCCTTCACCAGTGGGAGGGTAGAGGTGGGTCTTCAGAATCCATCTGTTCACATGTTTTCCTTCTACCCTCTTCCAGGTGGTCATCCCTCCTCTGATCACGGTCTTTGTGGGGGCGCTTGGTCAAGAGCCCACCCAGATCCCGACCTGAAGCTTCACCACGGAGCTACTCCATTTCCTTGTCTTACTGGAGTCTGCTAATAAGACATCGATAGCCAGTGTTCTCAGCAGCAAGGCCACATTGGTATGTGCCCATTCCAACCCTGCCCTCCTCATGCCCCTTTCATGCTATGTGCTCATTAGACACCAGTGGCCGTGACTCAAGCTAGATCCAGGGGATGGCTTCGCTCCTGACCTCTCCCCCCAGCTTCCTGGAGTCCGACCCTAAGGAGAAGCCCTAAACATAATAACAATAAAATAAAGACCTGACTGTGATCACGTCCATTCAGACTCTGCCTGACCCTCTACAGACCTCTGGCTTTTCCCACTGTTCTTTCCTGCCTGCTTCACCCGACCACTACTGGTCCCATTGGTCCTTGAGTCCTCCTCTTCTTCACTGGCCAATGGTCTGCGCAATGTCCTCATGTCCAGCCTCTCCACCATCCTTCTGGGTCCAAACCTCATCTTCCCAAGCACAGCACCCCGTCTACTCTCTCTCTCTCTCTCTCTCTCTCTCTCTCTCGGAGAGCCGTCAACCCCACCTTCTAAAGAGCAGTGGCTGTGCCCCAGTCCATCCTCGCTCGTGGTCACCCCATGGCAGAATAGGGCCATCCCCCTGGAGTTCTCTGGGTCTTGCCTGGAGCAGACCGTCCCACAGGGAACAGCTTGTTGTTTTGACTGGTCCCCTTTTCTGTTACTAGTCAGTGCTTAAAGGATGCACCACCAGGGATCCTTCGCAGGGCAGCTAGCTCAGTCTGCTCAAACTGCAGAGCCACCCGCTCACCTGTAGCAGTGACACAAACTCCTGTCAACTTGCAAAGGGGTGGAGTCTAGCCTGTCAATCAGGTCACAGCTTGATGACCTCATTTTGGAGGCACAAAGGAGATAAGTAGCTCACTGGTGGCCAGACCCACACTCACTCTCTGCTTCATCTTCCTGCTGACAAGACACATGGAGACGCACTGATGGCAGCCAGAGCCCTGGCGCTCAAGGAGCCACGTGGAGACCCACGCCAGCGCTGAGATGCTTCCACCACCACAAGACTTCCCACCCACTGGCCTGTGATCTTCCTGCACTCAGTGTCATTGCATGTGTTGCCTGAGTCTGAAGAGGAATTTACAGATGGGTATTGGACATAGGGGCTAATATCGGACTTATGGACTGTGCTGAGATGTTTTCTTAATACACAATTACTCTTTTATGTAAAGCTCTCTCTTATACATATATATGAGTGTCAATTAATTTGTTTCTCTAGTCAACCCGGACCAACACATCACCCGTTACTCTACACTTTCCAAGGGGGTTATTTTGAATGGAATCATTGCCTGATGTGTGTCAACCTGGACCCTCATGCCCAATGCTATCCCATCTGGGAACAGTGTCCTTCATTATGTCGTGGGGCGGTCAGTGTAGGGTGTTTAGAGCCGATCATTTGTGAGATAAGAAATGGGCTGCACAGAAGTGGGCCCACAGAGATGGGGGAGAACACGCCACACTATGTGCAGGTTGCCAAGAAACCGAGGACCAGCGGCTCAACAGAGACAAGGACTTCTCTCCAGAGGTGAGAGAGCGAGCCAGAAAGCAAGAGAGAGCTAGACAGAAGCTGTCCCTAGAGTTGGTGCCCTGCATTCAGAATGCTCTGAATTCAACGCCAATGAAATTCCGGGTTCTCAAACCACTCACTTGTAGTATTTCTCTTATGGCAGCACTAGGAAGCTAAGTCAAGGGCCAATCGCTCACTGTCCTAGCCCATAAGAGCCCAACTACTAATCTAAAGCTCTAATCTCAGTAGCTACTAATCTACCAAGCTAAAATCTAAGCTACTATGGTCTAACCTTCAAAGCTCTTCCCTGCCTGCCTTTGCAAGGGCTTCTTAACAACTGTCATCTCTATTCACACCAAGAAGGCCTGGTGCTGGGGTGGGTTACGGGTTGGGCTGCGACCAGTGGTCAGCAATTTGAAACCGCCGGCTGCTCCCTAGAAGGAAGAAGAGCCCTTCGACTCCTGTGAAGAGTTACCGGCACGGAAGCTCCCGGGGGCAGTTCAACTCCGTCCTATAAGGTCACCATCATCCCGATGGCAGTGAGGCATTTGGGGTTTTATTAACACTGAACGCTGACTTACCAGCCAAGTTCCTGTGCCAGTGGGCCCTTGCTCTGGGGTTTCCTTCTGTCCTTCTCTGCTTGCTGCCCCTGGCCAGCTCCTCGCCCCTCCCCCAGTCGGCACAGAAAGCTTCTCTCTCAGGAAGCTCCCAACCTCCCAGGTCTCTTCCTCTGGGCTCCCAGGGCATCCTGGGAACACCTGCTCCAGGCATGACCCTGAACCCTGGTGTGATCTCTCTAGACATTCGCATTCCCTACCAAACGGCGACTTCCTTTCTCTGACCAAACCCAACCCTTAAACAGCACCCCTTTTACCTGGTTACCAAATCTAGTCCTCTCCTGGCTACATGCTTCTCATCCATCGGTGCGCAGGTCATGTACCATCTCCTTTCATAATCTTTCAGCAGATGTGAAGGGGGATGATGTGCTCAGCTTTCCGAGGAGTCTTCTCCAACATCTGGTTAACAAGAAGCCGACACATCTTATGGTGCCTCTGCATTTTCCAACCGTCCTTCAGCTTCAAGAAGCCGGGGTCCACATGCCATTCATCTCCAATGCCACGTGATACACAGGAACTCAGGGGTGTTTGTTCTAGACCTGGGATCCACCAGCCAGGTCTGGGGGTGGGGGGAACCCTCAGCAGGCCTGGTTTCTTGCGGCTGTAGCCACTAAAGTGTTAGGTTGTTCCTCCTGGACCCAAATGCCCTCCGTGGTTTTGCCTTGGGTCACCGAGTTTCCCAAGGAGAGGCCAGGTCTGTGGGGGTTATCACGGAACAGTGCAGAACATTCTCCAAAGGACCTGCCTCGCCAGCCGTGACCATCCGCGCAGGCACTGGTCGGTCTGAGAAGATACTGCTGGTCCTCCTGCTTGCCCCTACACTCTCCTCTTGCACCAGCATGTGCTCATTCCTCTGCACGACCAATATCCATCCCGGGGATATTGTGTCACAGACGTGGGTCTAACTGCTGTGACCGCTAGAGAGACCGTTGTGGACAAAACAGAGCAGACCGCCAGCCCTCGTGGAGCACACAATCCTGGAAGATGTCGGCAACCAGCCAAAATTAACATAGCACAACATGTGCTCTAGCATGTAGCACAAGCTCTGTGGGACAGGGCACATCAGAAAAGTAGGGGCAGGGGCGAGGAGAGAGATGGTTTCCTTCTGACTGCGTGACAACCAACTGCCACATCGCAGTGGCTGTGAGAGCACTCCTTCATTTCTCGTGTGCAGGTCTCTGGGCCAGCTGAAGCTCTGGGATGCTGGGGGCTCAACTGGGGGGTCAGGGCTGAAGCGTGTCTCCCCAAAGCCCGTGCTGGAATCCTCCCCTCCGCTCCAGTGGATGGCTCTGTGTGAGTCCGGGTAGACCAGAGAAACAAACTCATAGACACTCATATGTGTATAAGAAAGAGCAATTGAATATTGAAAAAACATCCCAGCCCAATCAGATCAAGTCCATAAGTCTGATATTAGCCCATATGCCCAATACCAATCTATACAGTCCTCTTCAGGCTCACGAAACACATGCAATGATGCTGAATGCAGGAAGATCACAGGCCAGTGGGTGGGAAGTCTTGTGGATCCAGTGGTGGTGTAAGCATCTCAGCGCTAGCAGGGTCTCCAAGTGGCTTCTCCAGTTCCAAGGGCATGGAGTCTATCAGCGTAGTGTCATGTGTCTTGTCAGTAGAGTGTCTCTCAGGGAGTGAGTCGAGGAAGAGAGTCTCTTCCTGCCTCCAAGGAGGAAATAGCAGAGTTCCCAGAATCCTCAGGGGAAGGCCCTGCCCACACAGAGGCCTCATTGGCTATGACCCAATTGACAGACTAGACTCCACCCCTTCACTCTTAATCCCCTCAAGTCCCAAATTGACACCAGATTGTGTAACTAGCACAGGCTCCCGGGTGGGGACAGGGCTTTCACCGTTGCATCTGTGAGACCCTTCCAATGGCAGGCGTGCCCCAAACCTAATCACATCAGAGTTACAAGGGGGCACTGAGAAGGTCTTGGGAGAAAACAATCCAGTATCATTTAACTCCATTTCCCACAGACTCTTTGAAACTCGGGGGCCATCCTATAAAGAGGCAAGGGAACTCCAAGGAGTGCTAGCTGGCAGAGCCCAGAAGGACAGGTTCATGGAGCGAATGGGCACGACTGAGACCCTAAGTGGGGAACATGTGGCTCTCCTGGCTGTTAGAAAACAAGTTACCCTTCTTAAAGTCACCTCCCCATGGTGGCATTTCAAGTTTTAAGACACTGGGCTCCACTTGCCTTCTCAGGGCACGGTGGACAGTCTCCAAGACAGTGCCAAGAAGCTCTGCCTTGGGGTATTCAGATTCCACATTGCCCCTTTCCCCGGACGTGGGCTGACCCTATTGACCCACTTCTCTCGAACCAAACACAGCCTGTGTTCTGAGATGAATTTTCAGAAAGGCTGTGTGTTCTATCGTTCGCTCCTTCCCCTCAGGGTAGTCAGCCCCGTGTTGTGAGGTGTTGCATGGAGAGACCCACGCACAGGAGAGTTGGGTCTCTAACCAACAGGCTGCGAGATTCTGACTTGATTGGCTCAAGAGAAAGCCATGAATCAAGCAGAGGAGGAGCAGGAGAACGTGTGAGTACCTCTCACTGGATGGAAGAGAAAGAGACTGCCTGGAAAGTGCCCCCTCCCAGTAGGAGGTAAGAAAACATAGAAAACACATATTTTCACAAATTTATTCTAAGGAAATCAGGTGCTGTTTTATTTCTTTTTTGGGGGGGTTGATATGTGATGAAGACAGGATTATTTTAAGGTCCATGACCGAAAGAGCTCTCATTATTTTTAGTTCCTGTGCTATTTCCTCCTGACTTGACACCCTGGCATCTTTGTCACCAGGGTTTTGTTGCTGTTTTTCTCTCCTGGGGCACTCGAAACACAACGTTTGCCACTTTCCCTAAAGAAAAGAAAAATCTGAGTTTTAAAAGACTCAAGCACATAATGAGTTTTGAGATATTTCCCCACCTTTGAAATAAATCTCTCTGGCGAAGGCTTTCAGAGTGAATGTTTAAGGGATTGGTGCGCCGGCTATGTTTAACTCAACAGGCATACCTGAAGGCAGAGGGCATGACTGGGGTGTGGGCGGGGGAACTCTTGTTGCCACCACAAGCTGAAACTCAGGATTTATACCAAGGCAGTCTGAGTTCGGGTCCCAACTCTGCCACTTTTGCCTGGGGGGTAATTTTTGTCAAATCCCCCCACCTGTCTGACTGAGTTTGCCCGGCTGAAGATGAAGAAACCTAAAAGTAATACTTGTATCTCAACATTCAGAGAGACTGAACTTTTCATAATATGGTTAAGATAAGAATTTGGTAAATGGGAAGCTGACTCAATGCTATTACATATGCTTGTTAAACACAAGCTGATACATGAGAATTCTGTGAAGGGTATACGGTTTTGTGCCCCTGCTGGATTTTGATACTATTGTCAATCTAAGAATTTGCTGGTTGTCCCTTCCTGGGGGATGTGGCACCTAGTGGGCAATGAGAGTTGCCCGCACTTGAAGAAAGAATTGAAACCGAGTAACAACCTTGGAAATCTCAGAGTCTGCAATTTCCAAGGTAATTGTATTCCTAGATCATTCCCCCCTCTGTTCACCAACTGCATCTTCCTGCCTCCTGTGCCTTCCCAGAGGACAGGTTCAAATCCTAACTCCCGATGCCTGCAAGTATGACCTTCTTTCAGATGTAATTAAGGGGGCCCTTGTGGCACAGTGGCTACACACTGGGCTTCAAACTTCAAGGCCAGCAGTTCAAAACCACCAGTGGATCCATGGGAGAAAGACAGGGTTTTCTACTCCCACAAAGAGTTACAGTCTTGGAGTCTGACAGAGACAGCTCTGCCCTGTCCTGATGGGTCACTGTGAGTCAATATTGAGTTCATGGCAATGAAATATGATGGAGTTAAGTTAGGTCATTAGGGTGGACCCTCTTCTGATGTGACTGGTATCCTTACAAGGAGAGAAGAAGTGATACTGAGGGGTGCATAGGAGAACATGGTACAACAACAGAGGCAGGATTGGAGCGGGGCGTCTACAAGTGAAAGATCAATCGCCAGGGATTGCTGTCAGCACCTAACACTAAGAGAAAAGCAGGGAACAGAGCCTCTCCTGCAACCTTCCAAGGATGCCCGGTGCTGTCAACACCTTGAGTGCAGGCTTCCCTCCAGAACTGGGAAGAAATACGTTCGGTTGTTCTAAGCCATCCTGATCATGGTTATTTGGGAACAGTGGCTCAAGAAAAAAGAGCCTTCTCCACTTCCATATTTCCCTCCCTTCTGCCGTCCCCTCTCCTTCCCTCTGACCATGTCCATTGTGGCCGCCATGGAGGTGGGCCATTCAGACCTTCCTTCCAGAAAGAACACATCCCTCCGGGAGGGAAGTCATCTGACAGCCCCTTTCTGTAACACCCTCCGTAGATGCCCAGACAATGAAACATGGGCACAACAGCACCAGCATGGTCTGGCCACATCTGCCAATATGACACACCTCTAGTGAATGTTCTGAGCCTTGGCACTGACCAAGACCTGCCTCCCAAGAGGAGCACCGCCAGGCTCCAGCCAACTTTCTCCCCCACTCCCTCTCTGAGAGTCCAATCAGGGACAGGCTCTGGGGTTTTCTCTTCTTGCTCTTGTTTTGACCCATTTACCTTTCACATGTGGACTCTTAACCATATTTCTGGGCCTGCTCGCCGACTGGACCAATTTCCACCCTTTCCTTGGCTGCCTGCTCTCTCCTTTGATTGGACAACCCCCAAGGTGTACATCGTGTGAGAGAATGAAGGGTGACCCTCCCTGCCAGATCTCCCCTCCTGTTTGGGTCGACCGGACAGACTTGTTGGTACACACGTGTGGGATATAAAAAGACTGTTCCCCAGCTTCTCTCCCCCAAATAAATGTCAGGCCTAGGACACTGCTTGCAACTAATGGTAAATGATTGTCAAGTTATCTCTCTGAAGGCACCAGCCATACAGAGCAAGCAGGCCCTGATGTCTGTCCCACCATAGGTGGGGCTCACTCCCTACTGTTAAGGGCAATGGATTGCTCCCCTGGAAAGTTTAGACGAAATCAAGTCTCTAGATGAAGGACAATCAAGGTTAGGCCACCACCATGAATCTAGGATCTTCCCATCTTGCCACATGTATACCCTCTTCTTCCTATAGCGTGCACACCCCTAGATCGTCCCCTTCCCATTACTGTATTACCTATAGTACAACCTCTTCCTGTGACATATGTCTTTACCTGTGATTAGGGGGCTTGCATGCCCCAAAAGGTATATAAGCCTTGGTTAGAAATAAATCTCTCTCTCTCTCCTGCCCTCTCTACCCATGCTGTGCATGGACCTGGCTGTTGAGATCATGGCTGTCCAGGAGGTGAGCTTGCTACCATGAAATATGGCTGACTTCTTTATTTTACCCTCTCTTCTATCTCTCTTATTCTCTATGACTGTACTATAATCTTTATATATCATAACTGTACAATTGTACTTACTGAGCCCATGATCATACGAGGGGCTGGCTTCCCCCACACGCAGACTGCAGGCTTCCTTTGGAGAGGTGGGCTCAATAGCTCAGAAATAAGCCCAGGAAACCATGTTTCAAACAAATACCACAGAGGGTTGTCTGATTGAAGGACAGGGGGACACAGGGGCACATTTACAACATCCAACTACTGCCTGCGGGCCACATCTGGCCCTCTGCCCGTTTTATAAATAAAGGTTTATTGAAACACAGCCACCGCCATTCCTTCATGTAGGGTCTCTGGCTGCATCTACGCTCCCATGGCAGAGGAGCAGTGGTAACGTTGAGACCGGGTGGCCCACAATGCCGAAACTGTCTCCTGTTGGAGTTTTTACAGGAGGCAATGCTTGCCAGCTCCCGCTATGAGGCAGTGACTTTCCACCTCTGCACGAGACGCTCCTGGGAAATGGTCCACCAGCCTCCTGCCCAGAACAGACCCCAGACAATGCCTCTGTAGTTGGCATCATCCCCGGGCAGGTATGTTCAGGCTCTGAGGTTATTTCCCAGGCAGCCAAGATGGAGGACTGAGCTGAGGTGACATGCCCAGTAAGGAGGGTGAGTTGACCAGCCTCACCTTGCTGGCTGGGGACGCCATCCCAGACTCTATAGGGCAACAGAACCTTGGCCCGCACCTGGAAAACAGACCAGAGCCTGGGCAGCCAGTGGCCCAGAAGGGACAGCACTAGGTCAATAGCTGCCGGTTGTCTCCATTGGTGCCCCCACTTTCAACGGAACCAGAGAAAGTGCAACCAGAGAAAGCCAAGGGTACTCCTCCAATGACCTCGTTGTTGCCATTGTCGTTCTCGTCATTGTCATTGTTGTTGGGCGCCATCCAGTCAGTTCTCACTCACAGCGACCCTACGTACGACAGACGCACACACCGCCAGGCCCGCTCCACACTCCCAATTGTTGCTGTGTTTGAAGCCACTATGGCAGCAGCCCCGATGTCACTCTGTCTCCGTGAGGATTATCCCCTTTGGCCTGTCCTTCTACTCTCCCAAGCATGATGTTCTTCTTCAGGGACTCGTCTCTCCCGACAACATACCCAAAATATGTTGCCATCCTGGCTTCTGAGAAATCCCATGTCATTGTTGCTGTCGTTGTCATTGTCGTCGTTAGCTACCATCGAGTTGGTCCCAACTCATCACAACCTTATGCAAAGCAGGATGCAACACCACCCGGTCCTGCACCCTGCTCACAGGGATGTCTGAGCCCATCATGACAGCCGCTGTGTCCAACCCATCTTGTCAAAGGTCTTCCTCTCTGTCCCTGCTCCTTTTCTTTACCAGTCATGACATCCTTCTCCCGGGAATGGTCTCTCCTAACAGCATGTCCAAAGTACGGGAGACGCTGCCTTGCCGAGCATCACAGAGGGAGGATGCGCTGATTCGAGTGAACCCACCTGGAGCCCCTTCAGGCCAACAGGCTCCAACCTGAAGCCTCCCCTTGCTCAGAGGCAGCCTTCCTTCTGCCTGCCTGCCCTTGAGTCTGCCCAGAGCAAGTCCTGTCGGGGGAGCCAGGGCTTGCTCGCTTGGCTACAGCAAGAACTGCACCAATAGTTTGGCTGGACCCAGTGAGGTCAGAGTCCACCCACACGCACCCCAGGGAAAAAGACCGGATTACCCACCAACAACGTCATTAGACCCCAATGCAGGGCACTTCTGCTCAATGCATGTGGGGCACCCACCTGAGTTGGCATCAACTCCCTGGCAACCAGTTTTCTTCTCTTATGGATGGTCTCTTTTCCTGCCACCAGCATTTGGTTCTTTGCTTTGCCAAAAGCGAGATTACTCTGGCCACACCTAGAGGAGCTGCTGCAGTATGTCTTTAGGCGACGCCCCGAGAAAGAGTAGCTACAGTCCTGGAACCGCTGACACAGTAGCTGCACACATGCCACGGCTGTTGTAACGGTTCCCTCGGGCCCAAGAGTCCAGAAACTTCAGCCCCAGGATGCTCTGTTCCCAGTAGAGGACGCCGGGTCGCAAGTGGTTCTGGGGAGCACAGTCCTGAGGGTGAAATGTCATCCACAAGACAATGCTGGCTCTTAAAGATGTCACTCGGAGAGAAGGCCTGCGCTCAGGAATGGCTCTGAGCGTTGACCCATTCAGAGGGCCCTGGCGGAGCAGGGGTTCCAAGCAGGGCTACCATCAGCAAGGTCTGTGGTTCCAAACCACCAGGGGCTCTTTGGAACAAAGAAGGGGCTTCCCACTCCCGTTACAATCTTGGAAACCCATAGAGATAGTTCCTCCCTGTCCCGCAGGGCTGCCACGAGGCAGAACGTACTTGAGTGTTTGAGTCTCTGTCCTGTTCGCTTACACAAGGGACCCATTCTTGCCTCCACTCTGGTCCAGGTCTCTGGTTTTGCTCGCCTGCCCACTCGCAATTTCCACAGAACTACCCCTGCCAGGCTTGGCTTCGCCCTGCCGTGGAGGAACGGTCCGTGCTAAAGGGAACCTTTGCTTCTAGAGAGTGGAGAGTGCCACCAGGATCGGGGAATCACAACTGCTTCCGGGTGGATCTGAAGTTTGAAAACCAAAGGGAAGGCACAACGTTCTTTTCCATGGTCGAGCTGAGGATGGAGTCCGGAGAGCCCCAGATACGCTCCACGTACCCTGGATGTGACCAGTAGCCAAGCTAGCCCTGTGGAGAAAGCCTACCCAACTCTGCTTCTTCACCCACCACAGAAGATGGGAGAAGCCGGGCAGAGGAGTGGAGGGCAGTGCCTGGGGGCAGGGCATCTGTCAGGAAGATGGGTGACTCCACTGGCTGCGACCTCGGAGAGGTGGGAGCCGCCATGTCTACCTTGAAAATGAGAAGCCTGCAGCAGCGTCTCTGAGCAGTGGGTGGCTGCTGGTGACATCCGTTCAATTCCCATCTCATTTCAAGGTGATGATGGCATCCTCGGTGTGGAAGCTGTGACTTCCTCAGGGTCCAGTCTGGACCACCACGGCATCTTGGCATTTGCTGGGGCGGCATCAGGAAGGCTGGGTGAACAAGTGGGGAGGAGTTTCCGGGAAGACACTGGAAGCCAGGTCCTTCCGGGCTCCAGGCCAAGCAAGGATTAGATTCCTTCCCCTAGCTCCTTCCGTGGGCAGAAACATTTCTAGGGAGTCCACATTCTCACCCCACCCTAAACTTTTCTGTGTGTTTTTATCTCAGTTTCCCCCATCAAACATGCCCTAAAGGGGTTCTGATGAACAAGGCAGTGGCTGCTGGGTAAAGACTTTCAAAAGCTTGAGGAATTGTTTGAGTGACAATTGAACTTACCCAGAGGGCATACGCATGTTAACAAGGGTGAAAGACAATGCCTTAAGCCAAAGAAAAGAATTCCAAGAACCAGAGTCTGAGCCCAGATCTTGTGGGACAAACAGGCTTTGTTGTGCTCTGTCTCTCTGGTCTCAGATCACACAGAGTATGCAGTCCTCTTCGCTCCACCTGTCAGAGGCCAGAGGCAGCAATTACTGCCTGCTTGCTCTGTGTGTGGCCCCACTGAGCCTAGCTCTCCCTCCCAGATGATTAGCAGACAGTATCTCCGTCAGACTTGACAACAACCCCTGAAGCAAACAGTACACCGTTGGTTCATTGGAGA
The DNA here is from genome assembly GCF_050624435.1 of Tenrec ecaudatus. Classification (NCBI taxonomy): domain Eukaryota; kingdom Metazoa; phylum Chordata; class Mammalia; order Afrosoricida; family Tenrecidae; genus Tenrec; species Tenrec ecaudatus. Next base: position 3,374,445 of record NC_134534.1, on the reverse strand, counting down.
ATGATAGAGGAGGTCAAAGAGTTAGCCTGCCGTTCATTAAAATCACCAGAATTATGACATAATTTAAGATTTCCTTTGTTGCCACTGATATCCAAAAGGTAACAGCTCCCTCCCTTGCAATAAAAATGCCTTTGAAGCTTAATCACGAGGAGGCCCGCCACTAAGATAAGCACCCAGGTACAAATCATTTCCCATTTAGACAGAGGGCACAGCAGGGCACTTCAGAGTTGGTCTGGGAACCCCTGGAGAAAGGTAAGTAGAGATCCTTGTTTCCTGTAATCATTGCAAACCCTGCTTTTTGTCCGCTGTTCGGGGTATCAATTGTTTCCTGTGACCCGTGTAAAGCTGTATCTTTTTTTAATCCCCAAATTGTCGGGGATTTAACTTGCATGATTTTCGAGCACTTTGGAGGTGGCGACCCAGACTGTCTCCTTCAGAAGAGACATAAAGAGCCTTTCAGGTTAACCTGATCTCTGTCTTTGGCTGACACCGTGACAGGCATCCTGGGACCCTCGTTCGTGTCCACAAGAAGACATCTCACGGGTGGTGAAGTGCTTCCCAGGGGCCAAGAGACTGTGGCAGGGCTGGAATGGGAACCCAGGACTGGCTGCCCTGCCCCCCCTCTTTCTTGCCAGCACTAGGCTTTCACAGGGTTTCTGAACATAAGAATCACCTAGATGCCTACAGAAATGTGGGTACTGGAACTCCCACTGCTGAGCATTCTCATCTAAGTTCAAAGAGTGATGAACACCCCCCCCCCCAATCTGGACAGAGCCAGTTCCCAGGAGTTGGCTCTCCCCAGGACACGTGCTTGAGAGAGCTCTCTGGGTCTTCAGCTTGGTGGGGAGGAGAGGACACGGGTCTGACTCTGATGCTCTCACAAGACTTGGGGGTGATGCCAGAACTCTGACGCTGGAAGAACTCTTCAGACTCAGCTGGATAGAAAACTGGGCCTGGGCCTCTGAGTCATTGCTTGGCCAACCATGGCATTGAAGCACTGAAGCTTCTCTAGGAAGGGTCAGGGTCTGGCCTGGGGCCAGCTAGTTTCCTTTAGCAGAGGCAATTAAAAAAAAAAAAAAAACGAAAAGAAAAACACCAAAAAGCGAATTGCTAAGAAATGTTAATCAACAATCTCTCCAGCAACAATGAGATAAACTCTTTGGTGCTGATGTGGAATTTGGGTACTGCAGCAGGAACCTGGTATGAAACCCGTGGGAATCCCGTCGTGGGGGGCTTCCAGGGGTTAACACCCCCAGCCCACAGGTCCACTTCCAGCATCCTCACCCGTGGCTGCCAGGAGCCGGGAGGGGGCAGCAAAGAGCTTCCCAGGTGCTGGCAAGGAGCTTGGAGTTGCAAGTGGAGGCTGAAGACAGGTTTACCTGGATGCAGCTGCTGGTTTCCAGGAGTTCAAGTCAGACCTCCAGAGGGTTCATTCCGGTTCAACCCGCTGCTGAGAAGCTGCATCTTCCTCCCAGGTAGGCCAATGCAGCGACTACGGGTTAGCTAAGATCCCCAGGGCATTCTTACACACCCCTTATGAATCTGAGTCCACAGAAGAGCCACTTGGAGCACGTTCCAACCTGTAGATGCTGCTGCAGTAGACCTGGGGCGGGAAGGCACACAGTCTAAGCCCTGCTTCCAGCAGAACCCCCACGAGGATGAGCTGAGACTGGATAGTTAGGTGGGACCCAGATCCTAAAGGAGAAGTAGGGCCATGAGAAGTGAAGAATTTAGGTGTTGGTCTACAGGCAGGAGGGCCATGGGACTCTGGTGATTTTAAGTCTGGGAAGGCTGGACTAGAGCAGACTTAGGGAGCTCCTTCCACCTGCAAGTGGACTCAGACCAGAGCCATGCACAGGGTGTGGGGGTGAGGGGAGCACATCTCTTCCTAGCTTCGCAGCCATCCCTTCCCCTCAATGTCCAGGTCTGGAAAACGCTGGGACATGTATAGCACCCATCTTGCATGACTACTGTGACCAACAGAGAGACATGCCAGGTAGCGTGTGTTGCTAACTGACACCTTTGCACTCAACATTAATTATTCATGTTATTGTCTTCATTATAATTACAGAGGCATGTGTGCAGTAACCACAGACTGTGGTGGCCCACTGGGTGGAAAAGGGAGGAAGATGGGGCATTTCCAGAGGGGGCGCATGCTCGTGGAAGAGAGGACAGTGGTCAGGACAGCCAGCCATGAAGGTTGAACAGGTGAGCAGAGTGCCCAGGAACCCAGGGAAACGGGTTTGCAGGGGGAGTGACTAGCTGGCAAAATGAGGTGCAAGCACAGCTGTCAGGCAGAAGAGGGCTTAAAAGAGGGAGCAAGGGCAGCTTCCTTAGAACAGTGAGTGAAGGTCAAGACCAGACTGCAGTGGGCTGAGGACAGGGTCAGCGAGCGGGAGGTGGACAGTCTAAAGCAGGGGTTCTCAACCTGTGGGTTGCGACCCCTTTGGGGGGGTCGAATGACCCTTTCACAGGGGTTTCCTGATTCATAACAGTAGCAAAATGACAGTTATGAAGTAGCAACGAGAATAATTCTATGGTTGGGGGGTCACTGTATTAAAGGGTCGCGGCATTAGGAAGGTTGAGAAGCACTGGTCTAGGTGATACCTATATTCCCCATCAGGACACATTTGCCCCTTGCCTCTTGAGATCGTGGGGTGGCAGAGGGGTTGTCCGGATAGTTTTTGTTCTGAAGGACACAGGACAGGCACAGGACTTACTAGGAAGACGGTCTGAATAAGTGGAGACCTGCCTCTGGAGGAAAAGAGGCTCGGAAAGGGGTGTCGGGGAATCTTGTTTTCAGCATGACAGGGCACCCGCTGTGCTTCAAGGGCAGCCTGGGTGATCCTCCACGAATTTCACTGGGAAATCTTTCCCTTCCAACCGACAGCCCTGATCTCGCCCCTTCAGGCAAGATCTCCTTTATTGTCTAAACGCAAAGGGCAGGGCAAAGGGCTGTCGCTTGAGTCCCTTCCCCATGCCAACACTGCTGTTTCCACGTGGTGCGCGCGGCAGAGCGCAGCGTTCTTGGGGGAAGGGTTGGAGAAGCCAGAGCACTGCCTCCAGAAGCAGAGAGACCTAGGTGGGCGGTGTCTGGAGAAGCAGCAATTTCCTATCCTGACCTTTCTGTGGACTCAAGGGGCCTGTGACTTTGTAGCAAGACTTTATGACTTACCCCACGTGTGTCTGTGCAAGGGGCTCAAAACGTTTGTGGGAAAATGCCGTTATCTTTTCATTCCCTTTTCCCAGGGAATGATTTGACGCTCCCTCGTGCGAGTGATGTGCACGTGTATGTGTGTGCGTATGTGATACGAGTGAATTTCCAAGGGAAAGTGAATTGGTTTCGGTAGCTAGCTGTGGCCCAGGCAGCCTCAGAGCAATATCGATATCTGAAAACAACAGCCTGACGTCTGCAGATTCCAAAGGGAAACTTTTAAGCCAAGACGATGATGGAAGGAAAACTAAGGTTGCCAACCCAACAGGCAACCTTTTCCGTTTTGGCTAAGGGAATCTGGAGTTTTCCCGGAGCCCAGGATATGAGTCACGGCCGATCTGAGACAGTCATGGTCATTGTGGTCCGCTCTGTAAACGACCGATGTACTAGGGACAGGTGTCCCCCCTCATCCCCCCTCCCCCCGCCCCTCAGGCTGCTGAGATCTGAGCGGAAGAACTTCTCAGAATGGTTTTCCTCCAAAGGATGGCAGGCCAAACAAACCTTTGTCACGGTCCCTCTGGTTTCTTCCTTGGTAGCGTTGGTGTGAGGGCGTGGCTTGGAACTGCAGCGCCAAGAGAGACGTGATCACCCTGCGATGGCAGGGGTACAAGGACAGAAGAAGCCTCAGACTTGGATGCCATCTTTGAGTGTCAGAATCCACCCTGGGCCTGCTTGCTTCCGAGCTCCTTGTTGAGCGACTCGTAGAAGGCTTGCATGCTTCAGCTATTGACTCGACTCGCCACTGAAGTAATTCTAAGAACACTCTTCCTGCCAACAAAATACCTTGAATTGCCATGAAGTGTAAGCTCCTGGGGGCAGGCATTTTTGTCAGTTTGGTTTATTGATGTCCCCTTAATGCCACGGGGTTCGGTGACCTAACAAGCAAAATAATGCTTTGTTGAATGAATGAATGAATCAGACGGGAAGCAAAGCAAATGTGATTTGCCCAAAGTTCAAACATCAAGAAGCAGTGGGACTTTCCTGAGGCCTCAATAGAACGGTTCCTCTAAAACACGTGGATTTACCAATCAAGGCCGTTGTCGACCATCCATGGTGCATGGGCAGGCTGTGCCCAAGAGAATCACAAGTGATTTGTTAATGATGCCCCCACACCCCCTACAGGCATTGTGGACCAGATCACACAGAACCAAGGAAATAGCACGTGTGGGTGTGCAGGTAGGACGCGGGTGGAAACTCTTCGAGGTTTTTCACACGTGTTCGTGGATAACACCCATTCGGGGACACTCCTTGGTGATAGCATATGTACTTTGAAGTCTCATTTCTTGCTACCGTCTAAGGGGGAAAACAGCAGGCTGTGCAGACAACATCCAGATGATGTTGGGGATGGACTAAGTAATTGATTTTCATCTTTAGATGATCAAGTCCTCTTCTGGATGGATACGTCCAAACTGCAGAAATCTTGCCCCAGAAGCAAGCAGGAGAGTGGCAAGAAAACCACCTTTGCAGCTATCTGCCGCGGTCTAAACCAGCAGCTCTGGAGCACGGTCTCAAGTCTGGCCTATTTCCATGATCTGAGAGATGTGTCAGGAGTAATTTGAGGTTAATGACCATTAAAGAGTGGCTGTTTGCAAATGATGTACTTTATAAATAACTTAGGGAAGATTCAAGGTGACATCTATGAATGTGCGCCTCTTGCTTGCAGCCTGACATGTTTTCTTAAAGTGGATGTTGAACATGACCCAGATTAGAGACCGTCTCTCTGGCCCTGCGGCTGACCTGAGTGCATCGGCAAATCCATGGGAGATTACCAACAGTGGCCACCAATCCCTCCCTGCCTTATCCATGCCCGTCTCATCAAGGGAAGGGGAGTCCATTTTTCTATGTCCCTCCCGCCCCTCTCTCCTGAGGAATGCCAGCTGCCTTGTGGCCTATTTTGACCCATGGTGTTAAGTCAAGGCACCCTTGCGGGAGCTCTGAGTGTGGACCAGGATAAATGCCTTTCGGCTTCTGCTGTCTCTTGTGATCCTGAGGCAGATCGGGGAGGAATTCTAGGTGAATTTCCTTGAGGGTAAGAGGCCAAATGGGGAGAGAGGCTTCATTGAGACAGGAGCGAGGCTAGGCATGAGGGAGGCCAGCCCATCCAAGGTCAACTTCCAGAGGACCACGATCATAAAAGTGACCTCAGGTAAAACCAGAAGCACTGCTCGGTTCAGCTCACCATGACCCACAGAGCCTCAGATCCCCTGAAAATTCGGAGTCCTCACCTGGAGACAGTTTGAGAGGGGCCAATGGTGTCACGTCCATACATTTCCTTGGGGGGAGATTTGTTGCTTCTCTTCCTCCCACAGCTAAGTAAGAGACACAGTACCTATTGGATCTCTTTGGCCTTAAAATTTAGCACATGTCTCCTTTGCTCAAGAGAGTCAGACCTATGTACCAAGTAACATAAAGACTGTCCATGGGCATGAAAATCCCACTAGGAAAGGGCGCTAGATCAAATCAGAGAGGTTATTCAAGCCGCTTTGCCACTTGGTCCTTAGAATCCCTCAACTCGAATAAAGCGTCAAGCGTCTGTGGTAGATAACGCTGCTTCCTAGTCTGTCTTAGTCTGGAAGCTCCACCCAAACGTGTTCAGCATCATGAGAGTACAGAAACAGGCAGTGGCTGCGTGCGAAGTACATGGGCCAGCAATTGAATCTCACACCCCTCCCCCTCATGGAAGAAGAGAATCCCCACCCCCACGGAGCCACCACTGTCCAGGAAGAGTCCATGAGGTCATGGGTGCTGCATGTGGCTGGGTGGGCTCCCTCGCTGATTTCTCATTCTCCGTTGTCCAGGACAGGGAACCAGGCCAGTGACCAAATGTGCATCCGACCCTGGAGGAGGAGCGTGTTTACATTAGAGACCTCCCTGAGGCCCCACCCAGTCAACTGCCTGGGAGCTGTAGTGCCAAAGTGGCACAGCAGGTGGACCAAGCTCCGCTCCAAGGACCTACACGCTGCGCACCGGCTCGGAGCTGTGTCCGAGGTGACCCTCTAGAGGTCACCTCTGCAGACGAGGATCTATTTTGAGATCCCCCTCCAGGCCTCTGGCAGAGCCTCTGCAGATTACACTTGATGCCTTCTCTCTCCCGTCTCTCTGCTTTCTAATCTAATTATCACAACAACCAGATGTGACAGGCTCCCTCTCAAACCCATTTAAGCAGCTCCAAAGGCACCTCTCAGGCTTCAGGTCTTCTATAATTTCCCACCTCCCCCATCTAGCCGGACACCTTGGCTCCTGGACGCTCTCCCTACGCCAATTAGCAGTGAAGCATCCTTCTGCCGAAATAATCCGATTATGGGGCACCGAATTGGCCTGTCACCATCAAGCCCTCATGTAGAGAGAAAAGAAAAGCTACCCACTTAGACTCATCAGGAGTCAGCCTCCAGGATATGATGTCACCCGCCTCCTCTGGCCAGGCTGCCCGGCCCTGGTGCAAGCCCACGCCACGCTCCAGGCCTTTGGAAAATGGGACACATCAGAAGGTTTCTTCCCCAGAAAACAGTACACTTGTGCAAATAGATTTGTATCCATTTTCAGGAGTTCATGGGCCCCTCGGGATTCACCCCCAGACCCTCACCCTACTATGTCTCCACTGGGACCAACAGGGCCTACTTGAGACCCCGCCACTCAACGTTCCTTTCTACATTGACTAGTTTTCTGGGGACATGGGAACATACCATTCCTGCCTTAGCTCCTCTGCCTAACCATGAATCCCAGCATCTTCCAATGCCATAGCATCCTTCCGTCCATCCTCTCGAATGCTGTAGGAGTGGGGCTTGTTAAACACCAATGGACATCTAAATCACCCCGCTGCACTGTAAGGCACGCACCACACACTCACGTACGTGCACATGCACCACACACACATCACACACACTGCACACACTACACACATGCCACACACACACACACCACACACACTACACATACCACATAGCACACACAACACACACCCCTACACACACCACACAAACACTACATACCACACTCACTATATGACACACACACACACAGACACTATCACCGGCATGCAGAGAAGACGGAAAGGTAGCTCCTGGCAGGTGTGCATGACTAGCTCGCTCAGCTGCTGGCACAAAGGTTGGTGATTCACTTGCGAAAAATCCCACCTGAAGATGCCCAGACCCCAGCTCTACTCTGACCCATGGGGGCACGGGCTGTCAGAACCAACTTGATGGCCACTGGGTAGAGGTGGCCGGACTGCCAGCAATCGGGTCACTGAGGAGGTCGGCTTGAGTCTGTCTCCCTGCCACACTCTGGGAAGGAAATGTGCCTGTGGGAAGTTCCTGGGACCACAATCAGTAAACACATGCTCCACTTCCGATGCTGTGCTCGTTTCTTGATGACGTTAGCAATAATACTTCTCACTGTGGCTGCCCGTTGTCTATCCATAAACGCAGACCCACGACGAAAGAGAGAGAGGAGCTAAGGCAGGAGACGGCTGCATTGTTCTGAGGTCAGCTGGGAACAGCGGCTTTGGACCCAGTGACCTTGAGAAAATATGCCTTTGACGCAGGGCTGTTGTGGACTTGGGAGTCCAATTGTTCCTCCAGGGCAGCGGTGTTTCCTCTTGGTTTCTGTCATGCCACTGGACCACAGGTGGCCCTGACCATGATGCTCTGGGCCCACTCAGGGCACCTGAAGGTGAGCGGGGCAGCGGGATGGGCTGAATGAGTGAGTGGGTTGTAGAGCCAGAGGGCCTGAGCTTGGACCCAACTGGATGCATGAGTTTGGGCAAATTCTTAGTCCAGCTTTGCCTTGACGTCATCAGGCTAAAATGGCGAACAGCAAGGGTGCCGCCTTATAGGGGCTGTCCTTGTGAGGGTTCCTGAACACTGGGGCACGATGGGCTCCTGAGGCACACAGGTGGGGGCTTAAAGAGCTGCTAGTAGCTCAGAGACCCACAGGGACAATTCTACCCTCTCCTAGGGGGTCGCTATGAGTTGGCCTCGACTGGATGGCAGTGAGTTTGGATCTTGGTTTACAGGGCCCTGACTCAGCCGCCCATCCCATAGCATTCTACTCCTCGGCTGGCTTTAGGCATTCATGGCGGCGGCCACACAGAGCTCACAGATCCTATGCGTAATCATGGGGCTTCTCAGGGGGTTGCCAGGTTCCAACCCGGATGAGGACCAACTTGGAAGTAGCAGGAACAAGTCAGAATGTATTTCTTTAATCAAGACAGCTTCTTGTCTCTCGTGGCCATAGGAAGGCTTCCGCAGCTGGGCTCTGCTTAGCTCTGGCCTCTGTTCAGGCAAGCACCACAGCTCTGCCAAGAAGCAGCCTGCCCAACACTGTTTCCTTGCTCCCTGGTCACTGCGGCCATCTGGTGCCATATCATCCTGCTCCTGCCACCTCCATTGGGACAACTGTTTCCTGGGTCCAGAAGGTTCTCAACATAGGCACCCTGGCTCCCAATCTCAAGCTTTGCTCCTGGCTTTTCGTGATGGTAGTGAGGTTCCACCCCCGCCCCACCTCAGCCTATGGGCCTGATTCTTTTTCAACCTTAGTGAGGTACCACAACTGACCGCCCTGGTGAGCTGCAAGCACCTTGTTTGCATGGTTCCCTGCCCCCAATCCTTTAGTGGGCATTACAGGACCAGACCAGAAAGTCAAGGCCACATGAAAAGAACCCCCCCCCCACCACCACCACCACCCTGCCGGCGTATAGGGAGTGCTCACCTTTATAAGCAGGACTGTGTGGAAATGGGGAAGAAAGCAAGTCAGAATTTAAAATCCATTCTGAATCAAGAACGTCTTTGGGGGAAAGAAAGGTAAACTAATTTGAGGGCCGACTCACACAGTATGATATCCATCTGAATGCTTCCATTTCATTGATAGCACTAATCTCTTCATGCATTCATCCAGGAGAGAAAAACAAAACCTCACTGAGCATGGATAACACTCCTGCAGAGAGAGAGAGAATAATTGGCCTCGTAGGTTGAGATGGGGCGCATGGGATCCAGCAGTGTCCCTCCCTCCTGGTAAGAGCGAGCTTCGCAGGGCTTGTGCTGTTGGGAGAATTCCTATAGAGAAGGCTCCTGGCCCAAAGGTTGGGTCTTCAGGGGGGTCTTGGGTGGAGTGGGGTGCCCAAAGAAGTGCCCTTTTGTTTGCCGGCACTGAAAGGAGTTTGGCAGGTAAGTACAGGGAGCAGTGCTCAGCAGAGCTCACGGCATCATGGAGGCATCATGGAGGCATCATGGAGGGAGGAATGTACAATAGCATTGCGGGTGGATTTGCACAGGAGGGAGCTCAAAGGCCTGCCTGTTCCCGAGGAAGCAGGTGAAGATCAAAACAAGAAAAGCGCACTCGGTGGAAGGATAACAGCCTGTAGGTGAGCCAGCGAAGCCCCTCTGCGCACCTCCACGGGAGTGCGGCGGGCGGGGCGGGACACCCGAGGTGACATTTGCTTTTCCCAGACGGAAGATTTATTTCAGCACACCCAGCTGTTGGGGGGGGGGGGGGAGGAGCTGCCTGCAGTGATGGTGAGCTCTCTAGCAATGAAGGCTAAGCAGGGACACGATAGATACATAGGTCCGCACGGCGGGGCCAATTGGCTGCCACTGGATGGTCTGGAACAAAAGAAAAGGTGGCTAACTGGCGAGCTGTTTGGCACACCTGTGGCTGTGGAGCAGGACTGTCTATAGCCCCACCCGGCCCTGGTGAAACCTCCAAGCACATGGCGCGGCTTTGCCCCTCCAGGCTCGTCCGTGGAGGGATTGTTTTGGTCTCACTGGAAGGTGCACTTAGCTCTGTGTCCAGGTGAGTGATGAGACGGAGGCCGGGCAGCGTGCGGTGACAAAATCCTGAGGATAAGAGAAGTGACATCAGGGCAAGCTCCATTTGATAGAACAGGAGCCCAGGGCTTAGAGAGATTAAGTGCTTTGTCCAAAGGTAAATGACAAAAGAGGACTTTAACCCAGGGACGCCAAGTTCCCAGTGCCCTGAGCACGTCACTCATCACCCGGCTTCTAACTGTAGGAGACCCTGCTCCGCGACATAGGAAGTAAGACTAGTGGAGTCGCGGCTAATGATTCCCCCAACGAGCGGTGCAAGCTGAAATGGGCCTGTCCTGGTCATTTCAAGCCGATCATCATATGACCCACTGCGTCAGGAGTGATAGGCCGAAGAAGAGTGTTTTTCCTACAAAAAGAGTGTTTCAAGATCTCCCCCAAGTAGCCTATCAGTGATGGGATAATTCCCTTATATGCATAAGGAAGACCAGCCAATACAACTGGTCTTCAAATCTATGCACCAACTGCTAATGCCAACGATGAAGAAATTAGGGATTTTTACTAATCAATCTCTGCAGTCTGGAGCTGATCTGACATGCAGTCAAGAGGCCTGGAAGGGTGAGATGGTTGGACCAATGGAGAGGAATGGAGAGTCACCGATAGACTTGGCATTGGAGACCGCAGGATGAACTTTGGCAGGAATCGTGGTGTGTTTATTGTAGATGCCCCTTTCAACATAGAAATCGTCACTAGATATGCAGACCATCCCAGATGGAAAACACAAAAATTAAGTCAACTACGTCTGCGGAAAGAGCCAAAAGAGAAGCTCGACATCATCGGTCAGACAAGGTCTAGGCCAAGTGCGGGGCCACACTGGCTCCCAGCTCAGTTGAAGTTGGAGGACATTAAAATGAGGCCACGAGGGCCCAGCGTACACCTTGAATACATCCCACCTGAATGTGGAGACCCTCGCCAGAGCAGGTCGGGCAGGCTGAGCCCTCCTGACTGAAGGCCCCCTGGGCTGGGTGGTGACACCAAGGACTTCATATCACCACACAGCAAAGAAATAAAATAACAAACTGGGTATCAGAAAAGATTGCACAACTTGCTTTGTAGCTAAAGCAAATGGGGGGGGGGAATTATAAAGAAGAGCTGAAAAAAAAAAGAGAAAATGTTTTGAAAATGATGATGGCAACCTATGTCCAAAGGTGCTTGATACAATTGATGCATGGATTGTTATAAGAGCTGCAAGAGCCCCCGATATAATGATTTATTAAAACAGTAAGGTATTATGATGAAATGTGCCAAGATCTGGAGTCAGAAATCCTAAAGGGGAGACCATACTCGGTGAGTCTCAAGGTCAAAGTCCTGAATGACAAGAACTCAATCCACACGTTGAAAGACGGAGCCTTCTGTGGCAAAGATACTAGAGTTCAGGAAGCAGCCGAATGAGATGGAAGGAATCCACAGAGTCACTAAACTAAAGGGAACTAGTCAGCATGCAACCATTTGGAGGTAGCCTGGGTCAAGGGTCAATGGTGGTGATGGAAGCAGTCCAAGCTGCACTGAAGGCAAAGGTAAAAAACAAGGCTCCAGAAATTGACGGATTTAGCTGTTTCAACAAATAGATCCAGTACTAGAAATGCTCGTGTCTGCATGCAATGAAATATGACAGGTGTCTAGCTGACCAAATTGGCTGGAAGAGATTCATCGTTGTGCCCATGCCAAAGAAAGGCGAGGCTACAGAATGCAGAAATTATCAAACAATATCATCAACGCACATTCAAATAAAAGGTTGCTGAAAATAAGTTTAAAACAGTTACAACAGTACATATTTGTACTCAAGAGAATGCAGTAATGATAGGATAGTATCATTGATACCACTGGAGACTACAATTCTGTTGATGATCTTTCAGCAACAGTGGTAGCTGTGCATTAACAAGGAGTTGCCAGAAATTCAGGCCGGATTCAGAAGAGGATGTGGAACAAGGGATATCATTGCTGAAATCAAATGGATCCCGGCTGAAAGCAGAGGATACCACAATGATGCTCACTTGCTTTACTGATTCTGCAAAGGCATTCGACTGTGCGGGTCATAACAAACTACGGATCACATTGCAAAAAGCGATAATTCCAGAACACTTCATTGTGCTCAAATGAAACCTGTGTCAGTCCCTGGAAAAGAACAAAGGGACTATATAGTTATAAGTCAGAAAAGGTGTGTCCCAGGCTTGTGCCCTTTCACTGCATGTATTCCATCTATATGCAAATTACAAAAACATGGTGTGTTAGTTCGGGTTGACTACAGAAACAAATCCGGAGACACTCATATGTATATAAAGAAAGAGCTTTATATGAAAGAGCAATTGTATATTAAAAAAACATCCCACCCCTGTCCAGATCAAGTCCATAAGTCTGATATTAGCCCATGTGTCCGATGCCAGTCTGTAAATTCCTCTTCAGACTCACGCCACGCAATGACACCGAATGTAGGAAGATCACGGTCTTGTGGATCCAGTGGCAGTGAAAGCATCTCAGTGCTGGCATGGATCTCCACATGGAGCCAGGGCTCTGGCTCTATCTGCATAGCTCCATGTGGCGTGTCAACAGGAATGTCTTGTGGGGAGAGAGTATATCTGGCTCCAGTGAGCTATTTATCTTCTTCGGGCCTCCAAATGAGGTAATCAAGCTGCAATCTGATTGACAGCCTAGATTCCAGCCCTTCGCAAGTTGACAGGCGATTGAGCAAATCTGTCTTGAAAGAAGTACAGCCAGAATGTTTTTCAGAAGGAAGGATGGCAAGTTTTTGTCTCTCATACTTTAGACCTGTTATCTGGAGGGACCCATCTCTGAAGAAGGACATCATACATAAGGTAGAAGGTCGGTAAATAGGAAGGAAGATGCTCAGTGTCTGTACAATGGCCTCAAACATAACAACTTTGATGAAGCCGGTGAAGGGTCAGCCCATGTGTCATACTATTGAATGTAGAGTCGCTATGAGTCAGAGCTAGCCCAACGGCACCTAACAACATCACCGATGGATGTGCATCCGATCCATGCTTAAATATCTTCCTTAGTAGAGAGCACCTAAAACCAAACCCACTGCCTTCCGCTCAGTCCTATAGGTGGAGGTGGGAAAGCTTTTCTCTGCTAAGGGTCATTTAGATCACTATAACATCGTTCCAGAGACATAGTGGTCAAACATTTAATTAACTCATCTCACGGTGATGTGAAGTGGTTCTCTTGAGTGAGACGTGTGATGTTAGCTGGTGCTGATGATTCCATGGGCCTTGCATGGCCGGAGGATCAGGAGTCTCCCACCCTTGCTAGGGTTTCTGAGGTGGGAAATTGCTATGGGAACAGATCGCCTCCTCTTTCTCCTATGGAGTGGCTGATGGTTTTGAACCACAGACCTTGTAGTTAGCAATCCAACACTTACCCAACAACACCCCCAAGGCTTCTTACCAGATAGTACTGTACTATCTGACTCACTTATTCACTCATTCACCCACCCACTCCCTCCCTCCCTCACTCACTCAAACTCACTCATTCACTCAGACTCACTCAAACTCACTCCCATCAAGCCAGTGTGGACTCATAGCATTCCTGTAGGACAGAGTAGAACTGTGGATTTCCCAAGACCATACTTTCTTGTTTAAGTCACTGATTTTTTATTGCTAATTGTTTTGGTTTTGCTTTTTTTAATAGACCATTTTATTGGGGACTCTTACAGCTCTTACAACAATCCATAGATCAAGTGTATAAAACACATTTGTACATATGTTACCATCCTCATTTCAAAACATTTTCTTTCTACTTGAGCCCTTGGTATCAGCTCCTCTTTTTTTCCTCCCACCCCTACCTTCCCACCCTCATGTCTTTTTTTTGGTAGCTCCACAGATATGACAATCCAAAGTTCAATTCGATCAATTAGTTCAATTCGATCAAGCATGATTGTACAATTGTTGCCACAATCATTTTCAAACATTTTCTTTCTTCTTGTACTCTTTGGTATCAGCTCCCCTTTATCCCTGCCCTCCCCCACCCTACCCCCCAAGAACCCTTGTTACTATATTATTATTGTTGTTGTTATTCCTCTTTATTCATATATCTTACATCATCCAATGTACCTGTGCGCCTGCCGTTCTGTTATTGGCTCCCCTCGAGTGGGGTTATAGAGTCATCATTGCCGCCATCGCCAGTTCTTCCTTCTCCCCCTTCCCGCTGTTTTTATGGACCTTCAGGGAATCATTACTCCCATTACAATTCCTAAAGTTATCAGTCTTGGATTTCACACACCGAGTGATCTTACTTATACACATGAACTTACGCAGATCTAATAGGATTAATGAGGTAAAACGGAGACCATAATAATAGAGGGAGGAAATTTTAAAGAACTAGAGGAGCGTTATATGTCTCAAGGGTGCTGTACTGAACTCTGGGTATGTCATCCTTTCCATGTGGCCCTTCTGTGAGGGACCATCCAATTATCTTACAGGTGGCTTTGGGGGTCTCCACTTTGTCTACGCTCCACGTCAGTTTGGTTGCTTGTTTTTGAACTTCTGATACATATTCCCATAGACACCTCTTGATCACACAGGCTGGTGTGCTTCTTCCATGTGGACTTTGTTGCTTCCCTTCTAGATGGCCGCTTGTTTAACTTCAAGCCTTTAAGACCCCAGACGCTTTATCTTTTGATAGCCAGGCACCATCAGCTTTCTTCACCACACTTGCTTATGCACCCACTTTGTCTTCAGCGATCATGTCAGAAAGAAAGGGTAGGGCAGCAATAAGCCAATAAGGACAGGGATAGGGGAATAGTAAGGGATCTAAAAGTGACTGTGAGGAGGGAATAGAGTTCCTGGCCCTGTTTGATCAATTAAAATGTCTTCAAGAGGAATTACTGAGAGGCAAATGATGGGTAAATATGATAGTGGGGCAGGAGGAAAGAAAAATAAATAGAGGAAAGACTGTCACTGTATAGGGGAGTAGAAAACCCCATCTTCCTTCTGTGGAGCAGCTGGTAATTTCAAACCTCTGGCCATTAGCAGTCCAACCTGTACCCACAATGCCAAACGAGGCACTTTCAGCTTTTAACAAATGAATGTGGACAAGAAACTTTTCTTACAGAAGGCAGCTTCAAAGAGTTCACGGAAGGTGGGGGGAATGGAATTCAAAGATGATGGGATTTTTCTTCAAGAACTTTTCGAAGACCCCTCATATAGAAAATAAACGACATTGTAAAGGTTTCCACCCTGAGGGAGGAAGTACCTCTGGACAGCTCTGGAAAGCCCTGCTGGTCCAGAAGAGGATCACCCTGTCCATGCTGAGCCGTCTGTTTCCGAGATAAAGCAGCCTCCATGCTGTGAAAGCATCCCAGGCCTTTTAGATGAGCTAAGGGCCCTTTGGACTTCTTTTCCAAAGTTACCCCCTTCCATAAACTCATGCTTTCTTTCGCATCTTCCAAGAGAACAGAAAGCAATCTGCAACTCCAGACCCTCTCCTTGGGACATTGAATCCACCACAAGCTGCCTGGTCCCATTAGTAAACGAATTGTAGAAGAACGGACGAGCCCGGTTGGCCAGGAGTCGACCTTGGCATCTTTACTAAGTCACCAGCACAGGAAATTACTCGCCAACAGTTTGCCTTTTCCCTGAACCAGAGACACACTGGGGATGACCGAGAGCGTGGCCATGGCCTGCCAATGTATGGCGCAGTGGAGTGAAAACCACCATCTGGTCAGCAGAGAAGAACCTGAAGAATTAACTTGTCTCGGACCTGAACGGTGGTCCAGAACCCACAAGATACATGGGAAGGGAAAGTGCAACAGGAGATGCGTCAGACAGCAGACTCCGGACGGGCGGTAGAATTCCTGGGGTTAGCAGACAGTGCCTGGAGTGTTGGAACTGTGGACGAGGACACAGGGTGCCAGCACTGTCGTTCTCCTTCCCTGGCTAGCAGACCTCACCTCCAAGGTTCAAGTCATTTAGAATCATCCTCAGGTGTGCACCAATGTCCCTGCCCAGGAGGGGAAGGAGAGGTGGGCACCATGATCCAAGTGGGGGTACAGAGGTGAACCAGTGACCACAGGTTAGGGGAAAATCACTGAAGGGCACCCACTAGATTCAGCCAAAGGACAAGTGGTGGAGGCCAGGCCACAGGGTCTGTGTGAGTGGTTTACAGCACCCCTCACAAAAGTCTGGAAGCCTGGTGTGTACACATTTGAGGAGAGTAACATTAGCTTAGACAGTTTCAGGAGACCAGTGTAAGCAATGCATTTTAAATAATTTTAAAATACTATTATTGGGGGCTCTTACACCTCTTAACACAATCCATAAATTACTCCAGTGTGTCAAGCACATTTGCACATATGTCACCATCATCATTTTCAAAGCATTCTCTTCCCACTTGAGCCCCTGATATCCACTCCCCATATCTTCCCCCCTCCCTCCCCCAAATATCCTCCCTCACGAACACTTGATAAATTAAAGGTTACTTTTTCCTTATCTTACATCGTCCTCCATCACCCCTCACACCCTTTTCCATTATTTGTCCCCCTAGGAGTGGGTTCTAGGATGAACCTTGTCATTGGTTTCCCCGTTCTCCCCCCACCCTCCCATAATCCTCCTGGTAGCTCTACTCTCCTTGTTGGCCCTGTGGGGTTTATCTATCCTGGATTCCCTGTGTTGCAGGCTCTTATCTGTAGCAGTGTGCATCTTCTGGTCTAATAATTTTTTTAAGGTAGAATTGAGGTTATGATAGTGGGATGAAGGAAGCACCAAAGAACTAGAAGAAAGTTGTGTGTTTCACCGGTGCTATACTGCACCCTGACTGGCTCATCTCTTCCCTGTGACCCCTCTGTGAAGGTATGCCCAATTGTCTGCAGATGGGCTTTGGGTCTCTACTCTGCCCTCCTCCTCATTCACAATGATGTGATATTTTGTCCTGGGTCTTTGATGTCTGATACCTGATTCCATCAACACCCCATGATCACACAGGCGGTTGTGCTTCTTCCATGTGGTCTTTGTTGTTTCTGAGCTAGTTGGCCACTTGTTTATCTTCAAGCCTTTAAGACCCCAGACACTATAACTTTTGAGAGCCAGGCACCATCAGCTTTCTTCACCACATTTGCTTGTGCAACCATTTTGTCTTCAGTGATTGTGTTGGGAAGGTAAGCATCACAGAATGTCGGATTGTTAAAACAAAGTGTTCGTGTGTTAAGGAAGTACTTGAGTTGAGGCCCAATGTCATCTGCAACCTTAATTTTTAACATGAGTACATAGTTCTATTCCCCTCTCATTATATATATATTATATATATATATATATATATATATATATATATATATATGCCTGCATTTAGGCCTCTATAAATGTTCTTTGCCTCCTGGTTCTTTCCTCTATTTCCTTTTTACTTCCCCCTTGCCCCATGATCATGTTCATGTTTGGCCTTAATGCAGGTTTAGTAATGTCTCACTGTTACATTGCACTTGATTGAGCCCCACTACGCATCCTATGACTTTCCCTCCGTTGATTTTAGTTCATTTGTTGTTCCCTTGTCACTGGGTTGGTTCCCTCTCCCCTTCCTTTCTCCCCCCTCCCCTTCTCCAGTTCCCCCCAGAACCACTGGCCCCGTTCTTTTCATCTCCAAATTATTTATCCCACCTATCTTACCTAGATAAACATGTTGATACATGAATAAGCGTAAAAACCAGCAAAGCCAAATAAAACAACAAAGGAAGTCAAAACTAACAAAACAATGACAACAGCAAAAATAACACACAAAATAACAATAACATAAAGAAAGCCAATTACAAAAACAGAAAAGCCTATAAATAGTTCAAAATCTGTTTGTTGGCCTTTACAAGTGTTTTCCAGTCCAGTTTGATGGGGTGCCACACTCTGTCTCCCAAGTCTATTTTTGGTATTCTCCGGGGGTTTCATCACTCTGCTCCCCTTGCTGCCCTGCTGCCCTGCTGCATGCCCTCAGTGTCTCCCCCAGCGTGATGGAGCCAGACTGTGTGCTATTGCCGCACTGTGTCTCCAGTGCTGTCCCCCACAGCATCATGGTTCAGTGCAGGATGCCATTTCGGATGGTGGGGCCAGCTCTACAGTCCTTCCCATGCGTTGTCTGCTCTACGCAGGAATATTGTCCTTGGGGCTTGGTGGGCCAGGATGTCCTCACCTCCCTCTGCATCCTTTAACATTTCTCCCATGTGCTCTAATCTGACGCACCCCTCTCCCCAAGTTGCTATCCTCTGAAGTGCATTCTTCTGAGGGAGGAGTGTGTCCACATAGTTGGGATTGAGGCCAACCCTACAGACCTCTCTATTGGTTTCCTGGTACATGCCGGTATGTTGTATTCAGGTCTTGGTGCATCTGGTTGAAGCCTGGTGTCTCTCTCCCTCTCCTGTGGAGATATAAACAATACCCTCCACTTGCATGGGTTAGTGCCCTGCTCTCCCTCTACCCATGGCTTTTTTCCCCTCTCTTACCCACCTCTTATTAATTGGCTGCCGTATGTATCCCTGGATTGGGTTTGGCCCCTGCCATAGTTGCTGGATATCACCCCAGGGATGGATGTATATAGTAGCTTTTCCCCTGTGCCCCGTTGTATTTTTTTCTAAGCTTACCTCAGTGGACTCATTTGTACTTGTCCTTTTGTGCTTGACTTACTTCACTTAGCATAATTTCCTCCAATTCTTCCCATCTGGTAATGTGCTTCATGCGTTCATCACTACATTTTAGGGATGTGTAGTGCTCCATTGTATGGATGGACCACAGTTTTTTGATCCATTCATCTGTTGATGGGAATTTGGGTTGTTTCCAACTCCTTGCATTTGTGAACTGTGCTGCAATGAACATTGGAGCACACCTGTCTGACCGGGGGTTTTTCTTGCCTCTTCTGGGTATATACCTAGTAGGGGGGATTGCTGGGTATATGCCCAGTAGGGGGGATTGCTGGGTATATGCCCAGTAGGGGGGATTGCTGGCTCATATGGTAGCTCAATCTCCATCTGTTTTAGATATCACCAGATCAATTTCCATAGCGGCTGTACATACCTACAGGTCCACCAGCAGTGGATGAGCGTTCCTATCTCCCCACAGCCCCTCCAACACTTGGTACTTTCTGATTTTTTTAATTGGGTTCTTTGAGGGTGTTAGGTGGTATCTCATAGATGTTTTAATTTGCATTTCTTTTATGGCTAATGATCGGGAACATTTTCACATATGTTTATTCGCCATTTGTATTTCTGCCCCTGTGAAACTTCTGTTCAGGTCCTTTGCCTACCTCCTTTGTGGGCAGTTAGTTTTTTCTTATTGTAAAGTTGCAAAGTATTATAGATTTTAGTAATAAGGCCTTTGTCTGATGTGTCATTGCTAAAGATGTTTTCCCAGTCTGTGAGCTCTCGTATTACTCTCTTGGTGAATTCTTTCAATTTGCACAGGGGATTTATCTTCAGTATGTCCCACTTGTCAATTTGTGACGCATCTGTATTTGTCTCTTTCCCTATTTCTCATAGCCTATGTATTCCCTGTGCCAAGGTTCTCAGGTTTGTCCCAATTCCCTCATCAATGGCCATAATACTTTGGGACAAACCTGAGATCCACCTTGAGTTTATTTTTATGCATGCAGTGAGGTAAGGGTCTTGTTTCAATTTTCTTTGGTAGATATCCATTTTTTCCAGCACCATGCATTGAAGATGGCATCCGCTTTCCATCTGATATTTTTGCAGCCTTTATCAAAAATCAGCTGCTTGTATGTTGATGTTTTTCATCCTGGGTCTTCAGCTCTTTTCCATCGGTCTGAATATCTGTCATTACACCAGTGTCACACTGTTTTCACCACTGTGGTCATATAATTCGTGCTAAAGTCAGGTAGAGCAAGCCCTCCTACTTTGTCCTTTTTCTTGAGGAGTTCTCTGTTAATTTGGGGCTTCTTCCTTCTCCATATGAAGTTGGTAATCAGTTTTATCAATTCTTTGAAGAAGGATGATGGTATTCGTACCGGGATCGCATTATACTTATATAGTGCCCATAGAACAGAACCGACTTCTTGACTGTATTGAGTTTTCCAATCCACAAGCATGGGATATTCTTCCATTTGTTGAGGTCACTCTTGGTTCCTTGGAATAGGGTTCTGTAATTTTCTTAGTACAAATCTCTTCTTTTTATAGGCAGGTATATCCCTAGATATTTCCATTTGTTTTTGGCTATTGTAACGGGTACAACCTTTTTAATTGCCTCTTCTCTGATCTTGTCTGATGTGTAGAGCAGGCCGATGGACTTCAGTTTGTTGATCTTGTATCCTGCCACTGCCATACTCCTCTATCACTTCCAATACTACCCTTGTGGAGTTTGGGGGATTTTTCATGTGTAAAATCATATCATCTACTAATAATGATAGTTTTACCTCTTCTTTCTTCCTTGCCCAGACTAATACCTTTGGTGTCTTATCTTTTTCTTATGTTGTTAGCTAGGACCTCCAGTTGATGTTAAATAGGAATGGGGACAAGGGGCATCCTTGTCTGGTCCCCTTTTTCAGTCGAATTATTTTCATCTTTTCCCCACTGATTACCATGTTGGCTGTTGGTTTTTCATGTATAGCTTGTATAATGTTGAGGAATTTTCCT
Source organism: Tenrec ecaudatus (assembly GCF_050624435.1). Lineage (NCBI taxonomy): Eukaryota > Metazoa > Chordata > Mammalia > Afrosoricida > Tenrecidae > Tenrec > Tenrec ecaudatus. The sequence continues at coordinate 3,353,840 of NC_134534.1, read as the reverse complement.
TCTATTCCTATCTTCTTCAGTGACTCATGTAGGAATTGATGTGGGATGTTGTCTAATGCTTTTTCTGTATCTATCGATATTATCTTGTGGTTCTTATAATTTTTCCTGTCAATGTGGCAAATAATACTGGTGCTGTTTCATATGTTGAACCACCCCTGCATCCTTGGTATGAACCTCACTTGATCGTGGTGAATTATTCATTTTATATGCTTTTGTATTCTATGGGCCAGTATTTTGTTAAGGATTTCTGCTTTGATGTTTATTAGGGATATTGGTCTGTAGTTCTCAATTCTTGTGGAATCCTTTCCCGCTTTAGGTTTCAGAGTTATACTAGCTTCATAGAAAGAGTTTGGAAGTTTTCCATCTTTTTAGATATTCTGGAAGAATTTGCATCGGATTGGTGTCCGTTCTTCCTTGAATGCTTGGTAGAATTCTCCTGTGAAGCCATCTGTCCAAGGGGACTTTTTGTTGGTAATCCCTTGATAACCTGGTCTATTTCTTCTATTGCTATGGGTCTGTTGAAGTTCTTGGTGTCTATCTGTGATAGTCTAGGGAGGGATTATTTTTCCAAGTATTTGTCCATGTCTTCCAAGTTGTTGAATTCATTAGAGTACACGCCTTCATAGTACTGTGTAATTATCCATTTGATTTCATTAGGGTCCATTGTAATGTCCCCTGTTTCATCCCTCATCCTTGCTATTGAAATTTGTTCCTTCCTTTCTATGGTTAGGTTTGCCAGCAGTCTGGCAGTCCTGTTAATCCTTTCAAAGAACCAATTTATAGCTGCATTAATTTTTCCATAGTTTTCTTGTTTTCTCTCTCCTGTATCTCAGCTCTGATTTTTATTATTTGTTTCCTTTTGCTATTAGTAGGATTGTACTGCTGACTCTGCTCTAATCGGTGTAAGTTTTGTGCCAGCATATCAATCACAAGTCTCTCTTCCCTTTTCAAGTGTGAATGAATTGCTATCAGCCTTCCTCCAATAAATTCCTTTGCTATATCCTAAGGATTTTGTTATGTTGTATTTTCGTACTCATTGGTTTCTAGAAACTTCCTAATCTCATCTCTGATCTGGGTGAATGCCCACTCCTTTGCAATAGAGAATTGTTCCTCCTCCGATTGTTTGCCCTTGTTTTCTTCACCATCCTTCTGTTTATTTCCAGCCTTATGGCACAGCGATCAGAGAGACGTCTGTACAATCTCTAATCTAAATCTCTCTGGGTTTGAATTTACTCAGGTTCAACTTGTGCCCCAGCATGTGGTCCATCTTCGTGTATGTGCCATGTGGGCTCAAAAAAATGTGAATTTTTTGCATCTGTGTGGAAAGCTCTGAAAATATCTATCAGGTCAAGCTGTCCAATTGTGCTCTAAAGATCTTTAGCCTCCATGTTGAGTTTATTTCCCTGTGATCTCTCTTCTTCAGAGAGGGATGTGTTAACATCATCTACTATAATTTTTGAGCCTGTGATTTCTTTTTTCATCTTTTGGAGTGTTTGATTTAAGAATTTGCCAGTTTCTCATTGGGCACATATATATTTATTATGAACACTGGTCCTTGGTCTACTGTTCCCTTGAGCATTATATAGTGTCCCTCCTTGTCTTTTGTCATGGCTTGTACCTTGAGATCAATTTTGTCAGAGAATAAGATTGCTACCCCTGGTTTTTTATTTTGCATTGCCATTTGCTTGGTATATTTTTCTACAACCTTTAATTGTCAACCTGTTTTTGTCTGCAAGCTGGAGATGTGTCTCCTGTAGGCAACAGATCAATGGGTTATGTTTTATGAGCCAGTCTATTAGAATCTGTGTTTTAATGCCTAAGTTCAGCCCATTGATATTCAGTGTTATTGCATCCATCTGGGACTCTGTGATGTCATCTTGTACATTTTGTTTTGAGTGTTTTCCTACCTACCTATCTTATCAGTTTGTTTTGTGTGTGTGTGTGTGTGTGTGTGTGTGTTTCATTCTTGCCTTCTTTCCACTATTGAGCTAATGCTATCTTGAGGGCTGTTTTCTCTTTGTTGCCCTCTGGGTGGAGTTGTTCTATGTGATGTTCTCTTATTTGTGTTCAGTCAGTGTGGATTTTCTGCCCATCATGGTCTGGAAGTATCTTTTGTAGGGCTGGGTTTCTTTATATGTATTCTTTGAGTTTTTCCTTATATGGGAAGACTCTTACTTCTCCATCTCTCAATAGATAATTTGGCCAGGTATAGTATTCTTGGGTTTCCATTGTTTTCCTTCAATTTTTGGAATATGTTATTCCAGTCCCTTCTCTTCTTCTTCGTGTCCGCTGATAGGTCTGAACAAATTCTTATTTGGGTACTTTTATAAGTGACTATTTGTTTTCCATAACTGCTTTTATGATGTTCTTCTTTTCCTCATAGTTAGATAATTTAACTATTATGTGTGTTTGTGACTTCTTCTTAGGATTCAGTCTGGCTGGTGTTCTTTCAGTCTCCTGAATGGTTGACTGGTTTTCATTTATTAGGTTTGGGAAGTTTTCCTCTAAGAATTCCCTCTCTATTTTCACTGTTGACTTCCTTGTTTTGTCTTGTTCTGTTAGTCCAATTATTCTAGCATTGTTCCTCTTCATAGTTTTCTTCAGCTTCTCTGATTGTCTTATTTGACTGCTTGTCCCATTCATTGAAGGTTGCTTGGTTATCCTCCAGGTCACTGGTGCGAATCTCTGCCTCCTCAACTCTCTTGGCAAAGTCTGTTAATTTGCTACTGGATTTCATTATTTCATCCCTGAAGCCTTGTATTTCCCTATGGTGCATTTAACTTATCTCCTCTATCATGTCATCGTTTGTCTGTATTGCTTCCCTCGTATCCTGACTCCAAGCAGCATTCTGAACATTTCTTTCTGTGGAAGGTCAATGTCAGCTTCTTCTATGCATGTCATTAGGTCCATGACTTCTCCTCACATTTTCTTCTGTTTCTCCTGCTTTTTAGTTGAGGTTGTTGGAGCTGGTTGCTGTTTATGTGTTGTTTTAGAGGAGCCCAGTACCATTTTCCAGAGTCAAAGAGCAATGGGCTCTCTCTTGGGGGACTAGTATGAGTGCGTCTATGAACTACCTGCAGGTAGCTGCACTGGGGAGTCAGGCTATCACTGTATCTTCCTGTGGATTCACTCTTATCCTGGCTGATCAGTATTTCATTATTTGTAATGTGGGTTGGATATTCCTCTCACAGGATGCTGGTCGGTGGTTGAGGACCCACGAGGGTGGTGTTTGACTGACTGATCTCTCAGTAAGCCATAGTGGTGTGTCTCATGGTGCTGGCGGTGCCTCGTGTGGCGTGTGATGTTTCCCTCTGCAACTGTAATGCCGAGGAGTGCGTGTGGGGGTACCCTCTTTGGTGTAGAGCACTTTAGATGGCAGGTGGATTATCCTAGTTGTAGAGAATGCCGTGGGGGTTGGGCAGATGTTCCCACATCAGCGTGGAACACCACCAACGGTCTGTAGGAGTTTCCCCAGTCACTTGTAGAGCCTTGGAGTTTAGGCTTGAGTTCCCCCAGCTGTTTGAATGGGAGATCTCCCAGCCACTTGGGCATGGGGAAGAATGGGTGTGGTTTCCCCAGCTGTGTGTAAAGCTAACAAGTGTGGGAGGGGGCTCCCCCAACTGGGCCGTCAGAGTTTCCTTAGGTGGAGGGGAGTGGCCTGGAGGCAAGTAGTGGCTTGTGAAAGGAAAGAGGGAGAAGAGAAGAAAAAGAGAAAGGCGAAAACAAAGACAAGAGCAAAAGTAAAAACAAACTAATACACACCCACAGAAAAATGCAAAGACAAAAAAAAAGTAAAGACAGTCAAAAAAGGAAAACTGAATCTGCTAAGACTGTGGTGGGAAAAAGAGAAGAGAAAAAAGAAGGGGAGTAAAGAAGAAAACATGAAAGAATAAGAAAAGAAAGGAAAAGCGAAGAAAAATAAATAGATAAATAGATAGATGAGCCCCCTGCCATGCCAGATGTTGCACTGCCTCATGACATGTGTGGCACTGTCCCGGGGACGGGCTGGTGCTCTCCCCATTGGGTGGGCATAGTTTCCCTAGGCAGCGGATAGGGGGCTGTAAACCAGCATCATCATGTGGAAGGAAAGAGAGGGAGAGGAGAGAAATAATAAAGAAGAAAGAAAGAAGAAAAAAAAGAAGAAAGAAAAAGAGAAAGAAGGGGGAAACACAACTATGTTCACTAAGATTGACTGTGATGGAAAAGAGAGAAGAAAGATGTGGTAGATATATAAACATTTGGCAATTTCATGATCAAGAGTGTTGGGGTGGAGGCTAGCATGTCAATCAGATCATAGCCAATGTGTCCTCTGTGTGTGCATGGCCTTCTCCTGAGGATTCTAGGAAATCCGGTACTTCCTCCTTGGAGGTGGGAGATACTTCTCTCTCTCTGGCACTCCCTGGGAGAAATTTCAGCTGACAAGACACATGGAACAACATTAGTGCCCTAAGTTGGAAAAGTTACATGGACCTACCCTGTTGGAACCAGACCTCTGAAGCCACATATCAACCCCTGCCAGCACTGAGATGGCACATATCAACCCCTGCCAGCACTGAGATGCTTATAACAACACTAGATCCAAAGACTTTCTACCCACTGGCCTGTGATCATCCTGTATTCAGCATCATTGCATGAATTTCATGAGTCTGAAGAAGACTATGTAGATTGGTATCAGTTATATGGGCTAATATCATATGTATGGACTTGATGTGGACTGAACTGGGATATTTTTTCAATGTTCAATTGCTGTTGTATATAAATCTTTTTCTTACACACATATGTGTGCCCATGGATTTTCTTTCTCTAATCTACTCAGACTAACACAAAAAAGAAGAAAAAAATAAAGAGTAAAGAGATAGCTGATCCCTGATCACCTGAACATGGGGCCAGAGGGGTTTAAACCTTGTCCTGAGGTGGCAAGTTGTTGTGCCCTTTTAGTGCAGGGTCCCACTGGTGCTGGGTGGCATTGCTCTAGTTGGCAAGGTCACCATGGAGGCCAGACTGAGACTTCCTCAGCATCATGGAGCTCTGTAGAGGGCTGTCACAACTGCCTCGTGTGGTGTGCAGTGCTCTCACAGAGGGCAGGCTGGAGTTCCCCCTGCTATTTGGATTGAGTTGCCCTAGGTGGAAGGTAGTGGCCTAGAAGCCAGCAATGGCATATGAAAGGAAAGAAATGGAGAGAAGAGGAAAATGAGAGAAAAAGAGAAAAACAAAACAAAACAAAACTTGGCCCGTTGAGACCGACTGCGGTGGGAAAGATAGAAAGGAGAGAGAAGAAAGGGAGAAGAAAAAGAGTGGCAAGTAAGGAGATAACTGAGGCTTGATCACCTGACCATGTGGCTGGAGGAGTTCCAACCTTGCCTCAAGGTAACGGGGTGGTGTGCTCGCTTGGTGTCCTTCAGATGCTGGGCAGAATTACCCTCAAAGGGAAGTTCACAGGAGAGGCCAGGCAGTGGTTCCCGCAGTGGCGTTGAGCACTGGAGTTCACTGGTATAGCTGCCTTGTGCTGTATGCAGCACTGCAGTGGTGGGGTTAGGGGGGTGGTCCCTCAGCCCCATGTAGGGCCCCAGGACAGGCAGGACCTCCCCAGATGTGTGTAGGATCACTGAAAGTGGACAGTAGCTCCCCCCAACTGGGCTTGTTGTCCTAGCTTGTCCCAGGACAACTAATGCCCTAATAGCCCAGAGGTTTTCTGTTTCTGCCCCTGGCCAGCTGGAATTGAATTCGTTATTATGAAATGGAGGCTTGCACCAAGGGATCTTTGTTATGTTGATAGCCTCTGGACAATGGCTAACTTCTAGCCTTCCTTAGCATGAACTCCTTTATTATGCTAATGTATGTTAAAGTACTCGTTCTACCAGTTTTCTTGGAGCTAAATAACAAGCCTGGGATTTGCAGTTTTTACAGAGAAAATTTTTTCTCTCTCTTTTATATTGAGCTTATGAGGTGCCCCGATTTGGGGGCTGTCACGCTGACCCCAGAGGGGGAGATCCAGCTTATCAGAGTGGTTGTTTTCTTCTTAGCCAACTGGAACTGAATTCGCCCCCTGGACTATGACTCCCTGCTTATTTTCTGCCACACCACGACCTGACTCAGGTATATTTCCTTATGTCTTTTCAATTGCTCCAAATCTATGACTACCCATTGAGCCCGTCCACGGGCTATGAGATCAGGCAGCTAACAGTGCAGGGAGCTCTGGTGTGGGGTCCTGAGACAACCTCTTGAGGATCTCCTCGTGTCTGGGATTATGTACCCCTTTGGGGCATCAGCCTGAGGAAATCACTACTCACTGCCAAACTAGGACACTGGTAGCTGCTCAGCCGGAACCCAAACACCCAGCACGCTGAACCTAGAGCGATTTAGCACATTGTTGGTTCACTTTGTGAGTGGAAATGTTTTAAAAAGCGGGGTTCAGGACAGACCCTAGTACCCTGATTCTAATTTCAGGACTCTGTCTCCCAGTCTCCTTCACCTTACCTCCCAATTGTCTGGTCTGGCAGCAGGAGTTCTGGACAGGTGAATCTAACTAGACACCATCATCTTTGTTTAAATACTTTTCAGAGGTACAATGTGAAACAACACATTACTCTCTCTTGGCCTTTCTGAGAGGTGTTGTCGTTGTTTGTTGTTATGTGTCATTGGGTTAGTTTCAATCCACAGCGACCCTGCATACAGCGCCACAAAACACTGCCCCGCTCTGTGCCAAGCACATTGTCCCCGTGCTTGAGTCCGTGGCAGCCACTGTGTCCATCCATCTTGTCCAGGGCCTTCCTCTTGTTTGCTGCCCTTGCACTTTACCAAGCATGATGATCTTCTTCTCCAGGGACCGGTTTTTGTGTAGTTGGGAATATGCAAATGAGAATGCCTACGCAAATAAGATGTTTGTGACCTTCCCCACAAGGACTGGGCAATCTGCTAATAAAGCAAATACGGTGCGTGGACCCCTGAGGGTCTGGGGCCATGGACATTAGGAGTATGGAGTCCTACTGAGGGGATTGGTCAGTTCTGCCATCACATTAGACATAAAGGAACGTTGTCACAGAACACGGGATTGATCTGGCAGCCACAGGAAGAAGGGATGGAGTGGAACTTGATCTTTGAACCCAAGTTCTCTGAATGGGGGACCTCCTTGACCCAGGGGGCAGGGCCTTTGTACCGTCAAAGATAGCAAGAGATCGTGAGAAATGGTAGCAACAGAGACAGCAGAAACAGGGAAGCAGCAGGAGACTGGTGAGTGCCTTCAGACAGGAGCCTTACAGGCAGAGCTAAAGAGCTTTGTAACATGTGCCCAAGCAGGACAGAGGCTGGACCAACCCAAGGGGCCCAAGGGTCCAAGGGGACAAGGATCAGAGGAAGGCCTGAGAAGAGGCTATCCTAACTAAAGTACTGTATCCAGGGTCTTTTCTGATCCTGAGCTTCACCCTGTAATAGTAACTGGTGAAACCTCTAACTGTGAGTGTTGAGTCTTGTCCCTGTGAGATCATTTCGATGAATCACAAAACCTGTCAGAGAAGTAGAGAGGGCTGGGGGAGGTACAAGTGTGGTCAGGGTTGGCGAAAAGGTTAGAGAGAGCAGGTATGTCTGACCTTTGCCTCGGAGAACTCAACCTGGAGCTGTTGATCTTGACTCTCTTTCCACCCTCGTGAAGTCAGAGGAAGCAGATGCCACTGCTACACCATTTGTATAGAGATACAGAATTTTTCTACCTTGAGTACATGCAAATATGCAAATAAGGCTAATGAAGGGGTGTGTGTAAGGAGTCCCAGAGAACTAGCTTTAATTAAATTACTGCATTAAGTGCTTCTTAATGGCTTCTTGGTGCCTAAACATTTACTATGAAGTACATGAGAACTTCCTTCTCTCACAAGAGTGACAGCTACGAAATGCGTAGATGAACATCAATTAGCATGTCTTATGTAATAGTCAACAATAATTCCCACAGCCCCAAACCTGTGATCTTTACTGATGCACATAGAGTAGTTATGAAGAGGTCACGGTCATATGTTCCCAAAGAAATCAATATCTACTGCCATTGAGCTGATTCCAACCCATAGCAACCCTGCCTAGGTTTTCTGAGGCTGTGAATTGGGTTTTTTAAAAATCATTTTATTGGGGACTCATACAACTCTTATCACAATCTATATATCCTTCCATTGTGTCAAGCACATTTCTACATTTGTTACACTCATCATTCTCAAAACAGTTTCTTTCTACCTGACCCCTTGGTGTCAGCTCCTCATTTTCCCCCCACCCTCACTCACGAACTCTTGATAATTTATCAATTATTATTATTTTTTCATGTCTAACACTGTCCAATGTCTTCCTTCACCTGCTTTCCTGTTTTCCATCCCCCAGGGAAGGGGTTATATGTAGATCACTGTGATCGGCTCCCCCTTTCCTCCCCCACCTTCCCCTTCCCCTCCTGGTATCTATACTCTCATTATTGGTCCTGAGGGGTTTATCTGTCCTGTATTCCCTGTGTTTCCAGCTCTGATCTGTACCAGTGTGCATGCTCTGGTCTAGCTGGATGATAGTGGGGGTGGGGGAACCATTAAAGAACTAGAGGAAAGTTGTATGTTTTATTGTTGCTACACTGTACCCTGACTGGCTTGTCCTCTCCCTGAGACCTTTCTATAAGGGGATGTCCAGCTGCCTAAAGATGGGCTTTGGGTCTCCACTCCGCACTCCCCCCCATTTACAATGATATGATTTTTTTTTGTTCTTTGGTGCCTGATCCCTGATCCCTTCGACACCTCGTGATCACACAGGCTGGTGTGCTTCTTCCATGTGGGCTTTGTTACTTCTCAGCTAGGTGGCCGCTTGTTTATCTTCAAGCCTTAAAAACCTCAGATGCTGTATCTTTTGATAGCCGAGCACCATCAGTTTTCTTCACATTTGCTTATGCACCCGCTTTGACTTCAGTGATTGTGTCGGGAAGGTGAGCCTCATGGAATGAGGCTGTAAATCTTTACAGAAGCAGACAGCCTCATCTTTCTCCCTTACCTCAACTGGCAGGTTTGAGCCAGGGGCCTTGCAGTTACTGTAAAATGGTTAGTGCTTTTCAAATTATGTTTATACAGATCCAGCCCACTTCTTCTGTAGATGTTATGAAACATTACCAAGGCATTCTGAAGTTTACCTGAAAAGAAATGCATAAATAAAATATACAGGTAACAGACCCAAAAGAAGAGTAGCAGGTAAAACTTATTCTTCCAGAGGACAAGTGTAACCACGTCATAAATCTCCAAATAATTTCACGACCCAAAAGAAGAGTAGCAGGTAAAACTTATTCTTCCAGAGGACAAGTGTAACCACGTCATAAATCTCCAAATAATTTCACCGCTTTACTACTACTCAAGATCCATACAGGGATCTAGAACAAAGCTGGTTATCTATAGCCAGCTTCAGTCACACGGGTGCCAGATGGCTAAAGGGTAATATTCCTAATGATCAGTGATGAAAACGGACTAATCAAATTGCCCTTTGATAATCAGCCATGCAAGGTGCAGGATAACACCGACAAAACACACAACATTCCTCTAGTATTTTAATGCTCACACACACACACTGCTCCCATCCTGACCCCAGTTCTGTCTTACAAATACAGCTAGACCGGAGCAGGTACATTGTTGCAGACAAGAGCTCTTGACACACAGAATCCAGGACAGATAAACCCCTCAGGAACAGTAATGGGAGTAGTGATATTATGAGGGTAAAGGGAAGGTAGGGGGAAAGGGGGAGAAAGGAGGAACTGATCACAATGATCTACATCTAATGCACACACCTCGCCTAGAGGGGTACGAACAACAGAAACATGGATGAAGAGAGACAGTGGACTGTGTATGATATGAAAATAATAATAACTTATCAAGGGTTCATGCAGGTGGGAGGGTGAAGGAGAGAGAGAAAAAGAGGAGCTGATCCCAAGGGTTCAAGTAGAAATAAAATGTTTTGAAAACAATGATGGCAACATATGTACACATATGATTGATACCATTGATGCATAGATGGTTATGAGAGCTATAAGAGCCCCTGATAAAATGATTTATAAAAAACTTTTAAAAGAGAAATGCAAAAAAAGGAAATTGGCATGTTTTAGGAAAACCCACATTAGATCCTCTTCTAGTACTACATGAAGTTAAGTGCAGATAAACTAAACCTAAGATATTGTTGCGTAGCTATAGAAGTACTAATATATACACAAGCCCATATTTAAAAGTAACCCTCCACAGGGAAAGTAAAGGCTATAAAAATAAAAAAGATTGCACTCGACAAAGGAAAAGATAGATAAGATAAACTGGGCTCTACCCTAGATTTCAACAAAAATACTTAACAGGTTAAGGAAAGAGGAAGACACTGCTGCTTCATATGCAACCTAGGAACAAATCCTGCAAAATGACTTCCTGAGTGCTTCCCAGTGGCTTTGTACGTTCCCTACGAAGGACATGAAAAAATGGCCTAATCTCACAAAAGCAACAACCATTATGAGATGCCTAGACAGACTTAAATTATTGTGATTTATTTAAATGCAAATGAAATTATGGCAACCCAAAGCAAACAAATAAAGGCAGTAGAAATCTCAGTAAGCACACTCACCACACACACACACACACACACACACACACACACCAAACCCACTGCCTTCTGGTAAATTCTGATACCTAACAATGCTATCAGAAGGAGAGAACTGCCCCACTGGATTTCAAAAGCTGTAAACCTTGACCCAAGCAGATGACCACACTTCCTCCTGCAGAGTGACCACGGGGTCAACCCAATACCTGCCAGTTAGCAGCATGAAACCCCGGAGCTTCCTCCCAGCCACCAGGAAGGTACGATGGAAGAGTTGTGAGCTAGAACCAAGCCTTTCCTGACTCTTCTCTTAACAGGAGAGTATTCGGCGTTGTTATGCCTTGAACAATTCCACTAATCTTTTCATTGCACTTTCTGCCAACTTTCTCGAGTCCCTTGGAATTTGTATACCTCATGGTCTTTAGTATCAAAAATCCAGCCTTCCTAGCAGAATAACCTAGTTATAAAGAGGTAACTGACCTTGAGAGCAAACAGATGAACAGACCTCCTAACTCACTGCCATTGGGTCAATATCAACTCATAGCAACCCTATAGGACAGAGTAGAACTGGCCCCTGTGGATTTACAAGACTGCAACTCTTTATGGGAGTGGAAAGCCCCGTCTTTCTTCGTCGAAGTGGCTGGTGGTTTCAAACTGCTGACCTGGCAGTTAGCAACCCCATGAACAACCACGGTGCCACCACAGTTCAACACAAGCACAGTCGATTTCATGATCATTCTTCCCTCCTCCCGGAAGGTCTACTGGATGCAATAAGTTTGGGTCACATGCTCCATGGTGTCCTTTTCCTAAATGTGATGATTATTAGTTACCCTTTGCCATGCACAGGGAGTCCCCAGGCCACAAATGGATTCTGTTCCTAAGTCAAACTTTAAGTTGAATTTGTATGAAAGTTGGAACCCTTTGGGGGGAAAGAATCACTGCCATCGAGCTGATTCTGACTCATAGTGACCCAACAGGGGAGAGAGAGGCGAGCCGCTCCTGAGGGATTATGAGGCGATCGATCTTCATGAGCAGAAAGCATCATCTCTCTTTGATGGAGCAGTTAGACCAGAGAATCAAATGCTTCTCTTAGTAAATAGCATATCTTTCTGTGCATTACACACACACACACACACACACACACACACACTCACACACGATGAACACTTCCAGATGAACTAAACATCTTTAAGGTAAATCCTGGCAGCACAGTGGGGTAAGCGTTAGGCTGCCGCCCTCAAGGTCAGCAGTTCAAGGTTAAAGGGAGAAAATAGAGGCCGTCTGCTTCTGTAAAGATTGACAATCTCAGCAATGTTGGTCGTTGTGGGTTGGAACCCACTCCATGCCAGTGGAAGGAATAATAATCCTTTGGTGTAGCACCTGTGCTACCTGCCTCAGATTTCCTGTGCACCGTTGTGTGCACCTTGCATTTTTAACAGAATAAATTTTAGGGGTCTTGTAACTACTCGACTGCCCTCACTGCCATTGAATCGATTCCGTTTCATGGTGACTTTCATAGTGGGATTGTCCTGTGGGTTCTGAAACTTTAACTGTTTATGGAAGTAAAAGCCGCTTCTCTCGCCTGCAGATCAGCAGGTGGTTTCAAACCAGTGGCCTTGCAATTAGCAGCCCAACAAGTAACCACGATACCTCCAGGGATCCCCTGGTAACAGTTGCGTGTATGTATTTCAGACATTTGTAACTTGGGGAATGTCTGTGCACAGCACCCCGGAATCTCTTGACTTTAGGTAACAAACATCTACTGAGTTTATGATTCTGTGTTTGGGTATTTTGGGCTGAGCTCAGGTAGGCAGTTCAACTAGGGTTAGCTGACTTAGACTGGGGCACACTGGTGAGTGTGTGGTCAGCTCCCAAGGGGAAGGACCAGCTGAGAGTCAGCTCGCAGCGTGTGTGTGTGTGTGTGTGTATGTGTGTAGGGGGGCTGGAGATAAGGTTCCCCTCCACATAGATTCCTATTGCCTCGAAAATCCTATGGAGCTTTTCTTGAGGTGTGCAGATTCCAAGACTGAGCATGAAAGCTCTCAGCTTTCCAAGGACAAGACCTCATGTCCCCACAGCATGTCAACTGCTTGCCCAACCCAGGGTCCCTTTCTTCCAACCGGTCCCTGGCAAGCTGATTCCCCAAGGAGCCAGTGTAGGTTCACAGGAGGACAGAGCACGGGAGTCAGCAGAGCTCAGAGTCGCTAAGTCCAAGAGAGCCAGCCAAGACCATGGTTTGTGATAAACATGATTGCACAACAGATCATGACTTTAAATTTATTTTAATGAATGGGGCAATTATTTCCAGTGGAAATAAATAACTCATCTTCCAGTCTCCCTCCGTCCTGCAGCTTCAGAGCTACATCACAGGCTGAAATCATGGCGCCATCTTCAGCAGGTCCTGTCATCCCATTTCAATAGTGAAATTGGTAACACTGGGTCTTGAAGTGAGAACCAACCCCCTTGAACTCCCTCGTTTGGCCCAACAAATGAATAAGAGTGGGTTTGTGGGATAGCAGTGCTTCCGTGGGAGATGCTCAAGTTCTCTAGCCTGCTCTTAAGGATTACCATTCATCACTTTCCTCCACTCTCGGGGGACAGACTGGGCCACTAGGAGTCCCCAGGTATCTCGCTAGCTGTCATGTATACCTCCATCTCCATCTATCTGCCTGCCTATCTATATATCAATCATCTATTCATCCATCCACCAACTATCTGTCTATCTATCTATCTATCTATCTATCTATCTATCTATCCATCTATCTATCTAGTAGGCACCCAAGGGGAAAGGTTGAGCAAGTAACTGAAAATACAGGGTGAGTTTCAGAAGAGAGGTTCATCTGGGGATAAAATGTGGGGCTAATTAGCATATAGGTGGTGCTGGAAGACACAAAACTGGGGAAAAATAACCAAGGACATGCAGGTAGAGAGGAAGATGTCTGAGGGGTGAATCCCGGGGAGCTCCAGGTGTGGGAGAGCCAGCAGAGAGACCAAGAAGGAGAAATGAGGAGCGCAATGGGAAGTACAGGGAATTTTAGTGTCTTACCTATTAGTAAGTGTCTTTAAAATTTTAGTGTCTTTTCCGTTAGCTACTACACACTAGGCTCACTTGTTTGTTTGTCTTTCCGTCTACTTCCTACTCTAGAAGGCTGTCCTCCACTGGACCCATCACATGAGCTTTCTTGTCCTCTGGTGTCCGTCTGGCCTTAGTCAATGGGAGACACCAAGGGAGGCTGCAGGAAGAGAGGGGTGAGGTATTATTCCTCCCAGGCCGCCCTCCTTACACCCTGGTGGGAATTTCCTTACCACTTGTTCTATCGGGTATACGAGAGCGCCATCAGCTAGCTACGGTTTTTATTCCCTGCATGCTTCACCTCCCTGGGCCCTGCCACTCATCCCCAAATAGCCCCTTCATTATAATGTCCCTTTATAAGTCCCTGATGCACCTGCTGGCTCCGTCTGCTAATCCCCTGACTAACGTCTGCGATGTCCAGGAGGAAAAGTGTTTTTTTTTTTTAAGTTTGAAAGAGAAGGGAGTCATCAACCGTGTCAGATGCCACTCTGTTTAACTGAGGCGCGGACTGAGACACGACCACAGGGTCTCCCAGCATGGGAAAATTGCTGGTATGATCAAGTGCAATTTCCTTAGACAGCGGTGGCTCAGAATGTGGTGGAGAGAACCGAGGAGAGGAAACAACAAGAGTCAACGACAGTTTCAGGGAGTTCGGCTGCGAACAGAAGCAGAAAGTGGTGCAGCACTGGGAGGGAAAGTGAGCCTGAGTGAGGGAGAAAGGATAGCATGTTTTCATGCATATGGAGATGATGGGGGGCGGGGGGCAGCGATGGAGGAAGAGAGTGGAAAATCACCGTCTCCTTGTGTGTGATGGAAGGTGGGGAGTGTCATGCGTGAATGCAGCCTGGGGCCGGAGAGGAGGCGCTGGCCCTCGCTTGGGGCTTCTTAGTTCCTTTCTCTAAGTCCTAGGGAAGAAGGTAGAAGGTACAGGTCCAGGTGGGGAGAGGTGGGGTGGTGTGGGAGGAGAAATGTGCGCCCCTTCTTTTCTTATCGCTTCTATTTTCTGATCTGGAAGCCGTGGAGGAGGAGGAAAGGAGAGGCGGGGATTGTTGGAGGCTGGGGATGAGGAAGACCATGCGTGTTGTTGAGGAAGAAAGGGAGAATGGACCAGTTGGAAGTATAAGGCCTGGTGGACTATGGTAAGAGCCATCAGAGGGTCAAGGTCACACCAGTGTAAAGTAAGACCAGTCAGCACGGTTTCTGGTGTTCTCCTGCTGTATTTAGCTACTACCTGGGTTTGTGCATAACTTGTAGGGAGATTCATTTCACCAGATGTTGGAATTTTCCAAGAGAGTGCTACAAAGAATGAGTGGAGCAAGATAAATGGGTGGATGTGTAAAAATTGAGCAATTAGAGTTCTTGCCCCCTGCCCCCACCCCAAATCTTCACACAGTAAGTAAGAGTGTGCAGGACAGTGCGGGGACGGAAGGGTTAATGGTATTGGTGGAGTCAAAACCTGTGTAGCCCGGTCCTAGAAGAGACTGAATTTAGGCAATTTAGTACAGGCAGAACTCCCCATTCAAGCTACATGGAAAGATTTTGTTCAAATGACTTCTGTACAGATTCTTTGTTCTCAATGGGCTTCAGTGGGATAGGACGGGAATGATTTTCTCCTGCAGTGAAGAAGGTTCACTGGCTCATTTTGCATACTTCCTAAGGGACAAGAATTTTGATGACGAATTTTGAAAGTATTTTATTGTACTTTCAATGGAAGTTTACCCAGCAGCTTGACTTCCCATTCAACAAGCTCCACCATGAATTATTCTGCAAAACAATTGATGGCCTGCTTCTCGATGTGCAAGCGTTCTCATTATTTCCATTCAGGTGGTTCTCTGTCTATTAATCTTGTTTCCCTATCTTTTTCAATTCCTCATCTCTATTGTCAAATGATGACCAACCATGTGGTATCGTATGGATGATTTTTTTCAAGCACAGTACTCGTGGGTGATAGTCTTTATTTAGGGTGACTGCAGGAGCGCCAGCATGTTCAAGGTTCGAAGACTATCTCAGGGCTCTCCTCCTCCAGTCTCAACAGCGATCAACTGGTGCATGTTCTTAGGAAAGTTGTTATGAATCTCCTATAATCAAGATCCGAAAGCTTGACTGCGGAGTTTGGACCCGCCCAGGAGAGATGGGAATGTCTTGACTGCGGAGTTTGGACCCGCCCAGATAGAGATGGGAATGTCTGTGCCTCTGTTGCTTGCTGAGAGGATAAGGCAGGTGGCAGGCATGGAGAGATCTAGAACCGAGCCTGCCACAGTGCCAGCCTCTGCCTCTCCAGAGTCAGACACAGCTCAAGGCACTGGCAAAGTGTAGGTGATTCAAATCTGCATTCACTTCCTGCTGAGGAGGAGGCTCATAACTGGCCTTCAAACAAATGGGTATCCCTTTGCTTTCGGGTTGGCTCCAACACAGACCAACCCAATAGAGCAGGATAAAACCGCCTGTCGACTTTCCCAAGGCTGCCCATCTATATAGACACAAACTACTGAACCACTGCCCCTCCATGACTCTAATGAGTGTGTGCGGGACTCTTACATTCGAGACCTCCAACTTCTGATCTACAAGGTAGCTAATGTCTGGGTAGAGCATCATTGAGTGGTTCTGGATACTTCCAGTTACCTTCAACCAGAAACCACCTCCATGCCACCACCCTGATTCCGACTCTTAATAATGTGATCAGAGCTCTGGAAGTGTAGGGGTTACGTGCTGGGCTGCTAACCTCAAGGTCCACAGTTCTAAACCACCAGCCCCTCCAAGGGAGACAGATGGGGCTTTCTACTCCCATGAAGAATGACAGTCTCTGGAACTCACAGGCAAAGTCTACCCTGTCCTCCAGGGCCAGTATGAGTCAGCCTCAGTCTTGGGCAGTGAGTTTTGCTTTGAAGGCTGTGGGAAGCAGAGGATGGGAAGAGAGTGCATACGGATGAATCCTTTATTCTCATATAATGAGAAGTCCGGCAGGCTGGGTCTCTGGGGTTCAGGGAGGCGTTGGCTTCACTCTTGTGAGTTGGAGATGTGTTCCAATCACATTGTCATAATTAATACTGTTCCATAATATCTCATCCCATAATAGTGCTGCCTTACGGTTGCCTCTTACAAGCACATGGCGGATTGCTATGCAGCCGGCAGCTTTACCTGTAGAGGCAGACATGCGCTGTTGATTTCTAGGCTCTGGAGACCATTGCTCCTCTTACCTGTCCTGGGCACTGGTGTTAGGTCACTCCTACTATGTACTCAGGGACTTTAGGGTTAGGGTACAGCCCACTTTGTTACATCTGTGGTTACCCATAGTTAGGGGGGCTTTCACACCTCTGGAGAGTATATAAGCTTCTATTGGAAATATATGTACTCTCTCTACACAGACCAGGCTCCTGAAGTCATAGCGGTCCCAGAGGTGAGCCCTTGCATGCCTTATCTTGCCTGATATCTCTTTAATTTTATTCCACTATTACACAACCGCCCATTGAGCCCATTCGATTGTGGGGGATGTTGCCTCACAGAAGGACTCCATAGGAAAGAGTAGAACTGCCCACAGGGTTCCCAAGACTCCCATCTCGATTGGAGCGCATCTCCGAGTCTTCTCTCCTGTGATTGGACTGTTGGCTCTTTCAGATGGCAGCCAAGCACTTAACCAGGAGGGCCGCGGACTCCTTCAGAGCCGTGTAGAACTTGAACGCCAAAGGGAGATGGGAGGGAGTGTTTGTTGGGGAGAAAGCTATTGATGAAGAAAGAGCTTTTTCTTTTTTTAAAAAAATCATCTCTCAGCCAATTTTAACCCTGAAATATTTGCTATACTTTGATCTCAAAACCAAACCAACCAACTCAAAGCCATCGGGTCCATCCTGACTCTACAGGAAGGACAGGTGGAACCGCCCTTGTGGGTTTCTGAGATGACAACTCTTGAGGACTGGGTGGCTGGTGATTTTTGGACCACTGATCTTGAGTTCAGCTGTCGGACAGGGGACTCTACAATCACAGAGCCAAACTCGAAGCTGACTGAAAGCGCTGCGAGGCACAGGCTCCTTCTTCTGTTTCCTCTTTTTCTATTTTTTTCTTTTTAATGCAACTCTTGTCATTAAACACAAATCTTGAATAATGTAAAGCTATAATTCATGCAAATTGATCCCTGATGGATGGAAGCAAGCCCGCTTTTCATTTGCTGAACTAGTGGGAGAGAGTGTAAGGACTTACAAAGCACCGATGCAAAGCGATGTCCCCTTTCATCTGCTGTCTCAGCTCTCAGGCATTTGAATTATGTTTTTTAAAAGATCATTTTCCTGGGGACTCTGACAGCTCTTATAACAATCCATACCCCCATTGTATCAGGCATACTTGAACCTATGTTGACATCATTATTTTCTAGACATTTACTTTCTATTGAGTCCTTGGTATCAGCTCCTCTTTTCCCGCTCCCTCCCCCCGTCATTTGAGTATTTTTTCCAAGGGGATGATCTTTGTGACCTTCCTAGGAGGGCTGCCATTTTCCCAGTCCCTCCGTGACTTCACCTCGCAGGGACTTGACACCCTGCCAGAGAACTTCTTCCAGTAAAGGTATGTCGTCAGCGGCCCTTCTCAAGGCAGCCTCAACAAAGCCTTGGGGCCCTTTTTCACGGACCCTGGTTCATCCTGAAGGACCCTCGATGGTGTGCTGGCTTCCACACTGGACCGCTTGCTACCCACGGTCAGCACGCCCACCCCAGCAGCCCCTCTGTGGAGGAAAGATGAGACTGGTTGCTCCTGGAAAGACTGGCAGCCATGGAACCCCTCAGGGGCAGTTCCATGTTGTCCACGGGGTCACTGCGAGCCAGATCTGACTCAATGGCAGAGAGTTCTCTTAATGTGTGGGAAGGAGTCGGCACTGAGAACACTGACTAGCCTCAGTGGGAGAATGGATGCTAAGGGGGAACAGCACTCCGGCGCGGGGATGTCTCTGCAAACACAGGATGCTGGCGTGACGTGTTTAGGGGCTGATGACTAGACTGAGTGCGTTCTCCTCTTTGTATTGATTCTTTTCTACCAAAAAAAGAAGGTTAAGCAAATTTCTCAGTGTACCCCTTGCTGAGTCACATCCTCTTTCCTCAGTACAGTAAACTACCGGCCTAGCAGTTCAGGGGGAAATGCAAAGGGGGATTCAAGTGCAGCCTGAGCTGAGGGCCCACTGGGAGCACCAACGACTTGTCCCTATCTGTGCAGGGCTTGCAACTCAATGGAGTGTGTCGGGGTCCCCAAGATTACCACCAGTCACAGGGCTCAGTTTACTCTCTGCTGTGCCCAAGGCTGAGCCACAACACAGTGAAAGGATCCAACACAATCAGTAAAGCGAAAAGAGACGTGCTGTGGAGTCTGGAGAAAGCCACGTGTCCACTTCCCGAAGTCCCCCCACCCCCACTGGCCCCAGAGGAGTCCCACAAATCCAACCCACTGTCACCAAGCCAATTCCTACCCATCATGGCTCTATTCCAACAAAACCCACTGCCACTGCCTTGATTCTGACAGACAGAGACCATGTTGGACAGGGTAGAGCTGCCCCAGTGGGTCTCTGAGACTGTCACTCTTTACGCGACTGGAAAGCCTCATCTTTCTCTCGGTGACTGAAAAAATAGAGACATTCACTGCCATCAAGTATGGCCCTCATAACCCATAGCAGATAGTGAACCAAATCCACTCTCATTGATTGTATTCCAGCTCACAGTGGCCCAATGGGCAGAGTGGAACTGCCCCTGTGAGTTCTGAGGCTGCCGCCTCTGCAGGAGTAGAAAGCCTTACCCCTATCCCTGGATGGTGGTTTTGAACTGCTGACCCCGTGGTTAGTAGCCTAAGGCATCACTCACTGTGCTCCATGGAAGCAGACTGTCATTATCAAGGGAACCAATGGGAGCGAAGGAAACACACTCAGATGGAGATTTGATTGCTTAGGACTTTGCAAGTCGTCACACACGCATCCCATCAAACACGCACCTACACACCTGCACAGAGGCACTCCCCATACCAGTTGCCTGGCCCGATTCTTCAGCGTTATCTGAGCTAGAAGGACACCCCTGAGTCACAGACACCCCGCCCTGGTCCAGTGTAATCCACAAGGACGGTGTTCCTGGTTCCGAATAAACTGAAACAGATAAGATTGCTTCCAAAAAGGCCATTATTTTTCCCATTGAAAATGGACGGCAGGTTACTCAAGGGTGGGGGGACAAGAGGCCTCTGAATGCGGGGCTCTGAGGAGCAGACTCCCAGGTTTTATCGGGTGGTGGAAGAGAGGGAACTCTGTTAGAGAAGGGTTTCCCTGAGGACCCCATCGTCTACCTGACCGCACCCCCCCCCCATTCAGGCAAGGTTTCTGCTCTCACCCCCATCCCTCCCTCTTGACTCTGTACGTGGTGACTTCCCAGTGACCGTGTTCCCCACTGCCCAGTTGTGTCTGCTGTACCTGCAGGACCTGGTCCCTGGCCTCTACATGCCCTGAAACCGCCCCCACCCCTCCTCTGACCAATGGGCTTTTTCTGACTTGCATCCACACCCTCCCTGCCACTCCAGGAATCGATTCTTACAACACCCTCCCTGCCCACCTCCACCGTGCAACCATATTCAGGACCTCACCCCTGAGACTCCTGTCCTGTGGCTGCTTCTAGCTGAGAGCTCCAGAGCTAGGGCCACAGGTACCGTGTTGGCTAGGGCCTTGTCTAGTGTCAGTCACGTGGTGGGCTATTGACTGGTACCTTCTCTACTGAAAACCATGCATTGGCTTGTTGACTAGTACCCTCTCTACTGTTGACTATGTGTTGCCTTGCTGACTAGTACCTTCTCCAGTGTCAACCATGTATTGTGTTATTGACTAGTGCCTTCTCTACTGGTGATCACCTGTTGTCTTGCTAACTAGTACCTTCTCCAGTGTTAATCACATATTGTATTATTGACGAGTGCCTTCTCACTAATGACCATGTGTTGTCTTGGTTGACTAGAACCTTCTCCAGTGTCAACTGTCCTGAGACCCAGAGGAGTGTGGAATGAGTGTCAGGAGGGAAAGAGGATTGTGGACTCTGGAGCCCGATGCCTGGATTCAAATCCCAGTTCCATCTCTATTCAGCCACATGACCTTGTTCCATGGCACACCTCCTCCTGCCCTCAGCTGACTCATTCACAGTGGGGATGACGATGATGATGTTACCACCGGGTGTGGTTCTGACGGTGAACTGGAGCCCTGTTTGTAGAGCACTGAGGACAGTGGCCCGCCTGCCACCTGCTAAGTGCTACACTCATGTTGTTCAAATAGCAATTCCGTGCATCCACAGATGGTGCCCCACCTGCTTTTCTGGAGCCTTTGAAGCTTTGGGACATGGTGGCCTTTGTAGATTCCAGAGCCTTTGTTTATTTGGGTTGGCTCTTGCTATTTGACACTAGTACATATTAGCCCCTAACGTCATGGCTCTGTGGGCCTCGCGCCCATGTGCCCACATTTCTCAGGGCTCCCACGGCAAATTGTGGCAAAGTGGGGGCCTTAACAGGAGACCTGGATGCATAGTGATGTAAACACTGGGCTGCTACCTGTAAGGTCAGGGGTTCAGACCCACCAGGCGCTTCACCGGAGAAAGATGACTCCGTCTGTGCCCCCAAAGACGTGAAGTCTCAGCAACCCTCCGGAGCAGTCCTACTCTGTCCCATAGGAGTTCAACCCAAACCAGCCCCACAGCCAGTGAGCCAAGGCCAACTCGTGTGGACTCATAGGACAGGGTAGATGCGTCCCTGTGAGTTTCCAAAACCATTACTTTTTCCAGGAGTAGAAACCCCTCTCTTCCACCTGAGGGGCGACTGGTGGTTTTGA
The DNA here is from genome assembly GCF_050624435.1 of Tenrec ecaudatus. Classification (NCBI taxonomy): domain Eukaryota; kingdom Metazoa; phylum Chordata; class Mammalia; order Afrosoricida; family Tenrecidae; genus Tenrec; species Tenrec ecaudatus. Next base: position 3,332,379 of record NC_134534.1, on the reverse strand, counting down.
ACTTCAGACCTTGCAGACTACAGCCCAACTTCTAACCACCAAGCCTCTTTTTTCCTAAAGTGTCACTCTAAGACCAATTGGACTCCACGACAGTAGGTAAGGAGCGGGGAGGGGAGAGGCGGTTTAAAACATGGATGGTCTTCTTTCACATTCTAGACATGAGAAGTGTAAACCCAGGAGCGTGGGCCCTTCACTAGCTCATCCCAGCTTCTGGCAGTTGCCGACGTTGACACGACAGTAACTGGCGAGATCGGAATATCACCTGTCTGATCCCTGTCAGGCCTTTGTCAATGAAGGCAACAGATGCAACCTCAAGAACTCACTCACTGGACACATCTGTCTCCAGACACGTCATCCCAGTTGAATCCTAATCAACATTATCAGTACAAGATAGCGTCTATCAAAAACTATCACTGGAGAGCAAATGTTTTGAGAATGATGAGGGCAATGAATGTACAAATGCGCTTTACACAATTGATGTATGTATGGATTGTGATAAGAATTGTATGATCCTCTAATAAAATGATTTTAAAAAGAGACTATCAGCGGACCAGGCCTTGCAGTAAGCAATTGGTCTGCGCTTTCTAGTTTAATGCTTGCACCAACTCCATGTAACAGACGAGGGATGGTTCAGTGGCTTGTTCAAGGTCTTCCATCCATTAAGTCATAGAATGTTGACTCCAATCCAAAATCTCTTCCTCCAGAAGCCCTGAGGAGTTGACATTGATACTTGACCATGCAGATGGAAAAGTGGCCACGGCATTGGGACTGTGGATTGGGAGATGGCTGTGAGAGGCACTGCCTTGGTTGGCATGGGCACTGCCTTCCTGCAAACACTGACCATGTCGCCAGGCACCAACACCAGACCTTGGGGCCCGAGTGCCCCTCTGGAGCACCCGGACCACCTTGCAGAGCTGCGCGTGCATCTGCACTTGGCTAACTCACCTGGCAGGTGCCCGCTGGGAATCCCAAGGTTGGAGTCCTGTGCTCTGATCACATGGAAGCGGTCCATTTGCAATTCAGGCTGGGTCAGGCTTCCTCCTCACTGAATATTTTATAGCAGTCAGGGCAGGAAATGCACGTATTGTTTTATTAATACCTTAGTCTCGCCCTTATGGAAGGATGCCTGATCAAACAAGAGCAAAATGCCTGGCTGCTGATCTGACCCCTTGAGCCCACCAAGTGCTCCCCTGGAGGATTCTGCGGCTGTTGGTTTCCATGAGAAACAACAGCCTGGAAAACGAGTGGGGGCGGTTCTACTTTGTCTGCGAGGGTCACTGTGACGTGGAATTGACCCTACGACTTCCCTGTTAGCAGCACCTAACGGTAGCCCCAGACCTGGGGAAGAGACCAGATTTGGATTTAGAAAGGACTCCAGGGGAGGGAAGGCACGCATGCTGGGACTGTAAGGAAATGAGAGACAGTCAAGTGCAGACTGAGTGCCTCAACAGCTTCAAGGATGGGGACAGCCAGGCGTCCAGGGAGCCAGATCTCGGTCAGCTTTTGCAAGACACAGTGTCTCTTTCTGGTCCGGGGCCGACTTGATTTATCGGAGTTAGTCCTGTAAATGAGGTGGAAAGAAAGGGGGTCCCACCCTGGAGCCCCTCTATTCTGGCATGTTGCTTCTGTCACCGACCCTTGTAGACTCTTTGTCATAGGAATCGGGGATGCCAGCGCATAGCTGCTTCCTTCCTTGTGTCTTGAAGGACAAGGAACCATGGAATCATTGCTCATTGCTATGGCAACGGCTCTGATGCACGGGGACTTAAGTAACACAGAATGAAACGTGGCCCATCCTGCGCCATCTCCCCAAAGGCTGGCCTGCGAAAGTCTATGGCTGCTGCCACTGGAGATCTTGAGTGCCTTCTAACTCGGGGGGCTTGTCTTCCAGGCTTGTTCCCCACAGTGTTCTCTTGTCATCCAGGGGGTTCATGGACGGAAGTTCAGAAGTTGATCCCCAGGACTGTTTGCCTAGTCTGCCTTCATGTGAACATCCCACCTTTTGGTGGGGACAGCCATGCAGAGTCCTCTTGAATGAGGCTGCATTTGAGCAAGTCTTCAAGGCCGCGAGGGTTCTGTTGCCATTGGCTAGAGAGGATGGACATTCCAGGCGACTTTCACTAGCTACACGTGTGGTGTCATCTTGTGGAAGCGGTACTGCTGAGGGAGAGGGAGGTGGCCTTGGGAAAGGGGCTTGTGGCTTCCACCAAGGCGCTCTAGGAAGTTGCGATTCCATTCCTGCTAGAACGTGTGAGGAAAGCTTCCAAAAGTTCCTGGGAAACTGCAGCTAACAGAGAACCCAGGGGCTTTTGGAAGCCCCCTTGCTCATCCCTCGAGCAGTGGTCCAGTTAGAACTGGATTGAAAGAGGCTGCTGGTGGAGAGGGAGCTGAGGCAGTGGAAGCGAAAGAGGCTGCCCTGTTGGTCCAGGGAGGAGCATCTCAACCTGAGGCTGCAGCGGGAAGACGGCGGTGAGAGCACTCGAGTCCCTCAGGAGAAGAACTCACCAACTCCATGTCTCCCCAGCACTGGCGGGCCCCTGCCAGAGCAGCCCACATGAGTAATGGACGCCCTGCCGTGGTGACCATGTCAACCCGAAGGGACAGTTCAACGATGTGCTTACAGGAACATCCCAGGGCTGGAGACCAAAATAGGGTGATTCCCATGCCCTGCCCTGCACTGGGACCCTGCTTTCTTCCCAGGTGGATTCTCACTGGCAAGGGCAGTGGTAGGAGGGGGGAGGGGAGTGCCAGGAGACACTTTCACCGTGGGGTTCCCGAGCATAACATGATGTTGGAAGGGTCCCGGGCATCAGAGAGCAGCAGAGAGGCAGCGCTGCCCCAACAAAGCAGATCCGAGGATGTGACGGGACACAACAGCCTCCCTGCACCTGCTCTTGGCAAAAAATAATCCCTAATTAATTTTAGGGTCTTTTTTTGGCTTCCCAGAAAATAGAACTCCTATATTTGCACAATCGCTCCCATTTCCTGAGAGTCAACAACATATACTCACCTCAAAAGGGCAGGTTTACAGAATTAGCCAAGGGCCCGATTGGGGTTCTGTGGGTTATTTCTGCACTCATCTCCTGACACTCACACGGAAGCCACCAAGGTCACGTGGGTGTCACGGGCAACAGAACCAAGGGGCTTACGCTGGAGTCGACGAAGGAATGTAGGTTTGGGAAATCTGCATTGAAAACTTGGACCTCTTCAGCCTCCCACTGTATTTCCAATCATCATCCATGTTCCCGTGGAGTTGGTTCTGACTCATGGGGACCCCAGTGTAGAAGCGGGGGGCTCCATAGACTTCTGGCTGGCTGATTTGTTCGGGAAGCAGAATACCAGGTCTTTCTTCCAAGGCTCCCCCGCGTGGACTCAAACATCCACCTTTTCAGCTGCCTGCATCCATCACTTGCTTGGCTTAAGGGCTTGGTCATCACCATGATGGGTGTGCTTAGTCAGGCGCCTAGTCTCACCTGTCTCTGTGCTAAGGAGCTGCCACGCACAGCCTCATTCACATCTTACACGGTAATGGCAGGCGTTGCCCCCATTCGTTTGGTAAGCAGAGTGGCCCAGGAGATGGGCTCTGCTGTTCACGTTTTTTGTGTAAAGGAACTGCAACCAAGGTGGTGGCCAGTCCACTTAACCCATCACGGTGCCATGCCAGCTCTCGCTGACTCCGAGGGCTTCGCTTCAACGCTCGCTCGCTCGTGGGGTGTTTTCTTCCGAACAGAGACTCCCACCAGCACCAATTTGTTGTGCTTGGTTTTCAAGACAACATGAAGCTGTTACCATGAATAGTCCCTTATTTCATCCAAAGTCAGGAAGGCTCCCAGAGCTTCCAATGACCCACTCAGGAGTCACACAGCCTGAGAGCGGCTTGTCAGTGACTTGCAACAAGGTCTTCTGACTTCAAGTACACCATGTTCCTCTTGCCCTAAGCCTGTCCCCTTTCCTTGATTCCTTCCTAATTGTGGTTTATAAGGAGCCCTGATGGCGTAGTGGTTATGCATTGGGCTGCTAGCCACAAGGTCAGAAGTTCTAAACCTTGAGCCACTCTGTAGGAGAAAGACGAGGCTTTCTACTCCTGTAAAGGTTAGTCTTAGAACCCCACAGGAGATGTTCTACCCTGTCCTATATGGTCACCATGAGTCTGAGTCAAATCAGTGTCTGGGAGTTTGGTTAGTTTTACTGTGGTTTGTAATAGTGCTGTGATTCACTGTTCAGTGGGCACCCAAAGATGGGCACTGCAAACCCACCAGCCAGCTCTGAGGGGAAACAAGGATTTCAGCCCAGGGGGCTGTGGGGCAGTTCTGCTCTGTCCTTTTGGGCACTGTGAGTCGGAATTGACTCCGGACCAAACCAAAGGGTTCAGTTGTTAGGTTGTTTTTATTGTGTCTTTTGACATTGCCAAGTACCTTCAGCTCAAAACCAGAACCATCCCCAATTCTTCCAACTCTCCTTGCCAGCCGTCGCTAAGGTACCAACAATCTCCAAGCCAAGGACACATTAGAAGTGACCCCTTTCAAACCTCTCAGCTGGATGTTGGGCCAAAATTGATGAGATGATTCTAAAATCCATTTCCCTGTAAATTCAAGGAAACTAAGACGATGTTGGAAAAGACTGAGCTGAGGACTAGCACGTTCCAATTTTACTTTCTACAAAGGCAGCACTAGCAGCCCTACACCACCAAGCCGGCAATCCTGGTGTGTGGCTAGGCACACAGATCAGTGCAATAGAATGAAGAGTTCAGACACGGTTTGAAATCCAATGTAAAACAAATAAAACACCACCACTGAGGTGATTCCAAATCGTACCATCTACACAGGACAGGGCAGAACTGCCCGCTTTAGGTTTCTGAGCATGATTCTTTCCATGAGCAGAAAGTCCTATATTTCTCTTTCTTGGAGCCACTAGGGACTTTGAACCGCTGGCCTTCTTGTTCGCAACCCAATTCGGACCTCACTACACCACTAGGGTTCCTTCAGTAATGTAAAGAAAACACAAATCCTCACAATGGGGCCCCCGGACAACATCCTGGGAAAAGGAGAAAAGATTGCAGGTATGGTGGGTTTCATTTTATTCTGATCCCCACCCAGCACACACAGAAGCAGTGGTCCAGAAAGCACACATTGTATTGCACTGGGTCAATCCGCTGCATGAGACCCCTTCAAGGTGCTAAAGAGCAAAGTGACATCGGTCACTCTGAGGACGAAGGTGCACCTGACCCAAGCCATGGTATGCTCAACCTCCTCATATGCGTGTGAAAGCCAGACAGTGAACGAGGAAGACCAGCGAAACATTGATGCCTTTGAACGAGGGTGTTTGTGAGGGGTATTAAATATGCCACGGGACTGCCGAAAGGACAAATACGTCTGTCTTGGAAGAAGTACAGCCAGGGACACCTTGGAATGGAGAACGGCGAGACGTCATCTCAAGCACACTGAACGTGTTATCGAGAGAGACCAGTTTCTGGACTAGAGGGTCACGCTTGGTCAAGCAGAGAGAGAGCCAACAAAAGGAGCACCCTCCATGAGATGACTGGCACAGTGGCTCCAACATTGTGAGGGTGGCACAGGACTGGGCATAGCCCACGAGTCAGAGCCGACTTGAAGTCAGCTCACACCACAACTTGGTGAAGCACAGGGGCAGAAGAAAGACGGCTCTCAGCAAGATGGGCCAACCCCGTGGCTGCCACCATGGGCTCAGACATAGCCATGGTGAGGAGGACACAGGACCAGGCAGTGTTTTTGTTCCCTTGCACACAGGCTCCCTATGGGTAGGAACTTCCTCACCAGCACCAAATCACACCACCACAGTCCATTTATTTTCGCCAAGGTTTTCAGAAAGCTCAATGACAATAAAACAGCACTTTTTAGCAGATGTCGCTAAAGCACCTGGATAGTCATGTGCATGAAGCCGGACCATCCACACTAACAGCACAGATCACAGGTCTAACTGTATGAACTTACACTGGAAAACCCTCGGAGTAAAGCACGGGGGTCAATGTTCACGACCTTGGGTTAGGCGATGTTTTTTAGATGTTGCTGTGGTTTGGTGCCGTCCAGTCGACTCTGGCCCGTAGTGACCCAGGCACAACAGAAGGACGCACTGCCCAGCCCTGCACCATCCTCACAACTGTTTCTAGCCTGAGCCCATCTTTGCAGCCACTGAGTCAGTCCATCTCCGTGAGGGCCTTCCGCTTTTTCGCTGCCCCTCCACTTTTCCAAACACGATGTCCTTCTCTGGGGACCGGTGTCTCCTGACAACATGTCCAAAGTATGCAAGACCAAGTCCTGCCATCCTTGCCTCTAAGGAGCTCTCTGGCTTTCCTTCTTCCAAGACAGATGGCTTTGTTCTTGGAGCAGGCTAGGGTACTTTCAGCATTCTTCTCCAGCTCCACAGTTCAAATGCCTCGATTCTCCTACAGCCATCCTTCTTCCGTGCCCACGTGCATGTGAACGCCGGACATTGAATAAGGTTTCTTAGATTGAACACCAAAAGAAAAGGACAAGAATAAAATAGGTAAACTTGACTTCAATCCAATTAAAAACTTCTGTCCTCCAGATGCAACCATCGAGAAAGTGGAAAGACTGCGAGAAAGTATTCACAAACCCTGCATCTGACATAGCCAGAATATATGCGAGACCCTTAAAACTCCATACAAAAAGACAAATCACCCAATTAAAAAGCCAGCAAAGTAATCCGTCGGAGAGCAGATCTCTCAGCCAGGAAATAGATGCAGATGGAAATGGAACATCTTCAAAGAACAAAAGGGAAATAATTGCCAGCCCAAATCCTATTTGTCACGAAGTTCTAATTTATGTGCAATGAAAGAACTGGGAGCGCATGGACCCAGAGCCAGAGCATAGGGGTGTGTAGCTCAGCAGGAATACCTATTTTTTATGTGTCCGTGGAAATGGTTGGCATCTGTTTTCCTGACCTGCCACATAAATGTACTTATACCCCCGACCCTGACTACTAACTCAACGACTACCCACCTGACTACTGACAAGTAGGTTGGTGGTGTGAACCGCGAGGAGGCTCCTTGGAAGAAAGGTTTGGCGACCCGCTTCTGGAAGGCCAGAGCCATGCAAAGCATCCAGACCGCAGCGCTGCTCGCTGACGCAGGGAGTCACCGTGCGTCGGAAGCGAGCAGACAGTCGGCAGCAGATGTGGTTTTCGGGTAAGTGTGTCTGCCATGGCCTTATGGGGGCTTGAAAGGATGACACGAACTCTGTCTCGTGGCTCAAAACTGTGGTCAAAATGTAGAAGCAATATTTAGGGTTACCTGTTCACTAGAGAGATATCATTTGACAAAGAATGTAAAAGACAACTTTGCCATCATATAAATATTACCCAGAAAGTTATTTCATCAATATTTTCTATCAAACAGTGAAATGAGCCCATCACAAAAGGACACTATCCAATGAGAGGGGAAAAACAAGGTAAAGACTCTCGTGCCCAAGGGCACAGACTTTGAAGGTTGGCAGGGGAGGGAGGGGAGCAGGGGAGGGGACACTGTGCTGGACTGACTGTTGAATGCTGCTGACTTGGTGAAGCAGAGGGTGCTGGTCCAGGGGCAGGGGTCGCAGGGCGGGTGCAATAGTGGATCGTTTCATTAGTGGTTTGGACTATCGAATGCAAAGTTGGTCATCTGAAATGTAAACCCCCACCTACTTTAGAGTTAGTGTGCATCAAAAAAAATCCCAACCAGTGCTGCCCAACCCCACCAGTCCAACATTAGCCCATATGTCCGACACCAGTCCACAAAGTCCTCCTCCATCTCACAATGATGCCGACTGCAGGAGGAAAGCCAACTCAGTGAATGTATAAGCATCTCAGCGCTGGCAGGGGTCTCCACACGGCAGCTTCAGCACCCAGGCATGCATCGGGATAGTCCATGTGGCTTCTCCTCAGGCATGTCTTGCAGGAAGTGAGCCTTGCCAGCTGAAGCAGGGAACTGGCTAAGGCAGCTGCACCCAGGTTCAACCATGAGAAAGCAAGAAACCCAAGAACTAGAAAGGCAAGGCTCATGGAGCCATTTATCTCTCCACCCTTCAATTAACCCCACATGTACTTATTGGCCAGGTTGGCATGATAAACTAACTCACTTATTCAGAGGGCAGAGCGTTGCTTGGAGAAAGCGAGGAGGACTTGAAGCATTTGCTGACGGAAATCAAAGACTACACCCTTCAACATGGACTCCAACTCCATGTACGGAACACAAACACCCTCAGAGCTGGACCAGGACACACCTGTGATAGAAAGTTGCCAAGAACTGCGTATGGAACCGCTCTCAGAGGCCACGGAAGCAGCGGGGAAGAGACACGTGCTGAGATGCGCGGGGCAGATACGCCGTCGACGACCTCTGCCCAGAGTCAGGAACTAAGATGCCACCTGGAGGCTCAAGCCACAATGTCTTCAGTTGCCTCCGGGGCATGTGAATGTTGGACAATGAATAAGGAGGGGAGCAGAGAAATGGATGCATTGGAAGGCTAGTGATTTACAGCGCCCGCTAAGAGTACTGAAAGTACCATAGACTGCCAGAAGAAGAAACACATCTGCTTTTGACAGTACGGCGAGAACGCTCCCTAGGAGTGAGGCAGCACGTCATCTCCCAGACTCTGGGCACATGGTCAGGAGAGACCGGTCCCTGGAGAAGAACAGCATGCTTGGGAAAGTAGAGGCCTAGTCAAAGAGAGGGAACTCCGTCATGGACTGTATTGTCTGCACACGGTGACTGCAACACAGCTCTGAGACACAGCAACCGTGCGGACGGAGCAGGATCAGGCAGGGCTTCCCGGTGTTGCACATGAGACCGCCGTGAGGCGAACAAACTGGAAGGCGCCCACCAGCAGCAGCTGGTACCGGGCAATCTCGTACTTCTGGGCACATGGTGAACCATTGTTTCTGGTGATAAATGACACAACTGTCTGATTCCAAGTGGCCAATGCCAGACCAAGTCAGACTGCTGACACCTAGGTTATCGATCTGGATGAGGTGCATTTTTGCCGACTTCCAATTTTCCTAGATTCATACTTTGTACACTCTGTGTTCCGATGATTAACAGATGTTTGAGGCTATTTATTCTCCTTTTGTGTCATGTCACGTCGACGAATGAAGGTCTGCAAATCTCTCTTCCATCCACATCCTTCAGGCCAACTTTCAGGAGGCCACTCTTCCCCCATTGAATTTCCCCCGGGTGGCCCACCTCTTCCTTCTTCACAGTCTTCCTCTGGAAGAGCCACTGGCATCTGCCCACCATGAGTGACTGGATCCTGCTGATGTTTTACATCCTGTGGCATCGCAGCAACACAAAAGCCACCACAGTGTGACAAAGTGGCAGATGAGCAGTAGGACTATGTGGCTCACACATCCAGCATGTGGAAGTACAGGCAGGGGACTGGGGAGCGGTCATGCCATCACCGGCACCTAGTCCAACGAGATCCTTGTGAAGCAACTACCGACGTGTCTCTTCCATGTTGCAGAGAACCAGAGCTGAGACCCAGGACGCTCTCACCAGCGATGTGCAGAATGCTTCAGAAGCAGAGTTACCATCCCGTTCTGAGGGGCTCTGAAGCATCTCTGAAGGCTAGCTTCTCACTCGTTTCCATTCACATTCAACTACAACATTCGATAAATATTTATCGGTGGAAATGCCAGGCACTATTATATGGAGTAGGGATATGGTAGTGAATAAATCATAATCCTCATCCTCCTGGAATTGATTGAATTTCCCACACGCTTTCAGAGACCCAGCACTCAAGGCATCGTCGCTCTGATTTTCATGGAAGCTAATGACCTGGTGAATGTGCATGCAGCCAATGCAAGTTACAAGGTCCTCGAATGAGAGAACCCTAAATTAGCCGAGTCTGAATTCTGAGTTCTCAGCAGATTTCTCTGCCAGCCCCTGCATGCTTTCCCCAGTCGCTCATTCTCTCTTATACATGAGTTTCTGGTGGATTTGTTTCTTTAAAGTACCCACACTAACACAATAAGCCTTTCCCCAATCCTGGTGCCTCATTCCTCTTCATAGCATCTGGCTTCTTGGATCCTTGACTCGGCCTACAAATCGAATACGGATGGTGAAAGGAGACAATTCTCATGCACACCTGTCCTGATCTGAATTCTTGACTTGTTTGAGTAACACCATGTATGGGTCCGTGCATGGGCTCGCATGAAGTGGTCTGTGATTCCTATTCTTTGCAAGGCTAGCCATTGCTTAAGATCCACCCAGTCAAATTCCTTTGCACAGTCAAAAAAACACAAGTAAACGTCTTTCTGGGATTCTCTGCTTTCCGTCACAATCCACTTGATGTCACCAGTGATGTGCCTTGTGCCACCTCCCCTTCTGGATCTGGCTTGAATTCCCTGCAGTTTCCTGTCAATGCACGGCTACACTTACTTTTTAATCATCCTGCACAAAATTTTAATTGCTTGTGATATTAATGAAATTGTTAGATCATTTCTGCATTCTGTTGGATTATCTTTTTAAAAAATAAATCATTTTATTAGGGGTTGTTACAGTGCTTATAACAATCCATATATCAATTGTATCTAACACATTCATAAGTATGTGGCCTTCCTCATTTTCAAAACATTTTCTTTCTACTTGAGCCCTTGGTATCAGCTCCTCTTTTTTCCTTTCCTCCCCCACCCCCCCACCCTCATGAACCCTTGATTTATGTATAATTATTATTTTTATATCTTACACCATCTTCACCCACGTTTCTGCTGTTCATTCCCCTAGTGGTAGTGGCTGTTAATTACTGTGATCAGTTCCCCTTTTTTCTCCCTTCTCCTCCCACCTTTCCCCGACCTTCGTGGTATTGCTACTCCCATTACTGTTCCTGAAGGGTTTATCTGTCCTAGAGTCGGTGTGTCTAGAGTTCTTATCTGTACATGCTCTGATCTAGCAGAATTTGTAAGGTGGAACTGAGATCATGATAGTGGGGGGAAGGAAGCATTAAAGAACTAGAGGAGAAGTGGGTGAAGGGCGATATTAGATGGTGTAAGATATGACAAAATAATAATTTATAAATTATCAAGGGTTCATGGGTGGGGGGAGTGGTGAGGGAGAGGAAAAATGAGGAGCTGATACCAAGGGCTCAAGTAGAAAGCAAATGTTTTGAGAATGATGAGGGAAACAAATGTACAAGGGTGCTTGACACAATGGAGCACCCTGGCTTACCTCACCCCTTTCTTTTGGCCCTTCTGTGAGGGAATGTCCAATTGACTGCAAATGGGCTTTAGGTCTCTACTCCCACCCACCTCATTGGCATAGATAAGATTGTTTGTTTTGAGTCTTCTGATGCCTGATACCTGATCCCATCAACACTTTGTGATCACACAGGCTGGTGTACTTCTTCCATGTGGGCTTTGTTGCTTCCCTGCTAGATGGTCACTTGTTTAACTTCAAGCCTTTAAGACTTCAGACACTATATCTTTTGATAGCTGGGTACCATCAGCTTTCTTCACCACATTTGCTTATGCACCCATTTTGTCTTCAGTAATCATGTCGGGAAGGTGAGCACCCCAGAATGCCAGGTTATTAGAACAAAGTGTTCTTGCATTGAGGGAGGACTTGAGTAGACATCCAATGCTCATCTGATACCTTGATACATAACATATAAATATGTGCACCTAGACTTATATCCCTATTAGTATATATTAATATATTTACATATATACATTTATAACACTATAAATGTCTTTTGCCTTCTAGTTCTTTCCTCTATTTCCTTTTGCTTTCCTGCTGTCCCATTATCATATTTGACCTTCATTTGGTTCTCAATAATTCCTCTCGGCTACATTGTACTTGATCAAACCCCACCAGGCATTCTCTGCCCTCCTTGCCATTGATTTTAGATCTCTTGTTGTTCCCTTGTCCTTGGGTTTATTGACTCCCCGCTTCCTTTCCCCCACCTCCCCTCTCCCATGTCCTCCCTAGAACCATTGGTCCCATTGTTTTTCCTTTGGGATTGTAAGCAATTCTGCCTATCTATATAGATAGACATGAAAAAAAAACATATAAAGCCTATACATAGTTCCAGGTCTGTCTGTCTGCTGACCCTTATAAATGTTTTCTGATCAGGTCCAAAGTCTGCTTTCGAGGTTCCTCGGGGCTTTATTGCTTTGCTGTTCTGTTGCACTCCCTTCCCATTGGATCATCTTACAGCCTCGGTTGACTGGGGAGCTGTCTTCCAGAGGTCTTTACATAGATGCGGGTGTGCTTGTGGAGCTGCTTCAGTGTGTTGAAACATTTCTGTCCGTATTCGGTCAATTGCTGGAGCCTTGTTTTTCACTAAAGCCTTCATTGCCTGCTTCCTTCAGGACCGTGGTTCTTGATCCTATTAGACCTCTTAAAATGGCTAATAGG